>NC_071401.1:136867752-138153063 GCF_017976375.1 Cuculus canorus
AGCAAGTAGCCAGTTAGTGATTCAGTACAGCTCCCTCTTACAGCTCCCTCTATGCTGGGTTCTTAAATGATTTTTAAATGCAGACAACTAAATGGACACCTCACAAAGCTCTTTTGCCAGCAATGCAGCCCTAACATTCATGTTCACACTATGAAGTAAAATGACACCAACACCAAGCCTAAAGATTGACTTTTGAAAATTATTCACTTTAATCTTTTATGTTTTATGTTCTCAAGTTGCAACACTTTCTAGAAATACATCTATAAGAACACTGAAGAAATTAGAAGCTACTCTAGTTCTATTAATTGACCTTACCACCATCTACAGAAAATGACCAGTACTGACTTGGATGAAAATTCCGTAGGTGATTTAAGAATTCCAAATGATTTTGGACCTCGCATTACTGTGCGGCAAAGGCTACAAATGCAGCAAACCCAAAGACTTGAATTGACAGTATGGCACAATCACAAAGCAAGAAAAATACAACTGCACTTGTTGAACAAGAGCACTGGAAGGGCAAATAACGCTTTAAATAACATTCTCGGAATACAATACTTACACACTGCATTATACAGCTACAAATACTTGTATTTTGCTCTCCCTACTTTTACTTTCACTGACCCTGCCAAAGAAATACTGTGCTTACTTCAGTTTTCAATAAGGAATCTCCATAAAAGGCTTAATGACCTGTTTTTCACAGGTACATCTGGTAAGCTAAATACTTTTATTTTCATTGTTATGCTTGAACTTCTTTTTTTTAAAATAAAAATATTTTTATTTTGCCTACAGTATATATTAGAAAAATATGTTTTGAACTGTACCAGAAGGTGGTGGAACATCTGTCAGTAAAGAATGTACGTCCTCCATTGCATCTGTATCATCTATCTGGAAGAGAGAATAATTGATAAAAACCGTGTTTATGTTCCAGTCAGAAGTCTCAGAAACATGTAAAAGCTTTGTCATCAAGTGACCTGTATCTGGCAGCTGAGATTTCAAAAAAGGATTCCAGTCAATCAGACCTCTGAATCTTAATTAGCAGCCTGTGATATTCTTAATTAAATTATATTACAAATAAAGCAATGTGCACAGAACATACAAAAACTGCAGCAGATAAGACTAGAATAATAAGAACATAATTTTAAAAACAATTTAAAATACTGAACAAGGTTCCATACAACTCACAGTTTTTTCCAGCTAAGGATCTTTGGCTTACTAGAGCTCTCATAAGCTCTGTATTATACTGATGTGATCATTCTCTGCCTGTTCCAAGGACGCATAAAAATCTTTCCAAGACTTTATAAAAACCTTGTTTAGTATGAACAGCAGAAAATCAAAGAGGAAAAGGTAAATTTGGGGATTATTCATTTTTCCAATCCAAATAATGTCTACCCTATACAATTTTTAAAGGCTTCCATTTTCTAGATCAAACTGAGAGCTTATCTGCTCTGGTACCTTCTGTAATTATTTCTGTGTCACGTGTCTCTAGGCTTCTTCTGACTTTCTGGTCCGCAAGAGATCCAAGTTTACCTCTAACTTCCAACATTTTCTTATCAAGTTTTTTGGAAATTGTTTATGTTTTAATTCCTGTATTAAAAGTCCTCTGCCAGGTACTGCTTTTCTTTCTCACCTCTCTCAAAGTAAGAGGAGTCTTTCTACACCCACCCCAATACCCCCGAAAGAAACTGAGCCTTACCCCTCATAATTGCCATCCCAGCATATCATAGCATTTCCTCGGCATAGACAACAATTTATCACTTTCTCAAACATATTCTTAGTGAACACTGATCTTACTCTTCAAAGGACAGTGAGGAGCTTCACTAAAGCTCCCGGAGCATTGTTTCTGATATCCACTCTCTTAAAAGAGGGAGTAGTGAGTGGTTCTGTAGATGAAAAGTCCTCTCGTCTATAAATAGAGATTGAACTACCGAAACACAGGGACACATATTCTAGGATCAACATAACGTAAACCAGTAAACAAGAGTCCTTACATTCAAATCTTACTTTTCTTGCTAACTTTAGCACCATTTATAATGGACTCTATAGTACATTACGATGTACTTAGATTTCTCCCTTCCGCATGGAGATCTCTTATCTCTCCAAGTACACATAGTACAGTTTACAGTTTAGAAGGAAGAATTTTCCAGAACTGTAAAATAAGAGCTGAACTCAGCTTGCAGTACACGATGCAGTTCTTAACCACTGATCTTTGCTTATAACATACCAAGCTTCTTTATGAAGCAACTGGACAGAAGAAGTATACCAAGATTCTATTACCACTCTCTGCCTTGAACTGCCAAAAGGCTGTCACCTTTTTGAAAGTGAAACGGAGGCCGGGCTTAACATTTTTTTTCCAGTATTTTTCCTAACCTATCCAAAGGGTCTCTTGCAATACAACACTCCTAAGGTTTTGGAGGGTGGGAGGGTGTTTAATGCCTTACACAATCCTCTATTTTTTTTACAAAGGCATTGAGCCCTTTTTGCATTTTTCAAAGTATGTTCTCACTGGCTCACTCATTTCAATACACTGCCTCAAGAGAATATCTATCCTAACTTTTGATTTATTCAAAACGCAGAAACACTCACTAATCTCAATTTATTATTCTAACCTCTCCCAACCTGGTATTTTTTCACTCTCGTTTCCTACCTCTGTTTTCAAATGAATTGCTGTTACAGTGCTCTCTTGTTCTCCCTATCTCCCAGCTTTCTTCCAGATTATTTTTTTATCAAGACAGTGATTTGCACAGATAAACATAAAGGAAAGTCTTGAATGTACCTTACGCTGCAATTACAGGCTGAAATTTCATTCAATTGTTGTCTTTTTCTTAGTCTAAGACAGGTATTTGTAATATCAGTATCTACAAGAAGATGATCAAAACTCTAGCCTTCTTTAGAACCTGGATCATTTCCTTCATAACTGTACAATGTTAAAATCACATCTTTGAATTTAGTGAGTAGAGAGGTAAAAGAAATCTCTATGTTCTTTATCTGAGGATGTTGTTCTTGTTTCTAGTTGTAGAAAGAAATGAAAGATATTCTCCGAAGTTTTATATTCTTGAACTCTGAAAGCAGCAGCTGAAATTCAGTAAAGCAAGTCTTTTACATGCTCTCTTGACATGTGGTTTTTGAACATATTCACTACTACCAGTTTCAGAAACAAATAATTCTAAATATCCAACTATAAGAATAAGAGCTACAAAATGGGAAAAGATTTTTCTTAGCTAAATGTGGTGTAATGACAGAGAATCTATGTTAAAAAAAACCAAACATCTAAGTTTTGGATGAGTCATGACTGCTGCCTGAAGTATGCAGAAGGGCATTTCTTACAGCTCTTAGTTATTCTAGATATTGCTACATGTTCATGAATAGGAGGGGAATCTTTTCCAATATTATCCCCAGCATAATATAGTTATGCTTTATGTAAAAAGAATAAGAGAAACAATGTAAAATCCAACATTTAACATTTTCTACTGATATAAAATGGAAAAATTATATACTATTCAAGAACGGTCTTTAGAGATGAGTAAGAAAACTTTTATCCATTTTTCAAAAATATATTTCAGAAAAAACAAAGGGAAGAAGATGAGTACTGAAAACATTTATCACCTCCAAGACAAAAGCATCCTTTTTCCCATGTGAAAGGTCTAGCTCTGTAACTTCATCAGAGCTTTCCGACTGAGATCTTAATAATCTGGAACGTTGCCTTGGCTCTGGAATGGGAGACCCAATGATTTCTTCAGGCAGCTCCTAAAAAGGACAGAAAAATTAATCATTCTTCTATGTAGCCTACAAATAACTTCAATTATAAGCAATATGTTAAGAGTTCAATAACCAGAACATTCCAAAAATAATTTTACTAAGAAATAAATCTAAATACTTACAAACTTATTTGAATGTGTGTTAACAGAAATGAAAATTCCAGTAGGTTACCAAAAAAATAGTGAAAAGACCTTACAACTCTTCTAGAAAACAACTTACATTCTGAATAATTCAGTCAGTAAGAATTCATGGATATACATGGCATGTATCTGTTTGACTCAGAATGCTTTATTTTTAAGAATATAAAAGCTTTACTTACTGGAGGATTAATCTCATAGAGTTCCTTGTTTTTTGCTATTGTATCATTTATTTTCTTTTGCATGTGAGATATATGCTGCTCATAGGTGCCATCATTCGGAGTCTTCCCAGCAATCTGAATACCACCAGGTGTTGGCAAAGCTGCTAGATACACACCTGTTGCAGACTTTTAAAAAGTCATTAAGAAAAATGACAATGACACAAGCATATACTTCTAGTATTTTCACATAAGTTTTTCACAATGCTTATGCTATAAGGGACAGCATTGTGACATGCACATTACAGCATCTCTTCACATAATAAACTGAGTTCTCTGTTGTTCACTGATTATAAAAAAGCACTACTCTGTGTACTTCTGCTCTAGTACATTTTGCACAGGCAAGTGGTGGTTTCAAGGATTTAAAATTTGGCCAAACCATTGTCACTGAAGTTGTGACAATCCCATTTCTATTTACAGAAAACAGATCACCAATTCAGATAAAAGAACACAGCAAGTCAGTCAGTATTACCCAAGCATCCTCTTACACTGATGCAGGAAGAAGCAACCTATTTCTCTATTCTAACCTCACATGACAGAATGAGGTTTGAAAATACTGTTAATGAACGCTTCTTAGCTATCTCCAAGATACTTCCAATCTATCATTTATTTCTTCAGTGGCATCAAAGAAGATGCAACAGACATTTCGCTTGTTGGCAACTAGCCAAAAGAGCTATAATTGAGATTATCTGTCATGGAATTGCAATGCAACTTGAGGAACAGGGATGTCTTTGACAGGACCAATAAAGAATACAATAATATTTCAATAATTTATGCCATTAAACCATCTAAAGTTTCTTTCCCCCTCTTGCTCGTTCTAATAAGCTTGTCCTCTGTAACAGAGTTTCAAGGGTCTTCTTTTTCTGGTGCTGAAAGACAGTCTGGCCTGACCTGTCAAAAATTAGACACCTTGTTCCTTTCCATCATTTCATTTATTCTTAAAATGACACTTTAATATCTGTGGTTACTCTGAATTCCACAACATTTGTATGTCTTTGTGCCCTGGAAAAATACTGCAAGAAAGCAAAAGAATCACAAGATAAAAACTATACTTACTGCCAATCCCATTAGCATATTTTCACCCACAGTGATCTGAATTCTAAGCCCAAACAAAGCATTCATTCCTCTCAGCTTAAGTTTATTCATCAGTTGGGTATGCACTTCATATTCCATAAATGGCAAGAGATTACTGATAGACGTGGCATTTGCTTCAGCTTGAGCTTTCTTCTTTAGACGGCATAATCTGACAACATGAAACAGTACAGAGACATCAGCAGATAAAAAGTTTTAATGGACCATTTAAGACACAAAGTTATAACAGGGTATTTTTGTATTTTTTCCTCATTGTATACGATTTTCTTTTAATGTATTTTACCATGGAAAAACTAAAATTCTCGTCAGGAAGATGGAGGCATGCAGTGAGTCTCAATAAGTAAGAACCTAATTTCATCTTTTACAGGAAACTGATAAACAACAAAACCAGGTAACATAAAAAGCTTATGAAACAGAACAATAAATAACCTTCAGCAACCTTCAGTTTTAAAACATGCTTAAGAACAGCTATCAGTCTTTGCCTTCCAAACAAAGTGCCACACTCGGGGTTTTTGTCATAGTAGTCTGACAGCACCAAATAACTATGCAATGTAAATAAGTTTTCTACAGGTTCCAGATAACATCTATTAGATGTTTGGCTAAATATATTAACGCTACTATCAGAGCAGCAACTTTAAAAACTTGCCCTGCTCACTTTTGTCAACCCAAATACTGAAGAAAAACACAACTTTTTTGTTATTGCAAGTTGTCTGGTGTTTGTTAACCACCAATAGATTATTTCAAGGGACAGTTACTTCAGCCCTTTGCAAGTGAGACTCAGAATTGACGAGGTGTATTCCTCTAGACTGCTGCAACTGTGAAATAAGACGTCAGGTCTTTACAAGAAGTCCTTGAGAATGTCTTATCTGTATTTTCAGCTTTTCTTCTAGTAAGACCCCAAACGCAAACACCCATTTCCCTTGCTGCAAACCTCCTAGGCAATCTGCTGCACTGCCAAATTGTCCTCATGGGTAAGTAGTTTTTCCTTATATCCACTCTTTTCTTGCTTCAACTTAATGCTTGTTGTCTTTCACTCTCCCACTATGCAACACCTTGAAAACCCTGGCTACAATGCTCCCGCACAGGCAGGCTGATACTAGGTCCCCCTGAATCCTTCCTCTCTCCAGACTGAACAAGTCCAGCGCTTGCAGCTTCTCTTCATACAGCTGGTGCTCCTCCCCACCTACCCCGAACCAGCCCTGTAGGCCTCCACTGAACTAGTTTTTTGATGTCTGTCTTACAGCTTAGGGGAGGACAAAACTGCACAAGTATCATATTGTTTGGTCCCACTAATTGTGGCAAACTTGGAAAAGAATACAGTCCATTATCCCCTCGACATCATTAAGATGTTAAACAGGACAAGTCTCACTGTAGACTCTGTTAACACAACTGACTTAAAAGGTTTATTGAATTTCCAGTGCAGCAGCTGTATCTGACCATATTAGCAGTCTCAAACAGAAAGTTAAACCATAAAAACCCTTACATCAAGGCAAACAAAATACGGTAATTACCATAGGCATAAAAAACCCAAACAAGCAGAACATTTATCAAATGTCCATTAACACGGACAAATTACTAGATGTCCATCAACAGACTTGACATACGACATGGGAGGAGGTGGTTGTCATCTAATACGCTGTCATTAACTCCTAGCAATTCAACATAAAAATTAAGGTTTGATGACATACTGGATTTTTGCAACAGAAATTCTTTCAAAGAAGTAAAAAACTTTCCTAAGAATACATTTTTATAGATACCTGGCTTGAATTAGACATCCCTTCCCAATAACTATTGCCTCTACTGGAAGATCAATTGTGGTGAAAAGAACATCGGGAACTTTTTGCTTCCTGCAGTTGTAACAATAAGTGAGGTGAGCAGGGAATGGCATGTTCAATTCATCATATGGTATATGGCAAAATCCACAACCTGGTGGTGAAGCTTCTTCAATCCTAAAAATACATTATCGAGAAGATACTTAAAACATCTTATCACCATCTTATCAACAACAATCAATACATGCACATGCATAAACACCTACAGATATCCACTTAAATCATACACTGCAGCTATACTCTGCTTCATTACACCAATGTGTCAAGTATTACATTTTATGAGTTAGAAGAATAAAATTAGGCTGCATATTACTAGCTAAAATGCTATAAATTAAACTTGCATTGAAATTTTTTATGCAAGGATCAAAAAAAGCACATACAATGACCAACAACTTATATAAACCTAAAACATTACTGCATTGGCTTTAGGCATTACGATTTCCAAATGTAATCCATTGTACAACAGTAGCACAGAGAATGTGCTCTACCAAATACAATCTCTTTTACATGGATTATGTCCAAACACCTACACAAACTTAATGAGCAGAACTTAAACAAAAACCCAAAACGTCTTACTGAGAAGCAGAACAATATATATGAATATTGCAAGAAGAATAGCAAGGTTATTTCCTAAGATATTAGGTAAAACTTGTTATTCTCTTAGAACACTTAGGCCCTCTCCCCCACGAGAAATATCCAGGAATGACCACTATAAGAATATGAACCAGGACAGCACAGGCTAACTGCATCACTACAAATTTATTCTGTTTCACACAGACAGTTCTTCTCAGCAAATTTTAAAAAGATGTTTAAGCTAATCTGACAGGTTTGGAATATTAGTTATCAAGGACTTCGGCAAACATATTTTGTCTCAAACATGGGCTTTGTCTGTTTATTTGTTTTACCTTCCTTTGGCATTTCTGATCTATGCCAAGACTCTCAGTAACACCGAAATATACAGTTTCATTAAAATGCAATTTAATTCCTATTATGAAAATGACATTTCTTTCTCTCCATCATATAGTGAATATTGAAACAAACATTTCTGTTCTGGCTACAGTTTTCAGCAGTCCATCTACACAAGAAGACAACAGCCTCCTGCTAACAAAGTAAAAGAATAATAAATAATACTATGTTGGCAGGGTTATTATGTAAAAAGTAATGCAAGTGCTAAGCTATAATAAATAGCCTTACTTGTGACTACAATAATCCCTTGAAATATCTGATGATTATCCTGATAAACACATTACGAATTACCAATATGTATTAATCTAATTTTTTCCCAAAAAAATCAACTGTTTGTCAATACTCATTTTTCAATTTTTATTGCAAGAGCAGAAACAAAGAGAAACATCATGTTTCTCCTTCAGTTTATTTTGTTCATAAACTTCAACTAAAGCACACATCTTCTGTAAAAACCTGGCACCATCTTCGTTTTACAACCAAGCTATACAGAGTATAGAGAGAGTGTATATACATATATTACAGCCATAGCAGCATTTAGCTTATGTACTTTATCGTATATCTTTTTTTTTTTTTTTTGTAGCATGATATAAAGTTGAGAAAGATACCTGAAGAGCAGCAAAGAAAAAACTGAGTTATGATCTGTGGTTAGTAGTCAAATGTGTTACCTTATTCAGACTGTTAGAAACAAAAAATAGAATATCTAATTTGGTGCAGAGTTCCATTACTTCTGTTGTTGTTGTTGTTAGTGAAAAGCAGAAAAGTGGTTGGTCCCGCATCCTGCACTGTAACACTGTAACCTACCCTAATAGAGAAGAACTATCTTGGCTCTGAGGAAAAAAATCAACCTCTCCCTTCTCTGACCCTATGGAAAAGAAGTCAGGCTGCCATGACAACCTTTGTTCCAAACAGCCTTCCATGGTGCCATCCTGAAGAAACCTAGGGTTCAGTACAGCTGCTGTGCCAGACGCGGACAAAATACAGACCTCTTCACTATAAGAGAAAAGAATTACAACAAAATGAATTCCTACAACGTAGTGCTACTTATATTTACAACTATTAGATTAAAAGGCTGGTACAAAGTCTCTATGAATTCTATGTAACTACTAATTTTGTGCATTTGAGCAATTTTATCCTTTAAATATCAGATACAACACTCTTCAGGTATTCAAACCATTACAAAAGTAAGAGATACAGAAAGATTGATTAGAAAGACTCAGGAGCTTTGTCCTATGTTATAAGCAATACGCTATAACATCACAAAGGCTAATAAGGTTTTAAGTAAGGTTTTCAATACTATGGTTAATAACGTAAAGAAATCCAGGCAAGCAATAAAATCAAAAAAAACATTAAAAAAAAAAGGCATAATTTTACCAAAGTAAAATACAAGTTGAGAACCTCATCATCTTACAACATTCACTCTCAAAACAAAGTTACAACATAACACTGACAATCGTTCCTCTTGGAGGATAAAAAAGTAGTAGAACAGTAAAATCTCACTATGAAGAACTACAGTAATGGTACATATAGCATGCTAGGTAACTGATCAGATTTCTCATTTAACACAGTTAAAGCTCTCAGGAGTGGAAAGCATGATCACAGAGACTTCAATATTTCTGAAACTGTTAAACAAGAAACAAATTTCTATCATCTTAAAACACTGTATTAGAAAAAATGCAGAGAGAAAAGCTATCACACATTTTCTGGAAATATACATGTGCCTTTTTTTATTAGTCCCTTCTCTTTCCAGAATAATTTTTCATATATAACTTGTCTGGCAGACCAGTACTTATAGACAGAGCCTGTAGCTCTGTACCCTGTTCAAGCATGGAATAAAGCTGAACTGGCAAGTAAGCATGAGAACTCTAATAATTACACTATTTTATCAGTGATCAAATACTACTGCATTAAATTCCTTAAGAAAAACAGAAGCGTGAAATAACCCAATAACTGACTGCCTATATATACTGTATATTCTTTCCCCATAGTTACAGTAGAAAAATATTTACAAAATAGTCATGCTTTTTACCAGGAGACTGACAGCCAAAGGAATAAATCTTCCATTTTTTGTGCAAGTTCATTCCCCAGAGATGTAAACCTGCGCATTGCAATACTGAGGTAAATATGGTCTTTAATATACCAAGCAAGACAGGACACAACCAGACAAGGCAGCATAAGGAACACAAACCATGCCTTGCCTGTAAAGTAAGCTCTCCTGTTTTCCTACTCTACTACCACAAGCCCTTGACTTCTAAAAACTGTTTTCAAGTTTTGTGAAAGATCGACATACTTGGTGGTGGTTTTTTACCTGCAGTGAAGCAATAAATGTGAAAGAGCAACAGATGTGAAGCAAACAATGCCGTGGCTTTCAAACTGATCATTTCTGGTTATCTTCTACTTTACCAACAGATGGTGTGTGCTCATGAAAGCGCTGTATAACTCTGTATTTCTTTCTTCAACTTATCAATTGCAAAGTAAAATGAAACTTATTTTTCCAACTTCTCTCTTTAAAAAAGCAAATCTTTAGTGCTTTTTTTTTCAAGTATTTAGGCAAAATCTACTTGAAAAAAAGAAATTCAGATGTCTAAGTTTGCTTCAGTTACTTTCCTAAAGCAATTCAGAACAAGTAGGGAGCCAGAATACTTTTCTGTTCGGTACCAGTCAGACACACTTGGTACCAGGAGGAGCTCTTCATAGTTTACTTTCCAGAGCTGTTATAGAAAAAGACACAAACTTTGTTGGGACTGAGAGAAGGAAAAGTAATAACATGATGATCAAATTATTTTCCCAATCCCCAAGCCTCTCACGAAGTTTGTTATAAGTCACCAAAATACATAAGATTGGAATTTTCTCAGCCAAAGGGAATACAGTAAGACAGTGGAGTTTTGGCCCGAACAGAATGCAGCATTGAGGAATTTGATCTCAGAAAGACTACTGCAGAGCTGCACTTTAGTGTATTCAACAGTACCATAGTACTGAAAGATAAAAATGACACACATTTTCCAGAAAGAAATACAGAACATTAACAACTAAAGTATTCTAGATCTATCAGGTAGTATATTCTCCTTTAACATACAATTAATACGTTTTTCGTAAAGTACTTGTGCTCTAAGCTTGAAGTTTTCCATCTAAGTACTGGTCTGCCAGTTGTTACCCATTAAAGAAACTGCAACACATAAAATTTAAGGAATAGTCTTAAGCATGTACACAGATTAGGTTTAGAAAACTTCATAGATAAATCAATATTTTTACTACAAAAGCAAACACATTCGAGTGGTTTTTTTTTAAAAAATAAACATGGTAATGTTCATTGGAAAAAAAAAAACCTCAACAAAAACACAAACCCATTAACAAAAAAGCAGCACAATATTGAACTCAGAAAGTTACTCTTAAAAATCTCTCCAAAGTAGGTCTACTAGGCAGTACCAAGAACTGTACTGAAAAAGTCTGTCATTTTTAATTCACAGAAGATGAAATAAATTTGCTGTGGCATTTTGAAAATCAAATCATCATCATGATTTACCAAATGCTAGTTGATTCACTGTAGCCCACTACAGCATGACAACCCAATGCCTTGGCATGGGATTTTATTTCTTGTCTGATTTCTGCCCACCACGCATCTCGTGTCTCTGGTTCATCTGAAAGACAAAGTATAAATGAGTTCACTATTCTGCACTATGTCAACATAAAGCTTCATGCAATTAATCTGAAAAGTCAAATTTTACATACTCAAGTGTTTTTTTGTATCTGCACACTTATTTCCTAGCTATTACACTTCAAGCAAACACTAACAGGACTTTTTGATTAATTTTCTTGTTTATCACCCATGGGAAGAGGTTCTGACAAATTACTGCGTTCCTGTTGTTGTCCATATGACAGAAAATACCAAAATACCATAGATAATGTTCCAATCTCTACCTGTTTGAAGGCCATACTGTCAATTTCCAACAACATGAGAGCAGCATGTAACTTTCAAGAAAGCATCACAGATACTCTATATATATTGACAAACAAGTAGTAACGAAACATTATTTGTAGTAATAAAGTAATATTTGACTTCCATATACACTTGACATCTTTGAAATCACCTGAATCATTTTTCCTACTACAAGCAGTTCTGGTAACTGGATTTTAAAAATATTTATTCAAGACTGTCTGACTAGTCAAACACACAGTTTTAGCACTTCTCTGTCTGACTAGTCAAACACACAGTTTTAGCACTTCTAACCTTGAGAAGCTATAGGTATTTGAAACTACTACATTAACAACATGAAGAAGCACAAGATGTATGTTGACTACTATTAGTTGATGCTTTTTTGCTTCAGTATCCTGACAATGGCATCTTTTTCACTTCCTCCACTGATTCTTTACCTAACTACCTTTACTGTCTTTGAGGTTAAATGTTCATATGTAACCTACCTGCTTTCTTCGAATACATTAATAATGCAAAAAAGAGTGCTAGTAGAATAAGTTTATGCAATCCCTTTATTTTAACTGTTCAGTAATTAGCTTTCCACAACTAAAGCTCCTGTCTTGTAAGCTTTTTACATATAAAGTCAATGTGTACTGTCATTTACAACTGGAGTTTGTCAACTGTTTTTTCTTTCAAAATGGTTTACCGACACCAACGAACTTAATTGAAAACTATGTTAATTGTTGATACATATAGTAAGGGGGAAACAATAATAAACAATAGGTATTCAGATGTTATGAAGGGTTCAGAGTACACAGGTTCTTATACAATTTCCCTGAAATCAACTGAACTTTGCACAGATACAAACTTCTAGCCACTGAGATCTCCTTGCTGAATGATAATTTAAATTATTAACGTCAAAACTTGAGTCATTGGGAACCAATTTTGTAATATCAGGAATATCTATAAATACAGTGTATGATAACCCTATATCATACACTAGGTTCTCTGACAACATGACAAACAAAAATGAAAGATGCAGATACACACATTTTGAAACTTACTGAATTAAAAATATTGCACAGCAAGATGTATTCATTCTTGAATTTACCTCAACTTTTCATTTAGAACTAGGCTTTCAGCTTTCTCAAATAAAGTAATAATCATTTTCTAATTAAAAACAGAACACAGATGAATGTATATTCAACTATACCTAACTTTAGATGTTAATGCTTGTGCAACTCATAGCACTGTACTGACTAACAGCAGCCTTGTGTGTGCAGACTGAAGTTTATTCAACTTTTATTTTAAGAAATGAACACTGAACAGGAAAAAAACCCTACAGTGACAGTTCTTAGGAAGGTTCTCTGCAATCAAGACAAAAAATACACACATTATGACACATAACAGATTAAGGATTTTCATGAACCGTATCAATCATGTTCCATTATATCTGAGTTCACCTTCAGTAGGTTTCAATGTATTATCATAGTATCTCAAGGCATTGCATTTCACTGCTTCTCAACATGAAAACACTATTTAAAATCTTTCACTGACTGGGAAAATCAAATGCCTGAGGTGACATACAGTAATGCTGAATCAGATGGTTGGAGCACCAGCTATCAAGGTCTCACGCTTTTCAGCTTTCAAAAGCTGAGAATCAGGCAGAAATAACGCAAGGCATCATGGGTCTGGAGTTCCCAAGCTTGGCTATCAGAGACATTTGTGGTAAACAAAGGAAAGTGGGAGGTCAAACATCTTCTCTTTTGCACATGTCTCTCTGAACACAAGCTGTGATTGCTGCTGTTAAGTAATGGCAGTAATGGTACATGAATGGAGCAACTTTGGAAATTGTTTTAGGGCAAAGGCTATGGCATCTGACAAAATGGAGAGTTGTATGGGAGATGTGAGACCACAAGTGTGTTCTGCAAATGCTACCACTAACTCTTTATGGTGAAATGGACATGGATCATGGGAGCAATTCCTCCTTCTCCACCCAACCACAGACAAGAAGATTGTTTATCAATGTGTGTTTCTGTCTCTAACAGAAAAGTATAACTAGTAGGAAAAGTGGCTCAGTGCTCAGTGACTATGCAGAACATTTCTTACTCAATTAGACTTGATCACAGCCAGCTGCCTAGAAACATTGACTGAACAGCCACAAAACTTTTTGTACTTTACAGAAAAACACCTGCAAAAAGTAAACTTTTTGTAGATATAAACAAAGATAAAAAAGCCAATTTTACTAAATCATCATCACTTCTCTCTTCACACCTTCAGGTACCATTTGGCAAAAACTGTTCCTACTTGTCACCAATGACAAAAAATGCAAGAAAATGTGAAGTCATGATGAAGGAGTAGAAAGTGAGCAACAGGTGAAGTGACTGGGGATGAATAGGGAGAGTGCTGTGGAATAAAGAATGAGATTACAAACAAGAATATGACACTGAAAAGGTATGTAGCCACAGTAAAAACTGAAACGGAATGAAAGGCTGAAAAGGGAACAGATGTGTTTAAGGGGAACAGAAAAGGCAGAAATAGTAGTGACGGGTCCCAAACTCTATGCAAACATTTAACTTTACTCCGCAAAAATGTATAGTTTAAATTGAAGTTTAGGAACAAGTTCCTAAGAAAGTTAACACAGCTTTCTCACCTAACATCTACAAGAACATCTTATCATAATGGAAAGCATGTATTGTTGTGAGGTTGCTCAACACTTTGTCTTGCTAAAGTAACATTTAACCCTTGACTCTGAGTATCTTTTCAACATTGCAATTAACAAAACTATTAACTACAGTAATATAATGGATCATTTTCATTCTTACTAGATATAAGAACAATTTTCAGGCCATTGACTTCAGGGTTGATAGGATCAGTCCCAACATCTTTCAAAAAATCCAACAAATTCTCAATGCACAAGTTAAAAAATTTCTATACAACTCATGCAGGAGTGTTCATAAAGAAGACTGAGTCCTCTGCTTAAGACATTTAATTCAATATTTTTTTCTTCCAGGAAGTGGTCAAAAATACGAATCAGTATCTTTATATATAAATACTGTACATTCAGTTAACATCAACTTACCTTTGCATATTAAAACACAAAATGATAGTCTACAATTAAAATCAAACACCATGACATTGCAATAATAAATTGATACAAAACACTGAATGCAGTGCAATGTGTAGCATTCGTATTCTTCTGACAAATATTTTCACAAGCAGCCTCTTTTGACACATGAGCCACACAATTTCACACAGGGATGCCATCGTAGCAATTACAAGTTTAGTAAAGCTAAGGATTTACATAAACAATTAGAGGAGTTAGGGAAGCAGGATGGCATGTGTCCAGTACACTCCATAAGAGTGCCTGTTTTTTTTTGCTAAGGCAAAAGCTTAAGAACTAAGGGTTTGCAAAGCAGATTCAGCAGACAGTAGCCAGAAACGGTGGGTTTTTGGCGCATGCTTGGATCAGGTGACAGTACAGACTGAAAACTATGGCAGCTCACTGAAATGGTTACAGAAAGTAATGGCCCTGGATTCTAGGTGGAAGCAAAAAGGCAAGCATACATAGCACTCAATCACAAGCTCTTCTAGCAAAATCTACTGAGTAGTTTATAGCAAGGTTTATCTACAACTTTAAGCAAAAAAAAATCACAAAAATTACACTGCTAATTAAGCACCCCTATTGGAAGCCAGACTTAATATTAAACCTAATTTTCTTCATGTTTCAAAATTGGCTTGATAATTCTAACAAAGTGGAAACAAAGCACACCGTTTCTAGAGCTGAAGATCAGAGGAGCAATGTTTTCAACAATTACTGTATTCCATAAAAATTGTGCCAACTCAGAACTCCTCCAACCGAAACCTTCTAATCTTATTTTATTAAACAGCTTTAGAAGATACAAACAGCACTGCATTTATTTTGTGCCCTAACTGTTCCTTTAATCAGTTCCATGCACCACCAATCCACCTATCTCTTTCCTTCACAACATGAGTGTGACTTCTGTGAGGCTGAATTGTCACTAGGACAACAACATGTCCAAATCTTTCACCTGGAGATAACACTACACATTACTGACACTTTCCAGTTCATAAGAAGCAATATCTTTCCAAAGTTATTTCCTAGAGATTCATTTGTACAGGGTCTTTCAAGATTCAGCCAGAGTCTGCACAACACTAGGTCCATATAGATTCTCAAAAATTTAAGAAAAATTAAGAATGGTGTCTTGATTACACAGATCATATTCAAGACTTGTACTACAGCTGAATCCTTAGACGTCCTGAGACATAACTCTGAAGTAGGAACTATATGATTCATTTAACCTATGTTAATATTGTTTAATTTAGTAAATATTTACATCATGTAACATTCTGAAATTAAGAGAAAAATCACGCTATGAAAGTTTTCACAATCTACAAATGACTTACTGTTCTGTTGTCTCAAAAACAGCAATGGAGACACCAATAATATTCCTTCAAATTCAATCTTTGAGTATTTCACTAAGCATAGCCATTATCCACATACCTTCCTTATCCTCCTATTCTTGGATCTTCTTAATTAAAACCTATTAATCAGTTTATAAAGAGAAAAGTGTGGATTTTTTTTTTTTTTTTTGGTAGGTTTGTTCGGGGTTTTTTAAGACACCACTTTACTAGGTTTATAAGCATCCTTCCCTGAACCTCAAGGTTTAGTTTAATCCTCTCTGGTTATCTCACAAATACTGAAACTTCCTATCATCTTTCTAAAATATTTAACAATTAAATAAGTGTACAAAAAACCAAATCATTTGACTGTAAAGTTTAAGCATCAAATTTGGACAGCAAATAACTAAATCATTTGAAAGATTCCCAAAGCCAATTCATCCTTTTTTAAAAATTAGTCCCTATATTTATCTTTGAGAGTCAGAGATGTGAAAATGAAAACTTTGCTTATGGTACAGAAACTGAAGGAAGTAGATTATTGAGACTTATCAAATGAAAACTAAGATACACTAAACCAGAAGAAAACTGTGCAACTACAGTGCTAAAAAGAACGGATACAATTACTCCTACAAAATTTGAACTACAGCCTGGACAACAGTATTGAATCAGTGCTTTTCTGCCACATGAGATCAGAGAGAACACTTCTCACTTCACAAGCCCAAACTGCTGAAAAAGCAAAAAAAGCAGGTTTAAGTTGGGATGTTGAAGAAATTCTTCAATTACTGAAGAAACAACTTTAAGAACATTTAGGATTAAAACTGGATCCAGCTTTTATACATTTATAGGATGAGATATTCCAGCTAGCAGATTCAACACAAACCCATTCATTTGCAGGACTACCCTTGTGTTGGGTCACTCTGGCCAAATCACTACATGACCATCAGAAGACTGCAACAGCACGTGGCAGAAATCAGACAGAAATGCATCATCATTCCTTCTACTGGCAGCTCACTACTGAAGACTGTTAGCTTTAATACTAAGATATACCCCAAGACAGAGAAGTTACTAAGAGAAGTGTTTCTCTTAGTAACATTCCCATCAAAACTGAATTCTTTTCTTATGTTCCCAATTCCATGGAAAAAAACTATATCAGTACTAGAAGGCTAGAGAATACTCTCGTTTTCCTTACAAATGAAAAATTAAGAATTATGAAACAGAATTTACAGAACCTCCACAGCTTCTGTGTCTCTGATGCAGATGAATTTGTAATTTACACAGAAACATATGGAATTATAGTTTCAATTAAGTGATTTTAAAAAGGATGACGAGATGTTTTTACCTAAAAAAAATTTTAAAAAATTTTTATTACTCCGTTTTTTCCTAAAACTAAATATTACTAATTCAAATTTGGCTTTTGGAATCCTACCTTAACTTCCAACCAAGTCTCTCAGCCATATATTTCTGAACAATTTTATATTCTCAACATCCCTGACAGCAAGCCTTCCTAACAGCTCCTGGCTTGCTGTCAAAATCTTAGATATCAGAAATCAATTTGTTGCTGGAAAACCGTTGTGCCAGTGGTAAATATGTAACTTTGTCACTCCCATGTTAAAGATTTTATGTTGATCCTATAATGTCATCCTATAATGGTCAGATCGTGATTAAAGATGAGTGAGACACTAAAGATGATCTAGGAATCCGTTTCAATTGACCTTATTACAGCAACAAGAGCAAGGTCTGCCACTTTGAAGTGCTGCTAGATAATAAACTACTTATTTTTTCTTGTGTATCTCAGTTGTTTTGTCACTGTGGCACAATAAACACAACCTATTTTAAAACATGAGCAATCTTCAAAGGACATCTACAGATGACAGCAACAAAGGGCCTATTATCCAAGGCAGGAGATACTATGCTGTAACAAAACAAGTCTCCTTAAACCACACTTTTGTCTATTTTTTAACTAGTGTAACAAAATGCATTACAAGTAGGATTTAAACTTTAAAACAATCCAAACTAGATGGAATCTTAAAACAAGCAACAATACTACTCATCTAACACAGTCTTTTGAAAGAAACATACAGAATTTTTAAACACAAAAAATTGATCTCCCAACAAACACAGACAGATGTCCACAGACAAGACTGCCGCTTTCCTGCTGACTGCCATGCAATCAAACTACCTCACTGCACAACTGCAGAGCTGTCATAGCATTATTTTTTTCAGCAAACGATACTGCCTCTACATTTCCTATTACTTGCTTAAACTTCTCAGGCTTTCACTTATTACATTCACAGAACCACTGCATTCATTATTTTTATACACTCAAAACTGACACTAGTCAGAAAGGGCTCTCTCAGCTTCTGGATCCAAAGAGCCTTCATACAGTGGCTTTTGAAGTGAGTTCAAGATCTCAAGGAGACCGCATTAAGAGAAACGAAAACCTCAAAACTTACAAAAAATACGGAAAACATCAGTGCAAAAGGTCAAAGCAAACTGCGCCATTAGGCAGAATCCAAAGTACCAACTGCACCAGGAAAAAAACCACAACAACCCAACTACGATATTTCTTTATAAGAAACATAGCAACATCATGAACTTCAGTCTTAGCACTTAGAAGAGAAATCTCTAGTGCCTAATTCAGCTCAGAAAATTATCTTATCCATTAAGATTTAACCAGGGTTATCTCTGTAATCCTGTTAGTCAGTCAGAACTTGTGTTATCTGCCATTTTCCTACAACACTATCTGTAGCCATTTTACAATGACATGCTTACATTTAATTACGTAGTAGTTAGGAAGGTGTCCTCCCAACCAGAATCTTTCTGATTTTCTTCTAACAATAACATATTTTTGAGGCAGGCAAGAAGTTCTACAACCATATCTCCGCAACCACAGAGTGACGTATCATAAGGCTCAAAAGAACTTATTGCAATTCATGAAGGAAGAAAAAGTTTTAGTAAAGCCCCATATTTTGAAATTAGGTGTAATAACTTTCCACAAGACCACAGTTCTCTCTCTTACGTACGAATTCAAAAGCAAACTGTAGTGGTGCAATAAGCAACAGCTTAACTGGAGCAAGACGTCTACGATGGCTTTCACATCATTAGGGCAGTCCAGGGAGACTTTTAAATCAACATGAACAGATTCACTAGCTTTATTTTAAAATTATTTGCCTAAGTTCAAGATTTTAAATGCCAAGTTTGTTAATTTATGAATCTCTAAAACAACATAGGAATACTATTCTATACTCTGTGACAGTGACCATCCTTTGTTCAGTTACGAAAATATCTACTCAGAACTCTCTAGAAGAAAAATAATGCCCAGTCCCAAAGAAAATTATTTCATCAATATAAGGGTGTGTCTGCTTCCACAAAGAATATTCAAACACCATGCACATTAACCATAAAAAACATTTAGGAATAGTCACTCCTCTGGAAAGGTGGCAGAAATGTAAAATATTACTGAAAAACGTTGTACCCCTCACTCTGTTCAGAAAAACCTCTGACAACTGCCTTAACCTCCATTATCATATCAACACACACTCTTATGTACAAGAAGTCAACCTGGAAATTCTCCAAGAAAAGGCAGGAGGTCAAGTTTAAAATGTAGTTTTTCTACTAGTTATGAATGATAGCTGCATCAGACACTAACAAATACATTCTGACATTTCTTTCTGTGTTCTTACAAGTATGCCATATTTACACCCTAGACAGCAGTATGAAATGCAATTTGCACATTCACTGCATGTTTGTATTTCTGCGAAAAAAACCCATTCAGTTACAGAAACAAAACATATTCAAGCTCTTCTTCCATTTCGTCATATATAAAACCACAGTTATGGAGAATTTCACACTCCAACAGTAAGTCTGAATATCAAACAAGCAGCTAAGGAGATCCTTGGGAATGTTAATAACAATCTTTCCTCCTTCCACGTTTCTGACTACTGGAGCTGAAGAATCACTGCTGAAGCAGCTCCCCAAATGAGGAGTTTTAAAATGTAATAAATTAGTGAGAACACTGTATATGTTAGTGCTATGAAACCACTGCATGCAAAAGCAGTCTCTTCAACAAGTTCTTTGCACTTCCTAAGGAATGTTTCTTCTCTGTCTTTAAACTCAGGGAAAAACTTTAACAAAGATCCAGTCTTCTGTATCCAAGATTCCTTTCAAGCTTCTGTATTTATAGTACATCTTCAACACCTTTCTCAGAGACAGCATCAGAGTATTTTTAACACTGTATTACAGGCTCTCTTACAGGAATCATTTCTCTGCTTTTATTTTGCAGATTCATCTTGATCATAACTTTTTCAGAATTTTACAAACATTTAAACAATTTTGTCATTGAACTATATGCAATTCCCAGATGCTCAAGTAGTTTCTTTTTGTCTTTTCATTCATCAAATGAAGTCAGTCTTTACTTCCACATTTCATTTTCATGCACCTTCAAATCTCTGACTTTTCACCATCATTGGATGGTCCTGTTGTATCTTACACATTTAATTTAAAGAAGCCCCCTTTCCACTGGAAAAAAACCACAGAAATAACTTACACAGGTTACTAGCAAGCCTAAATGATGTCTGAACGTTTTCAAAACAGAAAACGTTTTGCCTGCTCATGGCTGTGATTATACCCTTGCTAATGTGAATGTAACGTAAAAATGTAGTATTGTTTTCCTTTAAGCTGCATAAATGCCAGCCCTCCTTTAAGCCAAGTATTAGCCAGCAATGACAGAGCTGGTAAGAAGGCTCTAGAAGGGGGACATGACTAGAAATCTCTGTTTTCTCAGATCTGCACAGTATACTCTTTATTCCAGTCTAAACCAGAGTTAACTTCAATATAATCTGCAACTCTACTATCCATCACACACCATGTTTAACAACTGATTTACTCTCTTTTCTTCTTTATTCAGCAACACACTTAGCATTGGAAAAGAAACATGCTTCCAGGAATACGAGGATAACTTGCTAAGTCCCTAACCAGTCGGATTAATTAAGACTGTTACTACAGAACAGCTAACATATGCCAAGCAACAGAAAGACAGACAGCTCTCAGCAAGGTATTAACTCCATATTAACTCTTTGGTTTAGACCTCTCTAGTCCAAAATTTTTGGATAACAACCACCCCTGGGTATAAAACATATATACATGTCTCCTTTTTCCTGTTATTCCTAAAAAATGTAGGGTGCTGTTTTGGATGTTCTGCCAAGAAATGAACTCATGACTTCCCCTTAAGCTTCCTAAGTTTATATTTTGGGATCACTTTTTAGCCTAGATCAATACATGTTCAGTGACTGTATATAACTCATTTAATTATTCTAATAAAATTATTCCATGGTGGCATTGTATTAAACACTATCTCAAAGAAGTACGAATCAATTCAAACTTTTCAAGGTAGCACACAAGATGAAAAATTTCAACACATCTTTAGCACCTTGGCTCAGGCTAAGTTATACCAGTAACAGATCTGAGAATTTTGTAATATTATTTTCATATGGAAAGTAAAATTATTTTCAGAAGATACCACTTTAGAACAAGCAAATAAAACCAACAAACCCAGAAAACCTCATCATTATAATATTACAAGACACTCACTGTAGCAAGGAATGAGGATACAAAACCGAGCCAATAGTTTTAGGCACTATCTGCTGTCGAAATACGTGTAAAACAAAAAATGCATACAGATAATTTAAACTGACGTTTATAGCATGACACTGCCATTTCCAAAGTGACGCAGAGCTGCACTGCAACAGTGAAGTAACAAGGAGGAAAGTTTCCGTGGGAAACAAATCCCCAGAGATCAGATTTATATCCTTCTACTGTGTCAGTTCTAAAAACATCAAAGTTTGGCAAGGTCTGCTTGCTTGGCTATTAAAAGCAGAGAAGTTATGCTTTTTTTTTTTTTCAAAGCTTGACACATTTTCCAGAGTAAAAGATGGGGAGGAAGTGTTTATTTCTCCCCATTAAGAGGCCAATACTCTATGTAGCTTTTACGGTGACTGCATCAACTCACTCTGATCCCTAAAACTACATAAAAAATAGAATACAGGGGCTTTTTTCAAGTTAGCTGTTAAAGTGATTAAAAGGTTTGAATCATTATGTTTCAAGTCCCGCAAGCTGACTGCATTTTACAAGACAACTTATGAACCAACAAATCCAGACTACATACTACCCTTCTCTTTAAAGAGATCATCCTGTTTATTTTCCATTCTCTCAATTTCTATAGCTATTATTTAGAACAAATACATTCATTAACTTCCTGAAATTAACAGAAGTACAGTCATTGTTCAAAACAAGTGCAAGCTCATGCAAAACAAACCAAAACAAACCAACAGCCTCCCCCAAATCAAACCAACAAACCAAAAAAAAAAAACACTATTTAAAAAAAAAAAGAATTCACACCTAACATGATCCCAACCGTATAAATAAGAATTTTTTTTACCTAAATTACTAGCTTTGTGGACATTAAGCTGAAAGCTACTACAGAGTCTCATCTGAACATTCAGCTTTCTAGAGCAACATGAAATTATTCTTAGCAATACTGTTTCATACTAAAACAACATTTTGCAATTTTAAAGAAAGCCTTTAACAACATTAAAAGAAGACATTTAAGTGTTTGGTGGTTAAACAGATTTAAATTTGAAGCATTAACCTAAAAATCCTACTGCATTTTTAAGAACTTCACTGAGCTGCCATAATTTCTGTCAGCATATGTAGTACTGAATGACTAATAAAATACCTGAATTGAAACTATTCCAGTCTAGCAGTTTGTATGATCTGGTGTTACCCATAATTCCGACAAAGGCTGAGTTCAAAACAGCAAATTAGTAGATCAGTTATAGGAGCAGAATAGTGAAAAAAAACTACCAACAAGAACACAATTGACAACACCACTCCACAGGAACTGGAAAGACACAGACAGCAGAGTTAATAAGAGGCTGAAATAGAAAGGGAAAAGAGGAGCATGCTACAGTAATCTAGTTCTAGGTGACCAAAGTGAACAGTATATAGCAATAATCGTCTTATTATTAAGTTGTCAAACCAGCCCTTCAAATGTTCTTTCCTCTTCTATAGTCTCACGTTTATTGATTTGCCAGTTTGTTTCCTTTAATATTTAACAGACTTATTTGACTCAAATGCACATCATCTCAAATGATCATCACTGGACCAGAAATTCTTTTTCTACTTCTTCACCTTCCCTCCCATAGTCACGTGCCTTAATTCCCCTTTTTGCTTTTATTGTTTTGCAATATACTGAGTTCAAAGTACCATGCATCTTACATTCACTTGTCAGGAGCAATCTACAAGACCCACAAGAACACTGCAAAGAGCCACTTAGTTGTGCAAATGTGCATCTCTATCTTCTTTTATTTCATACTCTGCTTTCAGTCAGCTGGTAAATACAAAGGAACACACAACGTAAGAAATTCCTTTTTTAAAAATATGGCTATAATTGATTTTCTTTTGTCTTAAAGATAAATTTATCACAGTTAGTTTTGCCCATAAATGACCTGTATCAGAAATACAGTGAAAATACAGAAGCCTAAGACAAATCTGTGTCAAGGAAAGGAAGGGCTGACAAAAATTATACTTTGACACTTCTCTTGATCTCCTCTCCAGTGTGTAGATAAGTCTTAACAATAGAGAAAAAACAATATTGTGTATACACGTTTTTAAAAAATTCCTTAAAAGTAGGCTTTTCTAATTAAAATTAGTCTCAATTTTATTTAATGTTGCCAGGCTTTAGATAAGCAACAATCCACCTGCTTGTAGAATTACTTGCCTTGGGCCACAAGAGGGGAAAAAAGATTTTTTTTTTCAGTAATTGATTTTAAAAATGCATTTGCACAAGCTTTGTTTTATTACTCCTGACTAGTGCATGCAAACTCACGACAGGTGCTATTTTTTTAGTCTCCTCTGTCTGCATTCTTAAGTGTACTCTTAACTCAACTTTTTACAGATTATTTCTCAGCTTGCCTCACTGATTATAACACCAAATTCTTCAGAGTCAAAAGTCACTTAATTCTGATGACAGAACTAGGACATGCAAAATACACATGTTCCAGTACTGGGGTGCCCAGGTAAAATATTAAATAAAAATCTTAAAGGACTATTCAGAAACAAAGCTGTAAAGGTTTTATCAAAAGAGGTTAAAAACACGTATTGAGATAAATTGCAGTGATTATCCCTCAAAGATTTCAAGGAGCTGAAAATTAGAAAACATTCACAGTTAAGATCAAACATTTACTCTTATTTTTGTTTGAGTGGAAAAACTGCATCAAGTTTTAATGTTAAGAGGTAAAAAAAAAATTCAACCCTCAATAACTCAAAGCCAGTTTTTAGAGCAAAGTTACTGGATTCAAAGTACTCTATTATTTCACTGACTTACTAAAAAGTTTCCAACTAAAGAAGTTTCCATACCCTCTGCCTGGTTATTACTTTTCAAACTTAAAAAGATTTGTTTTAATATAGACTCTTAGAATACATTTATATCTATCCAAATAGTGCTATGTTACAAAGTCATAAAGGTTAAAAGTACGTGATCATTACAACTGAACTGGGAAGTCCTTACTGTGTTAACATACCGGGATTGTGAATGCGGTCCAGGAGCTTCACAGACCGTGCACTGACAACACCACCAACATGGACAAGGAAGCCTGGTGGAAAGCTCGTCAACGTAAAAAATGGAAATTCCTGTTATGATTAAAAACAAACATCAAATGACTGCTTACCAACCACTGCTGACTGCCAATAAACATGCACAGAATTGACAATTTCTCTGAAATACAAGCAAAGCTGTTACATTAGGCCAAATATGTTCTTCAGGCTTACTACTTACTGTGTAACCATTTGGCTTCATATACTCATAATATATTAAAAGCAGAGGTATTATACAATGTAACAATACTTTTCCCCCACAGAGTCCTATTTCAGTACAATATTAACAAATAATCAAAACTTTATACATTTGTGTTAACAAAGCCTCAATTGAGGAACTTTTAGGATGGCAGCTACACAACAGTATTCTACTCGTTAGCTCATACAAAATAAAGGAACGCTTTTCTCAATTTTTTTAGGTCTTATTGTTACAACTGACTGCAGTTTGATCCTGAAGCACAGGATAAAACAAACTGTAGTCTTGCAAAGATGATAAGCATCTTATTACAGGAAAACATACCTAAAAGATATTAACCAATTGCTCCAAAATTGTCATAAGCTGTAAACATAAAAGTAAATATCCACCTTTTGGAATAAAGCATAAGTCTTTAAAGCACAACTGCAAGTTCCTAAACTAAAGAAATGCACTGCCAATTCACTGCATAGATTATTTTTTACCAATTCATAATTGAAATGAAGAAATAACAAGTTTCAGCAACTACTAAAAAACGTAGTTCATACAAGAGGCAAAGAAATAATAGTTTTTTATGACACACACAATGAAATAAAATAGTCATATTCAAAGAAGGTGAGCCCAAAACTGGAAGATTTTATTTTCTACAGAGACATTCTATGGAGTGTTTAATATAGACATGATAGAACACTTATGGGGGAAAGGCAAGAGATTTGTGTTCAGCAATTCTAAATGCACAAAGGCAAAAAGAAATAGAAAAAAAAAGAAAAATAGAACTCATGCAATCACGATTTGTACAGTCATAATGATTGGTTAAACAGAAAAAATAAGCACCATAATTTTATATGGGAGAAGGTACAGTACAGACTCCTTTCTCACATACTTGCAGCACTTGCAAAGGTACAGTTCAACTCAGCAACTACCTAAAACAGTGTACATGCTGCCAATTAAATGAGGATAACACTTCCAGCAATACATGGCATGAAAAGTTATCTTAAACCGAAGCTCAATGTAGATTTAAAAATTAACACTTCAGAATTATGAACACCCTTGTTATTAGAACTCTTAAAACTTTTAAAAGGTCCTACAAATGTCAAGTTCTTGGGACTTTGGTTTAGACTTTCAAAATTCAGAGTCTAACTTTGAAATCAACAACTGTGGTATCAATGACCAAAAGGAAAAAAGAAAAAAACAAACCAAAACAATACAAAACATCAACCCAAAACCCACCAAAACCTGCAGACATGCCTGCAATTAGAAAGGAGAAGGTTTCACCACAGGATTCTGCAAAACAGCTTGACTAATCTGCCTCCAGAAGCACTAATGGATCTCTAGAGATGGCTAGAGAAAAGACTCCCCCTGAAGGTTCTAACAGACCAAAGTGCTTTGCAAGTTGCCAGAATATTCAGAAAGCTCTGACTACAACACAGTCCTTTTCTGTGTCTTTCATACTGAAAAATGGAATAACCCAACACACCAACACTTGTCAGAACCTCTTTCACTGCAGCTCTGTAGTATCAACTGTTCAATGATTCACAAATATACTGAAAATGTTTGTTCCTCTATAACTCAATAACACCCATTCGGCATAATTTAAATTTAAATATATAAACATACATTTGTTCTGTCCTCTGAATAGTTATCCAATGTTAATGACATCAAAACAAATTAGCTCTTCCAGAACTATAGAAATTAATAAAAAAACTTTACTGCATATGACACCTATATGAGATTTCATTAAGCCTATACTACATTTATATTTTATACATAAATATATATAAACACTCACATTTACATTGTGCTAAAGCAGTATGTAGGGAACAAAGTGAATTTATATTTTATGCTCCAAAGCAAATCTGATGCTTTTTAATCTATATGGAAATTCAGAAATTAATTTTTTATTCATTCTCGTAAGGCTGTGTACTGCAAGTAATTTTAACATGTTCAGACTTCCAGTTCGCCTTACTCGCTATCCTACAAACCGGGCATAAAACTCTGAAGTAATAGTGTGGGTTTGTCTCAATTAATACACTTAGGCATATCAATACTTGTAAGTCTACAATACATGCTAAAATTAGACCTATGTCCTATCAGTTAATTTTGGCCATTGACAAATCTGGGTGACTGACTCACTGAACCATTCTGACATGCTATTATTCCATTAACAATGCCTCATCCACTCTGACAGAAGTGGAATTCCATCACTTCGTATGACGGTTCTCACCCCACCTCTCCCTCTTTTTCTTTTTTAAGCTCATTTCGAGTTTTTAGGGTTTTTACTATTATATTACTCGAATACAAGTTCCAGCCTCAATTACATGTGCTAATCTGTAATACTCCAAAATTATAAAGCAACACTTATTTCATGGAAAACAGAGTTTCCACAAGAACTTGATGCAGCTTCCATATTAAAAATCTCCATCACTGCAACTTGCAAAGGACTATCTTTACATCAAGGTAATGCAAGCCCAGAGCATTCCCATATGAGACAAGACTCAACGATCTCAACGTTTCTAAACTACAACTGAAGATGGTCAATTGTTTTACCAACGCCAATTCACTGAGCCATTTCAGAGTCACTGTGCAGGCCCAGAAAGAATTTACTGGTTTAATTCTTGCAACTATATAGTTATTTTATAGTTGGCAATTGGGGAAAAGTTTGATAAGGTTGCAATAAAATCCTCATAATATTTTTTTAATAAAATGTTTAAAAATGTTTGTATATATGCACACATGTATTGCTAGTATTCTTTTTAGCTACATTTCATACAAAGACACACAAAATCATGAAAAAGCACATGGAACAAGACTATACACACATATCGTTTGGTGTTAGCGCCAGGTGAAGCAGTTCTCAGATTCCCTTCCAGCCATTCACCCATTCCCATCGTTGCACCCCTCCCTCAGATAATGCTCATAATGTTCAGGTACATTCATGGAGCTTTTGGGCTGAACCAGAGCACGGAACTGGTCCATATTAAAATATTATTTATTCTGTGGTTGAATTATTTTTATTCTAAGCACATGTACTGTGCCATCGCACAAGGTGGCCAAACAACCTTACAAGTCTTCTTCAACTGAACTGAGGGGATGGGCCGGATAGTACCAAGAAGTTGCTGGAAAGAAAATTTGCTTAAGTCAGCATTTCAGCCAAAGATCCTCACAGAGAGCTGCACTCTAACACAACAGTTATCCAGCAGTGCTCTTCAGAGCTGAAGATCAATAGATCGACGCTTTGGAAAGGCAGCAGTAAAGACGCTCTCAAGTACTCAAAGAATGCAAACACAAAGGAATAAAACAGCATTTGTCCAAGCTGAGGTCAGCAGATACATAATATTATCAAAAATATAGACTATTTTTTTAGGACTAAAGTAAGCTCAAATTTCCTCACTGACGGAAACATAGCATATAAAGCTTATAGATAAAAATATACACAAAGTTAACAAGTGTAACTATAGCACAGCTATCAACAGGCATCTGTGAGTTGCTAAAAATATATTAATGAAAAACACAACACGTATGTGAATCTTCCATGGCTGGTATACTTTCCTGGAAGAAATCAAACAATATTACTTTTTCAACAAAAATACATTCTCATTTGCAATGGGGGGTTAAGTGACATGTTAAAAACACATTTGATGAAAAAAAAAAAAAATGCTGTGGAGACATCCAGTTAAATGAACTGGGTTTAATAGGCCTTAGCATTACCATATAGCCAAATAAACTGAACTAAGATTCAAAAGTATTTACTATCTATCTGTGTGGAAATATATGTATTGAATTCACTCTTTGTTTTTTTAAGTGCTATCCTAGCTAACTCAGATGAGTAACTAGAATGCACTATTTGTGTGTGCAATATTAAAGCAGACAAAATAACTAGAATGAATAAGCCTTGTAGGTTAAGTAACTGAAAAACAGGTAATCACAGAAAAAACACATCCAACATGAAGTTTTCAGACAGTACAAACATTTTTTTTATCAATTAACAGTCTGTATGCTTTGCTACATCACCATTAATAACATATTCTACGAGTTTCCATCACATTTTACGGTATTTTTTCCCACTAGACAGTGTACAGTTCTTATCGTATGGAAATAATTAAAGCTCTTAAAGTATTTTTAATGTTCTCAATTTATGTTTTTAATTGTTTTTAAAAATCTTCCTAAGGAAATTACAGATCAGCCATGAAATGTCTGAAATGCTAGCAAATAAAATATAGAAACAGAGAAGACTCTTTTTAAAGCATTTTTTTTAAAGTAAAACACTAAAAGCAAAATGCCATGGATTTGTATTTAAACAGAAATTAAAATTTTAACTAAATGTATCAACATGCAAAATACTAACTAAGCAAAAATATGCCAATCTGATAAATGCCGTCAGAAAAACCACACAGAATATTAAAAATTCCTACATAAACAAGATTACAAAGAAATCTGGAAAACCTCACAAAAAAACGAAAATCAAAATATTTAAAATAATTGTTTAGAAGTCTTCAATACAAGAAAAAGGGCTACAAAGAGAGTCACACAATGTTTCAGAACATACCCGCCTTCTACAGAACCTATGAGGCGATCCTCCCTTAGCAAAGGATAACACAAAAAACGAGAAGAGAATCATGCACTTACTCTAAAAAAACAGCAATTCAGTTATATTTCACAGATGCAGCTAGTTTTATTTTCTGAAAGCATATGGTTTTACATAAGTAGTTCAAGTAGTCAGAAATCATTATTAAAACTAGAATAACTCATTTCTGTATAGGAAAACACATTTCTTGCTTTGAGACACCTCACTAATAATATTGACAAATGCAGTAAATAACGTATCAAAAAAAAGTTGCAAGGACTCATTCCAAAATTTAAAGAATTAAAAACAGTACTTGTATCACAACAGTACTGAACAGTCTATTCAGCGTAACAGATAGCATTTTTAGTCCTACAGAGGTGCTTTAAAAACCTGTAAACCTATAAAGGCCCTTTATTGCTAGAGAAGTGATTTAGGTTTAAGTTACCATTATTTAAAGGCCACTACATGCACAATATTTCAAGCAGTAAAAAAGAGACTAAATTATGCACCAACTATTATTTTTCAAAACTGAACTTTTTCACAACTATAAATGGAATTTTCATCTTGATTAAAGCTATTCCAGTGTTTCTGAATTCGGGTTCTGTAAAAGCTTAGCTTAAATACAAGATGGTAAAGTATTAAACTTACACAAGCATCAGTACCTTACAGAGGTTAAATAGTAGTAATCCTTGCTATAACCGTTTCTTATCACACCCACTGTAATCACTTGAGTGCTGCGAACATTACACTTCTCTCCTCCACCCTTTTCTTAATACTTTAGCAATATATTTTTAAAAAGCGTATAAAGGCGCTATTAAACGTTCAATGCTGATTTCCAGTACATTTACAGACCTAAAAATTATGCGTATTTTTAAACAGACGATAACATGAAACATTTAACTTACAAGCTAAATTCTCACTTTAGTAGACCAGAAATGTAAGTAGAACATGCCTTACCCTTTGTTCCAGAGCTGACTGAGTCTGTTGTCTTAAAAGAGTTTTAAATGGCCCCCCTTCTTTTCCAGCACTCCCACTGCCCATTCCTGAAGAGTATCAGTACAAATGACATTCAAAGAAACACATTAACATTTGTAATCAAACTTGGATTAAAAATATATAGTTATCATTAAAAACAATCAAATTATCCCCATAATTTTAACTTCCAGACAAAAACCATGCTGATTATCACATCTTCATTTAAATTGGGGGGATGGGGGCTGGGCTTGGTGTTCACATGACCAGTAATGTTGTTTTTAGTATACAGATGAAAACCTCTGATCCAAGAGCTTTTTCTGCTGTCAACCCAAATTTTAAAAAAGCAACTTCAAAATAAAAAAACTTAAAAGACTTGGCCTGCAATTCCTTCCTATCTCATAACTTCTTTTTTGGTTTTTTTTTTCTTTTTACTACTGGGAGTTTTGGCTATGATTTCAATATAGATCTACTTTCTCTATTTCTCACAGAAAGTGTCTACATATGTGTAATCAGATTTTCAGCCCTTATCAAAAAGGACTGCAAAGTCACCATTAATTCCACGCTGCTGAATGATGCCTCTCTGCCAGACTACTCTATAATCAAGTACCTCACTCTACTATCTTTACCAGTGTAAAAACAAAACATCTGGCTTTCTGAGAGTTTCAGAGGAACTAAATCACCTTTCCTGACCACTGGGAGGAGACTCATACAATAACAGCAATAGCTACATAATGCATGATTGGGACTTCCAAAGAAAATTGCAAAGGCAATGCACATCCTTTGCTTTGAAATATAAACTCTGAAACAAATTACCAATTATTGTTATTTTCTTTAATATCTACACAATGAAATATTCATTCATCTAATTCATTCAAATAAGCCAAGGACTACTGCGGAGCATTTAAAACCACCACACTTATTTGATTACTATATCTGCACATACAGAACCCGCAGATTATCTGTAAAACAATATAAAAATAAACTCCATTTTTGCCTAACACAGGTAATTCTCTCCTTCCTTCTTTCATATACTTTCCTTCCACCCCTACTTCCCACTGCAGGAGCTTTTCTGAAGAGACAGAAAGTTTCACATACACAAACATGTTTGCTACTGAACTCTGTTATCAAGGAACTGTATTCTTAACTGAGTGCATCAAGATTCAGGTTGTATGTATGACAGTAAGTTATCTGTTCCATGGTTAGAAATCATAATAGTAAAAAAATAAACACATACCAAGATTGTGTTTTTCCTAAAGCAAACACAATGCTGGTGAATCATACTTTCTTGGTAACATTTCACGCCTAAAAACATACTATCATTGGTATTTCTTCTACCTAAAACCACCAATGCTAACTTGTCAACACAATTATAAACATCTAAGTCCTACAGGAAAGCACAGGATAAAAAACAAAGAAAAAGTGTCAGGAGCAAGATGAAATACAAACACCACAGTGGAAACAGTCATGGATGAAGCCAAGACTTTCTTTTACTGAATTTATAACTAAATTAACATAACAATCCCATCCCTAATATTTTTAAAAAAAAACCCACTAAGATACCATACCATATAATTATATATAAAATTACTACGATTCAGAAGAAATATTTTTAGCTGTTCTTGGATAAGGAAACAAAAATATTAGTATTTGTATAGTCCCATTTAACAAGATTAAATTGCTTTTACTGTTTGGCATTGATTCTAAATGTTGGTGTCAGGGACTATACAATATTAAATACAGACAAATGTAGCATAAATACTGGACATGAAACAAACTCAAAAAATACAAACGAAACAAAATAGTTTCTACAGAAAAAAGCAGTAACATCAACTATTTGATTTAAATCTATGAAAATAATGCATGACAGTGAAATGGAAATGGAGGCAGTACAAATAAAGTTTGTGTGGGTTTGGTTTAAAAGATTAATTCAAAAAGCAGAGTTGCTAGCCATCTGATAGCCATTATTCCAATAAGTTATGAATGAATTAATGAGCAAGAGATTGTTCCATGCAAAATATAGGAACAAAGTGAAAGCAGTGAGGGATATTAAAAACGGTAAATTACTTTCGCCCAATTACTAAAGGAAATTTTGCAAGGGAAAAGGAGAAAGTTCTGTAGCGTCAACTATGCATGGTTTAAATCCTATAAGAAGCTCTGAAGCTGTTCGAAGCCTCTGGGGCAGAGGTGAGAGATGGTATGAATAGTCATGTAGCCAGCAGTTTTCAGAGGCTAACTGAACAAAAACGTACGGTTATAGAAGGCTGTGTGTTAAGTGCCCCTAAATCAAATAACAACAACATTTTCTTAAAAGTTTGCTTAAAAGGCCATAATAGATTGATCCTACCAGAAGCAGCCAGAAGCAGCTCTTCAGTGAAAGAAACACTTTTCCTCAGAACAACTGGGCTGACATGGCTAGAGTGTAGAGGGTTAAGGCTAGACCCCGAGAGGAGAAGACAGGACTTTTTAAGATGTGGGGAATCACAAGAGAGTGTAGGGGAGCTGGGAAACAGGAAAATCCTAGGTCCCTGTGGGAAAGGTGCTGTGGAGGAAAGTAATAGAGACAAAGATGTAGATTCAGAAGATGACTAAAGAAACAAACAGAAGAAATCAAAATGAAGTGCTTTTTTTTTTTTTCTCTCCAAATGAACTAGCACTAATTGCTAATTAATTCTCAACACACAAAGAAATGGAATGACAATACAGCTCCACAATGTGAACAAGACGCATGTTCTCAAAAATCATGAATTGATTAACTTTACTTAGAAATTAACTTTTTAAAAAGCCATGGTAATCTAGCATTTATTTAAATTTCATACAAAACTTAATAATAAATACTATGGAGTAAAGGCTAAATAACAGTCTTCTCACACACAATCTGATTATTGTCATTGTTTAGGTACAAGAAGTTATTTTCCAGAGAAATAATGGATTTGTTTTATGATTAAATTTTAGAGTCATAAGTCTTGTAGAATTCTAAGTTCCCACAAAGAAAAAGAGTTGCCACCTTCTCAATTTCCTCCAAACATATACTATGTCACATCAGAATGTACTACCTAATTAAAATATGTCATGCTTTTTGTCAGCCTGATATTCTGTTAGTATGCAGTGGTATAAAATATACTGATATTCACAGAAGCCGTCTAACTTCAAACCAAAACAAGCTTTATTAGAACAGAACTTCCCTCGTATTTAGACCAGAAGGGGTAACAATCACAGTTGTATTTTATAAAAGACATTAAGGTAATATTCTGCTGTTTTGCAGCTACTGAAAACTAGATGCTTAAGCAGATCAAAGTTTCCATCCGCTCTATTTAGTTATTTATATTGTGAAACTGTGGTATCTGCACTCATTCTCCAGGTTAGTTTCCATCTCAAACACATGAACATCAGAAAATACATTTTTCATATCAGCAAATCTGAGTAACAAGTATCTCAAATTTGACGATGCTTCATGTGCCAAATGAGATGTTTGCCTTTTTTATAACTCCTGACATCACCAACTTGCACACTGAAATATTCCAACTTGGTAACAGTCTTAGGAAATGAAACATAAATGATGTGTTGTTAAAAACAACATACTGAATTTAGTATGTTACGGAAGAATCTTCTGCACGTTATCAAATTTTTGGTAAAAGGTAAAACAAATTACTTGAGACACTGTCCTTTCAAGCTACTATGATTCAAAATCTAGTATATAACACCAAGACACAGAATTTTTAAAATACAACCATGAAATCACCCTAAGACAAGTTGCAGTAAAAAATTTAAAAGCTGTTAAAAGGCAGTGCTAATAAGCAAAAGTATGCCCACTATAAAAAGATAGCTAAAAAATACCTTTATATATTTGAAAAATCCCTAAAAAAAAAAAAAGAGGTACCAATTACACAATCCGTTTCTGTTTCGTACGAACTGACTGAAGACAAGAGGGCCCATCCATCTACCTAACATTGCCAGGAATTTCGTAAAGATTCCTGCTTTAAAAACTTGACAAATTCACAGTGAGTTGCCACCTTCATAAATTCAGAACATTTACATTTATAAAGACGACCATCAACATTAAGCTTAAACGCTTTACAGGACATGATTCTTACCATGGGGCGGGGGGGTGGGGGGGTGGGGGTGGAAATCTGATCAAAAGAAACAGGGTTTCAAATATTCTGCAAAACAAACACATGAATTTGTGCTTCTCCTAAGTAATAAGCACTCAGTTATATTTGTAGGTCCTTTAAAAAAGTGACCAGCACAGGTTATCCACTAAACACTCAAGTTTCCCCAAAAGGACCAAAAAAATAAAAAAGTATGCTTTTGTTTTCTTGGGTTTTTTAAAAATGAAACAGAGAAGATAGTACCAAGACAGCCAGTTTCCTAACTGGGGACATTTTCAACAAATATCTACAGAATAAACTGGGTAAAATATTTAATATAACTGCATTATGCAACATGTAACTTCTTGGGAAAATTCTTTGAAGGGGGGGTTATTAAGTAAAGCTGAATCAACTACTTTATGTCTAAGAATTGTCTAGATTAGATGGAGACAATGTTTTGAGCTTCAAATACCACAATTTAAAACATCATCTGAAAAGCAACCAAACTTTTAAAAACAGTTCTGCAAAATATTTTGCCCTATGGTAACAAAACTCAGGGCATTGGTCAAAAAATGGAGAATAAACAAACAGTAATTCTTGTTGTGCTGACATTACTAACAACATGATTCTAACCACAGAATAAAAAAATAAGGAGGCAGGAAACAAGTTGAAGAAATTATGATAGACCAACAGAGAAAGAAAAATGCTTTTTTTGAAGATGGCTGGAGTATAATTTAAAATACTTTCAAAATGTATACGGTGTACGTAAAGTGATTTCTCCTTTACTAAGCAGAATAAAAAGACAGCAGCTGCTACATTTCTAGTATTACATTTGCAAAGAGGAGTTAAAAATCACAGATAAATATAATTACAGCACAGCACACTAGGCTTGAAGACTATATAGTTTTTGTAACACTGTCCTTAACATACTGTGGTGAGAAATGTATTCCTATGATTTGTAATATGAAATGGAGGAAATAAGAAAAAGGCAATTAGTTAAGATTCCCTTAATGCTCTGAGATGTTTTATTTCTACTTGAACACAGCTGTGTTACAAATGTCATTTTAATGTTATCCAGAATAGTGGAAATATAGGCAGAATTTAAATTTTTATCCTACAAAAACCCCTTCAGACTTGAGGCGTGCTATGTGAAGTCTCCAATTTCTGTATCATTTTAATAACTTTAATGTCAAAAAAGCAAAAAGGGGTTGAATGAAAATATAAGAAGAGAAACACAATTTTAACAAAAAGTGGGTGGAAGCGCCTTACCAGTTTTGGGTGTCAAACTCAAATCAGTGTCAGAAGAAGAGGACTGTCGACTGTAGGACTTGGAAGGTGAAAAGGAATAGGTTTGGTTTTTCAGAGGGGTGGAGGGTCCTGATGAATGAGTATTGGGATTGGGATCTTCATTGAAGGGAATCCTGCCAGAAGAAGGTGGAAACATATTCAGTAATCCTGTGCCGAAGGACCTGGCTGACAGCAGCATGATCCAAACACCAGGATGGGATTGGGGCAGGGGCCAGCAGCTATTCCTTAGGTGCGAGACTGGGGATGAGGCCAGAGGCAAAAAAATGCTGGTTTACCCATTCAGCATTCTACAGATAGATGCTGATAATCTACAATGAAACAATTAAGCCAAATGAAAGGCGTGAGATGTGGCAAAAAATTATATATACGCAAAATAAAAAATTGAAAACATTTTATGGCTTAAAAATCTGGTCAAATACACAATGCTTTGAGTTAGTTTAATAGAGAAAAAATGATCTCAAATTATGTTTGTGTTTATACATATTCATACATTTATGTATATACACACATATGCATTTTAAGGAAAAAAAAAAAATGTTTCCTTATCCTATAGCATCAGCAGCATGCCACAGCTAAAAACAGAGCAAAGAGGAGAATCTTTATGGGAACAACTATATTGACAAACAGTTCACTTATGCACAGATTGACTTACCTGCCCTCTAAAACCATCTCTTCCACAAATGGCACATACCCTTCCAATAACCATTTTAAAACCTAAATACCATTTTATGCCTGAAAACAATAACGAACTCCAATCAAAATGCGATTTCTTCCAATGACTGTAGAATTGTGAATGTCTCCCAGACACACAACTTATTTTTACTTAATTTCTTAGGAAGCAAGCATGTTAAAAAGAAATTTAAGAGTGTGGCTTTGTGGAAGAGACTCCAATGCATTTTCAAGAAACTAGTGCCTTTGTTTCAGCAGCTGAACACAGAGTAGTTCTTCACTGACAATAGAAGGTGTCTCCACGATAAAAGGAGGGAGACAAGATGGGTGGTACCTGCCTACACTGCCTGCCTGCCTGCACTTTGCGACCACTGTGCCTGTGGCCTGTCTCTCCCCAGCTCTTGAGTCTGAGCGGTCTCGTACCAGTGTAGATGAGAGTGGGAACAGACACAGAGAAGTTCTGAGTAAGTCGTGAGCCAGTAGCAGTGTGAATTGGGCTGTTGTGAGTCGAGCGGCATCCATGGCTTGGCGGATGAACCAGCGGAGACCTGAGAGAATTTGCAGCCAAGGTGGAAGAAAAGAAAACAATACATACAAACAGGTTGCAAAGTTATATGTTATAAATGATTACAGGGAAGTTTAGCTAGAGGAGATCTCTTATTTTAAGCAGACTCTAAGATTTTTAATTCCTAGCATGCAGGAGTCCAGATGAAATAAAAAGAGAGACAGGAACAGCTTAAGCATTAGGTTGTGAATGCGTAATTGATTCTTTGGCAACGGGATATCAAGTTAGTAAAGCTAAGAATAAGAAGTTTTAGTTGATTTTGCTACCTTTGAGAAATATCCCAATTTTTTTGGACTTAGGGACAATGATTCTGACAATATCCACCACCAAGCTGAACATGGATTATTTGGGGGGTGGAATTCCTACATTTTGCTCCAGAGTAAATGCTACTGATTTATTTATGAATGCTTTTGAAGTTGGTAGTTATCAGGTACACCCTTTCTTTTCTTTTTTAAATCGCCACTGTTTTTTTATGCTACAGTGTATCCAGAAGCTCTTTGGATGGCAAATTTTTAAAATTAAGACAAGTTAAAAAAGCGATGATTTGAAACAGAAACCAGTAATTTCGAGAAGTGAGAGCATACCAATGCCTGCACAACAAAAATGCTTAATAACTATTGTAATGACACAACAGTTCAAGCTAATGAATTCAACTAACATCTCTGGAAACAGAATAAGAAGCACATTTTTTACGCCGTTTTTTTCCCCCTCCAGAAACTGGATCTCTCCATCAAACCAAAAATAACTGATTTATCCAAGCAACAAACCAGTAACAATTTCAAGACGACTGCCAGTATTTTTCTATTAATTTGCATGCACATTAAAAAACTGCATTCAAGCTGTGTTTGGCACTGTAGATGATACAAGGAAGATCAAGAAATTCTACCTCTCATCACGAAAAAGTTCTCTCTGCAAGTATACTACTTAACTCTACCTGTTTAGCAATATCCCCACTTGTTTTACAACAGTAAAAGGCAAAGCACACAAGATGAGACTACTTCAGGATTGTTCTCTAAACTGTCTGAATTAAAAAATTCTCTTTTCTTCTATGCTCAGCGTAAATACCCAAGATTGACTGTACTGAACTTGGAACATCTTGATCAGAAGGTATATCATAAGAAGCCCTCATAAAAATGTTTATTGTACAAACACAGAGTCAAGGCAATTATTAGCTGGGAAACCGGTGGATCATAACTCAAGGATATGTAAATACTGTTACTATATAAATTTAAAAAAATCATATTAAGCTTATTCATACTCCAGCTTCTATAGAAATAACATAAGTAAATCAACCTAAAACATTTCAAGATAGTAGAATATAAACTGAGTAGCAGATAAATAAAACTACAAAAGAAAAACAAATTCTGGGGGGAAAAAAGAAATCACACTGGTCATGTAAAACTAAATGAGTATGAAAAGAAGAGAGATGAAACTTCTTCCCCTATATTAAGTCATACTTACTCCTTCATTTCTTTGGATGGGGAGTTACATGCAGGTAAAAATGCTGACGGGTTACTTAATTTATCCAACGTGCAGGCTGTTCCTATGGCTCGCACTACCAGTCCAGATTCTCCCTCCAAATCAAAACACTGCAAATAACCAACAACAGCATTTCCTCTCATTTCAAGCACCTTCAAGCCAATCTTCCTCTGCAATTCACCTATAAAACAAAAGGTAAAATGCTTATGATTGCAGTGAACGTTCCCTATTCTTTTGGTTGGCAGTTCCAAAAGCAGAGACCAAAGGCAACAAGTCACTAAACCAGGTCATAGATATAATCTAACATAATTATGTCAAGCAGCTGTTCATAATCTCTGTCTCCTGTAATACAGTGTGACTTCATGACTTACATAGCTTCTTTCCTTTTTCCTCCAATTCCATTCTGACTGCAACTATATCACGTTATTTCAGAACTGTTTTTCTCATTCTTTTATTATCATTAACTTTTCCCTTTTTTATTTATTTAGAGAGACATAAAGAAATGGTCAAGATGTGTGCTCGAACACACAAGTTTCAAAATACTCCTTCATACAGTTCAGAACAATGCAGCATTTTTTAAATCCATGTGGATAGGTATCTATATTTTTATATTTACAAACTTATTTAAGCATATTTCACCCAATTCATAATTTTTGCTCTTTCTACATTAACACCATTTAATATGGGAGCCTCATCTACTAAATTTAACATTAAATAACCAAAACACGATACCAAATAAGCCACACTGTCACTGCAAACAAGACCGACACTTCTCTTATTAGCTCCACACAAAGACTGAAAGACTACAATTATAAGACAATGCTCTGCCACAGATGCTTACGTAGCAGGTTGCTTGAAGAAAAAAGTTAATGATCCACATGGTCAGATAATCTTGGTAATACTAGGTGGAAGATATAATCCCTCTTTCGATGAAATGGAAGATTTCAACTAACAAACTGAAAAACCCTGACCATGACAGAAGTTAGCCTAACAGTCCCAATGTCAATGATGTTAAGAAATCAAGTGGAATGAAATGATCACTGCTGTTTTTTCAAAGCTGGGTTTTAACATTACCAGAACACGTTCCTATAGCTAACTTCATAACAGAGGCTGAAATTATGTTTGTACTGGTTTTGATGAATCTCCAAGGTTGAGGTAGAGTATGATAGCTTCTAGCCGAGTGAAAACTGTTATGAATTCCATTCAAGCCAAGGTTGAGACTGAATTCTTTTTACATATACAACATGTAATATGACAGACACCTATAAAACAGTCTAGGTCATTCTCACAAGATTTCTTCTGGATTCTTTAGGTATGGCCATCAGTAATGACTGCAATGTCAGGCATTGCACTACATGACACGAAACAATATTGCTAAGAGGTCTTTTGCTTTTTTTCTCTCTCAACCACGGCCATGAATAAACAGAACACATCCACATGTGCTACATTATCCACTTTCAACATTTGTGCAAAGCAGGAGATGTGGAAACGTTAATCCCCTAAACTGACACACAAGGGGAGCTATACTAAAAATCTGATAAAGAGTGAATTCCTGTCAGTTATGACAATACTGTTTGTTCACATTTTTCCCGACAATATGCTGGCTCTCCTAGTGAAGATACTAAGTAACATCTCCATGATGTCATTTAGGCTGCCCCACCTACTAAAGATCTCCATACATGCTCACAAAACCCAACTAACTTTTTCTTTTAGTATCTTCCTTAAACCACAGCTGTACCTACAAGAAATCTGACATCGAGAGCCATTAGAGAACTTGAAATCACCACCTGCCATTCTAGTGGCTATTTTTCATCATTTTTTTATTCCTTACCCCCTGAATATCGTCCACTTTTATCAACCGGTTGTCTCTTGTATCAGTCTGCAAGTACTCTAGAGTACGGGTGTTCTGTTCTACTGGCACTGAAACAGGAGGATCCTGGTACACAATCGCTGTTCACAAGCATTAGTAAAACTACAACAAAAAAGATACTTGCTACTGTGCAGACATCAACTGACTAATGATTCTTTCCAGGAACTGCAGATATATCCTGCAGAATTAATCCAAGCCAATACAGAAGCATGCTTGAACAACAATGAACCACTAATCTTGACTTTGAAAAAGATGGGATGAGTAAGGTAAGTGTTACACATAGTGTCTGAGATGGTGTATATTTTCTCACACACTTTAAAGTGGTTCAAAGAAGATGAAGCAGTTTGTTAATTGAGTCAAAATTCTAGTAATATTCCTCATATGGGTTAAGACCATCTTCAAGAGCTTCACAGGTTTCTCTGACCTTGCTAAAAACAACCAACAAATTAGACAGCAGCATGACCTCACCAAGAAGGAATGAAAAAAAGAAAAAAGAAAGAAAAAAGTCAGTCATACTGACCATCAGATAGGGCAAGAGAACATTCAGAAACAAAAGACACTGTGAACTGAAAAAATAAACACAATTAATATCACAAATCATACTCAACCTTGTCTTAAGCAAGTCACTTATTTAAATGGTGAATATTTTTAAAAGCAGCAATAACCATTACAGCCTACATGTTTAATACCTGACATGAGTGAAATAAGTCTCTGTCTAGCCTCATTCGATGCCCTTGGTGTACGTATTCGGTCTATCCATTGGTATTCTGGGTCTTCATTAACTACAAGCTCTTCCACAAATCCATGAATTATTACTGCTCTGTAACACTTAGGAATAGATGTAGCTGTTAAAAGAAATCACATTAAAGATGTAAGATATGACACTACAAGCCAAGAATACCAAGAAAAACATAAAATTACATGTGAAAAGTGATGTGAACAATTCCAGAAAGTAATCTACACGATGTTCTGTTAAAACATGTACACACACAAAGCAGTTTTGTTCTGGGAGACCCTGGAACAGGGATAAAACTGTCCAGTGTAACAGGTGAAACGTACTATTATGAAACCTTTTCACTTTGTGCCTCTTTTAACACAATATGCACCCTAAGTAAAATAACGTGCCCACGCACATGCACTGAAATGCAACTTAAGAAAGGTAAGAAAGAAACAAATCAGTTATTTGTATTTTCTTGAAATAAGAACAGTAAAATATTAATTTAAAAAATTAAAAACAAACTAGACCATTTTCTTCATTTGCTAATTGCTTCAATGTCATCTCCACTGGGCTTATGCAATGAGCTAGGAAAGAAGGGAAACTGGCAGAATAAGGAAAGGGGGGGGGGAGTTTTCCGTTCAAATGGACTTCTTTCCTCTACTTACTGCAAAAAAACTTGACTCCACAAGATGACTGTCTAAATCTGTTTAAATCATTAAAAAGATCTACTTTCACCACCACATTGATCTCTCCGCGTATACCTACCAACAGAAAAAAAAGAAAAATTACAAGCTATATCAGAAATAAATACAAAACTAACCCTATTAATTACTCCCAATTATTAGTACAGATTTCTGACAAGAGTTTACAGAAATAAAGACCGTAAGAAGCAGATTATATGCCGAACAGCACGTTTTTATTTTTAAATTAATAAATCTTACCATGAATGGTATCATAAATAGGAAACCATCCCGAAATAACTGTAGCTGCTTCACTATAGAGCAAAGGATCAATATCTATATACACTTTGCCAATGGCATCATTGGCACTGTAGGTATCATGATCAAGAACTGTGATTTGGAGAGGCTCATCTTGTAGCTCTTCATCATCCACCTAGAAACAAATATTAACATGGAATCTGAGTATATAAAAAAAAAACCACACAGGGAAACACTGCTGAAAAACAAATGCAAAAAAGAGGAGAGTTAGCTGCATACAGTGACCTGACACAGATAAAGCTGCATTTTTAATTTCCTGTCCCCAAACAACATATTAACTTCTTTTGATTTTACCCTTCACAGATTGGCAAGATCCTGGAGCTACAGCTATCACTGGGAGAAGAACAGAAAAGCAAGACTACGTTGAATGCAAATTTTAAAATTCCACATGATTTGTTTGAAAACTGAACATAAAGCATCTCAGAGGACTAATATACTCCGAAGTTTTGATTACTGGAGCTCATACCCTTCCAAATTGGTCAGTGGTTTAAAAGAAGACATTTTAAACAACCCACTGCAAAAATTCAGTAATTTCACACATGCACTTTCCTAACTAAATGCAATACTCCATCTACAGAAACACTGACTATTTTTTAGGACAAAGACGGACATTCCACAACATTTTGCGCTGAACGTCACAAACCAAGAATCTGGTTTGCTACAGGCAATGGGATGACTCATGGGTTTGCAGAATTATAACGTGTAGTCTTGCAAAAAGATCAAACTACACACACACTTATGGTGTCTTAGGCAGTTAGTCTTTCTAGTGTTTTTCCACTCTTTGAAACATGGAACGCTATCTTTTTTTTTTTTCTTCAGTGCTGCTGTTTAGCTATTTTCTTTCCCAAATCCATTTTTCCATGAAAAAGATAGATTCTGAGATTTCTCGTTGGAAAAAAAACCCAAACCAAACCAAAAAAAAAAAAAAAAAAAAAACAAACCCAAAACTCTTTCTGTATGAACGGCTAACCCTCTACACAGATCAGCTCTTTCCCTTCCCCTAGAAAACAATCCCAGGAACTGAAAGACTAAAAAAACAAAAAAAGACAACTGATTGAATTTCAACACCATAGTACTACTTTCTTAATCAATATGGATTGTTGATTGAAGAGATGCTTTTAATCGAGCATTCCATGCTGATTAACAACCTACCTAATCTTAGTATTTTATATTTGCCATAAAATATGTCTAACATTACCAACTATTATATCACTCACTACATGTACATATATTTACAATATACAATCATATTTACGCTGTGATATTATCTTAGAATACTATAAATTAACCAGTACCATATATTTAAATATCTTTATTTATTCTAAGTACTATTACTTTTTAAGTAACAAAAAAATACCAGTAAGATACAGTAACAAATAAAAAAAAGTAAACATTTGTTTGGGGTCTTAAGTCAAAGCACATCAACAACTCAGATCTTAGAAAGCATCAAGCAATTACAGAAAAATGCTAAGTGTCCTTGTTATTACACAACGGAATGGGAAAATATTTGTCATTCAAGATGCTTATTTTGTATTTTATCTCACAGAATTCCCCGTTTTCTTCTTTGTCAAATGCATTATTTTTGCAACCCAAAGTAACATTTCAAATACCAATGAACTTTACTTACTCAAAATCACTCCTTTAAAACAAAATACAAGCATACCCATACTAACAAGCCTAATCCATAATGCTATTTTCCCCTAGTTTCACCTCTGTCTTGTCTTTATTATTACCCAGAATAACATCTAAGTTGGATCCAAACTGGCAAGCTTTTATCTTTACAAACAGTCCTAAAAAGCCAATGAGACACACTTCACAAACAAGGTCAAACTGCAGATAGGTTTGCTGAAAATATTTCATGTGTATTTCAACAGAAATACGCTTTGCTCCTCAAAACTAATTTTGTGCCTGAAATGAAATCATTCCATTAAGGGCATTTAAATCAGAATGTCTCTATATCAGACAGGCAAACTCAAAAAACACTTACTTCAAATTTGAACCATTCAGAATTCCACTGAGGATTAAGTGATTTGGGATACACATCTGTCTTAAATGTTGTGTTTCCAAATTTTACCTAAAAATACAAGCATTCCATTATGAATAATAAGTAGTAATAAATACAGAAATGTATTAAATCTACACATGCAAATAATTTCAAATACATATTTCAACAAAATAAGCTCTTTTCAGTTAAAGTGGCTTTTTAAATCGATTGACACGTTTCACTAAGTAATAACTTTCCACGTATAGAAGACTCCCAATAAATATCTCTCTCTCCCATTATTAAAATAGTTTTTCTTCCCAAATCACTTGAGAGGTAAAAATTTAACTTATATTGGCCACTCAATTTCACTTCATATATTCTCTTTTGCCTTCGGTTTAGAAATACTATAAGCAAAAGTATTTTGTGTAAATATTGATAGTTTATGTCCTATTACTGTTTCTCTATAGAGTTTCTACACACCTTTATTGACATTTTATAAAAGAAATAGAGAAATAAAATGTTAACATTGGTAAATTTATTTCTCAAGTTTAAGAAACCTCCCCACTTACACACCAGAAAGTAACTGAAACCATCTCTGCTAACTGCAATCTTGATACGCTGGACACATACCGGGAAATTCAGAGTAGCAAAGGAGAAGCATCTTATCAGTTTCTATGACTTTCTTAAAATACAGAAAATTCCAGGAAGCACACACACATCTCCCTCTATCTATCTACATATATAACTCCCTGTAACTTCCAGTTAACTGAAGATAAAATATTCTCCACATTAGTATTGATTAATGCAGCTTCAATCACGTAATAACTTATTTTAGAAATCTCTATTTGGTCTCCATAGCAGACTATTTCAGGATGACCTCATTTCTCCTTTTTTTTTTTTTTTTTTAAGAAAAAAAAGTGAAACTGAACTTCTGTGATGCTCCATGCATCAAGCAACATGCTGCACAATGCAAGAGCCTTTTATTTCACTGCAGCTTTCTCTGCAAACCATTTATAAACACATGTACTTCTCCTAATGTTACCTCCTCAAATAATTAGCACTTCAACTTGTATCAAGTATCTGACGGTACTTAGACACCCATGGTTGTGTTTTTTAATTCACTCAAGATTCTTAAGAACAGAATGAGTCTGACAATACCAAAGAAATGCTGCAGTCAAAGACAGTCATGGATTTCAAATGCTATTTTCTTTTTAGAAGTCTAAATGGATTTTGGAGACAAGATTTAGGCCTAGCTATTGAAAACAGTATAGTAATTTTAAATACTCTTGCTCAAGAATGTATTAAATGAACACTTTAGACATTTCAGTAACATGGTGATTATTTTGCATTGATCACACCCCCACACTAAAGAGATGCTCCTCTTGCTTCAGAACATCCAGTTAATGTAAAAAGCCTAATGCACTGTAGAACTGGACCAAGAGTTCACACTGAGCTCTGTATATACCTCATTCAACAAAGCTCTGTACAGCACTCATGACCAAATAAACAAATTAAAAAAAACGGTGGGGGCTCCTACTTGATTCAGTGAAGAGTAATGCTTTCTGAAAAGAAGTTACTTCAAAGTAAGCTTTAAAGTTAAAGGCCAGAGTAGTATGAAAGCACAGGATTAAGCCACCTCAGTGAAAAAAAATCATCAAGCTAGCAAAAGCTGGATGGAGTCTACGTGCATACAAAAAGCTAATAGCACTGCCACTTGGACTGTGTATTCACTGCACACAGCAAGATAATGAAGTGATACTGACGCAACTTTTAACTGAGCTACTTTATATACCAGAAGGTGCCAAGATACAACAGCAGAGAGCTCCACCCAATCCATTTTTACATCTTATCGAGGGAGTAAATTAGTTCCCTTGGAGCCTCAGGCAGCTATAACTGAACTTCTCCAACGGGCAAGCTAGTTCATTGAAGCTAGTCGAGGTAATAAAGCAACTACACTGTTGTCTGCCATACAAATTCAGAAGCACAATTACAGAAGTTCTGATACTTTACCTCCTCTCATACATGATGATCAAGTCCAAGTAATGCTGAACCTGTGCCAAGTAACAGCTCTAAAGTCTCTTATTATTTTCTTTTCCAATTCCAGATTTATATTAGAAAATTTAACAAAGAAGTTAAAGGCTAGTAACCAACTAGTACCTTAATGTTACTTCAGCTTTTCATTTTTATTTAAGTAAAAATGTTTTGTACAGGTTTTCAGCAACCTTACACAGAAAAATAAAACAGTAGTTTCAAATTCACCTGCTGCCTTGCCTACACCACAGCTGGAAACAGGACTTCTCAGTCTTTCTGTGTTACAGTCCTAAAAAGCAAGGCCACATATATATATTTCTTCAACCTTATTTGTCCCAAGACATTCATGCAACTACACAATAACCCAAGCAAGCAAACTGAGCTTTCTGAAAAAATATGTTTTCCTTTTTTCCTAAGCTAGTCTTTTTATTGATGAATTTCCAGATCTGTCGTGTTGTATAGCTATTCAGACAGTGGAGTTGACACAGATGGAGCACATTTGGGAACAAGTGACCAACAGGAGAAAGCTGTTTTTCCCCAAGGCAGCACAAAACCAGGCCAAATGAAACTCATCACAACTTCCTGTTGTTTTCCCCGTCTCCTAGCAGCACACATCAGAGTTCTTGTATCTGCTGACTATCCATCCAATTTAAAATGACAAGAGAAGTGTTTACAAATTAAAAACTTACTAATGAAACATCAGAAACCAAACCGGGAGCTAACTAAGTTAAACGATTGTCATTCCTGTAATGAGAGAACTGCATACTATTTCAGCTCCATTTAAAAGCACATGAGAAATGCATTGGCACGTCAAACCAATTTACTGCCCCATTAAGCAATGCTCTTAGTGTCTAAAGCCAATTAAATTTTTAAACCCTAAACCAAATCAGGACTTACACACCCAAAATGTATTTTGATATTATTACCATCAGACTTCAATTTATACAGTTCCAAAAAGACATTCTGTTTTGCTACCTTAACGCCAGTAATGCACCAAACTTAATTGCTTTCTGCGGTACAAGCATGCATTTACACAGCATTCCATTTAAAATACCACTTTGCTTTATTTGAGAGTATAATTTCTGAATCTATGGAATGTTACTGAAATGTTCTAAGTTATTCACAGTGCAAATCATTAATGATAAACCAGAAGGATCACGACAGCTTATTTTACAATCCCTTCCTGAGTAAACGCCCCATATATTGCTTGTTAACTATATGACTGTAAAGAAGGCTGAGGTTACATACTTTTGGTAAAATAAAGAGGTTTAAACATGTGAACAATATTAAATATTTGTCCAATAAAAATCCCCTCCGTATCTCAGTATTTAAAATACTTCAAATAGAAATAAGAATATTGTCCTCAAAAGCAAAGCCTATAAAACTACTCTGCACATCATATACCAAGAGACGCAAATTACTTAAACACGCCTTTACTACTTCTCCATCCTGCTAACAAAGCATCCATCGAATTCTGAAATGGACTTCATTTGCCTGCCATACCAACAAAACCCATTCATTAACAAGTTCTTCAATCAAAAGAATCTGAAACAAAACATTACTAAAGCTGACATTCAGATTTTCTGCCTGGCTGCCAGCTAAAAATCAGGGTAAACCAGACCCTGCTTTTACAACACCCTCGCGGGCAGGGGTTCAGCGTGCTCCTTCCCCGCCTGGCCGGGGCCACATATGGCCCACTCTCCCCACGCAAAAGGGCTGCAGTGAAAGGACAGCTCTCCGGCCAAGTCCGAGGGCACGAGATGCCATGGATTATTTTCCCTTCTTTCTAATCTTACAAAAAGACTAAATAATGTTATATGCTGAAATGTGATACCGTAAACACAAAGCGTATAAATGAAATACAGTAGCGTGTGGCATGGCCAAAGATATCTATACACTGATTTGCCACCTGTCCTCCAGTCAGCTGCTTTTAGGCTCACTAATACAGCGTGCTTCCTCTCTCCACCTCATTTTGAAGTCATCTTTGAAACATTTCACACTGTTGCTAGCATTCAACATATCCAAGTAAATCATAAATAGACTAGATGCATGTTTCATCCTCATCCATCCTCGTTCGAGTGGAGTACTGCAATGAGGATGCTCCAAAGGCAGGGTAGGATCAAAACGCAAATACCAAGGAAGGGAATCCAAAATCAGAATGCAGCTGCGAGCCCCACCACCTCATCGCCCCGTGCGCGAGGTCCGAGCCAGTGGGGCCACCCTCCTTCCCTCCACACACACAGACGCACACACTGAGACACGCACACACTGAGACACGCACACACTGAGACACGCACACACTGAGACACGCACACACACAACCGCCCCAGAGCGCCCCTTCCCCTCCCGCAAACCTCCACGAAGGCGTCTGTCAGGTCGCTAGCGCGGTCCATCACCGGCAAATGGCGCCCCGCCACGATTTTGACCTTCAGCTTCCCCGGCATCTTTCCACCTCCTCCTCCTCCCCGCCGCTGCAGGGAGAAAACAACAGCGCGTGCCCCATGGACCGGCACATGGGGGGGGTGCGCATGCGCCGCGGTGAGCAGCGCTGCTCCTGCCGGGGAGGGCACAGCCGCTGGGCGCATGCGGTACTCACCGTGTCACTGCCGCGGGCAAGCGGCACAGCGGGGCCAGGACTGGGAGCGGGCCCGGGACTCGGCCCGGGAGCGGGCGGCCCCCGCCTCCACTCCCCCCGGTACCGCCCTCCTCCGCGCCAAGATGGCGGCTCGCTCGTTGGAAGTCGAACCCCGACTACCTCGATGAGTTCCGCACCTTAGCGTTGCGGCGGTGCCTTCGAGGGAAGCCACGGCGCTTGAGCGCCGAATCATCAATTGGCAGCGGTAGGTCGGGGCTGGGCTGCCGCCAGCGCCCCCGCGCGGCCGGACGGGGCTGCGCCCGCGCCGCGCTCCCCACGCCCAGCAGGGGCCCTGCGGGTGCCCAGGCTCTAGGGTTGCAGCCGCCCCCGAGGGAGGAGGCGATCCAGCTTGGGGCCTGAGGACCCGCCGAAGGAGAGACGTGGAACGTGTGTGCATCCATCCCAGCTTGGTCAAGGAATCTGTGGATCTTCCGTCCCTGGGGATGTTTAAGGCCAGGTTGAATGGGGCTTGGAGCCACCGGAGGCAGGAGGTGTCCCTGCCCATGGCAGGGGGATTGGAACTGGGTGATCGTCAAGTTCCCTTCCAACCCAAACCATTCCACGATCCCTAGTAGCTAGGTAGGAGAGTCCTGTAAAGGGTTTAAACCAAACCCCATGGGTTTGGGGTTTATTTTCCTTAATCAAAGACAAACATTTGCAGTATTTGAGGGATTATGACTAGATTAAATGGAATTTAGTTATCAGAAATAGGATTTTATATAGTTCTTGGAGCCAGGTTTTGACTTTTTGATGCCTGAAAATCTCTGTCTAGGAACTGGGGCTGTGGAAGCTTGGGGCAATCCAAAGGAGTTTCCTGGAGTTTGCCAGGAAACACACCAGGAGAGTGCCAATGGGTGGGCACCCGGGAGTGCAGAATCAGAGGCTCTGAGAATACCTGGTACCGTTGGCCTGGTTGTCAACAGGAGTATAAAGGAGCCCTTGTGTTTTAATTAAGCAGCCTCCAGGTGTTGAGCCAAATAGTAGATCTGGTTGGATTATTTTCCCTTCTTTCTAATCTTACAAAAAGACTAAATAATATTATGCGCTGGAATGTGATACTGTAAACACAAAGCATAAAAACAACATACGATAGCGTGTGGCATAGCCAAAGGTGATCTATACATTGATTTGCTATCTGTCCTACAGCCAGCTGCATTTAGGCTCAGTAATACAGCGTTTCCTCTCTCCACCTTGATTTGAAGTTATCTTTGAAACATTTCACACTGTTGCTAGCATTCATCATATCCAAGTAAATTATAAACAGGCTACATGTGTGTTTCTTACTCATTCATCCTTGTTTGAGTGGAGTACCGCAATGAGGCTGCTCCAAAGGCAGGAGAGGAGAAAAAAATGCAGACCCAGGAATGGAATCCAAAATCAGAAAATATGCCTATAATGTTAGAGTTTTAGCTTATACCAGAAATGTGCTTTTTTTTTTTTTTTTTTTTTTTTTTTAACGGAATCTCCTGATTCCACTTGCTTAAATGTTGTTTTGGCTCATATAATCGAGCAGTTACAGAGCATATGAACTGAATATTTCATTTGGGTAATACTGAGCTGGAAAGCATAAGCTAGCAATACACCAAATACATTCTAGCTGTTAAGGGCATTTGGGTTATGGCAGCAAATTAAAGCTAGTGTGAAACTCAACTACCTGAATTGCGCATGGTGTGGTTGGTAGGTCCTTAGGGCTGTCTCACCCTAAAGATGCAGAACGGATCCACTACGTTATTTGTTAACATAGCCTTTCCTGTGTCTTAAATTCCCTGTTAGAGTAGGAAACCAGCAGCAGAAGATGGGACTACAAAAATGTTCTCTGTTGTCCGTGTTGCGAACAGCATAGCTCGGCCTTCGTCACTTGGTGGTGTAGCTCTATAGCCCACTAAGAGTAAAGTAAGTTCTTGGCTACAAATAAGTAAAAACAACGTAAAAGTAAACTTTATCATATCTTCTTTTTTTTCTGGCAGAACACCTGTTTGTTCGCTTCTTAGGTATTTTTTTTCAGGTTATAAGGACGTGAATCCTTGAAAATAATATTTCTTTAATTTGCAAAAGGACACAAATGTAGTTTAGTTCTGTCTCTTTAGGGTAGGTGGCTCGACCAAACACGTTTATGATGCCGGGGTCTTCCTAAACCCTTCTTTAGTCACTGAGCACACGAAACAGAACCCCAGAGCTCTCTATTGTTCTCGGAAGTTTGGGACAATTTGCCTGACTAATGGCCTGTTAATGCAGTGAATACCGAGCTAAATGTACTGCCTTGTTACACGCAATAGCTACAATTAGGGGCAATCCTCAAACAATTAAAGCATTATTGTACCAGATGCTTGCTCAAAGGGGAACATTTAAGAGAATATCTAACACAGTATGCTCTTCCAGGCAGGTTCTTGTAAACCTGCAGCAGTCCTGACTTTTAAGGACCTCTTTTAATCTTCCCAGATAAACCACCTCCATGCTTCTTATCCTCAATTTTTTTAAAAAGATTTTTCTAAAGTTAAAACGGAAGGGGGGGGGGGAAGTTGTGATGAAATACAAATCTGTGCTTGTCTTTTCCACTGAACCTAGAGAACAGATTATCCCTTTAGAAACAGAAGACTTACTGGATTAAACTAGTAATGACTGGTACATATTCTTTTAGGTAATCTTTTTTTGTTGTTTAATTTATAGTATCTGGGCCAAATAGGATCCAGCAGTTAACTACCTGCTTTGGGGAAAATTATCTCCTCTTTATTTTAAACTTTCAAACGGATTTCACTTGTGGACTTCTATTTCTTACATTATGAAAGAGAAGGAATTATTGTTCCCTTTATTCATCCAAAGCTTTTTATAAATTGTTTTTTATGGACTTGCCATCTAACTTTTTTTAGATTGACTTCTTTGAAATAAGTAACTTTATTTTTTCAATCTTCGTAAGTCTTTTCTAGCACCTCTGAACATTCTTTTAAATTTCAGCAGGAGATACTCAGAATATGCCATGTTGCTTTTTTTTTTTTTTTTACGGTGCAGTATCTCAAACAGGAAATAAAGTTTCAGGAAAGCTTCACTAGTGTTGCCTAGTGAAAAGTTTGCTCTCTCTGGGATTATGAAATATAGGGATTAATGCAATGCATATTTCTTTCTCAAAAACAATTCTATCAAAGGATCCAGCTTTTCAGTGGAAGATTTTAGTGGTCAAAGGACAAGAAATGAGAAAAACACCTCTTCTGGAGAACCAGTTCAAATCTGGTTTTTAAGATACTTGGAAGAATCAATTAGATATGATTTAATGCATTAAGACACCTGCTTAGTATATTGTATCTGACTTAGGGCTGAGGATTTTCTATACTGGCAGAATGAGACCTGTCTTCATAAATTTACATATTACCGAACACATTGCATGCCAATAATATTCCAGTTCTCTAGCGCCAACAGGGACTTACAGAGAGTGAAAGGAAGAAGAGGATCAGCTGAAAGTTCTATAAAGCCCTTGAATATATAAAGTGTTTGAGGCATCTAAAATAGCATTAAATTTCCTTCTGGTTTAGGCAAATGACGTTCAGTATAATGGATATACTTGAAACTAAAGCGATAGTATGTACTTTCTTCACAGTATGTATGTCAGAAGTCTATAGAAAATTTTAAGAGGTGTATGTTCATCATAAGGAGAAAATAAAAGATGTGACATCTGACTTTGCACTTGAGTACCCACTTTGTTTCTTGCTGAGTTTTTTCACTTCTGCTTACAATAGATGTTTCAGCAGGTCATATGATGTTTCAGCAAGATAACAAGAGTGATATGTTTAAATAACAGCATTATCTTATTTGAGCAAGTGTCTTCATGTATTAAATGGCTTTGTAATCCAACTTCACAAATTAAGATCATTGCTAATTACTATACTAAAGACATCTTGTATGGAACAGTGAGTGTCATAAGAATAGGAGAGTTTTGTGTGGGGAGGCTGGGAGATTTTACCATCTAAATGTAAATATCCATATATCCCTTCTTTTCCAGTTGTTGTAGGTACGATAGGATTTTGGTTTGTGTTTTGTTTTCTGCTTAACTGCTGGCTGAGTGCATGCCTGGATTTCCAACAGAGATTTCCTTTGTTATAGATGCATGTGTTGAACCCTTAACTTAGAAATTGGTGCTCCAAGGAGAAGAGTTTCCCTGTAACTTTAATCTGCTGATGTATCACTTCAGGGTAAGTTTCAGTTATATTCACTTACTAGCCCCCTTCAGCAGAAGGGCAGAAGGCAGTGGTCTAGGCTTTGCTCAGGTTGTAATGTGACCTGAGATGTGATGGACTGTGTCTTAACCATAGGGAAAAATGCTTTTAGATTATGTTGCATTGAGCTTATTTGAACAAAAATGAATTTAAAAGTTTTTAGTTTGTTAAAACACATTGAAGAGGCTTTATATTTGCTTTTGCTTATTAGCATTCACAGAATATTCTGTCTCTGTCTCTACTGCCGTTACTGTGATAAGCAGTTGAAATGGGAGTCTTTGTCAACTGTTACCAATAAAGAACCTCTCTGGTGCTAGGTTTTGGTTTCTAGAGAAATCCCAATACTTCTTTGTAGAACTATGTGTTTTAAAGCAATCAAGCTGAAATCTACAGGACACCAATCCAGAAATATTTTTAATAATGCTTGGAGGGGTCCTCGGAGGACCCCTGCATCCCAGAAAAAAAAACCAATTTCTGCTCTAAGTGTGCTGTGCTATAGGCACACTGCAAGGATTTAGATAGGGACAAAACCCTGATCGCTACTGTTTATTGTTGCCTGTATGTATTTGATGTGGCGTTGCATCCCTGATCCCTCTCAGCTTAAATGACACAGAGTAAAATCTTTTCTTGATGTGTGGGATGAACTCTATAACTTGGGAAGATTTATAAATCAGGTTTGTTTTATTTTGATGCGCCAGATGCAAGGGAGATATCTCCACCTAGCTTGCACACCAAGAAACGAAACGGTCCCTTATTTATTACACTAACACATGCATATTCATTAAATTTCCTGGAACAGATGTGTCTATTATAATAATTTCACGGAATTTATTTACATTAAGTTCCCCTCCTTTGGCACGTGCGCCCTGCCCTCTGGTGGTCTTGGGCTGAACGCTTCTGGAAGAAGGCTCACAGTCTTCTTCACAGTCAACTTTTCGACTCTCCTTCTTGTGCATGCTCTTATACAGCTTGGGCACCTCTTCAAGGTTGCATCTGGTCTTAGCTGGTTCTTCTTCCTCTTATCCTGGTCCTAATGAATTCTTCTTTCTCTTGTCATTGCACTAGTCCTTATTATCTGGCTTAATTGGCCAGGCAAAGCAACAGGCGTTCATTATCAAGAACAAAATATGCTTCTGTAAGCGAAAGAGCTGCCTTAAGACTTTAACAATCAAAACATTGTTATAATGCAAGTGAAATAGCTACTTTAAAACTTAAAATAGCAAAGCATAGCAAAACATGTAATAAGCAAAATAGTTAATTTAAACTTAAACAACGAAACCATAGCTAAATATGTTATAATGCCCCTCTTCAGTCTCAATAAAATCAGTACCATGAAACACTTTCACTGAAATGAAGACATGGGTTTTATTTTGCCCTCCTGGGGAGAACAAGGCTTCATTACCAAAGTGTCTGATTTACACCGGAGCAGTTCGCTGTAGTTAGCCTGTTTAAACAGAAAATTAAGAGAAGTACTGATTTCTATCACTACCTATCTGAACAAGTTCCTGTTATCATAAGGAGTCCTTAATGTAGCAGGCATGATAAGGAAAGCATGGAAGTCTGAGCAGGACAAATTACAGCTGGAAATATGTCGATGTGACTAATGGAAATGAGAGTTATCATTAAGCAAATTATCAAAAGTAGGCATTTCTTGATTACTTGTCATTGGGACTACTTAGAATCTGTAGTTCCTGTCACTAAGTCTGCATTTTTTTTGCTGACCTGTGAGTGAGAACGAAAAAAGAAAAAGGTTCATGGCCTTGCAAGGATGAGCACTACAAGTAGCTAGAGAGTGACTGTGGGTAAGCTCCAAACTGCCATTATTGTCACCTTTATGGTGCCCCCTACTTCACCCCTCCTTCCTCCTTCCCCCCCCCTTCCTCCCTCTTCCTCTCTCTTTCACCCTCCCTCCCTCCAAATGCAGAACAGGTGGAGAGCACAAGCCTAGGGATGGGACAGCTGGTGAAAGAGCTTGCAAAGGCAGTCAATCAAAAGTGGCAGCTTAGTGCTTGAGTGGAAGAGTTCATTTTCACTCTTGGTTACTTGGATGTTATAGGCTCAGTTTTGCTGGCTTTATCTTGCTTCGCCTAAAGCTGCATCTATCAATAATGGTTTTTAATCTTGAAGCTGTAACTCTTACGGAAAAATCAGATGATCATAATAAGTGCTTTCCCTAATGGAATTAAAGTACGTGATATGAGTAATGGTATACACGAGTGGTTTACTTTTGCCCTGAATCTATTCAAAGTCATTTGCAGACTAACAGAACTAAGTTAGCTGACATTAGTAATAGATTATAAAATAGACTATTATTTTATATCATACAGGAAGAGCATGCAGAACTTATTTAGAGATAGTATCTTGGAACTGATTTCCAAAGTTAAACATTGTCAGGAAATTCAAATACTGTACCTGTGGTACAACGGGGAGTCAGGTCCAGATAAACATGCTGATGTCCTGTAGTATGTATATTAAAAAAAAGCTTATCCAGTGAAAAATCTTTATTTGTAATGATATCCTAAAGTATCATTCCCATGCAGATCTAGTGAAGTGAATAAAACCTGTTTGTCCTTCGAAGAAAAACGGAAACGAAGAATTATTCTCCAGCTACTTTAAGAGGGTAAAAATAAGGCCCAATGTGTCTTAATCCTAAAATTATATTTCTGAATTGTTTATGTATGCTTGTTTTCTGGATATCAAATGAAAGTATTTCCTTCAGAAATGAGATTTCAAGAGTTCATATGCTTTTGAGCATGACATTTTTCCAACAATGTACTCAAGTCAATCTTTTGTTGACTTCAGCAATTTGGGATGTGGTCCATATCAAACAATTCATAAGAACAGAGTACCATCAAAATATTCCATTTCATGCTATTATTGCTGTATGAAAGTCTCAATTTCCATATAGACTTAAGAGAAATTGGATAAAATAAATATTCACTAACACAGGAATTTATGCAATTACCAACTGGGGGAATCAAACAACTGGATCTGATGTCATGTTCTCAGCTAGTAATTGGATATCATTTATCTTTCTTACAGTTCTGTGAGGGAAATAACTTTGCACATGACTGTGCATTTTATGAGCAATGGGTGGCAATGGCATAATTGGGATACCAGTTCACTGAGATTGTAGCAGAATCCTGGGGACATGTGTTCTAGCAAAGATATTTGGTTACAACTGGCACAGTAATAGCTATTCAGAGTGGTTCACGCTTACAAAGCCCTGCTTAATTAGTCAACACCTAGTTAATAATTTAATTAAATGCAATTGTCAGCAGAATAATTTATATCATTAGAAGATAATTAGTCCTTCAGTGACGCTTTCAGTATTTCTGCCCTCCCTCCTTTTGAGTTGAGACAAAGAAATTAAATATTTAATGGTGATGGTAATATGTATTACACTTACACCATTATTATAAAAGGTTATATTTGCTGTGGGTTTTTTTATTCTGCATAACATCATTGGTATTTTCTCTCCCTTTTTCCTGTATAAATGCGATAGATCATTATTTTAGGTCCTATCAGAAAACATGAAAATATTAATGAATTTGTATATTTATATATAGAAATTGCTGAAAGGATCAAAGATGATAATCCTGAAATTGTGAAGTAGGTTAATGCTTGTTATAGCTATGATCCTTGTAGTTTGTTTTGTCAACAGCTACCCCACAGGCAGCAGGATTACATACATACTGCTCAGCAATTCTGTGTCTTGGAGGAAACTGTGCTAAGTATAGTAACTCTGCATGAACTATCTATAGTGTAGTCTTCAAGATCCTTCACAAGATATGCAAGTTATTTCCTGGTGCATTAAAGAGATTAAATTGGATTACAATCAAACAATAAATCTTTGTATCCTAAAATGTGCTCTAAAACATAGAGTGAATGCAGTTCTTAATAACCATGTGATGCTTTTGCTTGTTGTGCTCCGTTTGGAATAGGCATGATGATGTGAGTTATTAAACAATAAAGTTTTTAATGTATAAACAGTAAAAACACATTAATGAAGCAAACTCACTGAGTTTTGTTTTCAGCAGTATGTGAAGACCTATATTCAGCTTCTTACTAAAGTGTCTACACAATGATATTTGCTGTCAAAACATCTGACATAGAAGGTTTTACATTGTTTATTTTAAGAGTTTAACTCTCATGCCCAGCCAGAGAAGACAGAGAGGCTACTGATCTGAATTCTGTCTCCTCCCTTAGTATGTGGAAAGCAGAAAAAAATAGGTTCCCAACTCAGGCTGGTAAGGTTAGACACTTAAACTATAAACCAAAAGTAACATCCTTCTAACCCACCATTCTAATCACCACTCAATTTGTTGTGAAAAGTATGTTCTACTGCTGCAGAAAATGTCAGTCAGGCTCAGCTGAGCAAAGTGATCATGACACATCCTGTGGAAACAGCAGCTACAACTGTGATTGCTATAAGATGAAACACTTCACAAGCTAGTTAGAAAAACTCTGCCTCCAGGCATACAGTGATGGGGAAAAATATGAACAAGTCGAAGAAACTGTCCTCTTCTCATCCAGAGCCCTCAGGGAAAGGGAGTGGCCAGGAAGACCCAACCAGAAGTCCCAATTGCATTTTGCGTTTTCTACTGAGAATTGCATTGTGGCTTTCCTGGTATGGTGTGGCAAGAGAACAGTGCTGCTGCTACAGAATTTGGGACTCTCTGAGAGGGAGCAGGTCTTGATGGTCTCAGTGATAAAATCTTATGCTGTATATGAAAGTAGTCCAAAATACAAAAGAGTTGTCTTAGCGATGGCTGATGGGTTATTGGACCAATCAAGATAACTGCTTGTATCAAAGCAATTTCTTTTTGTCTGTAAGAGTCCTATCGCTATTTCCTGTACACATCCCTCAGTCCCCCTGAGGGCCAGAGGGAAGTCTGTATGCACAGAGAAAGCATAAAAGTTAAAGACTTGCAGGATAAGTGAAGCCCCACAAAACACACTCTTCAAAAAAATCCTAATTTATATATTGCACTGGATGTGCATAACTGTATTATGTGGAGTGGAAAGAAGAGAAGATGGATGATCTCGGTGCTGACCCATTCTTTGTTATTGTGAATTAATCCAGTTCACTCATCATTACTAGCAATTAAGTAAATGCTTTATTACCTTACTTCTTAAGTAAAAATGCTTGCAGAGTAAAACCTGGCTAACTGAAGTTGGATCCTGTCATCTGTGTTTGTTCTCTGAGTACTATCTTAATTCATTCCCGACAGAGTTGTGTTCAATACTGCGTTTGACCCTGTTAATGGCAATTTATGGAGCTTTTTAGATGTGAGGACAATGTCTTCAGGCTGCCTTCAAAGTACAAAAATTCTCATTTATCAGGCTTGTTCTGCCTTTCTCTCCTTTTATGTAAAGGAGAATTACGATCACAACCTTGGACTGTCTTGATAGCAGCTGATGGAGGTGCTGCTTTGATTTTATTAGCAAATTATTTGATTTTATTATCTGTTTATGATTATAAACAGTACAACTTAAGAAATGTATACTAAATACATCACTTTATTATACGTTATAAGTCTGTAACATGACTAAGCATCTTTCAATGCATAAAAGTTAAATGCAGACCTTAATCAGGCAAACCAGGACATTGAAGTTACAGCAATGCAGGTGGGGGCAATGGCATCATCCACCAGGGTGCAGAGCCACCACACCCTGACAAGAACTGAGTGGGTCCAGTAATGGTAACAGGGGCCAGTCAACAGACTGGTAATTCCAGTCAAATCTATAGTAATGAGGTAGGTGGACAGTCAGGACAAGGTGGCAAGGTGAGGCCATGATCTGCAAGGCTGGAAGCAGTTAGCCCACCAGAGCTCTCAGACAAGGGCTAAGGAAGAAGCAAGGGCAAAGGCCTGAACCATCGCTCAGCTCCTTGCCTGGGAGGAGGGTGAGGGTGGCAAAAGCTGCAGGGGCCTCAGGTGAGACTTTTCTCACCACTTGAGTGTTTTCATAAAAGCTCTGCAGCTGTGGCATGTCAGTGCTCCTCTTGGATGCTGGCAGCTAAAGCCTGTGGGAGAGAGGTGGAAAGGATTGCAGAGGAAGGTGGGTAAAAGCTGGTGAGGGCAATTTGAGCTGGTGTAATTGGGTTGTGTTCAGTGCCCTCATAAGTGTATGCTATTTAGGCTGAAAGTTAAGGTAAGTAGGCTGCTGGCGAGTACGAAAGCATTAGGCAGCTAGGAAAATTCTGCTAAAATTTAAAAAAAAAAAAATGCATGTGTTTTAATACAAAATAAGGAGATACACTGCTGTATTTTTAAGGAGAACAAAAAAATTAATCTCTACAGTAGTCCAGAATAGCTTTCATGTGCACAAGTATGTGATTGCCGTCCCGTAAGAGCTGTATCTTACAGTTTAGGCTCTTGGAGTAGGAGAGTTCTCTGCTATCTTGCCATTACCAAGTGTAAAGACTAAGAATAGACCTGCCTTGGCTAATATTGATAGTCCAAAAGAGGCAAGGAGAAATAACAATATTCCAGTACATCCACCCTAATTTTTAAACGTGTTACTAATTTTGTGTCTGAATTTCACACTACTAGTCTTGCAGTGTCACACAACCGACTTAAGAATATATGAAACCCTATTGGTTTTCCTGATTTTGTTGCTGTGACTCCTGAACCCTCCACGGAACAAAGGCAAGCAAGATTGTTATAATTGGTTTTCAAAAACAAGCCTCCGTGTAATTTTTGCGAAGGTCAACCAGTTCAAGAATCTGTTGCAAAGCACAGCTGTGAACTGTGTGAAGATGATACCTTGAATTTTTGAAGGCTTAATTCTCACACAGCTTCTGAATCTCCATAGAGGTAACTGCTGTCAATGGTAGTATCATATTTTATCTGTGACCTTCCTTTCCAGTAATTTTTCATTTATGCCAGAGATTATCTCAATGTACTACGCAAGTTTCAGTGCATTAAATCAACAGACTAATCACTTCATCAGCCTTCACTTCATTTTGGAGGATTGTTTTGAAATTAGGACAGACCTAATATTATTTTAACCTTGTTGTTGTTTGCATGTGTGGGGAAACAGCTTGATGGCATTGATCCTTCAAGTTTAAAAAGCACAAACTGTCTCAACATTTGAGACCTATTTCTTGTGATATATGCTGTGTAAGATCTTGCATTATAAAAACATGTACATTGTGCTTGGTTAGGTTTTTAAGTGTCACTGAGACAAGACAGACAAGACATCACAATAGATGAGTTATACTGCCAATGGCCTTTTTGAATTCACTTACAGCTACTGATACAGATTGGGTAGTTGGTGTGGTGGAAGATTTGTAGTGCTTCTAGAGCCGGTGGCCAAGGGGGAAACTCTCCTATAGGGTAGAGCTTATTCTGCACGGGCAGTAATTCTAATGCTTGTGTTAAGTGTTTGAGATGCACTTGTATTATCTGTTTGATCATCATGTACTCTAATGATTCCTCCGAGCCAGGAATTCTTATAGCTTGGTGCCTTAGACAGTCCAGAACATGGGTGAGAACTACAAGGCTGAGGCAAAATCTATTTGGGAGCGATGCTGCTAAGCTGGGTGAACTTAACAGAAAAGGGCAGGAAGGATAATGACGACCCCTGCAATTATAGATATTTGTCTGTATGTTGTAATTCACATCTTGCAAGTTTTCTTGCTCATTGGTCCTTGTTAGATAAGTATACAAAATTGTGTCCATGGTCACTTTTTGTTATCTGTATGTAGCAAAGAAGTTACAGCTCAGTCTTTCAGATGCAACCTTTGCACCTATGATCTTTTCCAGTGTCAAACTGAGGCTTTGTTATCAGAGCAGGCTGTTACAGAAGTTATGTTTCAAATCTATCTGTGATATTGAATGGCACCCAGAGGAAAGGGAACCTTCAGCTCGTAAACCAGATATGCGTCACAGTTTCATTTTCGGGTCTTGGTGGCTGTATGCATTTTTTTCATGTAGTCAGTGAAAAGTACTTTGGTAGATGGTCAAATGCAATCCTCTCTCACAGCGTTGTTAACTGGTGGTGTCTAAATTGTGATGAATGAAATAGAGTAGTTGAAGTTGATGCAGATGAAATGTAATATGGAAAAGAATAATTCTGTTTTAGCCACATTAGCTAACAATGTGGTCAGGTATGGAGAAGTACCAAAACTTGTAACTAGGGGTGGGCTAGGTGTAGGCTGGGTTATGCTTCTATGCCTAACTCTTTTTATTCCAAATGGCCACAACTGAAAACAGCAGGAGGCTGAATTAGAAGTACAGCTAACTAGCTCTTGTTCTCCACTTCTTTCTCTGATGAGAATAAACACACAAGAATGTCCGGTATTTCTTAGAGATAATATACCACCCTACATTAAAAAGCCCATTATTGTTGGCTCAGTATCAAAGAGGACAGAGTTATTAAGTTTCTTGTGATTTATCTATGCTTGTTGCTTTTTTTAAGATTTCTTCTCCCTATTACTCATATTTGAAGGCTGTTTCAGAACCTCATGCATAATTAGAAATTTCCCACTAGAATGCCAATAGCAGCTTATGCCTATTTTGCACACACCAGTATTATTTTTTAGCTTAAATGGACCTTTTCCCTTTAGGATACATCTGTTCAGAAACTCGTGTGGTGGATGGTTCTGCTCACACACAGCTTTTCTTGTCTGAGATGGAACTAGCCAAGACTCCTCTTACAAGAGAGTGGGAGTCTCCATTTACCTCATGATGTTATTATTCTTTATCCATACCTGTTCCATTTTTTAATATATGGGACCAGAACTGGACATGGTACTTCAGATGAGCCCTTAACAGTGCTTTGTACTATAATCTGCCTACTTCTGTATCCCGTCTATCTCTTTATTTGTAAGCAGTCCCAGGTGAGTCTATCTTCCCTGATATATCCTAGGATTCCTTTTGCCTCTTTGCCAAGCATATCATATTTGTGTGGCAGGCAAGTTTATAAAAACAGAATAATGCCCTATCAGGGTACAATTACAAAAACAGAGATATCAAAACTAGAAGTTAATCCATGTGTGTCCTATCCATGCAGCACTGGTTGATACACAGCTGATCTTTTGTGCAAAAATACCACTGAGAATTATGCAGAGCCCTCTGAGGATATGGATTTCTTCAACATTCGGTGAAGGGCTAGGGAGCTCATTAAGAGAGCAGAAAGGCTTGGTGGCAGCAGAACTCCCTCTTTCTCTCAGATCTCCATGCCGACGTGCAGTCGCATGTGTTCTGAATGCTTAATGTAGAAATAGGTTCTTATTCTTATGGAGCACCAAGCTAGTAAATTGAAAATGTACTAAAGATGGCTACATTAATGTTTTAACATACTTTTTACCATATACACAATGCAATACATTGTTCTCACTATGGATTTCTGCTTGTGAGTTTCCACTGAGTACAACAAAAATAATTGAACGCCAGATGATATCAGTAATCCAGTCTTCTGTTATTGGCAGTATCTGAGATCCAGAAGGTTCCATTTCAGGTGAACATACTCTAATCCCTAAAACTATATGCAGTGCAATAATAAATCAAGTTTGGGAAAAAAAAATTACCTCCTGGCTTTTGCCAATTTAGTTTATACCCCACAAGAATAAGATTTAATTATTCTTATCTTAATTATTCTTAACTTGGTATGTGCAGTAACTGCAGGTATTATTATCAGCAATAAAATTATTCAGCCACAAAATTTTCTTAAACTGCCCAAAGCGTCATTTTCCATACACCTTTCTCAGTTAAAAATACTTTTCTTTAATTTATTCTGAGTTCATTTGGGATAAGTTTTATTAGAGTGAATTCCATGTTTTGCTGATAAGGGACATAAAAGTAGTGATTAGTTTTTGAAAAAGGTTTCCATAGGCTATATCTGTGGAAACAGCTTATCTTGTTTTTGAAATGCTTTTACTACTCTCACTCACCTTGTGTCCACACAGAAACATCTTTTGCTCACATAAAACTGGAATTAACTTCAGGGTTTTGCTAAATTGGCTCCACGATATAAGTAGCACACTTCCACAGCTATTTCTGGGTCTGTTTCAGCTGCTTTCTGAACTTAGAGCCTAAACTTCTCAATCATGCATTTTTTCTAGTATTTCCTTCCCCCTCTCCTAAAATTAGATTGTTTCCTGATACAGTATTCAAAAAAACCCAAACCCTGTACTAATTACAGTTAATTGTCTAACTTTTTTCTAATCCTGTTTATGCTTTAAGCAACTGCATCAACAGTGTGTTTTGTTCTTGTATTTGTGTTCTGCTCTGTGATCCTTCACATATGAAATTCAGATTTTTGCCAAGCTCTTTTGACCAGATAAAAACTCTTATTTGTGAGCTTTTCTTTCAAAGAGAAGCCTTACTGTCTTTATGGAAACATCTAGTGAATTATGAGGATCAGATTTGAGCAGCTAGCTAAGGAAAGAGTGCTGAAAAACACCACAAAGATAAAAAAGGGAAAGTTGAAATACACCAGAGAAGAGCAGAAACCAGAATATTTCTGGAAGCAATTAAAGAATTTGCTTTATAAAAGAGTAAGCAAGGGAGATGTTATTGTAGGAGAAAATATTTTCTGCCAGAGGTTTGGTTTCCAGCATCAACTTTCATATACACACATGATTAAGAAGAACTTTTCTTGGTGGAAATTTTCCTCCTTGGTAGAGCAAAAATAAATCCCTGACTAGCAGAAAGTGAACTACAAATAAGGAGTGTCTTCAATTTCACCCAAGGGTTTTAAAGGCGATTCCTACTTTTTTTTTTCAGAAGGGTTCCCAAAGTTCAAACATCTGGGTTTATTGTAGTTTCTTCGTCACAGGACCCTGTGTGGTACTGGCTTGTAAGACGGGATCCGGTTGACACTGTGGCAGAGCTGGTTTGGGAACAGTTTAGAGATCACATAGAAGTTGACCTTAGGCAATGACTTTGTGCAACTTAGCAAGGCAAAGCAAGATAATGATTTATTGAACTAGAAGTGACCATCACAGAAAAGCTATCCCATCAATCCCACTTGTCCACTGCTAAGGATATATGAATGTTATTGCAATTGTTTTATAAATACATAATTCTGGGTAATTAGTCCATGTGGTTGTAGGATTAGTTGAGCTACCTTTCAAAAATTGTTACAGTATTTCTGCTTCTTTGTACTTCTGTTTTTTTTCTATCACTTAAAGGTTCCTGTTCCCAAAGACAGTGGGAAACAAATACTTGTAGAGGTAAGCAGGGTAGAACAAAGTTTTGGAAATGTCTTTGTCATCATAAAAAGACCCATGGACAGTTTTTAATGTGGCTCTTAGTGATACATTTGATTATGTGATCAATAACTGCATAGTAAAGGTTTCCCAATGTTTCTTTACAATATAGGTAGTTGCTGTTGGTGCTAGAAAGATTATTTCTGGTAAAAAAGAAGAAGAAAGATGATTATCAGCAAAGGCAATTAGAATGTAAACCACTTCAACAGAAACTCAAAAAGTCTCTCAAGTTCCCCACATTTTGCATTACAATATTACTTGTAACAGACATTCCGAAAATCTGCTGACTGGCTGCTTTTCTTACTGTAAGTGTTCTTTTAATTCTGTAGATTAAATAAATATATTGTTGCAAAGCATGAGAAAGTGATTTTTTTAAAAATTATTATAGAAAATGGAGTTGGGTTAGATAATGTCATTCCCCTGAGTAGCACCTCCAAAAGAATCTTGCAATGAAAAAAACCAAGAAAGACGAAATGAGTGATAAGTAACAGAGCTAGCTAACACACTGTTCTTTAAAAGTTAAAGATGTACATCAGTTGGAGACAGGGTATCAAACATCAGTAGGGAGAACAACAGGAAACTTTTTCCACTGTTTGAAAGAGATAAAAAGAAGAAAACCAAGTCTCAGTTGCAGTAACAGCTGACTAAGCTCCTGACATACTCGAAGCATAGCCAGTTGTAATGAATACCAGGGAAAACTATTTTCTAAACAAAAACGCTGCTCACTTAGAAACTTAAAGTCAGGATAAAAAAATGTAGATCTCAGGGTAATACTGAGGCAAAAGCTACACAGATCCCAGAACTGAAACAAAATGCTGCAGTTGCAACCTGTTTGCAAACGATTTTCTGCTGTACCCTGGGTGAACCTCAGCCTTGGGGGATTGTGGGCAGGGAGGCCCAGTTGACATAGAAATGCAAAATTCCAGTGTATGTGAGAAAGAATTAGAGGCATTACTCTTGCACTTCTGGTGCTTTGCAGAGAGGGGTTGAAGCCAGAATGAATATTCTTTCCTTTTCACATGTTAAAAGCTTTGTGGATTTAAACAAACCACAAAAGTTGTCACATCTTCAAGTGTAAAGACTGCAGAGTTGAATCTGCTGCACAAACCAAGATATTTTGGGGGAAGAGGAGCAAGCAACTGAATTTAGGAAAACTGGTAATGATTAAGAATACAGGTTTGTTTAGGCTGCAGTGAGGCTTCCAGTTCTCTTTCAAGGTGTTTTGATAAAATTTAAACTGTGAATTCCACTTGCACTGGGAGCGCCTGCTTAAAGACACAATGTTTTTCCTAGTAGCAACTCTTGATAGCTTTCTCCTTGATTACCCTCCTCATGCTTACTGCTTGTTGACCAAGCTGGCAGGAGTGGGGGGAAGCAATTATCCCCCCTCTAAAATTCTCTGTACTTCTTTGGTTGCTAAGTCTCTACAACCCTAGGGAGGGTAAGAAAGAGACTTTGGCAAAGTTTGGCCCTTTACCCTTGGAATATTTGCTATTGTTTTATTGTATTGTATTTATTTTTAATTGTATTTCCAGTGGGAATACATAGCTTTATTATCCCTAAACTTGAAATGTAATTTAATTAATGTGCCAAGCTCTCCTTTAACAAATATACAAATGAAGCTGACTAATACAGTAATCTCCACGCTTAGCAACAGTTGCAAACAGAGAAGTCTATAAAAGATATTTACAGCCTATGATTAAATATCAGGCTGTTCTGAGCCATTCTTCTCTTATGCCCACTGCAGTTCTTTGGCAAGCCCCATAAGATTCCCCATCTAAGGAGCAAATAAAATCTGTAGGACAAATAATTAAATAAACAATACTGAAAAAATAAAAGCTGTAGGACTTTCAAGAGCAGCCTGAGATGGTGACCTGCAGCTTGTAGGTTCAGAATGGAGATATGAGTCTGCCCCTCTGAAAGCCGGATTTCCTTCTCCCCTACATCTTAAGAGAGCAGGTTGTTTTGCTCTAGGGTGGAATTGAGGGTGGGCTGTGTGTGCTGCCAGGCCCTGGGGCACTCATGGGTGTAGCGGTCCTGCCCTGTTCCTTGGCTGGGGTGGTGGGATGAACCTTGTCCTGCTGCCCCCTGGGGGACCTCCCATGCTCCTGGCCCCCAGGGCACCTGTGGCCACTACACTCCGAGGGATGGGTGGAATGTGCACTGTTACTGGGTGAAAAGTGATGGCAGCAACGTGACGGCAGCATTCTGCTCCAAAGTTTAATCCAAGCTCATGTGACCATACAGACGTACATAGCCTGTTTCACTTCATTTGGCTCCTAATGAAGTAAACGGTGGTTTTTTCCTGGTGACAGCAGTGGAAGCTGTGAACGAGCTGCTCCCCTGGCATAATTGATTTTAACCAGGCTGGTAGATAACAAAAGACCACAAGGAAACGGGAATGGGGTAAAAAAAACCACAAAACCCCACATACCAAAAGACAAGTCAAAAAAAGAAAACAAGCAAAAAGAAGCATGTCTGTTACAGAACAAAAAGGAGAGCTCTGGATACGGAAAATGGTGGCAGCACCATGAACTTATTTGGGCTGCCATTGCTTGTTCCTTGGACACCGTGCAAGTTGTTCATTAAGGAGCTACATACTTCACTCTACCAGCAGGAAGGGACCAAAGCATGAGGCCTCTGCATAAGAAACAAGGCAATGGAGTCAAAATAAAGAAAGAGACAAAGTGTGAGCTAATACTAATAAAGTGTAATACTAAACAAGGTTATGATAGTAAATTTTAATCCAGAGAAACTGAGGTTACACACCTTTCAAAAGCAGAGGGACCTCTCCCTTCTACCCAGCTAAGTGGCAAATACAGAGACAAAAGAAAAAAAAAAAAAGTTACTTCATTGGCAGCAAAAGAATGGATAAAAGCTTAGCTCAACTAGCCTTTCTTTCAGTAAGAAATAATATTGGTTCCTTCCATTTGTTCAGTAATTCCCAGTTACAGAGTTTTAAATGATCTTTGGGATTGAAAGTCCCAGTGAAACTCTAAAGTCACTCCTCCTCATGTTATCAAGGGAAGACAAACACTAAGTCTGGTCACAATGACTCTAGTTCTGTAGGAAATATGCTGTGGAAGTAAGGCTTAGACCAGTGTGGAGTCTACTGGTCACACAGGCCCTGGTATGCCAGCTCCAATAGTTATGGAATGGATGCAATGACCAGAGTCTATCAGCTTTGTTGTAAAGGCATTAAATACAAGCACAGGAAACCAGCTTATTTTTTCTATAATTTCTATGTTTTTTTCAGTCCTTGACTTCTCGAAACTAAAAAGAAAGTTGCTAGGAAGTGTTTTTGTGAGGAAGAGGCAGCCGTTTTAGTAATCTCTCCTCTCATTTACACCGAATGATTTCCAGCTCTTTCCATTCTCCCTCTTATCTCCTCTCTTTGCCACACTTCTTTGCCTTTCCTTCTTCTTTATTATTGATTCAGGTTGCATGTGAATTGGAAGTCATTTGTATGTGATAACCATACTCCCAGTCTCTCAAGATAGCTCTGTAAGCATTTTTAATTGTTTTAATTTAGTACAGCTAACTCCCCCCATGCTTTTTATGCTATAAAATTGATTAGAGATTTCACTGGAGAATACAGAATGGCATTCTGATAATACCTTAAAACAGGAAAAAAATATTGTAGGCTTCTTTTACAATCTTGCATAACATTTAAATGCATGTTTGATGTTGTCTCTGTTCATGGAGAATGTTTCAAATTGCTAAGATTTATAACTTTTCTTCATAGGAGGATGTTTGATTGGTCAATAAAATGTTAGAAAAGCTTAAAATTTTAGAAGATATCAAAGCTATTCAACTTCTCTTATATTGCTGCAGGTGAATTTATTCTTGCATGCAAGGCATCCTAAGTCTGTCTAAGTAGACTCCATGGGTTTTTGCCCTTGAGAAAAACACCAGGATGTGGTAAATTATTAGACGTGTACAGTTCAAGTTTAATCAAGGATCAGTCAACTTGTAATTACTCTTTGTATTTTAAAACACAGATGTATCTATTAAAGTAAATGCAGCCACTGGCCTTAATTATGGTTTTGTACAGATTTATTTAACCTGTGTTTTTGAGTTGCGTAGTTAGTACAAAGATTTTCTTTTCCTTCTTTATACCCTGTGTCTATAATATTTTATAAATAGCCCTAAACAAGCATACAATTTAAGAACTGGAGACATCATGGAGCATGGAGACATCACAGAATTCCTCGCTAAGCTCGTCATTTTGATTTAGCACCCGCTTAAGCATAAACCTGACTTAGGCAGGTTTTGTCTCTTTTCACTGAACTGAGATTAATTGACATGCTTAAGTGTTTTGCTTAGTTTGCTTAGATTTCCTGCAGGATATGCGACAGGGTAACTACTGGCAGGCAGTACAGCCTGCAGTTCATGAGCTCCGAGCCAAGGACAGCACAGAGAGAAGACACTTCTGCATTTATCTGAAGGAGCTTTGGAGGTAACCAAGCTTATTGGGCACAGATGTGCAGAATTCCACTAGAAACTTCTGAGCTTTGCAGGTGAAACCCTGAAAAGCTGAAAGAGCTGGAAACCACTAAGCTGTTTCACATGTGATTACATCAGTTATCTCATTATGTTTTACACTGCACCACTCCCATGTTGGAAAAAATGATTACGTAGTCAGGAACTAGATTATCACATGGAACATTTCAAGTGAGTGTCACTAATTGGTAGACTATTAGAAAATTAAGCCATAAAACTGCAATGACCATTGAGGCTTTTACTCTGCTGTCATATGTAGCTTTCAAAATTCACTTGAAAATGCTATAACCTATTATTCTGTCAAGCAGCTTACACAAGAGAAGGGTCTTTACAGCTTCAACAAAATACTAAGCAGTATCTATCTCAGAGAAATTTGCAAACTGTCAAGATTTTTATAAAATAATCTATTTCAAGCTAGTTTTCACCAAGATTAAACTGAAATCTATTTCTATAGTACGATGAACATATGACAGAACTATCAGCTTTGTGTGTGGAGAGTTGTTGCTGGTAAATCAATATGAATGCTAAGGCACCAAACACTTTAAAAATCAAATAAATAAATATGAAGTGAATTGGAGTTTATAACACTATGTGTACAGATGTGATTTATTTTGACAAAAATAATGCATGCTGGATAATCAACAGAGGTGACATTCTTTCTAGCACTGAAGAAAGCCCGTGATCGAAGGACTGGTCTGGAATTAAAAAATGATTTCCAGGCCTGCTGACTAACTGGTCTAAAGACAGGTTTAACCTTTTGATGACTCAATTTTCGTATTCTTGAGAACAGGACAATAAAAGGTATTTTAAGACTCTCGGCTATGCAAAATGTTACTAAAATTAATTATGGGTAGAAGGGGTGTATTTCCCATTTATAGTCACATTTATGCACTGAGTTACTGAATTACTGGGTTTGGAAAGCAGCCAGAAGAACCGCACCTGGGAAGTTAAAACTGGTTCTAAGCCTGATGTTGCTCTTTCCTTTAGACTTTTTTTTTTAAAAAAGCTTATAAGGCATCCAGCATTGACCTAAATTCAAGGTGAAAAATGTAGGAGTAAATGAAACAGCACAACCTGGTTTCTGATTAGCAGAAGAAAGAATGGAGAATGGTGGAACAATGAAGATAAGTACGTCAGACAGGCTGTGTGTAGTCAGTACCCAGACCACTCAGTAGAGCACAGGCCAGGGAGAGAACTCAGGCGCCCTGTGTTCTTCAGTTCCTTCTATGGTCAGCCTTAGGATGACTTCAACTTAGTATGATGTACCTACAAAAATATGAGGCATTAAGAGAAAACACATTCTTTTTATTCCTGAGCTCTTCATGTAAAATCACGTTTCTCTAAGAATAAATCTACAGCTAACCTGAACATTTTGTAGCCTATGAGCAACCCACGAGAGTTCTTATTGATGAATTCAATAGTTTGTAGGGTACAGGTGTCAGGAGGGGGGAAGAAAAAGGAAAATGAGTTTTTCAAAAAGGAAAAAAAGTAGCATTCTTGGAAACTTGAGAAGGAATCCCAGACTTCAGAAGGTGTTGTTGGGGCTTTGATTTGAACATAGCAAATATTTGCAGGAGACAACAAGTTAAAAGGAAAGGAAACAGTCTGAGTAGCTAACTGTAACTTTTATTGGACTCTTTTAAAAGAGGAATTAAGAATTCCCAATGCACCATGAGGACAAACGAAAAAGATGTGTCTTTATACCATGACCAGAAAGATGTAAGTGCTACTGCCTAAGTGGTTTTGGTTCTTTCATCTATCTGGTAAGTATTTAGTAGGCAGAAGCTCAGTTCTCTTGATTCCCAAACTCATAAGCACTATGACGGCTCCAACTTCCCCCCACTTCATGTTTAAAATATATTCACAGCCACCTTTCAGAAGTTTAGTCAGACTTGGGCAAGTTAGCAAGGCTTCTCAGAGTTAACAACTGAAAGCTCCTGGTAGAAGTATTATGTTCAGCATTAGCAAGATTGAATTTCTGTTTAGATCAGTTCTTGTATATTTAACATACGGAAGCTGGAGCGTTCAACCTTTGATATTTTATTTCAACAAAAATGTCACTTTGCCCTTAATCCATAAATAAAGCTTAGTTTATAATCTACCAAACTGCATGAGCAGAAGCAGAGGGTACCATGTGTCACATGTTTGATCGGTTAGAGTGATATTTTGCTGCTATGGTAATACTAGCTTATAGAACTGAACAGTGTATAAAGGTAAGTGTGTTTAAAGACTTTTTTTTTTCCCAATAAAAAAGAATTTAACTTTCAAAATGTCCTTATATTTAAAAAAAGAAGAATATTTAAAAAAAAAGTGAAATGGACTAATGGAAGAAATGGATAGATCTAATCAGATGAGATGGAGAAAGATTTATATAAGTGGAGAGTTGATGTATGTAAAAGACACAAAACCACAGGAAAGAGGGTTATAAAACTTGAAACAGATTCTTTTAGGGAACAGATTTTGAAAAAAAAAAAAGGCAAGCTAAAAGAATATTACCACTAGTAATATGTATAAGCTATAACATTTAGATCTGGAAACTTTATAACATTTGAAATGTGATTCAGACCCCCATATTCTTAACCTTTTAATCTTTGATAGAAAAAGACTATTAATACAGAATAACATTTAAACTAATAACACCAGCCCATTTTCATTTAAAATACAACAGAAGGAAATTTTGTTTATTGAAGAATCTTACAAAGATGGATTCCTGGCTATAAAGAGTCTAAACACTTGGTCTAAACCAGAGTTTAGCTGGAAGAGAACACTAAGATCAATGATAATGAGGAATGAGAGAAAAAAAGTTTTAAGAAGATTACTTGAAAAATTATACCAAATGTTTAATCTTGTCTCAGAGGAGAGACATAGAGGTGAGTGAAGAAAGAAGAAATACTGGGATAAGGTGAGGTGTTCAACAGAAACTTCTTTTGTGATACACCTACATAGTGAGGTCATGCAAAACTCAGGTGACAAGACAACAGCAATTCTTGGTAAAAGAAAAGACACATTTACAAGCAGGTGGGGGTGGATGATACAGTGGAAAAGTTCCTAATGTATTGCGCTTTTGGAGAGGAACACATGAAATTAATGAGAACTAAACTTGTAGAACTAGCTATTTCCCTCATCACATTTTTCATTTTGAGCATATATTATGCCTCTTTCTCCTGACTTGGGTCTTTTTAAAGTAACAACTCTTTGTGGAAGAGACTGGTCATTATCCTGTTCGTGTAGCTTTTGTATCTTGGGCTAACTCAATAAACTTGCTTTATAACAGAACTCCCTGCGTCCTCAATGTTTCCTGCATGGGAAGATTGCAGAATGTAACAGAAAGCTGATACTTGTAGTAATGTTAGGGATAGCAACAAAGTATTTCTAAAAAGGACAGGATCATTTGTTTATTTTGTTTTACTTTTTTTATTGCTAAACTGCTGTAGTCTAGTCCTGGGCTTTTTTTTTTTTTTTTTTTTTTTTTTTCCTTCAGCTGAACATTATTTAACTTCAAGGCAACAGTGCCTTTAGCATAAAACAGGAAAAAAAGAGACCATAACTGTTTGCCACAGGTCATCTCAATCATCAGGTTTTGCAGGATGAGGACCTTGCTGTTGAAAGCACAATGTCTTACGTCTGCCAGAGTGGTGTTTTCACGTCAAAATGGGAGTTGGATGGAAAGTGCAGGTACTTAAGAGGGGCTACAGGAAAGCTGGGGAGGGGCTCTGTATCAGGGATTGCAGGAATAGGATGAGGGGGAATGGTTTTAAGCTGAAAGAGGGGAGATTTAGTTGAGATATTAGGAAGAAATGTTTTCCTGTGAGGATGGCGCAGCACTGGAACTGGTTGCCGAGAGAAGTCGTGGAAGCCCCATCCCTGAGGGCGTTCAAGGCCAGGTTGGATGAGACTTTGAGCAGCTTGATCCAATGGGAGGCGTCCCTGCCCATGGCTAGATGGAAGCTAGATGGTCTTTTGAGGTCCCTTACAACGCAAACCACGCTATAAACCTATGAAAAGGATGAAGACCTTTCACCCCGAAGACGGGGCTGCTTTCTCAGCGCCCTGAGGGACCACAAACAGCATCCAAATCACCACTGGGAAGCAGAGCGAGGTGGCTTAGCGGGCTTACACCGCGCAAGGGAAAGCGGGGAAGCAAAAGGAGAGGCAACAAAGGCTGGCACAGGAACCGAGGGCAAAAATTAACCTCATCAGATAAACTCAGAGCCCGGTTACAGCCAGTCCTTTACCCGGTGATTGACAGGGGCGGCGGCGCCGCAGCTGCCACCCGCATTCCTGCACGGGGGAATGGGGGGGCGGCTCTCCCACTCCACAGCCTCCAGGAGCTTTTATTAACCACCTCCCCGGCTGCTTCGAGCCGGAGGGAGGGAGGACAGGCGCTCGGGGGCAGGTGAGCGGCGCGGGGGAGGCGGAGGGCAGGGCGCTGCCAAGGCCCGCCCGCTCTCCCAGGCTGCTCCGCTCCGCAGCCGGGAACGGGGAGGAGAAAGGGAGGGGGGAAGAGGTGGAGCTGCTTTATCGGGAGCCGAAGTGGAAATTTCCCCCCTCAGTTGCCGGCTCCACCGTAGAGGAGACGCAAGGGAGAAGCCACCTAGTCCTCGCCGCCCCGCCCGTGCGCCAAGCTCGCCCGCAGCGATGTCAAACTACATCCACGTCCCGCCCGGCTCCCCGGAGGTGCCCAAGCTGGACATCACCGTCAGCGAGCGGGGGGGGCCCGGGTACCGCCAGGGCGCCTTGCAGCTGCTGCGCCGCCTGCGGCCCCACTGGAGACCCGAGGAGGTGACGCTGCAGGTACGGGGGATGCGGGTCCCCGGCGGGGGGTGCGGCAGCCGGGAGCTGGGGGGGCTGGAGGGGGAAAGAGAGGATGGAAGGGGAAAGAGGAAGGAAAAAGAGAGAGGAAGGAAGGGGGGAGGGCGCGCGGCCATTGTGCGGGGGAGCTGCCGCCTCGCTTCCTTCCCCTCCCCCTTTCCTCCCCGAGCGCAGCCCCCTGCGCGGAGCCCCATTCGTTGGGCGGGGCGGCGCGCAGCATCCCCTGCCCCCCCGTTTCCTTCCCTATCGTTCCCTCGCCTCTTCCTCCTGCCGTGCCCTCCCTCAATGGAACTCGGCTCCCTCCCACCTCGCTGGGGAGGTGAAGCCCCCCCCCTCACCCCCGGCGTCCCCTCCGCCCGAGGGGATGCGGGGCTGGTGAGGGATGCAGGAACCCGATGAGGCTTCATCCTCCTTGCCCAGGCAGGACGTGTTCCGACAGCGGTGGGGTCTTTCCACCTCCCCAGGGAAGGAGGAGGAGGGGAAGGGGGCTGCTGAGGCGACGGGCACCGCACCGCCGCGAGTGGTGGTGAATGGATGTCCCTAAGGCGCGGCGGGGCTGGGGTTTGGGTACCAGACCCCGTCTCGACGCCCTTGCCTGCGTCTCTTAGTCTTGACCTAACGGGGCGTTATCCACTGCTTAGTCTCTGGTGCTCTCTCTAGGTGAGCAATCGTATTTATGACGAGTCATCTGCTTGAGGATTGGCCGCTTTCGCGCTTCTAGAATATACTTAACTTGGCCCAGTACAACTCTTCAGTCAATATACCTGACTAAAATAGCAGTTCAGTCAAGCGTTTTCTTATATGATCTTAAAACAGCGTTATTCAGCGGTTATCGGTATATGGAAGTGTCTTATCTTCGTAAAGACCCTCTGAAGAGAGCTGCTGGAACTAATTTGTATAGCAAAACTGAGCACGTTGAGGTGATAGCGCATAAATTGACTGAAATGGTCTGAAATTAATTGATTGGAAAAGCAAGTTGATGTGTGTCAGTCCAGTTAGCGTGAAAATAAAGCTAATGAGGTTAAATAATTTCTTTGAGAGGTGTAGCCATAAGTCCCAACATCTGGAGGTGCAGTGAAAATAGCTCTAAATCATGTAATTATACACAGCGTTGTTAAGAGTTCATGGACTCATAGAATATCTTGAAAGGGACCCATAAGTCCAACTTCAAATCCAACTCCCTGTTCCTTGCACCACTACCTAAAGTTTAAACATTTTTTTGTTCTTTTAGCACTCCAATGAGTGTATTTCTCAACAGCATATTTTTATTACTTTCATACAGGAATGCTAATAAGTGAAATGGAAACGTTCTCTTATTAAGGAAGAACTACACTGACCTTTTGGGAAACTTCTAGTAGGTTTAAGGGCAAAAAAAAAAAAGCTGCTTACTTCCTGCATAAGTCACCCTCTTTGGAAGAAGCAATTAACAGATTAAAAAACACTGGTACCATTGGTGTGGAACAGGGACTTATTTGGCTGGTCATGTAGTAGTAAAAGTAGTAGACTACTGTCCGTGGTTAGAGGTTTCTGTCTAAAAATTGTCAGAGTTTTGTTTCAACCAAGTTACTTTAAGACCAAAACTTTTAAAATTGCTTTTTTTCCCTTTTGTTCCTTTTGAACAGCATAAGAACATCCTATTTGTGAAGCTCCTCAGTGGCCTTTTCTTATTAACACTTCAGTCTGTATTTAAACTGCTGTGTATATGTGACAAGCAAGAATGCACATGATTTGAAATTGCTGCTGCAGTCCATTACACCATGCATGTTACACGTGTATCATATGCAGTAAGATACTGAAATGAAAAGTGACTCTGTTTTGTTAACAGGGTGGAGTAAACCAAAGGTCTGCCTTGAGATCCCCTCGTGCAGCATCACAGTGAAGTAGACAAAGAACATTGATAGCTGTAACCAACTGCTTTCCTTTGTTGAACTCTGCTGTTAGCTACCTTTACTCTTAATAACTTTTGGGTCAAAACAGTTAGTAAAAAGTTGAAGAGTCCAGAGTTTGCCTTTAAAAAGTTGATTAACTTCTCTTGTGAAAAATTTACTGTTGTGTGTCAAATTGTTTAGTCAGCTAAGTAATTTTGAAACTGTAGTTAGAAAATGTTAATGCTTAATCCTCACTTTCTGGAACATTTGTAAGTATCTAAAATCATGAGTGTTTTTAATTTTTTGCATCACAGCATAGAACCCAAGTGTAGGATAGTGGATGAAAATCAATTTTCAGTGCTTAAATTATTATTTTACTGCATTATATATCAGAAAGTTTATAGAATTCATAGGCTTTGCCAATTATTTGCTGAATCACAAACAGCTCTACTGTAATGTATCTTCTCTATCTCACATTGTATGATTTTTATCACTACAGAATAGTGCAAATATGCAAGTTTTTTTACATTGGTAAGGAAAAACAAAATTTTTCCAGTCTAAATGCTGATCTTAAAGTAGATATTTTGTGCATTTGTCATCTGAGAATGTACTAGGAGAGTGTAGGGCAGGGTGTTATTTTTCTAACTCTTAAATTCTTGAGGTTTGTTTTCTCTGATTTACAGTAATACAAAACAATTAAAGCAGATACTTTTTTGCAGTAGTCACTTTTGGTTCTGTAACAGCTGATTTTAGTAATAAAATTGTGGAGTAGTTCGAGTTGGAAGGAATCTCTGGAGGCCTCTCTTCCAACCTCCTGCTGAAAGCCTGACTGCTTGCTTAATTCAGAAATTGGCTGTGGTGAATATGCAAAACTATTTCATAAACAAAAATGCTGTCCAAAATTCAGATGTTTTGAGTTAGTAAGCAGCTTGAATTGTGACAGTGGGCATTCCAATTTTTATAGTCTGGAAATTCTTTATTAATGAAGTGCTAAAACAAGTAAGGTTTTATTCTTTACTATCTTAAAAAAGTTTGTATCACCCTTTGTAATGTAATGTTCTTTCCATCCTAAAGTAATCTTAAATATGCTAGCATCGTATCTTATGTGTGAAAAAAAATTGGCTGCAGAGTCCTTCAGGGATCTAAAATGATAATATGCTGGCTAACAGTGCTCTTCTCCTGACCTAAACCTGACGGGAGGGAGGGGGTTTAAAAAGAATCGGGTTTGCAAAGTGGATCAAATTCTTCAGTGAAACTCCCTTCCCTGTCTCAAATCCTGCCAGCTCCTATCATCTCCAGATAAGTAATTGTTCTTTTTATTCTCTGAAATAATTGGACCTTGCTTGTTTTCTAGTACTGTGTCTTTGTTGGCAAGATGTACATCTTTGCATTTGCCAACACTTTGCATGACTTTACTGCTACTACATTTTATAATTCTTTGCCAAAATGTATACCTGTAGCTATGAAGTATGAACACGCAAGAGAGCCATGCCTGGGTACTTTAAGCAGCAGAACTACTCCCCTTGCCCCCCCCCCCCCTTTTTTTTTTTTTTTTTTTTATATATATTCCAGGTTAGCTTTTATCCTTGTCTCTTTGTATTTTCTTCCTGAGTTGCTCTCAATAGCTTTTCTTCAGGCAGTATTTTCTGGCTGCTGCTCTAGTGTCTTTGCTTGTGTTGCTTGGTATTTTCTTTATAACAAACTATAATTAAGTTCAGATTTCTGAACTAGTTAAAATATTTCATGGTTTATTTAAACAGACAGAGTGGGATTTAAAGAATTGAAATAATTAAATGGAGAAAGGAAATATTAGTCTCTGGGAAGCGCATTAAACTAACTTTATATTTTGTATCTCAGTGTCATTACATTTTTCAAGAGAGGTTTTTATTGCCTGGCTGTTCTTAGGACATCACGCTTTTCAGCCTGTTGTTAAAGGTAGTTACCACATAAAGGGAGACGAAGGACTGAGTTCACAGGTTAACGTCCTGAAGTGCTAATATCCCTAAGTGGGGAGGTCATGAATGACAGAAAGAATAAGAAAGTTAGTTGGCTGCATTGCTGATGTGTTGTGGAAAAACTGTAATTTGAGGTGTACTTTGAACACAATGTCACAGTTAAGTGGGGAAACTAGGCAGTGTTAGGTGTCATTCGACTGGGTTTGTTTGTCCAGTCTTTTTAAGCTTCTGATGAAGCTTGATAATCTCAGTCCCTTGATGTAAAGGGTTTTTCGTGGTTTCAGTAGGTAGGGCAGCAATTGTGCGTGTGGTGACGATTTTGTGTAATTGATGTGCCATATCACAGTGCATGACGTAATCCAGTTGTGTAGGAGATAGGTGTGTTTTTGTTGATGACTGGTTCTAGTTACGGAGAATCTATAATTGCTTGGGCACAGCTTGGATCTGGCTATGTAATGGCATGTAACTTATGTAAAGACTCTTAACATTGGGAAGGAGGTTAACCATCAGAAATGCCCTAGTTCCTAGGCCCTCACTGTTACATGGTCATTTTGTGTCAAAATCTTCCAGGGGGAGGAGCAGCAAATTAGTTCTTTGAGTCTGAATAAAGTCTTTAGACTGCTTTTTCTGTTAGCTAATTTTCTTAATTTATTTGTAACTGTTCTTATCAGTATTGCAGAATCTTCAAAAAGGTCTAAAGAATTCACCACTTTAAAAGTCTTAATGTGTTTCCTGATGTTTACTGTTTTCATGTGGAATATATTTTCAGGAACAAGATGAAAAATTGCATTTCTCTTTGGGGTTTTCCTGAGATGTAAGCAAAAAAAAGAGCTTGCTCATCTTGTCACACATTTAAATCAGAATTAGTCCTGCATATCTAGCATTTTATAATAGGCTGTTGAACGTAGTTTTAAATGCTATTTATCTTAAGGATGTGAAACTTAAGACCTTAAATAAAAAAAAAAAACAAACAAACCCCAAACCAGAACACCCTCCCCCCCATTAAAAAAAAAAGCCCTGAGTCCTTCCTTGAAGTTGCAGGGTTGATGGTTTGGGAGCCAAAATAATGTTTAAGTGATGCTATATAGCATAAGTAGGAGTGATATTGGTCTCTCCATGCTGAGCAGGCAGTACCTGTGGTAGAGCACTCCAGGAGTTCAACAGAAAACTGCTTAGTTCAGCCTGTGGCCAAACTTGGCATTGAATGGTGCTGTTAACTCACAGGCTCCCTGGTAACCTTGGTGCTTCTAGCACCAAATGGTCTCGTTTGTGATCATCTGACCCCCAAAATCACATAGCAGTGACTTTCACTGGCTGAGATTAGTGATATGGCTCCAGAGCCTGGAGACCTTTGAAAGATGTTTCTCCTAAGCCTTGATGAACATATGAGAGTTTACCTAAGGCCTGCATTTTCTGGTAGTTTTACTTTGTCCTTCTTTTATGAATAGCTACTGAAAGAACAGATGGAGAAATAATTAGAATTGTTTTAAGAGATTAAATTCTTGAGAGATGTAAACTTGTGGATGTGCTCGTGTTAGACAGTCAGAAAAAAAGAATTTATATCCTACAAAACAAATGTGAAATTTTGTGAGTGTTGTAGAAGCGTGTATTAAAAGTCTGTTCTTTTCTGGAGATCTTGATGTGCAGTCTGGGGTTCAGCAGCAGAATTGGGAGAATCCCTACTTATTTATGCTGCAACTTCACGTCACTGCTCTGTTTCTACAGCAGTACAATACTACTTTCTATATTTCTTCCCTTATGGATGTAAATACAGTCTAGAAGGAAAAATATCTGCTTCGTTTTACATGTCTTCGGTGAGTGAGAAGTGCTTTCTACTTCGCCCTGTGACCCTTTTTCTGCCTGCCTGTTCTTGTTACACATAATCGTACCTTTGTTCTCATTCTTCTGAACACCTGGAACAATGTAGGATCAGAACCACCTGCTTACAAGATGGGGACATGTCTATCACGTGTCCTGTTCAGGAATCTAATAACATGATCATTGCCGATAATGACTGGTTTTAGAGTAAACTGTAAAGATGCTTCATGTCTTGGTTGAGTTTTCTGTGCTTTTCCTGGACTCGCTTGGCCTGTGTTGTTTCTACTATATGCTGCTTTCTGAGACTATTTGAGTAACTCAAGCTTATTTGTAGCTTCACTTTGTGTTCAAAGTAAGCAATTGCTATTTGGTCCCGAGAGCTAGAAAGTCTTGACTTCAGGCTAGTTCTCTGACTGGATTGTGGGCCGTATAAATACCATTTCCAGAAATATTTTCAGATTTAATTGTTGTGTTGCCTCACCTGAAATTACTTATTACAATGCTATAAGTACATATCACAATAATTGTATTTTTGCGCATTACAAGTATAACAGAATTTAATCTTGCTACTGGAAATGTCTTTTTCTGTTTCTTTCTTGACTGCTTTTGTCTCTGCATTTTTTTTTATTTACTTCTAGAATTTTGTGCTTGCTGTTCATAACTTTCTGTAGATCTTCATCTTCTTCCATGTGACCATGAGAGTTTACAGATCACCTTATCAATGTCATCAGAGTCCACTCTCCGTTTTTGCTGCTCAACTAATGCTTTTGTTACAGAACTCCTGTTTCTGCTGCTTCTCAGGTTATGCTTCAGGGAAGGCATTTAAGCTAATTCTTTAAATGCTACAGTAAAGGCATTCTGAATAAAAATAAAGTGAATATTATGTTCCTTTAGAGGTAGAAAAACATTAGATGTTTTCTCACGATGGAATATGGAAATTGTCTGCTCTGAATAATGTTATTAGAAAAGTAAGTGAACCCTTCTGCCTTTTTAAGAAGCAGTAACAGAAATGCTCCTGGGTAAATAATTACTGATAGCAGCATGTTACAAATAGATGCTAATAAGAAGCAGAGTTCCTAAATTATCAGTTGAGGGAGTCCAATTTCCTGGTTGTAGATTTCTTTTTATTAACAGTAATGAGACTTGTTTTAAGGGGATAATAGACCTGCGCAGTATGACAAAAGCTGTACGGCGCCCAGAAGTTTAACAGTTTAAGCAAATCAAATTCTTGCTGTTTCTTTGCATTGGTACTACTTAATGTCTGATATTTTCTAGTATCGCCTTAGAGCCTTGTCCTTTTCATAGTACACTTTTTTATGGAGAGAAAGGAGGCAAGCCTTATTAGAGGATTGTTTTATAAGTATTAAATAGTAGCACAAGTTCTTGTATGCTGGGAATTATTTCCTATTTTGTTTACCACCTTTGCCATTCGATAAAGACAATAGATGTATTCTTCTTCAGCAGGGGTACTGAATTTCATACTTGCTGGTTTTGATCCTTCTTAGTTCAACAGTTTTTTATTTTTTTTTTTTTTTGGCCCTGCAATGACAGGGTAAGAGCTTTTTCTAATGCTACATTTCAGAAGTTTTCATTTAAATGTCACAGACGGAGTACATTTTAGCCTGATCAACAGCTCAATCTTAATCACTTCTGCCAAGTGCTCTTTAAACTTTTTATGAGAAAATTCTGCTAAAATTTCTGAGAATCAGTACTTCTCCATTGATTTGCCATGCTCCCCAGTATGGGAAAGATACAGGCGTACTGGAGCTCACACCAGAATTTGCCATATTCCTGGCTCCCCAGAATGAGAAAGATACAGGCGTACTGGAGCAAGTCCAGCAAAGGGCCATGAAGAGGACTGAGGGAGTGGAGGATCTTTGATACAAGGAGGATCTGTGACTGTTTGTCCTAGAAAAAAGTGGGCTTATAGGAATCCTATCCATATGTATAAATAAATATATGATGGGAGGGAATGAAGAAGAGGGAGTCGGGCTTTTCTCAGTGCCCAGTGACGGACATTGCCCAGAAGGCAATGGGCACAAAATCAAACACTTGAAATTCTATCTGAACACAAGAAAAGACTTTTTGTACTGTGACAGTGTTCAAACAGTGGCACAGGTTGCTCAGACAGCTTTTAGTCTCCAGAATTTCTGGAGATTTTATTGGACACAGTCCTGGGCAGCTGGCTCTAGTTTACCCTTCTTGAGCAGGGAGGTTGAACCGAATGATCCCGAGAGATCCCTTCCCATCTAAATTGTTCTGTAACAGCACACTTACAAGGAGGAAGTTTATGAATTAATACATTGTAAATCACAAATTATACCTTTGTATTATAAGCCATACTTCTCATGCATTTAAGTACTGGCTGTTCAAATTAGATAACATGGCTTATGCATATCATCCTTCTCTGATATAGTGTGCGTGTTGTTGCAACAATTTGCTTACGTACACAGAGAGAACTTAAAACGTCTACGTAAGTGTCAAGCAAAAGAATAAGGTAGTTTTGAGTACAATTGTATTCTTGTTAATTTGAAAACAGTTACTTGTGGTGCTAAAACAGTACAGTTTTTAGTTGCACTGATTAACATCGTAACAATTCGTTTCTGTGAAGACTGTTGAAGGCTAGATTCTTCATCACTTGTCTCCTGGTTTTGGCTATTAAGATAATAGCTGTTAAAATAAGTCCATAAATTGTAGAGACTTAATTTTGAGTCTATCAAGGAGACTTTGTAAGCAAGTTTATTTGAATTCATGGCTATTGTGTGTACATCAAAGGTATAGGATTTGCTACTTCTGCAAGATTTGAGTGTTCATAACTGTTTAAGAAAATGCAATACCTTCATATCCTCTGCTATTCTGTGGCTTTCCTTGGGAACCTGAGCTATTTCTTGTTATTTATGATGACAAGTTAAGCTTCTCTGGTCCTTTTCTGCATTTATTGATGAGTTCACCACATCACATAGGGGTGCTGAGGAAGCAAGGCATAACAGCTAAAACACAGCATTTTCCACTGTGAAAGTCTTGTATTTTACTAAATGGGGAGACTTGACTCAACATCAGAATTTCTTCTTTAGGAATTAAAAAATAATTCCTTCTGGTGCTTGATTTATCTAAACCCCTGAGATATGGAAACAAGCTGTCACTTTTCAAAATAAAAGCTATCTCTGGAAGGAGAAAAATAAGTGAAAATTTCTAAATTGTATTTTGCTTTAAAAAGAATTAAAAAGGAAAAACTCAAACCCCACAACAAAAAGCTCCACTCAAAGCATCCAAGGTTCTAAGGAATGATGATGGCAGTGAAGAGAAGTTGCCTGTTGTTGACGTGTATTTTTAATAAAAGTGCCTTTTCATTTAATATTAAGATTTAGTAAGGTCTGAAATGCAACAGACTGCTCCATTTCTTAGTATTTTTGTTCTGGGCCTGACTTGGAGTTTGAGGGAGAAGGCATGCAGGAGAATGCAGGAATGGGCATTAGTAAATGAGGAATTTTAACTGTTGTCACTGAACACTTGGTGTTTCGGTTCTGATACATAGTTTTTATTTTTCATATGATTTTTTTTTTAATTCTATTCTAATTAGGAATTTAAAAAAATATACATAATCAGGGTCTTCAGGTTGCCTATAAATAGAAGCTGCTTGCAGCTTCGAGGACCTGCATAGTTTGAAAAAGTTCTAATAAAGGTCATCAGACCATGTGTCTGTCTATTGTGCGTATGCTAGAAGAGTTTACTAAATGAGAATTAATGTTGAAAGCACTTCCTAAACTAAGATACTTCTTTAAACTTGCAGGATGTTCAAGGGAAAGTTTTATGCTACTTCTAGTGCAAGGTCCTGAAAGGAGGCTCTCTGCTTTGTGGGAGGGTTTATTCACTTTTTAATTAAGTTGTAATTAGAAGTTTGAGTTCTATAGAGTGAGAGAAGAGGCATGACTGTAAAGACTTAAAAAAAAAAAAAAAATTAAACCTGAATATAAATTACAGTTGCTGTAAGAACTTTTACTTTAAATTGTTTACTTCTCATGTTTAAGACTGCAGGAGGCTATTTAGTAGTTACGAAAATATTGGTGGTGTTGTGATTTTGTGTTTATGGCTTGTCCCTCAGTCACTTACCTAACAATTAGAGTTAATAGGGGTAGTGATCATCTAGCAAGTTCTTAAGCATTCAGTCTGTTCTTAAGCATTCAGTCTGAGTTGACGGAGTGCAAAGGATTTGAAAGAGCCAAGCATCTGTTTCCTGAGCTGTAAAACTGTCGTGGATTGTAGGAGGAGATTAAAAACTGCTGTGTTACTCTTGCAGACATTGAGTTGTATTTCAGATGCTTGACTAGATGCTGCTGGATACACGCAGCGCAGTAACTCAGCATCTAGTCTGCTTGTAAGATGGTATCTGTGAGAGTTCAGCCTGTGTAATGACTATTTTAGGCCTCATCAGCAAATGTGAAAGGAGAAGTGGTGATCATGGAATGGGATTTTTGTTGGCCTGCCCCCTGCTGCCTCTCTCATAGGTGGGAACTTGTAGTACCCATACATCCATCATAATTTGAATGGCAGTGAGTAGGTTGTGACTAGATGTAAACATAATGCTCAAATAATGCTCTTATTTTTGAAAAAAGTTACTAGCTTCATCGTCAATGTGTGCAGGTGTTGGTGACGAGACTGGCTGAAGTCTGCTAAATGGCAGGGCTTGAAAAATGCCATTATATGTATATATCATAAGGACTTAAAATGTTTTTTAAAATCTTTTAAATGCCATGTATTGGCTATGAAGTAAAATGAGAGGATAGTGGCTCTTGTCAGAAACATTTGAATTTGGAATGGTAGTTAAGGCTGAAGGCCGGTGTCTTGAATTTAAAGTACTGTCTCAAATTTTTAGAGGACCCTAAGTGACTTGAGGAATTGTACAAACTCAAGGCTAGTGAGAAGATTAAAAGCACCAAACTCGAACTGTAGCTGACTTGAACTCTGTTTTTTGAAAAGGAGTAGTTTTGCACTCTAGGAGTATCTTTTACTAGTTGTGCACTGATCAGCAAATGCTGAAATTATGAAGTGGTGAAACTTGTTTTTGTTTCTGTCCTGCCTGTGTTCATGACTCTGTCTACTGGTTTAGGATTGCTGCCTTGTTGGGGCTTTGATTTCAGCCATTTTAATCTATCAGCTTCAGAGTTATGTGGATACTCATTTTACAATATTGAGCTTTCAGTTATTACATTTTATATGTAGTATTTCAGTAGTTCACTGTAGCGTATTTTCACACCTTCATTCTGTGTATCTTAAAGACTTCTCTTGTTAATGCTTAAGCTAGTAAATATTTGCATTTTGTGAACTAAAGTGTAGCCCTGCATTCTTTTCTGGCACAGAAAATGCGGATCTGAGTTGCTTATACGTTATTTTTACTCTTCAGCTCTTCACTGATGGAATCACCAATAAATTAATTGGCTGCTACGTGGGTGACATAACAGATGATGTCGTTCTAGTTAGGATCTATGGAAATAAGACTGAGCTCCTAGTAGATCGAGATGAGGAAGTGAAGAGTTTTCGCGTGTTGCAGGCCCACGGCTGTGCACCTCAACTATACTGTACTTTCAATAATGGCCTGTGCTACGAGTTCATGCAGGGAGAGGCACTGGATCCAGAGCATGTATGCAATCCAGAGATTTTCAGGTAAGTTTTTATTTTTTTAGTTTATTAATATTTCATTATTCAAGTTCTGTGATGCATTTGTGGTGTTCTGTCAGGCTCAAAGGTTCTCAGGGTTGGTTTATGAATAGGCAGAAAAGAAATTTCTGTAAGCCTGTGCTAAGTTGATGTTCACACTCTTGACAACTCACTGTCCTCTATCTTAGTTATCACGATATTTCAGTGCTGAACAAATGGTCCTTGCTGCCACTCCAGAAGTCTGTGCACTCATTAGAGGTCAGCTTGTTGTGAGTGTTTAACACTTGCACATTAGTGTTATGGAGATCATTTAACATGGTGGTGTTCTAGGGGGCTGGACTTGATGTAAGCAAGTACTCCTAGCTCTAACACATTCCCGTTGTGAATAGGTTCAAGTTAGTCTTCCATTGGGATCTATTTTTAAAAATTATTAGCAATGAGGAAAAAATGCTGATGTCTTAAGGTTGTAGATTTCCATGTATGCACAGAAATTTGTTTGTCTAACAATGGCAGCTAATTTGAGTCAAATCTTCTAAAGATTAAAATTGAAGAGCTGACTGTAAAAACAGGTGAAGTATGCGTGCTGTAACTGAACTCCAATCGCTCCTGCCTCCCCTCTCTCAAGTAGTGCTGCTGCTGACTGAGTCTTGAAGGATGCTACTGTATAACTGTGCTGCTCTTGTTTAAACCCTCTTTGGATTCCCTTGCTGCATTTTTTACAGTTTTTCTGCTAAATATTTATTGTAGTTGTCTTCTCTTTTTACTAGGAAAAATAGGATAAGACTGTCAGATATACATTAAATATAATATCAATTTCAACTTTATTTTTGTTTTAGACTCATTGCCAGACAGCTTGCTAAAATCCATACTATTCATGCACACAATGGATGGATCCCTAAATCTAATCTGTGGCTGAAGATGGGGAAATACTTCTCTCTCATACCCACAGAATTTGCAGATGAGGAAGTAAATAAAAGGTAGGTATTTCATTATGTGCTTTCCTGACTTCCCATTCCTTCTGGTTAAGGGATAGAAGAATATTTTCTAATAAAAAAAGTTTGCAATACCACATAGTATGAGGTTTGTAAAACATTTTTTCATACTCTTTCATACTGAAGTAGCTGTATATATGTCAAATATGATGAGGAGTGTCTTTTAATTCACTTGGTATGTTGTATATGTATATACACTTTGTACTGTCCAGTCAACCCAAAAACTATGATGGTAGTTTTCTTTACTTTTTTAAGGAACCAAGGTCAAATCACATACTACTTCAGGTTGCTGTCTAAACAGTTTTTAAGAACCATCAGTCTCGAACTGAAACCTGTGGTCAGTGAATACTAAAAGCGTGTTTCCTGGGGTTACAGGAGTACTGCTTGTTGTGCATTCTGACCTGCACTACTTACATGTCTCATATTAGTTCTGTTTATAGGTTTGTCCAAAACTGTGTGATGTAAAAGTTAGTTAATGAAAGGCTTTTTGGGATGATGAGATGAGCTCTCCAGGTGTTTTCCAGAAGAGAAAAAAGTATCCACACAGTCAATGTAGACCTGTGCTATCATGGAGTATGAATAATAAGTCTGGGCTTAAGGGTTTAATTACTCTTTTTATCATCCCAATATAGCTCTTCAGTTGTAAATTAAACTAGTTTTTTTCTTAGGAGTTTAACAAAATAAAATATTTCCAAAGATTTCTAGCATCAGTCACTGGAAGATTGGGACAAGAGAAATGACAAAACTAGGAGCAATGTTTAACCTAAATAAAATTCCTGTCCTGTAATCCAAAGCTTGAGTTCGAGACAATGTTTCTCAGGGAGTGGAGAAACTCCACTCAAATCAAACTTTTAAGCCAAATCTGTAATTTGGAAATGTTTGTGTAACATAATTAAACTTCATATCCCTCAGGAAGCGGATTCCGGCTAAAAGATGTTCTTTGTGGAACTTCTTTTGAAATCACTGATGTCAACTGCCCTTCTTGCTGCATTGTAGTTAAGAATGCTCTACCAAAGTTTGAATTTTTTTTTTTTTTTTTTTAATTCTACAACATGGAATTCTTAAGAAAACTGACAACTTGAGTGGTTGATTGAAAATCTAGAATATAAAATGGCTACTTAAGTATATTTACTGTAACTAGTACTAAAATGAATGTTTCATTTCCTCTGTTAAGATACAAACGGTGCTTCATTCTTACTGTTCTGTATTGATCTTGAGGGAAACAGCGAATTAACTTCATGCTGTAACTGTTTTGATCTTTACTCCTTTTAAAAATGTGCAGGATTGTATTCAAGTTCTGCTCCTAATTTTTGGACTACTGTCATGTTTACAGCACAAATAGTGTTCAGAGAACTGTGTTTTGGGGAGGACAGAAATATTTGTCAATAATTTGCCATTGTGCCAAAGGAAAGAGTGTCCTGGTTTGTAAGAAGGTCTATTGAACTATTTGCAATAAGTATGTAGAGAAAATAAACACTTGGTATGGAACACAGAGTTCTAAGTATTAACTCTTAAATTTCTTATACCTGAAAAGGTTTTTAAGTGACATTCCAAGTCCTCAAGTTCTTCAGGAAGAGATGGCCTGGATGAAGGAAAGACTGTCAAATTTAGGATCACCGGTGGTACTCTGTCACAATGACCTGTTGTGTAAGAATATTATTTACAACAAGAAACGAGGTAGGTATTGAGCTAAAACAGCAAGTAGTGAGTGACATTGTTTATGCTGTAATTGCATTTAATACATCAATGGCGTCATTTTACTGACTTGTTCAAATGAACTTAGTTTGAGCTTTTAAGACCCAATGTTATGGTAGTGATATCTGTGCAAATATAAAGTTGCTTAATTACCTAATTCTCATTTGTATGTTACTCTACAAAGGAAGAATGTTGGTGTTCCTTGTTTTTTTAATGTATTTATTTCCTAGCCTGCCTGTATGACTAAGCTTCAGAGTATGTAATTGTTGGTGTTAATTCTATTCCAGTTATATAAAGTTTTAGGGGGAAAAAAAAATAATCATATGAGCATAGGAAATAACCTGAAGGAACTTTCTCCTATAGTGTGTATTGTTCTGGCTTGTGGTTGAAAGAAGACACTTCCATGTTGAAGTAACTTAGTGATACTTAATACTATATTTAGCGACTCTATTTTCTGCATAGGTGCACGGGCATCTTAAATATTTCTTTTGCAAATATAAGCTTTATTCAAACAGTTGTAGGCAGCACACTTTTTGGCAAAGATTAATTACTTTGGGTTTTATTATAATACATTTAACTCATTTATGTAATTAATGAATGACTTTTTAAAATCTTCAAAGCTTCTGTATAAACTTAGATTTTTAATTCTTCATTTTAGTGGTTTGAGGTTCGGTTACTAAATTAATCGATTAAACAAGATATGAAAACAAAGAAAAAAGGCAAACTTGCAACACTAAAATGGCCATCGTGCAGTAAAAATGCACAACTTTCCTCCCACTTCAAATATCTGAGCCAAGAGCAACAAATTCATCAAATTAGATTGAGATTTTCTTTTATAGTGAGGATTCCTTCTAGTATCTTCCTATTTGCTTGTGATAGTTTGGTGTCTAAGCCTAAAGTGCGTGAAGTAAATGACTGTGAATGGAACTGAAGTATTCTTCTTCAGTCGTCATTGGTCTTTGACCTCTTCAGCTTAAATACTTTAAGTTCTAAATAAAAACTAATGAAAACTTGCTGGAGTTGATTCCAGTAGGAAAAACTGTATAACCAGTTCCTGCATCCGATATACACAGAATGCATGCAGGTTGAGGAAAGAAAGTCGTTTGGTGGCTTGTATACAAGTTTCCATCTGAATAATATCACTTTTTAAGGGAATTGCTAGTGCTTCAAGTTAGATAAGTGTATACATATCATGCTAACATAAGTTTTAAGTTCTAAGAATTCAGTACCACACTTAAGTGATTTTACTTCATTTCGACCGTGGGTTATAGGCCTACTTAAAAAGAGGGGGACAGGGAGAAAACATGGAAGGTATGCAAAAAAAATCATCTTAAGCACATTGGAGTAGTGACGTTGTAGTACCAAAATTAAATCTGTTGTTACTGTATGGATTTTTCCAGTGCTGAAACTACCTTGAGTTTTAGCATTCCAGAATAGACCCATTGAGGTAAAACTGATTTTTATGCTTACTTTTGATAGTAGAGCCATACTGGAAAAGAAATTGGAGGACTTCCTTTAAAAGGTTTACTATCATGATCAATATGCTTGAAGTTCTTTTAAAAGAAATGCTATATGCCTTTTCTTTTTGTAAACAGAATGGAGGAAAAATGCATCACTTATGAGCAATCCTACAGTAATGAGTGTGTGAGTGCTTAGTATTTGGGGACAAGGTGGGGAGGAGGGAAGTGTGTGAAGTACTTTGGCTTCAAGCTTGGGGGGAAGACTTGGAAATATGAAATAAATATGCTTATTAAACTTATGTTTGAATTTTGCACGCGTACCATGCTGTAAAACTTCTGCAGTCTGGGTACAGCAGGTACTGTTTTCTTAGTAACCAAACCTCAATGCCATCTGTAGAAAGACTATTTGTCATATGAAAGCTTTCTTACAGTGTACTTTTTACAGAGCAAAAGATAGCAATCTGTCTGTTAATCTCTATGTTAACGTTGTACTGTGATTTTTAGAAGTGGAAGCTCAACTTTAACTGTAAATGAACGTGCATTGCTGCAACTCTGCTTAGCAGAGCAAAAGCTTTTATTGGTATACAAAACAATTTTGCAGGAGCACAAAATAGAATCTTTAAAGATGTGTTTCGTTAGGAATGGCATCAAACTGTATGAAGGTAGTTAACAGCTTAGGTGATGCTGTACTTTTACTAAATTTACTCTTCCAGCTTAGGAAGGTTTCTGTGCATCAAAATGATCTTTGTGACCCTAAACTGGAATTAAGAGAGAACTGATCTTCTTTAACAACAACTTTTTTTTCTTCTCTCCTTAGTAAAGTTTGTGTGAAGTTGATAGTGTTAATCTAGCTTTTCAGAAGCTGACACAAAATAACTCACTGGTTTTAGCAACACTGCATTTACATTGTTTGTGAATGCTTAATTTGCACATTTACTAGGTGCACATATGTATGTGTTTAAGCTACAAATGGATACTTAGGACTATCAATAAATACTAGGACTCCTGTCCAGTGCAGTTAGAAGGATTATGGATTTGTCCCAGTGCTTTGCTTTACCCTTGTCCTGTGCATTAAATTAATATTAAGTTTTTAGACTGAAGCAAAAAGCATAGTTGTGCCACATACTGGTTTTGAGAATAACTGTTCTCGTGTCCTTAAATTTTATTCCTGAGACTGGAATAGCATGTTGAATGCTAGCTTCATTTAATGGAGTTTCACTCTTCTGATTTGAATTTGTTCACGCTGTGTCTGAGAGAACTCTGCCTCTTGCTGTTTTGTTAATGTCCGTTTTCAGCCACTCAGGAGATGAAAATTAGCAAGTGTTACTTTACGTAACTTTTAATTATCAGTGTCATCTACTCTTTGAAGGATATAACTCAGACCTTCACATTACCTTTAATTACAGTTTGGACATAAAGATAGCCAAAATATACTTGATGCTTGGTACTGCTTATTTATAAACCTTGTGTTCTCATGCTCTTAAATCTTGGGGTTTTTTTCCCCAGTGCTACCTAGGAGTTTCCAAAAATACCTGATATTTTAAGAGTATTCAACTACTTGTTATTCAATAAGATCAAGTATCAGTATTCTTTTGTCTGTATCTATGTGCTCTTTTGAACATATTAAAATTACCTGTGAGGAAGTTAAGTGTGTAGGTAGATGGCTATTTTGTTCTGTTTGTTCCCTCTGCCTACCCAATGTTTTCTATGATCTTTGGTAGGAGTCTGTGGGTGCTCAGTGCTTCTGAAGACTGAGGTATGTTTAAGGCTTCTGGTTTTGATCTAAAAACCTATTTTGTTTTGCAAAGCTATATTGGGTGTTTATAGCTAATATTATTTTTTGGGTACATGACCCATTTGTGAATTTTCACCTATGTTCATAGGGCAGATTGTTGTCTTTACCAAAGCTGTCTTCCAGGGCCTCAGTGGCTCACCCAATGAGCAGGATGGGATGGAACTCGGGATACATCATTCTGCTGTAGGTAACTACAGCTAGAACTTGCACGTCTAAGGTGCAAATGCTTACCTTATGAAGCCATTAGAAGTGAAGAACAGCTAAAAGGAGAGGTGTCATCACCCTCCTACCTTTAGCTCCCTGAGAAGATCTAGCAGATGCTTTATTGACTTCATCTATTTAACAAAAATAATTTCCAGTGTATTGAACAATTTGTGCTCAATTTTGTATATTTATTGCTTTATATGTTGTCTACTCTAGAAGACCCCTGGGAGAAAGGAATGTGTTTCAACTTGAAATAATCAATACTCTTGATGTCTCTATTCTTGTTGACAAGAGCAGCTTCTCCAGAGAGATGATTAGAGCCTAGTTTTAAATCGTGTCCTGCTTCAATTAAATACAAATGTGCTTAGACTAGTGTCTCTAGCTCCCAGTGATATCAGACTAGGTCTGCCTGCTCCCAGCGATATCAGTGGGACGTACAAATTATACTTGTTAAAAACCTCTTAAAGAGAGCTAACTACTTTACTACTAATGTAAGCTGTATCTTTTAGAAGTGGCTTTCCCATATGAACTGCAGTAAATCTTAAAAATAACTTCTAATACTATGGATATTTCAAGAACTAATGCAAAATTTCTTCTGCATCTTCTAAAACAAGGTAACTGGGACATTGGCATTATGAATTTATGAAGTGGCAAGCTGAGGTTTTGCTTTCTTTCAGTTTCAAAAAAGAACTGAGCATCTTTTTGTTCAGCTTTCATGTAAAAAAATTAAATTTAAGATTGAGTTCCGCAATAGCAGGAGTCTGAAAGAGATGTGTAAAAATGCTGCACTCTCGCTTTGAACTTTCTTCTTATCAAGTGTGAGTCTGCCTAGGTTTCTTCATCTGCTGCAGATTAGGTATGCCATTTTTGCTGCCTTGTGGTGTCATGCACCACTCTACTTGTGCACTGACTGAAGTTTATCACATCGCTTGTTCACATGCATTTCCCCGTAGAATAATGCCTAGTAACTGCCTCACCTGTATTTTGTTAAATTCAATTTCTTATTGTATGTAATGTTACTGAAGTGATAGCTGTACTTAAAAATGCGTACTAGTACATAGGTATGTTCAAGATGAATTTGTATATGAGAAACTTGCAAGTATTTATGTTGATATTTTGCAAGCAGACTTTTATGTGCCTTGTTTGTATTTTATGTGAGGGGGAAAAAGAAAAAAAAAACCCTTTAAATACAAGAAATATTAAATGTTTGGAGGGTGCAGGCTGTTCAGGAGATGAGTTGTGTAGCAGAATATTAACCAGGATTGGTCTGTGCATTTTAGCTGGTTTGTAACTTAAAGGTGTTTCTTTTAGAAGTAGTGTTAAAGAACCAGTGGCAAGAGCAAGCATATGAATCTGCCGACCAAACAGTGGCAGACGCTAATCTCTGCAAAGATTATAGGATCTTGTCTGCACCTGCTATAAAATATCTCGTCCCTCTAGAGAACCTCACTTTTCCATTGTCAACAAGATTTTCTGTGGAGGAGCTAGCTGCTTTGCAGGCTGTTTTCATATTGTTTTGTTTAACCTCATAATCTTGGTAAGCAATCATCTCTTTCTGGGCAAGTGAGGATAAACTCTGACTTGGAGGATTGTGAATAAGTGATTCTGTTTTGTATTGTGGCCTTTTTACTTCCATTATAAGTGTTTAGACCAGAAGATTTATCCACTTAGAAAATATTAATGTGTTTATTTCAAATACAGTAAAGATGAACTGTGTAGGAAGGACTACTTCTAACAAAATTGTTCTGTGGTAACTTGATCAGAACATTTATCTGGCTAAATTATTGTATTTGATATGTGAGATACCCATATATCTCAAGGAGGCAGTATATCAGTTAAAATCATTAGGCTAGAAAATGCATAGCATGCGTAACTTTTAACATTATTCTTGATTTACTTTTTTCGCCTGGAGTTCTGTTAGCATAAATATCTGTTAGATGCTTTAAGTCGTAAGAAGATCCTTCATTGTAATGGAAGGAATGTATTAAGTTATTATACAGCTAGTTATCAAAAGAGTGGGTATAGAGAAGGAGAAGGGTGCAGCTGTGAAAATTGCCCATTTCAGCATAGCAGTGAGAAATGCAAGGTTTTACATTTTAAAGTTGTGGTGTAAACAGTTCTTAAGTTAACTCATTTCTTCCTTTTTTGACGTTTTCAGTAATTTTGCTGGTTTCCCTTAAAACAAGAGCTCTAGTTCTACCTAATCCATCTTTTTAATGTTTTGACTGTTTGTGGTTTAGATGTTCTTGAGCAGCTTCAATGCTGTATTAGCTTGAATGAAGCATTCCTACCCACTTCACCCATTTCCAAATGTAATTTGGAAACATTTTAGAGGCTGTTTGCTGCTGTATCAATCCTTGTATGCATAACACTACATAGCTTCATAGTTTCAAGGACAGTCTGGTTTCCAGAAGCTAGTGTAAGCGAGCTAAAAAAAGCAAGGATTAGGAATGTGCTTGCTTTGTAAGTGTGTTTGGAAGGCATAGGAAGTATCAACACGTTAAAAGAAATATAAGCATGTTGCAATGTGTTAGTCCACTGTAGTTGCATGCCTGTGTGAGAATAAATGGGACTGCTTTGTTTAGCCAGGGGGAAAAAATTGATCTGCTATTTTTAAGTAAAGTTTAAATGTAGGATCTTCAGCTGTATAGAAATACAGCTATATTTTGAAGGTAAGGGGTGCCCTCATGTGGTAGAAGTTAAAATTGAAATTCTGCTTTTCAGAGTTTAATTGGTAACTATAAGCTCTAAGTAATTATTTAAGAGCTTTCTTGAATGAATATTCAAAGAATCTCATAATAATCGCAGACTTACTCTTGAGTACACACAGCTGGGCACAAGTAAGGCAGGTGTGTGGTTTTGTTTTGGTTTCCCCCAAAAACTTCAAAGGACATCGAAGGATTAGGGCTGTGGCTTCATTTGATATGGACTCTGATGTTGCTGCTGTTGTCTCTCATAGGTGATGTGCAGTTCATAGACTATGAGTACTCTGGATACAACTACCTGGCTTATGACATTGGAAATCACTTCAATGAATTTGCAGGTAAAAATTTAATTTCTGAGGTAAAGGTTAACTAGCTTTATGAAAAAAAATCTCATTCTGGTGCACTCTTTCCCTTTGTGTATATATGCGTGTATACACCTGCTCATATGATGATATCAAGATGTGTTGATGTCTCATCTTGCAGGCCAATTGCAACTCTGCTAATCCAGAAATGGGAACATAATGTCCTAAGTTTTGGTAGAGTTTGATAGGTAAATACAGAACTTGCAACTCTTACGGTATCCTTCTGTGAAATGACACAGCAGAGACAGCCTGCTAATGAAATACTATGCATATATCTTCTACAGCATTGGTATGCGAGGTCTGACATAAAACCCCCTGAGACTGTGCCTGTAACTCTTTATTTAACAAATTAAGAAAATCAGCTGTGATCACCTTCAAAATAGTTCCCGTCTGGGTTGACACACTCAAGACAAACTCGTTGAATCTCAGAATACAGGTAGAACATGTATGTAGCTAAAAACGCATACCACACAAATCTTTCTGCTGTGTTGAACACTGATTCACATGCGAGTAATTTTTGCCAACATGTAACTGAATGTTAGCAGGAACACTGTTTGTCAGCACCAATTTGTATGTGTGGTGGGGGTCATGAGGGAGGATTGTGATTCTAATGTTTTTTTTTAGGTGTTCTAGGGTTTTAATAGGCATGTTTTTATTTTTCTAGGGGTAAATGAGGTAGACTACAGCCTTTATCCTAACAGAAAATTGCAGGAACAATGGCTGAGATCTTACCTTGAGGCCTACAAAGAATATAAAGGATTTGGCACCGAAGTCAGTGAAAAAGAAGTTGAGGTTCTATATGTCCAAGTCAATCAGTTTGCACTGGTAAGTAACATACTTGATTAGAATATGTTAAATGCTACAGAGAAGCCTGCTACGCTATGGACAAATTTAATAGCCAGTTTCTTTCCCTAAATGCTGAGGCATGTAATGAAAAATTTCCTTAGCCTGTTCTATGAAAACTTATTGATGTGTTGTGTGTTAAAGAATCTCTGTAGAATATTCCTAGTGCAAGAGGCAATGAGTATTCAGGAAAGGAGGTGGTCAAGCTTTCAGTGAGTATTTCAATTAGCTTTTTTATTTGGCAAATCCTTGAGTTGGCTAGAGCTTATGGTGGGTCTGTGTTGAACTTTTCTTTAAAAGTAAGAAGACAGAATGGCAGGATAGTGCTTCATGGACCTATAAATCTTGTGACTTAGTCACAAGTCTTTTTAAAATAAGGTGATAAAACTTTTTTTAGTTTGATTTTTTCTTTTTTTTTTACAGATAATTAAATTGCTCTAGAGTCTTTCAGTATGGCCTTAATTCTTTCTTTGTCTACAATGTCTTGGCAAGGAGGGAGTTGCTGTCATGTTTGGTTTAGGTCACTTTAGTGGTTTAAATTGTAGCAAAGTACGGGGTAGTCTCCAGTGATTCCCCAGAAGTTCTGACTTTCTGTAGAGTGTGAAAGGTGTCTGTGTAAGTCTGCTCCCTGATTCTCCTGTATCTTGTGCATTATAAGCTGTCCCCTGTCTGTCTGTCTGTCTTTCACAGACTCTGGATACAAAAGTTTTACTCCCCTGTTCTTTTACTTTGAACGTATTAAGTGATTCAGTTTTGATCTGGCCTTGATGCCTTGTCCTTCAAGATAAAAAATGCATAGAGTGTAATTTATGGAGGTAGAGTAAGAAGTCAAATAAGTGTTTTAATATAACTAGCCCTGATCTTGTTTTGCCTAGTGAATGTGACAGGAAATCTTACAGAAAAAAGTACCTTTTAGCCAATAGCTAGGTAACTTTATTTTGCTTTCTCCTGAAAAATGACGTGTCAAACTAATCATAGGAGGAGAGCTAAGGCTAAGAAGCCAGTTTGGCCTTATTGCACTCCTCTTTCTTACTAATGCAAGCACATGTCTGTTACTGTAATACCTCCAGCTTTCTGGCAAAAGTTAATGGTTGCTCTAAGGAAATACTGTTTACTCTCTAGGATGGCAATTTTAAAAACTCTTAAAAATACCAGCTTGTTTTCTGTTATTCTTGTAAAATCTCTGTTATCAACTTGTATTGTTAAACAAATGAGACAGCTGGCTTTAGGAAAGTTAGATCTACAATTAAGTAGGCTGGTGGTCTATTTTTAAATATATAGCATTGTTTTGTTGGTCTTAAACTATGGCTGTACTAATATTTAAGAGGATGGAGCTCTGTTTAGAGGGCAACTCAAGGCCTGCTTGTAGATCACCCATAGTGTACAAATACTGCAAAAATCTTGTGTCAGTTAATGTGGGAAGCTTTGTGAAAAGAAGACGCGAACTGAAGTTAATGGATGCTGTTGTAAAATGCCAAACTGCTTGCTATCAGGCGAAGTTACCTGAACTAGAGGCACAAGAAAGATTCATGTGTACCTACACTAGTTGCCGTTTTTAAGGTGTTTTCAATTGTGTGTGTGCATGCGTGTGTCTTCTATACTTCTAGTAAAGTGTAAGATGAAATATTCAGGAAGCAAATTAGGTAATTACTGTAAACAGTTATTTACTGAACAGAAGTCTGAATATAATTTGTAACCTGGGTGGTCCAGAAACATCTTCCTCGGAGACTACCATTATGTGTTATTTGCCATTATCATTGCCATTACGTGTTGTGTTCATCTGAAGTCTATTACCAAATCATATCATTGAAATAATCTATAGCTTCAATCTGAAACTGAACACAGGCCTCCAGACTGTGTCTGGACTGGTAATGAAATAAGTTTGGAGCAAGTGGGAAATTCATGTGAATGCTGATGAATTGGAGGTTCTCTTACACAGCTACAGATCATATGTCTTTGTCCAAGTCAGTAGTGAAAGTGACTTGTAATTACAATGACCTGATATTGTAATCAAAGATTCAAAAGAATTTTGTATTTGCACTAGAGTTAAATACATACAGAATAATAAGCATTTAATTAGCAGCAGTAGAATGAGAGTCATATTTCTGTGTATAGTGTAAGTAATTGTACAGCAGTCTGCTTAATAGATGACAAATGCAGTGTTATTTTTCTTGAAAATGATACATGAAGAGTCAAGAGGCCAATGGATTTACTCCTCTAATTGCCAGAATTTAATTATTTAATACTTTTTTTACCAATCTCTTTGGTAAAGAGATATCAAACTTTACAACGACATTGAGTGTTGAGGGTTCTCTTGTATAGATAACTTTTTGTCTCAGTGTTGGATTTAATGTAATGTTATTCTTCCACTATTTTTTTCTTCCAGGCTTCCCACTTCTTTTGGGGATTGTGGGCTTTAATTCAAGCCAAATATTCCACCATTGACTTTGATTTTCTAGGGTAAGTGCTCTTGCTACATATAATCATAGAATGCTTGAGGCTAGAAGGGAATTGTGCAGGTATCTAGTCCAACATTGCATCTATGAGAAACTGAGGTCTGAGCGACAGACCTGATCTTTGTGATCGTTCTGTAACTCTTAATTTTTAGGAGAAAACAAGACAATGAAAGAAGTCTGAGCTTTTTGTTGCTGAAAGTTCTCTAAATTAATATGTGCCTCTGGGCTAAAATACATGGTATAACAGGGAAAAGAACGTAACTAGAAGAGTAAAATCTTTTGGACACTAAGCGTTTTTCGTTGGAGAGACAAAGGTATAAGAGCCAGGTTGGTCAGTGTGGTGGACTATGCCAAATACAAGACCTACATTTACAATTACAAGAGTCAAGAAATGGGGCCTTTGTACAAAAGAACTTGTTTACTTGTTGCACGGAGTGTTGATCTTGGAAATTCCTAAGCCTTTCTAAAGAGTCTTCATAATATCAATGCAAGTTAAGTTTTTTCCTGAGATGCTGGCCAATGGTGTTCTGTTTCAGGTAGATGTGTGTCTTTGGCTTTTTTTTAAATGGTCTTTCGTCGCAACAAGCAGAGGAATTCATCTCTCGATTGGGGACTGGGCGAGGTGATAAAATTAATCATTTTACTTGGTGAAAGATCCTGTTGTAGAATTTTTTACACTAACTAAGCTGATTTACTAGTCTTAATTGTCCTTTTGTAAATAAGACGTGAATTTCTTCTTGTGACTTAATCTCAAGTAGAAGTACTTGTTAGTAACCGCTAGATGGCACAAAAAACCCAAGTGAAAGTGCAGGTTGCAAAACTCAAGCTTGTCAGTTTTGAATAAAATGTCATTCTTTTAATGATGATCAGTTTTCTCTGGGATTGCAGTCGTCTATTGTTGGACAGTCTAGCTATTAAAACCAAACCCACCACCTCTGATGCTAGAACAGCATCTGCTTTCCAAACTGTAGCAAGTTGGGAGTACAAGGCGGTAGTAAGGGTGAGGAAGTACCATAATATGGTTGATCTGTTCTTAATTTCCTCCTTTGACAGCTGCTAAGGGTCAGTGTCAGTCACAGGGTACTAGGGTAGATTGACTTTGGCTAGTCTTACCTTGCATGGCTCTTTTCATATAAGGAGTTACCTGCTCTTACCTTCTAATCTTTCTCTCCCTTTGAACAGGTATGCAATTGTTCGGTTTAACCAGTATTTCAAAATGAAGCTGGAAGTCATGACATTAACTCTTCCTGAGTAATGAAGAGAAAGAAACTTACCAAGTGGATAGACAACCCCTGAATCTTTTCTGAGAACAGATACTGGAAAAAAGCTAAACTTTTGTTGAAGTTCTGTAATACTCACTTGGTGGTTCTTGCGTTATAAATAATGCCTCTAAACAGTCCTTCGATGTTAAATTTAATATGAAGAACATACATACTGCTGTGGATATAAAATGGATTAGAAACTTGCTAAATCTATAAAAAGTTGTAGAAATGGCAATTTAATCCTTCTTTGTAGTTTAACATATGTTGTATGTGAATTATTTATTATAAGTTTAACATGATTCCATGCTGCTTTCATCAGTTTTTTGTAAGAGTTGGGTGCAGACAGTGAAGTTGTTCCAAAGGATTCGTTTAACAACTTGTTTTGTTGAAGTTACATTAACTTATGTTAAAGAAATCTTGGTCACGGAATATTAACTTTTTGATAGTAGATAGTAGACTTGTGCAATCACGAGTGTGCTCTAACTAGGGAAAAAGGTTAGGATGATCATTATTTTTTTTTTCCCCTTCTTCATTTACAAAAAAGAAAGGTAGCTTTTCACATGATGGTACTTTTTCTTTTGTATAAGAATCAACCAGTGTACTGAAACGATAAATAACATATTGGGGTTTGCCTTCTTGGCACTTTAAGCTGTAGAAATGTGAAAGTTCTATGGCCATCAGATTCTTTGAGGATAAGTACCATCATAGTGTTAGATGGGCAGTGCATCATCTCTAACTTGTGTGGGAAAGCTGCTTGTTATTAAGTGTACTTTTAAAGCAAAAGACCACTATTCCAAATCTATATTCTTTTTTGAAACTTGATTCTAAATTTGAACACTATTCTGGTGTCTAGATTTGATGTACTTCAGCAGTATCTTGCAGAATGGACTACTGAGCTGAAGATTAGTGAACAGACATCCTGTTGCACTGGGGAGCAAGACACTTAAGTTTACAGTTTGCGTATTGTTGACATCTTTCTGCTTTGTCATCTTCTGACCTTGGATTCTGGTCTTAAATGCTTAATCTTGTAGTTGCAGATTCTGGTATGTCTGTGTTGGTTGTCATTTGTTTGGTTTGTTTTTTTTTTTTTTCTGTGGCAGCAGATTACTTTTCAAAGTCTCCAGTTTGAAGGAAAAGTACATGACTTGAACATTGGGGCTTTGAGCATCACACCCACTTTATTTCTTGAAGCTATTATACCAAGAATGGTCTGGATGTCAAAATGTGAATTGAAAAAATGTTTACTTAACAAAACAATATGTAAGTTTGTGTGGAAAAGAGGCTTTAAATCTGAGGGTGGGAGGAGGGGAAAGGGAAAGAAACCCACAACAGAAACATAAATCCCAACAATGCAGTGTGGAGTTGGGTAGGCATATACTCAACTCTGATTATACTCTGAAAAACTTTGCACTTTGGTCACATAAGTGCCCACATGTACAAAGTCTGTGTGTGTGCACACATACACTCATGCAAACAACCTTACCTGAAGAGTAAATATTATGGGGAGTCTGTTGTACAGACACCAGCAAAGATATTTATTCAAAATTGCTTTATGGCACACTGCTGTGTGTGTATAGGTGTATATGTACACACACGTACACATGTGCTTTACAAAAGCTTGGATTGATTCAGGACAAAGAAAAGTGATGTGAGTGAAAAACTTTCACCTTGAAAGACCATTTTGAATGGCATTCTGTTATTTTACAAAAGCAAGGATTGGGATTTTTTTCCTTTTGTTTATATTCATCTCTGTTTTTTTTTTTTTTTTAAATTTAGTTTTCTTCAGTCAAAACATAAATACAAATGGGAGGACCGGGGTTTTTGTAACTTGAAGATAGGTTACCATTTTTGTTTGCTGGAGGCTACTATACTGGATAAATTTTCTTGGTAGTTAAATAGAAACAAGTAACTAAGTATAGACATATTTTTTCCTTTGTAGCAGTTATCAAGGATGTTGCTAGAGCTCATGAAAGCACTGAAGACTTGAATTTTCTGTACTTTCCCCTTGTTGACATTATTATTATTGACATATGTTGAATAATACCCTGCTGTCTTGGTAGTCTCTTGAAATACAGCAAGATCTGCTTGGGATTATGACTGATAAAGAATTGTGAACTCTTCTTACTATTTTCTTCAAGTGGTACCTTTATTTCTGGCAGTGTTACTTTGTATTTGTGAAATATTTGAAAAAGACTGTGAGGTTCACTTGATTTTGGGAAATCCAACACTTGACAGACCCGAGCTTTCCCAACAGTTGGCAAAACATATTTCCTTTTCCAGGTACCACTACTATTTAAGTTTGGAGTTAGTGTAATTTTTTTCAGTAGTATTTTTGTTTGTATAGCTCAAGTAGCAATAACTGTAGGAGTAGAAGCTTGCTTCTGCGGAACCAAAGCTTTTCATGAGTGCAGCTCAATCTCATTCTTGTGAAGTTCCACTGAATCCCATAAAAGCACTTTGAAGCAGATAGTAAATACTGCAAGCTTTTCCTGAGCCACTTCGAAGAAGCACAAGGATGATCACAGGTTACAGTGGTTGACTTTGCAGTACTGGTAGAGTCTTTCATTTTGCGTGTTGAAATTCATTTTACACACTTAAATGCTGCTTTGCATCAGCTTTCTTTCAAGACAAGTGCAGATTAAAAGAATTCCTGATAAGGTCTGAGGGAATACTGTAGAACGTTTTTCCAAAATGAAATGCCAATTACCTTGAGCCTTGTTCCACATCTGTTTGAGCCAGTAGCACTCGGATAAGTCTCATTTGTTGAGGTACAACTACAGATGCGTTAAGTTTGAGGCAGTAGTTTGCAATAGCATTGCAGATTAGAAGATAGCTTGAAACTGTGAATACAGGACATTCTGAATGTAAGTTAAGTACTAGAGCACCGAATTAGAAAACATTTCCTTTTTTCAGTTAGTTTATCTCAGTCCCTTTAAGATATTTGAAGGAGGACAAAACCCAACTGAGCTCTAGAAACATCCTGTAGTAGTTTTGACTGTGACTTGCCAAGAAGATACTCTGTTGCCTTTATGTTAAGCTAAGGGCACAAATGCCAAAATTAATAATTCTTACTGTAGTTAAACCTATATTGTAAATATAAAGAGGATTATTGGTAACGGCATTCTTGCATAAATAGCATCAAGTCAATAGACCATAGTGGCCTGGTTGCTTTTGTAAAGCAGAATAGTGTGAATTTTTTTCTTCTCATTTCTACAGTCAGATCTGGCTAATCCATGCCTAATTTCTTAGGTCACCTAAGCATCAAAGATTTATGAATGATAAGTAGTCTCTTGTCATGTAACTTTTTAAATTCCTTCATTTACACATTTTGATTTGTATTTTAAATGGACCTACCAAATTTGCATTAACCAGGTCTGGCTGTATATGTATATACAACAGTGTAAATAACCATTTGTAAATTAGTGTGAATTGTACTGTATCTTACATTTATGGACTTGTGTATTGCATTGTATTCTCTCCTATTTTGTAGAAATTTTGATGTAAAGAAAACATCTAACTCTGTGTGTGGACTTGCTTTGTTAAATTGACCTGTAAGAGAGCATAATAGTTTTATGTTAAGGTATCCATTCATAGATTTGGTCATCCAATGTCTTTTTTCCCCACTAGCTTTTTTGATATTTTGCTCTTGATAACGGTTCTGGGGGAAAAAAGGAATTTACACAGTACTAAGACAAAGAGAAAATCTGTTCTGATAATAGGGCAAACTGTGTCAGAGGTATGTATGTACAGAACCTGTGGTACAGGGAAAACTTAAAATTTTTTGTTTACTTAAACTTCTAAAAATTTCCTATTCATTCTTGAATGCTGGTGACTTCTAAACATAAGCATATTGAATTGAAGTACTCTTAAAAAATGTGTGCTCCCATGGTGAGTTAGGTGTGATAGAAGTCCTCCAATTTAAATGTTTTTGGTGGATGTAGCCTTATAATAGGATTAGTTGCTAACTTGTAAATGCTTGTAATAAATCAGTAAATATAAATCACGAAAGTCAGTAAAATAGTTCTGCCAATCATTTTCCACAACACTAGAACTATCAGTAGCCCCTTGAGACTATTTTAAACTTAGCTGAGGTATTTTCCCCGTGTGCCATTACCTCCCTCTCCTCTCTGTGCCCACAACCTTACTTTGTAAGGGGAAATATTGAATATAAAAGGTTCCTTTCTATACTTAATCATCACTATATCTTTTTTTGACTGAAATTGTGTTCTCTTTTATCAGTACATGACTTCTCATAAAAGTTTTTTTGTAGGAAATCCCTTTCTGGAGAGGCATTTAATCATGGAAGCATAGACATAATGAAGCGTAGTTTTCCCCAAATGCCCAACTACATTTTATCACTGTTGCCTTTTGTCTCTTTTGAACTCCGTGGTGTACTTCAAGCTGTTAGTTTTTTCTTGTCACTGCTGTGTTTAATAACTGCTGGAAAATACTGGTGTCCAAATCCCACTGCCATTTGACAACTTGATGTAGTTTGTACATCCTGTCAACTTCACCTTCACTGGGTGAAAGCTATGTGTACTTGTCAATATTGACACCCTTGTGTTACTAGGGTCCTGGGAAGTCAGTTTATCAAATGAGTATTAATCAAGAGGAGGGATGGGCTCAGTAAACATAAGTAAAAGGAAATCAGTAGTATGGAAGCTTAAGCTTTTGATGTAGTGGGGTATTGGATGTTCTTATTTACTTGTATGGTTTAAGGACAAGAGCAAATTGTAAAGGGTAAGATTTGTTTCGGGAGGAATTTAAGATTCTTTTAAGCCTTTGGTAGCAAACAAGCTTACAAAATATTTGTCCTACTGAAAAAAAAACTTTAAAGCAAATTTTAATAACTTTCTGATTAAACAAAACTTTGTTCCATAACCTATTAAAATATAATCTGCTTGGGGTAGTCCTTTCTGTAGTTTGCAGAGGCCCATGACTACATCTTACCTGTCTGTATTTAAAGTGGCTGTTTATTCTTTATTTGGTTTGATAATTTTGTATTGTTTACAGTGTTCTTGGATGCCTTCTAAAGTGTGCTAGATTACTAAGCTATTGGAATTACCTATTATCTCCTGTCATCTCTTCCACACCAGGCAGGTTGTAATTACAGTAGTAGAACGGAAATCATTTGATGAAACCTTGAGGTAGTCATACAAAGATGATGTTGCATCTGATGTTGCAGCTGATTCTTTTCATCCCTTTCTTTTACTGTGGGCTGTAAGCTGATAATCTTTCACAACTAATGAAAACAGAAAAAGCCATGACTTTTGGTCTTGTGCAAGGTAGGTGTTCTGTTAGCCTGCTACACATCTTTAAGAAAGGGGCTCTCAGCATTGAGAAACCACACAAATCCAAATGGAACGTGTCAGAAGAAAAACTCTGGTTTAGGGACCTCTAGAGTGGGAAGGAAGATGTATGAAACTTGTCTATGCCAGTTGCATGGGGGTGTTCCATCTAAATGATGTGGTGACACACTGGAAAAAACATGGTTGATTTTTTTCTTTTTTTTTTAAAGTAACTTTTACATGTGGTCTGATCTGTAGAGATTAAATTCCTGTGATTAGGAAACCAGTCAGCCTGGAGGGAGAGCAAAGAAATGTTTTTACTTAAAAACCCCAAACTCAAACAACGCACCCCCACAAATCCTTGTGAGGTTGATTAATTTGCAACACTTAGATGTGTGTTTTAATTTTCTATGTGTTTAATAGTATAAGTGGTGGCCTGCACCCCAGATTCTTTAATAAAGGGGTTTATTATTATTGTGAAATGTCAGAACAGGCAGGAAGGGCCCTAAAGCCCATTATAATCTTAGAACTTTGGTCAGATAACCTAACTCCTGGTTCAAGATTTTACATTGCTTATTTCTGTATCCTAAAATTGTTGAGCTGCTGTCTCAGGTTCCCCATGTTGTGGAACTTAGTTCTTGAACTTCCCAAATTAATTTGATTTGATGTTTATAGAGAGATGACACAGAGAAAACTTTTTGGAAATTAGAAGTCATGTGAACATTTAGAAAGCTAACAGTTACTTGAAATTACCAAACTCTGAAAATAAATGCTGAAATAACTTAAGGTACTGCACCAGCCTATTTTTGTGGTATTGAGACTCTGTTTAATGTTGGGTTTTTTCACCCCACATAGAGTTCCATGCAAAGCACAAAGTGAAAGAAACCATGGAAGAGAAACATGAAAAATGTTGTATACAATGCCATGAAATTCAATGTGAACTGGAAAAAAAGTATGTTTCTAAGCATTTGGTAGAAGTAATTGTTATCACGAATTGGTAGGTGTTGAGTGTTCAGTGTGTGAAAGATTCTTTTTTTTGTAGAAATGTTCGTTTTAACATTTTGTATATCGGATGCAGTCTGTAGTAGTTAATCATGCTGCTTTGTACACAAGTGCTTTGAATAGTCTCAGCACTGAGAATGTATCCAATCTATCTTAAATATGACTTTGTTAGATTCATTGATTCTGTCTCAAGCTTCTTAATACAGCTCTCAAACCCTTTCAATACTTGCAGAAACAGGGCTATAGCATGTTAGGGTTATATTCCATTTTGTGTCAGTTTTTTTGTTACTGCATATTTTTCAGTGTTCTATTTAACATGAGTCCATTTCTGTCCTGTAAATAAAAATCTCAATTTACAAATAAGCCTTTACCAACTTCCAGCACTGTCATCCCCCTCCAAAGTCCCCATGACCCTTCTTGTATGTTGTGGAGTTTAGATGCATCATTTATCCATTGGAGTGAATTGTATTTCTTTTGAACTAAATGTTATTGAAGCTATTATAAGGCCTTCTACCACTGATTAAATGAAGTAATGTACCTTTCAAAGAGATTTATATTGTGTAAATAATTTCAAACTGCAACAATAAAGTTTGGTTCTAACTGCACTGTTGGCATATATTGTGATTTTGTTTTCCCCAGCTTTGAAAGCACTAGATGTAGAATACTTGAGAGTTCCTTAAAAGCTTTTGATTTGTGTCCAAATGCATACCTCTTCCTGGTATTAACAACCCGGCTAAAAATGAATAATTTGAGCCAGTATTTGCCTTTTACAAAGTTATTAACTCTTTCAACATTTTTGCATATTAAATAAGCTTGGTCATTGACCACTACAATTTGACATCTGGGAGGCAGGAGTAAGATGGAATGTGGCTGTAAGCAGGGATCCACTACCATTGAGGAAATAGGGTAAAGCATTGAAAGTTTGGGCTGCTCTGAAGTTTAATTCATACATGACAAAGGCTGTGTTATCAAGGGGTACCCATTTCACAGGCTGATCCATGATCCATGAGGAAAAAAGTGAAGCAAGGCTCTACATCCAGTGGCAGTGTTAGATGGTTGCTTGGGGATTAACTGGAATGTTTTGATATTCATTAACAAAACTGCTTCCTCCATCTTGTTAGTGCAGTCTAATGAAAATTATTCCACCAAGATAGTCTTGAGTTACTCTATGAAGTTTTCTGCAGTGAATTTATTGAGGGAAACATTCCTTAAGCCAAAGTCTGAGCTCCATTATGTGCCTACTGTCCTTGTCACTGAAAATGCACATTTCCCGTGTACGCTGAATACAAAATTTTGGTCTAATTTATAGTGGGCTTAATCAGAATTTTTGGTTGTGTAGTAAGGGAGAGGTAGAACAAGCAAATAAAACCTTAAAAGTTCTGCTGAGTGTAAAAGTGGAGTAACCTTTAGGCTATGGAAAAGCCTTGACCCAGCGTGTAGGAGACTTGAGCCCCATACATCCTTGCATAAATAGGTTTTTGTGTATAACAATTGTTTCTTAACTTGCAAGCCCTCCACTTGTAACTTTTCTGGAAGCATAATAATCAAAGTGATGGTCTATAGGCACAACTTCTCAAACATTCCAAGCATTGCTGGCTCTTGTTGACCTAAACCCATGCCTTCTTCTATTGGGCTTTTTATTGCTGAAGTTCTACTGCTACTACTCAGTGGGCAACTGGAAGGATTGGTTTCCAGTTTAATGGCTGGATATCTAGCGTTACTTGCCCCTACGGGATTGCTGCTTAGAGATAAGAGATGATGTTTCTCTGAAGTTCATTGTCCAAATCCTCAAAACTTCGCACAGGGCTAAGTTGTGACCGGTGTTTTTCACTGTCATAATTGTACCAACAGGGAGATCTCCCATGCTTGTGAACTCATGTAACCTAAAATGAAATCTTTCTTTTCTTCTGCAGGTAAAAACCTTTCTTTATTCACAGCTTGGCTTTGTTACTACAGAAAATGCAGAGCAAGGTTTTTACTGAGCTAGAAGTTGTTAAATGAAAGTAATAAAAGTGGGGTTTTTTTGGCACTAGTCCAGAAAATACGGTCCTGAATAGGAAATTTCCCTCAAGATACAGGGCAAACCACAGCCATACAATGGGAGAGAAAACAATGGCATGTGTAGTGGACTTAAATATATAATGTATTTAAATGTCAACTATACAAAACCTGTGTTCCCAGGAGTTTCGCTGAATGAATTCAAAATAGCATATTTATCCTTAATAACAAGAGAAAGCTGATTTGTGTTATATAGAATGTATATATGTTTAATATATGTATAATCTATAAACATATGTAATATGTTTGTAGATTAATAGATATACTACACAGAAGAATTCAGTCTCATTAGCACTGCAGAGTCAAGCTGGAGAGTGCACTGGAATCTGTTTTATGCACACTGTCAACAGTCCCCTTTCAGAATCTGCACTTGCTACTGAACAGGTAGAGGAGGCTTTTTTTTAAACCCCACAGCACTTTGATTGCTGACATGTAGCAACAAAAACATTTCTTTCATCAGCAACCAGCTTTGAGACAGATGTATGAACCTCTTGCTGCACGCTCCTTTGGAAGCCTTCCTAGAGACTTCAGACTTAAGCTTCTAACTGTGACTTGTTTCCTTCCCGTTCCCTGTTAATATTATCTGCTATTAATCTTCAGTTCGTCCTCATTTCAGTCTCTTGCCGTGCTATTTAGAATAAAGCTGCTTGACTGTTTTTTAAATTTCTGGGAAATGAAAGGAGCAATACATAGAATTGTTCAAATGGTAGTAGTCACCTGAGAGACCAAAGGTTGTATTTGCTTCAAACGACTTTATGAATGACTGGGGTTAGTCAGAAGTGTGGCTCTTTATTGTAATGCATTTCTGTTGATACCTTTATTTCTCTGTGCCCTGGGAAACAGAGCAGGCTGACAGACTCCAGCACTTACCCGCAGGTGGCAATGGAGCTGCAGACTGTGCCTCATTGTTGATGAAGCCTTTCAAGACAGCTTATTTTTGTAGTACAGCATGTCATACATTGAGTTAAACAGGGAAGAGGGTATTCTTTTATCTCTCAATGAGTTGCAGCCAAGATCTGTAATTGCCTTGCTCTTAATGTTGCATAACTGTTAGCAAGACTCAAGCCAAGCATTAATGAATTTCATCAGAACTTCATTTTTTAATGAGCATCATTAATCGTTAGTCATGCGTGCTACAACCTACACTTCTCAAAATGGGAGTTTGCCAATCGTATTGCACTATAAAAACAGCAGCATATTTCCCCCAGATTTTATCAGGGAAATAACAACAAGAAAAGACCACGGAGGGAAACAAAAAATCCCTCATTTATCTTGAATACTTAAGATGCTTTCTGAAAGTTGGTGTGAAGCTTCAGCTTGTAAGCATCTGCTGCCCTACTGTTTTCTGGGTGTGGTAATACTGTGAGAGCTCTTGTAAGAGCTGGTGGAAACTGAAACGGATCTTGCACACCAAACCTGAGCTTCTCCAAGCTACAATGTTGATCTGACTCACTGGGCTTTCTCTGGCTCTTGTTACAAAATTAAGTTAAGCTTTTAAGGCAAAACTTATTTTCAGGCTTGGAAAAATGATGACAAGTCATCTCCTGGCTAGTCTTTACTCCTCTGCATTGTGCAACTGGGTATGTGTAAAAGGTAGAGAAGAAGCATTGGGTTCTTGACTGTCCCAATACACTTATCCAGAGTTAACAATTCCGGTAATTAGTCAGCAGTGACATTTTATTTGCACCAAACTGTCTTGCAGCTCGTTCGTACTTCCTTTATAAACAAGTGAACCTGACTAGCTCGTAGAAGTGGGTGAATTAAGTTGTCATGCAGACGTCAGACTGTTAGAGCTTTAGAAGAAGCAAAAGATTTTCCCTGTTGTGTGTACTAGAGGTGCACAACTGATTGTAACTCTGGCCCAAATAGTTCAGTCTCACACTGTAGATGCTGATTAGTACCAAGATTTCAGAAGCAGGCTAAAAGAAACACAATCAATCAAATTGTGCCTAATAATACTGCAAAGAGATGAAAAACTATTTTCCCTATCTTATGCCCTAGACCAAGAAAACCTTTTACCCTAATCTTCACCTATGCAAATACTAATGTTTGTGATTAAAAGAAAGGAATTGTCTGAGGCAGTGTGGTAGATAAGGAGAAGACTAGAAGACGAGATCTTCATTTGCAGGGATCAGAAAGAAGAGTGTGCCTCTCTGATGAGGGAAGGAAGAAGAGGAGCTAGCACTATGGAGGAGAAAGGTGGGGAAAGTTTTATGGGGAAAGAATGGAATACAGATGGGAAAGACAAGGGCTCAAGCCACACTGCCCATGTTGCAGAAGACAAAGGCAGGGGCTGGGAGAATGAACTGCCCACTGTAAGAGGTGAAGACCGTCTAGGGAACCTGAAGGTGCACAAGTGTGTGGGACGTGATGAGATGCATCTGTGAGTCCTGAGGGAACTGGGAGATGAAATTCTAAGCTACTACTCATCATATTTAATAAGTCGTGGCAGTCCACTGAAGTTCCCACTTGACTAGAAAAGGGAAAGCATGCTTCCCATTTTTAAAAAAGGAAGAAAGGAAGACTCAGAGAACTGCAGGCTGGTCAGTCTCGCTTCTGTGCTCAGGAAGATCATGCAGCATACCCTCCTGCAAACTTTTATGAGGCAGTATGAAAATAACAATGTGATTGGTAACAGTGAACATGGCTTCACAAAGGCCAAATCACGCCTGACAATTTAGGTGGCTACAGCATTGGTGTATAAGGGAAGAGTAACTGATGGAAGCTCCCTCGACTTCTCTAAGTTGTTCGACACTATTCTGCATGACACTCTTTTCTCTAAATGGGGAGACATGGATTTGACTGATGGATCAATTGATGGATAAGGAATTGGCTGGGTAGTTGCACTTAGAGTCAAGGTCAGCAGCTCAATATCTAAGGAGATGGGTGATGAGTGGTGTTCTGCAGGGTGTGGCATTGGGACCACTCTTGTTAAATATCTTTGTCACACGTGTGAACAGTAGAATTGAGAGCACCCTCAGCAAGTCTGTTAATGACACAAAGCTGTAAAGTGTGATTGACATGCTGGAGGGAAGAAATGCTGTCCTGGGTGACCTGGACAGGCTTGAGAGGTGGGAACTCATGAAGTTCAACAAGGCCAAGTGCAAGGTCCTGCACCTGGGTTGGAGTAATCCCAAGCACAATTACAGACTGGGAGGAGAATGGATTGAGAGTAGCCCTGAAAAGAAGGACTTAGTGGGTGCTGGTGGATCTGGCACTGTGCACTTGCAGTGCTGAAAGCCAACTGTATCTGGGGCTGCATCAAAAGAAGCATGACCACCAGGAAGAGGAAGAGGATTCTCTCACTCTACTCTGGTCTCATGAGACCTCACCGGGTGTATTTTGTTCAGTTCTGGAGTCCTCAGCAGAGGACCGTTGGACCTGTTAGACCACAAAGATGATCAGAGGCTGGAGCACCTCTCATATGAAGACAGGCTGAGAGTTGGGGTTGTTCAGCCTAGGGAGGAGAAGGGTCCAGAAGACCTTATAGCAGCCTTTCAGTACTTAAAGGGGGCTTACAGCGAAGATGAGGAGAGGCTCTTTATCAGGAGTGCGGGGATAAGATGAGAGGTAGTGGTTTTAAGCTGAAAGAGGGGAGATTTACAGTAGATAGTAGGAAGAAATTTTAAATTGTGAGAGTGGTGAGGCACTGGCACATCTTGCCCAGAGAAGCTGTGGATGCCCCCTCCCTGGAAGTGTTAGAAGTCAGGTTAGATGAGGATTTGAGCAACCTGATCCAGTGGGAGGTGTCCCTGCCCATATCAGTTGGTGTGGAACTAGATGATTTTAAGGTGCCTTCCAACCTAAGCCATTCTACAATTTTCTGATCTCTGCTAGAGGAACTTTACCTTCTTTCCTGCTATACAGCAGAAAGAAAGTTACTCCCAGACCTGAAAGCTGAGCCTTATGTTTGACTCTATTCAGAGGAAGCCTAATTAATGACTTACTAGTGTCACAGTAATTCAGCCTGTCTTTCTCCTGGGTTCCAGCCCAAGTAACCTGTACTGAGACAAAAAATTGAGAGGAAAAAATAGAAATGGAAATGTGTGCAATATATAATCCTCCAGTGTAGGTGCGCATTTAGTACCAGAGCTACGCATTGAATAAAATCCAGGTGCTGCTGTTTATGTTGTGCTGACATGAATCTGAAAATTTGTACCCAACCTTTACCTAATCTGGTTGATTATGCAAAAGTTAATGCAGGAAAAGCAAAAAGTGACCTCATATTTGGGACAAGAGGATTTTTCTCAGTGTTTAGCAGATTTTGGCTTGAGGCGCAGAGCAGCATGGCAGAATTCCCCCGAGCCTATTTTCTACAGTTAAGATTAGCAAAACCTGCTGTAGTTTACTTAATAGGCTGTGAATCAGAAAGACTGAGATTTTAATAATTTGATGGTTAATACCTGTTCTGGTGTGTGCAGGCAAGGAGAGAGCTGTAAATACTGCCTTTTACTTTGTGTAACCTGGTCCCCAGCAAGAGAGACCAGAGAAAGCTGGCAAGGGGAAAGATTCAACTTAGAAGACATAATATGTGGATTGCATCAACGTATTGGTGAGATGGGTGCTATTGAGATCACTTCTTCTTGCTAGGTTTTTGTAAGTTGTGCCATTTGGTATCCTGATTTATCACAGCTTTGCTTGAGGAGCACATGCTTATGTTAGGATACTGCAGGTCGAGAATTATTTTGAGTGGCAAAAATAAGTGATATTTTAAACTTTGCCACTGAGTAATGTTATTGTTGCTATGTTATATTTCATAACACTGGACCAAATAAAGTATGACTGCTGCTTCAAATCTTCCTCTGGTCTATGAACAAACGTATATTAACAGCTGTGTTTGCTAGCAGGAAAATGTACCTGTCAGAGCAACTGATTCAGTTTAATAACTTGCTCTGCTACTAACCTGTTAACTAAGAAGATTTGGGCCAATCTTGTTTTCTCCATTTCTCTTTTTCTGCAATATTTTGCATATTTAGATTCCCAAAGTCCTAGATTTGTCCTAGATAGTGATAAAGAGTAGCTGGAGTCCCCTGTGTCAGAAGTACAAACAGCTACTATTGCGACAATTAAAACAAAGAATGTCCTTTTTAAATATAATCCTGTAAAACAGATTATTGTGGAGGAACCCACAAAACAGGCAGTCAGTCATAGAAAATAATGAAGGTTTACTTAGCACTCTGACAAGCAAAAATAAACCAGTGGTTCAGATGTCAATCGGGAATTATCACTACAAAACTGCCTTACGAATTCCTAAGTTTTTTGAACAATCCTTGAGGAAGATAACCCAAAGTGCACATAAAAAATAATAATAAAAAAGAAATTATAGCTCTTAATCCCAGGGAAGTTATCTTGGCTGGCATTCTGCTCCAAGGGGAGGGTACCTACTGCACTGCAGGCCTGCAGCTTTGAGGAGAAAATGGACTCAAGTTGGCTCTCTGGCAGGACTCTGTTTTCTACTATAGTTGAGTGTGATCTGTGATCATTCGCATTGCCTGGGGACACACATCTTCCTGGGACTGTGTGCCCAGCAACAATTTTTTACCTCCTCTCTCCCAAGGGAAGAGTCGGAGGGGAAGGAGATTTCAAGAGTCAGAAAGCCACAATCTTTGTGTGTTTGGTCAGCCCCACATCTGTCAGGTCCTTGGGAGGCCATGGTCTTTGCTGTGTCCTTAGTAAGCCATAATATTTACCAGGTCCTTGTCAGGGTGGTTGCACCTGCCACATAGATGTAACACACAAAATTATTGCAAACAATGTAAAAATAATATACCTATAAATAAAATAAATGTTATTAAATCTATTAGAATATACATTATTCTGTATGATACACTGTTACTATGCATTTTTTTTACCATGATTTGTATTATAACATGTAATTAAATTAATTCATTAAAAGCCACTCTACTCTAAAAGCAAAACAAAGACTTCTAAAACTAAAAAGCATGATTGGATCTTGAGAGCTAAAGTAGCAGAAGTTGGTACACAATTTCCTGTCGTTGTATCAGTTATTAGACTTAGTTGTCAACAATGTTCTAAAAACATCAGTCCTAAACAGTATCTATCATGTATACATTAAATGGAGCAAAAAAAACCCCAGCTGGCTGGCAGATATAATTTCCTTGCCATAGGAAATGATCTGAAATTGCAAAATGTTATCTTACTGTCACATTGTTCTGCGGAGAAACATGTGGCATCAAATAATTTCATTCCTTCAAATAATTCAATGTTTTATTTAAATACATAGTATTCATGTTGTGGGTGGCAAATAGTATCTCTTGACTTGTGTTTCTGAACTGTTGACTATATTTTTTAAATACAGCAGTAGAATAATAAACATTATCTATGCTACAAATGAGCTTAGACACCCAAAGCTGTTTTGCTTTTTACTTTGTGTGAAAATAAACACACAGGGAAAGAGACCGTCTTCTGCCCAAGGACCTTACAATAGAAATAAAGGTAGAAAAAGGTTGTATTCCCACTTTACAAACACAGAAGGATATAATAGAAATATAAATTACAAACTAGCTTCACACAGTGAGTTTTGCAGCGTGAACAAGAATTAAACACAGCTATTAAATTGCTTTTCAAATACATCTTTTTTTTTCTTGAGAAAATGAATCTAGCTGAGAATGAAATTTTTCTACAATTATGTTCTGTTTGCTGAAAATTTCCTGATCTTGGACAATGTATGAGGCACCAAGGAATCTTTGAATCTGGAAGGAAAGCAGGTATCTCTTGCATCTGCATGAGTCTTCCTGCCATCATGGCAGTGATTCTAGATCACTTCTTCCCCTGAAATGAAAGTTAAAAAAATTCAGCCTTATTAGAGTTAGTATCCAAGTCTTGAGAGCTGGAAATGCTTTTTTGAAAGAGTGTCCAGCACACAATTTTTTGGTTATCTTCATATTATCCACCATGTGCAAATAAGTAATGTGTAGATTCACATGGATTTTAAGTGTAGTAGATATTAATAGAATATTTACTGTGATCTTTTCTGTAATTCAGGTCATATAAATTTTTTCCTCCTACTGCTACGCTGAACCAAAATAACTTGTGCCTTCAGTAAATCAGCCAATCTTGATTTAAAGAGAGCCTGAAATAGTGAGTTTGCTGCTCTAACAGCTACCATGTTTCTATGGTCAGTCAGACTCAACACTAAAAACAGTTGCTTCATTTTTCTCTGACTTTGTCTGCCTTAAATTACTTTTTTAGAACTTTCTGTTTAAAAAAACCAAACCCCAAAACCTCAGTTTTTTACCTATTTTTTCCCCTGTCACTTTTCAGTCATCTTTCTGATAGGCAAAACAGTGAAGCACACTAACTCATCTTATAAATCTTTTCCTCAACACTCCTTTCCACGCTTACAGTTTTATGATGCTGATACCAGAGGGTGACACCGTATTTCACTATTGATCCCCTCTCTGTACCCTACTTGTTTCTTGCTGCTTTCATTTACTGCTTATTTATTTATTGATAAATTATGATTGTTCATTTCCTGTCAAAGCAGAGTTGACACCAGGCAGCAGAGTTGGCATCTTTGTTCATAAGGACAAGGTCTAGATTTACTTGATTTGGAAGGCTTGACCTTTGAGTCATCAGTCTCCTAAGATGATCCCCACCACACTATGATGGCCCCCAGCCACCCTGACAAATTCCTTATCACCTAGAGATTTATCAAAAGCATTTTTATATTTATTTCAGGATCACAGATGGTAATATCAAATTGCGCTGGGCCATGAACTGATCCCTTTTACCATATATCTAATGCACAGTAATAATTTACCACTGACAACTATTTTTCGAGAACTGTGAGTTAGCCAGTTTTTAATTAGAGCTCACTGAAACAATTCTTCTGTAAAAAAATTGTTTGTCAAAATCCAAATGTTTTGCAAGAATGTGTCAATTCTGACAAATATTTTTAACGAGAAAAAGTCAAAACATTTCATTTTTACTTTCTTGATTTATTTGAATAATATCAAAACATTTTGTTTTGATATGATACAATTGTTTTGACTTTATCAAGTTTTCATTTAATTTTCTTTCTATATTAAAATATCTTCAACATGCTTCATATTAAATATACCAGCAAACATCATATTTAACATAACATAAGCTCAAATGAGATGGATAAACATTTTCAAAACGAATTATTGGAAATACGTTGGCTGTTCTAAATCAGCTTGGAGGCAATTTTTAATCCATTGCTGATTTTCAAGTCACAAAATTTTGCTCTGATTTGGAAACCATTTCAGCCTCTCTCCATAGCTCTGAATTTTCTGCAAGATAAGTTTGCATTCTGGATCCATTTGGTGTCCACCCTATAAGTGATAAGCAGACACTGTTTTAATAGTAACGGTAGTATTATTGTTCCACCTACTAAAGTGAACTCACCCTGTCACTTTCTAAATGGAAAAATACATATTTTAAACGTTGGGTTTTTTTTTTTGAGTTTTAGCTATGCAAGCTGTCTTCTTACAGCTCTTGGGCTGGGAGGGTCGTGGTTTAAGATGTTGGATCTGGGCCTCACACATTAGTACTACAGAACAAGTGTTGCAAAATCAGAGCCATTTCAATAAAACACAGCAACAGGACTGAGGAGTTCTCTTCCAAATCTCCTGGCAAATGTATGAGCTATGTGCAGAAGCAGAATCAGCAAAAAGCTGTTTGCAGAGAAAAGGGGGGAGCCCTTCAGTCTTGGTGCAGACATGCACCCCAAACTTGAAGCTGATTGGGGTTGCACCCCAAATATAGGTTGGGGCTGCACCCTAAACATAGGTTGGGGCAGCCTAACCCCCAAAAGCCCCAGGATAAGCCTTTAGAAGTATTTAATATTCATCCAGAGATTTCACTTGACCCAGCTTATGGTGTGGTCACAGGGAGCCGACATGCAGGAAGGGCACGGTATTGGGACAGGACCAGGGCTACGCTTTTGGGCAGGAGCTTGTAGCTAGGTTGGGCTGTAAGTCTTGGCCTTGACTGTGTTGCAGCAGCCTTCTGGCCACCAAAATATGAAACACTGCAGAGTGGAAAAGGCAGATATCTACACTGCTACCTAGCTAAGTGGGACAAGAAGATGGAGCCTGGCCTGTTGCTGACCTTTGCCCTGATGTGTAACAGGGCAATAAGAGAATGACTTGTCCAAGAATGATTTTTCCAAGTTGTCAATGACTGGAGTGGAAGAGAAGAAGAGAGAAGAGAAAATAAATTGAATAGCTGAGGAATGCAGTTTGAAATAAGGTTGTGAGTGGAAGGAATAACACTAAAGAAATGAAAGGTGAAGGCTGCAAGAAAATAAGAAAAACAAAAAAAACCTGACAGAAAGAAAAGTCACCTAAGAAGAAAAATATAAGGAAGTGCTAGTATTTTCCTTTGCAGCTAAATAATTAATTTGAGACTTACCATGAAAGCAAGGGAGAAATCTGTAGTGAAGCCAACCAGCAAGTATGTTTATGTAAGCAAAGGTGCAAGTCTCTTGTCTTCTGGGAAGGTGATTGTGTGGTCAGAGCCATGATAAATTTGTGTATTATGCTTCTCTTCTGTCCATCTGTCAGGTCTTCCAAGGTGCATCTCCATTTTGGAGATGTAACTGGTAGAAATGTTCCAAAAAGGCTAAAGAACTTTCATTTTTTACAGACTTCAAAAATAGATGGTAATTTCTGAGTAGCACATGGATAGTGAAATTGTGGGTCAAAGATGTCCTTGGCAGAAACTCCAGTATCAGTTCACCCTATATTTCTCAAGTCAGGAAACAGGATCCCGTTTTCAGTGAAAATCCTGTGGAAAGGAGTGGAGATGGTTGTTTATTTAAGATGACAACATTCCTGGAAAATACTGAGGCTTATTTTGTAAAATATCTAAATATTTCAAGTAAAGCCTTTGTTTGCGTAGTAAATAGCAACAGCTAGAAACAAGCTGATGCATCCCTTGGTTCATCCACCCAGGTGTATAGGCACGTCTAGTCCACTGCACATTCCTCATGGGCCGGGTAGAGAAATACTGAAGTGTCATTGATATCTTAAACTACCTCACTTATCTAAATGTCTGTGTACGTGTCAAAGGAACAAATGAAAGTCTTCCAAATAAATATGGATGCTGAAAGCCATAGGCTTCCCTTGACCTGGATGTTAGTTAGTGTTTATCATTTTTTCGTTCATATATGGGTAAAGCGAGGCGCAAACTGTAGGTGGTTTGCCACAGTTCGCTCCATGAAGGCATACAAATTAAAAGACAAATTCTGGTGCAATGGTGAGCCTGTGGCAAGATTCTGGACTACATTAGGCAGCCTAGTCTGCCTGGCATCCCCTCACAGCCCTCCCTCCTCCTCAAGTGTTGTCCTTCCCCTTAGAAATAACAGAGCACAACACTTTTTATAATGAAGGGCCAGGTCTTTGGCTTGTGTTCAGCCTCCAAACTACAGTGAAATTGCTGGAGATTGGCAGGCTTTATACTAGTCGAAGCTCCAATACCTGTTATTCTGGGCCCAATGCTCAGGGCCCCTTGCAGCAGCTGGAGACCAGCGCTGCTAGTTGGGAGTCTGAACAGAATACATGAGTGGGAGCGAAATACATGGATTTGCACTGTTCTCCACATCCCACCACTGGCTCCACTTATAAGCCAGTACAGTATCCTTACCCAAACAACACATCAAATTCTTGTCAGCCAATTTAAAAATAGACTGCCAGGCAAAATCCTGCCTTTTCGTGAAGTTTTTGGCTTACACACAGGTTTTTTATTTGAACCTCTTTTTCCCTCTGTCTTTTCTCTTTTACCCGCCTCCTCCAGTCCCCACTGCAGGTGTGGCTGAATACGTGCCCGGGCACAAGTGAATAATCCCATTGTTCTGTCTGCACAGGACAGAGGCATCCGAATCCGCACCCTTCCCCGTGCAGCTGGTGCTGGCAGGCAGCCACCCTTCAGCCTTCCTAGCACAGTCAGCACCCAAGGAGTCCCAGCTGCCTCTTCTCCTACCGCTACGCAACAGTGCAAGGGATTTCTGGAAAAATCAGGTTAAGCCTCTTATGGAATTGCTGACTTTCCACATAAGAGCCCACTGCTGCAGAAAAGCATGGCAAGGAGAGGAGAGGCAGTCCAGTTCCCGCCTTTAGGGAGTAACCGGCATTTAAAATGACTGAGTGGTGTTAGGAAAAGGCTGAAGATTTCACTCATGCAGAGGAGCTGAAGACATCTGCTCACTAATAAATGTGTGAAGGAAGCAATCGCTTTTATCGACCTGCAATGAAAGAGAGCTCGCTTTAAAATCAGTGAGTCATAAAGAAGCTTTGAGTGAAGTCTTTTTGTTCCAAGCAGCTACCAGACAGGTGCCTAAAACCAATGGGGTGGGGGCAGCTAGAAGCGGTGTAAGCCCTGTCTGTGGTGGGCATTTAATATAAAGAGTAAGAAATTATAATAGAGCTAATAGAAAAATAGTTATAAAAGTCCTCCCCAACCTTGCGTGTAGAAAAACAACTTCTTGGTTGGAAATGGAAAATTTGATGAAATGGACATTCCTAGGGGAAATGTCTGTTTTCAATTCTGTGTCATGCACAAAGACTTAAATCTGATACTACTTTGGTATTCTCAACAAAAATATTTTCTTCAGAAAATATGAGTTTTTTTTTGAAAAGCAATTTCTTTCCAAAGTACGGCTAAACTTCAGAACTTTTTGATAATAGCCATTAAGTACCCAAGCTGGTGAAATATTTGACTAAAAATGTTTTTTTCAGTTTCAGTGTTTCATTTTGTACACGTCTAAACATTCACGGTTTGAGATTTTGTACAAAAGAAGACTTCAGTAAAAATGTTGAAACAGGATTTTCTTCTCTGTCAATATTTTTCATGAATAAAAACATCTTTTACTGCATCTATGCAACTGTAGTTCCCACATAGCAGGAAGTTACGTCATATCCAAAAATATATTTTCCTTACTGTAGAGTGGTGATATTGCTGGCAATGACTAATCTTACTAGATCTCAAACTCCATCCATAAAACCGATGTGTTACCTCTTAAGGAGAAATAACCTTAACCCAGGGGACTTTCAAAATACAAACACTTATAGTGTTCCCAAACTATTTCCAGGCTTAGATATTTAGATTGAAAGTGCCGTTTTACTTAATTAAGTAAGTACTTAATTAAATTAACACCCCACCTTTCCTAATCAGTAGATCTTCTGTCTCCAATTCTGAGTCATATTCACAGTCATAAAAACATATTTCTTTCTCTCTCATTAACACTGCAGAAAATGACTGACCTAGATGCTCTTTTGCATAAGGAAGAGGGTGTTACTAAACTTTATTCTATTTCTCCTATATGAATTCAATAAAATACATTTTTAACACAGAACCTCATTTTACTTGAAGAACCTTTGATGCCAGTGACGTATAAGAAAGATGCTTCACTTAACAGCACTCAAACAGTAAAGAATACTGATAAGACACAAGTGGTTAGATTTGGATTCAGGTTGAGGTATGTGCTTAAGTTCTTGGCCTTTTGTATTTAAGATACATCTTTGGGTGGGTAACAGTATACATGAGCTTACTGACAAACTCAGTGCCATTTATAAATACATAATATTATTTATTTCTTTGACTGTTTTACAGAAGAGAAATACACTTTTAGTACAAATTACAAAAAGATAAGGATGAAAAACATTGTAAAAATGTTCATATGAGGTAAACGTGGAAAAAGGTGTAGTAGGGATGTATGGAAAAAGTGGTATATAAATATACATTTATGTATGTATAGCACATACATTCCATAACATGGAAGTTATGCAAATAAGATGATTATTCTCTATAAGATCTTCACAATTTATCTTGGTAATTTATTATTCTCCTGATAGATATTTTTTTTCCTGTCTGGAAGATCTGGTACTATTTTCTAGCTTGTAGTCAGGTTCTTTATTATGTTTACTGAGAGTTTTTTCATTCCTCCAATTAAATGACATTTATACCCAGAATTCTCCAGATCTTGGGGTTTTTTAACTGGCAACTCCTACATCTGAAAGACAACACAAGCTCTGCTTTTCAAGGTACATTATACAGAAATAGATAAAAAGATATTTTTCAATATTTTTTTGCCTATTTTTTGTCTCATAAAACAGTGCCTACAATAAATTTAAAGAAAGTAAAGAAAAAAGAGAACTAAAGAAGCCACTCAGATAACGATAGATACTGAAGAAATACGTAAGAAAACAAAGAGCAAGCAGCAAGATGACATCAACATCTGGAAGCATTACATATAAGTAAATCATGTGCCTTAGGAGTTTTGTGCTTTATTCCTCACTGTAACATGAGTATGGAGATATCATTTTCTTCTTCTACTCAGGAAAAACATATAAAAAGAGCATTTTTCTCTAGTGAGACCTTCATGACTGGCCATAATAGCCTTCTGTTCGTTACTCCATCAGAGAAGACCCAACAGGCAGTCTGTGGTGACCATTGTTATCTGTCAGTTGTATTTTTAGAAACAGAGATTTTGCTGGTTTTAGGCCTGTTAAGCCTATCCTAGGAGAGAAAAAAAGTGTGAAATGATAATATAAAATTAATTCTAAACAGAAACTCTGCCAGCTGCTCCCTAAGGTCTCTGAGCAGAATCGGTATTTTCAGATGGACGCAGAAGAGTGGAGTTACAACTCACAGGATATTTTCAGTTTAATCACTCTGAAATGTTGACTACACCTATATACAGGACCCTGCGATTGTGTAAAACCTGAATATGTATGGAGAGCTGGGTGGGCATAGCAGCTTGTTTCAGAATGAGCATGCTTGCATACAGCAGGGACTGCACACAAGAACTGGTACCTTGCAGCTTGGGTGAGGTGTGTTGTGTGCTGCATTACTAACATTGCACTGACCTCATCTGGTTCCAGAAATACTTGCCAGGTGTAAGAGAGATAGGTGAGCAGCAATCTCTCCAACAGCTAGATTCATTAAGTACAGTATGCCCTCCTCTCTTGTTAGCATCACTGAAGACAGCTTGCCAACATATCAGTCGGGGTCCACCAAAGAAATCGTGTTTGACACCCTTGAGTGAGCTGCATCTGCCTGAGGTAGGGTTGAAAACCTGGTTGTATCTACAACCTGCTCATTTCAAATGTCTCTAACTTTCTCACACTTTCACCATTTGGACAGGAACTTTCCATGCCAGCTCTGCATCTAAAGTTGATTATATATTTTTAAAGATCGTTACAATCAAAGACAGGAGGAGCTTTTTCTGTGTCGTAGAATCATCATAGAATGCTTTGGGTTGGAAAGGACCTTAAAGATCAGCTAGTTCCAAACACCTTCCACTGGATTGGGTTGCTTAAAGCCTTATCCAGTCTGGCCTAGAACGCCTCCAGTGATGGGGCATCCATAGCTTCTCTGGGCAACATATTCCAGCACCTCACCACCCTCACAATAACAAATTTCTTCCTAATATCTAACCTAAATCTATCCTCTTTCAGTTTAAAACTGTTGCCACCCCTCATCCTATCACTGCACTCCCTGGTAAAAACCCCCTCCCCATCTATCCTGTAGGCCCCTTTGAGTACTGCAAGGCTGCTATACTGTCTCCCCAGAACCTTCTCTAGGGTAAGCAAGACCATTTTTCTCAGCCTGTCCTCATATGGGATGTGCTCGAGCCCCCTGAGCATCTTCTGGCCCTCTGAGGACTGCAAAACTGAATGCAGTCCTCCAGGTGATGTCTCATGAGAACAGAGTAGAGGGGCAGAATCCCCCTTCTTGACTTGCTGGTCACAATTCTTTTGAGGCAGCCCAGGATATGGTCAGCTTTCTGCGTTGCATGCATGTTTGTTTGGGGTTTTTTTAGCTCTGCTTTCTGGAGGAAAACCCTACAGTTTTCTTCCTCTCCATGCAGAGCTTTCTGGAGTTAGGATTTTCATAAATACTCACTGCTAAAGCTGGTTCAGTGAGATGATGCATTCAGTGTGTTCTAGGAGAAAACAGGACTAAAACCTGAGGCAGACTGGCAGCCACCCCCAAACTTCTGCAACGTTTAGATGGGAATCTTTCTATCTATCTAATTTAGGATATGACTCTGAATGTGCTTTTCAAACTAATCTTTTATTCTCCTCCACATATAATCTAATTATGATTTGTGTCCTGCAGTGGCTGGAACAGCATGTAGGAGGACTGTGTTGGGCTAACACTCCACTGTATTCATGTGCTCATGCATTTTATTCACATTTCTTGCTTATCATCTACATGTCTTTTAACTGGAATCCTCCGGGGCAGGCTGAGCTTATGTATATATGGCAAGCTGCACAGCAAGGTCCCTTCCCAATTAGTCTTTTGGATCTTAACTGTTGTGGTTGAAAGTTGTGTAATGGTCTGATGTCTTTCCATAGTAGCTTGTGCTACATGTTCATTAATTGCTGTTGTCTTATATGCTTTTTTTTGATAAATCCAATTTCTCTGTGAGTTTGACTGCAGTCACCCGAGTGGCTTTTTGACCAGTGTCACAGTATCAATCTTAGATTTTTTTATGACACAGACTTCAAATCATCGCCCCTCCTCTTCTGTTATGATGCCCTTTAATAGATTTTATTTTTCCTCTGAGCTCTCAGCCTCTGTGCTATCCTGTTTCAGAGTAGGGCCACTTTTTAAGAAGTCCTCTAGATCTCTATGGCAAAATTCTATTTATTCAGATTGTTGAATTAAAACTTAACTGCCTAAGTCTGATTATTAAAATTTATTCCAAATTAAAAAAAAATTCTGATGTAAAATACAACCTTAAAAAAAATCAAAAGAATATTAATATTGCAAAAGAGATTGAAAACATCAAAATATAGTTTTAGCTGATTTGATCCAAGTAGAAACAGTTAATGCATAACACTTTACTAGACTTACAAAGAACATGTAATTTTTCATCCTGCAATAAACCACTAAGCTACATTTCTCTTTCAGCACATTGATTTATTGAGACATTTGAGCTTTCTTCTATTCTATGAGCAAGGCTCCCTAGAGGACCACACCTCCCACGACATAACAAGGACTTTTCCTGTAACAAAGCCAGCTGGTGCACAATGAGAAGGTAAATCCCAGGAGGGAAATGGAGGCACTAGGCTTCTGAATGACTCTCATGGAGACACTATGCCAAAGAATGCAAGTACTGAATGACTCGATCTGTCTCAGAATGACACATTACTGATCAGCTCGACCCTCTGAAGTGAACCAGTTGACATGGAGAATATCAGCACAACCATGATTCGTTTCTGAAGACATATAAAACTACTGGTATTTTCTTGGGCCTATTCATTCTGTGTAACCATCAATACTGCTCTGATGCCTTTTCTTTGGACTTAGGTCCAAAGAAGTGCAACACACTTGGTGTTGTTGGATCAAGCTCCCCAATTCCTTTCCTCTGACAAACATATTCTTGGTAGCCTTTGTTCTTGAGCTTCATGTAACTGCTTTCATGGACTTGATGGGTTTTTCCTGTGTTTTCCCTTGTGTTACTTCAGACCATGAGTCAGAGTATTCAATAGGGATTTTAATCTGTTTTTATTGCATAAGACCTCTTTTTCTCACAGTAATTTCATTTGCTATTCCCTGTAGTGTGAGCAACTTTCCTAATGAAATACTTAGAATTTTTTTTTATATAGCTAAGACAGACAGCATACCCCAAAGAGCAATGAAGAGAGGTAGTTCTGAGAGTGAATCACAAATAGGAGATACCAAGTTTTTCTCAACAGGTCCCACAGCCAGCCAGTCATACAACCGGGTCTTAAGTACAGTCCAGCAATGGACTGAGCAGGCTAATTTTGTAACACTGGGATAGCAGTATGGTGTCAGACCAGATGACGCTTTCTGCCTCCTGTGGAAGCTTAAAAAAAGAGTGCAGGAAGGAGTCTAATGTGTTGTGAGACTTTCCCCTCCTCTGTTGCTCATGAACTTTCTTAGTTGGAGACTTGTGGCTTTGCATTCAGCAGCCCTTGATAGATTTTCCTCCATGAATTTGTCACATTACATTTTAAACCGATTTATACTTTTGGCTTCCAGAGTTATCTGTACTTGAGCTTAATTATGTGCCACATGGAAAAGTGCTTCCTCCATTCATTCCAGTTCTGTTGCAAGATAATTCATTTCATGTCTTTAAGTCTTAGATGCCAAGAAGCAGCCACAAATCTTCCCCTCCCACCCTTCACTGCAGCCACTACCACACTGAAGACCATGTTCTCTCTTCTCCAGGCTGGAGAGTTCCAGGATACCTGTCTGCTCCCCACACAGGTGCTGCACCATAATTGTGATTGTGGCTGTTGCTCCATTGTTTCTATATTTCCTGTGTCATTTTTGTGTGGAATGACAGGGACTCAAAGCAGACGTGAGCAGTGTGCTATTCTGCTTTCTGTTCTGTTCACTCTTCCTTCCCTCACAGTTCTCAGTGTCCTATTTGCCTTTTCAATCATCGTAAAACATGGGCTTAATGTTCCTATGGCGCTATCTGCAGTGACGCCAAGCTCTTTCCTCAGTGATAATTAGCAACTCCATGCCTGAATGCAGTTCTTTGCTTTTCTTGGTGTTTATGTGCTTTTCCTGGCTACCTTATCTCCTACTCACCCAGTAACTTTCTTCCACAGATGGACCTTTGGATTTCCGAGACACTGTCTCTGCCAAATAATTGTGCTGCTGGCTTGTGTCACAGTCCCAGCGTGGGAGCTTCACTTGAGATGTTTGGGAGCTCAACTTGGCTACTGCTGCCCTACAAGAAGTTTCCACTCTGTTTTCACTCTTCATTTTGAAATGATTCTCAAATGTTTCTTAAACCCCCCAGGTACCAAGTGAGTGCATGCACTGCTGTTTCCTCCCTCCCATCTCTCCTCCTGCTCCACTAAGAAGACTCTATCTCAGACTTCTGTATTGTCACTTTTGCAAAAACATTGCTCTTTATTTTGTATTTACTTAGGCCTGAGCTGTTTCCTTTTCATGGCACAAATCAGCAAGCCGACTTACATTCTTTGGTTGCTAGTTAAGCTTATCCAAGATGTAAAACTCAGTCTTGAACTTTGACATTTTCTTTTCCAGACACTTCTCTGAGTTCAAAATGCCATGCTACTATGAAGAAGATCCCCAGAATAGAGCTGCTTTCTTCTAACCCTGAACAAGACACTTTACCCATACAGGAAAAAAACTGCACTATTTGTAGAATTCCTCCTTCCATCCTCCAGGGTAAAATGCTCCACAGACCCCTCTACTTAGCAGAGAGCTACGCTTCCAGGCCAATAGCACATGTACCCTTTAAGGCTGTTTGGGCAGAGGTAGTGAAAGTTGTTGTGACCACACATGAAAGATTATGTGTGAACTCACCATATCCACCAGTCTTCCCAAAACCGCAGAATCACTTGCACTGTAAAATCACAGTAGAATATGTTCTAGTTCTCTTACCCCATGGCATGATGTCTGAAAGGAAGAATTGGGGCACTGCCTGACCTGGACTCATTGATGAAGATATCTCTTCCAGGATGTTTGCTGTTACTACCTACCACCACATCTCATTGGGATGTATGGACAGGACAATGACTATTTTATGCTGTGGCCTCCCTTCTTTTAAAAAAAAGAAAAAAAGCAACTCCTGTAGAGTTGTTTTGGTTTTGATCAAAGCCAGCTTAGGCTTAATGATACTTTTGCTGCACGCCTAGTACTGAAGGCACAGTGTACACGTTATGGGGGATCTTACAGTTTTTTTAACCTACGTGCAAAACCAGGCTCACTGAAAGGATAAAAAAGTCATAACAATTAATTCACTGCAGCTGGTAATGTTAAAAATCCTACTCTATGTGTTAAGCTTATGATGTGCCTCTGCTATTGCTGGTTTCCCACATTCTAAAAACAATACAACAGTCTGTCTTCATGTTCAGCACAATAACAGTACAACGTTGCCATGACTAGGAGCAATTGTTAAACAGATCTCCTTATTATATATAATTACCTCACTGTCTAAGCAAGCAGTCACACAGAGCAGCTTAATTTTTCTTAAATTTAATTGAAATCTGACAGTATAGCAAACTCTTAGAACACGGTAACAAAAGGGCTTGGTATTCATAAAGTAATTTGTTGCTAATTTTGCTCAATGCTTTAAAAGGTTGCGGGAAGCAGGGGACCACAAAAGTGAATATACTGCTCTAAGCTGGGATTTTTATCACTTTCTAAATGACACAGTGAATGACAAGGAAAAGCTGCATGATAGTGGCTGAGTGGGTATTGATAGCTGCTGTAGCGTTAAATGATGCATTGGCACTGAAATATGGTGAAAGAACAAATCATCAGTGACTTTTTAATTTCATTCTTTCAGGGAAAAAAAACCCCACATCAAGAATTGCAAAACCTGAATTAGATTTGTTAAAAAAATTAGCTAAAGGAAACACGCAGCAGACAAGCCTGGTTGTGTGCCCACACTCTCTCACCCATAGCTGTAACAACACAATAGGCGAGGGGTTCTGAAAAGCACAAGAACAGTTTTGAGGAGATCCAAGTTGTGCTTTTCACAAACCTGACATGCTCTGGAACATGGCTGGGAAACTGCTGAAGGGAAAAAAAATCGAAAAACTGCATAGTAAGAGGACAGTATTCTTTCCACCCAAGTAAGTACACCTAGCTCTGGTGCATATATTGAAAAGCTAGAATTACATTTTTTTAAAAAAAAGCAGTCAGGAAAAATAGTTCCCTCTGATCTCTGCTGTCCAAACCAGACTGAATGCAATTCATGATGCATATGCCTAGTACATGCTACTCTGACAGTAGAGCAGTGAACTTGGAACCTCTCAGGACATGGCACAAGTATTTCTCCATTTCATGGTAATACACTTGGGTTGTGAGAAGTGTGACCAATTTAGTTGCTCTGTGGTTTAGGCAGCTTGCAACTCCTAACCCATGCCAACCAGATGCTACCAGTGCATGTGCTGGTGTTTGTGGGTCAGGTTTCCAAGTTGGCCAAGTTCAGCCCTGCAATTCGTCAACGGCACAAAATGTGCAGAAAATAGGTGGATCTAGATTTCTCTTTAAGCAGAGAGGGTCCAGGGACTTGTAAACAGCGTCAGCTAGGGGGACGGGCTGGACTGATGAGTGGTCTGGAAATTACTGACACTCTACACCCCTTGGCTGGCAGGGCTGAGCTCAGTTCCTGCTAAAACCACAGTGGTTGTGCTCCAAAAGTACGAAGAGTGTGGGATTAGAAAGGAGATGACCTCACTGATGAGACCTGGACTCCACCCTTCTTTCTCCATTGGGGGGTCATAGCTGCCATGTGAACTACTGCAAGCTCCCTGCATCTCTACATGGTCTGGACATGATGAGTGACCTCATTGGCTTCTTATTGCCTCTTATTTCACTTGTATTTTTTCACTCGTGCTTTTCATTTACCCATCCGATATTTTAATATTTGTAGTATTTCTTAAGCTACCCTTGAGTCCTATTATCAGCAAAAAAAGGGGAAACTAAGAATAGTTTTGCTTATACTACTAGGGTAGAGGTCAGTCTTTGGCAGCAAAGATGTTTGTACTAATAAAAAAATACTTTTTTCTTTTAAAAAAGCAACAAATCATGTCTCATATCTGCTAAACAAAATCAGAGTTTATTTGCAACACCCTCTGTCTAAGAAGGTCTGTTTCCTGGCAGACCTTTGAGGGGACATCACAGCTCACTGTGAGGATGGTCATAGACCACATGTAAGGAAGAGCCAAAAAAACCCCCACCAGCGCCTGTGTATTAGAGTGTTCCTTGGGGCAGCAGCTAGTGATACATCTGAAGGAGTCCAAGGAACAGCACTGATGCAATGTCCACACTCTTAGTAGCATCAGGCTGAGAGATGGAAATGCATATGTTCAAGCAGCATTAGAGCTGCTGCCTGTGCTCTGTGGAGTAGGACCATCGACACAACTTTGGAGCACACTCAGTCAACAGAAATATATGGAAAAAATGCATGGCAAGACAGGGAACAAATGTTGTGGCACAGCTATGACTAGAGAAAGGGATTTTAGAAATCCCTTGCTTCTATATGGTACCCTGCTTTAATTTGTCTCAACTAACCAATATCCTCACAACAGGAATTAAGGGTACATATCGATAAAGGTGAATGAGCACCTACAACTTGGGTAGGTCAATAAATCTTTCTTAAATAAATCACTAGATTTGCTTCAGTAGCATGTAGCAGCTCAGAAATAACATGCTTCACTTTGAAGACCTACACACTTAAGGCAGCCATTGACAACGCAGGAATGCGTGAACCGACTGCATCAATACAGAAATACTTAGCACACTTAGTCAAGTCAGTGTAGATCAGAGCAATGTCCTTTGCTCTGTCCTAACATATGTCCTTTCACACTTCTCCTGAGTTGTGAGGAAACCAGAGCTGAATTGTGACAGCAGCATACCTGTCTGAGAAACTAGGTGTGCATTCATATGAAACTTCCATCTTTTATTGGTTTTATATTTTTAAATAACTTTTTATACTGTATACAATCTTGTTCAAGCACTAAAAGGGATGTGGAGCAGATTCACCCTGAAGGTGAGGTGAATTTTTTGCCCCTTACTGTGCAGTTGTAAGGTGGCAGGTGTGTCTACCTGCAGTACCCTCAGTACCCTGCCTAAAGACACAAAGGGGTACAGCAGGTGTGACAACCAAGTGGAACATTTAAAAACAAGTGTGCCACCTTTCCTCATTTCCTACCAAATTCATCATCACAGGAATCTGTAACTGGCAAGTTCATCCAGTAAGCAAAACAAAAATGAGTCAAAACTGTTGGATGGCAGCACCACCATCTTGGCTCCAACCTGAAGAAGCCTTAACTCTAAATTTAAATAACCTCCCTCACTTTCTGGGAAAGAGGACAACAAAAAAGTAACATGTAAATTGGAAATGAAATACCCACACACTAGAGAGACACATTCACAGAGCTCAGAACCTGACACATAAAAGCATCAGGGCAAAGGGCTTCAGGTGGTGAGAGGGGCTCTGGGGGTTGAGTAACACAGGTGAGGATCATTAGAGACCACGACAGGGAGGGGTGAGGAAGGAGAGGTTTTATATAGTGTGGTCTCCCAGCTACCACCCCCAATTTATCTCTCTCTGGGTTTCCACCTGGAGTCTCCCTTAGAAAAGCCAATGTTATGGCTGTTTGTGTTAATCCTTGGCACACCTGAGAGCCAGCATTTCTCAGGTTCTTCTCCTGAGGACGGCGGTGCATGAGGCCAGCCTGCCTTGGCCTGAGTGAAGCGCCAGGGAGAAACAGCAGCGGGAGGCAGGCGTGTGTCAATCAGCAGCTGGCGTCGCGGTATCATTAGGCAGAAGAGGTTAAAAATAGGATTTTGCAATCTAGTGAGCGGAAATATCAACCAGATGGCAGAGGAAGGAAAGACATGCTATTCCCACCCTCTAGGTAAGGATTTCTGTTCAATCATTAGGTATCAGAAAGATGGAGAGTAAGAAGGCACCATGCAGCCCTGTGCTGGCAGGGCAGAGGTTCAGCAAGGTCCACTCCACAATCCTGAGCTCTCTGAGGGGGGTCAATGCCGGTCTGTCCTCTGTAGTGTGGCTCACAGGAGCTACTGTGTGCCTACTAAATGTTGTAATAGAGGTGTGAGATGCAGCAAGCAACTTCTGCCTGCTGGGGTGGGGTGTTGTGGCTGAGCAGAGCTGTATTGGGGGAGATAAGTGGCCTTGTTTTGCTTGCTTGGTGTCTGCCGATGTTGTGCTCAGGCGTGAGCATTTGGCTTTCACCTGAAGCACATGATTAGATTCTCAGCCAAATGCTAATAGGTCTGAAGTTGCTCAGGTCAGACACCTTTCATGTTGTGCACTAGCATGTCATGGAGAAAAGCTTGGCTGGGGAACCTCAGTGCCAGGTTTCATTTCACTGGCAGGATGAGCCTGTGGTCAACCAAACCAAGCTCAGGTCGGTCTTTGTGATACCAAATGGATGACAACTTATCCTGTGGCAAATAGATTAGCTGCTATTACTGGTGGTGATACTGGGGTATGTCCCCTCTCACTGGGAGGTGAGGGGTTTGTCCCATTCCACGTGCCAGCTAGGAAAGGCTACTGCTTTGTACTGGTTTGAACAGGTGTACGGCAGCCTAACTGCCTGCCTGAAATTAAACCTGCAACTGCTGCCACAGAGAGGGACAGGTCTTCTGTGCCCACTGCCCTTCTCCTTCCCTCTGCCCCCACTGCTGCTCTTAGCCCTGAGGCCTGCCTTCTCACCTGCAGTGTTTTTTGTTAAGCCAACAGAGAGAAGATCAAAAAAGCTGTCATGGGATGAGAGTCACATTCTTATCCAGCCTAATTTGTGCTTTAAATTAAAATTCTCAAGTGAAAACTTGGACCTAACATTTACCTAAAATAAATTATTGGAATAAGGAAGCACTTCATGCAATAGGAAGAGGTGAAAAAAGAAATTGCTATTTGTTAATTCTGTTATAGCGTGTTGTATCTCTACATCATTTGGACACTTCACTGTCACTTCCCTCCTCCCCCGGTATGAAATGACATAGCTGGTCATGTTGGGGAGTGCTGAAATGATGGGAGATGAGGCTTTTTTGGAACTTGTCAGTTGTGCAAAAGGGTCTTAGTCAGAAACAGCATGACAAATTAGCCTGCATTTTGAACATACTTCTTACAGCTTTCTTTCTCTTAGTTTATAATGGATTTGCTCTATACAAGTAAAGCTGTATAGTTGTATGTGAAAAGATGCTATGATGAAATGAGTGTTGCTTAATGGAATCAATAAAAAAAAATCTGATATTAATTTTCCAGCTACTATGATGGAAAATTGTGGAAGGAGGAGGGATCCTCTTGCAGATGGGCAAACCCTATGACTCCTGCAGTTATCCCCCACTTAAAAGCTATCAATTTAGAGCTGTCCTATGTATTGCCCTGTGAATTGAACAAGCCTTTTCAGTCTTTAATTAAGGGTGACAAACTCTTTGAACATCACAGCATTCATCTGTTCATGTGTGGAAAGCCTGGTGTAACAAAAGAATTTAATCAAACTACAAGCCTAATAAAGACTACATTGCCTGAACTAAATGATGTTATTGCTGCTGCAGCTCATAGTTTTACGTTTAAAAAAGCGGGTCAGAGTGTTCATTCATCTTGATTAGCAATGCCAACCTAATTACTTCTGGAGGAAACAGTAATTAGCTGAAGTCTCACCTCATTAATCATGACATTCTTCTAGCAGACTATTTTTATCTGATAAATGGCTTGGATTGGAACAAGGTGTATATTTGAATTCTAGTTAATTGTACACAGCTTGCTGCATAACATTTCACATTTTTATCATTTAACTGCTTCCTTCCTGTGAACCTCTCAGCCATTTTTGTAGGCTGTTCGTGTTGAATAAAAGGTGAATGGTCCACATAAGATATGTCAGCTTTAATTATGGACAGAATTAACTGAAGGTATGTTCCAGCAGCAGGGAAATGGTGAAGTCCCTGCCTGTGCAGGAGAGTAAAGGGATCTTTTCTCAGGCAGAAACTGGTTCACAGTTACTATTGTACGAAGGCTGATGCTGGTTATTCTTTTCAGAAGCCTGGGTCAGGACTTTTGATGGGGACTGATGACTAAACACATCGTTGCTCTTAAAGCCAAGATCTTGGAGATCTCTGCATTTAGGAACCTCAAAGTCAGTGCATCTGAATTGCTGGTCACTTCTGCCAGTATTGACTATTACATGGTTTCAGATTATGTACTTTTGAAATGTTAAGTTTTGTATTTATTATGCATTTATTAAAACCAATGAGGAAATACTGACTGGCCTTTTTTGGAGTAGGTTGTTTTTTGAAGAGTTGCTTTAAGCAACAGTCAGAGATGCTTCTTAATTTTGCAATGCATGATTGCCTTATTTGTATGAGGAGTAAAAACTGGAAAAGAGGAGAAGCCTGGAAACTGTAATTCCAGATTCAGTTTTCTAATAAAACTAACAGGTTCTAATTTTCTATGGAGGATGACTACGAGTGCATTAGTCTGGCAACATGAGATTTTCAGAGGTAGTAAAGTAAATGAATCTTTGGATGCTTGCTTCTAAAACCTATGCCCAGTGTATCCCTATCACTGGTCTACCATGAAAAAAGGTCCCCTGCATAAGGCAATGCTTTATTTATTTTTTTAATGGTGAAATAAAGGGTATATGTTTTCTTTGCCTACAATCTATCCTTTTTAATCTATCTTTTCATCTTTGTCAACCTGATACAATGGCAGAAGATTAACGAAGAAACACAGAAAAAATAGAAGTTGCTCTTTCATTTTTCATAACCAATACTGATAATTTTATACTTGGCATTAGTTGTATGCAATGCTTTACATTTTCAAGGCACACAAATGTTACCATCAGCTATTGATTTGGTTTGATTAAGTACAGAAATCTACTGTATTTTAGGAGTTGATGTGTTTTAGAAGTCGCTTACTCTTCCATAACCGAGTAAATTTACTCTTACTAATAGAAAGAGGAACTACTAGCTAATTCTGAATGCTTCCTGCAGGATCTTTAGCTATAGCTGCCTCACTGACTAAGCTGCAACCTAGCACCTGTTGGGGTACTGCTGGAACTTGCCAATAAGAAAACAAGTATTGTTGACAGTTCTTGAGAAACCATCAAATTATTTTCATTTTAATTGTTAAAAAAATACTCTGCACTTTCATGCAAATTTGTCTTAAAATAAGTTTTCTTTAGGTCTTCTTTCCTTGTCTTTCAACTACAAAAAGAAAATGGAAAACACAAGAGGAAAAAAATCCAGTGTCCCTATAATTAAACAAACTACCCTCCCCTAACACCCTGAAAAAAATATTGTAAGAGCATGTTCAATGCATGCTTTTTCCTCCTAGAAGAAGAATTTTGTGTAAGAGACAACTTTCATTCTAAAAAAATGTCAAATTACAGTCAGCTACCCACAGTCCTGATATAGCAATAAGATTCTTAACTTCTCTGGTAGAAGAATCCATGTTTTTTTGTAGATGTAAAATATCCGCAGAAAAGAGCTGTATTTGATGCATACATACACTACATCTAAGGCGCTTTTTGATATTAGAATTATTGATGTAAAAGTCTGTTTCAATAACTGGTATTGTTTCTAATCTTTAACTCTGTTATTAGGATCCAATATGCTCTTGGCTGATGCCTTTGATCGTAGGTTCCAGTTACAGTGTTATGCTAGAGGCAGTACTTGTCATGTGTTAGAAATGTAGGAGTTTTGTTAATCAGTATACACTTAAAAATTAACACAACCTTAGTAAATCTTTAATGAAAATTGTAGACTTATTTGCCTGCATATTATTTGTGTAGCTATCAGTAATGCCTCAACTTCAGCCATAGATCTCTTCTAGATGATTCTGCAGATCTGGAGAGAATTGCTTTCCAACTTCTAGTAGGTTAGAAGGAATTAATACATATTTTTTTAATATTTAAATGGTAGTTTTCTTCTGATATCTTGAAGGAATTTATAAAGAATCAGTTAAGCCACTCTTGCTGTTCTTCTGATGGATGTTGGCATTACCATGCCCAGCATAGAGAAGGAACTGAAACCTAAGCTGTTTAAGGACAATTTTCTCAAAAGGAGGTTAATGTACTTAGGGCTCAGAATAACCAACCTCGTCTGTATCTACAGATCAAAATCTCTGTCTATCTTAAATTTGAGATTTGTGACTTACCAAGTTGGTCAGGTGTAGAGCTGAGAGTAGAGTACTAAAGTCCTTGCTACAAACATTCTTTTCCAACCATGGAATACTGACTCAAACTCTCCTCTTGCTATAGCCCTCTCCACTTCCCGACTCTTTCTTTAGTCAAAGGTGATGTGGTATCCCAGTACAGCACTATTTCTTACCCTGAAATCCATGACAAAGGGATCTGAGCCTCAGTTGTGTTGTTTCATTGAGGAGTGCTGCAGAGAAGTGGGGAATGAGTGCCAGCTGTTTGGCTTCCTAGCCCTTGTGAGTTAGGTGAGAGGCAAGAGAGAAGGAATGAGACTGGACTTATAAACATAGGTAAGGGACCCAAGTGGTATAATTTCTCTCACTGTCTATTACCTCCTATGTCTGTCCTTCAGGCTAAAATTGACCATATGGCCATTAAGGGATTCCTGCAGGTGTTTGCTCTTTGTTGCTGAACAGAAAGTTAACAGAAACCAGAGCAAACTTTTGATCAGTTTCATTCTTTGTAACTATTATTCTTCTGTTTCATTTTGTTTTGGTTTTTTTTTTTTTTCCCTAGCAATGTAAGATGGACAAAATATGGTACTGTAAGCAAGTGGTTTGTGAGGAAAAATAAAAAAAAAAAATCACAGAATCACAGAATGAACTGAGTTGGAGGGGTCCCACAAGGATCATCAAGTCCAAATCCTATCCTTGCACAGCACAATGCCAAAATTTGCACCCCGTGTCTGAAGGTGTTGTCCAAATGCTTCTTGAATATTGTTAGGCTTGACACCGTGACTACTTGTGCCTCAGGGTGCCTGTTCCAGTGCTCCACCACCCTCTGAGTGAAGAACCTTTTCCTAATGTCCAACCTAACCTTCCCCTGATGCATCTTCCTGCCCCTCCCTTGGGTCCTATCATTGTTCACCAGAGAGAACAGCTCAGCTCCTTCTTCTTCCCTTGTGAGTAAGCAGTAAACCGCTATTAGGTCCCCCCTTGGTCTCTTCTTCTTCAGGCTGAAAAATCACAATGCAGAGGCAGGGTGACTGTGCATTAAAAGCATGGATGTCCTCCAGGTATAACTATGCATTGGCATGATGATAATCAGATTTCAGTATAAGACACTTTTCTGGAAAAGGCAAGTTATGTGATATTTCTGCTTCCCAAAGACGAACTTGTCTCCTAATTTTATATTGCTTTGAAGTTATCTAACCCACATGAGAAAATACACATAGTAAAACAGTTATTTAAAAAGTTTCTAACACATTTTAAAATAAAATCTAAGGCACAACCTTATGATTGAAAGTTTAAATCCTGCCCTAGCCAGTAAAAATAGATTAAAAAAATGTGAAACTATTTTAAGCACAGTGTTGGCTGTACTAGACAATTTTAGTTAGGTCTGTGTCTCAGTCTTGTCAGAGATTAGCATAGTCCAGAAGGCTGCAGTCAGTATGCCAAAAAATCATAACAGCAGGGGTGATAAAAAAAGTATTAAAAAATTAATAGAAAGCCCATGTCTATAAATAAAATAAGAGAGTAAACCTGTACCTGGAATCTAGAAGTAAGATAAAGATAAACCTTGGAAACTCGTCACAGATGAAAAATAGAAGAAACTCTCAAGGACAATATACAACCCTGTTGAATGCAGTGGGAATTCTGCCGCTTTCATCTTTTTGGCCAGGATTTTTTTCATACTGAATAGGCCCCCAGCTGGCACAAGCTGTGGCAGTTTGATGGTTTTCCATGAAATTATGACATGTTTTTAACAATGTAGAATGGACTCGGTTCAAGGCTTTGCACCTTCTGCAGCCCTTCATATCAATGTGAGGAACTTGGATCATTGAAAATTTTACAGGAGAAAGAAAAACTAAGATCTCCTTGTTGCTGTAATGGTTCTCACTGGCAAGAGAAAAAATACTAAGCTAAGTTTTGAGTGCTTTTTACTCTTACTTTTTCTTTTAATTTTCTATTTGGTTGCTTTTATGTACGGGATTTAAAAAACTAATTTGTGAAGAATTTGCAGGTGATCTCTGATGTTTTGTCAACCACTGATAGCATCTAAAATGAAAACACTGTCATACAGGAACATCCATGTTGTTGTAATAGCCTCATCTGTGAATAGAACCTCATGCTGTACAACTTGGGCATCCAATGTAGTCTGAGTTCCAAAGATTTTACAGTTACAACCCAAGAGAAGAGACATGAAAGCATCCAAAGAGTTTGCAAGGGCAGAAAACCTCAGTATCTATGAGCTTAGATTGACAGAGGCATCCGCTGAGTAAGAAGTAACTGATTTTTTACATAATGGCTTTTGAGAATATACAGCCGTTTGAAAAAAGAAATTTTTCAATGCAGTCTTGTGAAATCCTGAAGAGCTATTACGTCCCAGTTATGGTGGTACACCACTGTTCTGGGGATTGGTACAACTATTTCTTGTCAGGTGTCATTTGTCGAGGGCATCTTGATATACCACATGTGCCAAGGCAATCCTTGGTAACTGCTTCTCTTTTTAATAATATATCTTGGCTCTGGCTTCTTCTCTGTGAAGTCATATATATGTTTTCATTTTTTCTGGGAGAGGTAGAGGTAGTTCTTTCACTGCTCTAGATTTGTCTCGTATGCAAAATGTTTCTATATGTCTTCTCTTTTTCTAACTTAGAAGCACCTCAAAGCTACTGCCATACCATTTGAAGTCTGGCTTGATTTGGTTATTCTATTCATTTGTCGACAGTATACCGTAATTATTCTTTGCCCCAGGGGTTTGTTTGTACTGAGTCACTGAAGCTGAATAGCCCTTCCTTATGCATATTTTCTTTGCAGATATAATTTGCTCACTTGATTTATTAGTGTGTTTATGCTACTTATGTTTGATCTTGATTATAAAAAAGTGCTCATTGTTGCTTTGAGTTGTAGATAATGCCTGGCATCCATTAACCAGCTTAATTTAAAGTGTAATTTTAGACTGAATCTTGTAAATAGGTAGAAGAGGCGGTGTATGCTGAAGTGGTACAAGTGAACACCTTTTGCTTGGGATTTAACATGCTAGAAAATGTGCACAAGATCGGTACCCTCATGTCATTTGATTAGCTACTGCAAAATTGGTTGATGTTGACTCTGTGCCTGTGTTTGGACCATAAAAGCACTTGGAAGGACAGAAGATCTGAAGGTAACTTTAGTTTAATCAGTATACCCAGCAGCGCTACAGGGCTTTGCACTTGTTTAAACTGTTTTGCAAAAATTAGTCTGAGGCTGTGGTTTCATCTGTGGCAGTTTTGCTTGCATCTGCTAGAGGGAGGCCCCAGTGCTCACAGCCTCTGCTTTGCCTTTCTGCTGCAGCCGCTCCTAGTGATTTTGTGGTCCTGCCCTCTCCTCCCACTGCACCTGGGGCTCGTGAGAGCTTGCTAAACTGCAAAAGATTTTTTTTTTCCCAAAGTATTACAGTTTTCTGTTAGGTTAGTGACATACATTGGCTCCTGGTAGGGGTCTGGCAGGAAAAAAGAGGAGCAAAAATAAGGTTGATGTTCAGCATGTACAGTCTGGTGTATCTTTGTATACATCTGGTATAACCAAATCTGTGTGTGCAAGGCACATATGATTTTGAAGTGTCAATTTGATTTCAGGTAACAGTCAATAATCTCTTCTTGTTTTCATTTAAAATCTGGCTTAATTAAAATGGACGGAGTGTTCCCACAATGGGTACTTTTTCTAAGCTGTGTGTCTCTTTCAAATTCCCAGTATAAACAATCCTGTAAATAGCTAATTAAAGCCATCTGATTCTTGGTAGCTCAGTTACCTTTGCAGCATCGTTTAAATTTTTCTTCCCTTTAACTCAAGGAATTAAACTGCCTTAAATTCTTTCCTTGGTGAATGAGCCTTTACCAAAAAGACTTGTGGCACATTATTTGTCAAGAAGAAAAGACATCTCCTATTAAATTTCTATTCTAAATAAACTGTTCTTCATGACCTCACAAAATTGTGCCTTCAGTGGATGATGAACTTCAATTCAGCACAAGATACTTAAAATAATGCACTTGCAGTTCGTGGTCTTTCATTCCTCCTTTTCTATGAAAACCCTGCTTTTTATATTGTCATCAGCAGTAAGTACTGATGTCTATGGAGATATTTAGAACTAAAGATATGGCCCATTTTTTTTAGACCCATTTCACAAAGGAGTAAACTGAAACTCAAGTTTTAAAATAAATGTTGGAAGTGGAAAAAAACATGGTTCTGCCCCTTGGTTACTTCTTTTTAAACAAGAGAAAATGAACCTATTTTGCAACAATCTAACTGATAATGTTAGGACTACAGGGAGAAAATAGAAATACATTGAGGTAGCCGCAAAAGTCTAGATCGTACTGCTTAAGGGTACTTGTTGAGGCCTTGAAAGATGTGTGTTCTCGTTAGTATCTCTTTGGACCTGGAAGCACACCAGATTGATGTAAGCATGTTGGGGTTGAGCTAGTTGTGCAGGATTAATGCTGGTATTTCTGTCAAGAATTGAGCTCTCCTGGGTTATGTGACAGAGTTTAGTCAGTGAGACAAACCCCATATCCTTACTGGATGAATTTGAAAGAGAATGAAATAGAATATGGCATTTCGTTCTTTCCTAAGGTCTTGCTGCTCTGGCTGCCCTAGTTCCCATTGTCTTATGGCTTAAGGAAAGCAGGAAGAGCTCTAGTCTCCTGCCCCTTTGGAATGTGAGAACTGAGGTTGAAAAGGAGCAGAGTCTTCTCCATTTTATTTTAAGATCTTGGGAACTTCTGTGTGTTATTTCTGCGAAAGAAGAAACTTTTTTTTTTCCTCCAAAATAGTAAGATCACTGCTAATTACTCACTTGCAAATTCTGGACTGACATTGTAAATACTGGAACATTGTCATATAGAGTTTGCTTAAAATGACATAGAGGCCACTTATTATTGCAACGCATCCAGGAACCTGATAATTAACCCTCATTGTCTCAATGACACTTCCTAAAACCAACAACTGAGCCCAACACATTTTCAACAATGAAAGAAAGCTATTTGTGCTCTTTTATCACTTACCTCCTTTTAGAGAACAAAGCAAGGGATTGTTGCACTGTTTGCTATTAAGAGGGTTTATTCTGAAGCTGGAACAAAACCAACCCCAAAACAACAAGAGAGAAAATGTGTTCTGTTGGCCTTGGGTTTTCTTTAAACCCAAGGTGAATTTTGCTGGTGAAGGGAGCTGGTTGTGTGTAGGTGTAACAATTTATTGACACTTTAGGCAGGCAATAGTGGGAAAACAATATCAGCTGTCTGCAGGATTTAGAAATACCATAAATCACAGAATGATTGAGATTGGAAGGGACCTTAAACATTTTCTAATCCAGCCTCCATGCTCAAAGTCAAGCCAGCTGAAAGAGGTTGCTTCTTGTTTTGTCCAGTCAGATTTTGAATATCTCCAAGACTCTACAGCCCCTCTGGAAACTTCTTCAAGTGTTTGATGATCTTCTTGTCAGAGAAACAACAACAACAACAAAAGAATTTCTTATGTTTAAATGGAATTTCTTGTATTTTGTCATGCCCATTGCTTCTTGCTTTTTCACTGACTACTGTTGAGGAGAACATGGCTTGATTTTCTTTACTGACCTGGTCAGGTATTTACAGACACTGGTGCATGGAGTTATTTCTCCTCAGGTTCTGGAAGACTTTGCATTTTCCTTTGAACTTCATGGGGTTCCTCTCTGCCCCTTTCTTTCCTCATGAGGTCCCTCTGAATGGCACCACAACCATCTGGTCTATCAACTACTCCTACCAGTTCTACATCAACCACAATCTTGCTGAAGAGGCTAAACATTATTTGCCCCAGTCCTGACCACCCTGAGGCACAGGACTAGTGAATGGTCTCCGTTTGGACTTCGAGTTGTTGACTATGACCCCTTGAGCCCATCAGTTCATCCAGTTTTCAGTCCATCTCACTGTTCATTTTTGTTACCTGTACTTCATCAATTTGTTAAAAAAAATTATGGGAGATATTGAAATCTCTGTGGAGAAAATGACTTTCCTTCTTTTTCTTTCTGTGTATTCTTTCGCAAAAGGAAGAGTCTGTTTTCTATAAAATAGGGATGATCCACTTCATTTGGGTACTAAGATAGGAGTACTCGGGCTCTGAACAAACCAGTAGACCACTACTTTCTATGGCCATGTCAGGGGAATGTATGAGGTGGCTGCAAGAACAGAAACACACTACTTGGTAATGATCTAAAATTTTGTTCTTGAAGTGATTTGAAGATTTTTAGCCTGCAAGGCTTGTTCCCATTTCTCTCCCTCCACATACTTGCGTGGATCAGAGTTTCAGCTTAGACCAGCATCACAGATGCAGGTGAGCGGGACCCTGTGGCTGGTGTATACAACAGGCCACCTGATCAAGCAGAGCCTACCAATGAAGCCTTCTTCCTCCAGCTACAGGAGGCTTCACGCTCGCAAGCTGTCATTATACTGGGGGAGTTCAACCACCCTGACACATACTGCAATAGTAGCACAGCAAGCTGTAGGCAATCCAGGAGAGTCCTGGAGTCTGTTGAAGATAATTTCTTAACCCAGCTAACAGACCCCACCCACCCAAGGGGATGGAGTATTGGACTTGATGATCACCAATACAAGTGAGCTCATCAGTGGCATCAAGATCGGAGGCATCCTGAGCTACAGTGACCATACACTGGTTTAGTTCAAGGTCCTGAGGGATATGGAACAGGGGAGGAGTATAGTCAGGACCCTAGATTTCAGGAAAGTAGACTTCCAGCTCTTCAAGGAGTTACTCGTTGGGATATGGTTCTTGGGGGCAAGGGAGCAGAACAGAGCTGGCAAGTATTTAAGGATACTTTCCATAAATCACAAGAGCACTCAGTCCCCAGATGTAGGAAATCAGGCAGGGGAGAGACCAGCATGGCTGAAACCTGCTGGTCAAACTGAAGAGCAAGAGTGAACTGCACAGGCAATGCAAGCAGGGACAGGGATCCTGGGAAGAGTATAGGGACCTGCCTGGTTGTGTAGGGATGGGGTCAGGAATGCCAAAGGCCCAGTTGGAGCTGAACTTGGCAAGGAAAATGAAGACTAACAGGACGGTCTTCTACAGGTATGTCAATCAGAAGAGGAAGATTAAAGAGCATGTACCCCCACTAATGGATGAAAATGGTGACCTTGTGTCAACAGACGAAGAGAAGACTGAGGTACTCAACAACATTTTTACCTCAGTCTTCACTGACAACCACTCTTCTCACTCCTTTTGGGTCAATGGACAAGATGGGGACCAAGAGATAAAGCCCCTCCCACTGTAGGGGAGGATCAGGTTCTTGACTACCTGAGGAATCTGAACATATATAAATCTCTGGGACCTGATGAGATGCATCCTAGGGTTCTGAGGGAATTGGCTGATGTAGTTGCCAAGCTCCTCTCCATGATATTTGAAAAGTCATGGTAGTCAGGAGAAGTCCTTCATGACTGGAAGAACGGCAACATCATGCCCATTTTTAAAAAGGGTAGCAAAGATGACCCTGAGAACTACTAACCTGTCAGCCTCACCTCTGTGCCTGGGAAGATCATGGAACAGATCCTCCAAGAAGACATGCTAAAGCACATGGAGGTGATTAGTGGCAGCCAGCATCACTTCACCAGGGGCAAGTCCTATCTGACCAACTTAATGGTTTTCTATGATGGGGTAATCACATCAGTGGGCATGGGAAAACCAATGGATGTACTATATCTGGACTTCCGTAAAGACTTTGACATGGTCCCCCACAACATCCTTCTCTCTAAATGGGAGAGATACGAATTTGATGAGTGGACTGTTCAGTAGAGAAGTAATTGGTTGGGTGGTCATATTCAGAGAGTGTTGGTCAATGGCTTGACGTCCAGATGGAGATCTGTGACAAGTGATGTCCCTCAGGAGTCCGTACTGAGACCACTGTTCTTTAGTATCTTCATCAGTGATATTGACAGCGAGATCAAGTGCACCCTCAACAAGCTTGTAAATAACACTAAGCTGAGTGCTGCAGTTGACATGCTAGGAGGGCAAGATGTCATCCAGAGGGACCTGGACAAACTGGAGAAGTGGGCCTTTGTGAACTTCTTGAGATTCCAGAAGGCCAAGTGCAAGCAAGGTCCTACACCTGGGTCAGGGCAATCTGCAGTTTCAATACAGAATGTGGGATCATGTGATTGACAGTAGCCCTGTGGAGAAGGATGCGGGGTTGCTGATTGATGAGAAGCTTGACATGAGCTGGCAATGCGCGCTTGCAGCCCAGAAGGCCAAATGTATCCTGGGCTGCATCAAAAGAACTGTGGCCAGTAGGTCGAGGGAGGCGATTCTCTTCCTCTACTCCGCTCTGATGAGACCCCACCTGGAATATTATGTCCAGTTCTGTAATCCTCAACATAAGAAGGATATGGAAATGTTGGAATGGGTCCAGAAGAGGACTACAAAGATGATCAGAGGGCTGGAGCACCTCCCATACCAGGACAGGTTGAGAGAGTTTGGCTTGTTCAGCCTGGAGAAGAGAAGGCTCTGAGGAGACCTTATAGTGGCCTTCCAGTACCTGAAGAGGGTTCCAAGAAAGCTGTGGAGGGACTTTTTACAAGGGTATTTAGTGATAGGACAAGGGGCAATGGCTATAAACTGGAGAGGGGCAGATTTAGACTAGACATTAGGAGGAAATTCTTCATGATGAAGGTGGTCAGGCACTGGCGCAGGTTGCCCAAGGAAGTTGTGGGTGCCCCATCCCTGGAAGTTTTCAAGGCCAGGCTGGATGGGGTCTTGGGCAGCCTGAGCCAGTGGGCAGTGTCATTGCCCACGGCAGTGGGGTTGCAATTAGATGATCTTTAAGGTCGCCTCCAACTGAAACCGTTCTGTGGTTTTAAACTGCTATAAACTAGTGCAGCTACAAGCTTTCCAGTGAAACTACTTTTGATTTGCATCTGCAAAAGATGTGGCTTTCTTGGTTCAATGATACTACAGACTTCCTTTGTATGATTCCTATTTAAAGACTTTCTCCTGTATTTATAGCCAAAGGATTTGTTTTCTCAATGATATACACAAAAATGTATGGGCCAAATTCTGTCTTTATGTTACCTCACTGTGAATCACAGTCATTGTAGTGCTTTATTTGCTATCCAGCTATGTAGATGAAAAAGAGACCATGATCCTGTTTGTCCATAGAGTTTCCAGCATGGGCTTCTGCAAATATTTTTATAACCGGTGAGCATCTGCACATTGGTTTAGTAACCCTGACTACAGTGAAGCTATGCCTGTTTACATATATTTACACAAAATTTGTGTAAAGATTCTTAATATTGTTTTCTAAAAATAAGTGATTAGATTTTACAAGTAGATATGGAATAAATTAAGATCTTGTAAGTGGGAGCTCTGGGTTCTTTGAGAGAATCGTGTGATTAAACTCACTGGTATAAATTGTATTATCTATAAATTGTATGTAAGAGAAAGAGACACTTTTTCCGACAGTTCATATTCAACATAATTTTCCACTAAGGAGACTGCAGCAGCTTGCCAGAGTTGTCACACGCCTTGATGTCTTTGAACTTCTTCCTTGGAAGCTGCTGAAATCCTTCATGCAACTGCTCCACTTGGGCGTAGTCCAGGAAGAGCTTTCTCCAGCTGCTTTGGTTTATTATGTATCGGCTCCCAGAATTTGAGATCACAAGTCAAGCAAAAAGGCTAAATGTAGATGCATACAGAACAGCCGGCACTCTCTGAGTCTGTGTTCCAGGAAGCCCTCCTGACCTGTTCTCAATGCTAACGTTCCTCAAGTTGCTTTCAAGACCCCTGGGATTTTGGCTGTTGATGATAACAGGCCAACAAATGTCATGCTGCATTTATAGGACAAAGGGAAAGCAAGCAGTAAAACCCCTCCTTTTCTTCTGTATTCACTCTATGGGGAGGGGGGCCCATTCCATATATCCTCCCTTGCAAGCTGGCAATTAAGTGCTAAGGCTAAAATCTTGGGACTTAGCTTTCCACTTTCCTGTTTTCCTGAAGTCCAACACAGTGAGATACATCCATATTTGATGTAAAACTATCCCTGCTATTGCTTTTGGTCATAAATATCTATTTGTATGCTCTGGATAGTTTTTTGTTTTGCAGATTCAGGGCACTCAAGCTCATCAAAACTTTCTTATGGGAGAGAAGCTCCTTCTTTCAATTTGATAAGAAAACCAGTAAATTATTCCAATAGCACAACTGTCAAGTATAGAAATACAATTGAGGTAAATAACGTTTTCCGAGGTTAGAGTGGGCTCCCTATTGCTGTAGATATGGTATGATGGCTATACACCTCCAGACTCCTCCTGCCAATGCAGGAGGTATATTCTGCCAGGCTACAGTATCTTCCACCCTTCAGCCTCCAGGTATTGGCACTCGGGTCTGCCTCAGCTCTGCCATTCCAAATAGTCATTATTTAGTCTGGATTTTCTTTCTCTCTCTCCATCCCTGTTTCCTCCCTCTTCACCCTCCACTTGCTTTGCAGATGTGTTACGGGATCAACCAAGTGAAAACTAAATCATTGTGAGGGATGGTATTTGCTCTTCATTGCATCAGAAATCCTGAGGTAGTGTGGAGAAATGTAACGAAAAGGCTAAGGTTGAGATGGCTGTGTATCAGTGTGAGGGTACCAGATGGGAAATTGGGCAGGCAAAGATTCTACGAAGACGTGTGTTGATGGCTTGCAGGCTAGCAGCCCATTGAGGCCCCACCATACCTCCCTGCAGTTTCACAGAGCACCCAGCTGTGCTGGCCAAAAGCTGTGAACAAATCCCAATGACTTGCAGAGGTGAGACAGGATGAAGGCACGGATCATTGTCAGCTCAGTAAGGGTGCAAAAAGGCACAAACCCTGCATACACATGATTGCCCAACAAAGAAGAAACTTGGAGGTGTAAGGAGGGCTTGGTTTTCCTTGTCGTCCCTGGCAGTACGATGGATCCTGGACCTAATACCTGAAGACAAACATTGCTGTACGCAACAGCTGGATGGACTTGACACTGCCTACATCCTGGTGTTTCTGAGTGTTAGAGTCTGAAAGCAGTTTCATTTCAGTGTTTATAATTAAAAAACCCCAAACTTCCCTTCCTATGTTGCTGATACAATGTTGCAGCAGTATTTCTTACAAGATGAGGAACATTAGAAATGGATGATGTCAGGATTACAAAGCTCCAGGACTTCAGCCTAGTCCAGTCAAGTGTTCAGGCAGATGCCTCCTTTTGCAGAAGTGAATAATCCCAATTAATTAAGAGATCCTTAAGCGCTTTCCTGGAATGTGTCCTGCAGGATCAAACTCCCTCTCTTCTTGGAGCCCTGATTTGTTTTTTTTTTTTTCGTTTTATTCTATCTTTTATGATTCAAAATAATGCTTGAAAAACAGCTGCTGTGAAGACTTAAAGATCTTCTATAATTCACATGTTCTAAACTCAGCAATCTTAGGATACTTATGTTCTTTTACAAAGCAGGGGGAGGACATGCAAAAAAAGATGCTATTTAAAAAAAAAGACTTCAGAGGAAAAGGGAAAGTTTTATCCTTTCATAGCTCAGGAAAAATATGCCAGATTGTGCAGATAATCAAACATTGTACTCCCACTTTTTTTTTAAGAGATCAGAATGTGATTGTCTCTTTCAGTAACATCTCAACGCTTACAACTTGAAAAGCTATTGTCATGTTTTTATAAGTATCATGGGGAAGCTTAGGAGAGTTAACCTTAATTGTGTTTGTACAATTTATGTGAGATATTGTACTGGTTAATTATAATAAAGTCAGTTGTTCTTGTGCTCTTCAGTGAATGGTATTTTATGTGTAACTGACAGAGGGACGAGTAATGCATAATTCTTGCAAAAAAATCCCGTATTTTTATTGAGTGGAATTTGAGAACTTCATACATAGTGGGGTTTTCTTTGTTTAACTTTTCTTATAGTAAGTGAAGCAGGTCTGTCTTTGAGCAAATACTCTCTTTGGGAATGGTAGTACTTTCTCACTATACACAGAAGTTTTATATGGGATATTTCTCCATCTTAGTCTGAGCTACTAACTATTGCAGCTCTTCTGCATACAAGAGCCCACATACAAACTGCATGCCTACCACACATCCTAGTTTCCTATAGATCAGCTACAGTGCCTCTGGAAGGACTAAGCAGTACTGGCTCAGAAGAAAGAAGGTGAACAAGGTGTGATGGGGTATGGAAGAGATAGAGTGGGTGACTGCAGGTGATGCAAGTCCTGTGTTTGTGGGCATGCCCTCCAGTACTCAGGAAAGATACTTGCACTTCATGCTGGCAATGAAATATAGGCAAAGAAGCCTAAAGAACAGTAGAACAAGTCCTTTTTTATGTTCCTGAAATAGAGAGCTGCAAAACATACTATAATGGTAATCTTGGTTCTGGTGAAGTCAATGGGAGTTAGAACTCATTTTTGTCCTTTCTTTGTTCATGTCTGAAAATGCTTTCTTTGAGACGTATATAGGCACAGTTATGAGTCTGTTAAGGTAGCTCATACTGTTTAGCTCATTGCTAAAATACTCTAAATTCTCTTACTTTGCAGTCATTAAAGTACTGCCTATAATTTGGAAACTTGAACCTCTCTTCTGTAAGATACTTTCCCTCCTTTATTGCACCAATAGACTGCATTTTTATCTACTTGACAGTGATGATCAGGAGCAGAAGTGGGCATTTGAATGTAGCAGGTCAAAACTCAAACCCATCTTCTAGTTGTCCAGTGTATTTGTCCCAGTGAGCATGCAACACAGATCTGGCATCTAGGACCAATATAGAAAGACATCTTTCTATATCTGAAGCTGTTTTGTCACTTCTGATTTTGATACTTGCATCTTTAATCTGATCAAAAGAATTTGCCCTTGGGTAAATAATATCTTACTGCTAACTTATTCTTAGTGTCAACATTGCTTTTTTGTTTCTGATTGCAGTTGTTCAGCATCTTTTGTTACAATTATTTTTTTCTATGTGGTTGAATGCTTGTCTGGTAACTAATATCTCTCAAAACCCTATGGTAATGTAGATGTGCTAGCTATTGCTTTTTCTTCCCTATTTTACTTCACAAGATAAGGCCATCCCCCACATCTTTTTGCAAACTATGTTCAAAGCATGTGTGCTGCAGTGTGATTATATTTTTGAAATATTTTGCATTTATGAGAAACAACACAGACAAGTACACATTCTGAACATGTGAATACCCACAATTCTTCTGGTTTTGATGCCACAGGACTATGGTATCTTAGGGTCTCTATTGTAGTTTCACATTTTGTAGAAAAGACTTCAGACTTATGGGCTGTGTGTTTTTACTGAACTTCATATTTAGAGGATTGAAACACTTTTTTATCCTCTTTTAAATATTTTTAAACATAGATTAGTTAGATTGGAGATCTGTTTTATAATTATTCTACACTTATTTCCATACTCAGACCTTTTCCTGTACACTAAGACACAGCACAGGGATGGTTAATGTGTGTTTTTACTGTTGGCTTTGTTTTCTGAATAGTTTTTTTGTTTTATGTGCTGCTGTACCTTTAGACTGCAGCCGAACGATTCCAATACAAAAGCAAAAGCTATTTTTAAGGTTGGCTTGCTAGTATTTCTTTACATAGAATTTCCCGAGAGTAGGCATTTTGGACCTGTTTTTTTACATTTTCAAATAATTCAGGATGCACGTCAGAACATTTTTATGCCAATTGTGCAACAAAGGCTCTAAATTGTGGGATAGAAAGCTAACTCTGTTAATCTCTTTTACCATTCCCCTCTTTATTTTATAAAATTGGTTCACTTTTTCTCTCACCTTGGACACTGCTTTTACTTGTGCTTATGCAAGCAAGTCTCTTCTTCCATGTCGTTGGCAGAATAACTACAAAGTATAATGCTGCTGTGAATTAAGACAGTTGCTTCCAGGGAGGTATTTGTAGTGTTCCCTTGTTGTTGTCCTTCCTGATGAGACAGTCTTTGGGCCTGGAAGTTCTCCCTGTCCTTAGTGTGACTAGCTGCAAGAGAACCAACATCATGCACTGTATTTAGTTTAACAAAGTTCTTGGTATGTTTTCTATGTCATTGTTCCTCCTGTAACATATTTGTAATGTAAATCAGGAAATCAGAAGGACTGAAGAGTCCGCAAAGATGGCAGAGCTGCAGACCAGAAACAATGAGCAAAGCCCTGTGGGCGAGGCTTTGCAAGCCTTGGCTTTGTGCCCTTTCAGCATTCTTTAGGTAATAATAGAGAACGATGCTCATGTTTTGTGGCTACTTGGGAACCCAGGGGAAAAAAACATTACCAATGGATAGGACTAGAGTGGATAAAAAAAATTATTTTAGCTGAAACTAGTTGCAGTCAGTATTTAGCTTTTCTTTCTTGGCCTGAGACTAAAGGTATGGTCCTGTACATAAAATTTGCTTGTCTTATAGGTAAAACCCCCTTGTTTCATGCCTGTAGTAATAATGAATAATGTTCAGCTCCCTGGCTTGCAAAAATGTTATGCAAAACATTTCCTGTTTTCTGACTAGCTCTAGTTCAGAGCTTGGAGAAAGCTTTTGGCACTACTCATCTGAAGAATTCAAACAGATTCACAGCATGCTTTTGTGGCCTGCTTAATACACAGGGACTTGGAAGCGAAAGTGGGTGTAAACCAGGTTTTAGGGAACATGGCTTTACTAATTTTTCTCTGAGTATGTCACTGCTTATGTATTGTATTGATCACTGTTAGTGGTAGAACACTCTCAATTTCAAACAGCCATTTTCAGATATCTCTAGTCCATCTCCCCCTCAAAATAAAGAACATCCCGCTTCCCTCTCCCTCAAGTAATTTTGAAAATAAGATACCTAATCACTGAATGAGTGGAGTTATAGTATATTTATATATGTGCACCCTTAAAGAGTTCGTAATCTTGTCCTCTATCTCTATAAAGTTATTTTTCTTTTGAGATACAGTAATTCTACCCCTACTTGAGCCAGATACACAGAAAATCTCAGTCTCATGTGGAATGAAAATTTCCTTGCAGTGTATATTTCTAGAAGACAGCAGATGTTGGGAATGTGTTCTGTTAAAATTTTAGATGCATATTCAGGAGAGTAGGAATGTTCATGCTTGGTTCTGACCCACAGTCCATTCATTACAGGGTGCTGCCATGGCAGGGGAAGAACCAGACATTTCAGCATCAATTCCAGAAACTCCTAAAGAGACAATTGTTACATAGTCCAGCTTATAACAGACTATGTCTCTTCTTCCTTGCTTGTGAGTGATGGATAGCATAAACCACAAGACTTTACTTACTCATACTGGTTTTAACATCTGTGCCTCAGTAACACTCATGGCAATGAACTTTGCAGAATAATGAAGTATTTTCTTTTGCTTGCTTTACTGTCTGGGTGCTTTACCACACCAAAACAAACATGCGGTTCAGCCCCATGTAAGACTTGCAGATGTGACTCATTGAGATGCCTTTAGCTGTGGTGAACCAGAGGTGAGTTGTGAGGCTACCCACGTAGTTCAGAAGGCCAGAGAAAATAAGCTATTAAAAGCTTTCTAGGATAAGTATGAATCCTAGGCTGAACTTAAGCTTTGGAAACGATGCAGATCATATCAAGTTGAAAATGAAGATGGCAAATGTAGCTCAGGCCTCAACGAGGGCTATAGTACAGATTTCTGCAGCTGTGCTGTAGCTGATTGCAGGTTATTCCATTTGTGTAATTTTCTAACTTTATTACGTAGCTGACCTACCAAGCCTGAGCAACTAGTTAGAGTTGATGTATGGATCCTGCAAGTGGATTAGCAAAAAAAAAAAAGAAAGACTACACAGTAATTTCATTATATTGGATCAGAAGAGAGGATTGTATAGTGGATGTGCAGGGAAAACTGACACTGAAGGTGTAGGTTGCTGTGGCAGTGTTGTTCTTCCAGCTACCTCCCTTGTCAATTCTGCCACTGCAAAATCCCTGATGCTAATTTTTATAACAGTTAGAGAGGATAAATAGTTCAAAAGAGGTCTGGCATATTCCTCTTTATGCATCACTCCCAAATTTGGCCTCTTTAATCCATTTGAAGGGCTTTGATTTGTGAGGATGATTACTGCAGAGACCACCTCTTCTCCTGCAGAAACTACAAATCGTGTAGTTCACAAGATCTCTGTGCCTTGCTGTAGCTAAAATGGGGGAAGAAGGGGAATCTCTTTCATGAAATCTGCCAAAACTATTGCTACAACATGCTGTGACAGCCCTTCTCAGCTATACATACACACTGAGGACACAGGCTAATCCCATGAGTCACTCTGCCCTTTCTGGAAAGTTATCACCATTCTGTTCCATTTCAATCTTTATTAGTAACTCTCTTTATGATTTTAATTGTCTATTATTAGTGTTAGGACTATCAAAACTATGGGCACCCACACTAGCCTGCACTTTCCGTCAGAAAGGCCAGTGTAGGCAGAGAACTATCTTGTAAGATGTCTGAATACAAATAGCCCAAACCAGCCCTGCCCAGTTAGTGGTAAGGGTCCTCAGGGGGGCCTGGAGGATGTCCTAATGGTTTGGGCATCAGGCTAAATACAGTTGTTATGAGTTAGTGCTTAAGTGACAGACATGATGAATTATGAAGAATCAATGAAGAGAGCAGAGAGAACAAAAGTTCTTTACCGGAAAGGATAAAGCCTTGTCATCATTGCACAAATCATTCATGAAAACATTGCAAAGGAGGCGAGTTACTGTCCTTTAGGATGGTTTTCAGTAGTGTCTGTATATCTGTAAACAAATCTTGGAGGTTAGAGCATATAGATTCCTTTTAAGAGTAATGTAACCACAAGTGATATGTAAGAAATTATAATCCCTGTCAGAAGTTATAACCTATACCTCTGTCTCGTAAGAAGCCTCTGAGACCTGTAAAATTGTTTTCCAAATGTTGCATGAGAAAAATCATAAATCCGATGTGTTAAATGTGAGAAGACCACACTACAATTTAAAATTTTTTTAAAGTAATGTGTGGAGTTTTCCATATTTGCTCTTTGAACATGAGCTATTGCTATTCATAGTGGTTTTAGCATCTTCCCATTGTAACTTTCTGAAAATTGAGTGGCAGGGAGGAGTGTTTTGCAGTAACCTCCCTTATTCCCTCCCAAAAATCTTGCAGTGTTGCATGTTAAAAGAACTGAGACTTTAGGATGAACACCCCTGTGTAAGATTTGTTATAACATTGCAGAAATAGGCAACATTTCAAAGTCCTTTGAGATAAAAACTTTAAAAGTTCTTATTTTAGTGTAGATTCCTCCTAAGAGGATCCTCTATCCAGATAGGTATTATGTTTATTTTTTGATGGTATATTTTTGGTTATTAAAAAGCTGGTATTTTTCTAAGGTCATTATAGTCTGCTGTAGAAATGCTGACATTTTTCTAAGGTCGTTGTAGGCTGGTGTTTAAATGAAAACTTGGTGGCTGGCAGTGAAATGAACGTCAGGCAGCTGCCTGACTTCTGGCCACTTGGAAACACCACTCTTTCTACAATTATTTTTCATGCAACTCCCTATCTACGGGTGGGATTTACTTGACTTAATTTCAACTCTCCAGCATTGAGTCTAAGCTAGTTATCTGGAGTCCCTCTGTAGTTAGTGGAAAGAGATAAGCACTTCCAGACAGTGTTTTATCTCAGAAAGATGAGATAAATCAGCTTTTGGAGATGCATACCCCTCTCCATTGGCAACAGAGGAATCCTAGAGAGGTAGTTCAGACTAAATACCTATCTTTAGATGGCTGAAGTTAGGCAGGATGTTTACTGTATATCCCAGGTGTTGTTGAATTAGATGTTCTCCCTATAGACTGATAGTAAGGGTAACAGTGCCTCTAACCCAACACCTTGGCACACCATCAGCCTGCAGTGGTGCTTCAGGTCTTTCTGCAAAGGCTGTCTGGGCTGTGAGGCAGGCTGAAAGTCTAGCTATGAACAACAGCTAACACGAGGAAATGGAAGATGATCCCATTACTGCAGCACTGGTTTAGGGAAATGTGAGTTCCAACTCTACCATGCATTTCCAGTCTGACTTGGATCTTGTTTCCTTAACCCCCACATCACTACCTAGGCAGACAATACTATTTTCCCTCTCAGGGAGGAATGTTTGAGAATTAAGTCTCTGAGGTGCTAAGAGCCCACAAAACTGGGAACAGCGTAAGTAGTTGGAGAGGCAGAAGTAAGAGCATGGTGAGTGGACAGGAGCTATGTATTGCTAGCCCAGACTTTCAGTTACTTTTTTATATCAGAGATCACATCTTTATAGAAACAGGAACCATCCCCAACCCATTTATAGTGCAGCCCTGTGACAGCTAGACATTATTGACAGGCAAATGAAGAAACGATGACTTTGAAGATGCCTGTGATGGGAGACAGACCTGTTGACATCAGGCTGCTTGTTGCACTTTGCATCAGATCTCCAAACGCACCTGGGCATGCACCCCCTTGGCTATTGCTCTTCAATCCTCTGCTGATCTAGAGCCCAGTTATCACTGTGTATGCCACAGATGAGCATATTACCCTGAGAATTACTGCACAAGCACTGTTTCTCCGCTGAGAAAAATAAAGCACAGACTTCTTCTTAAGAATGTAATACAATCAGAACACGTAGAGAAATAAACGTATGACTATGTAAAGATTACTACTGTATATGTATCTGCTACTATTCAGTCTTATGGTTGGAAGATTATCAGCTCTATATCCCATGACATTATACAGTAGAAAGAAAATTTTCACACGTTATCTTTTCATGTATTCTTTTTATCATCTGGACCTCTGTAAGCCAATGAAGCTGCTGGAAACAGATACAGGTTTTTTTGCCATTTCTGTGTATCATTCTGTAGTCCCAGGAAATGGACAAAAAAGAAAAGAAAAACAAGAATGTTTTAAAGGCCACTCCTTAATTTTTACTAACATTAAAATGAGAGTAACAGCCGTGCAGACTATGAACACCCCCCCAAATCTACCATCTTGCAGTATAAAACAACATCTTTTACATCTCTGTACATAATTTAAGTGGTTCCTGAAAGGAGAAATTAAAGAGCTGTGGGTTTGGGTTTTTTAGGGGAGGAGCACTTGCAAAAGATTAAAGAATACTTAAAATCGAAACTGCCTAAAAGGCTGATTCTCATGCCATTTAAAGGTGAATTTCCAAAACCAATTTAATGTGAGACAGAAGCCCCTATTCACACTAAATAATTGTGGATTATAAAGATACAAAAAATGTCCATAAGGAAATTAGTAAATTCACTGTTAAATGCAATGTAAGAGCAATAAATACCTAACATGACTGGCATGAGGAATATGAAAAAATACTCTTACAGTCCAAACCTCTAGATTACACTAGTAATAGAGTTGTGATTTTGGCTAGTATGATTTCTTTGTAATTAAAGTACCTAAGAAATGTTAAATGTTGTTGAAGTCTGCACGATGTAATTCATTTTTCTTTGCACATTTTCTGTACCACAGCAGTGAGCACTTACGGGAAATCAAACCAGTAGCAGTGGGTAAAAATTCCCACTAGATGTCACTACTAACCTGGCAAAACCGGTGCCAATACTAAGCTTCTAGACAACATGCTATTAATTTATAATAAAAGGTATCTGACAGCTTTATTCTGATGAATTATGGGAATCCAAAGCATAATTCCAAGTCTTTGGTTTAGAAATTGTCATTGATTTTAATGTTCTTTGTAAAGTTGTGGCACGCAACAAATTTTCCTGCCAAAAGCTGTTAAATAAATAGTCATCCTTTGCTCCGAACAGTACATTGAACTTGTTAGAGTGATGAGCAGAACGAATTGATGGTTATCCATAAACCATTTATGACAGAATGCACAGCAGCAATTCAAACAATTATTGAATGCATTCATAACAGGGTTTTTTTTTTTTTTTTTAATTCTCAACTGAACTGAGGGGAACAGGCACAGGTAATACAGTAGCAATTCCACACCGTTCTTTGCCTGACACTTCGTCTTGAGTGACACATGGCTGGGGCTGCTGCAGAATTTCTGAGCAGCACATCTGCCTCCTCCCTGGAATTGTTTTATTTCCCAGCATAGTAGATCTGGCACAGGAAATGTGTACTTCTCACCCTCTGGATACAGACAGCTATTGTAAAGATGCGCTTATTTTCCTTTCTAAACATTAACTACAAACTCTTATATTTTCTTGAAAAGCTTAAAAAATGGATCTAATATTTGCAACTAATTTTAAACTTAATGCTATTCAAAATATACAGATTTATCGGTAGAATCAAAGCTGTGGAAACTGTACTTTCCCTTACGCAATGTCCATCATTAAATCCAACAACCACACCAAATTACCTTTGGGGTAAAAAACCCCAACAAATCACCAACAAACACATTTCCAAACCTTTGCCCTTATCCACATCTGAAGTGAGACCAAATTCCATTTAGAGATTTAAAAAGCTAGCAAAGTGTGCAAGCAGTTTGGACGTGGAAAGACCGAAAGACTGCTTGAAAAAACAAAAATCAGGTTGCTTATATGATCCTGCTAACCAAAAATAGAAAGTGGAGGTGCTAGAAAACTTGCAAGTAAGCCTGGTAAAGTTTGCAGCACCATTTTGTAGAGACAGGGACAGATCCCCAGATTACATAAATCAATATAGCTCAGACTTCGGGGAAAAAAATGGTTTACAGCAGCTGAACACAGGGAGCTAAGTATGTTTTATCAGTACACTGAAGCAGCATGTACACATACTGCTATGCTTGATTAAAGGAATTATAACCTTAAACTTTGAGATTTACACACCCCTGTTTTCAAAGATTGTGGCAAGATTTCAGTTCGTATGTACAAAACCAGAAGAAGCAAAGTTCTTGCTTGATATTTTTGCTTTTTGCAAAAGCAAAACTGAACAAAGAATTTCCTGGGTTCTGCTTAGCTATGGAACTGTCTTTTACAGATACACAACACCAGCCTTAAATTTGAATGTATTTTACCTGAGAGGTTGCCAAAATGTGAATAATATGTACCTATATTTTTAAAGGAAGTATAACAAAAAGGTGGGACTAGAAATAAAGAAACAATTAGAAAGTTTTTATAAAGCTGACTCCTACTGACAGCATCTCTGGAAGCATTGTGGTCTGACATATAAACACTGTGTTTACCAACATTTCAAAATGCAGCCTATAATCCATGTACACTGACAAACAGACAAATGTTTGAATACAGGCTACACAATGTGGCTCGTAGGTATGGACAGATGCCGACACACTTCAAAAGCTTTTAGTTGTATAGATTCAAAATACATTTGGATTTCAGTTCTGCCAAACTACAGCAGTGAGGGAGAAAGATTTGTCAGTATACATTTATGCAAATTTTTAGTGTATGGGAGGTTTTGGTAAATATGTTTAAAACAGAAGTTTTTCGAATGTACTGATACCAAAGGCTGCTTGCCTTTTCCTGGTGTGGATGCTATCTGTAGCCCGCAGAGGGTACCTCTGGGCACTGGAAAGTGCAGCAATGCCAGAAGAGGGGAGATGCTTTGTTGTTTTCAGGAACAGGGGGAAGGTTGCACTAACACTGAATGCTTTGCCAGTAATTCCTCTGCACTTGGGATTGCAACAGAGGGTAGGTTTGTGCAAACCCTTTCTAAAATCCCTGCAAGAAAATACAGCTGATTCTCACAATTTAACATCTGATAACTAAACAAACAGAACCTTCAAATCCTTAGACATCTAACCAACGTTAGCAAAATAAACAAACCCCACAAAGTAGACAGGTTGAGTGAGACATGATTTCTAGAATCAGAGTCTCTGAGGAGTACTTGGAAGTATTAGATCTCACTTCTCTGTGCAGCTTTTAAAGGAAACGGCTAGGGCAAGATTGGCTGGTGGTGTAAATCATCCTTGTTTCTTACAGACTAGTGGAGCTAGGATGATTTACTCCAGCTGAAGCTCTGGTTCCCTTGAATATTGTTAGATTTGTCTGGAAGTCTTTCAAGTTCATGGAAAAAAAAGCAATTAAAATCTTTCTATATATGTCTTTCCATTGCATGTGGAAAAAAGGAAAGAAAAAAAAATGAAAGGACCCTCTACCCCACTCTGCCCCCCCCTGAAAAAAACCCAACCCTGAAAAAATGTTCCACACAATTTTTATGGGACCTCTGAGGACCTTGAATTTTTAAGTAATCTTTTTTGATGATTTTAGACAGACCATTAAGCTGAGGATAAAAGTCCCTCTGTTCAATATCTGGATACATTAAGCATTAGGCTTAAAATTTACAGCTTTCATTTTGACAAGGAAAATGGCACGTTTGGTCTCAAGTGCTACCTTGAACTGTTTTTCAACATTAAGACAGGTTGTCAGTCCGAGGGGAGGAGGTCTGTGCACCAGTGGCAGCTGCTGCTGCTCTTGCTGTGTGTACATGCAGGGACAGAAAGATGCAGCATTGCTGCCCGTCAAGAGCTACAACTCGGGAATGCTTTGTTTTTTTAAAGAAAAAAACCCCACTTACGCTGATCTAGGGGAAGGCAGAAAGCAAATGGGTGTCACTTCTGAGTGCAAAATGAGTACTTCATCCAAATATTCGAAAGAATCAAAGACTGAGGAAGAAGGAAAATTGAGAATCATATTTCTGAGAAAGCTTTGGGGATTAGAATAATGAGGAGTTTGACTTCCAGCTTCCCTGGTGCTCTAATTCCAAAACTTTCTTTTACCAACATCCATGAGGATATTTTACCAAGAAGAAACCGCTTTAAATTTTATCCTCTGTCTGAAAAGGAGAAAGAAAAGCAGACACGTTTGTTGGAGGCATCTTCAGCTTGTTAACTGGGAAGATTCAGCAAGATCTGGTTAGGAATCCGAGAAGGGTACTTCCACTATTTTAATTCAAAGCATAACTATGTGCAGCTGGTTTTAATAGTATTTTGTATGAGAAGAAAAGCAGCCCAGGACATTCAGTAGTGGAGGATCACATTTGCTGTCTCTAGGCTTTTCTTTTTTCTAGGTTTACCAAGGCTAGCAGTTACTCCTGGTTTGGAGGATTACTACGGCCTTGAATAATCTCACTGATTACACTGAAAGGACAGAGAAGTAGTGACCATTTCATGTGATGGTAAACCTGTGCAGAATCATGTTGTTGGTTTTAGAAAGGCACAGGACTGTCTTGGTTAGAAACATCCCAAACTCACTTACAGGTGACAAGCCAGGCTTGCTGAACAACATCACAATAAGCAGTGCTGACTTTCTGTTTTAGTAAGGCAAGTTTGAAGCAAGTTTCTAAAAAGTTTAGTGAACTGGTGGTAATGGGTGAAAAGAAGAGACTACCACAAGATAAGATTAGCTTTTTGTTGCTTGGCTGATGTCAGTGAGTTTAAAGGAACAGAATTAAATCCATTGATTTAGCTTCACCTAAAAGTAAGTAGAAGGTTGTAAAGTAACTGTAGAAAAATGCCTGTAGGTTTTTCTCACGTGAGCAGAGCTACCAACAACTGCCAGCATGTATGTCTTGGTAATCGTCACAAAACCTAGAGCAAAAATCTTTGATAACCACAGTCAGAGTATCTCAGAAAGATCTGCAGTACCTACATCCTATCTAGCTGCAGGAGACAACACATGATCAGGCCATATAAAAGCAAGAAGCATATGACTGGATTGCTGGCATTAGTTTGGTCTTATTGTCTCTGTTTTTACTAACTTCAAGCATCTTGTGATATATCTGATACTTGAAAAGAAGGACAGCAAACAAAAGGAGTTGTTGCTTGTTTATTTGTTTTTAGTTTTTTTTCTTGGAGGCAGTGAAATATTAACACAGTGCAAGTACACTAGGCTGTTGTCTGCGATTCTTCACACAGTCAAGCGAGAGCTGACCTACCACCACAAATACAACTCACATGCTTTTCAGAGACATTAAAAAGGAAAATATCATCTCTGAAGTCACAAGAGAGCTGAGAAAGCAAGCAGTAACAGGGTCAATTAAACAGGCTTAATTACAATGGAACTTGTGAGCACTTGCCACCCTTTGGGGTTCAGGCTTGCAGCCTGATTCTGGATCACAGCTTGGGTCAAACTTACAAATACTTCCATGCAAAACTGTGATTTGATGATCAATAATTTAAAGTAAAGAAAGCTCTCACTCCGTTTCCTCTATTTCTAAAACTTGACAGAAAGTACTTAAATGATTTAAAGTCAGCTGGGCTTGATGAACTACTTCCTGGGATGGATGAAGTAGTCTTAGAACTGTCACTCTCTTGTCTTTGAGAGCTGGATGAGACACCAAAGTCTTGGGAAAGCTGCATGTTGTGTAAGTGTTAGCATGGGAGGAGAAAAAAAATGTTCAGCCATTTTTGTTCTGTTGTCTTTCTTTAACTTCCAGAAAAAATCTGCAACAAGTAACTAGTGAAACGCTGAGTAAGCACAGAGAAGCTAACAAGATGAATAGCCACCAAATGGATTTGTCAAGAACAAATAATGTCAAACCAATCCAATTTCCTTTTGGGAGAGGGTATCAGATCCTGTGGAAAAACGAAAAGCTGCAGATGTCATATTTTCATTTTTGTTAGGCTTTTGACACTGTGTCTTGTGACATTTTGATAAGTAAGCCAGGGAAACCTAATATGAAATTACTGTAGATCAGGCACAAAATCAATTAGAAAACAAAATGTGGGGAGTTTTCAGGGGTTTACTGTTAAAATAAAAGGGTGTATTGATGCTGTTCTACAGGAGTCTGTCCTGGGTTCAGGGCTATTCAGTATTTCAGTTGGAATTTTGGTAACAAAACAGAGACCATGCTTGTTAAATTCCCAGAGCACATGGTACTTGCAGAAACATTGGAGAACTGGATTAGAATAAAAAATAACCCTGATCAAAACAAGTTAAGTTCGAAAGAAATTAAATGCAGTTTAATAGCAAGAACTTACAAGTGTTACACTCGGGCTCATATGATTGGCTGCAGAATTTCAGGGTGGGGGGAAAAGCCTTTAATAGGAGTTCTGTAGAACAGGGTCTGAGATATATGGTAGAGCATGAGCCAAACATAAGTCAACATTGTCATGAAGTTGTAAAAAAGCAAATGTCACAGTGGGATGTATTAACAGGAGTATAGCCTACATGATGTATGAAATTTTCCTGCTTTATTTAGCATCAGTAAGACCTTAGCTTTAAGGCTTTATCTGCTTTTGTGTAGTGCAGTTCAACTAATACGTGGACTGACTGGAGGAAATCCAGAGAACAGTGATAGTGATTGGAGGTCCAGGAAATGTAACCTACAAATGAAGAGTAAGTGAATTTTCTTCAAAGATAAAGATGCAATGACAATTGTATGCAACTATATAAAGATCAGAGGGAGCATGTGGAAGAGGTTGTGGAAGCTGCATCATTCAGTCTCTTACAGAAAAGTTAGACAAACATCAGGAAATATACAGGAGGAGTAGATCCTGCCTTAGGAGAGTAAAAGGAGCAAGGTGACCCTGCAAGTTCTTTTCCATCTCTCTTAATCTGTAATTATTTGAAAGTGAGCATGGCATATTCAGGAAATTCAGAATCAGAGTAAAATAAAAAAAGGTCTCAAATATATGGAGAAAGAAGAATAAACTCTGAGCAAAATTGTGATGACCAAAGGTGTTCAGACAACGGCAGGGAAGGAAAGGGCAGTTTAAAGAGTGTTATCATGGCTTTAACTTAGTTGGAGTTTTCCAAGGTCAGCAAATATTTTGCCCTGTGTCAATGATTTCTGTAACTCAGGAGACAAAGGAATATTAGAGGTTTTTTTTTTTTTTCAAGAATTACACAGGTCTCATCGTGCTACCACTGCTGAATTCCTTTTCTGTTAATGCTATTTGAAATGTAACTAACCTTTTCTCTCCTGGGTGCAACCATTCTTCAGTATGAACCTGTATGTACAGTTTCTTTAATTTTTGCTAGGTAGAAGATACTTGTCTGACTTCAAAATACTAGTGTTATATGGAGGATGAAGCACGACTCATTTCTTTTTTTCTAAATGTTCTCCCACAAATAGTTGTAATTAACTTTTTCCTTTTAACATTCATGTTTCAGCTATATCTAAAAACTATGTTGTATCAATCTTTAATTTCTTTTTTTCCTTGATCTGTGAATTTTCATAGATCACATAGGAGCTAGCTTCTGGTCACTCTCACCCTAAACAGCAAGATTAGTGTGGAACATCTGATACATCCAACAGGAAAAGATACAGGAATGGGGCAAACCTATGCCTTTTCCCTCAGAATTACTTTGATAATTAGCTTCAGACCAGAATGAGGCATTTTTCTGTATCTATCTCTTCGTCAGGAACCCTTTCCTACTGCTTGCTGGAAATGTGCCAGCCTTTCATTTAAGCAGTTTCAAAAAGGGGTTAGACAAAAATGCGGGCATCAAACCTGTAAAGATACACAGCAGTAAATGGTCTGGGAAGTTCCTTCTAACATTGTTAATATAATAGTTGGGGGTGATGGGGGAGTGAAAGGAATGCGGGTGGCACAAGTGATCTGACTGGCATGTTCTTCCTAAACAACATCTACTCTTGCTGCTGTCCCAGCTTGAATCTTAGGCTGCATAGACTCCAGAGGGGCCCAGCAAAGCATTTCTTAGGCTCTCATGTCTCACCATCCTTGAACACTCAAGGGAGACCCTCCTTCCACTCTCACATTTCTCCAGCATGCAAGTTGCAGAATGGATAGGATAGCCACTGAGAATGGCTGAGTTCATCTGACTTCATATTAATCTATATTAACTGCTCTGGTGTATGCAACTGCCCTGACAAAGATGTGACAAGTACCAGGGCTTTCTGGCTGTTGAAACTTGATTAATTTTTTTTTTCATGAAAAGGGATGAGTAGGGGGAAGATGCTTTTATACTGCAGAGAGCACTAAGGTCATTGATGAACTGACCGAAACCACCCATTCCCTGTCCCTCTTGTGCTACTCAAGGGGAGTGGAGGTAGAAAACTGTTGTCAGACACACAGTCCCAGAAGATGTGCATCCCCAGCCAGTTAAAACTTATCACAGATCAAACATGACTGAGCACAGATGGGGTCCTGCTGCAGAGCTGATTTGAATCAATTCCCCCTCAGAGCTGCGAGTCTGTAGTCGGAAGCCTTCCCCTGGGACTGGAATACCATGCGAGGTAACTTCCCTGGGACTGAAAGCATTCACATCACATCAGGTGAGTGATTGTGGATATTTTAGGTCATTTTTCTAAAGCATTGTTAGCAAATCCTAGGAAATCTTCAGTCAGTTGTGTAGGAATATTCCCACCTGACATCCGAACTTGTGATTTACTTGTTTGTACGAGTGCTGAGTAGTTTCAGTTAGAATGAATCTTCATTTTCAGTGGCTGGTTGTCTTGTTTTGTGAGTGCCTCTGCAAATAGTGAAGACATGAAGGTGGGTTTCCTACAGCCCAGCAGCAGTGATGTGGCTATTAAATAGGTCCATGCTAAAGATTCAATACCCACAGGACTGTTAAATAAAAATATATATGTACATGTGCAAGCATTCAATTTTACTAGGCCCTAAAAAGCCCTTAATCTGTCTATGCCAATTGTCCTTGGTGGCTTGACGTGCTGTTTATGCTCTGTGGACAGTTCCAAGAATGGGACCTTCACATGAAATATATATGCTCTCTGGAAAAGTCTGGGGACTACAGCATTAGGTGGAAGCTTCACCGAGACAGTATTTCAGTCACGCCTAATTGGGTTTTTAGTTTACTTTTTAGTTTTTAGAAAACCTTTGGATTGACACATTTGATAGTGACAGAGATGGACCTCCTAGTTCACACGGCTAAAACACTGGGTGTCATTATGTAGCACTGATAAATCAGGGGAGCAGTGACATGTGAGATACACACATACAGAGGCTGACAATAATATTTCATTTCTAGAAAAAAACTTTAGGTCTGACAAATCTGTAGCTAAAAGTAGAATTTGGAATTTTTAGTTTCACACATTCAAATATCACAGAGTGGAAAATAATGTTGAGCAGTGTTGATACTCTTTGCTCTGCAACATTGGTCATGGGTCTGAGCTAAACTTTTATTATATGCAAGGACAGAAAAAAGAGGAAGCCTAGTCCAAGGAGGGTAATATTAAAAAAAAAAACCAAACCCTCCTAAACTCTGTTTTCAAAAGTGATTCAGGCACTCAGGAAGCTGTTCTCCTTTGAATTTCAACTCACTTTTGAAAGCGAGATGGAGATGGGCTATCATCTTTGAAAGTATGGCAGATGGTGGGAGTAAGCTCTTGCAGTCCCTTTGAAGACAAGTGTTTAGTTGTCTGGAAGTTTTATTTGCCATCCAATCCTAGACTGACACTTGCAGGAGAGTAAAATCAGAGAGAGTGTTAGCAGAGGAGCACAACTGAGGGCTCTAAATCACCAAAATCAGTGATGTAAAATAAGAAGTATGAGTAGTCGTTAATGTCCATCAACGTGTGCTTTACTGTTTGACAGTTTCATTCCAGCCAATATAAGACAAGTGATCCTTACAGGGAAAGGCAATGGGAGACTCTGGAAGAGGCTTCTAGATTCCCAAGGATATTTCATAGGGGAAGGTGAACCTGGAGAGAAAGCTAAGCAAAAACTAGCAGAAGTGATAAACTAAACAGGCTATGAGGTAGGCAGGATAATAAAATGCTGAGACCTGTTGGATCAGGATTTTTTTACTTGTGGTTTCAATCACAATATCTATTCCACACTGTAAAGGGAAGGAAAACAGAGGGGGAAATGACACAGAATAGACACAGAGGCAGTAAAGGAAAAACAGAGCCAGATTTTTCCAGAGAGGAGAACAGGAAGAAAGTGGAAAGATGGGACTTTGCTTAGTACTAATTGTATTGAGATGGAACCAGAATTCCAGAAAATTAAAAAGGAGGAGGAGAGAACTTGGAAGAAGAAAGGGTGCTTATGGGAACATCAAGAGGAGAAGAGCATGTATTTTGTATTGGAAATGTGTAGGTTAAAACAGCAGAGATATAACTCATTGAAACAGTCAATCCTTGTCTACCTTCACTAGGATTTAAACATGTCATTACACGTGCTTATAAACATCCTTCCTGTTTCCTATCATTGTTGTCTCTTCATTTGATGAAGTGAAATGCCATGAGTTTTCTGCAATTTGACCAACATCAGATTACTGAGGCCAGAAAATTAATATCTGTCTCACTTACAAACATGCCAGCTTGTCAGACTGCTATTACAGTAACCAGCATGAAACTGCTGCTTTTTAGGAGACTTGTTTGCTGTACAGTTCTGCAGCAACTCTGGGCATGACAATAGAAGGAATGGCACATACCTCTGTAACTTGCATTTGGGCAAAGATACCAACCTGAGCAAAGCATTTATCTGCTTTTCTGTGTGGCTTTACTTTTTTTTTTCTGATTTTGTTGAATACAATGTATTTTCACTTTGGACAGAAAGCTGGGGTCAGTTGGAGAAGTTTCAGTAGGCTGACCATCAGTGCTAAACAGCAAAGAGAAATTCACTTCAAAGCAAAATGCATTTTAATAAAAAAAATGAAGAGGAAGGAAATAAGGGACTTACCAGGGTCATAGAATGAGAGAAAGAGAAAAGTAGCTAGAGGAAGCAGTACTTTGTTTCTGGTGTTTTCGGTAGATAAATCCGAAGCGTGAGAAACTAAAGATTTTAGAGGTTGTGTCCTTAGTAAGTGGGAAATCATTATTACACAGGCTGAGCAGTTTGGAGCTGCAGTAAATGATGCAGGTCTCCATCTTGATGATGGTCTTAACTGCAAGTGATTATGTGAGAAGCAACCTCACATATTGTAACTAAATAAACTTTACAATATAATTCTAAGGGAATAGAAAAAGTGCTACGTATTTCACATATGTACGAATTGAGGAAATATGTTTATGTTGCCTATGGTCACAGAGTGATTCAGGCAACAGTCCTGAATGGAAACAGGTAACAGTAATTACTCTACGATCCTCTTCCAGTAACTAAGCAGCTCTGCCTCTCATGAGTGCTACATGGTTCTTCAAACAAATCTTGGTTTTGAATATTATAATGGGACTTTCAAAGAAATTTGCAGGAGTTAAACATTCATAATGCAAAGAAATTAAAAGACAGTGGCAGCTTTGAAATTCCAGCTCTGACTCCTAAAGATAGCAATTGTGTTATTTTTTAAAATGCTAATGGGGAGTTTGTGAATCTAGATATCACACCAGGATGTTAGACTATTAGAACCACTTGTTTGCCTCCAGTTCTGCCCAGTATAGCAAGATCATGGCTATTCGTTATCCTTTGTGAAGACCTTTCATTAGCTCAGCATTTCTTACATTGCATTAGTACTTTCATTGGGGATTTTCTTTGTGCTTTTCCTGATATTGGACCTTTAACGTTACCCTTCTTATTGCCTGAGTGACATGGGAGGTAGCTCTTCTGATGCAAATGATAGCAGGAAAGATAATAGCTTGTACTGCAAGGGATATATTTAGTGATTCAGAGGGTCTTTCCCAGATCAAGTTAGTGCCTTATCGGTGGGTGCAATGCAGACTAGCATTAACTATGTTTACAATGGCTTATATTGATATATTCAGAAGCTGGAGATTCCAGCTTTTCCATAAATGAAAAATGAGTCTGTTTGCTTTCTGGGCTAATGACATTGCTCCTAGAAGCACGGTTTACCTGAAGAAAGTCAGAAAAGGGAAGAAGTAGCTCCTGCAGGAACAATAAAAGATGGATGAGTGAAGAGGTGAGTGTCCTTTAATACAGAAAAGGCTCCTAGGTAGCCTTCTTTTTAAGGAATTAATAATTGCAAGGTAGTATACTTGCTGTGTGATGCAAAAGAGTTGGTGAGAGAACCTGCTGTTGTAAATGGGTTGTTGGCAGAAAGCTCCCTCTCCAGCACAAAAATTGTGTGGAGCAGGAGGAAGCAACAACTATGGACTTTGAAGGAGAACACAAAGGCTGCACTGTGGTAAGAAACAGCAAGCCTACCTGTACAAGTTCAACATTTGAGTGCTTTTCATCTTCTGTGCATGTAGCTGTCTTTTATGACACATTTATGACTCATTCTTCTAGGGTGCCAACATCTACACTAGTTGCTCCAAAATCTTGATTGAGACAGTTTTCCACATTATGTGACACCCCTACCTGCAGTAAATGTTACTAAATTTGGGCCCAGAAACTATAGACAGGTAGGTAACAAGTTTTGCAAGTGGGTTACAGGTCAGTCCTGGTATCATGTTGCCCAAGTTTCACCTCACTGTTTGGTGTAGCTTTCTCTTCCTTCTTTTTCCCTTGCATGTAAAATATTTAAGGGACTTTTTTTCTTCAAGCAGGTTGAACACTGCAATATCGTTTCTGTTCATGGACCAGTGAGCACTCCAGCTTGTCAGTATTCAAATTACTATCAAACTGTTTAGTACCTGTCTAATTAAAACAGAACTCAGTTGCTGATCTCTTCATGCTAAAGCAAATTAAATCCTAATAGGAAAAGTGATATATCACTTAGATCAAGAGAAAATGAATAATGATAACATAGCCACCTCTTTTGTACGTTTGTTTGGGTTTTTTTTTCCAGAAGTGGAGGAGGGGAATGGCAGGCAAGTCTGCTTTCAGATAAAAACATATGTACTGTTGCAATCTCCTACTATTCCTGGTACCAGCAATATCCCTGCATTCTACTGTAGAGAGATGGAAATTTCCATTGCTGAAGGGAAGCATAGTTCCAGACATGAAGCCTGGGGAGGGGAAAGGGAGGCAGCAAATAGAGGAAGAGAATACTGAGTAAGGGAAACATAACCTTAGAATGTTTTGAGCTGAATGGGAAGCTTTTGCGATTACTTTGTTGACTAAAGGAGGGCAAATGCTCTGTGGAAGTCCCCTAGGATCCTTTTGTTTGGTCCCACTAAATTGTTCCCAGTATCCTAGGGGAAAGGGCTGTCGTAGTCTGTCTGATACTCTTGGGTTATTGATAAAAATAGAATAGAGAGTATCTCCTTACTTTCAGTCTATTTGCATAGTTCTTCCTAGAGCAGAATGGTCTGTTCTTCTCCCGTCAACAAAGGGACCACTTGTCTTGGGGTATGAGACCTTCAATTCTTTTCCCTTCTTTTTACTTTTTTTTTTCCCTTCCCCTGACCCTTCCTCTCACTGAGTTGTAGCACACTTGCCTCTGGCTAGGAATATTAATGAGCATTTCTTTTCAAGAGCTTATGCAGATTCCACTCTGTGAATCAGCTGGCAAGGGGTGCTGTCCAAGCGACTTACTCAGAGTAGTGCCCAGGGGCAGAGCATATGAGTGCATGGCATGTCTCATTCCCTGGCCTGAGAATAAAAGGTCAAAGAATCAAATTTCAATGTGGGGTGCCTTGTACAGACAAGGGACCAGACAGAGCCCTTCATACAACAAAGGTTATTCAAATAACTATAATTTAGGAATGACTCCTAAAAATGTAAATTTGCATCAAGATGGGGAAATAAGTGGCTCAGGTGGTTCATTATTAACTGCATGAGCCTTTTTCTTCTGCTAGGGCAGATCTGCCGCAAGTCTTAAAAGACATTGAACATTAAAACTGTCCAAGTAGGGTTCACTATCAGGCATGAAATTAATTTAGTTGGCTAAATGGAAGTGCACTTTCCAGCAGAAGACTCTCAACCACATTGCATATATCCATTGTGGATAGACAAATGAACGCAGTCAATGAAAACTAAAAAATCCTGAGCAGACTACATCACAGAAATGGAGCACTCCATTTTCCTAGAGAAGATGTCTCATTTGACATGAGGGGTGTCAAAGCGACAGTATAAAGAAATGCACACTGCTTAGTAATTGAATACAAATTTCTCTCTGTTCTCTAGTGCATGAAGCCATGATTACTGTCCTCCTCTGGATGCTCCTGCAATCTTGGCCTTGATGATGGCGGTAGCTCAGAACATCGGTCTTTATGTTAGAGACCTTTTCTGAGATAGTGGATTCTGCTCACCACTCCCAGCTATGGCATAGGGCTGGCATCGTTCAGCTCCCAGTTGACACAAAAAGTCTGCAAGAACCGACATTCTGTGAAATAATTTTTAAAGTTGAGCCCAATCTGATTCTAAGTTACACGGTAGTTTGAGTTGTCTCTGGAAATGCTTCTCATTGGGGTACTTACCACTGAGGAGAGAAGTGAGCATCATTTGACTGCAAAAACATGGGTAACATTTTCCCTGTGTAAAGATAAGTCTAAACCAATCATGTGCTAAATTGAACCACCATCATTTACTTTGTCTAAAAAATAGAGACAAGATCATCGTTACAGTCAGCATTCTTGAAGGATTTACATGGTCTCATCTCATGTCCTAGACAGGATTATGACAAAAACGGTCACTCTTTTTGCAACACTTTGGTATTTTTAATTGTTGATCCCACTGAAAATGGAAATATATATGAAGAGTTATTTTTATACAGACAAGACTGCAGAAAAAATGTAATACTGAACTGCAACTACTGGAGTTTCTTTCATTTACATCTTCCCATCTGCCAGTATGGGTGAAATCCTATACAAACTTTGTTCTATTTCTGGGCCTGAGACATAAAGAACTCTCCAAATTGTGTAAGGTTTTCAGAAAGCCAATAGATACATTCTTCCTTTTCACTGTTAGAAACAAAGAAATGATGATTCAAAGAGTGCTGTACTTGGCAGACTGTGGAAAACTAAACTTTATTTTCCTTTTCTGCCACAGATTCCTACACAACTTTGAGTAATTTGCTTAATCTATATATATTGATGCAGCTCCTGCAAAATTAAAGTGATAGTATAAACAGGCGTGTTCTGAGAGTATGTATAAATGTTTTGCCAGGAATTGATTGAAATTACCAAGACACAGGCTTAAATTTAAGGAGATTTTTACTAATATGTTACTTGAAGCCCTATACTGAAACTAGCAAAATTCAAATTTATGTTGCTCAGTGAGTTAATTTTCCAACTGAAATATGAGTCATTACTTTAAAACTGGTATTATTTGGAAAGGTAAAAAGAGAACTCTGTGAAGCTTTTGTAGCCCAACCCTGGAAGCTATTGCCATCCATTGGGGTGACCATTCCCCAGGCGCATTTATACAAAACTACTTCACCTAAGGCTCACAGCACTTTTACAGCTAGCAGATTTTCTTCACTTCATGGCACAAATCCCATTTTAAGAGAACTGCCTCTCAAGTCCTTCCCTCTATTTCTGCATCATTCTATATGCTGGCAGCCCAGGGCACCTCTGATTTTGGGAACACTCACTCCAGAGTTCCTTCCTGGGCTTTGTACTTGCACTGGGGCCTGGCTGCCTTCCCTGCCTGCTTGCAGTAAAGGCTTTGCAGTTGGATGTTAGGGCTATATGGACATCCAGCTTTGCTAGGGCAAATATCTGGATGAATGACTTTTAAAATTTCTTTTCCTTGTATAGTCCTTGGCAAGTTACTTAGCTTCTCTTCTGTTTCTGCATTTGTAAAATTGAGGAAAAGTTTTCTCTTCACAGTATGTCACAGTGCCAGGATTTTCAACATGTTCTGCCATCCCCGTATTCTAGAAATTAAAATTTTTATTACCTTCAATACTTTAATAAAAGCTTACCAACTAGCCTGGATAGACACTGCTTTTAAAATATTAAATATTTCAAAATATTAAGTAGCAACCTCATGTGTGGAGGATAAGGCTTTTTAAATGCTTTTAGTGTTGCTTTAATGTTTTATTCTTCTGACTTTTGCAGGAGAAGAACTAAGCTAACATAAAGAACTGATTACTCTAAGGAAAAAGAGTTATTGGATTACTGCTATAGTGGAAAGTACAGGAAAAAACATGGGCAAAGTGACTAAAAAACATTGTAGGAGTTCAACGCAGCATGTAAACTTTAGATGTCTACTGTAGAGGTAGAGATTAAAAAAACAGTAGTTAGGCAATGGCAGAAATATCCTTCACGTAACTAGCCCTCTCCAGATCTGATTTTGTTCTTCTAGTACTTGAAAACCTTAACCTTCCTTCGCTTTCTTAAGAACATAATTCTCTAAGTAAAATGATTTCTTTGCTCCTACTGCAGATTCTCCACCCTACGATACAGTTACTCTTTGTGATGCACCAGGAGCACCCCAACTGAAAGGCACTTATGTAGGTGCTATGGATTTTAGCTGCCTGTGTAACATACCAGAATGGAATTACTCTAAAAATATTTCTGAACATGAAGCAGATTTCTTGTAACTGCTCATGACACTCTCGTCTCTGAAGTTATTGTTACTTTCTTCCATTTTACTGAAAAGCAGTAACAGGAAAATGGATCACTGTGATGTCTGGTAACATTTAGGAGTTGTATTTTATTTTGATTCACACCCTAATGCCAATTAATGTCAGTTGAATCATACAAGTTAGAGATGGAAAACACCTATTAGATAATGGCAGGGCATGACTGTTCCCCCAATAAATTCTCAAGTGCTTTGTCTCATCTAGTTTTAAATTACTCAAGCAATTGAGGTATCTCTAGGGAGGCTGCTCCACAGCCTAATATACCTTGTCATCATGAAATATTTCCTACTATTCAGACTAAGCTTTTCCTTTGCTTATTTTCATCATCTTGCTGTTAGTTCACCCCTTGCTCTTGCTAAACTACTCCCATTCCTGTCATGTGTTTACTCTTTTCAGACTCCAGTCCATAAATAAACATTCCTGTCTTTTTTTATTATACACTCATATACTCACCTACATTTTTTTCCTTTCATGTAATCTCATAACAGAGACTCTCTTGTCCTGGGACCTCTTTTTGATGTCAGGAACTCCAAACTGAAATGGTTATTCTAGGAGCAGTCTCATTAGTACTCTACATAGACAAACTACCATGGTTTGTGGTGATGGGCCATTTTGACTGACAATGGCATTTCTTGCACTCTCATCACTTCCGAACGTAGGCTATGGTCCAGTCGCCATTGGTCATATGCTTAAGTACTCTGATGCATTGTTGCTAGAAAGATACGAGGCAGAAAAGATATTTGAGAGTTTTATGGAGGAAGTAGGGTTGGCAACTCAAACTGTATAACCGAGGTGAGGAACATGATAGACATCCCTACAGCTCTTTCCACTGGAAAAACTCAAGCCATTTAAAACATAAATCTGATGAGGATGATTTCAAATGCTCTTATGAAAAAAATTAAACATTTGATACTAATTTATAGTTGAAAAAATAATTGTGTAGAGATCTCTGCCAGTGTTTGCAAAGAGACTACAAATATTGAGTGGCTAATGGTTTGCATGCTGACCTTGAATCAATTATTTCAGTTTGAACATCCAGAAGAATTTTGAAGTTTATCTGCCTGAGCAGATGAAGATGAGGAATGAGCAGATGAGGAAGGAGATTCAGTGCCAGATTAACCCTAAACTGTCTGTGTTATGCAACAGACAGTAATAATAAACCTACTTCTATTGCTGTAAGGCAGCCTCTCTTTGTAACACAGTTCGGCCACAGTCGTACAGCAGAATAGCTGTAACATATACAGGCCTCCATGCTGGCCATCTCTTTCTTCTGAGGGCTGTGTAATTCAGGAACTGGCTGCTTCACTTCTAAAGGCTTTGCTGAGCTCTCCTGCTGTACTTCATCCTCAGCTAGCAAGGCACACTTTTAATTCTTCGCTCTTAATTGTTTAAAATGCAGCCAACCTGCAGATCCAGGGCTGGAATACAGAACCGGTCATCTCTGTGATTAAATGAGGCTGTGGTTAGCCCCTGAAGTGACAGTTGAAGTTGAACAGCAGGTTAGGGCTAATTTTTATTAATCGTCCCTTTTATGTTTTTGTTAATGGAGCATAAAAGTTTGTGAGTCACATTCCTTAGTCCCTCAGATCCCAGGGAAGAGTAGTACTTAGACAGCTGATCTTTTTTAAAAAAAATCCAGAATAAAAAAAGAGTGATAAAAACTGCTTTTTACATCTTTTTTCATGGTAAGGAGGAGTGTTGTTCTGTCCTACTTTCTTTCTCTGTCTGTCTTTGTCTGCCTATCCTTAATTCTTTCTGAGTGAGCAAGTTTGTTTCAGTGCTGTACAAAAAGACTGGGTAAATGCCTATATGTATTGTGTACTAGTCTTTCTGCCTTTTAAGTATCTAAAAATCCTCTAAAGTTAACTTAGAAATGGCTGTTTATGTTAAGAAAAATGGAACTATAATGCTTTTCTTTTTCCTCTAACTTTTATTCCTAATAATGGCAGACAATTAGAGCATTTTATAAGGAGGGTCCCAAGTGCCCTTGTGGGCCGTCAGGCTGGAGCAGTGCTGTAAAGCCAAAAACCTGAATTGGCAGTGGTGCTGGGCTGCCGTCATGGAGGCTCCAAAGTCCTGCTGCAGACATTCAAGCCCAGGGCAAAAAAAGCAGCAGGGGGCTATGGGGAGCTGCTGCTCAATCCCTCAGTGGGAGATGGCTCCACAGGAGGGAAGTGGGGGAGCTGGGCTGAAGGAACTCTTGCCTTTTCTGGACAGCTGGTGGAGGAAATTCTGCTTTGAGACTGGGGATGGGAAAGAGTGAGAAAGGTCATGAACTTGTGTCATGAACCTATGTATGGAACGAATAGCATTTTGGCTTCTTGTCCTCTAAATGGAAGTTGGAAATTATCTGGAAAAGAGTGCATTTACAGCAAGAGGTGACTACCAGAGTTGAATGCTTACGGTTTACTTGGTGAAAGGAGAGAAAATGATTCTTCATTAATTTAAGTCTCTCTCTGAATGCAGGTATCTTCCTGCAGATCTTGAGAAACTTATGACAAATATAATGCTTTGCTCATTGCTGCAGTTAGTTTAGGAAGTGTTTAACAGGTCCCAACAATAGTAACTTCAGCAAAATGCAAAATTAATCAAGAACTGGAGGAGGTTTAAATAAAGTGAATGAGTTTTGGATTAATAACTACGCCTAGCTAACAACCCAAACCTAAAGCCATCTCTGGCCCCCGTAGATTTACTTAAAGCTGGTTTCTACGTTTCAAAATTCAAGGGTTTTAAATTACGTTTATTGGCCTGTTTTGGGATTCAGGCAGGTACAACTGTATGCAGTGTTGTTAACTTCAATAATGTAGTGTAAGTGGAGAAAGAATCCACTTAGTTGCCCATTCTTGGTTTGCACTTCACGTACTCTGAGTGCTGTGTGTAGGCTAGATCTAAATTCTGCATCAAGGCCCTCTTGTTCCTGAAGCACCCTGGGGAATTCTGTGATAAAGTGGGACTTCTGTGGCAGCTCAAATAAATTCAGGTGGAGTTCCTTTTTACTGAATTAAATATGCACATGAATAATACAATTGGTACAGTAATCCTTGTAGTTTACATTATCAAATGTAATGTGTTCCCTGCATTTTCAACATGCTGCAAAACTTTGTTATGATAATGTATGTCTGCATTGTAAAAGTTTTCAGCAGAAAAAAAACCCCAAGGCGCTGTGCAGGATACACTTTAGTTTCATTACACCCAGTTTGAGAAAATTTTGATTTTGGACACCTAGTACATGTCCTGTCACCCTCTTTCATTTGCTTTAGGCAAAAAGCCACTTCTCTGGGACTGCTTAAACTCATAAAGTCAAAATGTCCCATACTGTTCTTGAATGCTCAATACTGTGTCTTGAATCATTAGTTTTCTAGTTGTACCTGAAGGTGAAAATAGTTGGTACTGACATTTAAATAGCCATAGTTCACTTCTAGACCTAACATAGTCTGTATTTCGCAATTTTTTCAGAGATTGCTAACGCAATGCTATGTGGTGTAACACTGTATTACTTGATACCATAGGGACCCAAGCCAGAGTAGACCTTAATGCCAGGAGTAACCCATCTATAAATTCACTTCCTATGCAAAGGTTGTATGGAAAAGAGAAGTGATGAGGAACACAGTGACTTGTCCACAACTATAGTGGCAGAGTTGACTGCACAGAGCTAGTGGTTTCAGAGTCTTTCAACATGCAGTAGGGTGACATGTTCTCTCTTTAACTCCCCCACCCACCCTCTTTCTTTTTAAGTATAGATGATGTCTTTCACAATTACTTGGTTAGGGATAATTTTAGAACATGTTTTGCAATGTAAATTGCAAAATACATTGGAATATGCTTAAAAGTTATCAAAGTATGTCTGTGCTTTTCCTAGTGGGACAGATACTTAGCATTTACTGATCCTAGTGGGTGGCCATGTAATTAATGAAATCTTCCCAGGACTTCATAATGGAGCCTATAATTTTCTTTCCAGTTAATAAGAAAATGACTGAACTTATAAAAAGTTCAGCTGGAGACCTCTGGAGCTGAAAGCACAATTTTGAGTCTTCCTTTAAAGTAAGCATGAGTTTCAATGAAACACAAAGCAGAATATGTCAGTCTCAGCAATACAGTCAATGTTTTGCCTTGAAATTTTATATCATTAGACCAATGTAATTTTGGTCCTAATTCTTATGCCAGAGCAAAACACCCATTTAGGTTTCATTGCTCTATGTTTTCTGTTATCTTGGAAGATAAAGATATAGTCAGGTCCTATCATCTATCCTTCTTGATGAGAATAATAGTTTTTTTGGTGGACATGGTGCTCATGTAAACAAATCAGCCTCTTTTTATACTGCTATTTTAAATTTATCTTTAATAATTAGATTTAAATTTAGAGAATGAATACAGATGGAATGTTAAATTGTGTACACTCAAACAGAATGCAGGAAGAGAATATTGATTGACGTATATCTCATGGGTATCTGTATCAGAATACACCTTTCACAGTCAGGATGCTTGGGGTCCTACCTTGGTGTTGCTGTGAGTCACTGGCTCTGTACATACAGTTAGTTTAAGAAGAAGAAATCTTTGTTAATGGGAAGGCAAATTCATCTTTTGTGTCAGTGGGTGGAACTTCCTATGATTTCAGTGGGAGTGCCCCTTGCCTACACACGGGCGCATTTTCTCCTTGGGAAGGAAGTTCTGACACAGTTTCAAAAGTGGGTTTTACACTTAGTATAACATTTTTACACACATTTCCTAACATAAAAAGATGATAATAGGCGATGGTACAGGCAGGACTTGCTTACACAGATGCTATTGGTATTTTAGATGAAGAGTAGCACCTAGAACGCCAGATGTTGTTACTCATCCCTAGTGCTTGCCAAACTGTAATTCATATTACATTAGGGGCTACTGGTTATTTATTTTTTCAGCCCTCTAGAAGTCTAATTGACTATTCCTCCATCTCTTCTCCCTCCTCTACCCCCACTCTTTCTTTCCCTCATTTACTTTTCTTCCACCCATGTTAATACTCATTTTGGCCTAAAGCACAGAGAAATCCTACTGGCCATCCAGGGTTCAGGTGCCCTAGGCCAGAGCACACTAGTTTTGCTTAATGGTTAGTGATGGTATGCAAATAATTTCCCATTTTCCTGTTGAGAGGTGAGTGAGGGGAAAAGCTGAAAACCTTTGCCAAGAAGCTCTCTGTGGTGGATACTAAAATAAATCAGGTAGCAGATGTCCAATCTGAACTTTGGTGGATAATTAGCTGATTCAATATCCAAAAGAAGCAGGTAATTGTTGTGATTTGTGAATCCTCTGCCAGGGCAGATACTTTACAGCTTGCAGATATTTCTCTAATGAGGGAGGATATCGTGAGCTCTGAGCAGTAAAACACTGTTTTCTTAGTATTCAGAAAGAATGGCTGTTTTTTTTCTGTAGGGATGTTCTTGGCATAGACCATTCCTGTTCTTTTCTTTGTTATTTCTTGGAAGTCTTCTGAAAACTATTGATGCAGTATGCAAATTCAATGCAGGAAATGTAACGTTATATAAGTGTAATTGGCCTTTTATTCAAAGGCGTTTTTATTCCTCCTTGCATATTTTAGCCCTTTTTTAAAGTGAAAAAAAAAAGATCAAAATAAGAGAAAGAAAAGGATGATCTATAAACACAATTGTATATTCATTCCAAAAAAAGTGAAAGGAAGATGCTCAAAAGATCAGATTGAGGAATTAGAGAAACACTAATAAAAACAAAAATATAGATATCACTGGAAATGCAAAGAATGGGACTGTTTCAGGAAGAAACAAAGTGTGCCTGGTTGTTACCGTTCTAGGAGAACTAGACACAGAATGAAGAGAATGTAAAATAAGGGCAAAGCTGTAAAGGCACCTCTCTTCCCTTTTTCTTTTCAGTGTCATTTCATAAGTAGATGAGGGAGAGGAAGAAGTGAGGGGAAGGGGGCCAGGAATCCTAGCAACCAAAATGCTACAGATGCAAACACCTCAGAAATGTGCAACTGCTAGTGCAGTTGTTTAAGAGAGTAGGTTCACTACTTCCATTCCTGTGCTTAATAGAGCAGTGTATGCTCACAACTGCATCATGAGTCTTGTTTCCTCCACCTCCTAAAGCAGAAAGTTATTGTTTTCATGGTTGTAGTACTTTCATATACAGAGGTGCTTGCTCAGTTTGGGGAATTAGGACAAAAAACCATCCCAAACCCTAGAGGATATTGCTTGGATGTAGTTAGTTTGAAGAAACAGCTGGAGCAGCGCATGAGAGAAGAAAGCAGCATTTTGCAGTAGTCATTAGTATTTGAGTTATTTTTTATAGTAACTCAGGATTTCCTTTTCCTATCTAAATTATATGTATTTTCTTCCAGTTTCTTTTTTTTTTTTTGTGAACCTCTCCTTATTGTTTTCTTTGAAAACAAATGTTTGAACAGAATTCATAGTAACTCTGCTGAAATCAATGGACCTTCTCTGGTGTAAAAGATAAATTTCCTTTGCTCTTCATTGTCCCTGTTCAATTAACCTCATTTTTCACTGTCCACCCCAAACATGACCTTCCCTACTAAATTACTTCTTCCTTCTTTTTTTTTCATTCTTTCTGGTTTTTTTTTTTTCCCCTTCTCATCTTTTTCCAGTTAGTAAGTCTTCTTGTTACTGGCAACACAAATGGTAGGCCGCTGTTGGTTCCTTCCATTTGCCATCAGGAGGAACATTTCATGGCAGAACTTAAACCTGGCCAAACAACAAGACCACAAATGAAATCATGACCATCATAAACTCCAGTAACAGTGAAAGCGCCAGTTACCCGAAGCGATGGACTTGGAAGGAAAAACCTGAGACATAGCTCACCACTCCATTGCAGCTCGACTCATCTGGACTCTAAAATTTCTTTATTAGAGCCAGTATTTTAGTAACAGAGTAATAACGTCTACTGATTTGCAACTGCATAGAAGAAGCAGCTGAGCTGTATATACAGTGAAAATGGACACTGAAATTGTTGCTTAGTTTGAACAGGGTTCCACCTATACTAGTATAAGTGAAACAATGAGAGAAGATTTACATGCAAATAATTCCAGTTCAGTGTGAATGTTGATTTACTGAGGCTAATAAGAGTTCAGCAGATTGTAACAAAAAATAATGGAAGAAATTTCTTCTGGAATGACAAAACTGAAATCTGCTACAGGCCTTTTAAGGTCATGTAAGCAATGTTTGTCATATTGCTAAGACACTGACATAATCTCACAATCTGAATCCTAAAATTCCTCCTAGAACCCAACTCTGTTTCTCACTCATAACAATGCTTCTATATTCTCTAATTGCATAGAAGTACAAAAAGTACTTCAGCCATTTCACAAATTAATCCACATATTTAATGCAAACCACTTATCCAGGTTAAAAAAGATCTAAGCTACTGAGAGTATGATGTAGTAGTATTATATTATCTTTGAAAGGATGACTGATTCAAAGAAAATGAAGCATAGTCTTAGCTGAAATGCTTACTTTCCTCCAGTCTATTGCAAACAAACCTTTACCAAAAGCTGATTTTAGGAAAGTTGCATTTGAGAACAAAATGATGGTATTGTTAGAAGCTGTTTGTTCTCCTTGCATTCTTGACCCCTGTGCTTAAGGGTCTTCCATATGTCAGTCAGAAAAGGTTAAAAAACTATAGTATTTTTCCTAACAAAACACTGAAGTGATAATATTACAGAAAGAAACAGTATGGACAACATTAAAGTCTAACAGGACTAAGGAGAAAGGAGCAGAATGAAAACAGATTAAACCCTGGTGTGGATTCAGACTCAGTCATACTTTTGTCTTGTGACATGCCCACTGATAAAAGCCTCAGCTTTTCACTTTTTTCATCCTGAGTGGCTGGGAAAGAGAAGTTGTAAATTAACTGCAGCACAATTGACATCTGGAAGGCACAATGCCTCCCAAATTGGTTCGGTTGCTGGGAACTGTGAAATACTTGCGGCATTTAATTCAACCCTGGATTCAGCAAAGCAATTTTTAGAAAATGAGTGTAAAATTTTGGTTCATTTTTGACTTTTAGAATGCAGAAAACGAGAAAAAATAAGTTCTGTGTAAATACAGGGTATGCAGAATTAGGACTTGAAAAAGAAGGGGAGAAAAATATTTTTTCAGGGTTTTTTGTGTGTTATTTTTTCCCTAAAGGTGAATCTTTTCATCACTAATCTTCTATGAGGAAAATAGTTTTCAAACTGTGATCCACAAAACCACTTTAAGAGCATGAGCAGGATAGAATAGTTCAAGAGCAAGTAATAGAAAGCACAACACTTTTGTATCTGTGGGAGCTGAGAAGAAAAAATGGGGGTGTGAGTTGACAAACCCTCTGTTGACAAACCTTGCCAGCCAGCACAGACCGAGGATGCAAGGGGAAGCCAGAGCTCCGACACTAGGGAAAATCTCCCTGCTCCTCTGACTCACTTGTGGAGGAAGAAGTGTTTTTCCAACAGCCTTCTTGTTTTACTGGTTGTCACCCCCCACAAAATTTGTACTGAAAAACAAGACAAAACTGTGCTGTCATTTTCTCAGTTGCAAGCATGGATGGTGTCCAAACCAGGCACAAACCTTATTAAATTTTGTGTGTACCCATCGTCAAGCCTTAGTGCTGTTTCTAAAGCACTGACAACCTTTCTCATGTAGATTGTATCTTTGAAGTTGTAGTGTAACTGACAGATGTTTCTATGTACAAAGTTATTATGTGCATGATGAGCATGATTACTGCTAGGATACACTGTTTGCATTTTACAGTGCTATGTGTAGGATTTACAAAGCCCAGACTATGTCACATGTATCCAAAGTCCAAATAAATTTTGGTTTCTGTGTTCTTGAAGAAGACACTTTGACAATAGAAGAAACAATTGCTTAGAAACAGTATATACTTTCTAAAAGATGTGCTGACCTATGAAAGAATATATTTCTTAAAGTTTACACTGTTTTTACAATGCTTTTGATATTTTATGCAAGCTGTCATCTAATGGAAATAATGACCTCAGGGACATGTGTTTATCTTGGTTTTAGCCCACTTAAAATACATTTAGCCTTTAGCTTTTCCTTAGGCCAAAACCACATCAAATGGGCCAAAGATGGAATAAACACACACATACACTCCTGAGGTCATTATCACTTCATTGTAGTTTTGCAGAAGAAAAGGAAAACAAACTGTGTCTCTTTGCATTACTTCTGAGACTCGATATGCTCAAATGGTGGTGTATACACCATTTTATAAATGTTTTCTTTTCAGGGATGTGCTTTGCTTCTCTTTTTGCCCCTGCTGCATATTAATTGTAAACTCTTTTCTGTTAAAGCTTTGAATTGAACTTTAAAACATTGAAAAGCTGGAATTGCAGAAATTAGAGCTGTAGTTGCCAGAGTATAGTACTCGTAACTGGCATTCTCCATGAGCAGAGATTCACAGATGGAAATATTTTAAGAAGAGTTAACATTGAGAATCTACTCCTTATTTGAAGTGAGTCCTGGAACATTGGATCCGTAGGTCTTAGATGAAGTTATGTTTGTGAAACAGTTAATGAACTCCACACCCCAATGTTACTAGGGTTTACTGACCAGCACAATATATACAGACCAGTGCTGTTCTGCTCTCCAAATAATGCTAGTGGCAAACAAAACCTGCCAACTCACTGTGTGGAAAAACTTACATGTTTTTACTGAGCCCTATTTTTAACATGAATATTGCATAGCTTACTTCTGTCATGTTCTGGTATAGTGGCTGTAGACTACAAGGGATAAGAAAATTTTACTCATCTCTTCAGAAGCTTTAGTTCCCTTCCCAACCTTTAGTTAGGAAGAAGGAGGAAGACAGATTTTTGTCTGAAGCATGTGACTTAAAAACAAAGCCCCAAATAGCCATTCTGTTGATATTTTTTATTATTGGCAATTTAAAAAATAAGCTTAGTATAGTGAAGACTTCATCCTAAACACAAATGTTATTTGATCTCAACACTGTAAAATAGAGATTTTTGGTGGAAATTTTCAGACCTTGTCTCTGCAAAGCCATCCACCACAATCTGAACTACCATAGACTTTAATGGAAATTAATTTCAAAAGTGCTGGGCTTAAGCACACACTTAAGATTACCCATGTGTTTCTCTGTTTCAGAGGTTTAAAGATGAAAACGACATGGTGTGAATTCTGGGAAGAGAAGATGACCCTGGCAGATGTACTTTGAGTGGAAAGCATGTGTTTTGCGCACACACATGTATGTTAATAGGAAATGTTGGCGCTCTTGGTTGAGGCAAATTAAGGAACTCCAAAGCTCTGCGCTGCAGAGGACGGTAAATTACTGATTCATACACAGGCCTGCCAAGGGACCAAAAGCAGCTGGGAGGTGGAGACATCTCTCCAGGTAAAGCCTAGAAGCAGCACAGGGTGCTTGAAATCAGACTCCCCGCAAGGCTGCACCTACTGTAATCCCAGCAGCACTGGTGAAACACACCAGCTACCAGCAGTAGCAAATACATCAGTTGGTTTCCTTTGCTGATAACAGCTTAACAAAAAAGAAGGCTATAGTCGAAGGGGCAAGGTTTTACTAACACAGATGCCCGAACCAGATGTCTTTCCTCATCTGTACATGCAGACACAGCTGTTGTTCTTTCTTGTTGCTCTCATGGTAGATTTCAGGTGGTTCTTCTGGGCTTGAATCACTCTTTCTGGATGTTTTAGACTAGCAAGCTGTTTCCTGTGTTGCCTTAGCCTCAGCTGCCTGTCACTTCCTCCACTGATCAAATCGTAACCATAAAAATAATCCCTTCAGAGCTAATACCCACCCTGGTTAGAGGCCCTCATTTAATGTGGAATCTTCGAGTTGGTTGTAGAGATACTGGTATCAGGCAACATATTAATCTGTGGAGTACAGACAGTGGAGGCTGTTTGCAGTACAGTGCTTATCTGAAGGGGAGAAGACTTCCCCCAAGTGGACTTTTCCCTTCTAAAAACCAGGCAACACACTTTTGTAGTGGGTTTATGTGACAAAGTTTAGGTAGCGTTACAAAAACCTTGCCACATAAAACCACTACAATTTTTTAGTTTAAAAAATGAATCCATAATGTTGATATCACAATTTCACTGGTAGAGGACCTTCCCATTTGAGTAATAATATCTGACAAATTACATCAGTCAGGTTTGAAAAACGTCATACCCTGGCATGCAGCTGAGCAAACAAAATGGTCACCCTAACACCCTTTCCTCCTCCTGCCTCCCCCTAGAAGGGTGAAAAATGTAGAAAGGGAAGAAACAAACAGATACGTAAGGAGAAGCAAATAAAAGTACATGGCTGGAAGCCTTCCCTTCCTTCCCCAAAAGTTCCAGAATTCCTTGGGCACCCTGATCTAGTAGGATGTCACTGCCCATGGCAGGGGTGTTGGAACTAGATGATCTTTTAAAGTCCCTTCCAACCCAAACTATTCTATGATTCTACGAATTGCAGGGTCATGGCCCTTGCTGTTCAACATGGTGTCTGTATGGGGCAGCTCTTTCCCCTTCAGGCACCCCCTGCTCCCCAGCATGTTCCCTGAGCCCCCGCTCGCTGTGTGCACACCTAAGGCCAGTCTCCATCCCTCTGCTTTCCTCACCTTGCTTGATTGTATGTCTTTACATCCTCCCTCTTCCCTGGTTTCACTCTTCAAGGCTCCCTGTCCTGATTTTGCATCGGACAAGAAGAGGGCGGTGGCTGGGCAAGAGAGGGGAACAGGGATGCATCTTCCTGGAGGGCAGAAGGAGGGGGAGACTGTGGAGTGCAGACACAGCTGAGGAGAGGAACTGGGGACTCGCCCTGCAGAGCTGCTTGGAGCTGTGGGAGGGTTTGAAAACGTCTTTACACGTTGGACTCATTTTCATTTCCAAAATTCAGTGTTTCTGGCAGCACTTATTTTTAGTTTGAAGTTCTATTTAACAGTTTTTGAGATCGGGCAGTGTAGTAGTTTAGCAGCCCTTATGTGAAGGAGAGAAGGCTGCAGCTTCTGCACCACTTTTAATATTTGTTTACCATTTCAATTTTGTAGCAGGCCAACATTTAAATATTCTGTTTGCTGTCATTTTGACACCTTCCCTTTATTTGCTTATTTTTAATCTGTGAAAATGTAACACTCAGTGCTTGCTATTTAGAATCTGGGGATTAGAGCTGAATTTTCTTTGAGAGTAGAGTTGAATGTATCCAAAACGTCGGTGAAAAAACTGAGCTGGAGATAACAGGAAACCGTATCTTCTAAAGAGAGGTGACCAATCAATATTTTCTTACTTATAACCAAAATACATTTCAAAGAGAAAGACAAGTTAAAATTATTGTTATTCTATAATAATGAAAGGGTCTCCAAAACCACAAATAAGTAGATAATAGTTTTTGAATGCCAGGATTGTTTTGGGACTGATTGTTTCAGATTGGAGAATGAGTGGAAGTTCATTACGTTGTATTTATCTGAGCCATGTGGTGTGATTCCTCTGAGAGTTTTTTCTTAAAATAATTTGTTTTGATTTGAAAATGCCTCTTTCTTGTCTCAACCTTGATACATTATTTACACAGAACCATATAAAGCTTTGACAACAAAACATGAAACCACACATCATTACAATCCTGAATCTCAGTCCAAATGTTTGAAAGTATTTATGAGTTATAAAGCTTGGCAAAGTTTTATATTTGGTTACATGCTTCCAAGTCTGACCACATAACCTTTAGAAGGCGAAAATTAGTTTTCTTCATGATTTTTCAAAATCAAAATTCAAAATAAAATTCAGAAATGTGGCACCCACTAAAAAACTCAGAAGAAAATACCTACACAATTCCCTGGAATGATCTGAAAGCAGAATTATGCAGAACTGTGTTTGTGAGAAGTTAATGATAGGGTCTTTAAAGGCTACCAGATATATTTCCCTACAGGTAGTGAAAAACCTAGAAGATCATCTCTTTCATTATTTGTTTCAGTTTTTCTCAACATGTGTTTTTCTGTGGAAATCTGTACTATGTTATCACTTTTCTTTGATTTCACTGCTTTACAGCAGGTCACTATGGACCATCTCTGTCTTTGTTCAAAAAGCAAATGTCTCTTACATTCAAGAATTGTTATAACCTACATCTATCATATATGAACAAATGAATGTAAGTAAGCAAAGTAGAATGGTGTGGAAGGACTGAAATACCTGATAATAGGCTAGGTCATTGCCCAGCAATTATCTTGTATATGATATTTAATCATGGCTGCAAAGTTAGTAGGTATAAAATCTAGTTTTCAACCTTGCATAGAAAGTAGATCAGAATGGCAAAATTAGGATTCGGTCTGTTTAACTAAAAATATAATTTCTTCCTAGAGAAACCATATCCTGGTACACAGAAATGAATAGTCCTCTGTGGAAGGAAGATGGATGTTACCTGAAATTTTATGTTTTTTATGAAAACAATTTTTTACTGCTATAAGGGTTTCCATAAGGCCATGCACATCTTTAAGATCAGCTGGCACCTCTTATCTTCTTTAGGGATATGTCATCAAAGATTCACTTGGGGTTTTACCTGCATGGCCGCTATAGTGTTGACAGGATCTGTAAAGTTAGATCAGCTTGCTGGTTTAAAAATTTACCCTATTTTGTTTTAAACTGTGCTGTCTCATTACACAGAAATGAAGAGGATTTTTCTGATACCTTATTGAGATAGCAGATGTGGGGTTTTGTATGTTTTTATTTTTACTGCAGTTTCTTTTGATTAGCTGCCTATTCCTTGTTAAGCAATAATAGGAAAACATTTCTTCAGGGTTTTTTTTTTCTGCTCCAGTCTTCTCTGTGAAAGTACAAGAAGGAGAATTTTAAAGATCTGTCCTGTGAAACTGTTATCTCTTTGATTAACATTCAAAATTCTGTTGCTTGTTTTATCAAATTAATGTAACTTTGAAGAAAGGAAAAAGGCAATACTGATTTGTAATAATAGATTTTAATTAGGATGAGTGTTTGAGTCTCAGGAGTCTGTCCCGTGTGCGTTTTCAGATCTCTCATCCTCCCAATGTCAGAACTCTAATTACCACCCTTACAGATCAACTTGTATTTTGAAGATATCAGAAAATACATCATGAAAGATTCTTCTTTTTAATTGCATCTTTATACCCCCTGCTATATGGTTTCTATTGCCATCAATATTCCTCCACTGCTGTTTCTGTGTTTTTACTTGCTTTGTTATAGGTGAGCCTGTCGAGTTACACTTGGAAGTGGATCTGTGTTTAAAACTCTCTCTGTTCTCCCCAGCTTCCATCAGAATTTAAATTGTTGGACTCCCTGTGCAGTGCTTGGCATGTATGAGGCATTAGATCAATATAATCCAGCCTCAGCGGCGGCAGCAGCAGCCATCTCGGGGCATGGGACTCACCGCAGGTTATAGCTAACTCCTCAGGCGTGGCTGCTTCTTGCCTCTCATGGCAGCAGCCTGCATGGACAGCCTTCACTATGGCAGCAAGTACCAAAATCCTTGTCCTTCGGTCACCACTGTCAGTGCATTAGGAGAAGGGTAGGAAATGAAGGGTTGGTAATCTCCAACGAGAGAGCCAGCATGAACAAATACTGATCACGGACCCAAGAGTTTCTGTCCCAGGCCAGATGGGCTGGGGTCTGTCAGGGGGTTTCTCCCTCTGTTGTGCAGGCATACCTTTTGGAAGAACAAAGCATGAGTCTTGGATTCTTGAGACATTAATAGATTTTTCGCATCCTGAAAAAATGCTTTGGCCAACTGTTTTTTGGTGTCACTTCTTCCCTTTTCTCCCTTTCCCGTTCAGTGCCAGGCTTAGTGCCATGGTGCACTCTGAAAACCTTTCAGCACCAACAAAGACATTTAGTATTAACAGCTTTTGGTTGAGCTCTGAGTGAAAAAGAGTGTGGGTCAGCAGGGAATTGAAATTAAACTAATCTCTTCACATACCAAAGCAGAAACACCACAAAAATCCTGTTAAAGCCTAAATGCGTGGTATCAGCCCTGCCTTGCTCCCACTGCCTGATGGTTTTGCAGCTGCCTCCACCATCATAGGTAGACTTACTGTGCCTGTCAGAGTTGGTTCCCTCTGAGCAGGGAAGGTTGGATCATGAAGCTCTCCACTTCTGCTTATGTGGTGCTATTCACTGTCGGTCTATCATGTACAGTTAGCTGGCCTCAGAGCTAAGCGGGCAAGTCTTTTAATTCCTTGAGAGATTTTTAGGTCTGCATGTAGATTTAGTACCCTGTAAAGTCCATCTACTACAATGTCTGCATTAATTTTTTTTATATACCTCCTGCATCTTGGATCCATTGATAACGAGGTCCATTAGATGGAGAAACCCGTTATTTAACAGTCTTCACCTGAAGTCCAAAAGGTGAGATGATGAGAAATGATCTGTGAGATGTTCATCCTGCCTACTGTCACTAGTTTCAGAGTGAGATGTGAATTGAGATCAAGTCCCTTACTTCTTATGGGACTTCATACTTCATATAGCAAGAGTTTCAGCAGACTCAGAAGAGTAAGCCAAGGCTAAGCCACATTTATATTCAGCAGCACAAGAGACAAAATTAACAATGTCAATGAACTCTTAATTTCTTTTCAAAGGCTAATGAGATGTCTGAAAGAAGTGATATTATTGGCTTAATTGGATCCTTGTCTGCTGTGCTATGATCTGCAAAACTTGATGGTAACAAGGAGTATGCTGCCTATACAACAGAGCAGGATCCTGAACTCCTCAGTGGGCTCTACAACAGCGAGGTGGCCACATTCACTAACCTCCACTTGCAAAGGGCCAAAGCAACTACTGATTCAGTATCCTTGAACTTGTTTCCTGGTTAGAAGCCCTCAAACTATGGCTGAATGTCAGAAAAAGCATAATATTCATTTTCCAAACGTCATACTTCTTTTAGAAGCCTTGAATTTGGCTTGACAAAAGCTAAAAAATATTGTTACGATATTAGCCACTAGTAAATCCTGTGTGCAGAGTTTTTTTTTTGTTTTAGTTTCAACAGCTACATAAAGCAAATATAAGCATACTTCAAAAATCTTGAACTATACTATTGATCAACTTAATGGGGAAATAGGACATATACATTTAAGAGAAATAAAACAAGTTTTTAAAATGTAGAATTTCATGATAAATATTTAGATATTATACGTATTTCAAAATGCCTTGTGGAACATTATTTTGTGGTTAAACATTCAGCATATTTTGTGGGGTGTTATTTTGACTTTCAAATCTGATGTTAGTGAAATATTCATGATGTAATTTCAATATCTAAATAAGATTCTGGTGGATTTTAATTGCAAACTTGTTTATGAAAAGTCCTTTTTTCTACTGGAAAGACAGTTATAGAAGAATCATGTTAAAGGTGTCTGTTTTCTGTACAAAAAAAGTGCTGTGGGATCTTTTCCTGGATGATTAGCTGCAGGGAGGAAGGTGATGGCTGTGAGGCGTATGTTATGCGGCTGTATGTGCCTTGCTGATCAGTCCTCTGTGCAGCAGCCCTGACAGCTTGTAAATATCTACACAGCATCCCAAAAGGAAGAACCTGAAAATATAATAGAAAAGAGATCTAGAAAAGACTGTACAGATAAGCTTTGTTATTTAAGGTAGGCAAAGGTATTTATTTCATAGTGTATATATATATATATATATAAAATCTAACTAACGCAAATATACAATTTACAAAACCCCTTAGTAGTTTTCTTTCTGCAGAGTTTTTGACTGAATATATTTCTCAGATCAAGGGACTACTTAATGCTCCCTGAAATCAACAAGACTACAACGGACTTTTCCTAAGCATTGTCCTGTCTGCAGTAAACTCCTTAGAAAAAATGTTTGTCTTCCTTTAACATATGTTTTACTTTTCTCTGTTATAATCATCTAATATTTACAAAGCTTCTTATGTGCTTCACTGAGAGTTTGATCTTGTTATCTAGAGGCAAAGTTTGGCTTTTAATTACTGCACCATTTACCTACTGTAGTAATCTAGTAAACTAGAACAAGGACAGTTCTTTATATTTAATTCCTCATGTTGAAAATTATGACGGGGATCATTTTTCAATGCAGAGAAAGTAAAATATTATGGTTTTCTTAGGTTATTTCTGTCAGTCCATTACAAGTGCCTAAAAAGCAACCGGCAAAGTTTGAATTTACTTATTTTATTACATATTGAAATGTGGCATATCTTTCATTTGCTTTGGTTTCCTGACAGTCTGCATTTTCTGTGCCTTTAATGATATCACAGAACTGCCATGATAGTTAGATGCCTTTTGATTCATACTGAGTTTTCCTTTTTGTGTAGATCAATATGGTTATTAGAATATATTTTTCTTAACAGGGAATTTTGGGTTATTTTAATGGGGATTTTTGAATCCAACATCTTGGGGAGTTTGTTCTAGGAACTTTGGTTAACAGGGAAAGAGGATTGCACAGTTTTGGTGTCATGGTGATAATGTGATCTCAGCTATCCTATCTAGCCACTATGATGAAAACAACACATTAACTTTTTAAGTGCTGGAAACCCATAAGGGCTTTCTATTTCCAGTACTTTCTCATAGGCTGCTAAAAAGATAGAAGAGGAGGGAAGGAAATTGTCCACCCACGAAAATTAGGAACACTGAAAGGTCAGAGAGACTCAGGTAAAGTGCTGTTTTTTCACAGAAAGAAAGAAGGATTTAAAAAGCTTATTTTAGGGGAAAAGATTGTAAGAAGGACAGGAAATGGCGCGAGATTTGAATCTTGAGATAAGGTTGTAAGAGAAGATTAAAAAAATGGATAAAATGTCATAGGCAAGAAACAGCAATAAGGAAGTCTAATCTGCACTTCAGAATTGGCACAGTATAATCAATTCTATTTTGGTTGGCAGGAAAAGTCTGTATATTAACTTGCTCTGCTTTTTCATTTGAACTGGTTTCTACAAAGTGGCAGTGACCACATTGCTTTTCTTTACAAACATGTAATTTCTTCTTATACCCTGAACTGCATTATGATACAGGTGAACAGTTATTTACATGTGAACTTCTTGACACGTACTCTTGTTCTGTAAGAATACCTAGGCATGATCTTTTTATTAGATGATCTGTGATAATACACAATCCTTGGACTTTTGTCAGCAGAATTTTTAATTCTTACGACACTATGATTCAGATTTCCACATATCATTTGCAAATGAATGAATTTCAAATCTATGCAATAATTCCCCTAGCTTACATGAAGTCTGCATTTGGCACACAGAGGAAGTAGTCCACAGAATTCAGCAGACTTTGCATCATTTTTGGAGTGCTAATGAGGGCCCTGGAAATGTATATATCGCTATAAACACAGAAATACATATATGAACATAAGTACATATATTCATATGCATATATATGCATATGTACATATATATAGGGTTTTTAAGGATAATACTGACTTGCTACCTGGAGGATGTTATACATATTCCACTATATAACTTCTTCAGAGAAGTACTTTTTCGTAAGTAGGATTATTCAAGTCACTTACTGAAATGGCAATGCAGAACTGCTCAACATAAATTGAAAAATTGGCAGACTTTAGTAGCAGCATCTATGTGCACCTCCAGTCAATGTGGAAGAGAGGAGCTTTAAATTCTTGGCTTTAGAGGAAGTCAAAGGCTGTAGGTAGCATAGAAGTTTGCATTCAAGAAACGTTAATTAAAATTCACTGAATGAAAATTACAAGATGGATATTGAAAGTGTTCAAGGCATCTTGTTGTCCAAGTCAAACTTCATTCAATGGCCTCTGTTTTGAAGGGAAATAATTTACTTCATAACAAACGTGAGTAGAGATTCAGTAATGTGAATTGCTTAAATAATTTCACATTGTGAGCTGACGTAATAGCCTTATTTTGTAAACACCACTGAAGAAACAATTGACCAGCAGGATAAGGACATAAACAGCACTGAGCACGTCAAACATTCTCAATAAACTTTGTAAGTCTAGGAAGAAACCTCTGATTCGGGAATGAGCCAGGTATGTCTGAAGAGGTCAAAATAGAGAAAAAGAAGAGTTTAAAATCACAGGAAGGAGCAATATCCCTAGCACACATAGGTGAATGCTGAAGAATTGAAGACTTGACTTTAAGAAAACAACAGTGTAGTCTCCTCACAGAGCTTCAGAGCCTTTATTTTCTGCCAAGGTTGCTCTATTAGGTCTGTTCTTTGTGGAAGAATAAAACATCAGAGGTGCTTCCACTGAATGAGCAAATGACCTGATAAATACTGATACTATTTGTTATTTTATTGTAGTGTTCTGTGAGTGTCTTGTGGGATTACATCCTACCAGAGCTTTCAAATGAGGCATAAAAATTGCTACACTTTTGAACAAGAAGTTCGTGGGTAAATATTTATTATTTTAATGGTTGTAAGCATGAAGTCAAAGTCTTGAGTCTTTTAGGACATTGCTGAAATCTTCAGCACATCTCCAGAAGGCTAATGTGCATGTCAAATTCCTGAAGTCAAAAGGTGTGCTGAATACCAGACAAAACTTAATAGCTATGATAAGGCAATGTATATGCTTCACAATATTTCAGAAAGAAATATACTGCTAATACATACTGGACTTGATTCCATTCAGTTTTTCATTCCCCCACTAAGAAAAAGGAGATGCACTATTCTTTCTTATTAATCCTCCTTTCAAAAAAGTGTTTGTGTCTTCTGCAAAATTTCTTTGTCCCTTTACATTTTTTATTCACTGAAAAAAAGAACTTACTGCATTTAACTTAAGGAGTCAGAATTATGCATTGAGGTCAATGGAATTACAGAAAAGATGAACTTACCCATAATATGTTTGTAGCTTTTTCCTGTTATCCGATTTGATCATGTTGATAGGACCCATTTATAGATGTACTTGCTAAGTAAGAGGATATCCATAATTTTAGAGTCTTTATAAGAGGCAGATAAAGCTGTGTTTCAGATTTAAGCTTTTTCATCTTTGTAGTTTCTGCATTGAAATGTACCATCAAATGACTGTCCAATTAATTGATTTCAAAGTTCTCCTATTGGTAAGAAAACTTTCTACTTCTTGAAGTTACTTTGCTGTGTTGAGACTCTCAGAGGAAGTATGGAAAGGGGATGTTCCACAAAATCAGAGGTGGAGTGGAGATCTCCTGGTATTAAATGAAGTAAAGTACCTCAGTTTGGCTTGCTTTTTCCTACAGTGTAGGATATAACGCAGATGGTACTGGCCACTAACCAAACTGGCTGTTGCTTGAATCCCTCTGGCAGGTGCTGGTGGGGTATATCCAGGATAGTTTTCTTTCCTCCTCTTTTTCTCTTTTACATTCTGTTCCTTTTGCCCCTGCTCAACTGCTTTTTTTTTTTAGCAGAGCATGCCCAGCATAATTAGTAATATTGTTTGTGTCATGCCTAACCTTTTACTTTGATTAGATGTTTCATCTTTTGGAGGGTCTTATGTCTTTCCAGTGGCTTTACTTGGCAAATCTCACTGTCAAGATGACTGTATGTCATTATGTACCCACAGAATTCCTTACTTCTTCAGAAAAGGTCTGATGGGCATCTCTAAAACTCATCTACATAGGGAGCTGTGCTATGCCTAGAGAGTGCCATGAAATTCCAGCAAAGCTGGAGCTAAATTTTATGGTAGCTTTTCACTTTCAGGCTTTTAAAGAACTTGTTTCTAGACATTTTTTGTAACCTCTGACTATGTTATACTCTTTCCTCCTAGACTAATTAATAAGAATAATGTGGAGCTTTGGAAGTTATTTTCTATCTGGCCAAAATAGCTGGTGACATAGAGTCAGTGTATTTTCTTAGCATAATTGCCATATATTTAAAATGTAGGGAAGAGTCTGATCCTCTGAACAGAAGCAGCACATTCAGCTCACAGATGGTTTTCTTCTTGCCAAAGCCTCGGGCTAGGCATCTTATCCTAGCAGACCTAAACTGCCTATCTTGCCTTGTTTTCTCTCCAGAATCCATGCAGGCCATGTGAAAAAACAGCGTGTTTGGTGATTGTTCACATAGCAGTGTTTGAAGCTTGGGAAACTCAATTAGGTTTGCATTCTCTCCAATCCACAAGCTCATTCCCAGCATCAAGATTTTACCTGCTTATTCATTTACCTCTTCATTCAGATAGACCTACAATTTTGTCTGCTGCCAAAAAGACCTCAAAGTGCAAAAATTGTTTTATGTGACTATTCACCCCTTTAAGGAAGAAAAGAGACAGTTGGCACATTCAAGAGCACTTGATGTGTTGCCAGTATTTTTGCCTATATGACTTTTTGACCTACAAACCAACACAACATTAGTTGTTTTGAAATAAAAACCATCTCCATTCCAGAAAACTCTTGGCATTGTATCTTTATTTTATTCATTGTTTTATACTAACTTGGACTGTTTTACTTTTGTGACTTGGGAATTAATTTATCTGTTTGTTTCATTGTACAATGTCTAGGATACTGGAGAAGTGATAGATAAATATTATTGTTGTACATCTTTGTGTATTTCAGAGTGAAAACTTGAAGTTGCATTTGACAAAGAACTTTTTGTTCCTCCCTTTTATGCTCCTTGTTGGTATTTTCCATATATAGAATTTTGTTAGACCAGTGAACTCCTAGTTATAATACCAGCATTAGCAAGTTGTAAGAATAGTGACAGATGCAGATATCTTAGGATGAGATAACTAAGGTAAAATAAATCTTCTTCCAAAACTCGAACTAGGTTTTGAACTAGTAGTTTAGAAATGTGCATAAGAACATTGCCTTTGTTAGTGTGTACTTCAGAATCTCTGGGTAATGGTTGGAAGGGGAGAACACTTTTATTAGAGACATTTAGACCTCCTAAACTTAATATGCCTATGCATATAATCAGTGAGTTCTTGTATTATCAGTTATTTCCAGTTTTTTTTTCACTTACCTGCCCCCAGAAAAAGACACACTCCCCACCCCACCCCAATCTACTGTCTCTTAGCACTCTTTATCTAATCTCCTCATTCACTACAACTGAGTGCAACCTACTGGGGAAGCTGCAGAGGTGCTTGCTCTGGGAAAACTGGGAGTTGGGAGTAGGCGCTTCGACACCCAGTGCAGCTCTCAGGTGCTCCCTGAAGATCTTACATGAACACAAGTCAGAGCATGAATTAGTAAAAGTCTACTGAAGTTTTCTGATTGATTTTGTCAGACAAAACTTTAATTTCTCCAGCAGCAAACCTCCAGAAGTTACTGAAGCTTAGGTGTCATCAGTCAGCATTACACGTTGCCCTGTGGTCTCACAGTGCCCCATAGCTTAAGTGGCAGCTTTGCCAGGGATCACATTGATGAGTTCTCTATGGAGTCTCATCAGAAGGTATTCATTGCTTTATGTTTTTTTCTCCTGCAAACCACATGAATGAACCCCAAACTCAGCCTGGTTTTCACTTTCGTTAACTTGGAAAAGTTTTCAAGGTTGAATTAGCTAAAAATACTGACACCTAACATTACCTGGAACTAATTCATGCTGTTCATTTTACTGGTAACCAGGGGAGAGATACAGGGAAGTTATTGCCTTTCTGTTACACAATAATTCAGTGCAACTAGAAAATCTGCTATTTAGGAGATAATTTTAGCTTGCTGTTGAGGTTACAAGGCAATAAATGGCTCCTTGCTGTACCCTCAGAGTTTACCCAGCACATTTATGAGGCTATTTATTGCTCAGTGTGCTTAGAACCAAGTTAAATTATCACTACTGTATCAAATCTACATTTGAAAAAACCTCTTTTTTTTTCATTCATCCCTTCCTTTATTTCTTTTATTTCTCTTTCTTTGCCAGATATAGCAAAGAGCTCGCTTCCTTTGTATTACTTTTTCAAATAGAATTAAGCCAAATCATATTAAAAGAACAAAACATTTTGCATGTTAATTGCTACTGGATTTTATTAGTTCCTTGATTTTAATTGGTTAAAATTTTGTAGGTCTTTTTTTTCCTTGGGGAAAAATGTGCTCTTGCTACAATCAATTTTGTTAAAAGGATAATTAATTGCTTTAGTATATAAAGTGAAGTGGTTCACTTACTAAAATACTCTGTTTTGGATTATAACCAACTTATAAAAAACTGTTTATATGAAAATTGTTGAAACTTAAGATTCCTTTATGATAGTGGAAAATATTATTCTAACAGTCCTCATACCTTTGCTTTCTCTCGTTTTAGATAAACACTGACACAGTGTAGGCAGTGTTGGGATACTTTTTTAATTGTACTGATGCAAAAATTTTCTTTTATAGTTAGAAGGATAGTTTCTATATTTTTGTATACTGTGTGGTATCACCTGATAGAATTTGTGTAAGAGTACTTATGCTACTGTTTGCATACCACTCACATAGACAGTGGTTTTATGATTACAGTTTATTCAATATACCACAGATTTGCGCCTTATTTTACATGCCTTTTATGAGGGCTGCCTGCACATACATAGCTAGCATATCCAACTGATATCCAAAATATAACCAATTTTGACAGGTGTTATGGACAGCAGTCATGGGGCAAACTAGAAACTCTGTCCCAGCCACAGAGCTGAGTATGTGGTCTCTGCCATTCTCCGAGGCCAGAAGAGAGAACTGACAGTCAAGAATTCTGTGTTTTAGTTATGATTTACCTGCAAAGCTGGAGATCAGGACACCTGGAAAGCTGTACTTGACGAAAGCAGGGGTGCTAGCATCCATGGGAAGCAGAAGCAGAGGAAACCAGAAAGTGTGTAGCATTGAACAAGCCTTGTGGCCTGTGAGAAATCCAGCTGTAGTGTTCTGGCTCTTAGGTCCTGACTAATTTTCTCCTGGGCATATCAATGTCACTTCTAACAGAGTGCATCATACCTAACAAATCATGCCCTCCCTGAGGAGACTCTCTCCAGGGCTTTTTATTGACATCTGCATGTGGTGTATCCAACAGTGTTGTAGAGTTTCTTCCTGCTCTGAGGTTTCTTGTTAAGTGATCATGATGGGCATTAAAGCAGTGCCATGGCAGTATTGCAGTGCTTCATAAGTATGCTACCAAAGCTATCAGGTACAGGTAAGATCGCCATAATTGTATTGCTAGTCTCATGCTCTGCTCTGCCTCTGGCCAAACTCTCATTCATGGGCTTCTGTGTGCCTTCCCTTCCCTTCCCTTTCACTCTCTCTAGCCTTTCTCTGCCTCAGCCAGAATCCTTCCTCCTTCTCTTCAGCAACACCTTTCGGACTGAGAAGGGCTCTGAGGACATCCCTGGGCCCCAGGCAGTGGATGAGAAAGATTGCTGGTCTGAGATGGCAGGACCTGGGCACCAGATAAGTGAAAACCCAGGCAGCCATCATGGTGAGAAACCCTAAAAGGACTACAGACCCCTTAGTAAGGTCTCATGAACTTCTATGCAATGGGAACTCGTAAGAACTGTTTTGACGTCTTGTTCTCTTCCTTGCTTATCTGTAATGTTTCCTAATGTATTGATATTGTTAAAAATTAATCTGAGATCAGGCGTATCCCAGCCCAGGCTACCTTTCTCTGAAGGCAAAGATATTATGTTGGGTTTTATGATTTAATGAGTATTTTCACTTTTACGTGAAATTGAAAAAAATTTCCTTCTCCTCTTAACTCAGTTCACATCTGTAAGTGATTGCAATAAAGCAGCAGCTGAAACTTAGCCACCTTAGAAACTTCCAGCCCATATTAAAGCAGCTCTTAACTGAGTTGGATGATGCTGGTCCTGACTTTCGCAACATACTGCTGACATTCAGTAAGTACCGGAAACTAATTTGTAAAAATAGGTTCTTTTTTAAACTCTGGTATTTAAAGTAACACACTATTTATAATTACACATCAGGTGGAAACAAGAATCAAGTACAGAGTTTCAGATACTTACATGCAGAATATAGAAGGTCTTTCCAAGAGGATCTGATGATGACCTGTGTCTGTAACGCTTTCCCAATTTCCAGATGCTGTCTCTATTGTTACTTATGGTTACAGACATTTTCAAATGTGTGCATTTGTTTAGCTAAGACCATAGCGAGTTGATTTTAGTAAATTTGTCTTTGTAGTTTGCAGACTATGATAAGTGTGATTTAATTGTGAACACCATTGATGTGCCATTGGGAAATGTGAATATGTGTTGTCAAATACTTTAACCACTAAAGTCTCCACAGTCATCGATAATGTAAACTTTCTGTGTGGGAGGGCATTTGTGTCTGTATATAAAGGAGACTAACGGAGACCACAGCAAGGATGATATGTTGGCAGGTTATAACATCTCTATTTTAGTAACACTGACTGGCTAATACCAGACATACACTTCATAGTGTGCTCATGCAACATACACAGCTTTAATCACAGTATACGATTTGGAGACATGTGTTAGCAATTATATTATCTCATTAGACTGCAATATAACTTCGGCAACAGTTTGAGTTTATGTGAAAAGTATTTTTTTAAGGAAGTGAAGATATTCTGACTCGTGGATGATTCACTGAAGGGAACAGTGGCCTCTGTTTGTCATGGTTACTAACCCCAACTCTCCCATTTCTCCAGTCTCCTGGACTAAAAGGACTTCTCTTAAGACCTCAAGTATAAGATGAAGTAGTTTCTCATCTTATAAAGGTTGATGAAAAAAGAACGATATGGTTATTCAAGAAGACATATTCAATAATTGTTTTAAAGTTCTCCAGCAAGATCTTCCATAGACTTCCCAAATGGATGTCAAAAACTTGGAAAAATTAAAAAATTCTTCTTAGAAGCTCTTATTCTTTTACAGTAGTATTATAAAGAGGCACAAAAAGGAAAAGAGTGATTGCGATTTAGGAAGTACATTCAAAGAGTTTTATATGCAAGGTGAGGGTTGTTTTCAGAATTGTTAATAAAGATTTTGATGCAGCGAGATTGTTGTTTCTATTGTATAAGCAACAAGTTGGTGTTTCTTGGGTAGAAGTGCAATGGTCTTCATTCAGGGATGACTTTTAGGGTGATAGATCTCTCCTCATCAACCTCTTCAAGTTACTAGCGAAGGATAATGTTATTCTGGTGGTTGACTTCTTCAGCATAGGACTACCTCCTAAGAGTATTCTTTGGTTGGTGCTCAGGTAGTGTTGGTTTTTAACTCAATTATTGCAGTAGAGATGGAACATTCTTCATTGGTTCTAAAATGGAGTTGGCAGACAAGGGGGAGAGTCTGTTTCAGAAGGCATTTGAGCTCCTTCAGCGAGCCACAGATTCATATCCAGGCATCATTCCCATCAGGCACTATGTTATTAGCACCAAGACATATGTGTTAGTGTGGATCCTACTATGAACTCTATTGAAAGAGCAGCCTACTAACTGCTTATGGTAATCCACTGGTTTATATGGTGTTTTACAGAAGAGGAAAAGAGACCAAAGGCAGAGTCTCTGAACCAGTGTTTTAAAATATATCTAGTAGAGTGGCCTTGAATCCTTTTCTGTAACCATAAAGATTGGATCCTCATTTGCAGTAAGCTGATGTAGTTCTACTTTATGTGAGTTGCTTTACATCAGCCTTGCAGGATTCTATACTTTCTGCTTTTAAGAAGCGGGATATTATAAGATCTTTGGGTACATGGATCACCCAAAGAGTGAATAAAGATCTTCAGAATTGCCAACAGAGGGGCAGGCAGGGGAGCTGCTACAACTGTTGCGTACTGATTCTGTTTCCTTTCTTAAAAAATGGGTGTGATTAAGAGAGAGCATAATTGCATGAAGAGATTTAATAGCCAGCTGTGGCTGGGGAGGCTGCATTCCAGAACATAGGCATGGATTTTTGTCATGTCCCTGTACTCTGTAATTAAATTTTCATTGAATGACTGAGTCTGACTATTATAATGTAATCACTTACAGCTCTTGTGTGTAATTCATTAGAGCAATAATGAGTTTCAATGAACAGGCTCCCCACCAGTGATGAACTCTGAATGATTTCTATGATAAAAATTCATTTGGAAGGGTGGGAGATGTAAGACAAACCATGGTTTGCTCAAGCTCTGTGCACACCTATGTAAAATAGATACATCTCAGGCAAATGTAAAATATTGCAGCTTTTTGTGATGTCATTGGGAGAGGAGATTCTCAGCATACCAGAACTTTAAAATAAGAGATGTCTCAGCACTCAAGCTATTTACAGCTGTGCATATGTTACCTGTAAAGTTGTAGGAATATCTTTCAGCCTGTTACTGAGTCTGAGGTATAAGCAGCAACTATTTAGTGAGTATCTGTGGTGTCTACTCAGTTATCTTTCCTGAATAACGTGGTTTCTGCTTTTTGCGGGAGATGGGTTGTGGAGGTGGGGGGAAATATAAAAGAGCTTCCAGGAAGGCTACCAAATACTCCAATACAGACGTTTCAAAGTGTTCTTGTTACTGTATCTCCCAAAACCTAAACTATCGTGAGAAGTGTTTGCAAGAAGTGCAAATACCATATGTGCTATCTATCAGACAGAATCTGAACACTTGCTTGTAAGTGAGCATTGTGTCAACACTGGTGCTTTCAGAAGCTGAAGTATCTGCAGAGCTCTGTGCAAGAATCAGTAGTTTGTTTCAGGTTATCATTTCTTTTTTTTTGGACATTCATGAAATTCAGTTAAATGAAAACTATTATAACCACCTTTTTTTTTTTTTCATATCTACATTGCAGGAAACAGTCTTCAGTGCATTAAGATGATAATCTGTCAGCCTTGCTGGTGAAAATGAATTTGCCACAAGTTGCTGGACAACTTCTAGCAGAAGAATTTTATTCCAAGATTTCCTGAGTTGAACTGTTCTGCAGGAATGTTCAATGGAAAATGCCCGACAGTAACCACTTAAGTAGGCTGGCCAGCCTATCTTCCTGTCACAATTCTTTTATAAGAAAGCAAGATTTCCACCTACCTTGCAGCCCAGACTATAGGTTATCTTCAGATATTTAGGTAACAATTTCTCTGATGGACTCTACTGCTTACCAAGTGGACTGCCTTGCTTGTGGCTCCCCCCATCCTCCTGTCAGCTGGTGCCTGCCATCTAGATGAGGGAGCTGCCTGTTTTCCTTCTCCTGGTTTCTTTCCACCAGTTTCCCCAGGAGCTTTGTTACCTGGGTTCTACATTTTGTCAAATGTAGGGAGCTGAGCATCCTGCCAGCTGGGCAAACAGAAGCCAAAAAAATCTGAGAAGCATATTTCTTTTCAGATTGTTCCTACCTTGGGAACATTTTGGAATTTCCAAATTGAAACTGTCTTTGTAGGGGTAATGTTTTTTTGGCTTTTTTAGTGATTTTCATGAGTTGGGAGTTCCATTTTTATGCAATCTCTGTGGTTTAATTATTAATGCCTTGGCAACACAAACTTAAGAAAAGATCAAGAATTAAAACTACAAGAAGAGACAAATTTCTTCATCTGGTGTTCTTTGATTTTGCCCACAAAAATACAAATGAACAATTTTGTAAAACAGATGATGCTGCAGAAGATAATCTCTCTAATGTATTTTTAGATTTTTCTATGGAAAATGGGAGTTTTGTGCTCTGACAGTCTCGCAGCACAGATATCTCTCTTTCTAAGGCATTAGGAAGTCCCATAAGCCACTGAATGCAGACATTGGTCAAACACTATACATCGTTTAAGTTTTCTGATAGCTTATGTTTCAAGATGACAAAAAACCCTCATAACATAGTGCTTCCCATATTTGGAGGCAAAATAAATGATGGATAAAAGCTAGAATATCATACCCTGTACTTAGAGGGGCTGGATGAGTTCCCTGTGCTAGGATCTGTCCCCAAAATATTTAACTGGTTTCCTCGGTTAACTAATCTAAACCAGAGAGGGCATATTTTAAGTCTTCTGATTACAGTTTCCACTTAGACACTACTTCATTATGTCCTATTAGCGATTGCTAGCTTTTGGCACAAGATGGTGAACATCTAAGAAATGAAAGTCATGCTGATGCTTGTGTAGGAAAAGGAACTATGTTGCAGTCCACAAGACAGAGGAAAGGAAGCATTTGAGGTGACTTTTAAAAAACCTCTCTGTCCAAAAAAAACCATTTTGTTTGGATTTGACATGTGTGCTGGAAATTTTATGCTGCTACTTCCAAAAGGTAAGTTTCTAAAACTGGTAGCATTGGCACTGCAGCCAAGCTGGGACATTCCTTGTTACATATTCTGACAGATAAAGATGAATTGATCACTGAACTAGATGGTTGCCTAGGTGCAAGTAATCATGATCTAATTTTATTTGTTTTGTGCAAACACTATTATAGTCTTGGTGCTTTAAAAAGGCCAATTTCCCAAACCAGAAAACAATCATGAGCAAAATTGAGTGGGAGGAAAATTTTAAACACAAGAATGTGCATGATAATTAGGAATTGTTTAAGAATGCTTTATTAGATGCCAAAAACCCAGCTCTGCAATCAAGAAAGGTTTCTATAGCTGAAAAATATCCAGCTAAAAAGAGAGATGAAGACAATTACAACCCCCCTCTGAAAATGAAAAAAGAATGTTGAATTTGAATACATGAGCAGGCTAGTTAAGATGGCAAATCTGGAAAAAAATGAGGAAAAGTTGAATTGGATTTTGCCATTATGGAGTGAAATGAGTGCCTTATTACTGCCTGTCGGAATGATTGCGTGTAAGAAAATGTTTCCTCAATAATACCTGATGTTATTTTAATTTTGTTGTGTATTAATACAATGTAGCTCTGCTAATAACACAAAAATTATTGTAAGTATTTGACACAGTCTGCAGAAAAAATATAGCAAAAACTTAAAATAAATCATATTGAGTTAAATTAACTGCATCCATATTAAATTATTTGTATACTTATAAAATTGTCCCAAAAGGAATTATAAATAGGAATCACCATCTAAAGAATACTTTTATGAGTTTGTATTTGGTTAGCCAGTATCTTTTGTCTGGAAAACATAAAAAGAGCTCTTGGCTGGCATCATATTACAAGTGTTTGTGAAGCGAAAGGCTGTAATGGAAGCAGACAATCTAGACCTGTTACACTGAGGTCTAGATTGCTTGACATAATGGGCATATTTAAACAAATATACCTTTTAACACTGTGAGGTATATGTTCATTTGTCCAAAACTAATGTAAACCATGTTTACAGTTCAAGAGTTTGTATGCAGGATAGAACTGCAATAAGAAGTCTTTAGAATTAATATTGAAAAGTAAGTCCTAGTATGAAATTTGACTGAAGAGGACAAAATGATCTTTGTATGCATGTGCTGAAACTGTTATGTAGGAGCAGGAATGTAAAATTAACATTGTATTCAGAATTAGTGAGACTATTCAAAGAAAACTGTGAGCTGGAACACTAAAATAGGAAAAAAATCAAACAGTGGTCTGGATAACGTGCTTCTTAAACTTCAGAAGGTTATTTGAGACAAGTCTAGGAGTGATTGTTGGCTCTACACATCTGCGTAAGGAAAAGACTTCTAGCTGTTTAATCTAGTAAAACAAATCAAAATGACTTGACAAATGGTACTGCAAGATCTTCCCACCATTCTCATCAAAGCAGCTAGTAGGGACAATAATATAACAACTCACACACTTCTTTGATAGTGACAAAGCCTCATTATCTTACAGATATATGAATTGAAAATGTTAACATAGTGACTTTTCTCTGTCCTTCCCCACTTCAATCTTCTCCCATCTTTCAGTTGTCATATCCATTCGAACCTTGGTCTTGCAAGTAGGCAAGTAATTCATGCTAAATTCATGGGGGGTATTTGTACAAAGAGTTTGTCTCATGCATACTTAATAATATGACTGAGACTTAAGCCAACAAATCCCTTAAATATCTGTCCATGTTTTGTCAGGTAAAAAATCATCAAAGCCACCAGGTCTCTAGGCTTATATGCAAGGACTGAAGTGCATCATACTGGTGGTCCCTTCTAGTTCTTAAGAAGCTAGGAGGACAAAGATGCTTGCATAAAATTAATCACATATTTTAATGCTTTTCTGAATGTAAATAATGATCAGTTAAGGGATGCATTTGTCATTATTCAAACTTTATAGTGTTTCACGCATTTTTATGATTTTGCCATGAATCTTCAAGAAATAACAAGAAACAGAATATTCCATCTCTGTAGGGTGCTGATATGTTTATTTGAGACTGGTCAGATGTGATCTCCATTATTTTAGAAAACTATTGAAGCAGTTCCATAGGCCTAGGACTTTCTGATCTATTGACTGAAGAGAAAGCCAGAACTTTACTAAGAAAATTCAAGAAATGAGATAAGCACCCAAAAAACTTTTTTTGCACTTACTTCCTATAGACACTGTAAAACCAAAGAGCTGGGAACTAAAGCTTCATTTTAGGAATTCCTTCTTTAATTTCTGTGTCAAATAGATCTTTTGATAATGATCAGAGAGCTTTTAGGCTGTTTTATTTTCCTCTCAGATCAATGTAAGGTTTGCCTAGTGGTCAACTTTCTAAGCTATTGCACTTCCCATTTAAATGTGAACATAAAGATCATTACATTGCAATTGTCACACATCAGGGTTCCCTGATATTCTACCACCAGTTGAGATTTTAGAGATTTTTTGAGCTGTTCAGGAGTTGAAAAGAAACCCAAAGAAGTCATTTTATCTAGCTGAAGATAACTGATTTTTCCACAGGAAAGGTAAATGAAACGTGTGTATTTTGCATAATGAAACAGATGACAAACTGGGCAAACTGATCTATTAATGAGCTTCCTGTAAAGCAGGAATGCAGGAGAATGAGCAAGGAGCAGAAGGAATCACTCTGATCTTAAAATTTAACAACCACTTCTAATCAAACCATCTTCTGTGATATGGGACTTCTTCAACTCCCTCCAATGGTCAGGACTATTTGAATAAAAAAAGGTATAGTAACTTTAGAATGTAAATCTCATTACAAGCAACTTGTTCAGATATGCAATATTATTTGGAGGCAAACTTATCCATCAGATGCTAAAAGTTTTGTATGTTAGACATGGCCATTTGCAATGCTAAGAAACGCAGCCATGAAGCAATGAGTCTGGTTGAATTTGCCACACTAAATACTTCCGTTCCTTCCTTCTTTGAGTGCTTACTGTCTTTGTGACAGCCCTTTGTCATTTGGTTTACTATAATCTACCTCCAAAAAGCGCTGAAATGAATGAGGATCTTTCCCATTACTCAAATGGTCTTTCAGTCAGGCTGTATCATTTTAAATTGCAATCCTATCCTTTGCTGAGTGTTCTTATGGAAACTTGCTTAAATGCAGGTGCTGTTTTCTTTGGTCTGGTAGCATGGAGGACTGTGCCTTTCCTCCTGCGAAGGAAGTGCAAGACTGTCTTCAGCAGGGTACGTACGCGATCAGTGTTGCACAGTGAGCCTGTGGATTTGTCCTTGCAAACACACTATGCTGATGGAGCATCTGTACCCAGGTTTGCTATTTGTACTGCAGCCAGCCAGAGCAGCATGCTAGCTTTGATCCCTTTTGATTTCACTGTGAGCTGTCACTTCAAGAGGAGGAGTTTTCTGATAGACATATACTGATGGACAGTTATAAACTTTTTCTCATCTAGGTCCTGGGGTCTCTGGGAGCCTGCTGTGCTCTGTGCTACACAAATGCATGGTAAATGACAAATGTTGCCACAGAGAACTTTAAAGCCTTTAAATAGTCATGATGCTCCCATCGCTATGGTGTCCAGGCATCATCTAGAAAATAAGGCTATCAAGTTGATAAATCTAATACCGTGCTTTCCTTAAAGGAGTGGGGAGACCCGATATCTGGCAATTGCTGATATAGTAAAGTCCAAATACAGAGCATGCTGTTACTGGAATTACAGACAACACAGAGCTTTCTTTTTAGGATACAGTACAAGCAAATTAAATATCAAATAACAAAGCCTATAAGAAAGATCAACACCTTCAAAATACTTCCAATGCAAGAATTAAGAAAAGAAGAAAGAAGTCAGGTAATAATGTTTTTTTCCTTACAGCTACATGCTGTGTTGACTGCTGTTTTCACCCCAGGTGTGGCTGTATGAATCCTTCTTGAACATAATCTGGGTTTATATGGGCTGATATCTGATCTATATGTTAATGCTTTTATGTCTCTGTTTCATACATTGGTAAGATCTTCCACAAATACTTTGCAATAATTATAGCAGTACTAAATGACCCAGACTTCTCAATGACACCCAAGGCTGTACTCTACTCCACAAGCTTAGAAAGTCAAGAAAAGGTGGCTTATTCAGGGTCATTGAGCAACCACAAGCTCCTTTCTCCCTTTTCTCTGCAAGTGATGACGTTGGAGGGAGCAGGAGATGAGCCACGACTCTTCTAGGGAGCATGGAGTTCCTGTTGACCAGGACAGGATCCAAAGGGAGCAGGGATGGGTGGATAATTTTGGAGGTTAGTGATAGCAAAAACCAGGAAGCCCAGCTGTGTTTGATACTATACCTGTGCGGCAATGTGCTAGTGAATTTTGTTTTAAGATTTTTGCTGTTGGAAGTAGAGCTATACATATTCGCCTTTCTGTTTAGGAAGAAAAATAACAGTGAGAATAGTAGGGTGTGTTTATGAAACCATCCCTTTCTGGAGGTTTTACATAAGGTAAGAAGACAGGGCGGGGAGGTGGGGAAGGCTTTGGCTATTCCCAGATTGGTAATTCGGGAATTCTCATAGGAGGCAAAAAAAGACCCGAAGCAAACTGAAAGCTCATGTTCTGTCCTTAGAGCATGTTGAAAGCAAAGAAATGTCTTTCAAATTAAAAACAAACAACATATAGAGGATAAATCACAGATATCTCTACCTCCTGTACAATCATATATATACGTACCCTTAAATTCTATTATTAAGTATTTAGCTTAAAAAAACAATGCTGAAAGAGATATATAGGAGGTGGCCGCATTTAAAATCTGGATATGTTCCAGTCTTTTTAAAATACTACACTTCCTTTTCTTCTCTTAGCTTAGACAGTTTGCTTTCTTTACAAGTGCATAAAACCTTTGAATTAAAATTGAAACCATTATTAGATAAATAGGATGTGCTACACTCCACAATATTTTGAGGGCCAGATTCTAGAAAAGTGCAATGAAAAAAGAAAATTTTCCTTGCTAGTATTCTAATAATTCGGTGGTAAATCTTATATATTTATATAATATATATATATTTATATAAAATATAAAATATAAAATATAATATATATTTTGCAATATGGTGAGAAGCTGTGATAGGGAAAGGAGGGGACTTCATATCATATTAGTAGGAAAAAGTAGCTGCTTAAATGGACACAACATTTCAACTCATTTTTAGTTATTGGTTAAATTGTGAAGATGCAGTAAGTTTTGCTCCATGGTCCATTTTCCATCCAGAATATCATACCAGAAAAGAGGTGTAGGGTATGAATGGTTTCTAGTATTTAGAGGTTTTTTTTTCCTCTAGAGATTACATTTTTCCCAAAAGAAGGGTAAATAGCAATAACATCAACAACGATAATTTTAGGTGTTTTGCAGTACCCAATAACCATATATTGATTCTGTTAACAACTTTCCCTTTACAAGTGCAATACTGTGTTGGACAACTGGGGCTCCTGTACACTGCAGGGAAACACTAGCATCTTTACAAAACTGTGAAGGACATGATATTAGCTGATCAAGTCCAGGATTCATACTGATTTTAGTGTGGATTTGGAGAAATACTGTTTGTGATTGAAATGGACATTGTAACATCAATTAGCTGAACTTAGATTGGGTTTAGCCAGCAATGTGTTTAACATGTTTTTTCCATACTTGTAATAGCAAAGGCATGTTTGTATCATGTATATTGTCCTTATACAAAAGGGAATATATTCCCTGCTCAGTTGTCTTTCAGTATTTACTTCAGAAAACACACAGCCAACTAAGCAAATTTCAAAAAAGGTCAGCTTTTGATTTCCTTTACGTTTTAGTGGTGTGGGGGTTTTTTTGTTTGTTTTATTATTTATTTTTTTTTAAGTTTCCTTTAAGCTCCCACAGAAAATCAATTGAGTTTGGTCTCTTTTTTTTCTAGTGTGAATTTTATGTCTGCGCACTTACATGCGCTCAAATATTCTCATTAGAGAATTATTATTTTTAGAATTATAATGCAAATTGAATCTCAGATTGGTCTGAGCCTCCAGCATAGCTGCATATTAAATGAAATGCCTCAGCTTGCAGCACTGCATTTAAATGTATCTTATGCTTTATATGTGTTTAATTCTGCAACAGGGAAGACCTTGTTGCTTGAGGGTGAAAGGAAATCAATTTTTACAGTGATTCCTCTGTTAAAGACAGATGTATCAGAGGTCATTCTTGATCCATATGCTATGATTGTTTATTCATGGGGGGTAAGGTAGTTCTTAAGTTAGGAGAGAAATTTTCCATTAGGACTTAATGCAGCAGCTCAAGACATAAAAGCCTTATATCTTAGTGCACTCTGGGAAAGTGGGGAATTTAAGTCATTACAGAATCACAGCAAGGTCTTGGGGGCCTCTGTCACAATGACTTGGTGTCATCTGAGGTAAAATGGAAAGCAGTTGTCCAGAGGAAGAACAAAAGAAATGAAACTCCAGTTACCAATTTAGACTATTTACACAAAGACCCAACATTAATGGAAAGTGCAGATGAGGAACTCTAGCTCAGCTCAGCCTTTGAACCGCAGTGGGAGTAATTCTATTTTTAAAGTCTGGATTTTTCTTTTTTCTCTCTCATTCTTTCTTTAATCTTGTTGTTTTGTTTTTATGCTCACAGAAAAATGAAAAATAAAAAAGCTGCAACAAGTCTTTCCCATCTATTGGGAATCACACAGGTCATAGACCAAGGAACTATATTACTATATTATTGCTGAATCTTACCAAAATTAATTAAATAAGTACTTAAAATGGAATAAATAAGGTAGAACTTGCTATAAGGTTTCTAAAGAAGAAACCTTGCAGCTAGCAGTGACTTTGAAGTTTAACTACTTTTTTGGTTTTTTGTTATTATTATTATTCTGTGCTGATGTGCTGGCTTTCAGAGTCCATGACCTATGTGCAGTACCTTGAGGATGTCAGAGATCTGAGAGCCATTGTTGTGAATATGTTCATTAGGTATGAAGAAAAAGATACTGATCTACATGCAACAGAATGTAAACCTCTCCAGATTTTGTTGTTGTTGTTGCTAAAGACAGAGCAAAATAACAGTCCTGCACTGGCAAATCTCTATGCTTTGTTTTTGCAGAGTAAAATTAAATATATTTTTCTGTAAAATTCAGAAACCAACTGTATTTTTTCAGGGGTTGATGGCAATAATATTAAAAAACCATGTAAATAAAAAAAAACATACAAAAAGATAATGCTTCTAATCTTGTTCTTAGAAGTCTATCTCAAAACTAAAGCTGGGCCTTCTTGTTCTTTACATTTGCAATGACGCTTTTCAATATGCTTTGCAAATAATCAGTCTTGTACAGTCACTTATCTAGACAAGGTCCCTAGGTATAATCATGCAGGACTGCTGCTGGTATTTCTACTAATTTTCATGTAGTGCAACTGGCCTCATGACTCCCTTTTTGGTAGTCATAGTATGCATGTACTTGTAGAAAGCATGTGCCTCAAAAGACTTAAAATCTAAATGCATATGACAAACAGAGGGAGTATGATTATCCCTAGATTATAGCTATAAATGTGAGATACAGAGAAAGAAACATTCTCCCATGCAAAACAATGTATAAGATCACCACCCACAGTAGAATCATAGAATCATAGAATAGTTTGAGTTGGAAGGCCCCTTAAAGATTATCCAGTTCCAACCTCCCTGCCATGGGCAGGGACATCCCCACTGGATCAGGCTGCCCAAGGCCCCATCCAACCTGACCTTCAACACATCCAGGGATGGGGCATCCACAACTTTCCTGGGCAACCTCTTCCAGTGCCTCACCACTCTCATCATGAAGAAATTCTTCCTTATGTCTAGTCTAAACCTGCCCCTCTCCAGTTTATAGTCTTTGCCCTTCGTCCTATCACTATTTTGTAAAAAGTCCTTCCCCAGCTTTCTCGTAGGCCCCCTTCAGGTACTGTAATAGGTACTTAGGTATGTGTTCAGTTCACCTTGAGATAAATGGAAACTAGGTGCCATTCTAGTGTTTTTGACACTTAGGTACAGATCCAAGAACATATAAGGACAGAAAGAGGTCATTGTGCCCTGTATCTTGTATTAGCCACACAAGCTTACTCCTGGCTGTTTGAGCACCCTGCTTCCCAAACAAGCTACAGTTCATTGGTTTGGAGTGCTTTCAGCCAATTAAAGGAAATTTCCTTAAAGTTTTCAACTATGTGATATGCTTCATAAGCATTGATATTTGTATATCTGTCTAGCTCACTGTCTCCTAACTCCTTTGGATGTACTTATTTCTTGTGTTGCTCATTAAAGAAAAAATCCCATGCTCAATGTAAACAAATGAAGAGGAAGTGTGGGGCTTCGGTACAATTTTCTTGAACAGAAGGTAGGAAACATTGGTATTGATGCATTCCAGGACTTGCTAGCAAAGCACAACTAATTTTAGCAGCCAGAGATATTGATTTGATTAAAAATGGTTTAAGACTTGTAAATGTCACTGGAACTTAGCAAAATGAACATTATTAAATCCTTCTGGTGATGGGGAAAACTAACAAAGGGATTTGCAGTGGTTTCTGTAATTAATTGCTCTGTCATGATTTATATTAACTTACAGTACAACTCCATTAGCTCAGACCTGTCATCTCTGCTCAAGGAACCACCAAGTAATCACTACCACATTAAAGAATAAATTAGTTTTTGGCTTGGAGCCTAGTTGTAGAATGTTTCATTTGTGTCTGCTGTAGACATATGTACCTAATAAAGTTGGGAAGAATGAGTTGAAGTACGTGTATATCAGTGTCGACTGACTGTATTTCAGAGATGATATGATGAGCATTGTTCATTAGGCCTAATGGATGACTTAATTTCTATTGCTAGCCTCCTATTTTGGTGAACACCTTTTGATGAACTAAGAAGCAGGAGATGACTGAAAATAGGTAGGTCTCCCGAGATCCTCCTCCCTTCACATTCTGCGGCCTGTGGTTGTAGTAATAACTTCATATGGTTTTTGTTAACACTTCATTACCCCAGACTTGGATAAATTACAGTCCTGTTTCTTCCCCAGTTGCAGACACATGGGTGAAGCCAAAGTCTTAGCTACTACTTAGAGTAGATTAGGGGATTTGTGTGGTTCTATCAAATCACCTCTGACTTTGATAGTTTGAACATGTTTTAAGTGGTTTTTCTGTTTGTGTGTTATAGTTTGCGCAAGAAGTTTTTTTACATTTTCATGTATGATGTAATTGTCTTAGGAGTCTGCAAGCTAAGTCTTTAAGCAATTTATATATATATTTTTTTTCTTTTTCTCCCAGGCACTGGATAAACCCCCTCAGTATCCTTGAGGTGTATCAGTGCGCTGCTACGAAGGCAGCAGTGGCACTTTGAACATACAGCTGTCTGTTCAACTGAAGTGTCATGTGGTTAAACAAGCATTGTGGGCAGACCTCATGACTTGTGAATGTGCATCACGTGTAAATCCTCAAAGGGTTTGTCGTGCTCTTGAAGCTTTCAGTCTTTCAACTAGCTACTGAAATTCAAAATGTGTCCTTTATTAGCTTTGTTATTTGAACTAGCACATTATCCCCTCCCTTTAACCAGTAACGGAAGCCACACTGACAGGCTTGCTGGTTTTACTGTTTCTTAGTATTTATGGGGTGTTGCATGGGTCTCAGTTCTCCTCCCTGACCTCAGAGAGAATGTTACCTTTGGAGCCAAAATAAGGACCTGTGTGTCAAAACAGTAAGCAGGACATGCATTTGCTACCTAACGACAAATGCAACTAGGTCCTAGATGCTCTTATATCTAGAAGTTTGGACCTAGGTTGGACAAGAAGACCTAATATGCCTACAAGCAAGCCAGGCCCAAGAGAACTGACTAAATTAATACGCCAGGCTTAATATGTACAGACTTAGGAGTGGGAGACGAGTCAGCGTGGCAACAAAAGCAGAGGGAGTAAACTGACCAGACAGAAGAGATGTGGGCTATCAAATGGGTATTTGGATGAAGTGTCAAGGACACAACTGACAGATTGGAGTGATGTCGCATTCTTCCCAATCAGCTGCAACTTGAAATAGTTACAGCTGCAGTAGGGTCAGCTGCAGGACACGCATATACCAAGAGCGCTTCTAAAATATGCAGTGTTTTCACAGGTTCTACTGGACACTGATTATAGGTAATTTTAAACAATTATAAATTTTATATTAATGGTAATTTCCTAGCATCCCAGAAAAAAGCCAAAGCTGTGCTTGGCACTTTCACAGAAGTGGTCAGGGCACAGATTGTTGTGAGCCTTCCATCTGTTGATGCCAACACAAGGACAGGAAGGAGTGTGAGTTTCATACTTCCTTTCTACAGAGGGGTTTATGCCCCCCCACACACACTGTTTTCAGTAGATACCTACAGTAGAACTTAACTTTTATTTTAATCTGTGAGTTTATCAGATCTCTTGGCATGATGACTACTGTGCCTTTATTTGAATGCCGTAGCACAAGCATTAGGTTCAGTGGCAAGAGACACTGTCATTTGTAGTGTCCCAGACTGCTAATCTTTAAATATTGTTGCATCAGCCAGCTCTTTTCTACACATGCCATCATGACTGGCAGTGCCAATCTACTATTTATGTGGATTATGTTCAAACCATCTGTTTTAAAATAATAGTAATGATCTCTTGAATAGAAAAATGTATGTTGACGTAAAAGTACAGGGCAGTGCAGGAAAAGCATTACAAAATGGATGGACATTAATTTACAAATGTTCAGTGATGGAATAGATGTGTATCTATTAAGTAGTCCCAGGAGGAAGAGGAAAACAAGCCAATTACACCCCTCCTATTATTTTGTTGGAGACAACTTGGATCAGAGTTTGCTGCAGTGTTTGCAGACAAGCCTAGTTTTATTTTTCAGTTCAGATCTAGTGGGAGTTATTCAAATTAGAGCATTTGGGATCATAATCCCCCCAGAAAACTTGCGAAAAGTACAGATTACTATCCAAACTTTGTGGTTTGATCTTGCATTTCTTGTGCAAGTTTTGCCATGAAATGAGGTAGTGCTTTTGCAAAAACGTGGTGGAAACTGGAAGGTACAAAAATCTCAAGAGAATATCAGTTGTCAGGAGATATCAGTATGTCCTGAATTCAGTGGGAATAGGAAATCTGTGACAATAGCTTTTCTTTCAAAGATCGATCTAAGCCTCTATCTTTAAATCTAGTCTTCTAGACTTCTGGCTCAAATCCATCACAAAATATTTTAGCACTTCCCTTCCTTGTGCCAGGCAAAATCAGGCACTGTTGTCTAATTTGCATTTCCAAAGAACCTATAACTGCAGTCTGTACAGTGAGTGTTGAAGTGCAGAGACATACAAAACCAATTTGCTTTTAATTTTTTTTTTTTTTTACAAATCTCAGAGAATATCATGATCTAGTTTAGGTCAGTTCTTACTTTATGTGAACATACTGGTTTTTTAAGCAACAGGGTTCTTGGCTGTACTTTTCTATTGCTAAAGCTAGCTGTTTAAGTTTGGGAACATATTTGCCAAGTTAGTGTCCAATATAATCATAACAAGCCAAGGGGCTATACTCTCCTCTCTGATACCTTCCATTAACATCAGAACACTTCCTTACTTGAAGAGGGTCTAAATAGTGACCACCGGCTTTGTCTGTGGTAATTTATAGTCGTTTAGGTTGTTTGAAATAGAGGATGTACTTAAGTACGCCATGCCGCATAGCCCCCTCTGCTGCTGTGGTCATTTATGTTACTGGTGAAAGTTTCCTAAAGAGCAGGTTCCCAGAAGCCTGGGATCATTTGCTTACCTTTTTAACTCCTGTGACAGCACTGGGATAAGTGGTGGGTAGTAAGAGAAAGACAGGACCAACAAACACCTAGAGTTTATAGTAACCAGAGATGAGGTGTTTCTCCTCTCCATACTCTTATCTCTGCATTGCAATTATCTGTCACAGAAAGAAACCTCTCTTTGGAGGTTTAAGAGGTCAAAAGAGAGGTTTTTCTTTTGATAGATGGTTGCTTGTGAGGCTTGCTCCACTGTTATCTTCTTCCCTGCCAAGGTCTTCCTCTGTAGAAATGGTGGTGAAGATCACAGAAGTCTTGTAGCTGAGATCTGTGTAAGGTTCACAAGGATATCTGCACAGTTGTTTAGTGCTCTCTACAAATGGAGATGTGGCAAAATTTTAGATGAGTAGCTCTTGTGTTCAAGATTTCCTTCAAAATCATAAAGGTTGAGATTGAGCAAAATGACACATGAGACAGTGAAATGACTAACCCTACTGAAATGACAGCACCTTTGACCCCTAGCCGTAAGCAGAACCTCTCAGTAGGTGTCTTCATCTGTCTCTGTGTTAAGTCTTTTACACCACCTGACCCTTGGGAAAACCCCACAGCTTTCCAAATGTTCAGAAATACATAGATGCTGGTGCCTGTGTCTTTGCAAACAGTTACAAGTAAAAGAACATATAATCTTAGTTATAACCTCTTACACATTCATATTTTAGTATAAGTGGGAATGGTTCTTACAGGCAGAATAATTGATATTAATATTACCATTATAAATTATTATTCTGCAATCATTGCCTTTTAAGAATGGGCTGATGATTTATGTGTTTTATGTAAGTATAGGCTTCTTCTAATGCAAAGCAGTCAGTGAAAGTCAATCAGGTTTTGAACACGTAAATTTAATCACTCATCACGCAGTAATTGATAATCTCACCCATAAATATGCCATATTACCTATTCAAAGATGCAAACTACATATGCCAAATGAAATAGAATCCTCACTTACAGTTTAAAAAATTAATCAAGATTTAAAATATGTTTCTCAATGATCCTACAATCCAGTAAAATCCTTGGCTGTAACCTGACACCAGGTCTTTCTCACTCTAGAGATTGCTCATTAAAAGAGCTTAATAGATTTTGTTACATGAAACTGAAATTTATTATAGGTCTTGTTGATGCTTCTTTGCTTCCAAGACTAGTAGCCTGATAGCTCGAAGATGAAAATGTTGCCACTTGCCCAGAACTGTCTTCTATTTCAGTCTCTTCCTGAAATGACATGGTGTCTCCATGTTCTTCATTTTGCTTAATGAAATCAAGCTTGAGAAAGTAAAATGCATCTATCATCTCAGTTCATTACATTTGCCACCTCCTATTCCCCCAACTGTTTCTCCAGTCTTACTTCATGAGCAGAGATGATTTACTGTCATTAATTAACTATATGGATCTATTAAGTGTCTAAACTTGATCTGAGGATCCCAGCAGCTAGATAGCTTGGAGGCATGTGTGCATAGTTTCAGAGTAGCAGAACTAGAAGTGGTGCACCCACATGACTCAGCAGAGAGCATTTTAGAAAACTGTCATCAGCAGCAGAGTTGATTATTTTTACACTACACCATTTTGATACATCAACACGATTTCTGGTGCTCAGTTTGGCTCAGGGTCTTGTAAAACCTCCTATTGCACAGTCTGTGTAACCTTGCTACTTCTCAACTCCAACATCAGTCCATCTTCATGCTAGCACATCTTTCTGTAGGGGCTTGAACTAGGTACTGCCCAGACTGAAACATTGTTGCTGTGATTCATTCATTAGGTATTTCTATATGCTCAGTAACCTGATTTCTGGGGTGTCAGTACCTGTCAATTCTGGAAGACAGCAGGACTCTGCCAAAAAGGGCTATCAACCAAATTACAACAAACTCCTGTGGTCAAATGCTTAGATACCAGCATTTCCAAACTTTGAACTAAACAGAGGATAAAAGATGTAAATCATGCAGATGCTCCTGAGCTTTGGGGTGGTATTTCCGCAGTGTTCTAGCAGAGCCTGTCAGATCAGATATTTTTGGACTTGATCTTGGAAAAATGAACTTAAAAAAATATTATAGTAACCCAGGACAGAAGCCTAAAGCTAAAATAACTGGGAACACTGTGGCAAGGAGACCTTTTAATGGTGTGTTTTACATTGCTTTATATGGATAATCTTTGGCTGGTAGAGTACAAGGAAAAAAACTTGATGCTGAAAGGCATGTACAGAACCAAAGAACAGAATCTCTGCAGAGCAGCTCAGAACAAATGCTAAAAGTGCTTTGGCAAGTGATCGGGCAGTAAAGCCGTGGCAAAATTATATGAGATGATGTCTGGAAGACTGGAGCAAATGGGGAGAAGCTGTGCTCTTCCAAAGCAGCAGCAAACACAGACACAATGGTACTGGGAAAAAATCATAATACATTTGAGAGACTGTGGCTGCTTCTGCTGCATGGAAAATAGTAGCTGTCTGGGAAAGAGATCTGTTAGTGGAGAGTAAAGGGCAGGAGACTGAGAGAGTTGTAGCCAACAAAGATGAACTGACACATTATATTGTGGGAACTACTGAACTAAGCAGGCTGCAGCAGACGGGCAAACTGTTGATTAGGCTGCATCCAGGATACAGAAAGGAAAGTATAATTTTTTGGATAGAAGTAATGAACTGTATGCATTTCCTACTGAGTACTTGCTCTTGGCTACCTCTCTGTAAGAGAGATGGCGTGTACCATGGTTCCAGCAGCTCAGTTTTCCCCACTTAAACTCTGATCTGGTGGACCCCCACAGCGATGGCTTGGATCTGTAAGGAAATAGGCAAAACCGTCTGCTTCGGAAGTGTGATATGTGTGTGTGCACCAGCACCTCTGGGAACAGCTGATAGGAAAGATAGGAGTATCTTAGGAAAACGCACATGCAGTGTTGTAAACCTACTGCTTTCATTGTGATGTGCTACGCTTTCTTAATGTTTTTATTAAAAATGAACACACTCTTTACTAGCAGAAGAATTAAGGAATATATGCAACCGCTTTTTCTGGTATGTGGTATCACTAACTCTAGCAATTAAAGAGCTGCAAGTTAGAACTAGAAACTGGCCCACCTAAAATTTTCAAGGCTAGTTTAGAAGTAACAAGCATTTTCAGCATTGGATAGGTCAGGCTTTTTTGTGGTTTTTTTTCATGCATACTTTTGAACATACTTACAGATCACACTTGCAGTCTTTTGGTCTTTTTAAGGCTAAAAATTTAGCATGTAAAAGCCTGAAAGTATAGGTCCTTATATCATCTTTTGATGGCAGGACACAGAATTTGAAATTTTGCAACTTCAAAAGCATTGTCAGCAAAGCTTATGACCTTCCTGGGAGCGTTCCTGCCTGCATCTGCCACCCTTCCCCAAGATGCAGAGCTGACAGAGGGTGGTGGTGGATGGTTGAGCTCTGTCACATGGAGAGGGGCAGTCATGGCTGTGTCTCACCAGTTGATGTTTGTGAGCACCACAGAATCAGCACACAATCTTCTGCTGTGACCCTTGGTCCTGCATCTGTACCAGGCATCTTCTCCCCCATGCTGACAGACAGACAGATCACCGCATTGCGTAGCCTTCTTAGGAAAACAACAGAACTTCCAAAACCAAATTTTGGGCTTATTTTTTCCTTTTCCCTCTGTGTTACAGTAAGAATGAATGGACTCAACTGACTCATACTGTCTGTCCCCTTTACTGGCAGACATATAATTCTTGCAGGGCATTGTTCTGAGTCCTGAAAACTGGTGAAATGTCAGGTTTGTTTTCCTCTCAAGCACCAGAAAAAGCTTGTCCCTTTCTTGGTCTCACAGCCAGCACAGTAACAGTTTCTGCTGTCTCCGTGCTTCTGCTAGGTCAGTTTTTAACTGCGGTGCTCCCTTGCCAGGGTCAGGATGGCGCTTTCCCTTTGGCAACCCCTGACAGCAGGGCCTTCTCCCTCAGGCTGGCCTATGTCCCACTGGTGCCACCGCACAGCAGCTCCAGATGTGGGCAGAGGAGGTCAGGGAGGGGTTTCTGGGCAGAGACACCTGGCAGTGGTGTGTGCCTCCCTCCAGGGATCTGTGGGGGCGCACCATGGTTTGTGGCCAACCCTGCTGCTCGCTGGAGGACGCAGAGGAAGGATGAGGAGCCAGACGTGTGCCTCTGAGTCACCTCGTCCCCTGGGCTTCTCCAAGCCTGGCACAGCTTAGTCACCACTGCTCACCTGGAGCCGTACCCTGGCTCCCCTTGGCTGCTGGCGGCACCCACATCTGCTTTCCAGAGGAAGCCTCATGTCCTCACACCTTGGGGAGGGCAGTGGCATGACTGCAGTCCTCAGTGGGCAGCCCTCTGGGTTTGGTCACACTGGCACAAGTTTACCATAGCCAGGGGGTTCACTGGAGAAAGTTGAGGCCAAGACCTTCTGCCAGTGCCAGCCAGTGGGGTGCTGGGAGCCCATCCTGGACTGCCTGTGTGAATCCCCTATACATTGTGCTAAAAGCGTATCTCGTCAGGAAACTTGTAGCAAGCCGTGGGAGAATTTGGCACCAGGTACTGGAGTGGAAAATATTAACAGCCTGGAAGAAAGTCTGGCTTGTGCTGCTGCGGGGAAATCAGCAACTGGCGGGGGTACAATTAGTGTAGGAAACTCCTGATCTGCACTATGAGAGGGCTGCATTCATAGCGTTCGTCGGGATGGGAGTTATTGCAAAATAACGAAAGCTTTTGTGATCACCCGGAGACACTGGCTAGAGCCAAGTTGCAAAAGAGCACTACAGTAACTATTTCTCCAGTCGAAAAGAGTAACATTTAAAAAAAAACCAATCCAAATTAAACCAGAAAAAAAAAGAAAAGAAGAAAGGAGAAAAAAAAAAAGGAACAAAAGAAAAATAAAGGGAAAGCAAGACCAGCTCCACAAAGACGTCACCTTTAGAAAGCTGTGTTAGCAAAGTTGCATTGAAATGATCATGCTAAATGTAAAATACTGCTTCTCTTCTACCCTTGTCCTGCTCAGCACGTGCAGAAGGCAGATTTTCAGAGGTGTTGGTCCAAGTTTGCTCCTATTGAAGCCACGTGAAATCTTTGGAGTATTTTCTTCAAGGGGAAGTTACATCAACACAGGATGTTTTTAAAGAATCCCACTCAGAATCATTAGGATCATAAACCACCCATTAAAACATTTATGGCAGCAGTCTTCACTTAGCTCAGTGTGACAGTGACTGTGGTACTGCTAAATGTCCATCTGGTTGCGTTTGGTCTAGGACTCTGATCAAGCAGCTTGGCTGGATGTGACTGTGGCAGCAAAACACCTTCCCTCCCCAGCTATGTCCCCTGCCTCTGCAGGAGATCACCTCCACAGTGGCTGCTCTGGAAGAGGGGACCTTTTCTTTGCCCCTTCTCCTTGCACAGAATTAAAAGGAAGATTATGGCATTTTCCATTAACGAACTGGGCTGTGAGCTGTCATGGGTGAGTAGTATGTACCCTGCAGGCTCCTTAGTGACGGTTGACCTTTGGCAGGGGGTATGTCTGACAGTGATGGCAACTGCTTCATCTGCATCCAGTCCAAAAATAATTGTGTTTACTTTTTTCCTATGGTGCTGTGCAGACGAAGAAATCAGTGCTGTTCCTCTTCAATTCTGACCACCATCAGCAAACTGCTTCTTGGAGAGGGAGCAATGCAGAGTCAGACATTTGAACTTTCTGAAAAACTTCATCTGACTTAGAAACTCCAGGTGTGGCTTATTCTTTTCTCCCTCCAAGGCCAAATGCTATCAACATCCTAATGTCTTCAAAATATAGAAGTCAAATATTTGAGTTGCTTGGCTCTTTTTATTCTGTTAAACATCTGTTGCAGTTACTAAAGGTTTTGTTGGTTGTGGATGACTTCGTATGTTAATTTACAGATGATTCAAGACAAGAAGAGGTTTTAAAGTCCTCATGTGATCCAGTCATTTATGAGTGCTTTAGAAATGTCTTCAAAGCACGTACTGTCTTGGAATGCCAACCTACTGACATGGAAACATTGTTTCCACATATTGTTATAAAAGTCGCCCTCAAAAACGAGTCCCTGTTAAGAACTTTATTAAAAAAACCTCCAGGTTCTACATAGAAAGTCAATGAACGATGACATTTTAATGTTGCACTAGATACACAAAGTATACTTGAAAATTATGCTAAAGTTAAAGGCAAAAGCCCCAAACCCAAAATTGTTAGCAGGAAAGTTGGGATGTTGATCAGACAAAATTGTCTAACGATAATCACTCGATGTGCTAACTTTAACAGTATTTTGAATTCTAGCCTAATTAAGATTTTCTTAGGTAATGCTAATAGGCATTGTGCCAATAACTTCATTTATCTAACTGGAACACTGCAATTATCCAATGTAAGTTACACTCTTGCAACTTCAAATAGCAGCCTGAGGGATATGGCAAGCCTGGAGTGCTGCTGTACCCCAGTGACCACTGACTGCTAAGCCACCTACTTACGGATGGTTTGCATTTCCCTAGAGTCTGGAGCACAAATCAGCTGAAATCCAGGGATTAGGCAGGGAGTCAAGATGTGCAGACACTTTTGTCCTCTCTTTCATTTTGTGTGCAACGTATCCCACATCTAAAGGCCAGTCTTGCAGAGAAGGGGCAGGACCTGGATGGTACCCACCTCAGAGCCTCTGCAGCTTGTGGTTGATTCCTCTGGAAAATAAAGTTGTAGATACTAATTTTGCAGACATCTGTGTGGTGAATACATTACAGGCTTCCCAGCTGCTTGGGAGGCTGTCTACCAGCTGTGTGCTCTCACTTCTGCCGTCCTGCCTGGAGAGTCCAATGTGAATGCACTCCAGTCAGCCCCAGTGCAGACTCAGCAAGGTCAGTGCAAACTGTCCTCATCAGCAAATTAAACTAATCTGTCTAATTCTGTGCTGAAACAAATGAGAACTGCTCATAGATTCCCTGCCCTGGATCTGCTGTAGGGTTGGTCACCAGTGGAATAAAAATGGCAGCAAGCAGCAAAGAACCATTAATGTCTTGCCACTGACATTAATAAACTGGGCATATACCCACAGCCTAAGAAATCACTATATGGCAGCCAGTAGGTAGTGGTGACTCTCAGGTCTCTGAGTATACACAGTTTGATGTGGATTGTACCACCTGCGTCCTCTGCCTACCTCTTTGCAACCTTCCAGCCTCACATATCAAGAGAGTTGTTGGGGTCAGGAACAGATTCAGAGCTTCCTCTCTGCTCTCAGGCTGACAAATGTATAGATTAACTCAAATGTGTTTTCTTCACCAGCCACTCTTCTTCCCTTGCACAGAGATTATAGATCATGGTAGTGAAAAAGCAAGCTCCACTACTATTATTGATGAAGAGAATTTATGGATAAGGATCAGATTGTATTTTATTAATTCTGAATGATGCAAGGACCTGTCTGAATGTACCAGCAAATGCTCACACTTTTTTATCACACATTTTTGCAGATTCGAGGAGACTTTAATTAATTGATTTGGTCCAGTCCACAAGGCTGCCATGATCCAGGAATAACTCACACATATGGCTGATTGCATGAATGGATATAGTCTATTTGAATTTAACAGCAATATTTAATTTCTGTGCCCAGTCCTTTCCAAAGTGGTGCTTAACTTTGTTTTCATGCTAGCAGTTATGGACCAACAGATCAGCTGTAGTCTGGAGGTCAAATTCTAGGAATAATGATAAAATTTACTTATGACAGAATGAAAGGGAGGAAAGATTGTTTCTTCGAACAAAATTCACTGAACAACTGAGAATCAATACTAATTTAGACTTGAGGGGAGCGGGGTGGTAGAAAATAATCCTTGCAAAGAGTGACCATGAGTTGACAGAGCTTAAATTAAATGGCAGAATAAGTCAAGGCTCAAAGGTTCAGTTCAGGAGGACAAACTCTAATAAATGTAGTTTTTTAAATGAATTGGGCTGAGAAACTATGGATTTAAATACAGAAGAAATTTATATATGTTTTTAAGCCACACTTCAAAATAGGTTAAGGATTTGTATCTTGGCAAAAAAGGAAACATTATCTGACAAAAAGCATGCCCAAACTACATATAGAAATAAGCAAAAATCCTAAGAGGAATGAAAGAAAGGAGTGAATAGCAAAAAACCCTCTTTCTTAAAGTTCAGGAGTTATATTGATAAAGCAGGAATTGCCAGCTATCCTATGCTTTACAAAGAATATAAACCCAAATTTTTAGGGATTTTTTTCCTTCAGGTATATGAACAAGAAGAGACTAAGAAAAGACAAAACAGTATTACTCTACAGTAGGACGGGATAAAGATGAAAAAGAGACTAATGCCCCAGAAGGGGGAAAAGAATTGTCTTTTGCTATTAACATAATAATATTTAATATGGAAGGCAAAGATTTGTCAGCTAATAGAAACATAAGTGTAGAAATGAAAGCAAAGAATATTGCATGGAAGGTAACGACAAGGCTCAAAGAATTTAACCTGTTCAAGTTTTACAGTACCTGAAAAATTCCACTCCAGTGTTCTGAAGAAATGATGTCTGATTTCTCATGTGTTGTGGTGGAAACCACTGCCAAGTCAGGACAGTACTGTATGAAGAGAGAATAAAAATACACATACGTATACACACTTATACACAGATCTATTTACATACACATTTGTAATATACATATTTATTTAAGAGTAGTCAAAAAGAGTATCTGGACAATTATAAGCCTAGTTGTCTGGCATCAGTTGCAAGTCAGGCTTTAAAGCAAAGTTTGTAGAACAGAAAAAGGATGTGGGGTAAATTGAAAATGAGATAAAATACAACTTAGGTATAGAAAAATAGATTATGCCTGACTAAACTGATGGCTTGCTTTCGTAAAATGGTTGGTCTTACAAGTAAAAGAAAAGTGGTATATCCAAACTATCTGAACTGACAGTAAGCTGGGTGGAAGTGTCGATCTGCTGGAGGGTAGGGAGGCTCTCCAAAGGGATCTGAACAGGCTGAACCACTGGGCTGAGACCAATGGCATGAGGTTTACCAAGGCCATATGCCAGGTCCTGCACTTGGGGCACAACAACCCTATGCAGTGCTACAGAGTAGGAGAGGAGTGGCTAGAAAGCTGCACGGTGGAGAAGGACCTGGGGGTGTTGGTTGACAGCCAACTGAACATGAGCCAGCAGTGTGCCCAGGTGGCCAAGAAGGCCAATGGCATCTTGGCTTGTATCAGAAACAGTGTGGCCAGCAGGTCCAGAGAGATTATTCTTCCCCTGTACTCATCAGGGGAGGTTCAGGCTGGACATCAGAAAAAATTTTTCACAGAAAGGTTCATTGGGCACTGGAACAGGCTGCCCAGGGGGGTGGTGGAATCACCATCCCTGGTGGTATTTGAAAGACGGGTGGATGAGATACTCGGGGACACATTTTAGTGATTGATAGGAATGGTTGCACTCGATGATCCAGGAGGTCTTTTCCAAACTAGTGATTCTGTGATTCTATGACAGTGCTCCAGTAAGTAGATAATACTTCATTAAATTTTAATACTTTTTTCAACTAGACAAAGGAAGGTAAAGGAAAGAAATATAGATCAACACAATTTACTAAGAAATATACTACAGTAGGTTATAGCAATGGAGTAATGAATCTACTATAGCAGATATACAAAGGAGAGGCAGAGGCTGAAAGAAATTATTAATGCAGTTGCCTTACGAGTTTTGGGTTGATTAAATAATTTTGTTATAGAATTTGCAAAGAAACTTGTTGGTGGAAAAAAGTAAAGATCAGCAGAAATATCTTACAGCCAGAACTAGATCTTGATGTCTTATGTAGCGGTGATGGAATAAAATCTGAACACTAGAAAATGCATGATCATAAAGGGTGTTCTAGATGTCACCTGGAAATGACCACAGGTGACAAGCCACCTATATGAAGAGTTTATGGAAAAGGCAAATCTAGACATAACACACAGTAAAGGAGATATTTACCATAGGAACAATGAAGGATTTATGCCACCACAGAGTCTGTGGGCAATCCATCAGGAGCACCTTGCACTGTCCTGATAAAATTCTGGTCTCCTCTATTCCGGAAAGACTAACTCGAGCTGGAGGGGGTACTCAGGCAAACTGAGACTCTGTAACAGACAATTGTCTGTTTCACTTAGAAAAATGAAGGCCAGGAAGGGAGATCTTTATTATCAAGCAATCACATCAGGTAGCCCAATGGCAGGGGGAAGAAGGAACTTTTTAAACCAACACAAAATGTTGGCACAGAGGCAGGTGATATAAAATGACCATGACTAAGTGCTTCAAAGAAACACAAGGAGGACAAAGAAATGTAATCATGAGGCGGCTTGTAAGTATTAATAAACAGAAGCACCTGAAATTGCTGTTGTATTCAATGGTTGAGTCTGGTGGGTCTGACTGGAAGAGTGCAGTGTAGGGAAGCATGCAGCAGCTTGTCAAAGGATGGCCTACAGTCAAAATATCTTTTGAAAAAAAAAATTGATTTCTTTCCTGTCAGACAGTCTTTGTTTGAGGAAGCTCTTTTTTTCCTCCTTTGGCCAACCTAGCTAACCTAATTTTGGCCATTTCCTGTTATGTGAAAGAAATAAGTGGCAATGTAAATTTAGCACTTCATTAAGAAAAAAAACATAGACCTAGGTGTGATTTGGTAGATAAGACCAGGATGGACTGATTCCTGCACTTTTTTGTTTATTTTCATTTAAGATGTAAATATTTTAAGTAGGTGGTTTTGATTTATTTACCTTTTTTTAATTAAAAGAAAATTACAGCTAAAAGATGTTATAGCAATCATCTTCCTACAAAAGCAAAATATTGCAATGTAATTAAAAGGACTCCTCAAATTATAATTAGATTTGAAACTTAATTATGACTAGAATACTTTATCCCTATGCACAACTGACACCTTATTGATACATAACCTTTATTGTAATTTTATTACATTTCTGCTGAGATCTTAATCTATGGACTAAATAAGATCATCAGATTTCTATGAAGACTTAGATTTAGGTGACGAAAGCAATGTAATATTGTCTTCTATATATTATAGTCTGGTTCTTTATGGACCTATTTCCTTTGGATCAAATGCCTTGAACTTTATTTGTGCTTACCTCTTCCACAAAAAGAGAACTGGACCCTAGTGTTCAATAAATGCAATATTTTGCCTTCAGCTATGAACTAAAGAAAAAAAAAAAAAAAGGAATAAATGCTACCTGATCTGAAACTGGTTTATCTCCTTTTCCACCTAACCTTTCGCCATTTGGTTTGCTGCCTCCTGTGGCTAAATCTCGTTATGACAATGTGTCTGCATTTGCTCCACATGCATTTTTCTCAAGTGAATTCTTCCAAATCCATACTTTCTGTAACTGTCTCTCTAAATAAGGTCTTCATTTCAGTGTCAGACATATCTTCTTCTGGAAAGAGCAATGCAAGCTGTTGAGTAGGGCACTCTCATTGTTTTTTAGTTGTATTCTAATTTTGACCAGAATTTTATCCATATCAATGATTATTTTTCTGTTAGCAACTGGAGCAGAAATGAGGGACCTGGCAATCAGTCACACGTCCTGTTAAGAAAACCGAAAATACAGCACACAAGAATGTCTCTTCTTAAAAGTAAGACAGTCAGATTGAGGATCCCTTGATGTCAATAGCCCCAGAAGGGAAAAAACCTGTTCAGTGGAAGGGATTGTAGATCTCTGTATGTCTCTGGTTCTTCACTAAAAACTTACAACTTGTTTTAACATCCTTTTTCATCAGCTTTTGAGCTGATATTTAGTTTAATTTTGTAGGAGAGTTTGTTCATTTTAGTGGAATGTATTGTAAGTGCCTATTAAATAACATTCAGCTACGAATTTTGGAGTAAACAGGTGCGTATTCATTAGTAAACCACTAAAATCAAAATGTGCCTGCAAAATGTGGAGTAAAATAAGGCTGATAGGCTGCAATTTATAAGCCCTTCTCCCTATGTTAATTTTAGTACAGATTAACAGTACCCAAACACAGAAACCATGGCTGACCATCTGGATAGGTCATGAGTCGTATCATGTTCACTGGGTGGTACCTTGGAGCTTGTCCTTGTGAAGACATACAACTATGCAGAGTCTGGAAGGGTAGGCATAGCTATGGAGACATGGAAGTATGGTCCTCAGTGTGGAAACACACATGAATGGGAGCTGCCTACAGGGTATAACTCTTACTCATGTGCTTTTGCAAAAAATTGTGCCACTATTTCTACATTAGTCACTATCTGAGTGATAGTTAGTGAGAAAAGAACTCAGCATGTCGAATAGTAACTATTCAATCACACCCTTCAATTTGAAGTAAAACATACCACTATCTTTCTACTGTTATTCCCAGATACTAGTATTTCTTATGACTGCCGTAGACACTGACAGCTCAGTTAGTGTAAGACTTATGTGACATTAAATATAACATAAAATTGTTAATATGATTAACAAGTTGATAGTGTAATAATGTATTATAAAAAGAATTTCTTGCTAACTAGCATATGATTTTATTTTTTATTGCTTGTAGTTTTAGCATATTCTCTGTCAAATCTGGAGATACACGTATGGTAAGTGTGAATAGTTTGTATTTATTTCCATGTTTCTCTCATATTCAGATACGGGAAGGTAACTTTTCAATAATATCTGACTGTTTAACTGGTTTGAATAACATCATAAGGAGTTTCTCTTTTAACACTACTATTCAATGTTTCCCAGCTAGGCTAAACAATTAGCAATAAACATAAATTTTATATTCTTTTTGTCCAATCATATAGATGCAAGTGTAACATATAAGTGAAATATAGCTGTTTTCAGCGGAAGATCCAAAAGCATTTTAGGTAGATAGGTTACACTTTTGTTATCCTTATACAAATTTGGGAACATAAGACAAAGACCATCACCTGGCAGGTCCATGGAAGAAGTCCTATTGATTTCTAGGCTCTGCCTGAGTGCTCAGGACCAATGGTCTCTTGGGGTACTATTGTAATTTTCTGCTTAGGAACTACGGTGGTAATAGCCCTATTCCAGTATATCTGGGGCAATTATGAATTGCTGGAAAAAATACCCAAACCAGTTTCATATATAGTTGCACACAGAAAATAGTTAAGACAGTTATTAAGCCCAAGTAGAAAGAAACCAGAGGATGGTTGGCTAAAGAGCCATTAGGTCTTACAGTGAACCCTCTATGAGCCGCTGCAGAATAATTCCCAGGAATATATTCTCCATTACTGCACTTTGTCTAGGACTCAGCCTATTGAAAAACCCTTCAAATGTCTCATACTTTTCCTCACTGTCATGAAAAGTCACTGAGATAAAAGAGAAGTTGTCCTTCTCATTCCTTCATTTTTTTCTCTCGTGGATAGGTATCGGAATGAAACCCTGGATGAGACCTGAGCTTCCCATAGCTTTAACTCTGTCAGTTTGTCTGCTTCATGTGCAAGACCACCATCCCTCTGGGGAAATAACCTACCTTAAATAAGAGGGGTGACAGAAGGAGCAGTTGGGATGTGATTTTAAAGACAGTCTCATTTAAAAACTGGCAACTTGCTCCTCTGAGGAGAATGTGAATACATTGGGCCTGAGATACTTTTAGGTTATATTTTAGAAGGGTTATAAGATTTTAAAAACATAAAACTTCACATCATTCAGCTAAATGGATGGAAAGATGACAACAGTTGCTGTTATTACAAACTGACACAAATTAATTCATTTCAGTTTTAATGTCTCAATTATATTAGAGTGAAGTAGGTTATCAGCTTTTTAATTGGCTTTAAAATAAGTTTGAGTTGTTTTAAATTGTCATTATGTCATTCGAGTTTAGGTACTGATGTAAAAGGCCTTGTATACTTTCTACACTGAGTGCTTCAAGGTTACAAAATGGTTACATAATGTAATTCATAGGTACCCATGTTAATCTATTCACACTTGGATTAGTTTGGCTGGCCATCATAAATTCCCACGAATTTCTTTCTCTCTCAAACAATCTAGAAAGCAGAAGTAATGCAAATGTATTTTCAGTGACCAACCATTCTAAATATAAAATAGTGAACAGTGAAAAGTAATACACTCATTCAAAAGCCCCCAGAACACAGACTAAAATGGCTTTTTTCACAGTCTATTAATCAGACAGGATCAAATAACAAACACATTAATGAAAAATCAGTCAATGACAATTTGCAAACAGAAGAATGGATGACATTTATTGAACATATTCTTTGCAAAGCAGAGTCATCCCTGCTCTGCCTAGGGAACATGTAGGCCTGTGCATTCTATTCGACTGGACTCAAGGGCTCAGTCTAAAGTGTTAAATAGAACAGGTCATGATGCCAGTATAAATAGCCTTTGCACATGCTACCCATGAGATGTACCTAGATATTGACTGGGAGATGCTAGTGGGTCAAAGACAGTGTGCTAACAACAGAGCGTGTTGCCTGCTGGTACTCTGAGCATGCCTTTCCCCTGTTTTATTTCCTAGCAGAGATGCAGCCTTGGAAATGCTGGTGCAGTTCATTTCTGATTAGCAAGCTGTTCCTAATCACAAGCAGTTGATGCAGGATAAGGAGTTTATTTCTTCTCAACCCAGCCAGTGTCACTCAGTTAATCTTGCATTCCCCCATTCCCATATGAAGAGCACTTTTTTGAATAAGCAGAAAGAGTTGGTGGTTTAATCTTGCATTTTGCTTGTATACTTAGCTTGTATACTTAGCTTTACCTTTCCTTACAAAAAGCTCATGAAAATGTCATGTCAGTCATCTGAACTGCAGTGGAGAAACCGAGTCCACAAAAAAAGCAGCCACATTTCTCTCAGCCCACCTTCTAGTCTGCGTGTTAGCCACTGGGAACATTACCCTATGTTTCTTTAAATACCTTCTATAAGCTCTTCTCAAACCTGTTGCTGGATCATTATTATAATATCTACTTTCTAATTTGGGATAACCAACAATTTGAAATGATGCTATAGTAACTCTGTTATACTGCCCTAATTATAATCTATTTGTGTTTTCTCTGTTTTCTCCCAATTGCTCAAAAATTAATGAGCCTTCCTTTCAAAGATAATGTATTGACCCTATTTTAGTCATGGTTTTGGCCTGCTATATTGCTCTTTTCAAGGTAACCTTGATATTGTTATAGACATACATTATAATTTTTTTATGCTGGAACTATCTATATTGATTTGACTGTGCCCTTTGATCCAATAAATCATAACATATTGCTATCTAAGTTTCCCTCAATTTGGCTGAGTTAAACTACAGCAGAATGGTTCTCTGGCTACATTAGAGAGCAAACACCAGTCATTTTGTTTAATGGTGTTGAATCTGGGGTGAAAATGTTACATGCGAAGTTACCTCAGGAGCTAATTAGAGGGCTTTTACTTTTGCAGTTTTTATTAATGACTTGTCGAGGCTGTATAGTTCATGAAATATTCTGTACATCTACATGCTGATGATGTGACCTTGTACACAGTAAGAGCACAGATAAGGTATCAGACCTTGACTGTTCTAACTCAGAATTTATGGAGTGATTTTCACAATTTAAAGATATAGTTCTTTGCAGAAATAATTTGGCTTAGAATCTCAGTAAAACATAAAACATGTAATTAGAGCAGTTGTCTCTTATACTACAAACAGACCTAGGTGAACTGGTGTGGAAAATAATAAGATCTCCCTCACCTCAGAAAATAAATCAATCTCTGAAAAAGCCAAAGTTTTTCCCTGTTCTCAAAGGAAATATTGATAAATCTGGAAGGATCTATGTCTCAATGTTTCTAAATACTAGGTTCTTTGATATCTAGGAATGTCTGTCAGCCTGCTACAAAGATGGTAGTTACTACAGAATAAATCTCTAAATACAAAAGTTATTAAAACTTAGCAGTGCAGGGCTCAGGCTTATTTTTTTTCACAGGTTTAAAAATGTTTGAATTATTTAGTTTTGTGTCTAGTTGCTACTTGGGACAGGAACTGTAGTATGGGAATTGCAAAAGAAAGAAACCAATATCATATTGCACATGAACCTGAAAACAACCCATGCCCTGCTTATTGCAGGTTGGACTTTGGAATATGAGAGTCTCTGATGGTTTTTTTGTATTAAGCTTCTGTCTGTATGAGACCCCTTTTCTTCTCTCACTATTTGAACAGAGCACAAATGAGATGACCAGATCATATCCATGCTTACTAGTATAGTCAGAAAGTGATACACAGGTTGGCAAGGTGTAGGCTTTCAGCATGGACCCAGGTACAAGTGATGAGCAGCATGATAAAGGTAACATTGGTTCAAATTCAGCTCCAAAACATAATGCTGTCACCATAACAACTCAGTCAGGTTCAGCTGGACAGGATTGCTCTATGCCTTATATAAAATTTTGTTTTACGGCATTTAGGAGATATCCACTGAGAATGCAATCATTGGATATTTTGCTGTTGACTTTAAGGTTTCAATCCACTTGCTCAAACATAGCTGCTTAGTGCCATTTTAGGTATTCTGGTTTGTCCTGTTAGACCTCCACCTGTCCTTGCAGAGGCAGATAGGTCTCTTGTGTCATATCCTTCCCTATAATATCTTCAATAAGCCAGCGCATCTCAAAACAGCTGTGGCAACAGTGCAGTAGACCAAAACCAGCAATCTGTTATGAGAAGAGTTAAGAGGACCAAAATGCTGAAGTGCATATTGAAATAGATAAGGAGGAATAGTAAAAGGGATTGTTAGACTGGGTAGCCTTCCTGATTGATGCTTTTGAAATTGTAACTCCTCTTTTCATTGTTGCACAAATTACATCAGCCAAAGTTCAGCTGTGATTTAGCCCCACATTTGACCTGGCTCTATTTGCAATTGTAGCAGCAACTGTGACCATGCTCTAGAAAAGAGCCAAGCATATGCTTGCAAAGTTGTTTTCAAACCATTACAATTTAGCGTTTGGAGTTGTTTTTTTTTTTTTTAGTACAGAAATCCACAGTGACAGCATTATCAGTACTTGGCTATTCTGTTTGCGGAAATGCCAATGATTTGCAATGTTTACTTCATTATTGTTTTTAGACAGTAACGTTGGAAAAAGATCCTCAATAACAAAACCCATAGTATTTAATTCTTGGCCTAGGCTACGTGTACTGTACAAAGAACTATTGACCAATTGTGTAGGTACGTTACAATGATATATTTTTTGATTCCTGTGTTTGAGAATGATGCTTGGAGTTTCTAAGCTTGTTTTGCAAAACTCATAGGAATCTGGTTCATTCTTTAAATCTGCTGATGATCTTGTTCAAGAACAAATTATTTAACCATGCCAGGCTGATTCTTTCCTCTTTCTTTCTCCCTGTCTTCTTTTCCACTGCTCCTCTAATTTTTTCAGAGAGTTAAAAGCTTGCTTTACTAGCTTGCTTTACTACTACTTGCAGATTTTGTCTCTGAAATTGAACATGTGTACATTTTTCCTCAGGCATTCAGAACCTATGGTTGCATTTTCTGGCTAAACAATTTAGGAGAGTACATCTTTTAACATACTTTTCAGTTGGACTTGTAATCCAAAGACACTTTAGCAGTTCTGAGAACCGCGTTTGATAGTTGCTTGTACAAGCCTGTATTGCTGATGGAGGGAATTCTTTATTTAAAACCCAGTATGCCAGCTCACATCTTCTCTAGCTTATCAAGGGATGAATCACTTTCTCATTTTCCCCTGGCCACTTGGATTATGTAAAAAGTTATACTGCTTTACACAACTGCAGCCCAGGAATCATACTCTAGGCAGTTTTGAGGCTTAAACTGTCAGAGAAGAGGGAGACACCAGGCAGAAGTGCTGGAAGGTAGCACTTGTGGAATGAAAGAATGGAAGCCTAACAATTATCTCTTTCCCATTGACAAAAAGCTCATCCTCTAATATTTTCAAATTATTTAGCAACATTTGTTGAGACACATCATCCGCTTCTATCTAAACCCTCTCTCGTATCACAAGTGAAAGAATGTACTTCTGTTAATTGACATGATACAGGCCACACGTTGTAATGATATTGTGTGAATTTAGGACTACAACTAAGACTCAAACAATGGGAGCTCCAGTATAAAAAAGTTTTAGAAAGTTTTATTTATTCCAGGTGTTACCTGGTGCTATCCAGTCACATTGGCAGTACCACATCTCCAGAGCTTTAGAGGGTGAAAAATATTTACTCAGTTTCTCTTCTCCAGAGCTGTTACTACAAACAACAACCACAAAAGGTAGAAGGGAGGAAGAAAAGGAAAAAGTAAATTGAGGAAATGATTTAGATACTGAAGAAGAGGGGGAGTAAAAAACCTGAAGGAGAGAGAAAGCAAGATGAAACCGTGGAAGTCAAATACATGTTCAAAATTAATTTGAGTAGCGGGTGTAACAGTTGACCACTGAACAATGTGATAATGTATTATCAGCTCTTGAGAAGAGTGCTACATCTGTTGTAAGACAGGAGACAGACCAGTCTGCTTCAGGAACTGTGCATCTGGCTCTTCACATAAAAACATTTTCTTTATGTAGTACTGCTTCCTGTAGTTACTCAGTCCTTGGTAGTGAATCCTAGAAGTTCTGTTCTGGACAAAACTTCTAAATGCTAATTGGATGTATGAAAAAAGTAGGGTTTGTTCCAAACACAGTTCAATGTGTAAAGCTCCAAAAACATGATTAGGTTGCAGTGGTCCAACAAGTTGCCACGATGACTTGCTGCATACATACTTTTAGCTGTCATAATATAAACTCACTCTCTTAAACCCATTTCACTAAGGTTTAAGTTAATGCACCTTAATTTGCATGTGTGGTGGCTTAAAACTGTGCAAATGACTACTTTGACTCAGCTAACACGTGGTACTCATTAAGCTGTGGCAATTTGGTTATGCATCTGAGTCCAAGATGAGAGACAACATACGGCTGCAGACATAGCTGAGGGTATTTCAAGGAAACCAAAGGACAGTATCGGTCAGCATGGTAGACAGTGGTCTTGGTACACTATGAGTTTAACTATTGACAAGTTTTTCCAGATTTCAGAGAGGAAGAATGTGTTAAAAAGAAGTCTGAAGAAGAACGGAGAAATAATATTTATTTATGACCATGAAAACTTTTTCTTTTGAAGACTCTGAGGAGAACTTATGGGACAAGCCATGAAAGTGTTTGTTTGAAATTTTAGTAGACAAGAGAGAGGAGTAAACAACTCATTAATGAAGAAAAGCTGATAGGAAGTGTGAGTGAGATCAGCTATGAGGATCCTTTAAAATGACAAGTAGTTTTGTATTTGATATAATAGGGAAAGTATGCCAACAGAAGAAAATGAAAAGAGTGAAATAGTTAAAAGAAATGGGCTATAAAATAATTTTTGCCAGGCATATTCATAATGGACATGAGGATGATAGCTTTTGTCAAGGCCAGAGAAAAGGATGCTGCAGTAGTCAAGATGTGCACTGATTAGTGGATGGGAGGAGCTATGTGTTAGAGCTGTATGTAGAAAGAATCTACCAGATAGAGACCTAGCCTGAAGGGGTGGTTGTAGAGAGATATTCAGCTGTAGGATGAAGCATCTAATACAAGTAAGTTTACAGGTAAAGTACAGGTTTGTATTTATGTTGTCTGTCCTAACAATGCTAATAAATCATAGTTTAATATGCAACAGATAGGTTTTCCTGCTCAAACCTGAGTTCTGCCCCTGAGGTTTACCAGAAATAGAGCATGTTTATTTCTTTATTTTTTCCTTGTTTCCTCTGTGTTTATTACAAACATCTGTTTCTTCTTTTATCATAAATTACAAGGAACTTTTCTTTGTTGCTGCTCTTTTAATTTTATATCAATCACGTCGTGTTAATCATGCGATGTGCTAACTATCTTAAGTGTAACCCTTCTAGCCTGGGTGAGTTCAGGGTCACCTTTTGGTAGATGTAACATATACAAGAGCTATGAACTCATGCTCGCAGGGCATCTCCTCCCATCAAGCTCTTGTGTCATGGGTCTGGCAGAGTGCACAGGTCATGCTCTATGTATGTCACATACCGGTTGCTGCATGATAAAATGCAGTCAGACCAAGATAACTACAGGCACACACAGCCTACGTGCCACAGTTAGTACTTATCAGAAACTGGGAGAAAAGTCATGGTACACTGATTCTTTTAGGTGAGCGTGGGGCTGGAGTGGGGAGATATAAGGAGGAAGAGATGTGGGACAGAGAGAAAGAAAAGTTGAACTGGTGGACGGAGCTGTGAGGGTGTCAGAAGAGTCAGAAGAGATGGAGAGACATGAGGTTTTGAGTGGGGTGCCAGTTTGAGGTGAGAGGAGATAGGCCCTGGGTGGGGAAGCCCTGTCAAAAAAGGGCATTTGTTGGCTCCCAGATAAGAGAAAAGGAAACTAAAGCAATTTTAAGGAAATGGATTTCTGCCCTTAAACTGGCTTAGGACCCTGGTGGAACTGGGGAAGGAGAGATATACAAGCTGTGCCAGGACTGGGACAGCAGGATGCACTGTTGGGGTTCCACAGCTCTCGAGATCCTTTAGCCAAAAGTCAGACAAGGGACATTTTTAAGACAGCCCTCTGCACTTTTTGCTCTGAAGTTCTTCAGTGTGGGTAGTTACATAGATGCTTTTGCAAATGTCTCTGGATTTCATTTATAGGTCTTCGGAAGAAATCGTGTAAGGAGGCTCACACAGCATGTAGAGACTGATCATGAGTCCTAATCCACTTCCTGTGAAGCTCATCAATACTCACAAGGACCAGCCATCCCTTTTGGTTTGTTGTGCTAGTCACAAATGACTGGAGTGTTTTTAAACATTCAAGCTGTAACCTTCCCTTACTTCAGGAGCTAGAAACATGCAGAAATCATTCATAGCAGGACAGTTTGAGCAGGATAGGTTTTAGGTAGAACTGCTAACAAACTCATCTTCCTAGAGCTAGAATAAAAATACCACTATGTTCAGGGTAGGAACTAATTTCAGCACAAACATGGAAGTGCCATGCAACATTCAACACCACTGAAATTCTATGAAAATATGAAATGTAAAGAGCATCCTAAAATTACACAATTAAATGAAGCAATGATTTAGTTCTCTAGAATTGAATTCATAACAACAGACGCCAAGACCTGCTTATCCTTGATATGGGTTACTTTGCATGAGTCAGAGAAGGAGAATTTCAGCTGATGAGGGTGAAAACCTAACTGTAATAAACATAAAGAGGTGTAGGACTACTTATTTATAGACATGCATATTAGAAACGTGATAAAAAGTCTCAGTAGATACTCAGTAGACAGCCTTCAAACACCAAAAATGGCCAGCTCTAAGTTGTTTCTGAATTATGGCGAGCCCTAAGGACGGCCTAAACCAATTAACTTTTTTTTTTTACTCTTTTTATGTTTTAAAAATGACCAAAGAGATCTCTTTGAAAATATATTACCACCAAAAAGTGCTTCTAGAATTAAACCTTTTGTGAGAAGCTTCAGCCTGGAGCAAAATTTAATGGCTGAGCTATAAAGCACTGAAAACTTTCATGAAGGTGTTCATAAAGAAACACCAACTGACCCTGAACCCAAGGAGGTCTTGCAAGCTCCACTGTAATAAACACAGGGCCTAGTTAATTTTCACTTAAGGAGTGTATGACATTTGAGTAAGATGTGGTTACTTTATGTTCACTTGCAACACATATGTCCAATAGATATAAATGACGGAACGGTATACTGCAGTCGAGAGGTCTACTGTAAGTTACAGCTATTTCTAAATGAGGTTGTAAACTCTGTTACCCAGGGACATTGCTTTTTCTTGTGGCTGTAAGGTGCCTAGCATGACTGGACAACGAGACCTTTTTTATCTATGTTTCCTACCTCTATGCCTCCTCTATACTAGAAATTGTATGGGATACGTATACAGCTCATTTACAGAGCAGTTACATTAAAATATAAGAACTGCTGTTACACCTGCTTTCACTGCTTTAATGTTCATCCCATAGGTACTGCCAAAATATAGACCATACTATATAGCCTTACCTGATTACATGACTTAAGTTAAATGTAACATTTAAAAAAAAAAATCCATAATTTGGTTTAAATAGAAGTAACTGTATGCTCACTCACTCTCTCTAGAAACATGTGTGTTGTCTGTATGGAAATACTCTGTTCATGTGTTTCTCTACATTTAATAAAGGCATAAACACATGCAATGTGTGAGGCATGAATATGAGGCAGAAAATCCTTCATTGTTTGTAATCACTCAAATATCGTCCATACCTTTGTAACACATTTTCTTACACCTGTTTTTCTATTTTACTGCTATTAGTGGCTTCAGGATTACTATTTCATCTGGAAGAGAGGCAAAACTTATACTACATCATTGCCTCTTCTTGACCATTGAGGGATGCTCTTGCACTAACAAGACATCCGTGCAGAGACTTCAGTCACATCCTCTCCCTTCATCACCACCTCTCCCTCCCTCACCTCCTTCCTCTCCCCTTCCAACCTCAGCCACTGTTGGCCTTCAGGCTAGATCTCCCAGTGCAAGTGAAACAGAGCTTCAAAAATGATCCAATTTTTCAAGCATCCTATGTTTAAATTTAAATCCCGCATCTTAGCATTGGTCAGAATTCATTCCAAAACCAGACAGGAAACTGAAGGAAAGGCAGATATTTGACAAGAGCCATATTTAGGAAGCAGTTGCTTAAATGTGAAGATCAGTTATATTTTAACCATGAGTGAGAAGCACAAAAAGCATATTGCTTCCTCTATATGTGTTTGCAGAACACTTCTCTCTTCTTCACCTGCAATAATAGTATGTTCCTTTACACTCTGCCTCTACTTGGTTATCAGAAATGTATTGTGGGTCTAACAATAGTGCCTGTTTTCACAATACTTTGTGGAATAATGCCATCCATCCCCATGTATTCATTGGTTCATGAAGGTATTGATGAAAGGTGGGATAGATTTACTCAACTTTTCAGCATAATATTGCTATTGTTCACTGTTAGGGCATGCATGACGAATGGCCTTTAGTGTAAACAGCTCAGCCACTGAGCTTAGTGATTACTATGAGGGGTCTGTTTGAGGTGGGTATTTCTAGTTCTTTGATATATGACTCATTAAGCCCACTCTAAGTAAGTATTATTTACAGTGCCTGCTGTGCTGGTGGCTTGCATCTGAGTACTTGTATTTAATTTGAAAGGTATTTTGCCTACACTTAGAAGAAGTCTTTAAGTGCCTAAACCACACATATTTTTCATTATACACCATTGGCAGTGGAGTGAAAAGGAGCTGGGAGTTTCTTATAACAAGAGAAATGACCTTTTGTCTCTATAGGCTTCCCTTTCAAGTCACCTCCTGTCAACAGAAAGCAAACAGTAGGATAATAATCTCTTCTCAATTTCTCTAGCCTCTTGTCCTCCCTAAGATACACAGGTTGGGTTTGCGCCTTAGTGCTTGCCTTGCTAATAGGAGGCAGAACTCAGAAAGACGACTACACAGGTCCGTCATGGCCTAAGTTTATTACATATCTAAGTTCATATTAACTTCTATGCTTTGACACCCGCACTAAAAATGATCTAAATTACAGATTGCCATTTTTTCAATAGGTTGTGATTACACAGGACCATTGCTTTTACTCAGAAACAAAACTACTCAGATCATGATGGGGCTATAACAACAAAAGAATCCATTTAATTGGTGGCTTGTTGAAATACACTCCTCCACCTGTGATGTGATTGCTGTGGAGCAGAGCCCTCACCACTGACTTAATTCTCTTGAATAAATGGATAAATGGCATACCTAGTCACTTTTAATGGTGCACTTGTCTATATTTTATTCACAATGTTTAACAACTATGAATGAATGCCTGCTACAATAAACTTATTTGGCTGGCATATACTAGTTTCATGCTGCTACTTTACTCAATTACAGCTTTAACTTCGCCTTTGCGGTCACTATTTTTATAAATTTAAAAGGTCAGTGTCTAGGAGAGTGAGCAAAATAAGAAAAGAAAGGAAAATGGAATAGATGAAGACAAAGAGTAGAAATAATGTTAAGAGTTCTAGTTCCATTTCTCTCTGTCTTTCACTGTGGCCACGCTATCGGAGGTAGATTTGATCTTTTCATATAAGAGATAGATATTATTAATATTATTTTTATATACCAGTGTGAGCACTTCTATTATTATGATTTACTGTTACAACCGTACACAAAGGCCCCTGTTCAGGTAACATGGGAATAACTTGTTGAAACTTTGGTTAAGAACTCCTGTATATCTGAAAAATTTGTCAGCATGGATTAATTGTTCTTCAGGAGAATTGTTAGCCGTACAGAGCACACCGTTTGAAGGAACATTCAGAAGAGAAAGCCAGGAGGGAGAACCTTATGCTTAAAATAAGTTTATGGTCTTCTGCCTCAAAATCTACAAATTTTGAAGTTCTTTTGTAAGTTAAATTTTACATATCATTACTAACTTATGTTGCTTACATTTCAGCTGAAGTTAATGTAGGCTGCCACTGTTAAAAAGCAGTACTTGTTAACAAGAAGGAACAATTTTTTTTGCACAACAACTTCTGTGTAAGAACTACAAACAGGACACTGTGAGACTGTGTTGTGTTTGAGACCTGTCACTTGTTAAGTGCACATGCCAGTGGTCACTGGACTATCTCCACCTATCTGGGGGCTTTCCAGTGTCCTGAATTAATAGAGGGTGGATAAGACTGTATGAGACAGGTTTCCAGATTGCTTCGTCACAATAGAGTAGTACTTACGATCTTGATAGCCAGAAAAATTTAAAACAAGTCAGACAACATTTTTTTCATTGGAGTATGCTTAAACACATGCAAATTCAAAGCCTGCCCAAGGCTGAACTGTAAATTCTAATGGAGCCCAGGTAAGATTCTGGCTTGGATGTCTTTCTGAGATTTTTGTTCTTCTTTCATTTTGCCACTTCTGTGCTGTTTTCCTCATCAGTCTGCCTCTGAGTTAGGAACCCCAAACTTCCTAGGATCTGCAGCTCCTACTCATAGAAAAATATATGAGTTTTCTCAGTTTTGTTTCAAATCTGTGCAGAAAAGAAATGTTGACTTCTCAAATCCTACATGAACTAGACTTATTCTAATAATTTTGAATTATTAATCATCATAGGCAGAATACACATTTCTCAATGCTGTTGAAACAAAGGTTGGGATGTAAATCCATGAATCTATGAACAGTAGCAGCAGTATGTAACTATATCACAGTAATACCTAGGGACACAGTACTTCATTGTTTATCATGTTATAGCCTCTGTATACACAAAAGAAGTCTCTGTTGCAAGAATCATGCACGAAAAGTTTAAGGCAAGATTAGGGGATATATCTAAGGCAGGTAGACACAACAGATGTTTTAGAATTACTGCAGAGTAAACAATGTATATAAAATATTAGTTACTGGTAGAATATTAATTGAATATTCATATGGCCTGTGCTATGTAGTTTTCTCTGGCTTCTGGGTTGAAAAGTAGGTAAGTGGTGAAAGTACATAAAGATAATTCCTATTCATTAGCTATTGTGTCCATTTTATTAGACAGCAAGACACAAAGGAGGTTATGATGTGCAGAATAACAAAGAATCAGACTAGAGTATAACATTCAAGACTTGTGGTTTCTTGCTCTCACACCAAGATGCACCTCTGTTAAAGAATTTTCTTTGTGATTTCATATTTGATTGTCCAGGAACACTCAAAGGCACCTATGCTGCTGACTGCCAGAGTGTTAAGCAAACAAGAGAGGAGGTGATATTCCTTTTTGTGATCATCAGTAATAAATGGATGAGCTCTTCACTTCCGCTCTCTAGGAGAGCAAATGTAGTTATCACTGTTGGGGTTCATTTGGTTTGCAGGGGCAGTGGGGTCTTGTCATTCTGCCGTTTATTCTGAGTTCAGAATAGGCCCCATACCTGTTCTGTGATGGTCTGTAGTGGCAAAAGATCGGTGCTCGATAATCTTCAGTAGGACTTGATAACTCTGGGACCTTTTATAGTTCCTGTATTCCTAGTAGGTTTGTGTCTGCAGTTTCCTTGTGCTGCCAGAAAAGAGAAATCATTTTGTTCCCCTGCAAACAGTAATTCAGAACCCGTCTCTATGGTGGTTTGTGTCATTCTTTTACTTTACTTTTTCACGGCTTTCCCTTTTATTTTTGTTTTGCTACCACTGAATAATATGCAGCCCCACAGCTCTGGCACGGAGAACCTGATGAAAGTGAAGATATAAGAAAAATATTAGTGGCTGCACTCTTCATTGCAGAGGTAATGGCCATTGACATTAATGGGAATTATGTATGTGTGGAAGAGGAGTATGACCCCTTTACTTAATAGAGCCCTTAATATGTTTTAGTGAGCTGTGGTGGTGTTCTAAATATCATGAAACCCAAAGGAGACAGAGAAAACAGCCTCTGGCACTGATGAGCTGGATTCATTGCTCTGAGGTGGATGGCTTTTCAGGAATATCCCAGTTTCTCCTCCTCTGGTAATAGCTGTGCATGCACTATTCATTGCATGAAAGAGGAAAAGGTAAGGAGAGTGGACAGAAAATTGGGAAAGGAAATAAACAGTGATCTAAGTTGTCACATGTCAGACTGTCATGTAAAAACATTACAGTCTGAAATTCAGCATTATACTCTCACACACACGTATGTGTAATTTTACACGTGCAATATTTTTGTCTGCCTTTTATTCAAATTCTGGTCTAGCCTTGCGTACACTATGTTCTATTTTATGAAAGTAAAATGTGAAAATCTACTGATAAGCCAAAATAATAAAAACTTTATGGCATGTCAGGGCTATTTTTTATTATTATTTTTTAACCTTGATTGTGTTATAATAGTGAACATATGTATCCTTGGCCTTAATCACCTTGTGGAGTTAAAGTGTATATTCAACTTCATTTACATGACATATGATCTAATGCTGGAGAACAACAATACCATTGTTGTGCTAATTGAAAACTGTGAGCAGAGAGCCAGAAGAAACCACTGGTCTGATTGCTGAAGGTCCCAGGGAAAGGGATTTATTCCCACACCTGCAGTTGGTCCATAACACTAACATTGTTACCAACATCTGGGTCTAATCAGCACAGAGGCCTTGATATGCTGCTCCTGTGGCACATAAATTTAGCATTATATTCATTTTAAAGGCCCCCTCTTTCAGTTTTTTAAGGACAAGATAGATTCATGGCTCCACAGAGTCTAACAAAGTAGAAACCACAAACAGAGTAAGTTACTGCCAGGTTTCTTAGACCATACCTACCTAGTATATGTCACTTAAATAATGGAATTTTATGCTCAGTTCTGCTTTTCAAAAATACATTTCCTTAGAATGCAAAGTTCAGCTGAAAAACTATGTTTAATGTAAAAAGCAAACGCTCAGCCAATTTGCATATATCAGGTTTTATTGTGACATCTGAGCTATATCAGCCACAGGAATGGCTGCAAAACCAGTGATGGTCTGTGGTGCCATCTTCCTGTATGTGGCCTTGTGTATATGAAAGGCAGCGGGGTGCACAAAGTGAAGATGCTCATGGTACACCCTTGGGGGCTCAACTCGGTGATTCACGGTCCACTCCTTTCATACACAATAACCTGTGGTGCTCCTGAGCTGCAAGAGATGATCTTGTACATGGAGTGCTGCTTTGGCACACAAGAAGACTGATTCTCTCTTGCAACTCAGCTTCTGTGATTTACACATGAAAATACATCATGCCTTACTTTCAGGATTCTGAAAGTAATTTGCCTTATAGGCTACTGTGAAGACAAAACCCCATTCAAAAAGGTAACGAAAGTATCCAGAGCAAACAGAAATTTTACAGAGAGAGAGGGAAAAAAAGCCAGGCTGCTTAGGCCAAAGAGCAAATTTTAATTCTTCATTTGTTGAGGATAACCAGTTATTATTTTTGCTAATGCATCCCTTGGCTGTCTCTATAACTATCTAGCTAATTGGCTGTTTGCCTCTGTATCTTCGTGTATTTTCCTGGAAAGTCTATATAAACAATGGGACAGACACAGATAACATTACAGAAGATAGGTATTTTATTTCTGTCATTTTTCAATATCTACATATCATTAATATCTGTAAATGGTGAATATAATTACACAGAAAAAAATTTCTTAGCAGATCCAGAAATTCACGACTTTTGATCCTACCCCTGGCACTGATCTTTTGTAGCAGCAGGCAGTTGCTTTAACTGTTTCCTCTATTACCTATTGTGCCTTTTGGGGATAAATAATGGTATAAAGGGCTATTTACATAAGGTTTCAAGATATAAATGTGTATAATGGAGGCTTGACATTGTACCACTGACTAAAGCATAATTACATCAGTTGGCTGAAATGCAGGGGATTGTCTTGGGTCATCCTCCTGTCAAGAAGAATGTTCATTCCATGAGAAACCTGTTTAGTGTAAATGCACAAAATTTATATATTTTTTTTTTTTACCTCTGCAAACTTCTTGATACCAGTAGGACAGTGGAAGGGAGAGAAATTTCCTCTTTATTACTAATTAATCCAGGTGGAATTTTTAAACTGGGGAGTCGTAAGTTAAAATCAAAAGATGTCAATAGAGATTTTAACACACTGAGCCAGATTCTCAAGCACTATAAATTGGGGTAGTGCTATTACTTTTTGTAGAACTACATTTCACCCTAATTGAGAGGAAGGTGCATTATTTACAGCATGACTGCAAAATCTGTCATTTGATTTACCATAGAAATATATTCTGGCACTAGTAACCGGTTTTGGTAATATGCCAGTTTGCTGGCTTTGAAGGACTTCCAGTATCCAAAGAGGAATTTTATCACCCAGCATTGCCCCACCCCCATGCTCTGTTTCTGCAGATCCTCTGCAGATTTGCCCCATTTCCCTTCCAGCTGCATTGATCCATTGTCAGCTCCACTGTTGTTCAGCACAGTCCTGTGACCCCAAAGTCCATAGAGCTGCCAACTCTCACCTAATGTGAACAAGAATTGTGCTCAGGGGGTCAGGAACAGTATTTGGAAGAGAACCATGGACTAGGATTCTCGGAGGCATTCGATTAGTACCCTTCTTCATTCCTGTTTCATTTGCTGCTATGAGGGTGAATGCCTCCTGTACTGTGTTTCTGTACTCCTGACCAACTTTGTAACCTGAATGAGAAATTTGACTTTCAATACCTGTGGTCTAAGTACAGCTTCCACATGAATGAAAATCTCCCATGCTGCCAATGGAACGTGCATAGGAGGAAGAAATGAGATTGCAGTCTCTCGATTTCTATGCGAAGGACTCTCTCTGCAGCTGTTTTGGCTTTCAGACTGTTCTGCATTGCTATGTTATTGGAAGTGCTACTTAAATGAATTAAATGTTGATTATTATAATAATTGGTCAATTTTTGTAAGTTTTTCTTCATAAGTTGCACGTATAAATGCAAGGATTCTAGCAAAGTTAATAAAACCAAGGAAGTTAGAGTAATGCAATGTGCTGTGGGTTTGTTACCACCACACCTGAGCCACACAGAGATCTCACATTTGTATTCAATGTGGTAAAAATGGCATAAACACACAACCAGGTCACATAACTGTACAGACTCTCTGTGGACATCATAGTGTCTAGGCTTGTATTTCAAGTGCTTTACAGGCACATTACCAAGAGGTTATTATATTTGACTTCATTACATGTACTTCATGGTGATGTAAGTAAGATGCAACAGCTGTATTGGAAATTTAAGAGAAGAATAAAGCTATGGAGGAGGCACCTCATTTCATGTTTTTCAATCAGGGTGAAATTGGTGGTGCATCACAAGTAGAAAAAAAAGAGTTAAGTTTATGCCATTGGAACATCCTGATCATTCAGTCATATTTATTTTAATATGTGAAATGCAAAAAAAGATCAAATACAGATATGTTATTATTTTAATCATAATATCTTACTGCATTTTATGTAGTTCCTTCTAATGTGGTACCAGGAGATCTAATGAGCTGTTTAGGGTATTTTGCATTTCAAAGCATGACCTCCTAAAAATTAGGATGTGTCTTTCATTCAGGATCATTTTGCTGAAAAACAGCCAACTTTTCAAATATTAACATGTATTTGATGTGGAAAGGGACATTGGATGTATCACAACAAATTATTGTAAAATGCATCCATAAAATGTAGAAAAAGTCAACAAATGTTGCTCTGATACTTTCTCAAAGGACTTGTGATGGCAATATACAGCTAAGGCCCAGTTTTGCAATTCATAATATGACAGTCTGCTAGGCATAGTAGTATATCCATGTGGTGCTGACTGCAGACCTGAAGACAATCACCTGAGGTGTTTTCTAAAAATCATCATTTTTTTCATTATAATTAAATAAGCCAACATTTTTTTTCTCTTTATGAATCATTCATAAGCTGAGGCCAGTTTCTATGACTCTGTCTGTTATGTGCAATGGGTATAAAAAAGTTAATACAAAGGAATATCTGACTAGATGATGTTTGCAAGTTGTACGTTTCAATTGTCCAGTATAGCCAGATATTCAAACCAAACTGGAATCACTGCAGAATTGTTGCTGGTTTGTGTATATCATCCTTAGGTTAGAAATCCGCTGCTGAAACGGCCGCTGTCACATATTTGTCCTTGAAGATCAGAGCTCTGTTCTACATGACTCTGATGATTCACCTTAAACACACGTTTCTGCTTCTTTACCCTCAGTGAATGAACAAAACATGTTAAGGATCAAATTCAGAAACACGAAGAAAAAAGTTAAAGTTTTAGTGTCCAAGTAAGGCACTCAGTTTTTGCTAAGTACTGTGATGCTCATGCACCGAATTTCTCCAGATTTTTGAAAATCCTGGTTACACTACTGATTGTTGCAGCAGATAATTTTCGGACTTCAAACACTGCTGCAAAGAAAAGCAAATGACATAAGTTTTAGAAGTAAATGTTAAGAAGTATAAGTACGAGGCTAAATCAAATATTCAAATACATGCTCAGGCACAGTTTTTGCTGGTATTTACTCACTTCTAAACTTCTTGTAAAAAGGATATCTATATCTGTGTTCCATACAGCTTAATGTCCATTCTGTTTCAAGAGATTTTAAGATTCTTGTCTTGTGTACCACTATTTTATTAACTGGAGCAATACTTTTTCCTGAGTATTCCAACTGGTGTTTTTTTAATTCATGAAATGACAAATTGTCTTAATTTGCAGTGTCAGTCTTCTTCAAAATTCCATGCTTTGAAACTGTGCAGATGATTAAAGGCTGAAAGACCATAATGAATCAGATCTGCACTATATGATTTTTGCATTCCTCCCTTAGAAATGTGTATAATGTATAAATGATGGCTGATCTAATATATTGATAGGAACAGAAGAAAGCAAGTGTTTCCATGTGATAATAATTCTTAAGTATGTTTTGCAGTACCTCAAACAGCCCATGCATCAGAGCTTTCATTAGGGTGTATTATAGGAAATGTGGCATGATTTCATTGCCAACTTATTACGTAGCAGTTTTACTTGCGTCATATGCTTAATTACCACATTAAATCATGGTTTCTAAACATCACTTCACAGCAGGATCTTTCTCTGAAATCTTATCTTCTATTTTCTTTGACGATATAACCAATAGCATAAAGGTTTCCTCTTTTTCTCTTTCTAAACTAAATTCCAATTTTGTGTCTGTAATACTATCCCTGCCTAGTGCAGCAACTTACTACTTATACGAGAGCAGAAGGAAAAGTCTTTTTTTTCCCTTAAATGTGCATATTCCTGATGGAGCTTAAAAACTTCCATAAATCAATAAAGTAATTGCTGCATAATGACCTATTGTTGGTGAGCGTGCCCAGAATGATGTCATTGGGGGGTAATGGAGCTACTGAATCAAAAAAATGGCAGCTGTTTCCAATTTATTTGAGAGTCAGTTGGACAGAAAATTAAATAAACACATAGACAAGCAGGACAAGGGCAAGTCCTTGCATTATTCTTATGATAGTTTTAATTCAATCGTAGAAGTCAGCAGGCAGCTGATATTGTGGCCCAGAGTTTCTGTAATTGCCTCCTATCTCAGTCAGACTGCACATGCTCATTTCATCATTTTAAGCTTTTGTGACTCAGATTAAAAAAAAAAGACCAATGAAACAAAGATGAAACTTAGTTCTTTTTTTTTATTCCTGCCCTCCCCCCTCCCTTTGCAGCATAGCAGGCTATCTAAGAGACATATTAATAGAGAGAAATTTTCATTTCTTCTTCCCTCTGCCTCTACGGGGCCTCTACCCTCCTTTCCCTAGGATACGAAGGAGAGTTTTCCTTTTTTTTTTAATCACTCATATGTCCTTTGGGAAGCCCCCTAAAGTTTCATATTCACAGGGGAGAAAAAAAAAAATGCCACCCGGCTTCACACTCTCTTCTCCGCTGTGAATAACAGCTTTGATGTGCTCCTTTGAAGTTACTGGCTCAAGGCTGCATTAGGAGAGCATCAAATGCAGCCTTAGCACTGCATGTGGAAGCTGGTAGCATGTAGTGTTTGCACACCAGACTTGAGGGCATCTAACATGCTCATGGCAGCCAAATGAAAGCAAGGGAACACAACAGCAGGTTTCCATCACAACGTACTCTTTTCTTTTGCAGCCCTTATTCCCATTTCCTACTGACAATGCATTGAGAACTCAGCATCCTTGATATTTTCCAGTTCTTACAGCTTCTCAAGACACTCTTGCAGCCTTGCTATGGGTAATAGCGTTGGAACATCACATCCGACTTCAGTCAGACAAGGGCAAAATTTAAGTTTGGTTCTGTTTATCATTTCAGAGCAATATGGCTTGAAATCAGCTATTGTTGCACTACAATAATTAGAATGATTTCTTTGGACACTAAAAGAAGTTTGGGTCATTGATCAGCTATTTGTCTTATTGTAAGAACTGAAATATTTATTCCTTAGAATTTGGACTCTTAATATGACAGTCTTTGCATTTTTAAACCAAGTCTGGGTTTTTAAAATCCCTCTTCTTTCATAACCTACAGATGGATTTGTGTGTGTGTGTTTTCTGTGTCTGCATAACCAGACACTGTGAAGTTGGTGTTTGTCTCCAAGATGAAGAATTGCTTTTCCATATTTGTCATCACAGATCTCTTCAGATCAGACATCTCTTTGATCATTCTAACTGTGTTTTATATGCTTCGTAATTTCCTTGCTGAGTACCTTATGTTACATGTTACTTTATAAATCAATAAATAATACCAATAATTAAAAGAGTGTTCCATGGTAGGGAGCTAGATAAAAAAATAGGTTATTCCATTAACCTTTTACCTCTGGAGACAGGAATTTCAAATTTGTGTTAGGTCACAAGAGCAAATCATTTGGTCTCTCGTGAACTTTAGTCCACATCACTAACCACTGCATCACTTCTCACAGTCCCTGCTGATTGACAGCTTTAGTCTGGAAGAATAACAGAACATCTGCAGCTTGTAAGACTGAGATGCAATGGCAATGGCAGCACCTACACCTACTGTTACTTGTTCTGCACGAAACCATTTGTAAAAAAACCACAAACCCTCCAATGCCTGTTATCCTCACATACATCTTGAAGAAGTTAATCTAATATTTAATTATCAAAATTGTAACTGGTATAAGTAGGAAGTAACTTCTGCAAGTAGAAATGTTGGGGTTATTTTAGCCCTGTCCTACAAAGTAGCTCTCAGTGAGTGCAAAAAGTTTATCAAAAGAAAATTAAGCGGAAGTTGATGGTGTGTCATTGTATACCCAAGTGTAGGCAACATAAGTGTTGTTGAAAAACTGTCTGTTCCATTAAAAATCTGACTGATTACATGAACTAACAAACAGATCTTCAGATGATTATTACTGTCATCTCCTTTATTTCCAGTTCTGTCTTCCTCTATCAGTTATTGATGCAACTCCACTGAATATACTTTGAAGAGGTCTAAATGGCCAAATGAGTTCTAAATTAAATAAATACTGAACATTAACAATCAGATAATGTCACAGTGCAACAACATTTTTTTGTGAACTCCTTTGAGACCAGGAAAGCAAATTTTTAAGTAAAATCTCCGTTTTAAGATAGAAACTCACCTTAAAAATAGAAGTTAGCATGGATTTTTGAAGAATGGTTTTTATGCTAGAAAATCGGCATTTGTGTAATCTGCTTGCGTGTTGTACAAAAAAAAAAAAGAGTTAAAAATGTGAGTTTTCTCTTATTTATGCAATTTGAAAACAAAAGGGACTCAAATTCTGCTTTTTCTAATTAACAATAGAATTCTAAAAATCATAAAGATGGTAAAAATTCTATTTTTTGACTAAGACATTTTAGCCATAAACAGTACTTGTTGCCAACTCTCACTCTTTCTTGTTGTTTCTCGACTCTTTGTCCACTAAAATGTTTCTGTTCTGTGTTGTAGATGAAACTGTTTTTGTTAAATAAAAGTTTTTCTCCTATTTCAGGTCACTATCATTTAAAATAATATTTTAATTAAACTGGACCTTGTCAACTTGAACTTGATGATCTCAAAGGTCTTTTCCAACCTAATGTTTCTATGAGCTATATGTGTGAGTCATTACACATGGTACTTCCTGAGCTTCAAAAGTTTGTATGAAGTTTCTGGTTTTTTTTTAACTGGAATTACATGGGGGTTTTTTTATTAGTTTTATGTAAATTTAGTATCACAATTTCCTACTAAGAAATGCTCTAAGAAATGCAATATGTAGACATAGTCATGGTGGAGGTCTGTGAAACACTCTGGTATTTGAACAACTGCTTTCTCTCTTCTGTCTGAAGGTGAGACATTCATGCACCAAATAGAAGAGTCACACAGAATCACAGAATCACAGAATCACCAGGTTGGAAAGGACCCACTGGATCATAGAGTCCAACCATTCCTAACACTCCCTAAACCATGTCCCTAAGCACTTCATCCACCCGTTCCTTAAACACCTCCAGGGAAGGCAACTCGACCACCTCCCTGGGCAGCCTGTTCCAGTGCCCAATGACTCTTTCTGTGAAGAGTCAGGGTTAAATCCAGTTATAATTACTGCATGTGTCTGCAGGTAATGAAAAGGGAGAGATGGAGTGCTTTTTGTTGACACTTGCAAAAGGTGCCCTAGACTGGACTGCACATTTTTGTGTATGCTGCTTCTGCTGCTAGGATCTCACAGACCTTTCCACTGCTGATTCTTGGTGAATATTGGTATTTGCATTCCTGCAAACTGTTTTGTATCTGGGCAGGATTGTGCTTTGTTTTGAAAGTGGAAAATTGCTGAAATTTTATCATTTCAATACCTTCAGTGTCTTAACCCCTTCTTTCTACTTGTACTACTTATTTTGGAAGTATGACATTGGCTTGGGGTGGCTTTACAAGGATGCTATTTTATGGTTTATGTTGCTGGTCATCCTAACAATAATCTTAGCAGACATCAATCTTAGTAGGCTTAGTAGAGAAAATCAATAAAAACAGACTCTGTATGTTTTAATCCTCAGCATTGAAATGTTGTCTAGAATAGGGATACAAAGCTGTTTATGATGGAAATGGAGTCTGGGAATGTTGTGTGAGGTTTGAGTAAGGGCTAACAGGGAAGCTGAAGAAGGATATACTGAGAATCAAGTACAAAAGTTAATGTAGGACAATAATTTTTAGGGGTAGGAAAGCAAATGTGACTATAAACCTTGCCTGTTGTACCTCCACAAAATTCGTTTTCCTAAGAAAGCGTTGTGAATTTGCAAAAATTCAGTTTTCTCATGATGTTATCCAGTACAGTTTATGTGAAACATGCATCTCTTAGAGCAGAAAGGCATTTTTAGAAGAAATTTTTGCCTTTTTCCTTTAGATGGTCAGGTTCTATATAAGACTGAGAATTCTCTGGAAAATGGCTTAATAAGTGGGCTTTTATATTTTGACCACAGTTTTTGTGTTGTTCTGTGTCTTGTGATCTTCATTGCTGCAGAGGGATGCATCTATCACTTTGATTCAGAGGTCAAATTTCATTCATAGGGCTTTAAGCCAAGCTTTTGAAGACTAAGACTAAAGCATTAAATAGCCAGTAGGAACCAACCAAAGATGACAGGAGTCAATTGAAGTTGACAGGAGAACAGACTTGACATATCGTGTCACATGGAAAAAACAGGAAGCTCCTTCTTCCTGGAGAAAGTATGGAAAAAATACTCAGCTCCAGTTACGACACTGAACTAACTGAACAGTTACTGAACTGATAATAACCCAGCTAGAGAGCGATAATGTAAATGTCTCCCAGAGTTAGGTCTCAAGCCTTTGCACTCATCAACCTCATAGAAATATTCCTCTATACCTGACCTCCAGGCTTGGTAGAGTCAAATGTGCCCTGTGGCTTCAGACTCAAATGTCTTCAATAAAGACATTATTTTGGAGCTCTTCACAGCATTTTCCTTCTGAGAAGAGTGGTTTCAGTCTTGTGTAGATCCAGCTCTGTTTTGTGCCACCATCCAAACTTCATTGTCAGACCCTAAGGATGACAGGAACTTACTGATCACTCCCTTTGCATGTATTTTGGGCAGAAAGGAGAAACTGGAAATGGAGCAGTAATGAAGAAGTGTCTGGTGGGTGTAATTCTCTTTCAGAGAGTGCTTCTGACAGAAGCACAATCTGTTTCCCGTTGTGAAGAAGGTAGCTGTTTTTTGCTGGCTTTTGTCAGGAATGTGGGTGTATAGAGGACAGCTGTAATATTTTTCAGTATATTTCAGTATTTTTCAGTATATTTCAGTATTTTTGAAAGCTTCTTAAGCTGCTCATGAAACCTTTTAAGAGTAGCTTAATTTTCAGCTGAACCTGAAACAGGAAGAAAAGATATTCCTTCAGGAAGAAATCCAGTTAGGTAGTGATAAGCAGCTCTGCTGTACTCTTTTATAGTACCAATGCAGAAAAGGCATCTCAACATCACTGATTTCTATATTACTAAGCACTGGAAGTGAAGGCATGGAGATATTTTGACAGACCAGTGCTGGTGCTAGAGATCTTGCTCTTCTTCTCTCCTTGGTCCTCTCTACAGTTCCATTTAGGGCCTCTGCCTGGCAGTCCTTACCCTGGCCCTACAGCAGAACTGGCAGTGAGGATTCTACTACATTTTTCTGCTGTGCCCTCCCCATCGGGTCTGAGATATCCATGTACTTGAACAAAAGCTATACAGTTTGCTTTATTGCACCTATGGCTGCCTACAGCTGTTCTGCTCTGCTGCAACATATCCAGGAAGAGAGAGGTAATGGGGAGTTGGCTGGAGAGAGGGAATGGGAGATTTCTCCTTCAGGTCCTCCTCTGTCTTGCAGCAGAGAGGCTCAGCAGGTAGCACTCTTGATCCTCAGGAAGAACTGGAGGCAAGAGGAGGAGGCAGAGCAGCACACAGGAATATTTTTATAGTTATTACACTTTTGCATCTAATGTGGTTGGACATGTTGGCTTCACATCATGTATGCTCATTTTGTGGGCTGTTACCATTAATAAGGTGGAGAAAATTCACTAGTGACCACTGTCAGCATCAGTCAAAAACCAGGAAATCCCACCCATGTTGAGGAGAAATGAGGGTGAGGTGCAAGGTGGCATGAAGGAATAACAGAGTCGGACAGAATCACAGAAGGGTGAAGGTTGGTCATCTTGTCCAAACCCCATGGTCAAGCAGGGTCACTTCAACCTGATTTCCACCATCATGTCCAGTCAGGTTTTGAATATCACTAAGGATGGAGACTTCACCACATCCTTGGGCAATGTGTGCCAGTGCTCAGTCATCCTCACAGTAAACAAGTTAAAGAGGAATTAGAGACCATTTCTGCTTTCACATGCCATGGCATCACCAGGCGCACTGGAAGAGGCTTCTTGGGAAAAAGTGTGCTAAGCCAAAATCTCATGATGATGACAAGAAGCCAAGGATCTAAAGATTTTGTAAGAACCTCAGAGGAAAAGCCAAACTACAGGCAAGTCCCTGGGACCCTTATCCTGACAAAGACTCTGAAGCATCTGAGTTTCCAACTCAGCCCTGAGCCTGGAGTTGGTGAGGAGCTTCTGGATAGCTTTCTGCATGTCAGTAGTGTTTTCCTCTAGGTACATGCATCTAGGGGAACAGCTTCCCAATCATTCATGCATACAAGACTGGAATACCTGGCATGAAAATATTCAGCACAGTAACTGCATATGGCTAGAAAGCCATTGGAATGGAAATGGAACTCATTCATGGGTTTTAGCAGAAGCTTCCTGTAGGTCTTCAGTCTTAGATTTTTAGTTTCTTTATTTTAGGATTACAGGGTCTTTTCCATTACTGCAAAGAGGTTATATCTATAAAATTTGCTAGGCAAATAGAAGACATGTAATCAAGATGTAGCCAAGATAAGGAAGGTTTCAAAAACTGATACCAAGTTATCTTTATGGATAACTATGATGAACTCAAGCATACCATTTAAAGCCTTAAGTTCTGAGCTAAAAATAGTAAAATTTCCTTGAAAAAACATTTTAAGAGTAGTACTCTGTGTAATCACCCCGCATATGATACATCATCCTGGAGTTTCAAAAACTCTTTGCTTGAAATTTTAACAGCTCTGCTTAAGAAATGCTAAACAGCAAATACTCTTTCCAGAAATACCATCCACTGTAAACCTGTCAGACTATTACTTAGCTATTAACATTTCTAGATGAAATTGTAACAGTGCTGTTTAAAAGAATGCTGAATATCAGAAACATTTCACTAATACATAACAGATGGATACCATATCCAGAAATATTTATACTGTAAACCAAAGTGCTTAGCAGTTTTACACTGAGAGGTCAGAGATGGGCAGGAAACAGTTTTCCCATCCCACAAGAATTTTAGTTTTCATATTTTCCTACTCAGATGAATATACAGAATATTAAAGAAACTGGAGTTTCTCATAACAGAGCAAACAAGGATTAATTTTTCTAACTTTTAGGGTTTTTTTTTGCTTTTTAATCCAAGCACATTACACACTTATCTAGCTTATCCTCCACACGTTATGTCTTTGTTATTTAACACATCTTTCTTGGGTACAATCATCCTGCCCTGAGAAGGCTTCACATTCAACAGTTAATAGGTTTTCTTTTTCGTCTCTCTTTTCTTGACTGAAAACCATTTTCCTAGTAGGTTAAAAGAGTAAAAGAAAGTGTTAGAACAAAACTGTGACCTAACCGAAATACAGATTCCATATGTCACATACCTTTTATAACTCTCCATATGTGAGAATAACTGATTTTTCCATCCTGTTTACATGGCTGATTTCACTGTTGGACTTGGTCCTGGGTGTAACCTTTGTTTTTAAATAAATGAAGGCTGGGAAAACATCTAGCTGCTGATTTCCAAGCAATTATAAGTATGGGGAGGGGGACACTTGTATTTGGAAAATCTTTGCAAAGATGTGCTTTTTTTTTTTTCGTCTTGTATAATAGTTATACCCATGGCTTTAGCTGGCAGTCATGTTTCTATAAAAGGATGGAATGTGTTTCCAAACAATGTCTTAGTTCAAAATAGCTGGGCACTTCCTGTGAAATATAGCTACCACAGAAAAAAAGGACACTTTGTCTTCCATTTCAGAACTAGCAGACACCCAGCTAAAAGATTATGTCATAGGCCCTGACGATTTGGATGCAACAGAGAACAAACTATTATCTTGTATATATCTGTAATATGAGAAAGTACATTTTATGATTTTTTAATAACTATGAAGTAATATGTTTTCAGAAAATTTTGATTTGGTGTGATGGAAGCAGAAACCTTGTGTTAAAAAATGTTTCATACTTCTACTAGAAGAATATGATGTAGCCGAGATGTTATAGCAGTGGTTTTCTACCACCGGCAGCTTGTGCAAAGTATCTTTCCTGATTGACAAATCCATGTAAGAATAATGCACTGTGTTGATTTTTTTCCTTTTTGTTTGTGAATTGCCTTGGTGTTTTCCCCTCTAGATTTATGACTAGAGATTTTAATTAATTAAAGTATGAGCTCATGTAAATTTTAGTTCTTCTAAAAGAAAAATTTGTCTGTTGTAACTTTTCTGTTAATTAAAAGCTTTAAATCCAGATGGGAATCTTTATAAATATATCTATACTTTAACGCAGATATACATTCAGCTTCATTTATGCCTTCTATATTTTGATTCAAGAATCAGTAGATAAAATTATGGCCTATATTATTCAGACAGTCAGTCTAGTTTTCATCAATAACCCTAAAAAGTACCAAGATACATTAAGCCATTTTAAATTTTTGTGTAACCAGCTTGCCTTTATTAAATATTAATTATTTGTGCTGTTAATTAGTTTTAGGGATGCAATCTAGTTAATATTGTTCTCTAAACACTCTGATTTTTACATATTTTTTTCCAAAATACAATTTTGTCAGTGACAAGAATCAATTAAAATTACCAGGGAGTGTTTAGCGTTTGAAGCTAACAGCAAACCTGGATACATTCCTTCAATATCTGAAAAAAAATATTTCTAATTTTTTGAAAATCTTGAAATTAATCCTGTTCTTTGAATCCCCATATGCTAAAATTTCATTGAACTAGCAAACCCAAGAAATATTCTAAGTAAAGTTTTTTTAAAAGTCTACAAAAATACTTTTTTTGTCCAGGGAAAAAAAGCTCTTTGGAGACATTACTTTCCCACCACCACCCTGTAACACAGACATCTTTTTCAAAATTCTTTCTGATGACACTTAAAATTAAATTTAAATAGGTTTTTTTCCTCAGGTTGTCTTGCCACTGTAAGGACTGTTCTACAAAGTCAACCTACTGCGAAAAAAACAGTGGTAAAATTTTAAAGCTGAAAAGCTATTCCATAGTGGGGTTTTGGTTTGTTTGTTTTAAGTTATTATTTTAAATTTTATTAAGAGCTGCACACTCTTATGTCATAATAAATGTAACCCCCTTAAGAAATACTTAATTTCCTTTGATATACTTTAATCAGCTTTTTTTCCTGGTGGAGCGCAGTACCTCTGTCCACATGGGCTGATGATACAGGGTTGTTGTTTCACAGTAACAGCCAGGCAACAGTCGTTCCGGCTGTACGTTCACAGAGACATGCTCCTGATTACCATGCCTAAGAAGTCTTCTTAGCTATTGTTAAAACTGTGTCTGGTTTATTTTATCTAAAAATGAGACATAATTTCCTCCTACTGAGGGAAGCTTCCATTTTGTTTTGTCATTAATTATGACCTCTTCCTCCAGTTGTGTGTGGAATCTTTATGTGTGAGTGGGAAATGAGCCTTCTCAGTGAACTCTAAGCTTTACTAGCAAATTGTGGGTGTATTTTCTTCAGCCGCACAAAGTTTTTGCCCCATGGCTTGTTGGTCTTCTGCCTAACCTAGTTCGCCTATCTTAAATACTGTATCGTAACAGAAATATCACTGTATCATATTTCTTCCCTTACCGCACCCATTTGTTTGTCTCTGACATCTCCAACTCCCTTCAAGCGTGAGATCCTCAGGTCCCAGGCTGCAACCCTCCCTTCCTGCAGCTGGGGCAGTTGCCTCACCTGCCACTCCACTCTCCCCAAAGCTCACTCTTCCCCGATCACCTCTCTTTTCCCACAAGAGCCTTTTTAACCTCTTTATCTGTTGGTTTCCAGCACAGGGAGAACAGTCCGTGGTGGCTAGAGTAAGCAAGGACAGACATGGTTGTGTGTGCTTGTGACCTTAATGTTTTTTAGTAGGTTGGTCCTCTGTAGCTGATTGTGTTGTTTCCTTCCTTGATTTTTTCCCCTAGCTTTCTCTTAAGATACAAACATACATTTATACAAGGAAGTTTTACAATTATTTTCCCTACTTCCCTGGCAAAACATTAACAAAATGTTAACACAGCACTATCCATAAAATTGCCAATAGTTACAAGCTTTTAATCTGATGTAACAGATATTGGTCCTGCCAATTTTAGCTAATTTGCACTTTGCGTGTTTGCAGTATTTATGAGCGTGAGGAATGCTGTGCCATGCTTTTCTATCCCAACGGATAAGGCCCTGTGCTAAATCCATGCTGAAACACATGTCCATGTACTGTATCATGTTTGAATTGCTGAAAGAGATTTTCCTAGCTGTTCCTAGCCAGCCTTGTTACCTATGTTAATCTGGATGGTAGCCTAAGAATGTCTCATATTCTTAAATGTGGGTGACTTTTAAGGCAAATTTTCTTTGTGAATCAAGAATGAAGTGCACAATCTCTCTGAAGCAGCATGGATTGCTAATTTCTTTTTTTTTTAATGTATATATAGCTTTTCTCTCTTGCACTTGTGAGTTCATACACACAGAGATACTGTAAGCTTTTTGTAGTTAATAGGGCGCTTGGCATTTTTAAGCCTTCATCTTGACTAGACTAATTTGGGATTGTTTCTGTTTTACTTCTGTTGTAGTTTGGTAAGCATTTGAGTTTAGTTTAAGTGAAGTTTCTTGTGATTGTTCAGCACAAAGGATACCGCAGAAGCAACAGAAGAATGGCTGTACTAATTGAATAAATATACTTCTCCCTATGTTTTCCTCTTCAATGGTATTTTAAAAGAAGAGGGATAGAGAGCTTTGTGGATGCTATTTGGGCTGCATATTTTTGTTGTGCTCTCTTTCTACAATTTCTGTACTTACTGCATCAAAATATGTAACCAATGGAATCATCATGGAACATTGCCTATCTGTTATTGTATAGCTTGTTTTTAAACTAGAGAGAAATCACCACAGAGGCAGAAGAAGTGTATCAAGGTTGATGCTCTTTCTCAGGACATCTTTGTAGCAGGTCACTGTAATCTGACAGGAAAGTGCAAAGATTAAGTCTTTCTATAGCTCCCTAAGCGCCAGGATACAGTGTTTACTTATAACTTCAGAGTCCAGCAAACCAACCACAGGAGCCTTAGCAGGTTTGTGTTTCCGGTGCAACATAGGCAGCAAGGAGAATAAGTAAGTGGGCTCTTGCCAAGTAACTCAGAGGAGATAAGGACATACTAATGTGACTGCAGTGTATGAGATGTCACCTGAAACACCGTGTACAGGTGAGGTCGACCACATTTGAGAAAGGGGAACTCAATGCAAAGACACATTCAGAGAAGGGGCACCAGAAGAGAAGCAGAGAACCTATATTTTGAGAGGATACTAAAAATAATCTATCATTTTTAATCTATTGAAGAAATATCTGTGAACATATTAGGAACGCATATGCCAGGGAGGCAGAAGAGAGAGTTAAACTCAGTATCAAAACAAAAGATTAAATGCATTTAATCAGTCACAAAAACTGCAGGTAGTTAAAAGACAAAAGAATGTCCTCAAAAGTTAAATTATTATTGAGATTTTGAACAGCATTTCTAGAGTGGTAGGGGGAATAAAAATGGAACTGCTTGTAAAATGCAGTTCAGCCAATCTCTTTCTAAGAGATGATATGATGTGATTGCTTATGATAGTTGGATGGTTGTCTGGCCTTCATTCCGGAGGTCTCTTCCAATCTTATGTTTAAGGACACATTTCTATTTCATAGAAAAATGGTTCCTGTTGGAGTAATAGAACAAATGGAACTTTCACATTTATTGATAAATCCTGCAATTTTTATCCATGAATTGTTGGTCTATTGGAATAATGCTCTGAATATTATTAACTCTGATTAAAAATCATGTCCAAAACATTTATGACTAAGTGAGCACCTCTGGACTTCTTCTGACATCTGTCATACAGTTCTAGTCAGTTTTCTCATCTCAGCTTGTAAAGGAAGCCATTTTGAGTGAAGCTTGAAGTTGAATAATGGGCATAGAGAACTGCCAAGTGGATCTCTGGCCTTCCTTCTGAATCAGTAAAAAGTAAATGTTTAGCTGAACAAATGTTATCAATGGATCTGCAACTGCCAAGAAGGTACATTTCCAAGTAAAATATAAAATGAACTTCTGTATTTTTATGGTTATTAAAATTTATGGGGTGCTTGGAGATCCTACCAACCTGACCCTAATCTGTCATAGGTAATATTATTCTGCATATGTTCCTGTAGTTCCAACTATAACTTATTTTTCGTTGTTATTCTCCTAAGCCAACTGCTCTCAAGATTTTTTGGACAGGTGAGACAGTTCTCAGCCTTTATGACACCTCAAGTACTTACCTATATTAAACACACTTGTCAGTTTTAAATACCACTGAGGCAACTATGACTAGGTATGCTGCTTGTGTACCACTTATTAAGACTTTAAGAATCACTGTTAGAAAGCTATTGTGTTGTATTGCTGGAACTATTAAGAAACAAATCTTTTCTTTCACAAAGTGGCTCTAATTTGTGATTGACTACAGTAGCCAATGTTTTCATACAGTTAGTAATTTTTGTTATTTTTTGTATAAGAATACATATAATTTATGTTGCTTGTACTCGTGTTTATAAATCTGACGGTGCATAATTTTTATTGATGCTGTTGTTACAATTACATCATGCATATAAGGGGCATCTTTGGGATTGCTCACAAATAAAGTCTACTTCACCTGTGCACTTTCTTATTTTGGTAAGTAAGGCTATTTTTATGGCTTAGTACTGTTTTGTTCTCCAGCAGGCTGAGCATAACTGCATGAAGAAGAGTAAAGCACAGTTTGGTCCTCAGACCTTTGATGAGCTAAAAACACAGAATAGGGAAAGTTTCTTGCTTTAGTGAACAAGGCTTGTGAGAGTAGAGAATACTCAGTACCTATTTTAAAATGATCTTTTCCTGCCTATTTGAATAAGGCTTTGCCAAACACACCACTGCTAGAAATACTAGGCTATTGTAATACTAGAGCCTGTGGTCAGATGTAGAATTAATCTTCTGTCAACGCATTTAGACGGAGCAATTGTGTGTGATGCATGAGTGTATTTTCCCTGTCACAAAGTGTGAGGTCAAATCCTTGCCTGGCATAGTCAATTGCCTTGATTAGGTAGGGTTTGTGTGGTCCTCATGAAGGTGTGGTTGCATACTAGGGTCAGTCCCATTCAGTTGCAACTGAAGATCATAGCACTTGTAATACAAGTTATGTTATTAACTGTTATTAAGCAGCATGTGCCACAAAATAGTCACTGATGATTCAGACTGACACATGTATTTGATAGATTTACTCGTCTTTCTGTCCTTTTTCTTATTTAACAGATAATTTGTTGCAAAATACTGGTGTATGTACAGGAACCCACCCAGGAAGGGCGTATTGGACCTGGAGATGAGTCTGTGCCTGGTCAGGCTCTGAGTAACATGAAAAGATCCCTCAGGATGAGGGATGTTGCGTAAATACACGGTGTTAACACAGTACTAAGACTTGTCAAATTTACACTTCTAAGACAATAATGATGATAGTTTAAAAATAATGGTGAGTAGTATACGGCAAGTCTAACTTTTGTTTCCTAACCAGCATTTAAAATTGCATTGATTAGTAGGACGCTTATTTCTCAATGAGCATGATTTTTTTATTAAAGAAAAGACAATGCTGACTGAGGATAACCTACTTCCTGAAAGTTAATCATAGACCACCCAGTCATAGTTTGTACAAGGCCCAATTTACTGAGGAATGCCAGAATGTTATCTCTGGGGATTGTTGAAGAAGAAATTTGGTGCACCAGAGTCTGTTTGTTAAGTTATAGCACAAAAAGAAAAAAAAAATGGAAGCAAGGATGGTAAATTAATATTATTGTATTTAAACTATGATTCTCCATTGACTTTGTCAAAATCTTTTATGGGAAGTGCAGCATTACAAATAAAAATGCAGTCAGTAGAAAAAGCTACACTACCATGAGTACACCCATATGGCATGTTGCAGTACAGGCAAATACATAGATCTTACCGAAAAAAAGATCAGACCACAGAAGCTGAATGATACAACTGGCAAAGCTTATTCTTCTGTAGGGATATATACTAAGAACCAGCTATCCAAACAATGATGTTGCTGCAGATGTTTATGAGGTAATTGACAGTCATGATGCACAAATGCTACTTAAAGAGTATTACAGAGTAAGATGGAAGTGGCCTTTTTAACTCACACAGGACTGAAGCAGGGAAGCAGGCAGTACAAGAAGAACTGACAGGATTTGTTACTACTGCCTTTTGCTTTCATCTGTGGCTTCTCTAGTGAAATTTCATGAGGCTTCATGCTGCGGTAATGCTGAAAAAGAGCCAAAGAGGGTATTTATTATTTTGTTAGGAGATGATTTGAAGGTTGTTTGTTTGCTTGTTTGTTTATAAATAAAAAATTCATACATTTATGAAGGCCCACCCTGCCCAGACTGTCCCCAGTGGGCTGAGGAACAGCTTGCCTGCACGTGGCTTGCAGTAGGTTGGAGGCTCCCAACCCTGTCAAGTATCTGACAGTTTTCCCTGGAGCTGCTTTCTTCCATGCAGAGTATCCCCAACACGTTTCAGGCTATTTCACAGCCTGACAAATGGCTGGCTTGGAAAAGAAGCCTTTTGATTTCATGATAGAAGGTGGCATGATTTTTGGTTGATTTGGTTTTTGGTTTTTGGTCTGGTTGGCTTCTGTTTGTTTTTCCCTTCATATGTCAACAGCTGGCCAGGATTATAAAAAAAATTACCTTTTTGGGGTATAAATGTTTCCTGGAAAATTTGTACTCTGCAACTGTAATGTTGAAAATGTTATGAATGATGGAAAACAGGGGCTTCTATTGGAAACTCTTTGACAGCTTTAACTACAGCTGTCACTAACATCCCAGCTCTGACATATGGTCCTCTACTGTCACAAGAGCTGGTACTGCTGATGCAGTAATAATAGCCTATAAGCAACTGTATCCAATATCTCAGAGAATACCAATTACAGAACATCATCCTGTAAGTTTTGCAAGGTACGCTTCCCTTAAACCACAACACCAAATGAAAAAATCACCACACATGCCAAAAAACTCAATCCCCATTCCAGACTACACCTCTTCAGTCACTATCCAGTTCAAAACATTCATTACAAAGAATACAGCCAGCTCTACAACAGCACACACAGAATACACTGCTTGCTGCAATAATCTCTACCAAGGTTTTATTACTGCCCTGTGTGGATTTAAAAAAAAAAAAAAGAAAAAATAATCTGCAGCAGCAAACTTGCAGAACATAAGGATCAGTCTCATTAAGGAAGAAAGGGGAACTTTATGAAATGTATTTACAGAAAAAGAAGGCGAGAAAAGGAAGAAAAGAGTACTGTACTAACTCCACTAGGGAAATAAAAGTGACGACCGGCCTTATACCAACAGAAAAAGGCATAGAATTACTAGAAAAACAACTATAAAGACATCACAAATCAAACAGCATAGAGTTTTAAACATCAAAAACGCAGAAATTTTCATCTATTATTAATTATGATAAAAAATTCTATCTCAGAATATTTTACACAGCAGCTGTTGCCAAGAAAATCTACATCTTCTTGAGCTGAAAAACTCTAAAATCAGAAGGAAACCTTTGCATAGCCAGTGAAGATAGGGTAGATATTAACACAGTATTTCAATGTCTTCTTTCCATTTTCCAGTCAATTAAAAATAAAATATGAAAAACAAAACCTATTTTAATTTTATTTTGATCTTATTTAAATATTTAACTGGGCCCCAACATCCTGATGTCTAGTGTCTGTGAGTGCACGTGTTATAAAAATCCAGTAATCCTCTGAAATTGAGTTGTGGCTGTTAATCCATGTGGATTAGTAGTTCTAAAAAGTAATTTACCTGTTGTTTTTATCTTTTTCCTTGCAGTAAATTTGATTAGGTAGAGAACCACTTTTGAAGATTGTGTCAAAGGTAGGATACACCAGATTTGCTCCCTCCTGAAGCCTATTAGCACTGACTCTAGCAGCTAACCTACAATGACAAAATTGCTATCGTTATCTTCCTATTAATATATTTCTATATTTCCATAGATTTTAAAGACCTGGTCCAGTACTTAAATCCCTAAGTATAGAGGCTTGCCTACGTTTCCCTAAACAAGACTTTGATTTAGCATTGCATTTTGGATGACTTGTGACATTGGCCTCTATAATTCACTGTATCTCTTCACATGTTTTGTTGTGTGCTAATGTAGATTGCAAGTTCCTCAGAGTAGGAAGCACATCAGGTATTTGTGTGCTATATATATTGGCAACACTTAGGGAAATAAAATGGCTGTATTCCCTGTTTCTTCTCAAACCAAGAAAGAATGGAAGTAGCTGAAATTGAAATATATAAATATATAGCTGAAATGTGATGTTACCCTGTCCTTGTGTTTCACTGTGGACTAAAAGGATCAGTTTTAATGGTAGGAGATAGTATAGCCACCATGTGCACTCAGTGTCTGGCCTCTCATCGGGGAATTATTTACAGCCATTTAAGTGGCAAATTATAGTTCTTGAAAAATGATTAGTTCTTATTTATTTAGACAAAAGATAAGGCATACAAAAAGATTGTTAAAAACTAGCTTGATGAAACAGAATGCTCTATTTGATGGGTGGGAGGAGAGTTTTCAGGGGAAATACCAGTTATAGCAAACAGCAATAGCCAAGTCAGCTCTCATGGTTAGTATTTGTCAACAGTGTAACACATATGCATCAGTCAGGAAAGTCATCGAAGCTGTTCACTTGGAAGAATTGCAGTCTCTTGTTCTGGAAGCAGCAGCGAAATGACAACCTATAAAACGCTTGTAAAGAGTTGAAAGGAAACATTTCAGGCATTGCCTGGAAAACGTGTGACTGAGGCTGTGAGAATAATTGTGTTTTTTTCAGCTAGAGTGCCGAACCTAAAAATGAGGGAGAAAAAATAAGTTAGAGTCAAACCAAATGGAACTTCATTTTTTGTTTTTCTTGCCAAAATGGAAATCTGAAAACATTTATTTAGTGTAAAATGCAAACATACATTCCATTTAATCCAAAACAAAAAATGTTCACTTTGAAGCATGAGGAGGAAAAGTAAAGGAAATAAAGGGCTGGGATTTTCCAGGTTTTCAGAGGTGGCAGTGCTTTTTACCTAGCAGCTGGTATGGGAGATGTTATATATACACATAACTATTATTTGAAAAGCAACCGCCTAGCTCATTGTGTGACCTTAGTGCAGGGACAGAAAGCACAGGCTTTTGCAGGAGCAAAAAGGCTCTTTCCTGGGTGTCTTTGTGTCCCCAACAGAGTAGGCAGAATATAAGTTTCCTTCCACACATGATGTGAACCTCTGCATTCAGCAAATGCTTCTGCTTCACCTGGCTACCACCTCCTGTGAAAGCAGGTGTGCTCCACGCTTTGTGTGTGCAGCTCTTCCCTTTCATCTTACAGACTGTTTGGAGCAGGATGTTGAACACAGCTGCCTCAGCCATTAGGCCGAAAAGCATTTTTCTCTGTAGCTCTCTCTTGAGCCTTGTCACAGTGATTATTTAAACTCATTGTAATACTTCAGCTTCATGATAACACGGATTTAGAGACACTTCCCTGAATATCCTGTAGAGAGGTGGTGAGGGCACAGGCATATATGTTGGATCAAGATCTCTTTCAACTCTGTACGAGGGAGGGTGAGTTCTCAAGTGTGTTGTAGTTGTTTGTGACCTGCTCACATATTCAACGTATGTGCAATGAAACAAGCTGAATGAAACTTAGTTTGCAGGTACATGGTATCTGCACTGTGAGTTCAACATAATCTGGGATGTACACCAATATTTCTTTCCTGGAGTCACAGGAAGGGGCACAGGAGCTCTAGCAGAGGGCAAAAGTGCACACAGTGCACTCCCATTCTTCACTAAGGATCTAATTTGGTGCTCACTGGACCTTGTGCCATCACGGAGTATGGATGTAACCTCTGTTGGTCTCTAGTCCAACCTCCTGATCAAAGCAGGGTCAGCCCAGGCTGCTCAGAGCTTTATCCAGCTGGAATTTGAAAAACCCTGAGGACTGAGACTACATGGCCTCTTGGGCAGTCCCAGTGAGTGCAGCTTTCATGAGAAAGAATTTTTGCCTTATATCCAGTCCTAATCTCTTTTTCTTCAACTTAAGTCAGTTGTTTCTAATTCTCTCACCGTGTGCCACTGAAGATCTGGATCTGTCTTTTCAGTCAGCTCCCTATAGGTACAGATAGGCTGCTGTTATCTCTTTTGGTGGTAGTAGGAAGAAGGAAGTGTGTGTCACGTGTAACAGCCTGCGCATACCTGACATAGAAATTGATACGTATAAGAAAATTTTAACTTCTCTTCCTTAAAGTTCAAGCTCATGATTTTTGCTAGTAAGGCAGGAGGCTGACAGATTGGAGACACAAGAGAGAGAATACTCTTAATCCAATAGAGCGCCAGACTCTCTAGTGTTGATGTCCACAAGTGAAGCCACATTTTCAGAAGTCTTTTCCCCCAACACTTATTTTGTGAGATTTGTGGCCTTATTTGTAAGAAAACTTTGCCCTGTTTTCTTGGCTCTGTTGAGAATCTGACAACTTTTTCTGTTGATTTGTGGATGGATGCTCTTGAAAACCCATCCTAAGGAGACAGCTGAAAAACCTTGACTTCTGACTGATGTCAGGAAGATGAAACATATTTTATACAGAAATATAACTTGCAGTAAAGAGGTAGCAACAGCCTTTCCCTAGTGGGTCTAAGCTCCTGTTTCAATGCAGTCTTTAAGGAAGAATTCCACAGCTGTTGAGTTTCACAAACGAGAAGTTAAGGGCTGGATCATTTAACCCCTGGGCCCATTGTGAAATCACAGCTAAAGACAGAAGAATTGCAGTTCGACTTTTTCAGTGAGCTGCCCCACTTGAATGATGGATGCACTGAAGTCCAGGTAGAGTTTCCATTCAATTTAGTATGTCGACTTCATCCTTACCATCTATCTCTTAAACCTCTGGGGTTTTTTGTTGTTTTTTTTTTTGTTTGTTTGTTTGGGGTTTTTTTTCTGGTTGCAGTTCTTGGGTAACAAAGAATTTGACTGCATATTGGGTCAGATAAGTGTGGTCACATTTTTGTTCTATTATTCAGTGATCATGGAAACCTCCATTACATACATACATACATACATACATACAAAAAATTGCCTGAAACTCCAATAAATGGGCTGATAGGGACATGCTGCTTCAGAATGTGAAGTACCAGATTGTCTCCTAAACTTTTGAAAACAAAGTCCTACTACATTAAGCAAAAAATAATTTTGCTTCTCCTGCTAAACTATCACATGTTGTTAAATACACACCCATTTTAATGTATTCATCTTCCATAACCCATTGTTAGCCCTTCATACCCCACAAGGGGATATGTCTCAGACTTTAGGAAACAATGATCTGTTGTGACTCAACTGCTTAAGCCTTGTATTCATTATTTTCCGTTATACACTTAACTAGTGGGTATATATTTTTGCTTGGCATTAATCATAATTGAATAAATAGTAATTTATTCTGGGTTAACCCATAAAAACTTCAGTGGTTTGAGTGGCTTTCAGTAGGCATCTGAAACCTACTTATCACTGTAGGAAAGAGGAAAACGGGATCTGCAGATTATGCGTATAAAACTAGAACAGTCTGGATTGCAGCAGGAATGGAAATTTGAAAACTGGTTTGCTAATTCCTCCCACCCACATAGAAATGCATGGTTCTGCATCTTTTTTTTTTTTTTCCCTTAGAAAATGTATATAGAAATTTAGCTTTCTAAGAAGAAAGCTGATACTACCCCAGCTAAAGCCAGGACACCTTCTTTTTCCTAGGAGTGAGGCAAAGGGAAAATACAGAAAGAGAAGGGAAGAAAATTTCAAGAGGGGAAGACTTGGAAATAGGAATACAAAAATACTATGTAAAATGCTTTTCATATTTCAAATCTGACCTAACCAAGAAGCATTAGAAATGTCAGACATCAGTCTGTTCATGGGAAAATTCCCACTCAGTCTAAAGAGGAAGAAGCCTTACAAGTTTGAAGAGCACTAGAACAGATCCTGTCCTACCTCACTCTGTGAAATTCCATCACTACTGAAGTTGGCCCAGTTTCTTGATGGTAAACCAAAGCTTTCTGTCCTCTTATTGTTACATAGAAAGAAAAGATTGGAGTGGCTGTGAAATCGCCCATGCAAACTTTAGGTAAAACACTTTAGGGACTGGTTAAATGATTAGCCATTTAGCAACAGCAAGTTTGGGGCTTTTTACCTCTTCCAGTAGATTATTCTAATTCCAATATTCATGAATCCTGTCTTTATTCTTAGTATTTAGCACTGTTTTCTTTAGTGTCTGAAGACTATAAGGATCAGAGATCCAATCAACACAGTGCAGATTTGTAGCAAGTTACCTTGTTTCTTGTATGTAGATTGACAGGACAGTTTAGATTGTAAGGGATCCACAGAGCCCATGTAGTCCAATGTTCTGCTCAAGGCACTTCAATTTTGGTCAGGTTGCGCAGGGGCAAGCCCAACTGAGTTTTGAATATCTTGAAGGCTGGAAATCACACAACCTCTCTGGCCAGTTGTTCCTGTGTCTAGTCACTTTCATCTTGAAAAAGTTTTTCCTTAAGTCTGATGAGATTTTTCTATGTTCTACCTTGTGCCCAGTGTCTTTTGTTCTATCACAGCTGGGAAAATTTTTGATCATTTTTAAAATGGCTAGAATCACAAAATGGCTGTAGTAAAACCAGCATAGCTACCTCTTATCTAATGAGTCCTTCATATGAGATCAACTGAAAATCCTTTGCAATCTACAGCAAAACTTCTGTTAATCTCAGGAAGACTGAGATTTTGTTCAGCCACCTTTGTAGCAAACGCAAGTGTTTTTCTTTTTTGGATGGTATAATTTCTGAAGCATCAAAGTAGCTATGAAAAATGTGATGGATTCTAACTTTGTATTTTGACCCTTTTTCATCAGTGCATATACGAATATGAGTGAAAAAATTAGAAAGAAGCTGGTCTGAAATTCACTGCCCCTGGAAAATGCAACACACTAGTAGAAGATAAGTGTGTAGAAAGAGGAATTTTTGTTACATCTTTGACAGAGAATGAATGTGTCTCTCCCCGTTGTCATCATAAAAGGTACCTTTTCTTCACTGTAACTACTTCTGGGGTAGCTTTCAATTCTTTGTCATAACTGCCCTTACCATGCAGATGTGGCTTCATATACAAAGCAGGAGTCCTTAAATAATAGATTGTGCTGTGGAAAATTATTAAGAGAAAATCTAATTTGATTGGATTACTGTTTTGTCAAATATTTAAAAGACTTATTAGATCATTGAGCCATTCCCATTGCCAAGATACAATCCAATCCCAAGCAAAGAATGTCTCTGATTTTCAGATGAAAATGCCTTTGTAGGGACGAGCACTGTAGAAGTCCCTTTCACTTGGAAAGCCAGAGAGCCCCACAGGCTTGTAAGAGAAGAGGTCTCTAGAGTGAGAGAAGAGGAGATTGATGGCCATTGGGAAGCCTTTCGGCAGGTCAGTGAGGAGTGTGCATAAGTGTGCAAATAATGTCGCATCTGTCCCTGAGTGTTCCAGCATTCCCTTCTAGCAAGGCAAGACAGTCTTTGCATTGTAACGCATCTAATTTTTATCTTCACTTTCTTCCCATGCTCACCTACATTTTTCTAAGTCTTTGCTCAATTTTAAACTTCTTTTTTTAAAAAAAATCTTCCACTATGCAGCTGCTGGGCTTGTAAGCCCACTTCTACAGCTCCTTTTAATGAACCTATCCCCTTTTTGACTGGTCCTAGCCACAAAAACAAAGGAAGATGGGGGGAAGCAGACTTGTTGCTAAGCCTACTCCCCTGTTGCAGAAGTCTGATGTCTGGGGTATTAATCTTCATGTTCTTTTGATATGAGTAAGGATTATAGGTTGTTTTTCAATATTGTTTCTGGTTCATTAATATGTATGTTGTCTGTTGCTTTTTTCCCTTGCAGAACACCCTTTGAAGATACCTTTGTAGCCTCTCTTCTGCTCCAGGCCTAACTTTGACTTTTCTACTCTTCATTGCTTTCCTCTGCGTTTTGTGCTCTTACTCCATTACAGCCACTTGGCTGCTGCAGTCAAGGCTAAAGCATCATCCTGCTTTCCTTCCGAGGAGAAGTCTATGGCAACAGTACCTTCTGCTGCAACCTCTCTCTGTGTAGAAAGTTATGCTAGCCATGGCCAGGCAGCACAGAATAAGCCCTAGAAATAATGCTAATGTCTCAGATGGTGTCATGTTTTTTCACAGTCTCTCATACTGAGCAAGAATCAAGGATACAGTGTGGCAGCCAGGGCCAAAGGACCTGAGACCCCAGCTGCACTGATGGTTTAGGAAGCCAGATGACAACATGCAGTGGAGTTTTTGCAGAGTACATGAAACCTATTGCATCCATGCAGCATGGTTTACTTCTTGCGTGCGTAGCAGACTCCAAACAGCATATAAGTTAGTCCCTAGTCCCCCTGCTATGTGGCACAGTTCCTTCAGGACTCACACTCAGTGTGATAGCTAAGCCCCCCTGATTTCTGTGTTTGGCCCTGGTGAAGCAGGTGTCACTGAGCAGACTAAAACACGAGATCATCACTAGTAGATAGTAATGTATTTTAGGCATCCATGTTTCCCCCTGCAGCGAGTATTGGACGAACAATCCTTCATTAACTTCTAATGTCTGGTTGATGTTGTTTCTGCATACATTTAAATAGTTGTCCTACTGTACCCCATGAAAGGGCAAGACAATCACTATCTACTTTTAAAGGCTTTGTGTCATGAAAAGAACATCAGATTATTTGATTGCTATTTTTCTTTGGAATACACAGGCATCTATACCTTCTTTCATTGAATTTGTGTTTATTCATATGTTTTCATGTGCTTTGGGGTATTTCAGTGTTGTTGCTGATCACTTTTTTCCACCTGCCTTCTCTTCCTCTGTACCCTCTCCATATTTTTGTGGTATAGTTGGCAAAGCTGTGGGTTACACCCATGTTACATCTTGTTGTTTTTGTCATTTATTCACCAACTTAGCTCAGAGGAAGGATTTATTTTTCAGTAAAATATGGGGACTTTTTGTTTTTTGTCTTTTAATAATTTTATAGTTTTGTTGACTAAAGCACGAGAAAATTGAACGGCTTGTTCATGGTCACACAGTGAGTCATTTCTTCTGTCAAAATAAGGATCTGCCTAGAGCTGCCATAGTTTGCATCTCCTCATTCCAGCCATTAAAGAAACTCAGCTTTCTCCGAATTCGTCACAGATCTAAATGAAAGCTATTTTTTACATCACCTCTTTCTACGGCACCAAATAAATTGCACAGACATAGCTATTGACCACACTGTGTGGCAGACAATAGCAGTATGAAGCTCTGAGATAAAGCAGATGATTTTATTTCTTGGCCTCCAAAGAGTGGATTAATAAAGACCCATGAATCTCAACCCTTTGCTCCAGGATTCACGTGGGAGAAAAGTCTGGGACAGTGAAGGAAAAGGTTTGGAGAATCTCAAAGTTTTGCATTTATCCTACATTGTCACATCTTGTCACAGCCTGAGACCAGAGTTCCCACGCATAATGTGGCTGACAGCTGTTCTCTCCTCTCAGACCCATGGGTCAGGCTTTGGTGAGATGAGCCCTGAATGAAGAGGGAACTCACTAGTGATCACTGTTTCAGTATAAATAACATAACAGCAGATGAAAAGAACGAACATTGCCTGCAGAGATAGAAGCTCTGTAGAAACAGAATCTATGAGCTTATTGTTTTATAAAATAAACAGGGAAGACAGGTGGGAAACATTCCCAGTATTCCCACTACTCCATCACTTTACTGGCTGGGAATTCAGTCACAGAAAAAAAATAAAACTGTATTCAGGCATAAAGGCCTTCAACAAGAGGACATTTTTTTTTGCTGGTCTTTTCACTGACTTACAGGTAATCTGACTCTCTTTAGGGTCCTCCAGCAATTTTCTAGTGATGGTGTTGCTTTTGGTACAACCTGATAATATATTTGTCTTCCTTCATTAACTGTCACAGACTTTCTGACCCTCAGGGTTCCTCAAACCACAGCTTGACTGTGCCTGCTTCAGAGGAGTGGGATTATAGAAAGAATAGTTATCTCCAATTGGTGTAGTTGCTTGCCACTACCTCCAAAGGCTGCTGAGGCTGTCCGTGACAGAGCTAAGAGCTGAAACCACCAGCTCGGATTATAATTTCCAAGTGTAAACCCTAAAATAATTACATTTAACAATGAAAGCCAAAAAAAGCCCCAGGTGGAAAATAGTACCAATGTACCTTAGCTGTTCTTGTAGGCTGAAAAAAATTCAAAGTCTCTTCCATTACTCAAAGTCACATCTCTTGGTGGTGAAGAACTGTAGGCAGGGAGACAAAGAAATTAGAATATGTCAGGGAGTATAACAGAATTATCATGGGCCAAATGAAAGACTAGTTAAAGTCTTATTTACAGACCGTGTGTAACATTCAAATTTCACTTCATCTTTTTTAAGTCTTTTACTTACTAATTTTTTGAAAGGAAGACTAATTAAGAAAAGAATCCACTTGGCATCTTATTGGTTTTAAAATCTTTCTTCTTTACAGCTTTGCTCACTACTGTTTCCATAGTCTTTCAGAAATTTTACTTCAGTTTATTGAAGAGACTTCAGTTGCCTCAAACCTTTTCATTTTAGCTCATTTAAATATATCAGCCAGTTTCAAGACTTGATAAAGATGAATGCAATTAAGCTTAGAGGCCTCATAAATGTTAGGCAAAGAGCTTTTATTTTGAAAAGGCAGTGGAGCCAAATTAAAAGAATATCTGGTAACCTTCTGAAAATAAGCATATGGGAAATTCTGACGGTAATTAATTTTGTATGGGGATTATAATGACTTACATTTACATACAACAAGGAATGCTAAAGAATGCAACCAACTTTGTGCGTGTGAATGTACATTTGTGTGTGTATATGGATGTACTGCAATACTACAATGTGGAAGTGTATGATTTATCATTAAGATTGGTACTGAGTTTCCATTGTCTTTATCCACCCCTCTAATACCACAAAATAAATGAATACTAACAACCAAGTCAGTAGGCAAGCTAACCCCCGTGTGCAATTTTCCAGCCAAATGTGAGGTCAGCTGGAATGGCAGATCCTAAACTGTCATGTTCCATGTGATAATACCTCTGTAAAGTTGGCTTTTCAACACCAATCTCAAACCTCCCTGCAAGGCAGGACATTAGTATTTTACCAAAGGGAAACTACAACAGCAGAGGTAGAAACAGAACCTGTGACTTCTTGAGTCCAAGTCTGGTGTTCATAGTTGCCTGGGAAGCCATACTGCTCCCTAATACAAGCTTTCCCCAAGAGAAAAACAGTAGTCTGGTGGCTAGTTTTACCTTCTTTGCCACCTGAGAAGGAGGAAAAAGCAGCAAAGAGGTTCAGAGTGGGGAGAACAGTCTACTCTGTAGAGGACAGAGATCTCCATCATTGAACTTCATCAACAGAGGTTTGAGGAAATTCTTTAACTGAAGTCTGAGATGGAAAGCTGATTTCAGTACACTCTGATTTGTGAAGTCAAAGTATTTTTGAGAAGCAAACCATGAAATAGTGTTCATAAACAAGGGAAATGTCAGACACAGTAGACGTCATTTGATGGACATCTACCTTTATTTTGTTTTGTTTTTATTTTTAGGAAATAATATCTACAGCAGTTTGGTTAGGAGTAAACAGAATGACAGTGGTCTTATTTTTTGTTTTCTTTTGGAAATAAAGATCAGTTTTCTCAAGAAAAATATGCTTTTCTTTGGAGAACATCTGGTCAGAATTCATAATATAAAGTAATAATTAGGAAGACTTCTGCCCATTGGAAGCCATAATAGGACTGAGAGGTCTCACCGAACCTTGGTAGGAACATCTGTCCTTTGACAAGCCCAAAGATGATCATAAAGACCCAGAGTCTGACTTAGTGTTTATTTTTCCTTCCTTTTAGGCATTTCAAGTGGCTGATGATCCAGTCTTAGCTTGTTAAGGATAAAGCCTTACAGGGCTGTTTGGGGCCTGAAGAGCATCCTTAGGCTAAATTGCTATTCACTAGCTTTCACACAATTTGTTAAGCACATAGTATAATTATTATGGGAAGAGTAGTGGTACTGCTTAGCAACTACAGAAGGGAGGACTGAAAGCCAGATGTATGCTATTTTCTTTACTGTGCTGCTAAACAGCTCTGTGACTATGGATCAAATCAATGCTTTTCCACACCTCAAATTCTATAAGCCTGATTCTCCTGACATATGTAACAAACTTGCACCATTATCTCTGCAGTAGTACCAGTAAAATTACTTATCCTATCTTCTGTGAGTGTTTCAGAGCTTTTCAGGTACTGGTGCTGAAGGCATTGGCCCACTTTTACAGACACTCCCTGGAGTCCATGAATGCAAGGTACTATTGAGTTGATTTTTTGAGAGAAACACAACAGTAGTATGAAGTGTTAGGACTTTTTTATATTTGCTAATTGTCTGCTCATTTGCTTTAGCCTTGACTTGGCAATTTAGCAACTCAGTTTGTAACTGAGATGTGAAAACTTAGGGAGGGAGGTTGCTGGACCAGAGTGTGGAGCAGAGCTGACCTTGAATAAGACATGCCAGTTCTGCAGAGAGAATACAAACGAATTACACTGTATAATATGCAGAAAGGTCTTGAGGTCTCTCTCCTCTCTTTAAACATCAAAGATGGGATAATGTGTTTTCATCCTTTGACATTAAACATTCTGCTACAGTCTTGGCAAAGGTGGAGAATTGTCTCTGGGATCTGCTGCCACATGAGGTCATGGCGTCAAACAGTATGGCTGGATTTGAAAATGGAGAGGAATAATTTTGTGACGAGCAATGAAATGTGTAACTTCACACGCTAAAATAATGATAGGGTTGTAACCTGAATGCAGAGAGAGTCAGGGAACAATTTCCCTCTATGCCATTTGGAAGAACAGCACATGTAAGCTTGTGGGTTTGGGAGGTGAACAGGTGGGGTCACCTTGTCTTGAGGTAACAGATAAATCAGATTTGATGGAAAAGGCCACTTTAGGTTTCTGAGAATAGTGGTCTCAAAAGTGGGAAAGTGCGAAATAAGTTAGGTAAAGATTTGCTATTCAAATGTGTCTGGGGGAACAAATAAATTTTGTAAGAAAAGGAGAGTACTACAGGGAGGTGGACTGAAGACTGGCTTCCTTTCAGTGAATTTATAAAAACTTAAAAATGCTTTCTGTTAGAATGTTTGTTAGAAATCAGGAGGTGGAATTGAAATCTAAGCTTTACAAGTTTTATGGAAGAATTTGAGTTACATTATAACCAAGCAAGAGGAGCATGGAAAGACTGTTTTTTCAGGGAAGAATTAATACAAGGTGAGACAGAAGTGTGGAACTGGTACTTCAGGAAAGAATGGCGCTAGAAAGAAGATTGCTGCTCATTTTCATAGAGCTGTGGAGCTGTGTGCTAAATAAGCAATGGTGGCTCCATGAGGCACTTTGCTGTCCAAGAGAGTGTTTTGCCACTTAAGGCAGGGTGGTGGCTATGAGAGTGGGAGCAGACAGTGTTGATCTGTTGTTCCAAACCACATCCCAAGTGAAGTTTTTCTATTGTTTTCCTTCCAGACCTGTTGGCAACAGCTCTAGCTGCTTCATGCCTTGACTTAATAGCGATCACATCTCCTCTTTGTGCTCCAGTCAGTTTTTTTCCTGTCCAGTGGGACTTGGTACTAGATATTTTGTCGATGTGATAGTGTTACCATACATTCATAGGCCTTAATTTCTTGGAGGGCTGCCTCTGAGAGCTGTAACATTCTGTAATTGTTCAGCACACCTGTTTTCAAATACCTCAGTGTGAAACTATTTGTTTTTTCCTGTGAGAAGACTATAGTACAAGTTCTGTTAAGTCTTTGACACCTAGCCAAAAAATACACCATTCATTTAAACTTGAGCATTAAAGGCTCTATTCACACACCTACAAAAAAAAAAGGGTATTTCACACTTTTCCAGAATAATTTTTAATGGAAATGAGAGTACATTAAAAATATCACCTAGCCGAGCATTGCAATAGGTAGCTACGGGATGCTGTGCTGAAAGTGAATGCACAGAAGATGGAAGTTCTACATTATATATACAAAATAGTCATTCAATATAGCTTTACAAAAATTTGCAACATGAATTAAGAGGACAAAACAGCGATCTTAAGCCTTTGCCTGTACTCAGGGAGTACAAAGGAGAAGAAAGTACCTTTTGGTGACAACTTCTAGAACCACCAGAGGGGCTTATGATCTGAACAGGATCACACAGTATTACCTCTGTATCACAAAGTAGGTCTTCTTATACATGTTATAGGGGAGCAACAGCATTTCCACTAAGTGCCAGGCTTGCTGTGCATCTTACAGAGTCTTCCTTTTATACACCAGGGTTGCCTTGGAAAAGTTCAATGATAGATGAATCTATGCTTATGTGCATATTGAGAAGTTTTTAGATCCTCCCATGCAAAAGATTTCACTTAAACATAAGGTGGCTATTAGTAGTAGCAATACCCATGAAGTTATCGAGCCTTTTCAATATTCAACCATGCTGTTTTGTTTTATCACCTCCTAATATAACAGAAGAAAAACTGTATCTGAGAGCATTACAATTACAGTTCCCCCGCTGTTAGGCATGCTGATGGCCCAAGGGCAAAAAAGGGGTTAAACACACATCTATATTTGCTCTTTTAAAATGAAAAAAAAAAAGTGAGCTAATTGGCTACCAACATTACTTAATTGCAGGAGTTATTAGCTCAGCAGAAGCTAAACCAGGTTGCATTCAAAATGTGCTTGTTAAACACATGTACTTCTTCTGGCTGGGAGGATGACTATATGTCTATGATACATATTCATATGTGCCCTGAAGCTCATCCTCTTCCATACAGGAGGTGTCTTGTAAGCCATCCTAAACCCAGTTACTTCACCCTTAGGAAAGTATATTTTCCTCTCTGTTCAGAAAGCGTATTGATATTTCAGTCACTTCTTGAAGACATCAACAGTAAAAGGAATGAGAGATTGCAGACCTTCTGTCTTCCTAGAACATACACTCCACTGTTAGGTGCATAAAGAGCAAAATATATATACCACCACTTCAAGTGACCTTTCTTTTAGGTTGAGAACACGAGGAGAGGAGAGGAGAGGAGAGGAGAGGAGAGGAGAGGAGAGGAGAGGAGAGGAGAGGAGAGGAGAGGAGAGGAGAGGAGAATTTAAATTGAGTGTAACCAGTGCAGAGTTGAGCTTTAAAAGAGTTTGGATAGTATTTTGCGTTTCTCTCCATGAGGTTTTAGCTCAGATGATCACTACTTTAAAAATATCTGTATTGATAACAAGGTCATATCTTTTATAAGAAATTAGAGGGATGATCACAGGCTTGCATATGATATTGAGACTGATTTATTTTATGATACAAGAAGCTGGGGGCAGGGCAAATTTGAGACATCGTGCAATTATTTTTTTGACTAACCAAGGAGTCAAGCTCATGAAAAATGTAAGAGGAAACGAAATCAAAGGGCTCAGGGCAAAGTTTCCAAACAAGCCCAACAGTACTAACTGCACAGCTTATTTTGAATGGGTGCATTGCATGTGGCCACAGAATGCAATTTATTTTTCAAACCTAATTATTCTTTTGTTCCATTTTCCCACCTAGGAGAGACTCAGATGCTAATACAAGATGCATACTTTTTAAGACAAATGCACACTTTTTAAGACTAATGCACATATCCACTCTATTCTGCCATATTTTTTAACCCATGCTAAAATATTGTAAGGTTAGAAAATGCAAATTCATTCCAAATAGAATGCATTTCAAATACAAACTCATTCCAAATAGCATACATTTCACAGCAGTGTTCTTCAGGAACAGTCCCTACTGCAAATCTGCAGTAAGATGGAAGCCATTCAGCAGTGATTAAAGCCAGATATTGCATTTTGTAAAAGCATCCTGTGGCTCCTTCTACAAAGTCAGTGAGAAAGTGAGAAGAAAGCAGGAATCTCTTAGATACATCATGGCTCCAAATATTGCTGGATATATTTCCTGATCCTCTCTAATGTATACCTCTGTTTTCTAAATAAGAGCAAAAACTACAACTGGAAAGAATACAACTTTCTCAACAAACAAATAAAACTTCAGATTCTTTAATTGAAAAAAAAATAAAATTAAGACTCTTGAAAAAATTTGGCAGGAAGGTGGTGAAAGCTGAAGTCATTTGTTTAGTCCCAGAACAGGTATGGTACTGCTCCAAGAACGTACCTCATTTCTGAGCTGGAAGGACCACCTGTAGGAATTAAAGTGCACTTCAGGACCCAGGTCCATTCAGTCCTTGGCTTCCCTGCTGAGAGTTCCTATATGGGTGCCAGTGAGTGCCAGTCAAGCTAGTGGTTTTCATGATGTAGACAGGCATCCAGCAGGGACTTGACTGAATTAATATTTTTTAATAAAATTCTTCTGGTATATAAAACTCTACTAAAAACTCATAGTGCTATGCAATCATCAGCACTTCGAGTCTTAATGTGTCTGTGGAGAAGTCTGATGAAAATCTACCTGGTTGGGATCAAATGTTTTTCTATATACCTTTATCAGATGAAACTTATAAAACTTACATAAATGTAATACATTTTAACACTGAAACAGATAATTTCTTACACGAGGAAGGCCATTAAATCATCCTGCCATTAGCAAATGACAATATTTTCTGATACAGTGGAAGACAGAAAAAAAGATGAGACAATAGAGCAACTGGGAAGTAAAAAATTTTCTTTCCAAATCCTAAAACACTGAACATATGTCCTACAGCATGGACTTTGCTTGACTTCCATAAAAGATGAAAGTTATTTACCAAAAAATGCCTTCCTCTGCCGTGATATGCCGTTCAAAACTCTTCTAGTGTTCTACTCAATTAGATTAGCTTCCAGTAATCATAAAGAATAATACTCAGCCTTTTTCATCTTCAACTTATATAATAAAGAATTGTTCCTTTGAAACAATGTGTTGTAGATATTGTTATATGCAGGAGGGAAACTGAGGACTCTAAGTTGTTATTCCAGAGGGAAAAAATCATGAAGTAGTCAGAATTTCATGCTAATCTCTTTCCTCTAATTCTCTCTGAAAAGCGGTGATTAAAGCAACACAACAAGATTTGAGCATTTTACTGCAATGACACTGAATTCATTTAAATTCCATTGTTCCAACTGGATGTCTGTACGACTTCAGTCAGATCACCAAATTTAGCCCTGCTGGGAGCTTGTGCAACTCCCACATAAGTCACTGGGAGTTACGACTGGGTTATACCAGGCCTTGACTTGGCACTGAAAAAACATCCCTCATGATAATGAAGCAAACTGATTTAAAGTGAATGCTAAAAATTCCTGGCAAAGTAACATTTCTCTCCTCCTGCCAAGCGTCATCAACATTATTATTTTGGGTGGATTCAAACCTCTGAGAGCAGAGTTTTCCATTACACGCTCCTAATCGTTAAAAATTGGGCCTGCTATAATACTTGAGAACTAGTCTGTTTAGTTGTACTTGTTACCATAACACCAGGGTGAAATACTGCTTTTCTCTCAGCTGGTTAAGCCGCAGAATACAGTAGCAGCCATCCTAGCAGTGTCAAGGCATTAAATGGAGGCAAAGCAATCCACAGTCAACAGAATGAATGGAACAATTCACACTGTTGTACATAGATATAGAGGTTAAACCCAAACACATGAAAAAGTGATGCTGGAAGCACTTGGGAACAGCTGGGCTAGATGAATAACTCAATTGGATGCCATGAGGAACAAATTAAACAACTGACTGGAGACCAGGCTGCTCCTGTGACAGACACTTTAATCAGGAAGTCAAAAGCTGATTGACAAGATGAAAAGCTGGATGACATGAAAAATGGAAACAGAAGGAACAACACAAGAAAAGGGCACCCTGGGTCAGCATGCTGACAAAAATAATCAAGTACGACAGGCCATAATCCAATCTTCGAATGTTTGGCATGGTGCTAGTTATGAGAGTCTGCAGCCAAGAGGAAAGAAAACTATTATTAAGTGAAGGAAATTATCTGCCTTTCTAGAGCTCACTAGTATGTGTTCATCAGAGATTCTCTTTCTACCCACAATACATTATAAATACATACTAGAAACAGCTTATGTTGAACAATATGAAATAAAATTAAAATAAATCGTTTATGTAGAAGTGAAGTACCTTTGCAGCAATATTAAAATAAGACATTGCATTTTAAAAATCTACAGCTAGACAGGTGTTGACACTGAGTAGGTGTGAAAAGTGAAGACTCTCACAGTGTATAGGTTTTTTCCCTCCCTACAGCTGAATGTAAAATTACTGTTTCCAAGTTTTCTATAGGAACGCGTTCTGATTAATCTTTGAGACTGTCTGTGTTGAATGCTATATTTGCAAAATTGAGGGAAATTTCAAATGCCCCAATTTCCAGATGCTGCTACTTCTGGAAATGAGGTCACTTGGGAATATTGTTTTGCACACACGCTACCACATACCCCCCCTGTGCCCCCACTGTAGACTGTGTTAATTGCTGCAAGGGGTATATGAAAAGAGATTATGCTGTAAAGAAGGTAAATCCCAATGAGTTTATATGGATGTGAGAGGAGTATTGGGTGACAACTTCTGCATGACCTCTTACAAAATCAGGATGGAGAGAGCTTCCGTGAGGGAAACCTGGATCTTGAACTCTAATGCTGAAAATAGGGAGTGAGTTGGAAGGTTAGGTGGCCCTTGCAAGCAGGTACTCATGCACATGATTGTACACAAATGCTTGTATATATTGGCAAATAAAGAAGCATTAACCACAGCTGAGCACACCTTGCTAGGGTCTCTTTTATTGTTGCTTCAGCTTCTTGCTGAAGCTGTATGTTGTCTCCTAATTGAACCAATGATATAGTTTTTGTCACTGCAGTACACCTCCATTTCTTAAAGAATAATATTAAAACAATACTGTGAGTGTTAGGCTGAACATGGAGCACTTTCTTCCCAGAAGAAAGCTACCGGTAAAAAAACTCACCACCAACAAAAAAAAATGGTAAAAACGGAAAATTCTAAATTGGAGATTAAGATAAATCTTTTTCTTCTATCTGTTTCCCCTTTTCTCATGCGTGTCTCTGGGATTTTTGTATCTCTGCCTTTTCCTTTACTTCCCTCTCCTCAACACTGGTCTTCTAATTCAGTGACAGCATGGATGCAGAAACTTGCTTTGTCGGTTCCCTGTCTTTTATCCTAAACAACGCCAACAATCATCAGAACAACAAATTCCCTACTGATACTGAGCTGTGAACAGGTTAATGTTTACCACAAATAATGGCACAAAACTTACTGTAACTCCCAAAACTGTTGTTGAAATAGAAAAAACAGTGTTTCAAAGGGTGTGTTAGGTTAAACTATTTCCTTCTTTTAACTTTGTCTGCTCTTGCCCTGGCATCTGCCTTTGTGGTGTCTGTCTTTAAGGCTTTCTATTCTTGATTTTCCTGTAATGTGTTGCAGAGACAGGACATGCTGTGCTTTCTCCCCTCTAGGAACTTTGTATTTGTTCTTTTCTTGTTTTTCTGCTCTCTTACTTGAAGATAAAGGTCATCCTGACGGGAAGCATGGACTATGCTTGTTTCTGGTGTTGGTAGAACTTAGGATAAATGAGCTTTGCTCTTGATTTAAATCCTGGTAGACAGATGTTTCTGCATTAAAGAAATACTTGAGACAAGTATATCTTGTCTTGTCAAGAAATACTTGAGACAAGTATTTTTTCCTTTCTATGTGAAGAAACTGAAGTTTGTACAGGGAGTGAATAAGATGTTTGTCCCTACAAGCAGATCTCACAATGCACAGCCATAGTGTAGGAGAAGGGATTGTACTATATCTGCCCTGAATTAAATATGAGCAAGGTGAAATAAGACTACAGGAAGGCTCTTGAAAGCAGGGCTCATCGGCTTGTAGCATATCCTCATGAGACAAACCCAGCAGATCTTTCAACAAAATGTATATAAAATTATTTTAGCCAAGTATCTAGTAAGTCTACACTATAATAAAAAATATTCTAATGGCTGAATAGAAGGGAGGATGTCAACCTCCTTTCTCATACAGTTTCAGGGTTATGAGTCCTGTAGCCTGAATCAGCATGAAATTTGCATTTAAAAAAATTGAGGTGGGGGGTATGTGTGTGTTTGTGTCTATAGGTATGCATGCATATGTGCCTGGAAGGTAAGGAGAAAAGGTATTCATAAAGTTTTTCTCAAGATTCATCCAGGGTTCATTCACAAGAAAGAAAGGATGCTGACTATGATGAGTTCAGATTAACTCAGTTGGCTCTTTTTTTTAAGTTAAAATGAGCTCTTTTATATGGGCGCGACATTCCAGAATTTTTAGTTTATGAATAGTTTTATTGGATGAAAGTGAGTTTTTAGTATATGGTATTTTAAATTCCAAAGGAAAGGAGAGTTTTTATTAAATTTTGGTTTAGAGTATATTTACTAAAATGTAAGTTTTACATACTTTTATAAATAAGATGTATAAAGGGCTGTAGATCCAAGGACAAGCCAGGCTTAGTTCAGAACTGAAATCATGCCCGAATGCAGGATCAGGACCAGAGAAGTGACCTGGGGCTAGGAAACAAGCCAGTGCTGAAAGGACACAGGATCTTTGACTGGCTCAGATTAGCACCAAGTTTGTGACCAGCTGTGTTGCCAGCAGGCCACCAGTGTTCACACAATGAGCAGGTGAAAATGTGACGGTCAGGGAAGAGATGAAGTGTCAGAGCAGCACAGCCTTGCACATCTTTCCTTTGATTTACAGGTGTTAGGGACAGCATCACCAAGTCTAACTCAGCCAACGTGTAATGAAAAATGTTCAAGAGATCAACATTCACCAAAGTGCAAAAAGGATATTATACTCTACACACATATTTAGTGTGATTTTTTTAGGATCTCTTTTACATTTTGAAAAATAAGCATGGCACAGTAATCCATGTTAAGCAATGGATGGAGATCTTTTTGCAATGGAGTTGTTAAAGTTAGTTTTATGTAATCACGTTTAGTTACAAAAATTGTCTGCATCTATTTGACTGTCTATCTATAGATCTTTACTGACATTAGGCAGTGTTGTTAACATTAACCATGAAGGATGTAGAAAGACATATGTTTTTTCCCCCAGCAAAACACAGACATCTTTTTGTTAGATTGTATTCATAACACGTCTGATTCATAGCTCTCACACAGCTTAGAAATAAAATAGAGAAGTGTGTGTTCTCAAAGCTAAGGGAGATACATGTAGCCATTGCCTTAGATGTGGTTTGTTCAAGATCTCACCTTTACAATTTTTTAGAGCAAGTTACACTGCCTTTTTGATGAGACCTGGTAGCCAGACCCCAAGAAGTTTTAAGATTTCAGAGAGTAACAAATATTCAGTCACTGATTCTCATTTTGGTTCTTTAGTCCAGATACTCTGGCAGGAGCATCTTTTACTTCTTTTCTTCTGAGAACAGTCATTTGCAATCTGGCTACCATGACATCTGGCCTGGGTGCCTGCCATGGTGCTCTACACCACCATCCCAATCTCATATACACTAGATATCCCAGAATCTCTAAAAGGTGAGAACTTTTTGATATAAGCTCCCTTAACCAAAGCAGAGTAGGTACAAGGAAACAAAACTTGTAGATTTTACAGAATAATCATGTGTATCGCTTACTATGGGTTTGGTAATGCAAAAAATATATCCATGCTTATGCTTCACCACCCCTTGTCCTGTAACATGACAGAGTATTCTCTCTCTGCCTTTAGCTTCACATAGACTTGGAAGTCTGTTTTTATTCTGTTAACTTTTGTCTCTGTCTTGCACGGACTTTTGCCTGTGAGATATTTACTTAAAGCCATGCTTTCTACTCAATATCTCTGTGTGTTGTGCTCTTAGTAGCTATAAAAAAAATGCATTATAAATAATCCATTGTCCCAAGGGCTCTCCCTAATGACATTCAGTTCCTCCTGGTTTACCCATGTTTGTATGTCTATGCTGGGTCAAAGACTGGATAGTTTTTAGACTGACAACCTCATAATATCAACCATGATTCATAAGCTGTGTGATTACAGATACCCCTCCCTAAAATATTGCAATCACTATGAAATAATTTTGAAAAGCCTAGCAACATTATCACTTCGATTTTCCTCTGAACTCGTCCATCTGCTTATTAGCTAGACACAGATCTGCCTAACTTGAGAAATTAAATTAAAAAGAGGAAGTATGGTCCAGAATTTAGGACTCTGCTTGGTTTAATAGACTGGCCTTAAGGCAGGTAGCTTTGAGTTGGATGCAGAAGAGTTCAGGTAACACAGCATTCAATGCTTCTTCAGCGTAATGGCATTTACAGTCCTGCATTTTGTACCCAGACAGCCTGTGAAGCACTAGACTTCCAGCATATACTGTGGGAGGAGAGTTAGGTGTTTGAGGTTGAACACCACAAACGTCAACTCACAGAGCAAGGCTGTCTAGCAGGTACTGCTGAGGCGGAGCCATGGGGGTGAGAACACCATCCCTCTTCAGCTCAGTGGCACTGAACTCACAGAACTCTAACCACCAGATTATAGCAGACTGCAGGGCCTGAAAACCTCCTATCAAAAAATGTTTCACTTAATCTGGAATAATTAAATGTTAATTGGCCAGAAAAAATGATTGAAAGAATAAGTGTGACTTCATAGTCCAGTAATTATGGCACCCCATGAAGGTTAGAGGTAGAAATCTGGGTCCCAGTCCCTGCTTTTATGGCTATTCTGCATTTTCTTCACGTACATGTGTGTATATGTAATGTAAATTATGTTCATATAATACAGTATAATCTAATGATATAGCATTAAACAACCATTAAAGTAGGGAAAAAACTTAGGTCTTCTCCCTTGGGGAATGCTCTAATCACAGAGCAACAGTTATGCTTATTCTCTCAGTTGTACTCTCTTTGGACCAATGAATACTTCATTAATCTGAGCACACTGGAACCACTTGAAAAGAGGTTTGCGGCAGCCCTTCTCGTGTGTACAATATGGTCCCATGATTAGAGAACACCTAGTGGGAGATGTGGGTTCAGATCTTCCCACACAGGGGGTAGAACGAAATCTGAACCTACTAAAGCCTCTGTGGAAACCCCTAACTACTAAGTTTTAGGGTGTTTGGGGAAAGGTGAGACGGTCATTTTCTGGATCTTCCTTGGGGTTTGTGTGGGAGGGCTTTATCCCAGAGAAGTGCTCCAAAATGCCATCCCTATTCAAATCTCAAAGGGCAGGGCAAGGTGTCCTTCAGCTCTCAATTCCATAGCAGACCTGGCTACTTGCTGCTGTGGAAACTCAAAGTCCTGGGTAAGTCAGAGTTTCAAATACCTAGTAGGTCTGCTGGATAAAACATAAGCACTTTGCGTGCCTTTAAAATTGCATAAGGACTGGTAGCCAACAGGAGATTTTGTGGATAAAGACTTCATCATTCACAGAGGCAATGAGGCAAGATTTAAGCAGCTAAATCCTATTGAAAGTCTGCCATTATGCCATGGACAGACATTAATTTAGCAGACAACTGTGTGCTTTAACAAATTGGTATAATTTGTGTGTTTACTTTTTCCCTTTGCCAGTATTACTACCCTCATTAGTGTCTGTGAGCACTTCTTAAGCTGGAATAGGCAAAATTTAGCTTTTAGAGCTTTAAAAAGTGGTTTCAGATAGTATGTCTGAGCTTAAATGCCATAGGAAGTGTGAGCAACTAGTCAGCCAGTAGTAACTTATGGGCTTTGCGTGTTCAAGAGCACATGAGGCATGGTATTAAAACACAACTGAATCAGGGAGAAACCATTTGTCTAGAACCTTGTTATGTCTCTTAGTTCTTTGATTGCAGAACAGGGTAATAGATCTTTCTGGTTCCTTTTACTTTTGATAGGTGTTAGAATAAGTACACCGTGACTCTGAGACCAATCTGGAGGACAAAACATATAATACAGTTCAGGCTGGTGTTGAAGGAGAGTTTTTTTTTAATTGGGAATAGCTTTGTATTTTGTGGAAACTTGTGTCCTCCATATACAACACAGGCATCAGTAGGACAAGCTTTCTGCACCTAAATTTCCACTGTGGTTCAGAAGTTTAGTCTAGGAATCACTCCTGAGATGCTAAAAACAGTTCAGTACATCGCTGCTTCTACCACAGTGCCTGCTTATGGCCAACTGAGCTGCAGACAAGTGTCTAGTGAAACTGGGAACAAGGGAGCTGCTTGTTTCTGACGGGCTCCCAAGAACCACCAAATGGCTGAGACTTTCAGTCACTATGATCTACTACCAGTGAATGTGGAGAGGTTGTCTGGTAGAGCTGTTCTGGAAGAGCTTGCCCTGCATTTCTTCCAGAATAATGACTCTACCTGAATTGCTAAATATAGCAGAATGGATAAGTAGTCTTAACAACCCTGTAAAGTCAAGGTCCTAGATGAAAAAAAATCTCTCCCTCTCTGAATTTGCTTTGAATAGACTCATAGTCTCATTAAAATCAAGAAGCATGTGGCCATTGATTTCAGGGAAGGATCTGGTGTTTTGCCTATATTATGAACTAGCATCAGCAAAAATTCTGACTGATACAGAACAGTTACAGGAAATGTTACTGACTGTAAAAGAGTCCTGCATTATTTTAAGCACTTGCTGTGATTATTTTATAGTCTTTCAGTTTTAACTGGGACTGGCTGTAACATATGGCACAAGGCCGAGATAAGAAAAACTCCAAAGGTGATATGAATGCTAGCTTAAAGAGCTGTTTAGAAAGGCTACCTTTGTTACTATCCTTGCAACTTCACTGTACAAAGGGCTGCCTCATTCATGTTCTGCTTACAGCAGCTCAACAGGGAAACTTGTGTTTGTTTAAGTAAAAAATTTCAGAAATTATTTCTACTTTTAGAGGACTAACTTGAGATACATTGAGCCTTATTTTGAAAGGTGCTGAGACCTCATCAGTCCCCATTATTGCCTTTCAGTAGTGGGTGCTGAGACCCACAAGAGGCAATTGCTGCTTGAGCTCTTACCTCTGCACATACTGCTCCATTGTGACTTCTGAAAATTTTGAAAACAAACTGACAAATTAAAGAATCGCTCAATAAAATCAGGCCAAATTTACGTATTGTTTTACTCTCTGAAGTGTTCTGAGCATGCAAGGAAGTGGAACTACTTTGGTCCTGGCTCTGAAAATGAGTTTTTTAATTATCCATTGCAATGGAGTAGCCGTCTAACTATAAGAGAGAAAAGCAACAATACGTAGCTCAGGACAGTGAATATAAGATTTAAATTACAGAGGCAGTCACTGTAGGAAAGTGACGGAAATGACCTGAAGCGGAATTTTGGCCAGGACAGCTTAAGCTAACAGCTCTTTTCTTGTGAAAAAAAACCACAGGACTTATAATAACCATTGTTGGGAGGAGGGTGACGGGATGAAGTACTCATAATCTTATGTCTGTTCCAAATCAAGGCATATCCAGCCCTTTCAGCATTATGCTAGGGCAGTGGCTCAGTACTGACTCAGGCATTATGGCATCAATCAGCACTTTAGGCTTTATATGCCAGCCTGGCAGACAGCTCTCTCTTGCTTCAAACTGTCAACGGAAATACACGTTACTGAGCTTGAAAAGTTTTTTGCAGAAAATCACAAGTAGTGCAACACCCACTGGGAATGCAGCTTTACTACAAGATGTGGAGTACCAGCTTTGTTGGGCAAAGATACCGGGGCAGGTGCTGTAGCTGGGAATGGTGGCTGTGAGACATATACCTTCTCTGGTGACCACCTGACACTGCACCTATGATGTTTTTGTGACATTAGAAATATGTAGGGAGTGCTGGACTGGATCAGAGAATGTTTTGTCTCTCTGTCAAGACTGGAGAAGTGTTGCTGTCCTGGCTTCCAGAAGAAAACTTTTGTCAAACTTCTAGCTCAAGCCAAAGTTACGGCTTGTCAACACAGGCTGTTTCTGTATGCTTGTGAGAGAATATTTATGAAAACAACATTTCAGCAGTTTTGCAGTTATAGGATGGACAAAACAGTTACTTGAGCAGCTCAAGAAGCCTTCTGACCTTCAGCAGCTCTACAAAGTCTATTTATCTTTTGCTTTGTAACATCAATTATGTTCATCAAATAGTATGGAGGTCGTAAACGTTTTCTTAGTGTGAACCACTTTTACCAGACCAAAATGTACAAGCCACTTCCTCCCACAGCCGTTGTTTATATGGAAAATGGACATTAGGAAAGTATTTAAGGTATTTTCATCTGCCCTTTAATACAATTTAGAAGCTAGAAACAAAAAGCACTCTGTGGTCTAGGTGTATGATGATATGAGCTGATGCATAGCCATGCAGCTGCAAGTAGGCAGAAATGGCCAAGATCCTTGGGCAAGTTTTGCCTCCAGTTATTCACTAGCAAAGCAGTTTCCAAGCGGTGAGGCAGATCACCAGGGGAGTATGAGCACACTGCTGTGGGGGAGCAGGGCAGGACCCTGCTGCTGGGAAGATCTTGGGTCTCGCCCACAGCTCCGAGAGAGGGACCAGGGTGACGGCTCACCCAAGCAGCTCTGGAGGGTGTCGCCATAGCCTGGGTGGGTGTAATTGGTCTGGCTCGGCTCTGCAGATGCTATAGCAGACCACAGAACTGGCAAGAGTGGACAGGATCTTACGAAGACTCTGGGGAGGAGGGAAGAAGCAGTAGCAGTGACATCCCCAGAACGTTAGAGGAAAGGTAGAAGGCTGAAGCAAGCAACCCATGAAGATTTTTTGAAGTGAGGACTACCTACAGATTGCTCATCTGCACATAATTTACTTTGTGGAAGATTAGCTGTAGCAAAATCATGGGCATAATTGATCTGAATATATACATGGAGAAGAAAGACAAAAAATCCTAAAATGCTTTCCAAAGCTAAGAAACTGACTTCTGCATTTATCTGAATGAAACTACCCACTTCCACATCTTCCCTAACACTTCATCCTCTCTATAGTAAAACAGTAGAAGACACTAGAAGGGAGAAAAAGACCCAGCAGAAACTGAAAATGGGTATTACATTGGCAAATGTAATTACTCATGCTGGAACTGACTTGTAAGACCCATAAAGTGACTCATAAGGTGGTTTTTCCAATTCTCACCAGAGCAGCTTTGACATCCCTTTTACAAGGTGACAAGCTCCAGCTGCATTCTTTCACATCCCGGAACACTGTCGAAGGCAGTTAAAATTTTTAAGTTAGTTACTGATGAGTTGAGAGAAAAGATCAAAGTGATGACGGAGTAGTCCCAATAGCTCATTCAATATGTAGTCGTCTTCTTTGTTGTAGTTAAATCTTCTGAGTTTCGAGATCAGCTGTCTAAATTAGAGGAGGAGAAGCTTGTCTTTTTTTTGAATACATGTCAATACTTACAGAAGATGTAGGTGCATTTGTTTTTCTATTCTTCTCAAAAGCAGTAGTTCTAGCAGCCTGGCATTTATTCCACCCACATCAGATGTTACTGAGAGTATTGTCATGGTACTATTTAGGCTTCCTAAGAGAGTCCAAGGGATTTTGAATCACAAAAAGCTTGCAAGCAATGTTACCATTTGCTAAATTGCCAGCACCTCTCACTGTGACAGCAGATGTACCACAGGGTCTCCTGGATAGCAGCGTATGGGGGGAATGTGCTCAAACACACCTGCCTTATTGTTTATGATCATTTATTATAGGTACCACTGGTCTGTAACACAGTGCCTGAAGCAGCAAAGCTTCAATATCAAAATGGGCCTTCTAAGAGGAATGGAAAGTTTTAGCATCCAGAATTCACCTCTATGGTCCTTTTTCATTGAAGTCTTCTATCATTTTTAAATTTGAAGTGTTTTTTAAAGGAAATAAGTCTACTTTGCTTTCAAAATCAGAAGGATGAAAGTACTTAAAGTATGTCTTTTCTGGGGCTTTCCCTGACAATAACCCCCATAGAAGGGAAGCATGGTCTAGAGGTAGCTTTTATGTTAGAACAAGTACCTTGTTATTGTAAACTCTGGCAATGAAGTTATAGAAGTCGATCAACTTTTATCAAGCTGCAACAGCCCTTTCCATGGTTGTCTGAAAATGCGATCAACATCAGTTGGATGGGGAGGATGGGGTCACATATTCCAACAAGTTAAATTTGTCAGCCTGTAATGCACATAAATGACATAAAATATAATTGCTTTTCAATTTGGGCCCCTTCAGGCTTCATGTTGATTGAAGAAAAAAGAACCAGATGTTTCTTCAGCAGGAATCACAGAGGCAAGATAAATATTCTCTGGTCCATGACATTTTATAGAGTTTCCAAAAGAAACCAATTCATTATTTAATTATTGGGTGTGTTGATCGTGTAAAATATAATTGGCCCAGGGCAAATAGCAGTACAGTCCTGGGAGCTGGCTGACTAAGCTTGTATAATATACTTTTTGCCAACTTTTTTTCTGCTGTGAAAACATTGTAAGATGAATTAATGCTACTTAATCTTTCTTCCAGTGTTTCATAAATAAAAAAGGCCAGAAACACAGACTTTTCTCCTTTCCGATCACCACCTTGCACTGGCAAGTAACAGAAGAGCTAGTAGCAAGCATAAATATTGTGATAGGAAATGATAGCTTTGTTTAACTAACATCACTTTAAAGAAAAGGCAATCTGTTTAAGCCAGCCACATTTAATCCTCAGCTTTGTGAGGAATTCCTCATGGTATGGACAGCAAAGAACCAATTCTTTCCCTGTCAGCACCAGTGGGGTGGGTCTGGAAAAATGAACATTGTGCAAATCTGGGTAATTGATCTGATTGCACTGAGTTGAATTAGCAAGCTGATGTAGTGTTTTCCCTTATGATGTTTTATGAGCAAATATACAAGAAATAATATGTCATTTCATTAAATCAGTGCCTATTTCTTAAATAATATCCATTGCGTTCTAAGCTTTCTCTGTGTCTATGGATTTTCCTGCACTCACTCTGTGGTAGCTGTTTTCCTGTTAAGGGGCAGGAAGTAGTTGAAATGAAGACTGAAAGAAATTCGTGACTCATGTCCTCATGACTCTTCGATTCTAGCTTTCTTTTGTGCTTGTTCAGCAGCTTCTAATGTCTGGTAAAGGCACACTACTTCCACTGGGTTTGCTATGATCATACCTTCAGGCAGGTTGTGGGGTAAAGCCCACTTGTTCAAGCCTAGGGGAAAGAAAATGCAGAGAGAAAACAAACTGTGGTCTCTGCAGAAAACAGCTTCAGATTGTTGGAATCTTTTTTAACTCTTCATTCCAGACAGAAATCTTGTAAGTACTCTTTCTTTTCCTGGTTTGAGGTCAAATCTTTCCTTCACCTTTCTTGCAGTCTCTTCGCCAGACTCAGTGGTTCTTGCTGGATCCGATTTGTTCTGTAATAAGAAATGTGCAAAGCCACAGCCACTTGAAAATGAAACAGCAATCCCTACCAAGGAAAGGATTGCCTCGTGAGCCATCCTCCTGCCCCCAATGAAAGATGAAAACTGTTATCTGCCTGACTTTGCCTGCCCTGTGCCCATTCTTAAAATAACCTCATGGTTGAGTTCCACAGTCCTAAGCTGAACAAACTTCCCAGAAAGTCAGATCTATTTATTCATCGGTATCCAGAGCAAACTTGGGAGTTTTTTCTCAAAGGACTTCAGCCAGGAGGAGGTTGAAGGCAAGGGATTTAGACCAACTGGGAACGTAGATGCTCAGCTACACTCTGACGGCCACAACTGAGACACTCCAAATCCCAATTTAATGCTGGAATACACACCAATGCTGTTTTTTCCCAGCACCTGGAGTCACGGGCAGAGATTGCAGAGGATTAAGGCCTGCATTTTCTACTAGCTGATATAAATTTGCTCTGCAAATCTCATTGACAGGCACCTTGCTCTCCCCACCACTGCCATCAAGGAGCTAAATGCCCCCAGAGTAAGGGCAACCACAAGCTGGAGACACTAATGCTGAGCCTAAATCCCATTTGTGAAGTGAGTACTGATACCCTCAACCTACTGACATGCATTGTTTCTTCTCTTCATAACATGGGAGCCCCTTGACTACGAATTCTCAAGTAAAATGTTTTCAGTTTTGTCAAAATGTATTAAAAAATTAAGTTCTGTCTTTCACAAGACTGAACTTCACATCTAAAATAGCTTTTGATGGCCAGGCAAATCAAATGTTTCCACTGTTAGAGTTTTTTCAGAATGTATAAACAAGATGGAAACCTGCCTTCTAGATGGCTGAATTTTATTCTCCACCTAAAGTGGCTATCATTGACTACATCATGTGCAGCTATATTGAGGAAGGAACTGCTCTCCATTTCACCCTATATATCATCTTACGGCGACATTTTCTTAGCTGGGAATTGCTTGGTGATTTGCCAGCAGACAAATCAGTGCAGGAAGGGGATAAATTTATCACATTCATCCAGCTCTGGAGGTAAAACCCACATCTCAGTCAGAGTCCTGCTTGCATTAAGAACCTGCCTGTCCACTTGGTAAAAATGTTTCTGAGGAGCAAAGAATATGAGAATGGGGTGGAGACAAAAATATAATTCTTATTGCTATGGCTAATCTCCCTCCTTAAATTATAAGTCCAGCAGAAGATATTACTTATGAGTTTTGAGCAGTAGTTCATGGCACTGGGCCAATTTTCTTATTTCCTATATGTCCCTCTTCAGAAACATCAAAGAAATGGCACTGTGAATGCTAACTAAATGTCTCTCTGTACAACTGGACAGTAGGCATAGAGCCAGATAGAAATAATAGCTACCTGGAGTCATTTAACTGAAAATGAAAGTTACTTCAACCAGTCTGAGGATAAAGGAAAGGTATCAGGTTTAAAAACGGTCGGCAGTGTTACCGCTCACAAATAATACTTTTTCAGCCAGGCCTTGGTCTCTGAAATGCATTTAAGTTAAGAAAAAAGGGCAGTAGTCTGAAAGGGAATCTGCAGATCAATTTTTAACTTCACCTGGCCGACTGTCGAACACTTTATGGTGATTAAAATGATAACATTTAGTAATTAATGCTCCCAAGGGACTTTGCAAATGTTATTCGTTATTACTAGTCTTCTGCACAGTGGATAAAATATATTGTATCCAATTGGCATGCAATTACACTGAGGAAGAATAAAGTTCAGTGACTTGCAAGCAGGCATCTGATGATCCAACACCAGCTATATTTCTAGAAGGCAGAAATTCCAAGGCTTCATTACTGTTGGTGAAGTCTGCTACTATTAGCAGTTCTCTAATTATTTTACACAGTTTCATCATCTCCAGTGTCCAAATGTGGAAACTGAGGCTCTACGCAGGAGTAAGTCAGCTCTAAAATTGCTGTAGTCTAGCAATAGATCCAGGCCAGGAGCTGAGCGTGAGTTTCCCAGATCTCAGCTCAACATCCTGTCAGCTTTTCTTTTTGAAACTTCATTAGCTGACAGATTAATATACTTTTCTGGGTAAGTTCAGTGTACGAGATTTGCATGGTCTCAGCAAAGCTTTAAGTCTCGTGCTTTCATAGTAGTTGGAGAAGCAGTGATTTTCCAGTGGTTAAAAAGTTTATTTGCAAAACAGCCTGTTGGAAATAATGGTTCTGGTTCTACGGCTTGCTGCTGCTGGTATGCGGGTTAGCTGTGACCTTCCTGGCACCAGGGGAGTTTCATTGATGTACACTCACTGTAACACAGTCAGGGATCAGGCCCTGGTGCATTCAGTAAAACAAACTGATAACAACTACCAGATCGACATGGCCTCACTTGAACAAATTAAGCAAGGAATCTATTTAAACTGGGAATTAAAAGAAGCTATTAAAACATCCCCTCTGGTATTTTTATTTTGTTTACTCATGAGACCTGGCTCATGCCCCTCCAACTCACATTGAGTCCATATTTGGAGAATTCTGCACTCGTTAGCATACTTACGCTCAGGCACATTTTAGAGAGTTTTTTTTTGTATATAGAGTGCATTTTTCTTATTATTTTTCTTTTTTCTTAAACAATTTAAATCAGAAGTTTGCCCCTTTCATTTCACTTTCGTAACATGTCCAAAAAGGGATCTAACTGCTTTCTTCAATTACTTGAAGCTAGTGTTTCTTTTGTACTTCTTATTTCTTTCTGGCCACCACATCCCATCCTGTGTCTCCTCATGGAAGAAGTCCAAGCTGCCCAGGATGTTCTAGTGAAAGGGAGTCCCATGGGGCTGGGCAGTAGGTCTCCAGAGAGGGTGTTGGGAACCTTTTCATATTTCCAGGACTTTCTCTTCAGGCCCAAGAGGTGACTGTTGCTGGAGCCAGTGCACAGCAACAAGCCTCTCTCTGTAGGAGAAAGAAAAAAATAACAATCCCATGGGATTTTTTTCCTCTGGTGTGATGATGCCTTCTATAACTTCAGTGTTATGGCTATCAATGCCTAATGCCAGTCACTCCCATCTATTAAAGACACCACAAACATATTCAGACTGAATGGTCCACTGGGAGAGCCAATGGATCTTCAATTACAGGGAGAAGTAGGACAACTCCAGCAAGATGGAGCTGCTGACTTTTTCTTATTCACAAATACCGTTTAGCCTAGCAGTCAGAGCTTGCTCTCTGTCTGTAGAAATGCAGGAACTTCAAACCTACTGGCAAGGGGCTATAGGCAGCTGCCCCAACTTCTCATCCCTTTCATAGTCTAACTGCTAAAGAGACATAACCCTTTCTCCTTCTTCACTGTATTAAGATGGTCTCCCCTGGTCCTTATCTTGCATGAGGGGGCCAGTGATTGTGCCTCGCTCCAGGGCAGGGGTCCAAGTTCTGAGTTGGAAAGGTGTGTTACTGCCTGCTGCCTGGCCTGGGCAGCAACCCCAAAGAACCTCCTGGTGTAGCTGGGCTGTTGATACTGGGAAAAAGGAGAAAGGTGAGTGCCGTAACCAGCTACACTTCCCTGTTGTGTTTGTGGATAGGCTGCTCTCCCAGCTCCTTTGAAAATATTGTCTAAAGTGTCCCAGGTATTGCTGGAAGCAAAAATAGACGCCCAGATTTTTTACAACTATTCAGCTCAAAATTTTTGTCTCTAAGGAGGAGTATGTCCAACTGTCAGAAGAAAAATGATTTAAAAAATTTATTTATATTTTGAGAAAATTTAAGCTGTTAGGTAGGGAAGCTGTTCACTTAAGCTGTTCAATTACATGTGGGTACAAGTACAAGCAAACCACCTTATCCATATTGTTAGTGTAAGGTAGTATTAGCCTTAGTCCAAGTAAAGAATGTGTTTTAATAGATTTTATACCTAAGACTGTTACAGCCTAGACCGGTTATTTAATTTGGTACTTGCATGTTGTCGTTACAGTAGTCTCCAATTGTCTCACATTTTTCAGTATGTTTTCTGCTCATGTTTTTCTTGGTCAGCAGAAAGCACTTATCACTTCTCACAAGACTCATGCAGTTTCCCTTAACGCAGCCCTCTGCAGTCGAGAAGGAAAATGTCCACTGTATTACTGTTCTGCAGTTTGGGAGCAAAGATGGAGAAGTCACTCCATCTTTACAGGATGAAGCTGTATTCCCTGATGTTCATCACATTGTGAGTAGGAAGCTACTGGTTTTGCATGTATTTTACTGGAAATCCTATTGCATTGTGGGATGCACACAGCACACCACACAAATTATGAGGAGCTAAGGTAAGTGCTCCAAGCCCTTACTTTGTTTCCCTTTCCTTCGTCTTTTCACAAAGCTGCTCATACCTAGGTTTAGAAGAGTTCTTAGCTGTGTAGAGATGTCATGGATATCCAATGGAAATTAAGCTAAACACCAGTTCTCATGGTCTTCAGTGGGAGTTAGCTGTTTTCCTGGCCTGCTTTTTTTCCATAAATCTGGCTAGACAGCTATTTGTACTTTTAGGCATACATGGTATGTTAATTATAATCTAAATAACTTGGGCACTTTCATAACAATAAGAATTAGACAGATACTTTGAAAATGCTAGCTACTGACAGGTGAAAATAGACAAGCAGGCATATTGGTAAAGGTCAAAGTATTGTTACAAAATAGTATAACTGAATATTTCCACCTATGTAGTCAATGTGTCTTGAATGGTTTCACCAAAACTATTCCCTAAATTAATTTTGTAGAAGGTGAAGTATCTGTTCTCTGATTTTATGAGGCAACGACAACCTTTCTTTCATACTTCTGAAGTGTCATAATACAAATATTTTCCTGCTTGATGGAATTCAGAAGTACTGTTATGTTACAAATGTGGCTACTGCTATGGAAAGTCTTCCCACCAATCTCTGAGCAAAATTTCCCACATTTTTGAGGCTCATGCTGTGCCTCAGAGGCCTTTGCCAATATATAAAATATAAAATGTAGATTTGCATGATAAGGTGACCAAAAAAAAAAAAAATTGCTAGTAAGATCACTTACAGAGCTTTAGTACAGTAGAAAACTGATTTCAAAACAAAACTTCAACTAAGGATAAAAATAATTCTGCGAATAATACTTTATTTGCATGGGAAATATGCAAAATATCATCATGCAATTCTTAATCAACCAGAGAGCTGTCAGACATACAAAAATAAGTTAATTCTGCTGTTAATATTGCTGCATGTTATAAATATTAATTGAATGCCATTCAACATTAGTTTCATTATTGTTTAGTGACTGTTTTACCTCCCACCCTACATTTTAAATTGTCAAATAATTGGCTTTCTTTTGCTTAAGTCTGTTCTCATAAAGTGGATTTATGTGGAAAAGAAAGAAAAGATCAAATAAAATAACTGCAAGAATCAAATAATTGTGCTTCTAAACACACTGCAAGATTGCCCTTTTTACCTAAGTTTGATAAACCATGAAGCAAAGTTTTGGACTCCTGGCCAACCTCAGTCTGGCTCTAGGCATCTGTCTGCACTGAGGAGAGTGTACACCATCCTGTGCACCTACTGTGTATCATAGGCTCTCTGACCAAAATTCATGAAATGCCTGAAGAAAGCTGACAGACTGCCTGTGGGAGAAACTGTCTGGTTTTCTCATTAGCAAGAGCTAAAGGGTCTGTATCAGGACCTTTCATGTGGTAAAAAGAACTCATTAATTGCCTAATTTGGTAGTTGCTATTTATGTCATTATTTATTAATTCTAGATTCTGTCACTGCAGCAATTTCTAGTCTTAGTTAAATCAGTAAGTTAATAGTAAATTTTAAACTGCCTTGATTCACTATTGTTCTTTTGAATTTCTTCTAATTAAAATTAAACCCTAGCCCATTATAGGGTTCCTTCCCTGTTATTACGGGTGCATGTTTCTCTTTTTGTGTTACATCTCAGTGCTGTAGTGCAAATTTCTTCACACATATCAACGCTTTGTATTGAAACGGAAGGTGAGCTTGATACATACAAATGCACTTTGCAGACATGAAGATGAAGGTACTTAGACAGTAACCGCATGATAGTGGGCACCATACTGAGTCCATGCAGAACCCAGGAAAGAAACCAGAATACCAGCCCTTGCTGAACCAACATGTTTTCTTCGTCACTGGACTTTATTAGCTCCTCAGCCGATATAATCACATAGGCTAGCCTTGTACAGCCATAAACAACTTGGCTCTTATTTCAAGCACAGGCAAAACATCATGTTACAGGTTATGTGTGTTTTTTTAACACTGAGGAATCCAGTCATCACCTTGAAGAGTGGGTTACATTTGCACAGTTCTCCCATCAGGGATTATTAGATCTCTAGGGACTGAGCACAAAGTGCTGAAAAAGACTGGACAAGATTAAAACAACCTCATGTGAGCCAATCGGTGTGAGATGGTGCAAGAGTTGGAACACTGTCTTCAGCCCAGGAAACAAGCAGATAAGATGCTTTAGCCAAATACGTGATATTGAGCACCATACAAGAGTACCTAAATGAATACTTGGTAAAGACAGGTGATCTGAGAATGGACACTGAAACATATTTCACATAAAAAAATTCAGTGTTTTTTCCTTGACCTATTTTTTTCGTTCATCTTGGTTCTCCTATGATTATTATAAAACATGCAAGTAGCACAGGGACAAAGGCTAAGGATCCCCAGACTCAATGAACTGGGTTCTCTGGAAGAGCAGACAATCACTCTACATGAACTGTTTCAAAAATGCACCCAGAGTGCATTGCTGCTCTTAAAGTTAATAATCTTGCCTCATTTTCAGGCTAAAATTATTCAAGCCAGATTATAGCAACTTTTTACTGCACTGATTTTATCATTTACTTAATGAGCTCTTCTCTCTCCCAGTGTTTGTCCTCAGATGTAGGCAGAGAGTAGTCATCACCTTCACAGAATTATTTGGGAATGCAAAAAAAATTAAGAACTTAGTTTCTGTTCATATGATGTGCTCTTCATTTCTCTCATCTTCCTGGCAGTCTTTCTTTGCTTGTATTTTAGTTCATCTTGCATCTTTTTTCAATGCTTGTAATTTGGTTAATTTTATATCAGAAATAGTGTGACCAACAGGAGTAGGGAAGTGATCGTGCGCCTGTACTCTGTTGCCGGAGATGCACCTTGAAAATTGTGTTCAGTTTTAGGGCCCTAAACATAAGCAAGACATTGAGATGCTGGAGCATGTCCAGAGAAGGGCAACAAAGCTGATGAAGGTTCTGAAGAACACATCTTATGAGGAGCAGCTGAGGAAACTGTGGTTGTTTAGTCTGGAGAAAAGGAGGCTGAGGGGAGACCTTATTGCTCTCCACAACACAAGGAGGTTGTAGTGAGGTGGTTGTTGATCTCTTTTCCCAAGTGGCAAGTGATAGCAAAGAGGGAATGGCCTCAAGTTGTGCTAGGGGAGGTTTAGGATGGATATTAGGAAAAATTATTTCACCAAAATGGTTGTCTAGAATTGGAACATGCTGTCCAGGGAAGTGGTTGAGTCACCATCCCTAGAGGTATTTAAAAGATGTGTAGATGCGGTACTTAAGTAAGTGGTTTAGTGATGAACTTCGCAGTGTTAGGTTTATGGTTGGACTTGACAATCTTAAAGATCTTTCCCAACTTAAATAATTCTATGATTCTGTCTTTGCAATCTTTGATGTCCAAAAGATATGTTCTGTATTCCTTATGGAGCCTCAGCAATGCCTTCTAAGACGGCAATGATAATTCATTGTTTCTCCTGGAAACCCCTTCCCTGACACATTTAGTGATCACATTCACTGTCCATCACCTTGCACATGTTGTCAGTCTCAACCTGCTGATTTTCTTAGAAGCTGGGATAGTATTATGTGGTGAGACCTGCTGCTTTGTTACGGGGACGATAAAATCCAACATACTCTTTTTACACGATTTCCAAAGTTCGTCACAGTGACAGACTCTGGCATGATTTCAGACAGTCACTTTGTATTTCTTTAAGACAACACAGACTGAAATATACTTGGAAAGGTGAGCATAAGAGAAGGAAGAAGGAACACAGTTGATGCCTGTGTTGTGACCTGGTTAACAAATGTGACTTTTAAGAGAAACTGAGAGGTACAGAAATTGATGGTTATCTTCTCTCCTGAACTGTCATTCCTTGCCTGAATGACACACTGATTATTATTTTAAGCACAGATGGGCATGGATGACAGCTTCAGGGGGGACTGTGCAGTGCTAAGAGTAGAATATGTTGTGTGCATAGTGGTATTAGCATGGAAATGGAATGATGGAGGCGTAGTGCCTCCATCACTTCTGCTCTACATGAGCAAAGATACAGCAGTTTCAGAAAGATGTTTGAAACACATAGAGGTATTTCTTTTATATATATATCTATGTGTACATCTATTTGGCATTCACTGCATGACTGCCTGTATAGTGTGCCCAGTGGCTGCAAGAATTAAAAGTCCATGTGGCTGGCACATCTGCCTTTAACAAACTGAGGACTTTGTCTCCTTCTATTTGAAAATGGATAAAAACAAGAACAGGAACACTGTAGTTAAGGCAACAAAAATGAATACTTCAGGAGTGAAACTGTTCTTATCATGAGTTCTACCAAAGCATAATGCTACTTCATTGACATATTTTCCTATTCTTTTGCTCATGCTTCTTTCCTTTCGCATATAAATGGAGCACAAATTCAGCAGCCACCCTAGCCACCAGTATATTTGAACTTTGACTGACCAGTGCATGCTGAGCACTGAGACCTTCACCCATGAAAGATATACCCAGGTCAGTGTATATTAGTGTGTACCCATGAAGGTGCCAGGATGTTTCTTCTTGAGGATTCATGGAGAGATCCTGATTTGAAAGACATAGAATCATAGAATCACTGGGTTGGAAGGGACCCACTGGGTCATTGAGTCCAACCATTCCTAACATTCCCTAAACCATGCCCCTCAGCACCTCGTGCATGTAGGGATGAGGCTTGGGGGGAAGATGTCTGAGTTATCGTTAGTAAACAGCACTGAGAAATATATGGGCAACACAAAGCCCAGGAAGAAATTTAGTAAAGCTGCCAGTTATGTAGAACATGGAGCAGTGTGGATTTCAGTGGGACAAAAAGTCTGTTCCTGAGATTCTTTGTTTTCTCAAGGCTTCTGACCTTCCAAAAGTGAGGCATAGATATCACTTGCTGCTTCTTATTTTGCAGAGAAAGATATCGCACACACATGAAAGACATAGAAATCCCCAAATTGTCAGGAAAATCTACTAAATATAAATCAAAATACATTAAGATGCCTATTAAAACCTTATATGTGCTACTTATTGTAAAATTAGGTTTCTCTCAGATTTGAGGTGCTAGAGCTCTGCTTTTGCATGCGTTTACCCCCATACCATTAGCGCAAACCCCTCCAGATGAGCTGGTCTAAAGCTGAGCAAGCAGAACATGGCATGTATCCCAGCAAGGCCTGGCAAGGCTTGCAAAATGCCTCTTCCCTTTCTGAGGCAACTCGGGTGGGAATGCCTGGCTGCGAGACTCCCAAGACCCAGTGCCACAGCCTGCCCTTTTAAAGCATCAGGATGTGCCAGGCGCCTTTGCCTGATTGCTGTTCTCAGACACAAATATGCTGGGCACTGGACTGAGGTCCATAATTGGAGTCACGAAGGAAGAAAATTAAGAGTCCAGGAACCAGCTCAGAATGTTTTTCTTTGTGCAGATATATATCATTTATCTCCATTGCTTGTGGCAAGGGAGGGGGGAAAGCCATCATGGGATCAGCATTCAGTGACATGAAGCAACAAACAAAGAACCTTTTGAGGTTCTGGGAAACTCTATTCTTTCAACTCCCAACTAAGGACAATGAAATTTTATTTTGCTCTAGCTCTTTTTATTTCTTCCCATCACACACTTTTTAGCAATATTTGCAAAAACTTTGAGGCAATATTGCTACAAATACATATTTAAGATTTGATTACTCATTCTCATCCACTATCATGTGCCAGACACGCAGCCTACTCTGACAGATTACTGTTCTTAAAGTTGTTACAGGAAGGTTAAATAAAGTGTTACTTTTATGACACTGAATATCTTTAGGATGTTTTAGCTAAATCATAAGCTGTTTAGTGATGCCACAGATGTGCCAGGTATTAAAATCAAACCGTCAAAATGTCATCAGTCCTTTACTCAAGCTACAAGGTCTCTCATCTTTTGAGTGTCTACCATTTGTTGTACTACACCTCAGGAGCCTGTCTCTGCCACACTTCCTCTTGCACATTTAAGGACACAAGGCGTAATCAAAACATGACAAAACTGCTCCAATAGGAAGACTGACGTCTGAACTGAAGCCACTAAAAATCTTGATTTACCAAATTCCTGACTGCTGTGGTTATTAATCACAGGGTTCCCCTTTCAGGAGCCCTCTTCACTAATTTATTCCGCTTTTGAAGTCTCAGGAAAAGGCAGGTGCCATCCTAAAGTGGTAGCTAAGCATGTGTATATGTGTGTGTATATATATATATACGGATACATATATACACACACTACTGCAAAAAATAAATAAAAATAAAAGATGAGGCTTCCAAAACAAAAGCAGTACCATAAAAAGAACAATTGATGCTGCTGTCTTTATGTAAGCACAGGGAACATGCAGATTAAGAAGAGGAGGAAAGTTCAAAATCTTGGTCTTGTGTCATCGAGCTTATTTTTTAAAATACATCTGGAGGTGAACAGTGGGGTTGAATGAGAAACTTTGACATGTTCTTGGTGAAAATTTCATATTTAAATAGGAAAAAACCAGACTGAAACGTTTGCAGGTATTTTTGCCTTACTTGTTCTTGGTGTTAAAAAAACCCATAAATAAGTGTTTAGTCAACACACTTTAAGGGAAAAGAGAATTTTTCTTGAAATTATAGAAGCAAGAAATTACAATGCAAATACTCTAAGGAGTTTAAGGTCTCAACAAATTTTGCAAAGTAATTCAAGCATAAAGAAAACAAATATATTTTAAATATTTTGAAATCTTGATTTTTTTTTAGTATTGCAATCTATTTCTCAGCACATCTGAAATGTTTCAAGAGATGAAAGCATCTTATTTTTAAATCATATTCTCGTGCCAGCCTCTTTTTTCAAGACTTAAAGGAAAGCTGGGGCTGCATCTGGCCAGCTATTCAAAAAGCCATGTTATGAAGGTACTGATGAAAAAAGGAAAGATTTCATAGTGTTTTTATATACATTATTTTGAGAATATGAGAACAGCAGAAGAATTGTAAACATAGACTGCTGACATCTCCGCACCCGCTTTCAACCCCTTTCCCTTGATGTATTGCTGTGAAGTGGTACCAGTATGGATTAAAACCAGGTCAAAATAATTATTTGCCAGCTTTAACCTAATTACATGTGTTGTGCTGCCTTCAAATATTTGTGATTGACTCACAGTACTTTCCTTAGCCAAATAATATAGAAACACACTTTAAGTAAAAAGTTGAAACAAGTCACTTAGAGAAACACTTTCTACCTGCTGCACTGGTTACACCCAGATCTCTCATTAATGTTAATGCCAGTTGTGCAGCTAACATTTCACACCAGGCCCTGTAAATCTGCTTTTAAAACTCCAGAAAAGATAAAGATTGCCTCACTTTTACAGGACTTGCCAATTTAGAGCACTGAAGCAGAGCAAGTGTAATCATGCTTCGTGTTTCAGAGCAGAAGAAAATTGCTTCATGGCCTGGAGACAAGACTTTCCCCCCACAGGTATTGCACATTTGGGCTGCGACATTATGGGTTCCCTTCTGTGAAGTGCTAAGTACTGGAGTACTGGGCATCATGAAAACCACAATGGGCAGTTGAGATACCAAGGGAAAAGCCACATATTCTAAATAGTTGAAGGCTCATTTTTGTTGGTTTTCATGGTGAAATAATCCAAATAGTCTTTTGCCTGGCTATGGCCAGCTGTCCTGAGTCCCCCAGCACCCACCCCATTCATGGCAGGTGGCTGCTGAAGGTGGTGTGCCAGCTTAACTCATTACTCATGCACAAACCTACAAAAATCTTTTTAAATAGTATTTAACCGTTCTTCTCCCAGCCCAGAAAAACTATGTAGGTAGATAGGACTCCCCTCTCTCTTGCAAACCAGGAAACAGATTTCCACTGGGCGCAGTCTGGTGAGTTCTGTACGGAAGAGAAGGACCTGGGGGTGCTGGTTGACAGCCGACTGAACATGAGCCAGCAGTGTGCCCAGGTGGCCAAGAAGGCCAACGGCATCTTGGCTTGTATCAGAAATGGGGTCACCAGCAGGTCCAGGGAGGTTATTCTCCCTCTGTACTCGGCATTGGTGAGACCGCACCTCGAATACTGTGTTCAGTTCTGGGCCCCTCACCACAAGAAGGATGTTGAGGCTCTGGAGCGTGTCCAGAGAAGAGCAGCAAAGCTGGTGAAGGGGCTGGAGAACAAGTCTTACGAGGAGCGGCTGAGAGAGCTGGGGTTGTTTAGCCTGGAGAAGAGGAGGCTGAGGGGAGACCTTATTACTCTCTACAACTACCTGAAAGGAGATTGTGGAGAGGAGGGAGCTGGCCTCTTCTCCCGAGTGACAGGGGACAGGACAAGAGGGAATGGCCTGAAGCTCCATCAGGGGAGGTTCAGGTTGGATATCAGAAAAAAATTCTTCACAGTAAGAGTCATTGGGTACTGGAACAGGCTGCCCAGGGAGGTGGTTGAGTCGCCTTCCCTGGAGGTGTTTAAGGAACGGGTGGATGAAGTCCTGAGGGACATGGTTTAGGGAGTGCTAGGAATGGTTGGACTCGATGATCCAATGGGTCCTTTCCAACCTTGTGATTCTGTGATTCTGTGATTCTGTGATTCTGTAAGTGAATAATGACATCTGTATCACTATTGGAAACCTTTCCTAAATGAAGATGCTACAATATGGAAACTATTTCTGGTTAAATAATGGCTAATCTACTTGGCCATTATGTAATAACATCAGCACTCAAGTTGCTAGTAGCCCCAAAGAAATCAGATACCTGTTTTCACAAAGGATCTTTACATTTAAATAAAATTGAGGGAGAGAGAAAATCCAGTAATGGGGTGCTAACATTCAGTAGGAAACTGATGGATTCAACAAACTTACTGATTTTGAGATGCACAGGAGGTTCTGTCTGAACATCAGGAAACTTTTTCACTGTGTGGGTGACTGAGCACTGGAGCAGGTTGCCCAGTGAGATTGAGGAGTCTCCATCATTAGGCACATTCAAAAGCTGTTGGACACAGTCCTGGGCAACAGGCTCTAAGTGGCCCTGCTTGAACAATGTCGCTAAGCTAGATGACCTCTAGAGGTCCCTTCCAGCCTCAACCATTCTGTGATTCTATGTGTGTCATAGCACTGCTTAGATATTTCATTTTGACTTGCTTTCAGCTGGCGTACCTCTGTACATAGGGTAGGCTTTACTGACTTGAACTTCTCTTTGCTATTGCCATATTTATTATCTTTTACTTTGATTTAGCTGTAAAAATCCATGTTTAAAACAACTAAAATGCTGAAACACCAATGTGAAACTCCAGTTTATGGCAAAGAACTTCTGGTTTCTCTGCTTTTATTTATATTGCTCCCCCACTGAGTTTCTTGCCCACAGATCTTGTGAGCTTATGTTCAGTCTCACAGTTTTCCCAAACTAATTTAAAAAAAAAAAAAGTAAACAGAAAAAAAATCCAAATTCAGTTAACTTTGAAGTATAATCTGTTGTTTTTTTCAGAAGAGAAAAATAACGGTCTCATGCTCTAATGAAACGAAGATGCATATTCATAGCTACCATTACAATGACAAAAAAGAAGATCAGGAGAGATAAGGTTGCCGAAGCAGACATACTTTGTTATTTTAAGCAAATTTTCTCAATTTTCAGCAACTCACACAGCATTATTAGTAGAAAAAATTTAGCAAAACCCACATCTACAACAGATAATACTTAGATCTTTTCATCCAAAGCTATCAAAACACTTCAGAAAGGCAGGCTTTGTTACTACCACAACACAGATGAGGAAACCAAGGCATACAGTTTATGTGTCTTGATCTTGAGTGTAACATAAACTCAATCACAAACTGAAGAAACTTAGGCTTTATGTTTCCAGTCTACTTAGCTTATCTACATGGTGTAATTGTATTTACATGCTGACACTACTATGCAGATTTAGGGCTTGTTGAGTGTCTAACATAGTATATAATGATTACTAAATTATCTGCTGAATAACAAACAGTGGATACAATAATAAATGATAGTTAATTATGTGTAATAGATTTGATCATTTATGGCTACAGGATGTCAGTAATAAAAATAATTTTAAAAAGCTAATCAACTTCATCATCTCACAAACCAAAACATATTAGCTATCTATTACCTTCCTTTCATGTTTTGTTATTAATTTGCTATTGTTATCTTAATGCAGGACACAACATAACACAAACCCCATTCTATTCTATGTAGAAAATATCCTTGTATTTCAAGTAAGTACATGATTATTGACTCATACTAAACACTGGGATTTTTCTGCTGTTTTTCAGGGTAGAAGACTGAAATAAGAAAAAGATGTGTGTGAAAGGAGAAGCTGGAAAAAAGACAAGAACTACTAATGAGTGAATAAAACAAATGGGAAAAAATGTGAAATGTAGAATTTTATTATCATTTGGGCCACAAATCCAGCAGCTGGATTTGCACTTCTAATTCAGTCTTTCAGACTTCTTGGGCCAAAATTGTACTTACCTTAGAACATGCTTACACAAGTCATTAGAAACCCATCTTCTTGTAAGTGAGAAATTGGGTCTAAAAACTCTGTAGATTTTTAGGTCTCTCCAGTAAGCTGTCCAAAGCTGTCAGCCCAGTCATAAATTTGTGTCAAATGAGCAGTTGCCTTTCTACTTCTGCAGCAGTACACATTTTTGTTTAAATTCGGTATTGGTTTAATGAGGGTCTTTTCTCCTCTTTATTTTTTTCAACTGTCTGACAACATTTTTAACAGAATTTTTCAAACAAGACATCAAGTTAGCAGTAGTTTATAGTTAATATAACTAATACAGTGGTATGAATTTACCCAGAGAACTACCATTTTATGTTGAAGAACTCTGGTTGTCCATAAATGTTTCTAAATGAATTTAAGGGAGATCTATAAAAGAGTCAGCAACTAATAGTGTAGACCTGTCCTATATTGGCTTGAGTCACCTGATTAAGTAGCTTTTCACTTTAGTGTTTCAAGTGAAAAATGTATTGGTTAGAAAATTTGGACGGTTTTCCCATTTACGATAGAAATCCTATTAAAATGAATCAGCCATTCAATTTTAAAAAGCCTGATAAAAATTTAAATCATGAAAATGCTATGCTATATTAAAACTATCATTCAGTTAGCTCATTAATGAGATCAAAAGTTACCACTTTTTGTGACACTTGATCATTTGAAAACATGTCAAGAGCTAAAATAAAAGACCTTTCAAATGCAGCACATTTCTATGGAAATAGTCATATCCTAGCCAAACTTAATACCTTTTCTCTCAAACCAGTGCATTTGTCCAGAAAATAAAATGATGAATGGAACAGGAACTAATTCTTCACCCCAAAGCTGCAAGCACTCAGAACAACTAGTATATGGCCTGGAAGTTATACACAGTTTAACAGAAGTACATCTGGAGTACAATTCCTAATCAGCTCTGGTTTTACAAAGAGATTCAACTGCTCTTTCTCTTATATACCACACTGACTATCACAATGCCTGTGTGTAGTGGCCATCATTACAGGCGTATTAGGTGGTCTCACTATTTATGAGAAGCAAACAGAGGTGACTAATAACAATCTTCCTAATCAAATGGTAATAATAAATTCATACTTCATTGCTAAATACTTTATTTCTGTTATCAGTCTTCTGTTCTGCCATGTGTCTGTGAAAGTTTCACCCTATTCTCCATTTAAAATGCCTTCACTACTACAGAGAAATTTCTACTCCAGTTTGAAAAGTTCTTTCTTTGTAGATGAAGCAACAGCTAAAATGTGTTGCTTAAAATGTGCAATAGGTGCCAGACTTTGATCCAGATGATTATCAGCGTTGCACTGATGTGAATGCCTTTCAATGAAAGTCTAAACCAGACATTAATCTTTAGAGTGGGGCATTAGTTTGCAGTTTATTCTACTGTCAGTGAAGTACCATTTTGTCTGAAAGCAGTGTACATCATTGCCCTTGGGTTTGATTACTATATATGTTTACATTACTATGTATTTGTGAGGCAGAAGTAGGTTTCTTGGCAGCTAGGGTTCCCCAGACTTCAGTAACCCTGATAAAGGGGTATCATTTGCTGTCAGCCTGCCACCCTAGTTCCCTCTGTCTGCATGGTAAGAGGCAGAAGAAACACAAAAAGGGGGAAATTGGAGCCCATGGCAAAACCAGTGGGCCAGGAAAGCCAGGGGAGAAAATGGCCCTACGGTGGAGAGGAGGCAGGGTCATTTGGGGATACCTGCCCAGGAAGGTCAGTTCCTTTGTGTCAGACAGGCTTGGCATCTGTATCACTTGTAAGAAAATCTGATTCTTGTCCCCATTCCTTTGATCACAGTGTGGGGATGGAGCACCTTCCTGAGGTCCACCCCGTCAGTAGGAGCTGCAAGAAAGGTAATAAGGGAAGAGCAAGCTGTGGGGAGTCCCTCCATAAGCCAGAAGAACCCATTGCTGAGCTGCTAGGGTAAAAAGAGGGAAGCATGAAAGCAAATAGTGTAGCCCAATATCTGGGGTTTTCAATCTGTAGATAAATCTTTACTGTATTCTGTCCTAAGTATGAGGCGAAGCGTTATTCACTGTCTGCAGGGCATCCTGGGATTCTTCAAAGTAATGCTAAATATAAATTCCGGGAAGAATCACAGAGCGCTTATATAAAAACAACACGTGTGAAGAAAGAGTTCACATCCTAAAACCCCCCTAACAAACTACAAAATATTCTATAATTTTGACAAGAGGTTACTAAAAATCATACATTTGCCTCGGTTTCTCTCCAAACACCTTACAAAATCCAAACTTTGCAGCTGACTTATAAAATGCAAGCATGTATTGGAGCCATGTTGTTCAGTAGGTTTGTTTATCTTGGGTTCAGTTGATTTGTTGCAGAAATATGCTAGACTCTTAATCCCAGTAGGAAACTGAAACTGTGAGAAAGACAAAGTCTGGCTGACCCCCTACAAGAACAAGCAGCAAATCCTGCTGAGAAACAGCAGTAGCAAAAACAGAGGGTATTACCAGAGAGTTTTGTCTTGGAGGATGACAACTGTTTAAAAAATGCAATGACTGAAGGAGTAATTCTTCTACACCCTCCCACTTTGTCTGTATTAAGCATGTAACAAATGGTGAATTGAAATCTATACTGGTAATAGTGTCAATGAGGGATCAGGATTATACATGATACTTCCTCAATTTGTTATGCCTCATTAGCATTGTGGCTTATTGCAGAGAACGACACAGTTCCCAGGCATTCCCTCATGGCTTGTCCTGATGGATAATGGAAATAAAGAAAGGCAAGGCACGGGTGACACACTGCTCTCACGACATTTATCAGGGGCATAGTTAGCTGAGTTAGGTATGCTTCATGTTCTCCGTCAGAGTCACATATTGATCTGAATTAATTGTCGTGCTCAGTTGATACTTTTCCAAGGAGCACCCTATGTGGAAGGGGCCGTGGTGCTAATGAATACACAAGTTTATTCTCTGAAAGTATATTTATGGTGCCATGAGAAAAAGCAACAAGCATGGTTCTTTGCATCAGACATGCAAACTCCCCTCTGTTTAACCTGTTCATGCTGACCTGGTTTCACTAAAGGCAAAATCCTGCTGGCATGCAAATTAAATGGATATATTTGCCTTATCTAATTTTAAAATTTAAGAATGGCTAAATGATAATTTTAAAATATAGGGGTTTTTTGCCATTCACGTGGAATCCATAATTCATTTCTGTAGCATATCTTTGCCACAACTTGGCACACGAGCTAAAAAACAGCCTCAGTACATGTATTTTCACTCAGGAATCTTTGATTTCAAGTAAAATTGAAAATTTAGGAAGAAGTCAGGGACTGAAATCCTTCATCAAACAGAAAGATGCTGAACACTAACTCACGGTATGCTCACACCATTAATTAGGACCAGTCTTCTGCCCAAATGAGAACCTGAATTTTCTGACCACCCAGGCTGCTCTGATTGCTTCCCGAGAGAGTACCTCTGCTGGGAAACCCACCAGGAGCTGGTCTGGCCCTCTCGGGAGAGCACTATCAGCATTGCAGGGGAACTCTTGTGACCAATATATTGCACTTGTTGTCTCTTTCCACTCCCCACCTGAGATTAATGCCTGATGGCACAAGAGTTTCCCCTCCTCCACTCCTCTCCAACAAAACGTCAAAGAGTATACTATAAATTCTGTTCAGAGGGGTGTGGCTCCAGCTGCTGGGATCAGCTGGTAGGTAGCTTTAAAGTCATCTTGCCTCCTGTCTGCTACTTCTCTGATGAGAAGATTGGTTGTTTGCATCCGAATGCGATACTGGTTGCATCCTAGTTGCATCCTATTTCAGACATGCTCTTAGGGCTGGGCTAAACAAGCAGGTTAGAGGTGAAGGCCTTAAGGCTTCTGACTTTTAAAACATTAGTTCAGGTCACTATCATAGGCTTAAAAGCAAGCTAGGACAAGATTTTGTGTTCAAGTTCAGTACTTCTAATGCCAGTCCCAGGCAGAAGCAAGTCAAGCCACTGTCAGAAAACATCCTTTCCCTCCTTATGTTGTGGTGTATACTACTTTAATAACAAGTTACAAAGCAAAGAATTGAGATTTAGGAGAAAGTAAATCTTATCTGTACTCCTAAGATTTTTGTGAGAAATGGAACTTGAAGTTAGTAAGTGTTAAAATGAGTCAAAGGTGAAAAAAAAAAAAGACTTAAATGAACAGATTTGTAATTAATGTTAGTTACCAGTAGACATCTTGTAAGAGAAAGAAAATGGTGAGCAGTTTTTGGCTTTATGTGTTGAGAAAGCAAAAAGCAGACTGCTGTGAGATTCAGTCTGGAGCAATGGAAACCAACAAAAAGAAAAGAAAAACCCATTCATTGGCATGGAGCTTGTAAGGAAAAGAATTCAAGCAAATTGAATATATATGACCAGTGGATACACAAAGTATCTGCACTCAGGCTGGCCCACAGAATGTTTGTACAATAGGTAGAAATCTCTACTTTATCTAGATTTTCAATACTTAGAATTTCACTTCCACTTTTCATAGCGACCAAGAAAATTATGGTGTGTCCCTCTGATCTCAGTGAGATTTTAGCACTGATGATGTGAATGTCAGCACCTGTTCCATGTCTTGCATGAGGAAATATGAACACTAGGGAGAGCTGTACATTTCATTACGAACTGGGTTTCACTTCAGTGAAGCAAAGGTTTGGAGTCTGCAAAACACCATCAGTGAAGAAGGCTAGACCTAGAAGCTTAGTTAAAGCCATATGTGTATTTAATATCCAGCTGCTTGAGGGCTGAGCTGAACCTTAAGGAGACGAACAATCATAACTCTACAGAGGCGGTAGTGCTTCATTTTAGTGACCTGCATAGGTGAAGCTCAAGTATTGGGAGAGGCTTAAAGTGTAATAAAGCCACCTGTCCCATCAAACATCAGTTTTGCTGAAGCATCAAATTCTTGAAGTACTTTCAACAGTTCAGCTGATTACTCACACGAGGATTACAAACATTTTGATGTCAACAGTGCCTGCAACCCTGAATACATATGGAGATATTATTATTTCTGGGTGTAGAGTATTTGTACTCTTCCTTTCAAGACACCTTAAAGCTATACCTGAATGTTCGTGACAGTAAAACGCAGTTTCTTGGCACCAATCATAACCTGTGAGGTGGTCTGTCAGCAGCTGGGTTGTGCTTATATAATCCTAACTGTGAAATTTCAAAAAAGGTAATTAAAAGAACTCCAGCTAAAATCTGAAAATGTAGACAGTGAAAAATCTTTCTTGTGCTAGAATCATCATTCAAAGCCAGTTCTAAAAGTAGCAAGAATAGCATTAAATGTATATCTATATATCTTTTTAACCTTTATACAGACAGCAGGAGCACTGCAAACTAAATTTGCATTTCATAGTGGGAAACAAAACCATCCCACAAAGATATGATAAATCATCAGAGGAACAACGAGGTGCCCTGACACATGCATATGTTTTTCTAAAATCACACAGAATGAAGATATGAGACCCACAACCCAATCTCCATCTCAAAGGTTTATCAACTGTAACCAAGCCTGACTACATCAAGAGCAGGTTCACTGAAATTTGAAATACAGATTTGTTTTCAACAGTTATTCTCCATTCCTTTTTATTATTATTTTCTGGACAATTAGCTGACCTAGTTTTCAAATCACAAGAATTCTTAAGACAGTCTTTGTTATATAGGTGCAATAGCAACACAAATTTACTTCTAGTGATGTTTTGGTTACAGGGAGGGAACAAAGGCTGTCATTTCTGCAAAGCATGTCAAGTAAGAGGATTATTCATTCTCGTTCAACTTTGTTGACTTCCATGAATGTATAGCAGATGCAAGACTGGATAAGTAATTTTTTTAAAGTTAAACCAAAAGAAAAATTTCTATAGAAATGTTATTTTGACAGAAGAAGCAATTTCTGCAAAAGAAATATAGGCTGAAAAATTTCCATAGGAAAATTTCAATTCACATTTTAAAAGTCTTTTTTTTTTCCCTGTAGAAAACAAAAGCAAGACATTCCAGTTTGTTTGACCCAAGTTAGAGGACTAGGGGGTGGGCTGGGTTTGAAAACCAAGGCAGATTGTCTTAAATCAACTGACTTGGCATAAAACTGCATTTGCTACCAATATATTTACTTTTCCAATCATAGCTTCAGTCCCCCACTTCTTTTGGGCCAGCCTTCCCAGAAGACCACATATCCTATAAAGTAATAAATGGATTTCACTGACACATTGCTTGTCTACAAGATAATTAATTCTCAATAAGCGAGAATATGAATTTACAGTGTACTAGCTATGCTGCACTGACTCTCCATATGGACATCCTAATTGCATTGTGGCTTATTCTATCTAAAGCACATTAAGGATATAACTACACAGACTTGTTACTGGGAAGAAAGCGAGGATAAGACTTTACTACTCTCCTATGGCATTAGCTGCTATGATTGAATTGCCTTGGTGAGGTTTCATTTCTTGCAGCAATGTGAGAGAGCACTGAGTGTCCAAGCTGGACTTATTGCAAATTTTCTACTATGCTACAAATCCACATACTGACTTGCTTTTCCTTCTCTGGCATCTTCACTGAAGTGCTGATCTGTGCAACGCACCACACTCCAAATTTCTTACTTCCTCCGCGCACTTTGAATTCCCTCCTGTGTGGCAACATATGGAAGACAGACATCTATATAGCATCCCTTGTCAAGACTTAATTCTGTATGCATTCGCTTCCCAGTATTTTCGTTTTATCGGCAAGCGCTGAATGGGGGCTCTGTTCACTCCTAACACCTTTAGTCCTTACTGTGGTTTGATCACAGGCTTACAGAATTGTTTAGGTTGGGAAACACCTTTAAGATTGTCAAGTTCAACCATAAAAACAACACTGCCAAGTTCACTACTAAACCACATCCCTAAGCACCACATCTATGCATCTCTTATATAACTCAGGGGATGGTAATTCAACCGCTTCCCTGGGCAGCCTCTTCCATTTCTTGACAACCTTTTTGGTTAAGTAATTTTTCATAACATCTGTCACAAACCTCCCCTGGCACAACTTGAGGCTATTTCCTCTGATTCTATCACTTGTCACTTGGGAAAAGAGACCAACACTCACCTAGATACAACCTCCTTTCAGGCAGTTGTAGAGAGTGATAAAGTCTTCCCTCAGCCTCCCGTTCTCCAGACCAAACAACCCCAGTTCCTTCAGCTGCTTCCTGTAAGACTTGTTCTCCAGCCCCTTGACCAGCTTCGCTGCTCTTCTTTGCATATGTTCCAGCAGGTCAATATCTTTCCTGTAGTGAGAGGCCCGAAACAGTATTCAAGGTGTGACCTCATCAGTGCCAAGTACGGGGTGATGGTCACTTCCTTGCTCCTGCTGGCCACACTATTTCTGATACAAGTCAGGATGCTACTGGTTGCCTCGGCCACCTGGACACACTGCTGGCTCATATTCAGCTGGCTATCGATCAACACCCCCAGGTCCTTTTCCACTAGGTATCTTTCCAGCCATTTTTCCCCAAGCCTACAGCACTGCATAATACTGTTGTGTTCCAAATACAGGACCCAACACTTAGCCTTGTTGGACGTCACATAGATGGCCCTGGCCCATCAGTGCAGCCCATCCAGACCCCTCTGCAGTAGGTCTTTCCCTTCTTTCCCTTCAGCAGATCAACACTCCCAAACAACTTGGTGTATCTGCAAACTTACTGATGGAGGACTTGATCCCCTCATCCAGATCATTGATAATGATATTAAACAGAACTGGCCCCAACACTGAATCCCAACACTGAGTTCCAGGCTTTGCAGCTGCCTGTTTCCAGCCATGTTTAGGCCCGGAGGTGATAATTGTCAGTAGGTTTGGTAGGAGGCATGGACTCATCAAGCTCAGAACCTCCTCCACTTCAAGCACAGCTGTAGAAGCTCATGCTTCCAATTCAAGTTTATACTCTGACTCTTCTCTTCCTCCAGCAGTTGGTGTTTGGCTGTGTGATTTGTCTCTGCTGCTGAACCCACCTTACATCCCCACTCCTCTGAGGAGTGGGTAGAAGACGATCCCATAGGTGAATCCTGCTCATCCGTACCAGTCAGAATACTTGCAGTTATTACTGCGTTGTTGCAGCTTTTCATGTTTGGTGCATCAATTGGAAATCTCACTGGAGGATTTCTTGTGAGATTTCTGCAGAGTTTTCTGCAAGTGCTGGCTTGCACCCAGGACTAAATTATCCTGCTGGAGACTTGATTGCCTCTGAAACCTGGAGCTGCTATGACTGGAGAGATCAAAGGTATCAAAAAGACAGAAGCCTGTCTCCTTGCTGCCTTTGAAACAAATATTGTGAGTGAAGGAACAAAACCCACAGTTTTCTGAAGGTCTGCATCCACTCCCCTGCTTTCCTCTCCCCAAAACCTGGAGTCTCACCCCATCTCCAGGAACTGCCCACTGCTATTTAAACACCTCTTTCCCATATTCCATGAACACTTTCCTTTTTCATGCCTGGGCACATGTGATGTCCACAGTAGTACTGAGGCCTTCTCGCTCCCTGTTTTTCCCTGCCACTTAAGGGACAGTTGCTGTTGGATCAAGTTTGAAGCTCGCTTTGCCTGTACATGTGTTACCCTTTGTCTTGCTAGCCATTCCATGCCATTCCCAGCGTGCCATGAAAAGAGAAATGTTTGCTGTATCTGGCAGTCAGTGATCGCTTCTTTACCCCACTGCCGATTTTCACTATCTCACAATCTTTAAGACTTTTGACAGATTAGGCTGACAGTAGGTGACATGTTCAAAACTTATTGGGGAAAGACGTGGGGGTAGTGACAGACAAACAGATGAACAGATTCACATATGGGACAATGTGATAAGCCCCGTTTTCCTAGAAAATCAGACCAAAAGTTCCCAAGATTTTGTTCATTCCATGTGAGTTTCTTCATATATGCTAGAGACTTCCACAGGTTTGTGCTTACTTGCACAGTATTTTTATTTTTCAGCCAGGGATTATCATATCCTATCAATGTAGGGAAAATGGAAAAATTCCACAGCCAAATGTATTTACAGTGAGTAGTCATCCTAAACATGCAGTTATACCCAAGCAAATATTAATTTGCAAGCTGTTTTAAATCTAAAATTAGACCTGAAATTTAAACATGTATACATATCTATATAGGTAAAAAAATGTATCAATATGAATAGCATAAACCAGTATTTCCAAACTTTGGGACAGCAGCCTGGTATTGCAAAAATAATAAATAAATCTGCAGCCAAATTCCTCAGCATCAATTCATCTCAGATTTAGACCACCTAAAGCGTGCAGCACAATGCTGGGGACATTTGATCAGATGCAGTTATTTGATACAGCAAAGACATGTTATCAAATCTGACATTTTCTAATGTAAGGAGTTCCTTTTTGTTGAAATAGATTGTAAAACTGTTATTTTATGAGAATAATCTACATAGCGAATATTGACTTAGAAGTCAGGGTCTGAAGCAAGAGATTCTCAGATAAATTGAAATGGCTTTTTTTTTTTTCTTTCTCCCCCTTGCAAAATTTGGCTGTTCAGTTTTTCAGCCTGAGGAGAAAATAGGAGTCTCTAGGAATTAATTTCTAATGCGCTTGAAGAAATCTCTGTTCATGATTCATTCATAGAGAAAGAAATGTTGAAAACCTTTTTCCACATTGACTTGCAACTCCATTCATATTTATCAACCAGTTCTTAATCCATTTAATCCAGCCAGAGTGCCTGTGAAAAGGAGAGAGGTATGGTGTGAAATGTGACAGCCACCAGAGCAGCAGGAGGAATCTGTTATCTCATACCCATCCTTCCATGTCGCATTAGTTTTGTGGCTTCTTGCGCTCGGTGGGTTAGGCGCCTGCTTAGCAGTGGTTCCCAGGGAGCTTGTGTCTGTCTGCAGTCGCATCTCAGTGCTGCTTCCTCCACAGCTCCTCTGAGAGTTTTCTGCTACAGCTACCAAGGCAGTGTCAGGCATGGGACAGGTGGAGGGTGGGTGCTTGGAGGTGGGAAACATTTTCTTTAGCTAATTTGTTTTATTTACTCAACTTTGCTACTTCTCCTACGTTTTAACTTAGGAAGTCTAAGAGATTGGCTTTGTCTCTGTGGCTGTCCCATGACCTTTACAATGACACACCTGTACAGATCAGTTCAAAGGATGAGTTTGGTGCAAGCAAAGGTCAGCTGCAGATTTAGAATTCTGAAGATGCGTATATTTGAAGTTCTTGTGTTAATAATGTGTTTGAATCATGAGCCTTGTCTGAAGCTGTAATGCTGCTGTGCTCAGCTCTGTGCTTCGATGGCATTACAAGTTTCATTCTAGTCTCTTAACCACAGTCTGCAATTTTTTTGGCACTAAATGTGTGAACAAACTTGAGATTTGGTGGATTTTTTGGTGGAGAGATGAGCTTCACCATGTAAGAAAGGAAAAACTAAAAGTTATGCTTGTTAATAATAGAAACTCTATTAATTTGGGATGCTTGCTGTGGAGTTTTAAGATAAGTGTTAAATTCCCCAAGCTCGGAAAAAAAAAAAAAAAAGGACATATTCTACATATTCTCATCCATCCAGATTCTAGTCATGGCTGAAATCTGGAATTGGTAAAGGCTTATCACAATGGTACAGAATTGTTCCAAGGTACTGGCTTTGCCAGTCACACAAGCACAATACAGTGCAGGGGAAGAAGTCCTTACCATATTTTTGCGTTTGATTTGCCTGATACTCAGCCTCACAGCAGAGCTCTCTGTGACACCAAGGTTAACGCTCCCACCCTGCTTGCTCCTCTTATCTCTTTATTTCGATGGATTCCTTTGCTTTCCTGCTGCTGGTCCACTGAGAAGGAGAGGATGCTTGGATCCCTGGGCAGAGAGGGAAAGCTGTCGTTTTGTCTTCCCTCCATTCTCTGCCACAAAATTGGCCTAATTAGCAAAAGGAAAAAGGAGGTAAAAAGATGGGCTAAGGGGGGAGGTTATCAGGGCAGCCCAAGCTCAGCAAGGAGGGTGAAGAGAGCTGCACCTGGCAGGAACAGAGACATTTTATCTCCTGCTTGTTGGCAATCTCTCCTGAATTGCAGAGACTTAAAATTAAAACAGAGACTTCATTTCATGTGGGGGTGCAACATCTAATGCTGGTTTTATAGAATTATGTGTGAACACCACACAAATTTGCCTTCAGGCTTTTCTGTGGCCTCACACAGGCAGCTCTTTCCTCCTTATCTCTGCGCTTAGTTACTTATATTTTGCTAAACAACAAATTAGTATAACACTAACACACAGTCAACTCATTCCAGTGCACAACCAAATTTTGTTTTATATGTAAGCAAATGATACAGAGATGCTTGGAAATTTTCACTTGAGATGCTCTTCCGCCAGAAGGCTTAAGTGCAAACCACTGCTCACAGAGTAGAGGCAGACTGATTCCAGGTTCTCTTGACCTATTTCAATTAGCTAGCCTAATACAATCCCTCACTGAACATTTCTGATCTTCAAGGTGTTGTGTTTGCAAGAAAGCAATAGGGTCAAGAGGAGGTATGTTTGCTTGCCAGATTAAAGAAACTAATTAGATTAAAGGTTTTTTAGTACTTAAAAAAAAAGAAGTGGATCTTAGTTCCATATCAGGCTACAAAACATCAACATGGTGACCTCATTTAATTATTTCCCTCTTTCACACAGCTCCTAGATCCACGACACGTCTTGCATTTCATAGGGACAATGGAATACTTCAAAGACAAAAGAGGATATATAAAAAGAAAATACATAACTAATTAGATAACAAAGCTTTATTTAAAAAATGCTCAGAGGAAAACTAGTGAACTTTCCTTGAGTTATAACAGGAACTGTAAACTTTTAACTATGTACTTCCAAATCATACATCTACTCAGAATCTAGTCATTTATTCCATGAGCCAGCCTGGGTTGCATTGGGGTGGGTGGGTGTTAAAGTCCAAGTTAGATATGCGCATTTGTGTGGTTTACTGTACTTTTTTTAACATGTGGTACTATGCCTTTTTTATATATGTGGTTGCTTTTCTACTTTAATAGCTTTCCCAGGATGATTGCTGAAATTACAATTGTATACCACAATATCAATCATTCTGCATGTCTGCTACTAGTGCTTCTCCTTCCACAATACTGCTGAAATTTTTGTTCATAATGTACAAATTCATGCAGTTTTCATTACAGTTCTGAAGCAAAGATAGAGAAAGATGAAAAATAAGAAGGCACCAGTGAGTACCTTTCTGAGCATGCACATGGACAATATGTAATTCAAAGCATTAGTAAGACCCAGGTACAAATGTAGTGTCATTTTAAGGCATAAAATCATAGAGTAAATTTCTTCAATATTCAGGGTGTGGTTATGGCTGAAACTTATATGCTGGTGAAATACCACATATGTTATCAGCAATTCTGCAGCATAGCTATAAGGAAAAATCTTTTGCATATTATTACATCAAAAGAACAAAACAGCAGCTCTCTGATTCAGAAGACACTCCTAGGCAGTCACTGAGAAAAGCTCAGAGTAGAGGAATAACATATGAGGTGAATAGTATCATTTTCAGGGAAAAAAACCAACCACCCCAAAATATAACAAGTGCTTCAGACTAAGGACTTGTGAAGTGCTGGTAATACACTACACGGAGATTCAAAAGTGCAAAATGCTACTAGAAGATGATGACAGATCTTTGCTCTTGTCACCAAAGAGACAGTGACTGCAGCAAGTCATTATCACCCAAGTTGTTACTGTGAAGTGTAAACAAAACAAAAATAGCGATGCAGAAAATTGTAAGATTGTTAATCCAGATTCTAGGTGTTCAGAAACCAGTAACAGAAGAGTCAACTAAGAAGCACCTTCATCATAAACTGGAAGCAGAGTTTAGAAGTGTGCTATGTTTTACCATGAAAAGAAAAATCATCCTGTATCCAGACAGCTTGTGATAAACCTGACATGGATAACCTAGCACTAAAGACAGTCTAAAGCAGCCAATTCAAAAGAAAAATACCTTCAAGTGGTTCTGAGTAGAACAGCTTTACAGATGAGAGATGACATCAAAGTAGAAACTGTGAAAGATTTGTTGTCTTCTTGATGCTGAGAATTCAATCACGGTTCACTAATTATACCTATTTCAGTCACAGTCTCTCCTGCACAGCATTAGCAGAAGAAAGATTTAAGCCTATCAACCATAATACTTCATTCACTTGAAGTTCTACTGCCAAGTTTTAGTTTATGCAGTCACCTACTGAAAGAAATCCATCCACGAAAACACATTTTGCTGCTATTTGTTGTTCAGTCTTTAAGAGGCAATGTGGAGCTTAGTTGACTCTGATATGGCAAATATAAAAAGAAAGAGGCTGATACAGCCCTTTTTATCTATAAGCTAGGATCAGTCTCAGAAGAGGAGCTGGTGCAGTCACCATACATTGTCTGCCAATGTGTACGGTGTTCTGGCTTGTGATCATGCTGATAGACTTGAGAAGACAGTATACAGAGAAGATATATCACTCCTCCTCAGCCTCTATTCACTAGGTAACAGCAAGAAAAGTCCCCTGGGTAATGCTTTCAAGAGTAAATGAGAACAATTACCACTGCTCTGAGAGACAGTGGTGTCTGGTGAAGGACAAAGGATTGCAGAGCTTGAAGAGCCTGGTTTAGGTGCTTCGTTGCTCACGTACGAAAATAACATTTAGAGACTTTGAAATTACCTAAAAATGCTGTTTGTACATATATACTTTGTACATTGCTAGTCTACCATATACAAGTGAGTCTTCTGAGTATTTGCTTTTCATTTATCCCTCTCTGTCATAAATGTGGACAATTCTTGCTTTAAACTGGTTCCCCAACACTCCTTGGGGGAAAAGCCCACAGTGTATTAGATTATCGCGGATGCAATTATTAAAGTTACTCAGACTGAAATTTATAAAGAGATTTCCTATCAAAGCAAGGGTAGTTAGTAAGTACTATAATGGAGAAACATAACACAACTTGATAACTGCAATTCAACTAGATCATATTTTTAGATATTTAGGTTTCACTGAGGCTGAGCAGATGCTGAATGTGTACTTGCCCTCCATAAAGATAGTTGGATATGTACAGATAGTCTTATCTGGACAGGTTTTGTCTAATCGTCAACTGGTCAGCTAGCTTGCAAAACAATACAGATAGCCTGTAGATAGCTGTTGAAAGAACATAGAGAAGTAAGCATACACTGATTTCGAGAAGAGATTGTATTAATGACTTGTCTTCATGATGTTATGACCAATTGTCCAAATAGAAATTCTGAATGTTTCAGGCATCAATAATAAGAAAGTTATTAGTAAGAGCTCAGAAGAGGCACACATCTTCTGAGTAGACAGGAATTAATCTTGAAACTTGACTGTTGCTCAAAGGAGAGAATTAGAGATCAGAGAAGTACTGTCATGCCCATATAGATCCTGTTCCCTGAGTAACATGGAAAAGCTATGAAAAAACAAGCATGGCAACTTTAGAAACAGAGAAAAAACCAAAATGCAGACACTGCTGAAACGATACTCAGGCCATCTGTCTGCATTTCTGTGAAATGAATGGTTAATATGACATTTGCAGAGCATGTCCCGTTATTAACTCAACCTGGCATTGCAGAAAGCTACAGAACGAAGTCTCTTTTTATTATATCCCAGGAGATACCACAGGTCTGAGAGAAATACCAGAGGATCCATTGCAAGCTAATTTTAAGAATGTAAAGCTGGGCACAGCATCCAACAGGAGGAAATATTTGAGTAGGGCATCAGTAGTCAAGCCCTGTTGAATACTTTGTGAAGGAATGGCAGCAAAAAGACTGCAGAAATAAGCTGCACAACTAATGTTCTCCATTTCCCACAAGATCTGTACTCTATATGTACTCCATGTTTCAACTGCTGAGGATAAATAAAGCACAATCATTTCTGAAGACATTTTTTTGTTCTTCCACAGACGGGTTTATCTTGTTTGATACATGAGCAGGCTGGACCATGGGTATAACCAAGTTCTACTTCACTATATAGAACATAGTACAACATTGAAATAAATATCCAAAAGCTGTGCACACCTTTTCCGTAGTTTTAGTAGTCTTATCTATGAGAGAAAGCTGGGAGTCTTAAATAAGCTGTAAGGAGACTATAGTTATTAACAAATCTCTAAGCTTGGATAAACACAGGAGAAACAGATTTATTTCTGTAATTGAAAAATTGTGCTGTCTGTCTGTCCCTAAAAGGGCAACAAGCAATATCAGTGAATATTGTTACCAACATTTCATTGTCAGCTGGAGTTAAGCATTTTCCAGTCAGCTCCCGAACGTATAGACTCACTTTTCCAAAAGGCACTGTGCGTATACTATCAAGCAGGAATTGGAAAATAATTCCCTTCTCTGTCAACCTCCTTGTGTTGATCTCTGCAGCACTGGCCAGACAACTGATTCCAAAGGGAATCTGAACCATCCAAAGCTATCCTGAAGCGTAGTGAATGGAAGTCCATCCTGTCCATGTCACACCAAAGTATGCATAAATTGTGTGAATGACCCCAAGTACTTGTACTGTGCACTTAACAAAGCTGTACTAAAGCAGATTGAAGAAGAGCTCTACAAAGTTGAAGACTTGTAAATGAAGATTTAAGTGAGGAAGAAATCAGTACCTTTAGGAGTATATGTCTACTGTCTTGCATGTTCCTGACAGCACAGCTAGTATTCATAGACTCATAGAATCACTAGGTTGGAAAAAACCTTTGAGATCTTCAAGTGCCACCATACCTGTCCACTACTGAATCATATCCCTAGGCACTTCATCTATCCATGTTTTAAATACCTCCGGGGATGTTGACACAACCATCTACTTGGGCAGCCTGTTCCAGTGCTTAATAATGCTTTCTGTGAAGAAATTTTTCTTAATGTCTGATCTAAACCTCCTCTGTTGCAATTTGAGGCCACTACCTTTCATCCTACCACTTGTCACTTGGGAGAAAAGACCAACACCCACCTTGCTACAACCTCCTTTCAGGTAGGTTGTAGAGAGCAATAAGGTCTTCCCTCGGAATCTTCTTCTTTAGGTCTAACGACCCCAGTTCCCTCAGCTGCTCCTCATAAGACTTGTTCTCCAGCCCCTTCACCAGCCTTGTTGCTCTTCTCTGGACACACTTCAGGACCTCAATGTCTTTCCTATATTGAGGGGCCCAAAAACAGTATTCGAGGTGCGGCCTCACCAGTGCTGAGTAAGGGGGAGAATCGCTTCCCTGGTCCTGCTGGCCACATCGTTTCTGATACAGGCCAAGACTCTACTGGCCTTTTCGGCCACTTGGGCACACTGCTAGTTCATATTCAGCTGACTGTGAACCAACACTCCCAGGTTCTTCCCCACCAGGCAGCTTTCCAGCCATCCTTCACCAAGCCTGTAGCGCTGCACAGGGTTGTTGCGTCCCAAGTGCAGGATTCTGCACCTGACCCTGTTAAACCTCATCCCATTGGTCTCAGCCTGTTGGTCCAGCCTATTCAGATCCCCTTGGAGAGCCTCCCTGCCCTCCAGTAGATTGACAGTTCCTCTCAGTTTAGTGTCATCCGTGAACTAACTAAGGGTACATTCAATTGCTTTGTCCAGATCATTGATAAAGATAGTAAACAGGACTGGACCCAGCACTGAGCCCTGGAGACACTACTTGTGACCAGCCTAGAACTAGATTTAACTCCATTTACCACGTCTCTTTGGACTGGCCATTTGGCCAGTTTTTTACCCAGCATAGAGTATGCCTGTCCAGGCCAGTGGTAGCCAGTTTCTCAAGCAGAATCCTGTGAGAAACTGTCAAAAGCTTTACTGAAGTCCAAGTTCACTATATCCACAGCCTTTCTCTCGTCCATTAATCGGTCATCAGGTTAGTTTGGCAGGACCTGCCTTTCATAAACCTATGTTCACTGGTCCTGATCACGCAGTTGTCTTGTGTGCACTGTGTGATAGCACTCAAGATGACCAACTCCATGACCTTCCCTGGCACCGAGGTGGGACTTACAGGGCTGTATTTCTCTGGATCCTCCCTCTGGCCCTTCGTATAAATGGGCATAACATTTGTTAATCTCCAGTCAAGTGGAACTTGCCCACTCAGCCAGGACTGCTGGAAGATGATGGAAAGGGGTTTGGCAAGCACCTCCACCAGCACCCTTAATACCCTTGGGTGGATTCCACCTGGCCCCATAGACTTGTGAATGTCTAATTGGCTGAGCAGGTCTCTAACCATTTCCTTTTAGATCATTTGAGTTTTGTTCTGCTCCCTCTCCCTGTCTTCTGACTCATGAGGCTGACTAGCCAGGGAACATCTTACCTGACTACTAAAGACTGAGGCAAAGAAGGCATTAAGTACCTCAGCCTTACCCTCATCCTTTGTCATTCTTGTTGCCGCTCCATCCAGTAAAGAATGGAGATCTTCCTTGCCCCTTCTTTTGTTGTTGATATATTTGTAGAAACTTATGTTATCTTTCATTAAATCAGCCAATCTAAGTTCTAGTAGGGCTTTAGCCCTTCTGATTTTCTCTCTGCATGATCTCACTTCAACCTTGTAGTCCTTCCAAGATGCCCACCCCTTCTACCAAAGCTCATATACTTTTCTCTTTTTTCTGAGATTCACCAAGATCTCTCTACTCAACAAAGATGGTTTTCTCCCCTGATGGTTCGTTTTTCAGCACGTAGGGGTGGCCTGCTCTTGTGTTGCCAGGATTTCTTTCTTAAAGAGCATCCAGCCCCCTTGGAGTCCTTTGTCCTTTAGAACTGCCTTCACGGAACTTTATCAACCTGCCTTCTGAGCAGTCCGAAGTCTGCCCTCCAGAAGCCTAAGGTTGCCACTTTGCTGACACCCCTCTTACACTTACTTCTTCTAGCACTGAGAATTCTATCATCTCATGATCACTGTGCCCCAGCCGTACTCCAGCCATCACATCTCCCAGAAGGCCTTCTCTGTTCACAAACAACAGGTCCAGTGGGACCTTCCCTAGCTGGCTCACTCACCACTTGTTTCAGGAAATTGTCTTCTGTGCACTTCAGGAACCTCCTAGACTGTTCCCTCTCCACTGTATTGTACTTGCAGCAGACATCTGGAAAGCTGAAATCTCCCACAAGGACAAAGGCTAGCGAACAAGAGAGTTCTCCCAGTTGCTTGAATAATAACTCATCAGCCTCTTCTTCCTGGTTGGGTGGTCGATAATAGACTCCTACCACAATATCTGCCTTTTTGGGTGATCTGCTGACTTTTATCCATAGATAATTGCTCAAGGCAATTAAAACTCTCTCTGACACAGAGGGCTACTCCACTGCCTCTCCTTCCTTTTCTATCCTTTCTGAAGAGTTTATAGCCAGCCACAGCAGCACTCCAGTTACGCAAGTCATCCCACCACTTTTCTGTGATGGTGATTATAGCATAGTTTTCTTGCCTTACAGTAACTTCTAGTTCCTCCTGTTTGTTGCCCATGCTGCGTGCATTGGTGTAGATGCCCTTCAGCTGGGCTATAGGTCCCTCTGTGCTCTTGAGGGGAATAGTCTTAAATCTTAAGTGACTACTCAATGAATTTTCTAACCCGTCAGTAATCCTTACATCTGTGCTGCCATTTGAAGTGCTATCCCTCACTTCCTCTGAGGTGGCAGCCCAAAGGTCCTCACCAGCACACCATTACTCAGACACTGGAGTGCCATTCCCAGTCTTTTTTTATATCAAGCCTGGTTTTGTCCCCTGCCCTCTTCACATCTAGTTTGAAGCTCTAATGATGAGCCCTGCTGGCTTCTTGGTAAGTATCCTCTTGCACCTTGGGCAGAGGTGTACCCCATCCTTGGATAGCAAGCCTGGTGATGTGCAGGCCAACTTATGTTCAAAGAATGGAAAGATTTGCTCCTCACACCAGGTTTGGAGCTGGGTATTTATTTCCTACTCCTTCCCTCATCATTTCCTGTAGAAGGAATGACACACTGCCTGTGCACCCAATCCCTTCACCATTCATACCAAGTCCCTGAAGTCTCTTTTAATTGCCCTCAGGTTTCTTGCTGGTATTTCATTACCACCTACTTGGAAAAAGCTTCTATTAAGAAGGATTTGGTTTTTTTCCCTTCCTCTGCCTGTCTTCTTCTCCTTCTCCTGTATCTTGGACCAAGGAAAATTTCTTGGACATTTTGCCAAAACTGATGTTGTTTGATTTCAACACAAACTCCCTCACAATAAAACTCTGCCATGACTCATATCTCTCATGCCAGACTTGGGTGACTGGAGGCTTGGACAGTGCATGGAGCCAGGTGGCTGTGCCGTGCTTCAAGAGCCTGGCGCAGGCACTTTCAGTTCAAGAAAGGCCTGGATGTGTTTTTGTCCATTGCTCATTCAAAGGCCAGCAGTACCATCACTAACAGTACCCTATACTCCACTGCTCCTCAATGTCATATCATAGACTGCTAAAAATATTCCTGGTGATTCCTCTTGGATGAAACAATGAAGACATTTGCTCAAATTGAGTAGAATATTGAACATCTGCTTTCACATTTTAGAGAAGAACCCAAATCCATACTTTTAAACTTTCCAAAGATTTGTGATTTACTTCTAGTCACTGCAAACTTTGCTAGATTTGACAGCCAATCTAGTGATAAAATGATTGGTTGCTCCTTTTAGTACACTCCTGACTTAACTTGAGCAGTGTCTACAATTACTTACAAAAAGTAAGACAGAAATAAGAGATTTCTGCCAGATTATGACTGAAATCCTAAGTAATACAGAGCTCTGACCAGGCCAATTCAATGGCAACACCAGCAGTTTCAATTGTAACAGTGTTACCTGAGGAAGGAGTGCAGAAAAGGGACATTCCACATTCATTTCTAACCCTTAGTAACACTACTATGAATGAATTTTAAAACTACTGGAAATTTGGCTCAGAAGTAATAATGGGAACCCTGACAAATCTGAAGTTTTTTCACTAGGGATAGTTCACAGGCAAAATTATTTTAAAAGTAGTTTAATACTAGTAGGAATAGTCAAATACAGAAATTAAGATTTTTTTAAAATTATATTTAGTCTAATTCAAAACTTTTCATGTTTCTGTTAGATAATCCTTCAAATATTGTAAAGTATATCTTCCAGGAATTTCTTCAAATTTTGTCGTTCCCGAATCCAAAGGAATTTGAACTTTCTGGGGTTTATTTTGTATTTCTTTAAAAGTGAACTGTCTTACAGTCTAATGTATTATCATTGAAAAATGTGTTGCGAAGAAAAACAGTACTGAGTGGTGCTCTCCTCTAGTTACTTTCTCCAGCAGGTGGTGAGATTATTGTCTTCTGTAGCATTATCTACTATAAACTACAAATAACGCAGTTGTAACTTAATATGACATGAACATTAATGCTCTTTCCTGATGTTCTGATTTTTTTTTCCTTTTGATAATTGTGAGAGTAGGGGACAATAGAGTCAGGAGGACCAAGTTTAATTTAATAGCTACATAGCTGAGATACTTCCCTTCATGCATCATACATATGCACCTCATTATCCTACATAGTAGAATATTAACAGTGTACGTTATATGTTTTTACTACAGGGTCAAGAACTGAATGGAATATGGAATGATCTCAAATTAGGGTCCCTTGATGTATTTTCAAATTAAGGTTCCAGTGCTACAGATATTACGTCTGGGGTAACTTTCCTTTTGAAACCTTGAAGTCAATAGGATGACCTTTATGTCCACAGTTAGATATAGATTCAAATCCCAGAACTTCTGAACATGTCTAATTTGAAATTCCTGCACTTTTTGCGCTTTGAAAATGGGATATGAGCTTTTTGTTAAAATAATAATTATTTATAAGAACAGAGGAGGTTTTAAACGATTCAGCTCTCAGCACTTCAACACTAGATTTGGTACCAGAAACCACCAAATAACAATGTCAGTAAAAGCAGATAAAAGGATGCAGTAGGCAGATATAAGTATCTGTAAAACACCATCTCTCTCTCTCTCTCTCTCATTATACATACACACATATCTCAAATTCATGAAGGACATGTTCCAAATTACGTCCACAAAAGTAATTTACCAAGCTCCTATTTTAAATGATACAACTTTCTACTGAATCACAGCAAATGAACTGCAGAGTCAGGGACGTCCAAAGTAATCAAAGCTCTTTAAAAAATGTTGAAGAAAACTTAGCAACTTAAACATGCAGACAAGCAAATTCCTAGCTTCATTGTTTATGAAGGACAGAGTTGTGAAATTCTCCATAAAATACCAATGGAAATTAAAGTTGTAATAATTACATCAAGATTCATCATTAGTTACAATTGCTAACTTCATTCAAAGGCTATCATAAAGAATGTAAAGTCAAACATTAAAAAGCTGGGAGATGCAAGAATTAAGGCTGTCTGTGTAACCTCAGTTTAGCCCCCATAATGAACGCACTATGCAATGCAAGCTGCAATTATGTGATAATATATTATTTTCTGTAGGATCATTGCCTCATTCAGTTCATAGCAAGGATTAAGTACATGAGAAAACCAAAAGCAAGAGGATTTGAGAGCTTTCAGAGCTTGGACCTGCTTCAGTTGAACTCAATGACAATACTTTTCAAGATTTCACTCCAGAAATATTCTTGAACGGGACTGTTAATTTTGTTGTGGAAGTATGGCTAACAATAATTTGGAAAAAAATCAAAGACATTGAAGAGGAAAACTTCCCCAGCCTGCTACCCTTCCTCCTCCTGCTACGTTCCTGTCCCATCTGCTGGAGTTATTTGCCTCCTCAATATAACAATACAGAAAAAACAACTGGTTTGACATTGGGCCCACAGAGAAGGCAGAGGCTCCAGGGGAATTACAGGGGCACGCAGCTGGAGAAAGAGCTGCTGTTTCACCAGGCGAAGAGCTCCTATCACATCAGCAAGGAGCATGGATCCTCCCTCCCCATCAGCCGCTCCTTTCCCAAGGACTTTCTCCTGACAAGGTTTTCACATGCTCAGTTACGCCAAACATAAGTTTGTGTAGCTGCTGTCTATTGTTGCTGCCTCATCTTGCCACAGTAGGAATGAGCAGCTGGGGCCTGGAGCTAGGCTGTAACCTCTCTAAATAATAAAACAAATAGTCTACTCTGAAAAAAAAAAATTAAAAAATCTGCAGATTAATTACTATTTCTCACTGCTACTTTCAGCTACCATAGATTTCAGAACTGCAAGCTCAGAACTGCAAATATTGTTTCCACATTTCTCTTTGAGAAGAATACACCAGGACCATGGAGCCCCATGTGGCCCGTTGTCCTGCTCTAGTGAAGGTAGGACATGAGACCTGGCTGCTAAAAATAAATCCATCTTGTAAAGGGTGAATCTCGTCTAAAAAAGCAGAGTAGCATTTTTGAAAGAAGATAATGCTGTGAGCAGCTAGAGGTGAAGTTATGAACATAATCTGCTTGGATTATGAAGATTAAATGGCATTTGACATACTTCTGCATATTACACTGGCACATAAGGTCAGGAAGTGCAGGACGGAAAGTACTGTCCTTGTCTGCTTACAAAACAGTCCAGAGGCAGATTTCCCCGATTAAGAGTTGCAAGTTAATAATCCAAAGAAAGTGAGGGAGTGGAAAGGTGCATATTTATTCTGGTTGGTAAATTTGCCACGGTGGGTGGGAGACAGTAACTCACCATCTAAAGAACAGCTGGGGTGCCTCAACAACATGGTGTACTTACCTTGCAGGGGATGCTTGGGAATAAGAAAATTGTTCGTGAGGGTTTTGCCTCATGGTAATATGCTCAGGCTAGCAAATGCCATCTGGAAGGGCCATCACCAGTGGAGGTAGTGATGTCTGGTATAGAAGTGGCTGTAGTGTCCTTCCATCTGCACTGCCTCAATGAAGGGTGTTCATCTCTCCCCAGGCTACAGCAAATTTCTACCAGGCTGACTGCAAAGCTACTCAATGACTAAAATACCCTTACTCTTCACCTCCCACACTTTTGTTCATAGAATCATAGAATCACCAGGTTGGAAAGGACCCACTGGATCGAGTCCAACCATTCCCAACACTCCCTAAACCATGTCCCTAAGCACTTCATCCACCCATTCCTTAAACACCTCCAGGGAAGGCGACTCGACCACCTCCCTGGGCAGCCTGTTCCCGTGCCCGATGATTCTTCCCGTGAAAATTTTTTTCTGATATCCAGCCTGAACCTCCCTTGGCGGAGCTTGAGGCCATTCCCTCTTGTCCTGTCATCTGTCACTTGGGAGAAGAGGCCAGCTCCCTCCTCTCCACAACCTCCTTTCAGGTAGTTGTAGAGAGTAATAAGGTCTCCCCTCAGCCTCCTCTTCTCCAGGCTAAACAACCCCAGCTCTCTCAGCCGCTCCTCCAAGACTTGTTCTCCAGCCCAATCACCCAAAGCCTTTTTATTTCTCTCAAGATGGAGAGAAAGCTGCAGTGTAGGTTGTTGAGGTTAGTGGATTTCTTTGCATTCAGAGGAAAGGCAAATTATTTCAAGGGAGGAGAGGAGTTCTTGAAAGGCCCAGGGGGGTGGATCTTGAAAGGCCTGAACAAAAAAGTCATACCACTCCTACGTTTCACTGCCTCTATGCAAGTGGGATGTTACATACTTAGGAAAAGGGTCTGAAAGACAGATGCTGTATCTGCTATACAATTGCAAAGAGTTTTCCTACAACTGGATAGAAGAAAGCACCTTCGAATGACAGGAAGGATAACAAGAAATCAAGGAAAATTCAGGGAAAATACGGGGGGTATCAGAATTATTCTGGCAATTAAAAGACTCCTAGAAAGTGTGACCTATTTCCTGAGGGAAATTCAGTGTGACAGGCTACCCTCATCCTGGACCGATGCTCTTGCTGAGAGCCTCTGTCTCATGTGGCAGGCACAGGTCAGTGTTAAAAAGGGGAGCAGATCTGTAGGCTGCTGGACCACAAGAAAAGCTGGGGCAAAAAATTTCAAAGCAGAAGCTTTAAGATGGATTTGCCTTTAATCCTCAGACCAGCACAGGCAGAGAGAGGCAGCAAGAAGATGGCTCTCCAAGGCAGCACATAGGCACCTGGCAGGTTTTCAGAGGGTCTACGTCTCCCTGCTTTTCCCCTAGAGCATGCTGTAAGCTGGCAGATGCCCAGCTCTTGTGAAAAAATCAGGCTGCTTCTTTACAAGTGTAAGAAACCACCTTTAAGAGGCCATTTTTAGAAATCTGGCCTTTGTTTCTCCATCAGTTTTTCATTTCCTTGTACATCTTTAACTACAAACTATGTTTAACAGCAATAAGAAAAAAAATTCTTAGCAGTAGATGGGGATTTTTGCAGGATCATTTCAGTAACAACTATGTATAGTCCTAAACAGTATGAGGGCATGATTCAGTGATCCAAACAAACTTTTGGGTTGAGACCAGCTCTTAGAAATACTTTTTTGCTCTTTTTAGGAATAGAAAGAATCTATGTGTATATTATACTCAGGCTGAGGCTTGTGCTGCTTCTTGTTTGCTTTTCATAATGTTCATGCTTATTCACATTGTTATTGTATTCTTTCATCTTTGATAAACAGAATATTTTTTTAAAAGCCCTATGCTTCTTGTATCTGCAGTTCATGATTCCTTGTGAGTTGGCATAGCTCAAAGAACTGTAGTCTGAGTTGCTGACCTACCCCAGATCTGCTTGCTTTCTGGTTGCTGCTTGCATTTTTCAGTGGTAGGGAAGTGACAGTAATATATATAACCTGAGTTAACATGTAGCTTTTTCATTCTGCTCTGATAGTTGAGCTACCAAACAATGAGTGACAGGAAGCAAACAAAGCTAACAAAGAAAAGGAAAAAAAATAAAGAAGGCATGACATAAAGTAATAAGAAATGAAAAAAAATCAGAAATTCAGGAGAGAATAATAAAAGCAAATCCTAAAATAAATGGCAGGATTTGATTTTGCAGTGCTGGCTTACAGCCAGGTAACTGTCTGAAAAGTAAACCAAGTGAAGCAGATACACCTAAGTTAAAAATAATGTGTGTATTCTTTCGAGGGAAAGATGAACTAGAAGAAAATAAAAAGACCTATCAAGAAGGATAGAATTGTGTGACTTTAACCCCATCAGTTCCATGTAGGATAGAAAAGCTGCTTCTGTTTCTCCCTGCTACTTTTGAAAAAGGCACATTAGTGGTAGCATTAGAACAGTAGTATGTTGTGAAGAGACAGAGGAGTTGGAAACATTTGAAGTTGGATTCCACTTCCTTTTGTGCCCCTCTATGATTTATACAGAGTCATGTCCTCCCAGGCCCGCTCCAGTGATAAGTCCTCTGGTCCTCTTAATCTGGTCAACAGGCCTTGTGAAAACATTTCAGGAGGACAGATAAAAAAAGATCTGATCTTCCACAATTCAAGTATTTTCCTTCACATTCCTGAAAGCCCCATAAAACAAAATGTCTGCTGAAATGGATCCAGTCACCACTCTCCACTACATGGTTGAAATCAGAATCTGACCCATGACAGGGGAACCATTTCACAAGAAAAAGTGCTTTCTCAGCCGCAAGCTTTCAGTAGTAGCTTGTTTGGATTTTGGCACAAATATTCCAAGCCAATTCTAATTCTAATTCCTTCTGTCCCACAGGGATTTTATTTTTTTTACCCCTTGACTGGGAGCTATATTTCCATGACTACAATTCTTGAAATGTTTAAAAAGCATTCAAAATTAAATGGTCCCCATTACTTTTTTTTTTTTAGCAAAAGCCAATCCTAACATGATAGCCAAATCTAAAGCAACTTTTCTATGGCTGGGAGAATTCCTTTCCTCTAATCCCTGGAAGATGTGAATTTTGCTGCTATTACTGTCAGCTGTCAACTGATATGAGTGGACTGGTTGGAGGAAGCAGGCAAAGACGAATAAGGCATTCTTCAGTCATAAACTCATCCTCTATATACACATCAATAGAGATAGAAATCATCAGTTGCTGAGGAAAGGGAAGCTCCCACAAACATCCTTCGCACAGCAGGCTTTAGCTCTCATTTTCTGGGTGATGACAGGCCACAGTTTTGATGCACAATGAACACAAATCACAAATGAAGTCCCTCCCTGAAGGAGCCTTTACAAATACCCTTCTGCAATGAACGCTGCCTGTCACTATTCTTCACAGCAATAACAGAGGCCAAAAGAACTCTTACAGTCTTGTTAAGCTTATATGAAATAAAAGCTACTTATATGTCTCTGAAACCACTTCATAGTGAAGATGGGGAAACATTGACTTTTTTATGACTATCGCTGTATATATTTTTCGCTTATCTCAATGCAGATTCTCAGCATATCTGTGTATAAATAAAGGCAACCTATCCATTTCCCTTCCAGATTTCCAAGAAAAGTTACAAGCCAATTAGCTTTGTATCATAAGCTTTATTGGCAGCAGAAAGCCAGAATCACAGGAACATTTGGTTCCCAGGAATTTGGATCTCATAAGAGAGGGACAGTGCCAACACTAACCAGAGTGTCTGCCAGTTGTTGTTCTTCACAGCTACAGCTGGCTGCCATTTTCAGCAATGCTGTAGATTAAAGATCAATACCTGATCAGATTCACTTTGTAAGAGCATCAATGGGACAAAAGGCTCTTTATAAGAAAAAGAGATAACTGCCACTCAGTTGCCCTCTAAAGATAGAACTTACAGAGAGACGAGCAAAACTCCAGAACCTGAGGTGTGTGCTGAATTTGAAGGCAAGCTTGCAGGGTCCCTCTGGCAGATATCTGTAAGGTATAGATAATGAATGTATATTAACCCTTCAGAAACTAGATCATGTGGCTCTCATTAATGAATCCTGCACAATTTGCCTCCTTCTACCTTGATCTTGGGATCCTTTCTCCCTCCTCTTGTCTGATTTTCTCACAATATAAGAGTGAGGTTTCTGAGACTGTCATAGCCCCTGAAACACGTGAGAATGTTATCCTTGTAATAAGTACATCTCAATATTCCTCCTGTGCCGTCTCCCAGAATATACAAAATACTGACTAGGAATCCATATTTATGTCTCTAAAGCAGAAGGGCAAGGTTATAGCTTAGATACATGAAGTGCCCTTCTCCTTTTGCCTTCAGTGTCCCCAGCTATTGTCTGAACAGAGAAGCAGAAGAGAATGTTAAAGAAATACAAATGGCCTTTGTCTTGTTTAACATTTTGGGTCACTCTTTGTAACACCTTTATATGTAAGAAAGCATTCATCTTTGGACTGAGACCCCCCCAGCCTCACACTGATGGACTGATTTGAGTATTTCATCTGTGAAAAGGGGGTAGTAAGAGTTCTCCAACTCACCGGGATGTTGTAAGGGAAAAACCAAACAATGTACTTAGCATGCCCCGAACACAACTGTCTTGGTGTAAGGACCAAAGATTATTCGTGCTTGTGGATATTGTTGTTTGTTGACACAGCACTGATCCGAAAGGAAGCATTTCTGTTTGCTTCATAATTAATTTATTGCTAGACTCAGCTAAGACAATCCATCCAAGCGGTATCTGAGTTGTGCAGTTTAGTGTAGATTTTGGGAGGCCTTACTTGTCACTGTTTCAAGCTGGGTTACTTCAGCAGTTTCCAGGGAACTCTGTACTGTGGCTCCCTAAATCTCTCCTTGAGCAGCCAGGCCACAGGCATAGAGCAGAGAGCGGAAGAACTGTGCCATTTCCCAAACACAGTAATTGATTTAGCAGCAGTTTAAAACAATGTTGAGCATTGTCAAGGATGTTCCTTTGTGGTGCTAAATCAAGGTCTTCAAGATGGATTACATACTAACCACATACTATCTAAAAATCTCAAGGGCTGTTTACTGTTCAGCAATTTATGATAGCCTTGTTAGAGTACTGCATATCAGGCATCTCTAGAGTATGAGAGGAAACAGAGACAAATAGCATACAAACTATATTGAACAATTCATTACATTATATTGTCGAAACCTAAGCACAGCATGCAGATAACCCTTTTATGCATGCTGCCTTATTGAACAATAATCACTCTATAATGTTTCAGATATTTAAATCATATTTATAATCACACATTTTAATGCAACATCCCTCATAAAGTTCTCAAGGCATTTTACAGGATGCATAAAGCATGGAAAAATACAAAATTTTAAAATGCAGATTCACCTACCACAGGCCCTTGAGGCAGACTAATGAGGTAGATATACAAAAATCTAAGCTGACAGTTTAACTGTTTAAGTAGTGTATATAATAATTCAAATGCGTTTTAAGATATCCTTCGTTATAAACCTGTTCTTTAACTAAATATTTGGGCTAGGTTGTATAAGTGCTTATTTTCAGTTTACAATTATGGTGAGAAACAGCAACATTTTTTGGTTGCTTATTTAGAATCCTTAAAAGCTTTCATGAATACCAAGCTGAAAGATAAATTACCGGAGGAGGTTTCCAGTGTCTTTACTGAGCAGTACTGTATATATCAACAATTCTCCAAAGAGAACCAAAACTCTTGCATTGTCCCATGGCCCACAGGATCATGAGTCATGTCCTCAAAATGAGGACACTCCACTAGTGATATGCTATGTTGTCTGGAGCGCATCATCCCATGCTTCAGTTTCCCAGAGTATTTAGACAGATTTAATAACACTTTTGTTTCAAGCTTCTGATGCATATGTGCATATGTGTGCATGGAATATCCCATATTCTTGGTCACTGGTGCTATTCAGACAAGGCTCTAATTTGTCCTTTTCTAAAACAGCAGTTAAGAATGTTTTCCTGAACTGGAGACCAGCACAACCGGCACTACACTGGCCAAGTGAAATGTGAGGTCAAATGATGATCTTTTGGCACCCCACTGCAAACAGACACCTGAGGTGAACTTGGTTTGCCCAGTGGCATCTTAAGTCTTATTACAGAAGTGTTGTTCTTCCCATCATAGCAGGTAACAGCTAGACTAGTAAAAACCAAATTCCTTCTCTTTTATTTGCATTCTTTTTGGTAGACCAAAACTTCTAAAAATTGGAGTTAGGTTAATGAGCTGCCATGAAAAATTTTCTGTGCAATAACTGTGCTTCTCTCTGTAGAAAATTCTGGCAACTTTGTAGGGGTGTTATTTCTTTTTTTTTTTTATTTTAACATATTTCACTATGACCAGAAATATTTTTTAATATGTTGTAATGTGTAAAATGCGTGGGAGGGTTGAGATATTTTTCTTGATGGCACTGTGTGCATGTGTCTATATTCTCATGGCATATTTGTGGCTTGCATTCAAACTATAGATCAATTCTCATTTCTTTACCTCCAGACATTTCCCCCTTCTTTTAAGTTAGCACTTGAAAATAAGGATCAAATGGCAGGAAATTTTAAATAAAAATACGTGGTATTTTGATGTTTAAGGATCTCAAAAAGAGTACTTCATAGTTTGATGGGAGGTAATTAAGCAAATAGAAAACCAGAAGCCGAAAACCTTAAGGAAGAAACAAAGCAGACAGAGACCCTATGGTGGGAGAACAGCTGGCTAACCACAAAGTCTAGCGATAGGAGCAAATTTGAAGGATTCATGATTCTTAATGGTTTTTTTTTAAAGATTATAGTTCTACCTTTGCGAACCAGTTATGTTGTGAGAGATGACTAAGGAAGCCCAGTGAGTTACGGGACATCTGCTTTTGGCTAATGTTCCAAAGGACAGCACCCGGACAATGGATGGGAAGGCAGCAGCCAAGAGCAGCTGGTGTGGAAAAACCTGGTCAAAGCCTTAGTACATGCCCCTGAGTCAGGTGTGAAGTACAGTGGTCCAGCGTTATGCCACACAGCCACATTTTTATCTTGATCTTCAGCATGTACCTTGTTTCTTTTGGAAATGTCTGTGTCTAGAGTAACAGGAGAAATACAGCAGGAGTCACCGCTGTGCACAGAGGCCAGGCACACACAATCAGCTCCTTGCACTAGCTTTCTACAGGCTCTGTCAGGCTGATTGTCTAGGGAGACACTGTCTTTCACAGGGTAAAACTAAACCAGTCTGCTTTTTAGTGATGTCTTACATTTCTGATAGACAGCAGCCCTGACTTACAAGTTTTAACGGATCCCAGGCTCAGCAGGAGCCGGGATCCCCAGTCAGGGTCATAACTTGTATTTATGCCTCAGCCTTTGCCAAAGGTGGGATTATAACCTATCCTCATTCTTTCACTTCAAACGATGCTGCAGAGAAGAGTTTCATTATCCTTGCAAAGCTTCTATATTCAAACATATAGGAGAGAGAGGGAGAAAGGAAGCTGAATGGGAACTGACTTTTCTGGACTGTTTTGCTAACAATCAAGAAAGAACGCTCATACCCACAGGTCTCATTGGCTATGGAATGTATAAATGATGTGCTACAGACAGCAAAAAGGGCTAGAAGGACTGTTTCTGTGTCGGCGTGAAGGTACAATTGGAACTAAAACACAGGGCATCAGTCATCAGCAGGAACAAGTGCAAAGACAGTCTCAGTGACTTTCCACATCATTGTGCCGACACTTCCTCATTTCTGTCTGAGTAAAAAAAATACTGCCATTTTTAACACAAACCTATATTGAGCTTTCTTTCATACTTTTCTACGTGTTTTTGTTGTCTCTTTTCCTGTCTAGTCATAATTTTCACCAAAAACAACATGTGAGGATGAGTTTTATTTAGTGGCTTGAGCACATGGTAGATTATAGAACTGTAAGCAGAGACTGTCAGCCTTACCTAATGGAATAACAGATAGAGGGCGAGAATAATAGGTCCCTTGTCTGCTAGTCTATTAATAGAGGAACCATCAATATTGCAAAATGACTGGTAATAAGAATATTTTAAGGATGGGGGTGAATCTTGAAAATAAATGAACTTTCATTGCTAGCAGGATTGCTACGGCATAAATTAAATGTTTGAGAAACAGTTTGTTTGGTTGCCAGGCAGAAATATAATATCAAATGATAGTTATTGTTGTTATTTTTTATTATTCTGCTCTTTTAATGTTTAGTCATCCTTTTTTCCCTTTAGCATACATGTCCAAAAAATACATAGAACTTCTGACCTAGGAATATATTTATACAACATCACAAAGCTTTTCCATGGTAACAGGCCTTGTCAAGCTGTCACAAACACCATAATGACAGATTTCCAAGCAGTTCCCAAATAAACATGATCCTAGCATGTAAATGGAGAGAAACACTTTTTGTAAGAGACATGTAGTTCTGTGCTGTGGGCCCTGAGATAGAATGCAGGTAGAAGAGCTAAGAGCCAATATTGCACCATGAAAACCAGTAGGAGATTCAATATTCAGTGTAAGACTATGGACCATACATTTGCAAAACAAAGGAGAAGAAATTCTAGTTCTTGAGGCCTTTTGTTCACAAAACTTAACATGGAAACCTCAGTCAAAAGGGCTTCTTAAATGATTAAAATACCGTTTCTCTAAAGCTGAAGGACTGGATTCTGCTAAGCGAAGAACGACTTAGAATGAGAGCTGGCACTGGCTCTGGGATACAGAGAACTTCGAAAGTCCCAAATGAAGTCAAGTTGTTCAGGACTGGGCACTCTGATCTGAAAAATTATCTGGAAGTCACATTCTGCCTTTGACATGTTTTCTGCTTCTTGCTGAATTCCACTGAAGTCAGCAGAACTAGTAGGAATAAGGACTTTGGGAAAAATTTTGTTTAGAAATGAGCTGCATCTATGACTCATGAGAAGTGGGTTTAGCCTGTCCCTCCCCTCCATATTTTACAAGCACTTACATTTAAATAGGATGTCTCTTAAGGAGGCATTCTCTCATCCCCTATCAAAAAAGTACCTGGGCATCCCAAGTGAAAGCAGATGATGTCCTATGCGTTATTTTAACTTAATGATCATAACAGTTGAACTCTGATAGTATCTTTTTTTTGTACTATTGTACACATCTTCTTCCATCTGCCTTCTCAAAATACCCTCCAATAGGCTCGCCCTGCTGTTTTCCTCCCCTTACTCACTCTCAGCTTTATGCCTTCACTCCTGCTGCTTCCTAACATATTAAACAGTCTCCATGACCTCATCTGTCAAACGTTCTTTTATTCACATCCAAAAAATCTCCTAAAACCCACTTCTTCCAGTAAGCAAGATTTCTCCTTTTATCATTTATAATTCTGTCTGTCTTTTTTTTCTTCGTGTCTCTCTTTATTTTTCACGTTGTAACAGACAGAGCTGGTAGTATCATCAGTAGCTAAAATAGCCTGACATTTCCCATTACAAGATTTTTGGGTTTAGTTGCTTATAATTTTGCAGCTTTAAATTACTTGGACTGAATTTTTCCATGCCAGGTGTCTCAAGCAAAATTTTTCTGGAAAGTTTCAGCTAGACTGGTTTAGACAGTTCTGAAAATGCAATTAAGGAAAAATGCCATGGTTTAGCCATTTCAAAAAAATTCTTACAGGTTCTTTGTTCAAAAGCACTAGCAGGTCTATGTCGTGGTGTAAACTTTTCAAGGATTCAGTGCTTGTTTTTCTCCTGGGATCTACCTTTGTCTGTACCCCCAGAAAACTGTCAGTGTGTGTCCCTACCCCCCAAACCCTCACTTCAGCTCATGCTTAACAGAGAATTGTGATACCTTGGCAGCTAAATTCTTTAACACAGTAGGGTCTAGAGTGGAAAAAGTTAGGAAATTCCAGAATTAGAGTTGCTTTGGTAGCCTTAATTAAGCCTACATTTTGTGTGTAAACCTTAGCATAATATATTTAATTGCATGATCACATACAGATTTTTTTTCACCACTGGACCCAGCCTCATGCAGGGCATAGGATGGGCCCATGCAGCTCGTGGTGAGGAAGGGTTCATTTGTTTAATAGCTCTGCAAGTCAACCACTCAAGAAGAGAAGGCATGGGAATTAAGAAAGAGGAAAAAATGTTTGTATTTTGCATACTTGAATGTTTCCTAGAGATTTGGATGTTGCCTTTGTCCCTGCCAAAAGAGGGAAGATTTGAAGAGGTATTTTACTGGATAGCTCCATGGAAAATATTCAGTACCTACTGTTCAGCGAACAAACCAGGGATCTTAGAAAAACTGGAATCTGATCATGTATAATTTCTTTATATGTAAGGGCAATATGAAAGTACACACTTTAGAGAGGGCTGAATTAAAATTGCAGAGGCTTAGTATCTAGGGAATATATCTTGTGCTCTATCATTTTTAGCCTTCTTTTCAACTACAAAAGAAAAGTGTATTAAACTATTAAGCATCCACAGTAAGTTAGATTGGGACCCTACCCCTCCAATTTTGCACTTCTGGATGAGAATGTCACTAGTGGGGCAGCTTACACCTTGAATATCTGTGCACAAATAATTACCTTGTTTATCCTTGTTTAAAACAAACTGCCACAGCTGGTGTTCAGAAAGCAGTTCATCACAAACAGCAGATAACTTCAGCACGTTCACACAGAATTAAAAGGAGGAGGTATCAGGATATTACCAAAATTGAAACAAAAGTATCATTCTCATCTATGTAAATCCAGCTCTAGCAGTGGAAAGGGATTCTCAGGTTCTGTGCAAATGGTATTGCAAGGACTGTGGGATGGAGCCTTTTTGTGTAAATGTGAATCAGTGCTACGGACACAAAAATGTTCATTTCAATAAAACACTTGGTAAAACAACTAAAGAAGACCTATGGCACTGTAGCAGAGTTTTATCAAACTACAAAGTCTTTCAAGGTTTTCCATGAGGCCCTGGACATACTGCTTATGTAGTAAAAGAAAACAAAAACTAGTAATGTTTGGTAAGAGCAAGAGCTATATCTCAGTAGATACCAATTAATTGCCAAAAACTACTAAATACATGACAGAGGTTAATATAGCTCAGAGGGTTTTATTTCTAAAGCTCTTCTCTTTATCACATAATTTATTAGTCATACCCAGTTAGCACTTCCCTAGCAGTGAACCTGACATCATCACATTAAAAGCTGAGAGTAAAAAGGATAACTAACCAAACAACCAAGAAGAAATGTCTTCTATTTTAGAGAAAAGTAGCACAGAAAAAGCTTCTACATGGGTCAGTCTGCCAATGCACTGAAGTCAGCTCTTTGCTTTAAGATATGTGGATTGATGCACCACTCGCATTCATGTTTCTGTACACAGGAAGGCAGAAAATCACTGTGAATTGCGAAAAGGTAAACCTCATTCACAAAGGCAGAAGTTTTATGAACCCTTGAATTTATCTAATAAATATTTTCCCTGTACGTGTTTTCAAGGATTGATGACAAAAACAGTCTAAAATTATCCCCTGAAACTCCATCATAAAATTAACTCAGAGCTGCACATCTTTGCTGTGGAACAAAGATCCCTTATGAATGCTGGGTGTTTTGATAGAGTTGGTATTTTGTAAAGATTTTTTTTTCTTGCTGTGCTTAATATGAACTTTTATTGACCAAGCTTTTTTCTTGTCTGTTATGCTTGTTTTCCTGAATCTCTCCTAAGCAGTCTGAGAGCTCAGTATAAGCTCAGCAGTGCCCAAGACTGTAGTCTTCCACGGAGTTTTTAACTAGGTTAAACATGTTCACCCACCCTTGTTCTGAATTGCCATATGCCTGCAACTTCAAGTGAGCTTTGATGGATGTAGCTGTGAGAAGGCATTCCATAAAGAGTCTCAGCTCTTCTGTTCAGTTAATTCCCCACCAACGACCAAATTGTTTACCCACACAGCATTTTGCAGTTTTTGAGAATTTTTGATCAACTGCGCTGAAGTTCACAGAATTTTTGCTCATTGTTCCCAAAACAGGGACAAGAAGTAAAAATTTTATTAACTGTTCTTTACAGGCTACAAGACTGAGGTACAAAAAAATTAAAAGGTTTGTGCAGAGACGCAGTGAGTCATTTTTGCCGTCATCTTCCAGGATTTGTGACTTTCAGGATCAGTCTCTGGCTGCTACCTGATTGCATATTGCAACCTGTACTTGTTCTTTCATCATTTTAAACTGTTACACTGGGCAAGCATGGATTTTATTCCTGTACTTTTCCTCCCCAAAGATGACATAGAAGTGCGGTATCCTAATTCAGCTGTGACAAATGTTTGTTTGTGCAAGAGGACCCAAGATCATGGCAGTTACTCCAGAAGATTGTTTCACGGTGGATTATCACAGATGATGTCAAAAAAATGCTCTGAATCACACATGGGCCAAATTTCACGTAACTTCTCCTCTGGATGCTTCTGCCTGTCACATCATGTTTGTTATCACCTGTAGGTTAGCACCTAAAGGAAAATGGTGGCAACTACCATGTTTTGTTTGAGCGTTGCATGTGTATCAAGGAGGAGAAGAGCATGTGACCCAACTCATGTCTCTCCATCTGAGGTGGCTTATGTACAGACATTGCTTTATCTAAGGCGTGGAATATTTTTTCTGCCTGACACAGTCTTCATTTCAACAGATTTCAAGATAGTACAAGCCACATTTGTGCTGTGAGCTAGAAGTGCCAGGCTTTTCCCTGGGTAGATATTCTCTGGGAGATTTCTGTGATCCAGGCATCATTTCTGTTTCCTTATCTGGAACGCAGAACAGTCTGGAGATGCTGCACTTCCATGAAGCAGAAGAAATAAGTTATCAATGGCTTACCTTACACAAACTGTGTAGAAAGAGTCTTGACTTTAATGAATCAAGATAAAATATGAATAACTGAATGTCTAAGTCACTGGATGACCTACTATCTAATACTTGTGCTTCAACTTGCCAAAGCCCAGTATGCTATTACATAAATTTGAATGACCAGCTTAAAACTCACCTCTGCAAACCTGCAGATATTCATATTGTCCCCTCTCACAGGTCACAGATATCAAAGGATGTGAAGTTTCTATAGAACCTATTCAATGACCCTAGATAGTTCTTTAAACATGAATGCCTCTCCTCCTCATCTGTGAAGACGTTTCTTACATGGTTATAGGAAGGTTGATTGGACAGTCATGTTTTCCTTAACAGAGTGAATATTGTTAACAATGACAAAAGGCATCACAAAACACTGATGGGAGATGCTGTGCTGCTGAAGATGGCATTGTCTGTGCCATAAAACTAGAGCCCCACTAATAGATTGTCTGTACGCTGTTGTTTTGGCACATATTCTCCTAGAGCCTCATCTACCTGTGAGCTGCTGCCTTTTGCAATGTCTTTACGAATGAGACACCTGCTCCCTCTATTTGTGATTTTGTATCCTACATTGTTGTTTGGTTTCACCACATTCCTGCAAGCCACACTCCATAAATACAAACCAGTGTTCAGTCTTCAGCAGAGTCTGACTAGGTGAGTACCAAAATACACTCATGTATGATGGTGGGTCCACTCCTGCTCTCCTCTGTTTCCCCAGTCCCATGCTCACCTCATGGGGTGAGCTTGAACCAAGACTTTGGTGAAGTTCTGCAGCACTGTCAGGTCTACCTTCCCTTGCCCATCCAGTCCTGCTGCCTGCTGCAATTGATACAAGGTTTGGGATTTGTTTCTTGGATTTTCAAGCTAGTTTGCTGGTAGAAAGATGATTTTGAGGGGGTGAAGGTTGAGTACTTGTCTTTTTTTTTTCTTTTTCTTTCTTTTTTTTTTTTAAACAGGACCATTCTATGCCTCTGAAGCCTTCAAAGGACAGTCTGGTGGCCATGGTTAAGCAATGTGTCTCCCCGTTGGTGCTGCACATGAGCAGACAGTCTTCTTGCTGCCTAATCCAGGATGCTCTGTGGTCTATTTCCCAACCAATTTTAGAGTGGAAACCCCCACATTTTCTCATATTTCCAATGCATTCATCAGGAGAGGAGGTTCCATGCTAAACTTAAGCATGTGATGCAAGTGGGCACTGGCAGAAGATGTACATACCACAAGTGTAGTTTTTGAACAGCCAAAAATGACATACATTTCTTATTTTCTGTAACGGTCTGGGAAACCCACTAGTTACCTTAAAAACATATACGTGCATGATGTATTTTAGAGCAAATCAGCCTTCCCTATAAAGCCAGCTCAGAGAAATCTCCTTCCTACCTCCTTAACTGATGGAGCATTCTGCTTTCTGGATACTCCTGGAGCACGGTTGGAGGTGGACACTTCACTTATTCACAGGCCTCTTCTTCTTCTGTCCCTCTCCTGCCCTAGCAGGGTCCTGCAGGGCCCAAATCCCTGTGTGAGATTTGTCCTGTCCTGGGCCCTCCATCAGCAGGACTTGGGAAGGGGGTAAATGTGACAGGATGTGGGGGTCCTCTCACAGATAAGCAGCAGTGGGTACAGCTGGATACAGTCCTCCCCCAAGAGGACTTTGGCATGAAACACAGGCATAAAAAATAGCTAGGCTGGAGGCTCTATGCAGAAGAAACACATATTTATTATATATGTGCTTTACTGTAGAATTCCTTTTTATTAATGCTCAATACATTGACATTTACTGTGAGAATTCATGCTTCATAAACATAGAATTGTTCTGTTTTCTCAATTTGTGCCAGTTTCCTATAAATACAGAAATTAGGTAGTTATCCCTAAAGCTATTTCATAGAATTAAAAAATAGATAAACAAAGAATAGCAATGTAATTCAGTCATTAAAATTCAAAAAAAAAAAAAAGAAAAAAAACCAAACAAAAAATGTATCTGCCCATTATCCTTTTGATGAATCTGGCCTTTTGCCTCAAAACCACTACCAATTTCAGCTGGCATAAGAGAAACATTTCATGAATACTACCCAACGTTCACTGCACTGAACTGGAAATACTAGTCAATAACAGCTCATTATCATTATCCAGATGAGAGGCAAATTAAGCATGGGAACACTATGCTAACGCAATATTAAGTCGAAATGCAAAACAATAAAAGCAAGAAAAATTTGGGCTAAGACTCTCTACGCAACAACTTAAAGACTTATGACTGGATCTGAATCTGTATTTATCTTGCAAAGATATAGGTGGAGTACCAGATGTATTCCTACAGAATTTATCTTTTCCAAAGAATGTTGACTATTAAAATAAAAATGTTTTGCAGGAAAGATGGAACACAGTCAAAGCTCTGTCTAAAATTGGCCTTCTTCCTTGGTAATTTGTCTTCCCACCACTTAAGCAGCCCACTTGCATGGCCTGCTTCCTCAGATCGTATCAATCCCTCCGGCTAGTTATTTCTGAGATACTGTCAGTTTTGCACCTTAAAGACTCAGTAGAACTCATCTGCCATACCAACTTAGTTTTAAAAACTCTAATTCTTCAGTTTTTCAGGTGGTAGGAGAAGGACCCAGTTTGCAGCTCCCCACAATTTTTCCCTTCTGCTGCTTTGTTCCAGATTTTCCTCTACAATGATGTTTTGTGGTTAGAGAGCCCAAGTTTCAAAGTCTGAGTGTCCAACCTAAGCACACCAGGTAAGTCTGAACTTTGTGATCATTTTTCTTCATGATTTCAAGACCTAAGTTTGGAATAAGCGTGAAGCCAGCTTCCTTGAATATAAAATTTTTCAAATAGAGACTGCACCTCTTTCTACATGTTGTGTCAGAGCAGTAGCATCAGCACTCAAGGCAAATTCCTCATTTTCCCCTATGGGCTGCACATTGTTTTTGTTCATAGTGCAGCCATGGGGATTCCATGGGGAGACAGTTGGCCTAGATGACCCTCCTCAAATGTGTGTGACAAATGCTAGCATCGAAATTGTGGTTTCTAAGAAGACAAAATCCCACTCATGCACACAAATGAGTGGAAAGTCTATGATCCACATACACGGGAAAGTAATTTGTCCAAGGGGAGAATTCTAAACCTCATCCAGAGAAAAAACGTGCACCACACATAGCAAAACGCATGGACCTCACCATTGCTTTCTTCAACCCACTGATCTGCCCCAATTGCACCAAACTACCTGTTAATGTAGAGGTAGGTAGACTTACCCACGGCCAGAATCAAAACACTCTTGATAACACTGAATGCAATAATGTCAGCTATAACTGGGCTGAGGAAGGCAGAGAGCTTCAGTGCTCTTCTTGATTGATTATAATTTAGATAATTACATGTTATATTTTAGAGCCTTTCATCGATAAGCACAGATATTTTGCTTTGCAAAGTAGGGCTTATGGAGAAATTTAACCTTTACTGCACCAAGGCTGCTGGAAAGTTGAAGTGAGCCATGATTTAGTTAAGAAGGCAGGCTGGGCCCAAAGTAGAGGGGAAACATTTCATTTTCCTTGGCATCCGAAACATCACTGCCCTAAAAGAAATTACTCAACAATTTAGGACATGAAGGTTTGATTGGCAACAGGAGGGCTGTAGACAAAACTAGAAATTACTTGGACCCAGAGTCTAATAATCTTATACTTAAGAAAAATAATGAAATGTATACAAATTAAGTTAATTTGGATATGAGGCCACATTTTACAGAAGTGTAAATCATGTGAGGTCACAACTGGAGCTTTCTCAGGCAGAAATACCACACAATTATGAAAAAATATTAATCTACTCCCACGTCAATAACATTACTTCCCCTGGTCATAGGTGATTAGAATTCTGCCTGGGCACACATGTGTGCATGCATATATCCATGTCTTTTATAGGCAACTTAATTTTACTTCTGTCTGAGGAATTCAGTGAAAGGATAGATATCCAAATATTGGACCTGTTAATTCCAGTGTGGATATAACTGGTGTTTTTTTAGTCGGGATTTTGGTTCAAACTTGGTTTTATTTTAAATAAAATAAGCCAAAGGTAAAAAGGTCAACAGTACTTGTTTCACTTATGGCAAGTAAATGAAGCATTAATGTGGAAAAAACCCCTAGATTAACTATAGGGTGAATCTAAATAAAAAAGACAGTCAGTGCAAAAAATGACAACACGTCACTGTGGAAGATGAGAATCAATGCAGCTATTTTACATGACAGATTTTCTATTCAGACTAAATATATTCTGTCTTGAGCATATTGTGTATTGCCCTGACATCGTTTTGCCTTTATTCGCATACTGTGGTAATGCTATCTACAGCATATAGACTCCCATTGACAGCATTTTGCCTTTCCTCAAATCATAACATTGTCTATGCAGACATCCACTGACATTGTTTTGCCTGTATTTTCCTCTATAGACTCACAGTGACATTGTCTGGCGTTTCATTATGGTACATCTCAGCAGGATTCTGTAAGATTTTACACTGATCATTAAGTTGCACTCAGGCTCCGGAGCGGTCTATTAGAACTCCACTTCCTATTGAAGGACCACAAAATGGTGCTTTCTAGGGTATTTATAGGTTTCTTAGTTTTGAGTTGGCCAACGAAGTGGGTTCCAGATGAGGAACTGGAACTCAACCTCTGAATGAAGAGTATGGCCCCTCACCAACTGCCAGACTGCTCTGCCGAGTATTGCTTCAGGTGCTCTCTGCCATAATTTCTCCGCTGCCTGAATTACCGAAATACAAGTGCTGGCCAGGCCATCTGCCATAATACTGCTTTCATATCCCCAGATACAGAACAGGAAATTAGTAGGCAAATGAAAGCTGGTTTGGAAAGTGTTTGCATCTGGAGAGTCATACTGGTTCTCCTGTGCTTCCCTGGGGGAGCAAGGTGAGCTGGGACAGGTGGGTCTTGGTGAGGCTGGGGACTGCAGACTCCACCATGCTTTTCTCCTCTGCCAGACTGGTAGAGTCACTGTTGCAAGGTACAGACCCCTCAGATCAACAGGGCTCCTCTTTATCCAGCTCCATCAATACTGATTAGATTTCTTCTTTTGAATGTATACTTTTCCAGGTGCTTGAAAGAAAGCATTTTACTAATTTGGGAGGACTTTAATGATATAGTTAGTGTGACCATTGAAATTTTGCTACATAGATGGAGTTAATACATCGATAACCACGCTTTTTCTTATTTAATGACTTACAACTTTTATTGAACCACCTAAATGAACAAATTGCCAGCACAGACAGGGTTATACTAGTGAAACCATGGTCTCTGCTGACACATACACTGTGGGACATCATATCTTCTCCGAGCTGTCCAGGCACACACGTCCATGCAAATGTATGCAATATAGACCTTTTTTGACTCTGCAATAAGTGTGCAAAACATCTGAAACAAGAAATAAGATTAAGACTGTGGCGTGCCCATGTGTCTTGATATTTATGACATCACTGGAATCCTTTGTGCCATTCCCAGTGTAAATGAAGCAATGTGGAGAATGTGAATTTAGTGGATGCAATGCTGTATTGTCAGTTTGCCCCTTTTTTTGTTATTGTGTTATACATGTGAAGTATTATCATGGTTCGGAGATGTGTGTATCTATGGGTTAAAGAAAGCCTCAAATAATTTTATTTTGAGAAGAATTCTACGTTTTTTTAATGCATTCATTCTGTTTGGTAAACAGAAAACTGGTGTTGCTTCTTTTTATTTTCTCTAAGCAAGAAAGCCTTTCCAAGGTATAAAAATCATTTATCTGCTTCAGTCAAGATGATTTCCATACCAAGGCCATTGTCCCTGGAGTGAAACTGTGATTATGTGGAAAGTAATTGTGAGCGTGCATGTCTGTATATCTTTAAATAGTTTTCCGATAAAACTAATGCAAAGGCCCACAATGAATACAATGAAATGTGCTTTGCCTGTCTTTAAGAGCAGCATTAGTATCTACTTCATATTTTTATAAATTACTTTGCTATGTGAAATTTGTAACTGTCCATCGTTTGCTGAGCCACAATGGTCTTCATTATGCTGTAGACATTTTGCTCACATAAAGTGCAACACAATCCAAGGCACTGCCGTCATCAGTAGCAAAATAAAAACTTGTCATGTACAATACTGATGGCAAAATAGAAATGCTTGGAAAAGACAATTATCTATTGAAATATATAGTCCAGAGGGCAAATTTCATTCAACATATTTGACGATGAACACATAACATCTTTTATTGAGGCTGCCTTTCCAGTTCTCCTGGTGTCTTTGGATATCTCAGCATACGTGCAGGGCACTATTTCATCTGTTGGCCCAAATCCTGAGGCAGCATCAAGTGCCATTTCTCTGCAGAGTTTGCAGATGCAGTCACCTGGCACTGGTAAAGGACAGTGCCTGGTAATTGTGTTTTGCCTGACATAAACTTTTAATTACTAGTCTAAACTTCAAGTTAATATTAAATTTGTTTTGTTGTTGTTGTTTTCCTAAAACTGTTACTGTTAGCAAGATGGTGTACTTTTATTTCCTTTATTTCTTTTTCTAACATGCATTAGAAAGATTTTAAATGAACTTTTCAATACAGCAGCATGAAGACCAGATGAAGAAACATTGTACAGTAGTCACTTTTTTTTTTATATGAAGCCACATTTGACTGTGTCAGAAAATGATTAAAACAAAGTGAAACTGTCAGACATTAAATTGGGGTTTAATTTCTTTATGAGCTTTGTCTATCATCTGATTCGTAATTATTTTATTTCATACCCTCTTCTTATAAGAACTTGTCAAAAAGCTTTTGAAATCATAATAAGTAGGTTCATGGGGTCTTCTTTAGCCACAGTTTTATTAACCTTTTCAAAGAAGACAGAAAGCCTTTAAATTAAGCTGATCGGCAACCAGCTAATTTTTGTAGTGTCAGAAAATTGACTTCTGTAGTTTGGGCTATTCTTTTATATATAAACATTTAAAAAATAAAACTAAAATGGCTTTTAATGCAATCTGTGTTTACGAATACAAACTAACAAATTTGCATATTACTTTGTATTGTACTAATAGGCATTGCATTACGCTATATGAATGCTATATTAATCGATGCTATTCATCACTACAGCACTTACTGTGTAACCCAGAGGAAGAACAATTCTTGATTTTGCCAATACAGTAAAACTACCAAAGCTGTAATAAACTTTGGAGACACAAAAATACGAAAAACGTATTGAAAAGGTTTGCTTTGCTTGCTATGGCACTACATTAACCTGAATTCAGTATGCTATGTAAGAGAGGCATTTCCTACCTGTTTGGAAGATCCAGATGCATTTATATATAGGTCTTGGGAGAAAAATCTGCCCTTCAATCTTAGCTGTACCTGACACAACAGTGAAAAAAGTGGGAATGAAGTTGACTTTTGTCCTTTTCAGTTATATAAACATATACATACATATGTATATAATGTGTATATAGACATGTATATAAATGTACAATATCCTGTAGGTATATATCATATATATGTGTGCATACACACATATATAAAAACACATATGCAGACAATGCAGGTGTATAGTCAAGCGTCATTTAATCTTGCCGTTTTGTCTAACACTTGCAGCATAACTGCCAGAAGCTAAGTGCTCATAAACATCTTCCCCATTCTGGACCTGTTACTTTGCAAACCTTTTGTAATTATTCCCCAAAAAATTAAATTCAGGTGAAACCTGCTTTGAGCAGAGCAATGTCATATGGCTGTAGCCAGCTTAGCCTGAGATTTAAAGCAATGAGGTACTGAAAGTTTGCAATGAATCCCTAGCATCCACTAAGAGGGTTTATTCCTCCTTTGATGAAATGGAGAACAGGACAACAAGGTATGATTTGAAAATTTCTCAGCATACACATTTGTCGAAAATTTGACTGCTAACTGCAGCTGCACTTCCAGTGGTAGTCAGAAAAGCAAACTGAAGGAATAAAGAGCTATGCTAGGTGTAAAATTACCTCAATTATTAACATAGTCTTCAACCCACAGGTAAAACTTTAGCACTGCAACAATAATTTTGCATTGAAGCTCAGCCAGGATAGATTGAACTTGGGGCAAAAATTAGCTCAGATTAAGCTTAACAGGAAAACTGTACCATCATCGTTTTAAATTCAAGTGCTGGAGAAGCAACAATGGGCCAGGAGTAAGAGGTGAAATTTGGGTGTCACCGCATACTTGTGTGCAAAGCAAAAAAAAGATCATGAGGGTGAGAGGTGGACTTCATAATGTCACTTCTACAGCGAACCTCAATTTACCACTGCAAAGATAATTTAAAAAGAAATAAGGAACCAGACTTCTGTGTTTCCTTGTATTTCAGAACTAAAAATAAAATGAAAAAAATCCTAAAATCAGATTACCTCAGATAAGACTATGTTCAACTCACAGTAGCAATAGACAGAGGGAAACTTTGCACACAAATCCCCCAAAGAGCATGGATGTGATCTAAATCTATTTTATAATCCATGTTGTATTTTGACACTAGTATTGTTTCTGTGTTGTGGATTTTGAGCAAGCAATAGTTAAGCAGACTTCTCTGAAATTCAGCATGAACACAATTTAGATGCATATTTCTGCTGAAAATCTATGGTGGCAATGATATAACCTGACCTATTACCTTAATAATTTTATGTGCCCCACTATGCAATCCATGCACGGAATCACTAGCAACAATTACAGGAGCATTGGGTGAGACATAAAATGATGCACTGTGACAGCTAAATGGTAGTTTTGTTTGTTTGTCATCTTGAAGAAATTGAAAAAACAGGCTTTCCATTTTGTTTCTGCATAGAGAAAGTGTGACACTCATCATCTACTTGTATCCATGCTTTGACCTGGATCTTTAGCTGTGTAGTGGCTGCCTGACATGTTTGACATATCTCAGTACTGAAAATGGGCATTGGTTTTACTCTGTTGTTCTAAAGGTAATACTTCGTTGTAGTGACAGATAGTTCATAGATAGTTTTATTTGATGGCTTCCCACCAAATCTTTAATCTTACATCTGGAACACAAGATTACAAATACATATCTGGTACAATTTGCACTTATTTAGTTCTCAGCTGCTTAGTATGCTCCTGCTATTCTATCTAAAAATTTGAAGAAAATAATTAGAACAAAGTTATGCCACCTCTTCTACTTTCTATGAGTCTTCAAGAGTATTTAAAAAATACTCTTATCTTACTTCAGTTCACAAACTCAACTGCTTTTTTGTTACCTCATTCTATGGTCTCAGAACATTGTCATGCTTGAAAGACATGCAAGCTTCTTGACTCTAGCTGTCTACAGAAGCCAACCCTAGATGAAATGGGACAAACATATTTTTATTGAGTTTCATGGATGGTTGGAAGGATGACCCTATGTACGATATTTCTGGGAGATATCAGGCTTACTACTCAATATACCACCAAGTCATCTGCACAGATGCATTAGTTTTAGTGAGTCTGCAGAATGTCAGGCTTACCACACCACATGGGAGCAGCACTAAGTCTGCTACTTCTCTGACGTACCTGGCTTGCTGGAGAGGTGTAGGAGGGTGGCCTCACACACTTAAGACCTCTGAAAAGCCAGTGGAACAGTGGGAATAACTGTTCTGACAAACTGATGGACAGATGTATGAAACCCTCAAATTCTAACATCACAAATATTTGAAGTAAAAAAACACGACCAGAAAGCTCATCTGTGAGATAGCTCTGAACTCTATGGCACAGTCCTTTCACAAATTAAAAGCCATGGGTCCACATTTTGGGCTATCAAAATACTTTCGGCACCTTGAGCAAGCAGAAATTCTTACACCTCAGAATACCTTTATTAGAAAAGTATCTCGAAATATGTGCAAATATCCACTATTATTTTTAAATTACTTCAGTTTCTCCTCCTCTTTTGGCAAGAACACTTGTAGCAGATAAGGTTTTGGCATCTCCAGTGATAAAACACAGACTTTTTCTAATTCTGTTCAGCTCTACATTATATCATGAAGAATAAATTAATTTTGCAGCTCCAGATCAGAGATCAGATGAGCAGCAGAAAGATAACCACAGAATCTTTAGATCAAGAAATTCTTTTTCTTTAAATATGCACTCCATGAAAAATACAAATACTGCCCTCAGAATGGTAATTCATACTTATCCAGATGTCCTTATCTGCAGCAGAAAACATGATTGTCCTTCAAACCCTCACACTAGTTATTTACTCTGTGTTTTTTTATGGCCTGGGTCCTAGGACTGGAACAGTTGTAGAGTGGAGAGATTAGGTAGCCCGTGGGCAAGCACTCTTTGCATTTGCATTAAACAACAAGATAGAGCCTGAACTTCTCCAGGCACATCAGTGTGCATCAATTAACTTTGTTTCTCTAGTGTGAATGTTTGTTTAAATATCCTCAGCATCAGTAATGTTCCTTCTTGTGAACAAGCTTATGTAGGAAACAAAGTTATCCTTTACTTTTGTAGATATCGTGGTTGTCTTCATGGATCATACCAGAAAGCAAGGAAAAAATGCAGCCAATACATAAATAAATAATGATGAGAAAATCTGGCAAATAATAGCTGATTAATAAACAGAGGGATTTGTACTGCAGGTGCTGGGCGTGTAGCTTCCATGAGTACAGATGAGAAATGCATGTATGAATGTAGAACCGCCACTCTCCGGTGCTGATAGTCTTTCCAGACAGCTAATACAAATGTTTATCCCTCCAAAAGATACATTTTCTTTAGCTCTCTATCATAAATAAGTTCTAGACACACATTGCTCGATCTCCCTTCCAGAAAATATTTATTCCAAAGTGAGGGGATTTTGTTGCCTTTTTTTTAGGAGAAAAAAAAGGAAGAGGGGACAAATTTTTGGCTGTGGACCAATAACAGCAAGTGAGCTAAATTAATTTGAGAAACAAATTGTGTTAAGGGTGGGGAGCTGCTAGATAAGCAGTCATGGGAAGTCTATCTAGAGGGAGGACAAACGAGCACAACTTGACTTTCATGTAACCCTTAATCTATTTATAGGAGGAAGAATCGAGAAATGAAGTACCTCTCAACAGCAGTTTAAGTCAACAACTAAAATTAATTGCCTTCACTTTCAAACTACAGTACTTGTGCAGACTGCACATGAACAGCCAATTTCACACTCCTAGACTCTGGAAAAACGTTGACAAAACAGTCTCCTCTCAGAAATGCAGAAAAAGTCAGCCCTGCCTTTCCTAGCTTTTAATAAGCTCCCTGTTTGTCAAAGAGTGCAGAAAGTGATCTTGTTCTGCAGAGACAGGAGACCATCATTAAGATCTACACAGTTTAGCCTGTGCTTCTTGAGGATATAAAGTGCAAATATTTGCTTACATCAGTTTGTGAAGGTCATGTTGTGTACCAGTATAACACTGCACAGCTTACACCAGAGAAGCCCAGCAATGCCAGAAGAGTAGCTGAGCACATAACTTGGACCTCACTCATGGTGAAACAGCTCTTTTTTAACAAGGACAAACATGATTCCCATCCCACTTTTCTGACCTCCAGTGAGATGTCAGTGCACAGGACTACCCAACCTCTGCACCTAATCCTTACACTGCAGGGCCCTGACAGGCACTGGTGCAGACATTGTCAACTATGGGGCTCCAGCCCAGGCTTTGGGACAACAATCATTTGCCAGCTCCTGCAAGCTTCAGGGATGCTCAGGATAACCGCTGAGTGGTGCGTGGAACTGTGCTGCTGCCAGTCTTCCTTCACCTGAGCTCACCTACCTTGGGCCAGGCTGCAGCCCCTCACCGCCTCCCAGCCCTCAGTGCCCCAGCTGCACCTCAGCATCAAGCTGCAGGGCAAAGCATGGGTTCACATAAACAGTCTGTAAACTTGAATGGGTCTGTTAGTCCCACCGCTTTTGGTTGGACCTGATTTAACGAAAACAGGTTTGCACTGTAGAACCATTATTATTATTATTATTATAGACTGAAAGTTGGGATGGTTTTTAACTTTTTGGATTTTCCCCTCTTTGCAAAACTTGATAGTACATCCACTCACTGTCTGACTGCTCAGCCCACTGCTGCTGTGGGTATTTCTTATTCGTAACAGTACAACCCTCTTCCAAATCTTTTAGGTAGGAAACAGATGAACTAAAAGCCCAGTAGTCAGCAGACTGGGCCCTCGATGCTGCCACTTATTTGCTGCCTACCCTAAGCTGGGTCACTTAAAAGCTCTGTGCTTCATTTACTACACATGAACACTGAAGCTTGATCATGTCAGTACTGCTCTTGAGCCCAATTTTTACACTGCATGTGTTTATTTCTTCAGGCTGAGGAAACACAAGCTGGGCATAAAATAAGATCTTTTTTTCATTTGGCTCTTAAATGAGATCTTTTTGATGTACCCACAATCTGCAATTGGAAGAAAAATCTTGTCTGTCAGCCTTAGCCTACCTCAGATCTACTAAGTAACTCTTAAAATAAATGGTAGTAAACATGGAGTATGTATATGCTTATTTATATGCTGTGTTTATGAGAAGTTTTGAATTCCATCCCATTGTTTGTAAATATTCTATATAACTCATCTGTTTTTATGTATTAATTTGTATGTGTTCATTTATTTTTGGTAACAACCTGTTTTATGGAAATATTTTAATAAAAATCTGTGAACATGAGGAAAAGTAGAGCACAATACAGATGCACAAACAAACACTCGCTGCATGACTCCGAATAAAAAAAGTGTACATGGAATTCACACATCATCTAAATAGAGAAACATATAAAACAGTAAAGCAGAATGAATTGAGTGTGTAAAAAAAGGCTATAAAGGACCATCAGTGATTCTACTTTCCTTCTGGTCTGTCTGCCATGCCACAGAAAGAAAGTCTGGGGAGCCAGCAAGATAGAGGTGTGTGGGTAAGCACCTGCATAATGGGCAGCGAGCAGCCCAGCACCAGATCAGTCCAGCACCCAGATGTTTTGGAGGGTAGCACTGGGTGGAGAGAGGAGGTGGCATGGAGGTGATACCCTACTAGAACGCTACCCTGACATGGCAGCCTCACTGCGCTGCCGGTGCTGCTTCAGAGTGTCTTGATTCATCAGTTTGGCTGGGTTTAATACGGCTGTCACAATATTTCCAGACTCACTGGGCGTCATGTGTCTTTATTAAAGTTTGCTTAGCATTTTGAGATCCTTTAGCGAACTGTGCTAAATGCCAGGTGTTATTTTCACTTTTCCCCAGTCGTAGTTAATACAGTTGTCTGTTGTTTCACTGATTGCTACAGTTACTGCAGATATAAAAACGTGCTAAGTAATAAGGCTATCAATCAACCAATGCACAGAAAAGCTTAAGGGTTACTTAAAAAACTAGCAGACTGTTTTGCTTTTGCAGTGACTTAACCTGATCCAAGGGGAGAGGGGGCAGGTAGGAGTGAGCAGCATGCGAGGCTCACAGAGATGGCTTTACCCCGACACACAGTGTCCTGCCCTCGTCCTTGGACCTCGAGTTTGGATCAGGTCAGCTTCAACTCAGGCATTTAGTAGGAATCGTGCCTCCTTTCTGTCTCTGCCTATTCCTCACACTCATAAGGGATCCCTGTACAGCTCTTGGAAAGTATTGAAGGACAACAGAGGGTGTTCTGACCCAAAAGGAGCATTGGCTCTTTTTTGTTCATCTTCAGCAGCGCAACGTGGAAATCCCACTCCGGATTCTTCAAATCAAATCCTGTTGCCAAACTAAAGCTGGATGTGAATTCTGAAGCACTGACTCCTGTGGTTTTGACATTCCCTTTCCTGGCTCCAGTGCAATGGAGAAGACTCCACCTGGAGCTGAAATGGTTACAGGGGGAAGACATAAATGACCTTGAAATTTATAGCAAGGAGTGTTTAGGAACAGAAAACCAAATTTTGTTATGAAATGCCAGAGCTGTTTATGCTTCAAAGAGGATTTTTGACAAAGTTCCACATCCAAGGTTAATAATAATTTTATGGGCACAGGAGCCACAGAATAAGTAAAAAATTGGCTCAGAAATTAATGATGAAGAATTGGAAAACAAAGAAAAGAAGTGATATGAGATGAATTATAACAGGAGTAACTGTAAACTAGAAAATAATGCATGAAGATACAGAAGATTGCAATTACATCAAGGCTAATAGATAACATGATTTGAGTCCTTCAGCATGCTGGTTTGACATTAGTTCTGCGTGTGCCATGAAACACTGGAGGAAAAAAAAGGAAATGGAACAGTCAAGACTAAGGCTTTGGTCAGTTTAAGTATATATCTGATTAAAAAAAAAAAAAAACCAAAAAAAAGCTATTTGAACATTTGCCCAGACCTTCGAATGAACCCATCTGCAACTGCTTTGTGCAGTTAGGTAACATTTTTGTTTTGTTTTTCAATTCCTGGTTGATAAAAGAGGTGATAAATGAAGTGGTATACATCACTTGTGAACAGGGTTGTTCTGGCTGTTGTCATTAAATGGAGCAGAGCTGGAAGAGAAGAGGAATTGCCCAGCCACTGCTGCAGGGCTTGGGTAGCACCAGGTCACTTCCTTTTTTTCCCCAGATGGCATGCAAGAATGGGTCATCTGAGTAGTTTTACCTCCACTTAAACCACCAGCTGTGGACAGTCACACATCCAGCTCTTTGTGTCCCTCTTGCTACAATTCAGGTCCACCTGGAAAACTGAGCTAAAGTTCCTCTGTCCTATGCTGAAGAGCTGGGATAATGCAGTACTAGCTCTCAGTCTGGAACAAAAATCTACTGTGCAGTGATACACGCTTGCGGAAGAATGGCTTGAAAGCTGCCTGGCAGAGAAATCTGGTCAACAGCCAGCTCAACGTGAACCAGCAGCGTGCTCGGGTAGCCAAGAAGGCCAGTAGCATCTTGGCCTGTACCAGGAATGGCTTGACCAGCAGGGCCAGGGAAGTGATTCTGCCCCTGTACTCAGCACTGGTGAGGCTGCACCTAGAATACTGTATTTATTTTCGGGCCTCTCACTACAAGAAAGACATTGAGGTGCTCGAACGTGTCCAGAGAAGAGTGACAAAACTGGTGAAGGGCCTGGAGAACAAGCCTTACAAAGACGACTGAGGGAACTGGAGTTGTTTAGCCTGGAGAAGGGGAGGCTGAGGGGAGACTTTATTGCTCTCTGTAACTACCTAAAAGGAGGTTGTAAGGAGTTGAGTGCTGATCTCTTCAACCAAGTGATAGGTTAGCGGACAAGGGGGAATGACCTTAAGCTGCATCAGGGGAAGTTTAGATTGGGTATTAGCAAAAATTTCCTCTCAGAAAAGGTTATTAATCAATGGCACAGGCTACCTAGGGAGGTGGTTGAGTCACCATCCGTGGAGGGGTCTAAAAAGCAGGTAGATGAGGTGCTTGGGGATATGATTTACTATTAGACTGGTACAGTTGGAGTTGATGATCTTTAAGGTCTTTTCCAACCTAAGGATTCGATGATTCTACATCTGTAAGTATGGTCCCACTCAAAGTGGTACTGGAAACGTAGACGTCAATCATGACAGCATGAAATGGCTAGAAGAATAAAAGAAATTATGCTTTCCCATACAATGCTCAGGCCAGACAAACAGAGTCACTCTGGTTTGTTTCTAAGTCATGGTAACTTCTGGAGCAACATGATATTTTTGCATTGAAAAACTCTGTAGAACAAAAATGTTTCGTTTTAATGCAGAAGTAAACTTTTGGAAGATACCTGTTAGAAGGGCAGACTTGAAGACACAGAGAATGTTATATTTCTCTTTCTTTCTTTCTTTCTTTCTTTCTTTCTTTCTTTCTTTCTTTCTTTCTTTCTTTCTTTCTTCCTTCCTTCCTTCCTTCCTTTCTTCCTTCCTTTCTTTCTTTCTTTCTTTCTTTTTCTTTCTTTCTTTCTTTCTTTCTTTCTTTCTTTCTTTCTTTCTTTCTTTCTTTCTTTCTTTCTTCCTTCCTTCCTTTCTTTCTTCCTTCCTTTCTTTCTTCCTTCCTTTCTTTCTTCTTTCTTTCTTTCTTTCTTTCTTTCTTTCTTTCTTTCTTTCTTTCTTTCTTTCTTTCTTCCTTCCTTGCTTCCTTCCTTCCTTTCTTTCTTTCTTTCTTTCTTTCTTACTTTCTTTCTTTCTTTCTTTCTTTCTTTCTTTCTTTCTTTCTTTCTTTCTTTCTTTCTTTCCCCCAGAAGAATGTCTTGTAACGTACAGTTACCTTCAGCCAGCTTTCGCTTGGAAAATAATGTGACCTGCAGCATGTATCACTTACAGCAGGGTTAACCAGGAGTTACTCCACTGACATTAATACTTACATCGGTGTAAATCCCAAGTAAGTGAGGCCAGAGTGATTTCAGAGTAACAAAGAATGTGACAACAGCAGCTTTCAGCCGGTGCCTACTGGTGGCCCCTACCACATGGGCTTTCTGGAATCAAAGCCTAGTGTGTTTGAACCCATGTCGACTCAGACAGAAAAATAAAGCAGCCTTTCTAGTCTGCTTCTCAGCATAATAATGCTACTACAGTATTCCTCTAAGGTCTTCTGAGTAGCTGCATTTAATAATGCTTTACAGTAAGGTTCCATTTATAAACACTTCATTATTAATAAAGCATGGCAATTTGTAGCATGCATAAAAATTATTTATATTCATGTGCTAACCAAGCCCATAGATTTAATAATATTGACGTCTTATAACACGCGTTGTAACAGCTTGTCACAGCATCATCTGTTAAGCATTTCTTACTAATGCATTTCATACCATGCCTTATAATAATTTGTTAAAGGATGCAGCTGCATCTATTAAGCCTTTCATAAATATGAATAGCACATTTTCTAAAATGGCACCATATATTAAATTATTACTAAATAGTCTAACTGGAAACAGAATTTCTCTGCCTTGCTTCCCTTCTTTCCTTCTTTTTTCTCTCCTTTCCTCCACCCAGTCTGTCTGTCTGTCTGTCTCTCTGTCTCTTTCTTAGTTCAGCTAAAACTCCAGATTTCTCCTTAAGCTTGACAGGGAGCTGTTTCAGCTCAGTAGGGCTTCCTGTTCTGGAGTATCATAGAATACGGACACCTTAGTGTGAAAACAGCTTTGGGACAACTTTAAGAAACGGTGAAGTCCACTCACTAGGACCAATAAGAGATCCAGCTGTGAAAGGAAGAGAAGAACAACATATAAGTTTCTCATAGGTATGGGCTCACAACATGGTGCTAAGCCAGGCAGCAAATGAGCAAAGATGATAGCAGGGTTTCCCCTTTACTTCTCAGGCACCACCAGTGTTTAGTCTTTTTTTTTTTGACAGTAGTCACAGAATGATCTATTTTCATGCAGAAAATTAATATGGATTAAGAACGAATATAATAATAAATTGTCCTGTTGTCATGAAGGTCCAAATACAAAGGATGTGTTTGTGAATTTTCCCAGCAACAGAGGGCCTTGTAACTCACTGGAATGCAAGTGACAACAAGAACACAGTGGTATACTGGAGCAGGACCTTGTGCAGCTGTTAGAAGTTATCCAGGTTTATGAAAAGACATGTTTGCTTGTAAATGTGAGGCAAGTGGAGTTACAGAATCTATGAGCACAGGTTAAGTGCTAAACAGACACATCTGCCTTGAGACCCACGTGCATTCCTGGGACCTACCAACCATCTTGCTCCTGTTTGATGCTGCTGTCCTTTAGTGATTTTTATCCTCACCTGTCACAAAAATATGTTTCCTGATGGCTCTTAGACAGAAACTTCCACCCAAGTGACAGCTCCTTACCCTAGCTCTGACTTTGGTCCATTGACTCTTGTTCCTGATGAAACGTTGCTGAATGCTGTTATACAGCACTTGCTGATATTGCTATGCACACGTACACAAAATACCAGCTTATGCTTTGAAGCAGTTCATTTTTGCACTGTATTCTTTTTCAGGTAATAATTCTTTACTTCTTTTTTTTTTTTTTTTTCCTTTCTTCTGTGATATAATCTAAAAATGTGGCACCCTGCAATGTTATTAGAGATTAAATTCTTAATTATGAATTCCCTTGCTTTTGTGAGTTTGCCTCAGATCCTTAACAGTTTTAATGTCTTTTTTATGCGAATTTCCATGCTATTTTAATTCATTAGTCATGGGCTATCATTTTTCGATGTAATTACTGTAATTTCATCAAGTGACATAATTACAGTAAATACTTTGAGTAATTACTATGCATATGGAAAAAGATATCTGGAGGTATAATAATGTCATATAATAAAATATTTATGATGTGTAAAGAAAATTATGATGACATATTTACATCACGTAATGGCATGACAGCATTCCGTATTTATCTTGGGTGAGGATAATGACATAAAAATAAGTTTCAGTGACATCATCTGTTGGTAATGATTGCAAAGAACTGTGCAGCATCCAGGTATTGCAAATTCAATAACTGCCGCCTTTTAAAAATAAATAATCTTCTCCCACCCTCAGAGTAACCATGTAAAGCCAATGAGTTGATCTATTGCCAGCTGAGGTCAAAGGAAGGATTTATGCTGACATCAGATGGCACTGTGTTGGGCTTGGAGATTTTTCTGTGCAACCACCTGCCACTTCTTGCAACTGCAGGTAGAAGGGAGACATTTTTGAGCCAAGAAGAAAACTGGCTTGAAACACAGTTTAGAAAATGTTCAGACAGCATGAGGACTGTGCATACATGTATGCATGTGCGTGTGTGTGAATGAAATGATGGTTAGGTAGCAATGTTAAGAAGCTCTTCGAAGCTTGCAAGGCCAAGCCTTCTGCAGTTTGGAAATGTAAAATTTTACCAATACAGACTCAACGTGAAGTTTCACCTGCAAACTCTGCTGGGCATGGTTATGCAGGAGCAGAGTGACATCTCATTTCTACTACAGCAGACCTGCCTTGCTCAGGGGCTGCCTCCACTTAAGCGAGTGCTATACGGTAAAGGAGCTGCCTTTCATTTCTTGTGAGATCTCTGCCTCCTCTATTGCAGAGTGTGGTTACAATGGGATATGAGAAGCAAAGATATTCAATGGTGAAAGGATGAAGAAACAGCTGTGTGAATTCTCCTCCTATCTGGGTTATTCTGTACAAAAGAGTCAGAATTTCCCGCTGGTTCTATAGTCCACATTTTCTGTGGCTTAATCTGCCTGGTGAAAAGGCTTGAGGTAGCAAGGCCAAAGAAACCAGTCTGGCAATCTTAAACCACTCTAACCAACATGCAGTTTCAGGGCCTAGCCACGTGCATGCTTAAAATCGGTGAAGTTATTTGACCTTAAATTCAGTATGTCTTTGCTGTTCACCAACAAAGCTACGCTTATCCTACTCTCTGACTCTCCAGAGATCTGATGAAGACAGCAAACAGCTGAGAAGAATGCAAATAATGTAGTAGCGTGTGCCAAAAGGAGTCAATAGATCTGCCTTCACGGCAGGGCTTGCACAGTGAGCTGTGGCGAAGGCCAGGAGTTACGATTGCAGCAGTGGGTTCAAGGAAAACACTGGACCTGGGTCCGTACTGGAGTCGGTCTATCTTGTGCTATGTGCTGATCCAAGGCCCCAGGAAAAAGACAAGGCAAGTAATTATGCAGCTGGAGACTAGACCATAATACATATGCTCAAGAAAGCCTAAATCAGTTTGCGCAGATAGTCCAATTTATGGAGATTTGTATCTGTCACTTCAGGACTATCCTCACAGTATCATGTTTAGGGACACTGTACATGCCTAACGTGCATATAGCGCAGTGGTGTTTTATTTTACAATGGCTTGTTCTATGTGTATGCAGTCATGCCTTGCATGTGCTAAAGTTGCATATTTTCATCTCATTTATGTGGTAGTTGCATAGGAGATGACACCTTGGAACAAGTTACTTTGAGGATATGCATGTCACCTGGTGTGACATCCCGCTTATGCGTTGGTCCAGGATCTGTGAGCAGTCCACAAGACATTTTATGTTGATGATTACGAAAGTTTCATGGGGGCTGGAGGTATGCTAATAAAAGAACTCTTTACTGTAAACTATAGCAGCATTCATTTTCCTCTGTGTGTAATGACTTCCTGCTCTGCTGAGGGGAAGGAATCTTAGTGGGACCTTACTGTAAAGCAATATATTTCTCTAATCTGTAAGAGGCACCATAATGTTGGTGTTATCCTTTGTGCACCTGTGGATACTAATAAAATCACCTATGTCAAAAAGAAAAAGACCAAACCAAATTGGAAAAAAGAAGCAAAAAGAAGTTTTGGGGAGCAGAGTAATTCTTCAGGGAATCAGATGAAAACAGCATTGATGCTGTGCTGTAGATATTTGGGATTTGCCTCGTATAAGCATCAGGTCTTAGCAGTATTGTTCCATTTCACAGGAGAGGACCATAGGATCTAGATGCTGAAGTGAAAGCAAGCAAAAAAAGTCTGTGGATCTGATAGACCCTCAAAATCTGATAGACACTGACCTTCTGTGGCTTTAGCTTGATAAGTCTCAAAGCCATTATTATGACATACAGCAAATACCTGCAATCATGTAAATTTATGTATATGGATGTCATACATATGCACATGTACCATAAATATATGGCATTTCTGTTTGTGAACATTGACAAAACCAGACCCTTATTAGTTCTGGAAAATGAACCACTGCATTTACAAACTTGCAGAGGTTTTGAAAGGTGTTAATAAACTTCAGTGCACTGTAGACAATGTTAAATTGCTTGCCAAAGCCCCGGGCTACGTTGGTCTTGTAAAGCTTAAACCAGACCCTTGGAACTTGCAGACAAATCCAAAGACCAAAAAAAAAAAAGAGAAAAAGAAAAAAAAATTAGAAATCAGATGCTCAAGAGAAAATATTCTTGCCAGTAACATGACAGAGTCAAGTTAATTCAAAGTGATTCAAATAAGAAAGATGACTTTTTTTTTTTTCGGTAGGATATTGCTGGCCAGTTCTGCATCCTGAATCTGATTGACATATGATACTACTGTGCTGAATGAAGACATTTTGCACATGTTTTTGCTTTAAAGAGCAATTGCTAGGGGTAACACTGGTGAGTTACAACATGGAGACATGCCAAACTCTTCTGAATGAGAGTAGATTGCTGGCTATCTTGTGCTTCAAGGTTTGTAGGGCTGGGTGGATAATTAAGCATTCTTGACATTGCCATGTGGTCACATAATCTCAGAGGGCTGGAGAAATTAACATGGAAACTCAGGTTCCTACTGCGTGTGCTGTCCAGTCCCATAAATGGGGATTTCCATTGCAAGAAATTGAATAAATTCCACAGTTGACTTTATGGGAATATATTTGACTATTATTGAAACTTCACCACAAAATTTAGTATTTTGAAACAATTTTTGGACAAGGCATTTTTAACTTTTTAGAAATAACCAACTTTCTTCAATACAGCCTTTAAACTCATTCACCAACTCTGCCACAGAGATTTAGTACTTTTTAACAATCTATAGTTTTCAGAATTTAGTTTTCATTTATGTAGTTTTTTGAAAGGCTTTTCTGAATGAAAGTCCCACAAGGTGTTGATGCATTATTGAGAGCAATAACATTTTAGCTCATTAATTCTGAACTGCAGCCTGAGCCCGCAGAGGCAAGCATTGGTGGGAAAGTCCTTAAATCTCTGTCAGCAACTTTTGGGGTTTGTTTTTTTTTTTTTTTCATGTGCTTGGTTTTCTGCCACCAAGGTTGTTCTCCTGCTAGAGCACCTGTTCACACTTTTGAATAACTACATTTTTCCTCAGCCTGTACATTTAACATCAGATAGTTCAGCAACAAAATGCTTCCTAAGTTCTGTTTAAAACAGACCCAAGATAATTCTACTTGAATTTCCATCCTGTTAGGGCATATCACATGTTTCTTCCCAACTGAGAAAGAAGAATCTGAGTTTCCGAACCAGCCCTCTTGCTGAGAATTACATGACGTTAGAAGGGTGTGGGAGAAAATGATGCAAGCTAAACCAGCTAGCTTTAAATTCACCTGGCAAACTCGCTAATGTCAGAGACTGGTTAATCGAAGTTTCCAATGTTCAAAACGGAAATTTTCTAGCCTTTTCCAGCCACCAATTGTACCTTATATTAAACAACTCAAGGTTTAATTGAGTTCTGAATCCCTATTTTCAGCAATGGTTTTCCAACTTTAGGCCATTTAAATCCACATTACTCGTACTTGACCACTCTGCACATTCACGTGTGTTAGTACTTCCTCTAAGTTTTTGCCAGGTGGGGTAAATCAGGAGCTTTCCCCTGTGTAGCTGAGATCAGGCCATGGCCTAACATCTCCTAAAAACGATTTTCATCAGAGTACACAATATGTCAAAGCATCATGCCTTAATCCGGTAAGCACAGTGACAAGGCTCGTGATGTGACAAGGCAGATCAGTCGATGCTGTAGAAGTCTTGCCAGTAGTGGGTAACAGGGGAAATAAATGTGTTGGGGGTGAAGAAGAAATGGAGCATGGAGAAATAGAGCTACCCCCCCACATCTACCCCCACTATTGATGACTTGTACCCTCAGGGTGGGCATTGCCAAGAGATTGGAAAATATATATATGCACATTTTAACAGCACACAGTGCCCACCAGGCCATTAACACTTGCTTCTAGTCTTTTCCAAAGTGCAGTTTGTAACTAGCAACTACAACTTAAAGTAAAAAAGTCTAAACATCTATAATTGAAATAAGTCAGCGCTCTGTTTCCATAAACTTATAAAGTGGCACTGTGGGTTTTTTTCATATTGCCTTTCATGAAGGCATCTGCTTCCAGGCTGTATTAACAAAAAATGTTGTTTGACATATATCATCTCAGTAGACAGGTTGCCTAATCCATTTTATTGACAAATTGACTTATTATTTGATCAACTTGAATATAGTCTTCAAGATATATTTCTATTATTAAGAAGTAGATAGAACAGAGAATAATGTGTTTAGTCCATCATCGTCTTTCAGCTGTCATTTAAACACTGGTGTGTCTGTAAGAAAAGAAAAGAAAAGTTATACAGTTGTTTTGATCATTCTGTCAGAATTGTCTTTATTGTCTGTGGGGGAATTGCCTATGTAATTTTTTCTTCCTTGATACGATAATATATTGACCTCCCTCATTCAGTCAGAAGAAAGCAGGTTATGATGGTTCTACCCACCACCTACATGAAGTTTCGTATTCTATCAGAAGTGAAACAAAGCATATCCAGGAGCCAGAATCACTTATACTTCACTTCCCCTGCATTCTCTTTCAAAGGGACCTGGAAACAAAGTGAAGTTAAAAGGTTTTCCTTTTAAATAAGGAAATAAGAAGCAGTTTAAAAAACAAAAACAAATTTCTAGGTTGTTATATGACAGTCTTTTCATTAAAGGTGGGGGGTGGGTGTGTGTTGTTTGTTATGTTTATTTTTAAGACAATACCTTGCTCCTGAAAAGTTTCAAAGATGTAAAGAATATGAAAAACTTAAAATCTGGATCAATTTGGTTAACAAGGTAAATGTGACAGCTCTAAGACTGCTCAAACTGAATTAAAAAAATCATAGGTACTCAATACAACATGATACTATTTTCTTCATCTCATTTAGTTCAGTGGGTAAGTAGAGGGAAGAGGGAAGCAGAGGGAAAAGGGACATAGAGGAAAGTCTTACATGCTTTTGAGACACAAACTCAGGGTTTTTGATAAAAGAATGCTCCAAACAGAAACAGTTATGTTTGCAATCTGGAACCTTTAGGAGTTAGAGTAAATTTAGGCCTTGAGCTGTACCACCGTGGCCTTGGTTTAGCAAAGCACAGATCTGACTAATGGAAAAATGGCTGCAGGAAAAAAAATCCAAACCACCCACAATTTTCCCATCTTTGGGGTTTTTTTTCTTCCTGTTTTTTTTTAAACCGCAGACACTTAATGCCATGCTTGCCTGAGAGCTTTTTCCTGTAGCTAATAATACTTTGCACTGCTGTAGTGCCTTTAATCCAAAGATCTCAAAGTGCTTTGCGGGCATTAATGAATTAAGCCTTATAACACTCCTTTGAAGTAGGTATTATTATAGCAGTCTTAGAGATGGGCTGAGTAATTTTCCTGAAGTTGTAGAGCAAGTCTCTGACAGTCAGGAAGAGCCTGCTGAAGTCCTGTGTCTTAGCCGCTTCTCTAACCACCATGCCATTCTCCTAGACTAAGTCTCTTAAATAATTTTAATTTTAAATAATTACTTTGATTTACTTACTGTATTTAAGTCATATCTCTGTTAAATACAAGGAGAGGCATTGATTTATCCTTAGTGGGTTAGGCATTCAATGTCTGTGAAAGTTGTGCTGATAACGTGAAGTTAAACCGACACAAATCCCTGTGTGGGGATGCTCTTGTGGGGGGATAGGAGGAGCTTTCAAGGCTTAGTTTGAGCCCCTGTCTTCATGCACATACACTCTGTAATGTACAGCTACATCAGTGTGGCTGACACCCACCCTAGCCACCACAGCACCAGCGCAGCTGCCTGAAATTGCCAGTGTCATTTTCTGTGGGCAACAATCTGTACTGTAAATTGTCCACTATAAAGTTAGAATTGCACCTATACAAGTAGTTTAAATTAATTGTAATAGACCAGCTCTCCTTCCTTACACTGTTAACTAAGACTAAACACAGAGTCAGGAGTTAAACCTAGCTTAAAAACTCAGAAAGATGTTCAAACTGCAATTCAAACTTGAATTGCCACTCAAGGATGGTAGAATTTTAATTAAAACTAAAATTCATGCTTTTAGTTATAGTTTCAATTACATTTGTACCATTCTAGTGCTGTTAAGACCCAGCGCCACAAAAAGTCTCCCTGCTCGAAGTATTTCTGGATTTTGTGGAGCAGTATACATTTAACCTCTTCCTAGCTGAAATAGCCTTCACAAGTCAGGACAAGGGCAAGCCTGATATGCCAAAATAACTTCCAATGCTGCAATTACAGAAGCATCCACAAAAGAGGTTAATTTGTATAAACCAGCAAATAATCAAACCCGTAATCAATACATTTGTAATCTCATGTCAATCAGTTTGCTTTGAGTAGGTTAATAGGTGGAGAATAGCCATTCCTTGGTGCTATGATTACATGTCCTTCAGCCACACACTGCTGGTGTGGTGGCCACAGCTGAATTCGCTGGATGTGTGGTGTTCTGAGATGAATTGAGTCTGAGATGGAGAGGTCTCTAGGTGAGTTCTGGGTGCTCTACCCACTCCCTGAGCCCCAGGAACCTGCTGTGGCCTGACGAGGGGCTATGTAGGGGTATGTGCTTGGGCTGTAAGGCACCTGGTGTACAGGGTGCTGGAACCTGTGAGCTGACTGAACCTCACCATGAGATCAAGAGTGTAATAGTGTCTGCAAAGTTCGCACATTTACAGGCTGATGAGCTACAAATTCCAGGAGAGTCTGCAACACCTTTCAGATCAAATATATATATACAGGACAAAAACCCCTCACTGAAACCTCACAGTGTCTGCTAACGGCCAGACACTGTTTTTCCTGTCCTTGATATTAGCTTGCAAGCAGCCTCTGATTTCAGTGCGTGGCCGTCAGTGCTAGTGTAATACCAAGTGTAATACCAAGAGAGATGAGTGAAGGCATCCCGGGGACTGAAATTAGTTACTCCAACTATCTCAATCCCACTAGTCTCAGGAAGCAGATTACTTTGATAAATATGTTCAGAAGAATTTCGATACACTTTTAGTATGCACTTTCCACTGGTTGGCCCGACAGCCGCTGCCTGTTCTTCTCCCACATTGCTGTTCTACAGTATTGATGAATATTTATTAACTGAATGCTTATTGACAAGCTCCCGTGCACTCTTTCTCACTGACGCCAAAGTCACAGCACTGTGTTTCCTCATGAGGCGCATACGCTTTCCATAACCTTTCATGGCTTCTGTAGGGGGTCTTTTCACTTTCCTACACACATATAGCTCTGTATGTTACTTTCTTGGTAGGAATGCGCTAATTGTCACACGTCTTTCTTTTTAAAATAGATTAATGTCGTAATTATCCTCATTTTCTTCCTTCCTGGTACAGGCAATTGCTGGAATGCTTTAGCATTTTTTTTGAAAAAAAAAAACCCAAAATCCAAAACCCAACAAATAAAAACAATCAACAAAACAAACAACAAACCTAAAGAATAACCCCAACCCCAAAACTTGCCCAGGGAAAGAATTGTTAACACTTCCAAGTACAGAACATAAAATCACTTAAGCACTCTGAAAACCTTTTTTTTTATTTCAGCTGCACACTTAGGTTTGAACTAGTCTTAATTTCCTTTATTTGCAAAGCTCAGTCTTGTCCACACGTATTACAATTTAGGTATATCTTCAGCTTAGCTTTTCTTAGGGTCTCCTAGACATTTTTCCCCAACTGGTTTAGAGAACATTGTTGATCCTGGTAGGTACCAGCAGAACTACAGAAAAAAAAGATAACAGGAGAAATTGTGTGCCCCTCCATCATAGTGCAGGGCATTGGGAAGGCCTACAAGTTTTAGCCTGAAGAAAAGAAGGCTGAGGGAAGACCTTATCATTGTCTGCAACTGCCTGAAAGGAGGTGGTTGTTGGTGTCTTCTCCCAAGTGACAGGCAATAGGACAAGAGGAATTGGCTTCAAGTTGCGCTAGGGGAGATTCAGGTTAGATATCGGGAAAAATTTCTTTACCAAAAGGGTTCTCAAATACAGGCAGAGGCTGCCCAGGGAGGTGGTTGAGTCACCATCCCTGGAGGTATTTAAAAGACGGGTAGATAAGGTGCTCAGGGTTATGATTTAGCAGTGGAAAGGTACAGTTGGACTCAATGATCTCAAAGGTTTTTTCCAACCAAGCAATTCCATGGTTCTATTTTCAGTGATGCTTCAAGGATATCAGGCAGGCACTGTGGGCCATGCCAGAAAAGGCATAAGATAGCAGGGCTTTGGCCATGGTATTTGTTGTTTCAGTGTCATATTTGCTAAAAGGACAAAAAAATGAAATGTCTGTGTTGGCTGGGGTTGCAAGTAAAGTGTCAGTAGGTACTCTGAATTCAAACTGTAGCGCAATTTGATAATCACACTGCCCAGTATGGTCATGCCTGTTCCGCTGGACTTTCAGGTAGACAGGTTCTTCCTTTCTCACATGTGGATGACAGTAACAGATAGAGGGATTTTAAGAGGTTAAAGGATGCTGACATTTATTGGCCTGAGGACCCTATTAGATGGTTCTCCTGAGGTTCAGTTTGACTTCCACTCGAAAGGTTCCATAGAGGTGCTATAGGCTGTATCAGGAAGCTGCCTGAATAGACCTCTGGTTTGCTGATAGGATGTTTCAGATGCCACCTTGATCCCAGGAAGAGCACAGAGGACAACTTGGCAAGCAAGAGCAGTGTGGGCAGGTTTGTAGGACCTCCACCAGCTACCTCCTGCTTTCCCAAATATTGCCTTTTCCCTTTAGGAAATCTGGAACCATAGAATGGCATCTGTCAAGCCGTAGGCACTTGAGAGTAAGCACCCATCAGAATAACTTACTGTCAAAAACAGGTACAAATTCATTTCATCCCACTTCATGCCATATGCTGCTGTCAAAACTTCATGAACTGTTTAGGCAGCATGTTGGGACATTTTGACTAACTATGAGCAGAGCTGTTTTTTTCATAGTTTTGTGTCATCAGTGTTTATAATTGGGTATTTCCCTGAACTTGTTTTGGTCTCCAAACAGAAAAAAAAAAAAAGCTGTAGAAAGTGAACGTAACCTGGGAAGGTGGGCATGGGCCAAACCGTCCCCATTAATGAGATGCCTTGACTCTGGCCTGGAAATAGCATTGTTGTACGTTCTTCAGTAACCAACTTTTCCTTCTGAAATATTTAACACTGATATTTAATACTGATATTTTAAAGATGTGGTGATTTCCTCCCCCCTGTGATTTATGAAAACCTTGACTTTTGGAGAAGATTACCTTGCTCCTTGTGTCCAGGTGTTTTGTTCTACTGACACCAAAAATAACTAGCATGCCCTTCACTATAATAAGTGGGAAACAGACCACAGTATAGGTAAAGAACACATTTGCTGTTTTATTGGTGCCTTGCAGGGCAATAATACTGAAAAAGGGGAATGCAAAAGAAACAAACAAAAAAATGAAAACCAAAACCAAAAACCCAGGATGGTGGCAACCCACATTGTATTTTTTTAAAAGAGTACATCAACTCCTGTTTTTTTTATTTATTGTGGCATGAATGGTAACATAAAACCAAAACATGAAAATATACAACTTATATTACACTATGTGTTATGAACAAAATATAAATCTATAACTCTATGTTATATTTACATAATTATTTCTTTTATTAAATTTCAAGTGAGATGGTAGGTTGCACATACTTTGTTTTAAGCTCCAGGCATTTGATTGTCTCTATTTCTTTTCTATTTTCATTTCACTTGTAAAATCCAAAATGTTAGAAGGAGTAAGAGCTTTAGAGCCAATGGAGCTATATAAATACTGTTTCAGCAAACCAGTGACAAAAACACTGGGGAGTAGAGAAATCAGTCAGTAGAAAAAAACGAACTTGACATATTCTTCAATCTGGGAAACTGACAAGTTAAGATAAAGTAAAAAAACTGTAAATATAAACCAAGCTAAACAGCCAGCCCATGCCCTGTGAATTGAGGATACACTTGAATCCATATCTAGTGAGTTACTCACAGTTCTTTGCAAAGTTGAAGGTATGATTCTACCGAGAAGTGGGCAGACAAATATACTTCCTATCTGATACATCATGCCCTTAAACGTACAAGATAGATATCATATAGTTGCCATTCATTCTAGCAGATGAATTCTTGCTAAGTAAGGTCTACGTTTCCACGGAGTATAATTATTTTTGATGTTACGAATGTGATGTCAGAGGCTTCTTAGGGGACAATAACAGCTCATCTCTTTGGATTAAAAAGAAAAAGCTCTGAAAATGTGCTGTAAAAAGGTTAAAGACAATTTACTTTCTAAAAAATGATTTAATTAAAGAGAGAGTCTACTGCAGTAACCAAATCTTTGAAATAATGTCTTCGAAGAAAGAATTTCTTCCATATGCATTCGTAATAAGAGGATTTGGTTACAAAACTAATTAAATGCTATAATAATAGCTAGTGTTCTTTTCTGGGGGCCTGATTAATACAGCGGAACAGTTAAATAAAGATGTTAAATGCACTTAAAAATCCTATTTTACTAATATAAGGCATGAATAAATTGAAAAAGGATATACTCTGTGTTATTTAATTGAGCTTAGAAGCAAGTGTCTCAGGTTTTTTCTTCTTTCTTTTCCCCTTTTCCCCACTGCTGGTGTTCTTTTGCAAGCTCGAGAGATGCAGTGGTATAAGCTGCTCCCCCAATTTAGGAGGAGATGGCCTGCACGCCCTCCTCCGCAGCTCCCTAAGACCCTCCTTGCTCGCCAGGTTCCCAGGGAAGAGGGGAACAAAGCCTGCCTCAGCATAAGGGCCTCGATGTGCTTTTAGGTTAATACGATCCTAATCTCTTCTAACCTGTTTTTCCTACATGCTCCAGGGCACAGAACCCAGGAAAAAAAAAGAAACAAGACAAGAAGATCTTTTTTAGAAATGTATGCTTTGCTTTGTTTTGTTTTTCCTAAGAAATTAAGGAGGGACAAACAGGGCTTCATTTTCAAATCTGGTCTTCTACTGTCAAGGGATACATGGGTGCTCATCCTTGGACCAACAAAACACAGGCATTAAGTATTTTGCTGGTTCAAGACCCGAGAACCTTTTTTTTTTTTTTTTTTTTTTTGCCTTTTTTCTTTTTAATATTGCTGCATTGGTTTCAACCTCCAAATGAAGGACGTGGATAGTCTGCTAAAGCTACCCATTCAAAAAGCCTGACCAAACCCCAGGCTCTACTATAATCTCTCAGACAGAAATGTGTGCGGTAATAGAATTAGCATTCATCCGAGCCCTAGTCCAGGCCAAGACAGTGAGCAAAGCAGAACACTCCTGGAGAAGGTTCTGTCACGCAGTCCATGGTTGAAAGCAGAGCTTCGTCCTGCAGCCTGACACAGGCGCTCTTCTGGAGCAGGACCGACCCTGTTCATGGAGACAGGGCTGCCTCCAGGAGTGTCTCCTGCAGCATGGCCCATAGTGCAGGGCTCAAATTTGGTCCCATTGAAGTCAAAGGGCCTTTTCCCCATTGACTTCCCCGAGGCCGGCTTTGCAGCCCACGTGTCTAAGACTTGCTCCAATCACACCTGCCACAATGGCACCTACCTGGAGCTAAAACAAAGTATTCTGGTAGCCCAAAGTGACATAATTAAACCAGAGAATCTCTATAATGTGGTGGAAATCAAGCATCCAGCAAATGTGAGGTGAACCCACAAGAGTCAGAAGTAATTTGTTCACAAAGACAGGGAACAAATTTAAAAGTAAAAAAGAAAAAGGAGCAAATACCTGTTTTCACATTGTACATAATAATGATATAAAAACAATTGTCTATGTTTTTTTTTTATCCTTCTTATCCAAACAGAGTGCTTCAAAAAAATTGGCTCTAGATGACTGGTGTAATTAAATAACTAAAACGAGTGATGAGAGAGCAGAAGTTAATTAAGATTGAAAACAACATTCCCATTAATTCACTCCATCATAATAAACATCAGAAGTTGACATGGCTGGGGCCAAAATTAAAATAAAAGAAAGAGGAATGATGTGAGCAGAAGAAGAAGCAATTTGTTTTCATATGTATATATATATATATTTATATATATATAAAAAGGCAAGGTGGGGAGGGGTATCCATTTTAAATAGCCTAACAGCTTCATTTGCTGCACTGCCAAATTAGAACAGAATAAAATAAAGTTAAAAAAAGGGGGGGATAAAATAAATTATACATAATTTACTAATCTGGGAACAGCTGACCATCATTATTATTATTATTATAATTACCATTACAACACTAGCAAGAAGAGGCAGTTCAACTGAAAAAAAAAAAAAACCCAACACAGTCATAAAATACAAACAAAAAGAACCCTCTCTGACATGGAGGATAAGATCAGCTACTCCAAGCATAACTTCAGAGCAAATCTTTTGAGAGAGAGAAAACAGAAAAGAATTTTTTGAGGAGGAGGCGGAAATCAAAAAAGGGAAAACAGGAGAAAGTAAAACAGATGTTGCAGGGTAAAACTATCACACGTCCAAACTGCTCATCGGAGTATTGTCTTAAGTCTTCAATGGCATTTGCTCATTTGCTTTGCATGAGGTCTGCAGAAGTCAAGTTACACTTCAAGTGGGATTTCAAGAGGCAAAGACAGACCCCCTACATCCTTCATCCCAGTCTCTCCTCCCACCTGCCCCTTTCCGTTTGCACCTGGACTTAAATGGTCGATGGCATCAAGGGCTAAATTTGCCTAATAAAGGGACCATTTGCAGTATCACCAGCTACTGAAGACCATGGTTCTGGGATCTCACTGGCACTGAGATGCAGAGGGATACTTTTAACAGTTAAAGTGATGATAGCAACGACCCTCTTTCTAGGAGTAAGGATTTACCAGGGAGTAATAAGAATGTAAAGGTGGCATCCTTAGTTAGAAAAATGACTTGGAAGGCTTTTCTCTCAGTGGAACCCCAAAATTTTGCTTTCCAGGCTGGAGAGAGGAGCTCCTGGACAGCTACTGTTTGAAATTAGAAGTATCCTTTTTTGGTTGGTTGGTTGGTTTTGATCTAATGCTTCTGTCTTGCTACATGAACCTGGGTCCCCTCCTTCCACAGGAAGATCAGAGTGAAAAGATGAAAAGAGACTCTTTGATTCACTTATATTTTTTCTGAAATAAAATGTAACATTGTTACCTTATTCGAAATACAAGAGGCTAACTTCTGCTCAGGTATATGTCTGTGTAAATCCACATTCCTCATCAGGTTGCTGTTGCTCAAGGAAAGCAAAACTGCTCAGGCAACATAACTATGGGCTCTAAAATAACACTGAAAATATTATAGCCCAGGAGAACAATTCTTCACTTCTGAGAGGTATCGGCTAGGGAAACTCAGAACCACAAAAGTTCACGTTCTTATATGCCCACTTTGAATATGGAAATCTCTTTGTAGCTCTTAAGTCTTCCTTCCTACACAAACATCCCACTGATAAAAAAGGATATCTACAAGCACGAAGGAGGAAAAAATGTCAATTTAAAAAAAAAAACCTGCCTTTCGAATCAGAAATCAGTACTCAGCAACCCTGAAGGAACAAGTTCATTAGAACTGGACAGCCTGGTAACCTAATTACACCCATCGAGGAGGTAACACTGTCATTTGCCCTGTTCTGTGCTGAACAAATCATATTTTAGACAAGCCTTTTTTACGTGGTATACACTGCCACTTGAAGTGTAAATTAAAAGCAAAGGCTTATTACAGACCAAGTCATTTGGGAGGTGCGGGACTTCATTCTGGAACATGCTTTTTGCTCACAATAGTCCAATATTATTCTTATTTAGTACCATAAACACGCACACATGAAAATCCAAGATCATAAAATATTTTTTCTCTAAATTTCTTATGTCTCTCTCTCTCTCTCTCTCTCTCTCTCTTTTTTCACCTGAGAACGGCACCTACAGTTTCCTTTTAAAAGCAAAACAAAAACCAAAAATATATGTCTAATCTCACCAGCTGCTGGTATATCAGGTTCTTCAAGGGATTGTCTAAGATACAACAACACTGTCCTAACTTAAGACAGAGCAGGAAGCAAAAGAAGAAAAAAAAAAAAAAACCAAAACAAGAAGAGACGAACCAAAAAGAAAGCAAATTGGACTAGTTCAGCTCTTTAGTACAAATTTGGCACTTGCTCAAAGACTCAGTATGGTGTGCAACTGATGAAGAGAAGTCCTCTCTTTAAAGGAAATAATTGCTTGTTGGGGTTAACAGAAACAGACTCCCCACTTCCTTCCTTGCCAGCCACGCGCACAGGCACGCACACACACACACTTCTGACCCAGATTTGCCAGGGAGGAGGAGGAGGAGGAGGAGGCAGAGGGGGGTAAAAGGAATTTTATCTTTTTTCTTTCCTGTCAGGTGCATTACCAAAAAAAAAAATTATTTCTCTTTAAACTGTAGCACAAAACAACAAAACACATTCACAAGCCACTTGTTGGCACTGTGTACCTGAGTGAGAATTTCTAGAACATTGTAGAACAAACAGCCATAAAGTTTATTTGAAAAAAAAAAATAATAATAAAAGGTCGACGGGTAAGACTTCAGTGCTTGGGTATAGCAGCTGAATTACTGGCATTATTTTACCCATAGCTTATATCATCCTGTTGTTGTTGTCATCGTTGTCTTTGTTTCCTTTCCTCTGAGCCTTTTTTCTTCTGATGCAGGCTGATGTCTATTAGTCAGCTGATGTCCCAACTAGTTAAGACTAACAGTTAAAGTAACAGTCAGTGTATGAGAAAGTTAATGTGCTTGGCCACTGGCAAGAATAAACCAGGTGGGGCTTTATTTACTTTTTTCTTTTCTCCTTGAAGTCCTGTAGGTCACAAGATATTTAGACCCTGATCAGTTGGCTTGCCCCGCAATGTGATTTTCACTGTCACTGCCATAGTCTGCATCGGGGTCATCCTCTTCCTCATCATATTCATCGTAGATTTCTCCATTGACGTCATCGGTCTGCATCTCTTCCTTGATATGAGGCTCTTCACCTTTGATGCCGTAAGTGCTCTGGATGACGGGCATCCCAGGCTCCGGGCTGCTGGACACGCTTGAGTGCTCGGAGGGCAAATGTGGGGAAGGCATTCCTGCCATGGCAATGGCTCCTGGGTAAACTACGCCCGCGGTTGCAATGGGAATCTGTGCTTGTTGCCTGCCATGGAGAAAAAGTAAAAGGACGTTTGAATACTGGAAAGAGGAAAGGGAGGCCAAGTTCAACAGCACGTTTCAAGCCCATAGCATATGTCCTTGGGCATGCAGAGGAAGCTCATGGATGGCCCAAGCAAGACAACCCTTAAAATCAATATTCCAGACTCACCAACTTGAAATGAACATCAAGCCCAAACCAACTTCACTGATACAAAAACCTAATCCCTGTAAACACCTCTAGCTGTACCTGAAACACACAGCTTCAGCTTGCTTGCTTGTGATGCAAACTTCTTTACTGGGTAAACTGTGTGACCCCTGAGCTGCCAGACGAAAAGAAATGTCCTTTCCATTGTGGTCCAACTTAAAAAAAGTATTTTGAGACTCTTCCTTTAAAATAATCCAAGCTGCTGACAGTGCCAGACATAAAAGCAACACATTGCCAACAGGAAAAACACAGCTAGGACTAGGTATTTCACACAGGAATGGGGAGGTGCAGTGGGAAAGTACTAGTGGGTGAGGAGAACGCAAGGCAGGTCTCTCAAAGAGGCAATGTTTACTACATATTCACTCAGAGACCCATCTATTATTAGAGAGAGGAACAGTGGGCTTTCTGGGGCCGGCATGGGTTTATAGGATGATCACTAAGAACCTCATACTGGAAGGTGATAGTTTGCACAGTGAGAGGCACTTGTGAAAAGCAGAACCTTTGAAGGAAGATGGATAAAACTGGAAAAGGCAGACTTAAAACGGAAGCATGCATTATTTAAAAATAAATAAAAAGCAAGCAAACAACATGAGCATTTGAGAAAATCCTCTACAGGATGCCTTTATACAGCATCTAAGCCTTGGAAACCTGTCTGCAGTAATGAAAGAAGAATTATTCCAGGCCATAGAAATTCCCTTTGCATCAAGAACACTAGCTGTGTTATACCAGTGTTTGTTTCCCTGAGAAGCTTCAGGGTCCCAACAAGCCTAGAGGTTTAAAATTCATGCTCCTTTTGTTTCCTTGCTGCATGAAGTAATTCCATTGCAGTAATACTCTTCAGTACATGCTGCACATTGTAATGTCATCAGCGGTGTGTCCATCTGCACTGAAAAGCCTTGCCACAGGAGACAGGGCATAGTCTCTTGAGATGAACATTCTTAATTAAGAATGAAACCCTCCCCTGTTCCCCTGCGTGCCTGTGCCCTGGCTGTACAGTAAGCCTTGCACAGTACAGCGATCCTGAAAGACTTTCCTCTGCCAAACAGCTTTACATTTGTTTGGAATGGCTTGCTGCATTTTCAGCTACTTTCTGCCTGCCATTTGAGCAAGGCCGCCCTCCACACAGTCTTTATTTCTGTGTTTCTGAAGCCAGCAAAAGTTGTTTCAGCTGAAGATATAGCTCTTAAAGTAGGGAGTGGATCTTATTTGCATTTTATTCTTGATTCAATAGGAAAGCTTTTGTTTTCTCAAGTCAGCATTTCTGTAACAAGATTCAGCACACTTAAATTGCTTTTAATATTTAACAATACGAACACTTTGCACTTAAATGGTGCTTTTCAGAGTGCTTTTCAAATAGTTAATAATTTAAGAATAGTATTTTTCCACTTCTATAGGATGTCCACTTCAGAGGATCTCAAAGCAGTCCATAGATACTAATGTATTAGGTCTCTCAGCAGTGCAGTGAGGTGAGCTCACCACACTACTATTAAAGCTGACAAAAATGAGTCAGGGAAGCAGTAAGTCCAAGAGTTGCAAAAAATGCTCAGCCCTTCCTATTATGATGCCTTCAGCCAGGCCTTCAGCATGTCCAAGCAGCTGGCATGGGCACAGGTCTTGTAAATCCAGACACCTATTCTTGTGCCCAGGGCAGGGCTGTATTGATGTTTAGAAGTTTAGCCCCAAATGACCTGCACCGGATGCTGCAGCAGATGGGGAACTAAAACCAGGAATGCAACTGTAGTGCTGTGACCGCCAGCATCAAACACTGACCCCACTGCAGTCATTGGCCGCTTTGTCAATAACTTACATGAAGATTTCACTCCAGGTTCTTTGCTCTAATGCCCCAGTGCAAATTATCTCCAGAAATGTCTTGATTTCAATGTCAGCCTTGTTTGGAAAGCCAAATAATATGCAGAATGGTACAAGGTTAATTTTTTTTCCCCATGATGAAGCATGCATGTTAACCAGATAAGCTGTGTTTTGGGGGCTCTATTGCCACCTATTCTTTTTCCAGAAGGCTCCCCCTCCTCTTTTTTTAATCTCTTGATGCCAAATGTTGGCTGACTTCCCTGTGTTTGTTTCAGTGCTTACCACTGGGATCACTGGACCTGCCAGCGCCACAGGGTTAAGCAGCTCCAATTTCTCTGCTGAGCTGCTTATTATAACAATGCACACTGTAGCTGTTTAAAACACAGTCTGATGACACTTAACAGTTGCTGGACACATATTCTCTCCTTTATTGCTACTTCTGGCCATTAACTAGAGAGATGTGCCACTCAACTCAGTTAATATTAAAATTATTCCAAATTCAGACGAAACAGAACACAAATTCCATTATTTCTGAGGGTTGTTCTTGTTGCTGGCTTTGCTTCTTTCAAGACCATTGTGTAGCTTTCAATTTTCTGGAGTGAATACAAAAATACTGCAAAATATGTGATTACTTTTGATTCTTTTGATCTGCTGTAACCAAAACCAAGGAGTCTTTGCAGAAAAAGAATGCATGCTAGTTTTCCAGGCAGATTTTAATCTAATCATATCAAGCTGATCTACTATCTGTTTATAAGAACCAGTCTTCTTGAAATTTATGCTCAACACAAAGGATTTAGCTTACTGTACTGGAAGACACTCCCTATTAAGACAAATGCCATAATGATAAACAACACAGACTTAACTGAGCCAAGTCCATTTTCCAGCTCAAGTTCAGTATGTTCAGCAGTCCTTTTGCAGACCACTTGCTAGAGATTATAGTGAACGCAAACTTGTATTTTTGGCTTTTGGATCAAGAGGCACTACCATAGATTCATTCAGATATACTCTCCGAGGCCTATTAATAAAGTAAAACTTGTAAGGCATTATTAGAAGACTTATGTTTCATTGGAAAGTTGTAAGCTTTTTTTTTTCTTTTGCATGTTCAGAATGGAAATAATACAGTTGGCCAAAGCTGTGAGATAAGTACGTAGCAGAGCCAACAAAAAAATCCCTAACTGCCTAACTTCCTTCTGGAACACATTGTTTTAAATTGTAAGCTTCATATTCAGTTAGCAATACGTAATGCTATGGCAAATAAAATATAACATTTACCACACTGAATCAAGAATTCTTCCTGAATTTTTTTTTTGTTGAAATGAGCGGTAGATTTTAAAAGTCCCATACCCAACATTGAAATACTGTCTCATCTCCTGGCGTCTGTTGCGCATGATAGCCTTGTACTCGCCAATGCGTAACTTTTTGCCATCTACAAGGCAGGTACGCTTCGGCCTTGGCTTGTATTTGTAGTCTGGGTATTTCTCCAGGTGCTGCTTGCTGAGTCGGGCCTGCTCCTCATAGTATGGCTGCTTCTCTAGGTTTGTCATAGCTTTCCAGCGAGATCCTGTCATAAAAAAAAAAAAAAAAAACCAAAAGAGAGAGAAATGAGATTCTACTCATCCACAAACACTGAAAGGCAGAGAAACAAGTAGGTCACTCAGAACAAGACACCTACGGTCATATCGCTTTGGGCTGGGAATCTGTCAGAGCTTCTAGACAGAGGTCAGGTCTTGTTTGTATTTGACTGGTAAACCTCTCGGGTATAGCCAAGAAGCAGAGAGAGATGATATTGGGACTTTTGAGTCAGTATTTTACTGAAACTTATCTAAATTACAATGTCCTTCAGGTGAGATGTAAAACCATCACCCTGATAACGAGCAACCCCTGTCATTTCATTTTAGAAAATAAGGCAGGATATTTTAGTGGAATGGCCAAAGACCCCTTAGATACACAGAATATGCTCTGCTACATCTCCGCCACTTTCCTTTGGCCATAGGCCTGTTTTCACCTCCTGTTCTATAGGAAGCACCAGTCCCGTGTGCTGAGATCTGGTCACTATGCTCCACCACTGCCGGATCAAGGAATAAACTCTAGATATGAATGTGTCTACAGCTTAGTCTTTCATGATAAATACCACATCTTTCTGGCTTCGAGGTTTGTGAGAAGCAGAATATGAACTGATTGTAAATGCTATGCTGCTGGGTACAAGATCCTGAATAGACCCTGAAGCAATGCCTCTAAAAGCTATAAAGTATCCTGTATGTCTCAGTGAGGTTTTAATTCCAACCCAAGTCCTGGGGAACACTGCCAGCTCCAAGTTAAAAGAATTTAGTATGTGTCATGAAAGGAAGAACAATGGGATACTGGCACACCTCTCCACGGAGCCACACTACGGCTTCATTGCCGGCAGTCTTGCTTCTGACACTGCCTGTGTCACTGTGGATATTTGAGCTAGGGAAATAATGAAGACTATACAAATGTTTTCAAATACCTCCTGAAATTTCTAAACTAATATTTCTTAAAGGATATAATGTGGGAGCAGAAAGTAAAATTTCTCGAATCAGCTATTGTATTTTACTTTTCCATGAACTATAGAAATGCTTCAGGGTTAGATACATTTCAAATAACTGAAATGGTCCAAGCTATGAAACATGTGGCCTAGAAGGAAAACTTTATTGGAAAGCAGTCAATTTTCCCATTGGAAAAAAACCCCTTTGAATAGTTTCTCAATGTAATGGGTTCATAATGTCATATGTCACACTTGACTTCCTCTTGTTCTTCATTTTTTATGGTTACTCACACTGTACTTAGCTCACGCTATTACTCAGGCTGGTCTTAGCTCACTGTGCTCCTAAGACCGGCAATATAGGGAGTGCAGTTATCCTTTCCCACAAAAGAAAACAGTTTGGTTCCATCTAGAAAGTCCCCTTCTGATTATCAACACTATTTCCCCCACTGTCCTGTGAGTCTTTATTCCAAGCTATAGTTTGGACTTCTGGAGTGAAGGGCTAACAGTCTGGAAGAGCCTCACCTTACACCTAGAGATAATCAATTTGTAAATAATGATGTCTTTGTTCTGAAAAGGAGCAATGGACATCCCTTTCTTAGCAAAAACTACTTTGGAGTCAAAACCATAATTTTTCATGATGTTTACAACATATGACATGTAAAGCTCTTCCAGCTAGTTTCAGAATGGGAAACCGTTTATTTACACTGTTTTTAGCTTAGGTGCAGCACCATATTAGCGCGACTAGATGGTTTCTAGGATTTGGACTAAAACTCCTGCATGGCATTTCATATGTCATATACAGATAGGGATCTGTGGCAGGGCTCTGTGTTAGACAGGGCAGCAAACCCCCACAGCCAGAATCCTGGTCAGCAGCTTTGTCTCCTACAGAGAAACTATTCCAAGCTTTTTCTGGCAAAGAGAGTGGCTAGAAAAAGTGACATCAACTTTCCACATGTAGGACCTCCTAGATTTTGGGCTAAACGACAGTGTGATAAACGTGTAGAGGCTGCCAAAACACATAACGCCTACTAAAGCCATGTAGATGGCAACATAGATAGGGCCTGCGTTGAATGATGTTAAGAATTCAGGGTAAAGCATATAAGCTTTACTGAAGATGCTCAGAAATAGGTCTACTTTCAAACTGTAAGACACTGGCACACTGGCATTTTAGTGTATCAAGGAAATAATAAAATTGGTCTAAATCTAGAGTCCACTCATCACAGGCATGCTATAGTCCAAGTGGCTTAGAAAACAGCCCCAGCCTCATCTCCTGCTGATCAATCAGTTTTTACTTATGAATAATAAAGTTGAAAACCTCACTCTTTACAGAAATCTTGATGTTTGCTTTACATGTTGTGAGGGGACCTGCAATGTAGGAACTCATACATTCTAAGACAGATGGACAGAGAGAGAGGTACAAATTAACATCAGTTGTTGCAAAATCACCATGAAAATGTTCTATTCCAGCACAATTCCTCTTTCACTGTGCTAAGTAACTTGCTGCAATCCTAAAGTCATATCTGGGCAGGGAGATTCCTACCCCCCTCATGTGAAAAAAATCTGTAAATAGTGGGTGAAGTTAGGCAAAACCATAAGTCTTTGCAGGTTCAGGGCCATAAAAATGGAAATTTTCAGGGATAATATTTGTATATACAGTTACATGTACAATATTTACACATAAATGTCATTCGTTATGCTTTTTCTTCCTAAGCTGCAAACTCAATATAACAAGAATGCTGGCAATCTCACCTCTCTTCCTAGCAAATAACTGCCTTCTGCAGTGACACTTCCTCTTACTATGACTACCATTTTTACAAAATATATGAAATATAATTTAGTAGTATGTTTTGAAGTACCATAAATAGTGGCAGATAGGAATGGTTGGACTTGATGATCCAAGAGGTCTTTTCCAAACTAGTGATTCTATGATTCTAAATAATTAAACCAACAATGCTATCAAAATGATTTTTTAAGGAGGACACATTTTCTGATAATAAATCTTCATTTTATCATTTTCACTTTTTTTCTTACTTATATACAAAATCCAACCAGCTCTTTGATTGGTCTTAATCTGAAATTTTTTAAGTCTGAACAATATATAACTCTGATCTTTAAATTTGCACCCATAGGCAGGCTAAGCTATGAATGAGTATTGTCAATCAATGTACTAAAACTGGTTTAAAATACCTTGTATCCGGACAAAATATATTTGTCATAGCTTTATCTACCATTGTTTTACATGTCTATAAACATGGACAGACAGGCATAGGTACCTATGCACAGTGCCAAGCCCAACCACAAACAAGGAGCGACTGAAGAATCTTGAAAAATCTTTCTTTTTAAGGGAAGATTTACACTCTTGGGTGAGCTTTCTGTTCGCCATCTGTGTTAGAAAGCTTTGAGCGGGTCAAGTATGCCAGGCTTTTCTCCTCGACTACTAAAACAAAAACCCGTCCCCTTCCCTGGATGCATACATAATGACAAGCAGGATTCTCACATAATTCTCCCTGATCTGGTGGCTGAGGTATTTAGAAAATAAATGAGAAAATTCTAAGAGTTTGCAGCACCAAACATGGCTCCTACAGTGAGCTACAGAAGTTAGAGCTGTGCCCACACACGATGACTATTTGAATGGTTGTAGAGGGCCAGCTATTTTTTAGTCCAGGGCAGAAAAGAGATGTCCCCATGTGTGCCCTGGCACTTGTGTGTGGGCGCACACACGCCATGCCGTAGGTAGAATTAGGAGCCCTGCTTACCACTGATTTTAAGCCAAGTTTCTCTGACAAGAACTTTCAGCATTTTGTAATATTGCCTAACATTAGGCAACAGACTAATGTTAGACTGACATTTTTAATCCGAGTATCTGAATCAGGCTGATTTTACGTTTAAAAAATACATACACACAGAGAAACACTTGCACAGCTTACAGGTATGTGTGTAGGTATTCACACACATACAGAGCCATGAAGAATTCCTGAAGGCAATATCTAACTTCATGTTTTCCTATTCTCTTCAAGTAGATTTCTCATTGTAACTAATTAAAATATTTACAAAAATATCTAAACAATGTATTATTAAAATGATAGGGTCCAGCAGACCCATTTTAGCACTTTTTTAACAATTTACTAAAAAAAAAAATCATTATCCGCAAATTTAAGTTGCAATGAACAGATGGATGACAAACGTATGCACAGATGAATTTAGTGACAAATCCATGTATCTAATTTTTATGCTCAAAACATAATACCCCAGTGTCAAACATAATCCCTAGAGAATTCTAGTGCCGGGAAGGGCACCTCCTCTCATTTTACTATAAAAATGACCCTCGATCAGTGATGACTCCTTCCAAGCTACTCCCCATGACAATGAGCACTCTGACCTCAATGTGTAGCAGTCCTGCTAAATAAAGGGTGAGGAAAATTTGTGGCTTTCTAATAAAGAGACCCTAATATCTGGCTGAACTGTAAGCTTCTAGTTGCTCACCCTATGCCAGTTAACAGAGCTCCCTGCTGACTTCAAAAGACTGGCCTTTTGCAATTGAGGGAAGACCTTTGTAATGTTTCTGTCAAGAAAGACGATGTCAGGACACCCCTTTCCATTGCATAGGTGGAATAAAAAAATTAAATGTGATGCTGGAAAGAAATAGAAACATCATCTCGTTCTGCTTCAGAACTTGCTTTTCCCCATATCTGGCAGCAAAACAGAGAGTTTGGAGTCAGCTATACTGTCTGTCACCTCAACAGGATCTGTAATGAATTTGCACATTTTACTCCAACTACTGTATATCTAATCAGAAAAAGATGTCCCCATATCTCCCTGATCTAGCGCCAAATAGTAAAAGGTGATTCCTTATGTTAACAATTTCAGCAGAATGGCTTATTAAAACCAGATTTTAGGGTATTATAAAATGCTTAGAAGCCCTTTAAAATGTCAACCAGGATCCCCAGAGACTGCGTAAAATGTCAGCCCAGCTCAAGCGCCTGTTTTAAGCAGAATGAATTAGCAGCGTGCTGTCGGAGGTTGTTATCCAAAACAATCAGTTAAGAGGGAAAACATCAAGCTCTCTTTGTACTTTCTATATGAAAAGGGCCATTCAGAATGATCTTGTAGATTTCTGAAGCTGATTATTTAAGAACAGGTTTAACCAGGTCTACTCCCAATTTAGAAACAGACCAAAACTATTACTGCCCTGTCCTCAGTCTAATCATGTCATACACCTCTGACCAGTATAATCCCTTTTAACCAGTATAAGGTTATTTTGCCATCAACGTAACCAATTTAGCCATCTAATTCTGTTCCTATAACAAATCTAATAATCTCGTACCACCCTTTTAATCATGGGTTAATATCGTCACATCTGTGATCCACAGCCAATACATTCTGCCTCTCTGACCAATTTATCTCATTTCCACTTGCCCCCTGCTGACTTTTCATAAAACCACTCTAATCAAGCTAAACTTCAAACCTCTGACCAGTCTAAACTCAGCATATTTACCAGCCCTGCAGCTGGTTAATGCTGCCATTATAATTGCTCTGCATCTCTCAAGTTGTCTGCAAAACCAATGAGACCTGCAGCCCATGTCAACATGTTCCCTGCTTAAACTTTTACCCACTGACCTAAGGGATGCTCAGGACATGCAACACAGTCTTTAACAATAAAAACACAACATCTCTGATTTGGTTACAGAATCATTTTTTCTATAGAAGCGTAATTCATTGGCCTCAGAGATCCTCACTATTCACCTTCTGTATCATTCAGCACATCACAGAAGAGTACCTTAGGATAGAATGTAGTCCCCGGAACTTAAGCCAGGTATGAAAAGTTGGAAGACTATTGTATGAAATTGATGTTCATGACAAATATTGCTTGGGATGTGAAGAGCAGAGGATATTTGAATTAGTTCTGATATTTCTTTTTTTTGACTTCAGGATTCTTTTCAGAATATTTAGAATAAAAGCAGCTTGTGATAGAGATCATGTCTTAAAGGCAAATATAACAGGAACATAACAAAAATCCTTTTTAAACTCTCGATGTATAGAATAAGAGGATGTATTTTAGGATCTTTTCCCCATGGACATTGATTTGAACAGAAAGTGCTATGGCACAAATCAAACACTATGGTGTGCTACCCCTAGAATCTAGTCAGATAAAATATGTGGGCAAATAAATGATAGCAGTTGTTTTGTGCTTGTTCCACAGCACAATGAAATTTTGCGCAATGAAATTTTTTTATATTTGGGGTTTGTTTTTTCAGTTCATGTTTTCACTTGAAAACCCCCACCACAATCTCAATACTTACAAAGACACAAGAACATTTCAGGTTATGGTTAACATACTGCTGGGCAGCATGGTGGAAGCTTGCATCAATGTTGTCCTTAACGCAGTCATTAAGTAGCAAAATAAATATTCTAGATATGGTAATGCTGGTGTGCGAAGTGCTCAGCTCTATTCAGTCAGACATTCTTTGAGTGTTGCTACTGAAAGAAAAATGGTCTATCATTCTTACCTAGTATCTTGCTGATATTGGAGTTGTGCATATCAGGGAAGGCTTGAAGTATCTTCCTCCGTTCATCTTTAGCCCACACCATGAATGCATTCATTGGGCGCTTGATATGGGGCTCATTGCTACCACGCCCTCTGGATTCCCGATAAATTCTAGACTCTGAAACTCCTGCACTTCCTAAAGAGAAAGAGAAAAACATTCCCAGCTTGTGTTTCATTATGTAGCTTCCTCTGCCATTGGTAACCTACATTAAGTGCTGCACATTCACTGAATCAGTGATCACAACAGGTTAACGGTGTTTCTTCTTTTTACTGTAGGAAATACATTGTCTAGTTTCTAGCTATACTGATTCCATATCAAATAATATAGACTTACTGACGAGTTTGAATTGGGTTTTTTCCAACATAAAGGATTAAACAGCTTTTCTGAACCATCCTCTACTTAATAACATAAACCCAACACTTATCAATGTAGATTTTCTTTTCATTTTCTTCCTTTCTTGCTTACAGAATGCTGGTCATATTATGCTACCTATCTCCTACCTTTCTTGTCATGGGAAGGGCATTGATATATTAGGCATTTCTTCTTAAGCAATAGCAAATGAACATTTACGCAGCTGTCTATTTTTGTGCTTACCTCTTCGTAACAACAGAAGCAATAGCTGAGAAAGAAATCAACATTATGCTTAGTTCATCAAAGCTCCTACAGATGCAGAGTGTGCATCATATACAGATGATCAGGGCTATAATTCATGGACTCACTCTCCTTTATCCTACATCCTTTTGGCTCCTTTTACCATCAGAAACACATGCTTGGTCTAGTTTTGAGAAGTGCAGTGTACAAAAGAGAAAGTTAAAAATCACCTCTAGACATAAAACACCACGCGATGAATCATTTTTCCTGCCTTGTTTCATAACCAGTTATTGCTAACTGCTCTTAGTCCTCGCAGGCCTCCAAAGCACTTGGATTCTCCTCCAGATCCCATTGACATGCACACACAAACCTGGAAATAAGGATAAACTATTTGTACTGACCGTCAGAATCTCCACTCATGTTGAAATCCATCATTGCGTGGCTAAACTTCCCGTCTTCACTCTGTTTTACTGCCAGTTGCTGAGTCAGGGTCTCCAGTGTTGTTTTGTCCTATATGGGCAAGATGACAGGATTTGGATCAGGAAAATTATTAAACATCATAACTGCAAGGTTCATTGGTAATTCAAAAGGTGATAAGGAAGCTGGATAACAATTCACTCACAACAGTTTACTAAGCCAGGTATTTAAGAACACATAACAATATTTTTTCTGGAAAGGATATGGTTGCAGACTCTACCAAGACTTTTTTAAAACATGCTTATTAGCTACTGATGAGCAGACTTCATAGTGTTGAAAACATTGGTTTAGTTAGGCATGATAAAATTGGCTGTGCATCTGAAGAATACTTCAACCCTCTGTGTCCCTGGGACTGCAAAGCTGGACTGGGAGTTTAGATGATACATGCTCTTTTGGAATGTATTTATTGTTTTACTCCCTTTCCAGCCTGCAATCAAAGTGCAGACACATGGGTAACTTTACCCTTTCCTTTTTTTCAAAAGCAATATTTTACGAAGCAGTCCACAGGGGGGAGGGAAAAAAAAAATAAAAAAAAATCCAACCCTGCAGCTCAAACTTATTCAGGCCTTGGGAAAGGGTCAGGCTGAATTAAGCATGACACTTGGGCAGCAGTTTGTGTTCCTGTCCAGACTGTTTTGCCCAACCCTACTAACTCCCTGTCCGTCATTAATCCAGTCAGAACTATCTGTGAACCCTGGATTGCAACAGGCTAGTGCGTGCTGCCAATTAATCTGTCAGGCTGCAGTGGTGTCTAAAGACATTGCCAGAACAACATGCCAGGGCCATCAATTCCAATGTTCTCTTCAAAACACCTCACTTCCCCCTCAATTGTTTGACTTCACAAATACAAAGGTGCTCCGTTTTCCAACTGGTTTTGTTTTTCCAACAAATTTGACTCATAAACATTCTATCCTCCTGACAATCATATGTTTAAAAATAAATCCTTCAGGAAGGCAATGCTAACATTTCTAAATGTTAGGCACTGTGCCTTTTGCAAAACTAAGAAAATGACATGATACGGAATGATAATAAAGTAGATCCAGTTGAAAAAACTCTTTTGAGCTTCTATCTGAAAGAGAGATTGCTGTTTTGTTGCTCTGTTCCATTCCTGATGACTGGGAAAGATGAACAAACTTAAAAAACTTTCAGATTTCACATGGCAACTGGAGACTTTTACATCTATTCTATGTAGCCTAATAATGTCACTGGGTTGTATTATAGCATACTGTATTCTGTATACAGAAATGCTTCCTGCAATGTGATGTCCCTACATCTGCAATTCAAAGAACACTTCAAATTCATGTAAGTAATTTCACAAAGATTTTCTTGAGAGACTTAGAAATGAGACTAATCTGCTCAACTTCCTATGCTTGCAGAGTTTAGGGAACATGAGGTTAACTTTTCTACTCCTCACCTTGATTTTCATTTTGGATTCCTTTTGCAGTCCTAGTGCTCTGTCTATAACCAGGCACAGCACCACCCAAAGCATGCAAGATGAGTTATCCTCTTGGTTTTTGCAGGACAATCTCATGCAGCAGAATCAGCCCATCACTAGCAAAAGGGTATCTTTAACACTTCCAGGCACAGCAGATCCAGAAAACCTTGGAGAAGCTTCAAAGAAGCACCTGAACTATTCAGGCTTACAGCTTTACAAAACTCTTTGATCTACCAGTTTTAACTGAGCTCTCATTTCCAAAGCAGCCCATCAGCAGATAGAAGGTCAGGAATAAGTTGACTTTGTATCTCTTCCAAATGGATCTCAGATATATAATGCAAGTTAACACTTTTTCCTCAAAAAAAAATTATATATATATATATTTACTTACTAAATTCTATGTCATCTATATACATACAATCTATTATAATGCAAGTCAACTTCATAATGATAAGAGTTCAAAAATTTTTATGTCAATAACCATTTAAAAATGCTGTCACCAACATAAAATATAAAAAACCCATCTCCTCTTGCTGGGTTTATTACAGGGGAGGGGAGTTCACAGAATCACAGAATCACAGAATCACAAGGTTGGAAAGGACCCATTGGATCATCGAGTCCAACCGTTCCTAACACTCCCTAAACCATGTCCCTAAGTACTTCATCCACCCGTTCCTTAAACACCTCCAGGGAAGGCGACTCAACCACCTCCCTGGGCAGCCTGTTCCAGTAGCCAATGACTCTTACTGTGAAGAATTTTTTTCTGATATCCAACCTGAACCTCCCCTGACGGAGCTTCAGGCCATTCCCTCTAGTCCTGTCCCCTGTCACTTGGGAGAAGAGGCCAGCTCCCTCCTCTCCACAACCTCCTTTCAGGTAGTTGTAGAGAGTAATAAGGTCTCCCCTCAGCCTCCTCTTCTCCAGGCTAAACAACCCCAGCTCTCTCAGCCGCTCCTCATAAGACTTGTTCTCCAGCCCCCTCACCAGCTTTGTTGCTCTTCTCTGGACACGCTCCAGAGCCTCAACATCCTTCTTGTGGTGAGGGGCCCAGAACTGAACACAGTATTCGAGGTGCGGTCTCACCAGTGCCGAGTACAGAGGGAGAATAACCTCCCTGGACCTGCTGGTGACCCCATTTCTGATACAAGCCAAGATGCCGTTGGCCTTCTTGGCCACCTGGGCACACTGCTGGCTCATGTTCAGTCGGCTGTCAACCAGCACCCCCAGGTCCTTCTCTTCTGTGCAGCTCTCCAGCCATTCTTCCCCCAGTCTGTAGCGCTGCATAGGGTTGTTGTGCCCCAAGTGCAGGACCCGGCATTTGGTCTTGTTAAACCTCATCCCATTGGTCTCGGCCCAGCGGTCCAGCCTGTTCAGATCCCTTTGCAGAGCCTCCCTACCCTCCAGCAGGTCGACACTTCCTCCCAGCTTAGTGTCATCTGCAAACTTGCTGAGGGTGCACTCAATGCCTTCATCCAGGTCATTGATAAAGACATTGAACAGAGCTGGACCCAGTACTGAGCCCTGAGGAACTCCACTTGTGACTGGCCTCCAGCTGGAGTTAACTCCATTGACCACCACTCTCTGGGCCCGGCCATCCAACCAGTTTTCAACCCAGGAGAGTGTGCGCCTGTCCAGGCCAGAGGCTGACAGTTTCTGAAGCAGAATGCTGTGAGAAACTGTGTCAAAGGCTTTACTGAAGTCCAAGAAGACTACATCCACAGCCTTTCCCCCATCCAGTAGTTGAGTGATTTTGTCATAGAAGGTGATCAGGTTAGTTTGGCAAGATCTGCCTTTTGTAAACCCATGTTGACTGGGCCTGATCACCCGGTTCTCTTGCATGTGCTTCATGATAGCACTCAAGATTACCTGTTCCATGACTTTCCCTGGCACTGAGGTGAGACTGACAGGCCTGTAGTTCCCCGGATCCTCTCTGCAACCCTTCTTGTATATGGGCACAACATCAGCCAGCCTCCAGTCTAGTGGAACTTCCCCAGTCAGCCAGGACCTCTGGAAGATGATGGATAGGGGTTTGGAAAGGACATCCGCCAGTTCCTTCAATACTCTTGGGTGGATCCCATCCGGCCCCATAGACTTGTGGACGTCTAGCTGGGCAAGCAAGTCTCTAACCGCCTCCTCTTGGATCACGGGAGCCTCAATCTGCCCCTCTAACTCTTGGATTTGTAAACAGAAGGAACAACTTTCTTTGCTATTAAAGACTGAGGCGAAGAAGGCATTAAGTACTTCAGCCTTGTCCTTATCCCCTGTCACTGTTATTCCTTCTGCATCCACTAGAGACTGGATATTCTCCCTCGTCCTCCTTTTCCTGTTAATGTACTTGTAGAAAGACTTTTTGTTGTCTTTCACAGACTTAGCGAGTTTTAATTCTAGTTGGGCCTTGGCCCTCCTGATTTTTTCCCTGCACGATCTCACTTCGTCCCTGTAGTCCACCCAAGATGCCTGTCCTTTCCTCCAGAGCACATAGAGCTTCTTTTTCTTATTGACGCATCTTGAGATCACCCTGCTCCACCAAGCTGGCTTTTCCCCCCGCCGGCTCCTTTTCCGGAACACAGGGATGGCCTGCTCTTGAGCTGATAGGATTTCATTTTTCAAGAGCGCCCAACCCTCATGGGCTCCCTTGCCCTGAAGGACTGTTTCCCATGGGACTTTGCTAATCAACCTTCTGAACAGGCCAAAGTCTGCCCTCTGGAAGTTTAATGTGACTGCTTTGCTAACCCCCTTCTTAATCCCACCTAGAACTGAAAACCCTATCATCTCATGATCACTTAATCCCAGGCGTCCTCCAACCGTCAAATCCCCAACAAGACCTTCCCTATTCACAAACAGCAGGTCTAGGAAGGCACCCTCCCTTGTTGGTTCGCTAACCAGTTGTGCAAGGAAGTTGTCTTCGACGCACTCCAGGAACCTCCTAGACTGTTTCCTTTCTGCTGTATTGTACTCCCAGCAGACATCCGGAAAGTTAAAGTCTCCCACAAGGACAAGAGGCAGAGATTTAGAGACTGTCCCCAGCTGTTTATAGAAGAGTTCATCAGCTGCTTCTTCTTGGCTGGGTGGTCTGTAACAGACTCCTATCACAAAGTCCCCTTTCTTGTGGGCTCCTCTGATTTTAACCCATAGGCACTCGATCCCGTCCTCACCGTAATCCAGTTCGAAAGTTTCAAAGCACTCTTTGACATAGAGGGCTACCCCGCCTCCTTTCCTACCCTTCCTGTCCCGCCTGAAGAGTTTATATCCCAACATAGCTGTAGTCCAGTTATGTGAGTCATCCCACCACGTTTCTGTGATGGCAATGACATCATAGTCACCTTGCCCTACAACAGCTTCCAGCTCATCCTTCTTATTGCCCATGCTGCGTGCATTGGTGTAAATGCACTTCAGCTGGGCTGATGAACCTTCAGCCCTCATAAAGGGAAGAGAGTTTATTCTCGATTGACTGGTCCTTGGAATAACTAATTCCACAGACCCAGTTTTATCCTTACTGTCCCCACTTATACTCGCCCTCACTTGCCCTGTTGTGGTGTACTGGTGGTCCTCTCCAGCACACCATTTCTCAGCCGCCGGTTTCCCACTTCCAGGCTCATTCCCAACTAGCCTGGTCTCCTCCCCTTCCCCCTTCACATCTAGTTTAAAGCTCTATTTAAGAGCCTAACCAGATTTTTAGAGATAACTTTAGTTCCCCTTCGAGACAAGTATGACCCATCCCTAGTAAGAAAACCTGGGGGTGGGTGGGTCACCCCATGATCAAAGAAGCCAAAGCCTCTCTCCTCACACCAGGCTCGGAGCCAGGCATTAATCATCTGTACGTTCCTGACTTCCTGCTCCATATTCCTTAGTATTGGGATGGAGCTAAACACCACTTGCGCTCCAGAGCCCTCCATCATCTTCCCTAAATCCCTGAAGTCTCTTTTGATGGCTTTCAGCTTTCTGCGCTGTAAGTCATCATTGCCAATTTGAAATACTAAGAGGGGATAGTAATCCGTTTCCTTCACCAAGGAAGGGAGTTTTCTATTGATATCCCTCACTGAAGCCCCCGGCAAGCAGCAGACCTCCCTGTGGAGCGGGTCCGGTCTGCAGATGGGACCCTCCATTCCTTTAAGAAGGGAATCCCCTAAGACGATCACTCTCCTCTTTTTCTTGACAGAGGAGTTATTCCATTGCCGACTTTTCTTGAATCATGTATAAACCTCTTAGAGAAACAGAGCTGAAAGCACAAAGGGCACAGGCTTAACAGCTTTTTCTTTATGCAGTAAACGCAGCTGTTGAAGTCAGAGGCAGTTACATTCAGAACCACACTCTGCCGACATGATCTGATTGAGTCTTAAGGTCAGCGAACACTCTGGCATGCTGTCTGCAAGGTACACACTGGGTACAGCTCGTTTATCAGAGTTTGACTTAACAAGCCTACAGATGCTCCACTGCTATCCATCTTGGGCAAAGTTTAGCATTTTGAGGTACAGTCCCATTAGATGAAGTGAGAGAACTAAGAGGGGGCTATGAAGGAATGCCAGATGAGTGCTGACCTCCTGGGCTGCTCAGCCCCAACAACTGGAGGTGGCACTCTGGTGGGTTAGCATGGAGACTACCCTTTCAACACGGCGACAATTTACTTCCTGCTACTTAAACATGGAGAATGACACTATAATTCAATCAGCAACAATAAGGTGGCAGTTTAAAATAACTTCTGCATGACGTTGCTCTTGAAGCAGAGGAAGTCAAAATAGCCAGCTATACTTTTCTATGTTAAAAATGTTTAAGCTTAGAACGTAGTCAGGCAAGAAAAAGTCTAAGGCCTGCTCTTCGCTAAACCTCTTCAACAGCATTAGGAGAGCAGAAAGAGATCAACAACAGCCTGCGGAATGCGGAAGCCTGACTATATGTGAGTAGCGTTACGATTTCTTGCCCTACACTCTTCCCATTAAACACATGGCAGCTAATTTTCCCCAAACCTGATGAACAGAAATGCTTCCAAAATTACAAGATATTCCAAAGAGGCTAATTGGCATTCCCATGTTGTTTTGCTTGAAAGTATTCAGTTGATGACTTCTTGCTTTTTATTTGATGGAAGCATCTCTTTAACTTTCCTACCTTTCCTTCAGTTGATGGAGAAAGTATTCATGGAGCTCCAAAGAAACAAAGGAAAAAGAGTATCTTTTATTCCCTGATCCCAAATAAACTGGCAACCTGCTGACACTACTAACCCAGACTCCTCTCACAGAACCTATTTAAGATCTTCAAACAAAAGATCCAAACCACTTTCAAGTTTCTAGAAAAAGAGGATCTATTTATCACCATTAACTTCATTCAACAGCAAATTACACATTCTTAAAATGGCTACCACTCTGCTGTCTAGGATCAGCTGTGTAAACAGTAGCAAGCTGTCCTACCTTCCAGTGATAACAGGTGGAGTACACACGTTGGGTTCAGCTGCACACTTTAATAAAGCAATTCTGATACAGGAACCATAACTCAGGAGGCAGTGGTAGATTCCTGCACACTACACTGGACTACACCTTAAACTTAATTTATCGTTATATCAAGCTCTACATCCAATTGTCTTGCTAGGCAGAGAAAGAAATGGGGAAGAGAATTCAGCTGATGAAATCATACATACTTTCAGGTTTTTAAGCTACAAGAAAATAACTGAAGTGATAATTCCTTCATTTCAGACTTGCTCCACACCCAAAGTTATAAAATGCTCTTCATCCTATGAGCAATGCATGAGTAGCATCGATTGCAGCCTACAAGCAATGCTACTGGGAAGAACAGGCAAGGTTGGTCCAGACCCAGGGAAGCGATGCAAAGAATTGCTTGTGAAATCTGCTAAAAAACAGACTGCACGAAGCATAGAAAATAAATGGTAAGGAACAAGAAGAAACATAGAAATCTCTTACTAAAGACAAAGTGACTCCCTTTTGTCTGAATTTCTGAATTTTGGATCAGGCTGCAGAAGGCTGAAAGACATCTTACAAATATCTTTTTCCTCTACGAAGAACTTCAGCAGAGGTTGGGAAAAAATATCTTAATGGTCATTTCTATTGGATTGTAGGAGAGATTCTCTGTAGGGTCAAGAAAAGCTCTGTTGTCTGGATCATTTAAAATTATAATGGGCAAAACAGAGAAGATAATAATCTACAGAGCAATCAATCCCACAACAGCCCAATTGTTCAAAGTATAACCAGAGAGGTTCCATCAACAGCCACAATGTGATGAGAAGTTTCTGAAACTTTATTAATCAAAGAAAATAATCTGCTGGAGAAGATTGATTCATACCACAGCTCCTACCAATGCTCTAATTATATTTTAAAGAACAATGAAAAACACATACACACATGGAATGTGTCATGTAGAAAAAAAATATATAAAAAATGACTAAGCACCGCAAGTCAGACTCAGTTTTGTGGTCAGCTGCAAAAGTTACTTGGCTCTGTGTCATGGATATCTGTCATAGTTTAACAAAACATTGATCTAAAAATTACAAGAACTCGGTGGCAGTCTCTTTCATAGAAGAAACATAAAACAAGAAGAGTCAAAACATATGTAGAACAGCCTGATAATGTTTGCCAGAACTCCTCCCACTACTATACAAACACAAAGCAAAACCTTGGAAGGTTTGAGAAATGAAGACATTCCAATATATTTGCCTACTCCCCTCTGACCTTGCTGCTCGAATCTTGTGTTGGATCATGGTACCAATACTCAGGGTGCACCTGAGACCATGCACACGCCTTCACTTCTAAAGGACTCCACAGATCTTCCAGGATACTGTGAATGTTGGGCATATGGCAATGGAACCCTCCTCCCCCTCTTTGAGACATCCTTTTGGCTGAGGTATTTGGCAAACACTGACAGCACTCTGAACTCCATTAGAATTGTATTTTGGCAAGAGCTGTTTTTCCGATTGCATAATTCAAGGTTAGCAGTTTTACTGAAGCAGTCCACTCTTCACTCTTCTACTCCCCTAACCCTACCCCCATTTCCCCTGATACGAATATTTTTCCTCGCAGATTGATGCCTGCAGAGATACAGTCACTGTAGAATATCAGAGGAGGAGTGTTCAGGCACATCTCTTCACATTCTTGCTTTTCTTATTCCAAGTGAACTTGGAAGGCCAGGCAAAAAAAAATGCGTGTGCAGAGTAGCTGGAGAAATACAAACACGTTTACATACACACTGCAAGGAGAAACTTACTCATCAGTTCTTGCACCTAAGAATTACAAATACAACGATGGACAGAGTGTCTGCTACCTTTGTTCCCTTCAGCAGCAATAAGTAAAAAAGAAACAGATGGTTGCCTGTTATTGTCCTTTTTAGTGTCTCATTTCACCCCCTCCCTCTCCAAATGCAGTTTGGCCAGCTATTTACCATCCTGCTCTGCGGGAAAAATTCCCACATCTAAACTCTAAAGGTGGTATTTTCAAATAGATTGAGTTTTGATAAGCTTGTTTTGATCTTAGATTGTTGAGCAGCGCCTATGACACCAACTAATGTGGTCTGTGGTGCTGAGGCAAAGGTCTTCTCTCAGCAAGCCCAGTAAATATCAACCGTTCAGACACATTCCTTGGTCAATATGCAACAAATTTGAAGTATTAGGCAGATTATCTGTTTCACTATGAACCTGCGATGAAAGTTCACTTCTGTTTATGACAGAAAAACGTATTTAATTATCAGACACACTGGTGATGCCAGGTGTTATCCATTCAACACTACGATACTTTCCTTAACTTTCCAAAAAGGTGAAGAGCCTTATCTGACATGAGTGAAGATTTTGTAAAAGTAATCTTTCTGTGCATTTCCACTGCCTCTTGCAATAATAAACATCAGAATAGCTTGTGTTATAAAATCTTTATCCACAGTCTTTCAAAATGTGGAAAACATGAGACAGGTGGGCATTACGGATGACAAGAGACCAGGAAGAACTTAGAGGAATCACTGGCAATAGTGAGAAGTATGCCCAGAGGTTTGCACATGATGAATTATTTGCAGTCCAGGCTTTACTCCTGCATATTAATGCCATGGTACTACAAAACAGGTACTGTGCACACTGTCTATGCCTCAGTACAAACCATGTTACACTCCAGACTGTGTTACACTTATAACCACTGTAAGATAATTTCTGGCTCTTTTCTGAGGGTCTTCTATTTAGATTTAGGTTTCTCTGTGCAGCAGATGACATTGCCTAAGTGTTTTGCACTTATCAGTGAGTTTAGCCACAAAATTTCACAAAGAAAGGCAGCATTATTAACTCTATTTACCAGATGGGAAACTGAGTCACATATTAAGTGACTTGCCAAAGGTCCCTTATTAAGATTTACAGTTTTAGGAACTGAAGCTAGCACTCCTGAATGTTATCTAAAACTTATGACCTCAAGCTTACGGTTTCTTCGTGAGTGTGGAATTGTGACTTTTCCTGATGGCATATGTTACTATGGAAAGCAAAATAAAATAAAAATAAGAGCAGTTACAGATCCATCATTACAATGGACCTTGTTTAAGTAACACTTGCAGGGCTGTAAAACTCATAAAGAGCACATGCATGAAAAGATAAAATAGAGTGAGACTTTTCAAATGTTGAGTCAGTAATCGTTAAAACCCTTCTGGCTGCACAATTTTATCATCTTCTACTGTACTAATGAAAAGGGAAGAAACAACAAAGAAGAGTTTAAGCCTTCCAATTACATAAACGCTGTGGACCACCAAAGCAGATGAAAGATTACTTATAATGTCACAGCAATTTATCATTTGGGAGATTTTTTTTTTTTGTTGCATCAAAGTTGAGTATGAAGAAACAATCATTCACCACCCCCTCAGCTCTTTCAGTCTTGCTTATCTGAAATCTCTTTTTCAGGGAATAATCCACCCACAGAACCTAGAAGCAGCATTAGAAGCAAGAAAATAAAATAACATTCTTTATTTGTGGCTCTTCCTGATTTTATGGTACTTACAGAATTATTACATTGTCTTAACTGGGGCTACCACTGGTAAAATAACCACGTTTTGGTTTATGGCATATATTCAAATCCAGATTGGTTCATCCATATTGGTTCAATGCTGCCTGGAAATCATTTTATCCACTTTGTAACCTATACCAAGTGCTATATGGACTCAGTAGAGAGGTGCCCATGAAGTGTTATAGGGAAAACCCAAGATGGATCAAATAAGCCCAGAGATTGAACTACTCTCCTCTCAGGAACAGACACTCAGTAACAGGGAGAATGTGCTGGGATTTCTATAGTCATTTTCTTTGCTGAACATTGTGGACATAGGTCTTCAGTTTCCAAAGGCTCTCAAGTCAGTATCTTTCAAAGCACTGAAGACATGACAAAGTCCATCAAAATAAAAAGGGGGAAATCCTCAATAACTCAGCAGGCCTCTAACACTTTTTTTTAAATTCTTTCTTTGTGAAAGAATCCTCAGTAAAATACATTATTTGACTTGGAAACCAAGTGATGGGAAGTAGCAATTCTACATGAAATGAGGACACTAAGGTCCTCCTTTTCTTTGGTTGTGAACTCTAAGACAGTATACGTCAGGATTTTTAAATGCACGTATGGTGGGCCCAGTCTAATACTTTTGAGAAGAAATAAAAAGGAAAGCAAAAGCAAACCAGAATGATGAAACACTGCTTCCTTCCTACAAAAGTTTTATAGTGTGGACCTCAATGAGCTCCAGCTGTAATCTGCTGATTGCAAATAGGGTAAGAGTTACATGACCTAGTTTCTCATGTAGACCACAGTTGCTAACTTTGCATGACTTGTTCAGTTGCTGCACCTCAGTTTCCCCACCTAAACAGATGCAGATCATGACATTTTACCACCACTTCGAAGGGTTTTGACATTTCTGGATGAAATCTGCCATATACATTTCAATGAAGGATTTCACAGCAAGTCAGAAGGAGCTGCTACAACTGATCAGCAAGTCAAGGAAGTATTAATTAAGCCACAGAGATGCTACACCAAAAATGAAACAAGGTGAGAATCATAACCCATACAGGATATCCTGGGAGAGAGGGTCTACACACACCTAAAGAGAAAGTAAGAACAGAGTCTCTGCTTTCCTGGCCACTGTTTATTAAACAACAGGTGACTCAACTGCTCTGCAGCATTATAGCTATTTTGACCATTCTATTCTGGTTTCCTTTAGAAGGTATTAAAATTATGAAGGCTGCTCTATCTTTGCTTACATTTCTTCCAGACCTAATGAAGAAGTTGACGTGCTAGTTAGATTGTTTCCTAAGAAAGAAACCACAACATTTTCCCAGTCATGCAGTAAGGCTTAGCTTGTCTACTCCTCAGCATCAGCATCAATACAATTAAAAGTAAAGCTCTGCACCCCCAAAACATCCTAGCAGCTGTTTGCTACACAGCTAAATGAACACCCGCATACTAGGATAGTTAGAACAGGACAGTCTGATCCTCCAAGAGACTAAGCAGACACAATTCACAGATTAATCAGGCTCAGCCTCTATTACACTGAAGAGAGGTACTGCACTGATGCTGGTGCCCATGAATGTGCTGAAAGCCCTAGTAATTGGAGGCATGTAATTACATAAAAATAATAATAAAATCTCAGGAAGTAATTAGCTTTTGTAGCTGTAGGGCACAGCTCAGAACTTAAACCGAAAGACTCGAAAAGCTCAAAAGATATAACAAGAACTCCAAATCAATTGTACGTGGGGTTTTTTTCACAAGGAAGTTTATCCACCTTTATTAGGCTTAATGCAGTTTCCACTAAGATATACACAGATGCAGTCCTCCCTGAATCCACGCTAGCCTGTAAATGTTTCCAACCTTTGCCCCTCGGAGGGAGTGAAGTCTCATCCTGACTTCAGCACGTGCAAAGATCCAGGGTTCTCCCCTTGCCTCTTTGCCTGCTCCTCTCCTTGACTTCAATGGAAGTTTCAATGCACACATCTGTGAGAAGAATTTATCCTTCTCTCTGTATGTTTCATTTTTCATTAGCTAACCCTGCCCATGCATCTCTGCCATAACGATATACTGAAGACTCACACAGATGCTTCTTTTTTCTCTGAAAAATTTATCTGGGCATTTAATAGATGATGGTCAATCGGGGCCAGGGGGCAGGCATTTTAAAATAAAGCGCTAAAGCCCTTGAGGGAATTAAAAAAAAGCCCTATTGCAGAACTTCTCCTCCCATGCGTAGGCACTTGCTAACTGAGAGTAGTGGCACTGTGACAAAAGTAGCAAAACCAAAGGCAGGCTTTACTAAAAGAAAGGGGGGAGGGTAGTCTTCCACTGGCCATCTGTGAAAATAAGGCATGTGGCCATTAAATGCAGAGGCTGTAAATATAAATATACACAAGCGCCACAAAGCAAATGGCAAAAAAAAATATAGGAGGGGTGGGGTAGAGATAGGAAAAGGAAAAAGGAATAACCTTTCAGCTGAAGCAAATCAAAATGTTTAATGCTTAGCTACCAGTGCTGGGCAAAACCAATTTTGATCTTTGCAGTTTGCAAACTTGACACGTGGTTTTAATTAAATTTGATAAAAGTTTTAGGAGAAATGACAATGGATACAGTAGTCCTGTTGAACAGAGGACTCCTTGAACATGAATAATCCTGTTGAGCCTGCTGACTGGACTTACTGAAAGGCTGACATACAGGGTGATGGACGAGTGATGACATAATACCTGCTTGCCTTCTTGTGAGGCTTTTTGAAAACTGTCTGTTCTGTGTTGATAGTATTAACAAAGAGGACTGCAAACCATATGCAAGAATTTTTGTTAGCAAGGAACCTCAGTAAGACAAAATTAGGAAAAGGGTAGGGAAAAGGGTAACAAAAAGGGGACATACAGTTGTTAGGATAATGCGTTAACTTCTGCGTTGTGGGACTGTAACAGTCCATTGTCTGCAAGATACTCCCCAGTCCCCACATTGTATAATAATTAACCCAAACAGAACGATTTCTCCTCACACTTTGAGAAAGAAATATGACACTGATCATCTTTCCTAATATTTTACAGGTCAGTAAGGAATAGAGTGGACTACAAATTATAGGACATCTATATATTAGCAGTCTGCTGAACTTGGACGGCTAAGTGTGTGTGTATGTAATGTCTGTGGGTAATACAGTCTCTGCTAGTCACTAGGAATGCTAAAGTATTTTTCCAGTAAACTACTACAGAGATTATGAAAACAGGCAGGTTTCAACTTTTACAAAGTGATTTGGTTTATGATGTTAGCACTGCACCTCTGGATTTATTTCCAGCAGGTTTCTCCTGTTTGGGAAGCCTGACTCGTCCCAGGTCCCATTCCTCCCAGTTTTGCTCATTACAACTTATTGACTCCAGTCTGACCTACAGGCTGTCAGTGTCAGCAGCAAGCACAGGGTCAGAAGCTGTTTTACTGACCCTTTTCTTCTCCTCCCTGCTATTCTCTCCTCCATTTTTTTCTAGACTTTTTAGTTCATTAAGTAAAAAAATATTACTGAAGTAAAATTCTCTACTGCAAGAGAAATTTAAATCCCTTGTGTTAAACGAACTCCTCCTTATGCCTTTAGTAAAGTGAGCTCCAATGTTTTATTTCTCAAAGACAGCAGGATCTGCGGCTTTGAGACTCTTAATATCCTCCTCCTCCCCAAGGGGAGAGGTGGGACAGAATTAATTTTAGCTCAGTAGCTCACAGGAGTTTCTTAAGAGTTAATTCTGCTATTCTCATCCATCAGGCAGCCAGCGAGGCATCAGGAAGGAATGATGGATGTAAAATTATTACAGGGCTGCTACCCAATATACTTACTGCCATTTGTAACTAACACTGGAACTGACACACTTTTTTCATTATTAAACATCCACATTAAGTCAACATTGGTCACTGTCATTTCATGTTTGGCACTCTCTTAAGGGGAAGAGGGAGAGGTGGGGGTGTGAGTGAGGAGGAGGGGTGGGTGGGAAAGGGAGGAAAGGCATCCTGAACCCAGTGTTCCATAAGCATGACTAATAAATAGGCTCCTGCTTACAATGCTGGAGTAAATATTGCTACAAATAGCTCTTTAGTTACAGCCCAGCAGACAAGTACATGTCAGAGCCTTTTAAAAGGACACACTCCAAGTGATAACAGGGAGAACTTGTATTGCAGGTTAAGAAACACTTCAGCACTGGAGGTATATGTATTCAGATGCACTCATCTGAGAGTGCGCTATGACTGTGACTGTACACATCTGAAACGCTTGCATGGCTGTGTATACTTGCACAACTGCCCAGGTTGACAGCACCTTTAGCAGCAGGATTCAGAAACCGGTACCTGTGTTTGTATCAGTGTATACAGACACATGCTCAAATACCTCCTTGTGTGGCCCCTTCCTCCTTCTTTACAGTTATCAGAGTACACAGGCAAATGGTTGGGAGTCTGTCTATAGTCAGAAAAACACTGGCTAGCTCAGTGTGTGTTTGGGCTGTATATCTCTGAAAGGGTGCACTGTAGGCTTGTATGCATGCACACACATGCTGGCTCTTTGTGTTTGTGTACGTCTCCTTTGCAAAGGAACAGGCAGTTTTGGGGCCAAACAAATAGACCGGAGTCCACTTGCTGATGTTGTCCATTGTGGTGTTTGCACTAGAAGACAATCTGCGCTCTAAGGGACGTGAATAAAAGGTAACATTGTTTATGTATAGTACATATCAAGCTATAATTAACTGTAGATGACAATTACAAATAAAACCATGCTCTTAGGTTTCCAAGAAACCAGAAAAACATATACACACACTTCTCATTTATACGCAGAAATGTTTCCAAGAAAAGTAATGTAAAAATATGTTTTATTGCATTTGCAATTAAAATAGGTTTTAGTAAAATCCATGTTCATCGTGATGCTCATAGTTTTTACTGTAATCCTCTGAAAATCAAATCCCTCAAGATGGTCCACGTTGGATGCCCATAAAGTGACTCACCCAAATCACTCTAACCATTTTTAAAAAATCTTTTCTCATTTATGACTCCTTTTATACAGATCGCTCCAATTCCACAAAGTTTCTGTCTGACTACTGCTAAACAGCTGGCAGGTCTGTCCATCCACAGGGATCAACTCATCTGGGAACATGAGTCAGATAACAGGTTATGTACATACGTCAAGAAAAGCCTCAAAAGCTTTAAGAGACTCACAAAGGTGATTTCCAGCCCTGAGACTGCCCAGCTACCCCTGGGAGATAAATCCCTATGAGTCTAACGTATAGATACAGAACTGCGCAGAAACTACCTTCACTGGTAGACTGCAGCAGCAATTATTGCAACGTGAAATTCAACAGGTCTCAGAGAATCATAGGTCTCCACAACTACATTAGCCACTGCAGCAAAGGGAGGAAAATTTGGGATAGCCCCAGATGAGCATTTGTTGCCTATAAGGATTTAGATGACTACAGTAAAGAGAGTCTTTCTTCTGTATGTAACTGTAGACATATTGAACATTTTTAAGTATGAATATGCCCATGGACACACAGCTACATTAGGCTAGTCCTATTCTAATTCCATCCATCACCTCAAAATCTCCCTGTCAGGAAGCAATCAGTAAGCAAATGTAACATCCAAAAGTTCACGGGACTGCCTTTAAGTCCCCTGGCATTACCTTGAGCTTCTCTGAAGGAAACCCTAATGGTAACACTGCAGCATTCCATTTCTCACTAACACTTTCTCTTTTTCTTTCTCTTGAAAACAGGGAAAAGCAGAATAAAAATTATTTTTAAATGGCAACACTTGCCCTTTTCTCCAATCTTGGTACGAGAGAAAATTTTAGTCTTGGATCAAACAGACACAAACTTAAGAGGAGTTGGAGTGTTTGTCTGGATATGAACTTCACAGCTGGCTAGTCAGTGGATAGCCTAGATCATATATGGAAAAAGAGAACAAGTACCTAAACTTTACAGCCTATGTCTCATACTCTGTTGGGTCAAATGCAAGAGAAATCAGGAGAATCTACAAGATAAAAGGTACAACTTCGTAACTAGTGCTTAGTGGCTTAAGTGGTCACCCCAGCAACTCAAATGTAATTACAGTCTAGGAGAGCTCAGACTTCGCTCTATCCTTTCCTATCTCCACTTTTAAAATAAAAAAAAATAAAATAAAATAAAACAAAATAAAATAAATCAGTGTGCCCTGATAAAGTTTTGACATTTACGGTATCAACAATCCCAAGCCCTCCAGTTGCCTTAGAAAAATTTTCAATTGAGCAAACAATTTTTTCTTCCTGCTGCCTTGTAAAAGAACCCCTCTCTGCCCTCCACGAGCCCACCAGGAGGCATGAATTAGAGAGGAAAATAAACTTCAACAGGGATTGAGGGTGAGAAGTGAAAACAGAAGGGGTAAGGAGAATTCCAACAATAGGAAAGTAACAGAATAAAGTGAATGCAGATGGTTCCACTCCTGTTACTTAATCAAAAGGCTGTGCAGAGTCACTAGAGCCAGCACAAAGTCATGTGTTAGAACAACAGCTGATCTGTATTAAAGAAGATTAACTTGCAATGCCATGGTGGAGGGCCTGGGATTATTTTATGTACTTCCATTGCCGAACAAGCCGTCACTACAATTACTGCCCTCCGATGTGAATGACTGATCTGTAACCACAGCTAAACAGCATGCTGCTTAGGGGCCTGGGTGCTTCATGAAGATGAATTTCCATACCATCAAAGTGCTTTTAATGGGCTTCCTGATCCAACCACAAGGCCTGCTTTGCAAGTATATAGAACTCAGGATGAAGGCTTCCTGTCCAAAAGGATTTGGTCGGTTGTCACTTGACAATTCCCAGCCAGCACAAGGGAGGAGAGGGGGGAGATAGGTAGAGTTGTCTCTGCTTTGGAGGATTAAAAAAAAAAAAAAAAAAAAAAGAAAAAAAAAAGGGTACAGATGCTTTCTGAATGCAACCAACTGCTGTATCCACAGCTGAATTCAATGCGCTTAACAAATAACGGCAATTTAGCTATGCTTGCGAGGAATAGCTTGAGTCACTTTGCATTAGCATCTGGCTGAGTGTTAAAGTCATTTCTACATGGGGAGCAGAGAAAAGAAATTTCTGCTCCGAGCATCCTTTCAAGAATGCTTAAATATTTGAATATAAATTCCTTTGTGCTTGTGATCACTTCTTCTTATATCTGACACTCTGCTTTTCCCTCTTCCCTTCTGGTACTCTTCTATGTGAAATGCCGTGAACATGTTCCATCTCTCTCTTTCTTTACCTCTCCCCATACTCTTATTCCTCTAAGAGAGATGGTATGTATTGCCAAATACCTATTACACTGAACTCTTTTTTCCTTCCCCTTCCTCTCAAGAAAGTGCATGAAATTGGAGTCATTTCTACATCACTTACACCCAGCACAGGCTGATGAAAAAAGTACAGTAGGGAGAGACTCACATGTACATTTAACATTCATTACCCAGACTGCTGGCTTCTCACAACTTATTGATCAAACTCCATCTAAAAACAGGGAAAATGGAAAGCTATCCAAATTAGCAATCTGCTCATTCTGGACAATATTGTTTGAGTCACAAGCTTCCTAGGATGACTGACTTTCAAGTTTTTGCTAAATAACTGATCATTTTTATTCTTTCTATTTATCTGCCTCTCTCAGTGATTCACATGAGGCCTTTACAGTGAAAAGCCACTGGAAGTCGTTTCAATAATATTCAGTTTACACCAAATGCAACAATGGTCATCTTTGTTGTACTGCATGATGAAGGCTGTATCGCCTCAGAAAAAATTACAAGGGAAGAAAGGAATTGAGGACAAAGTCATGCTAAGTATATGATATCGGGATGCACACAAGAACTTGGATGTATCTCTTAGTTGGCAGTATTATAAGGACAGCTCACTACAAATGTGGCAGCAAAGACTGGCAGGTCTATTTATCCTCCATAAGCCACGAGAGTGCAGGAAAGACATCAGGTACTTCCAGAGAAAAGCAGCAAATGACAACCTCTTTGACATATGTGATGGAGACAAATTTTACTAGAGAATATTCATATTGTTGATATTTTGCATAGCACAGCTTTACAAGACAATTCAAAAGAAGATGATGGTAAGGTCCATACATTCTGCTGCCTCTAAGTTTCACTGCAAATATTTTGTGCAGTTTGTGTTGTCAATTCTCCATTTTTTCAATTTTGTTAAGTCATCTAACGTGACATGACAGTGCTACGTTGCAATGGTCACAAAATATCATATATGACAACCTCACAAGGCTAAATACCCAGAAGCTGAGCCCGAGCATCAGCAAAGCTTATGTTCCTAAAGAAGCTTGAATATTTTCAAATCCAGCTCATCTCACAAACACACATAAGCATTTCCATAAAGCAAGATTTCCACTTAGACCCAGAGATTTCCAAGATCACCTTCTCCTAACACATGTTGACAGGCTGGAACAGAGAATTAGTGGCCTCCAAAGTTCTCATGAGGGCTTTAATAATCTCTGCCTCCTCCCCACTCTCCTCTAAGGGTCTCCAGGTCTCTCTCTCATGTCATCTTTTGGTTGTGGTTTTGATTTTACTTTTTACTTTTTCTGAAGTAAACAACTATTCAGTATAAAAACGGGGAAGAAGAAAATAGAACAAGAAAAAGGAGGAGAAAAAAAAAGGAGGAAGAACTTATGTATCTGCGGGGAGAGCCAAATCCAATCTCTAATCCTTTACAGAAGGAGTCTTGGAAACTCACCTTCTCTGTCCTGCAGTTATTGAGACCCAGGCTATTGACAACGGCCACCTTCCCATCCAACACCTGTTGTTCCCTCCGAAGTTGCTCCTTCATCTGTCGGGCCTCCTGGATTGCCTTGGTAACAGCATCGTGGTCATTTAAATAACCTGACGATGTGATAGAAGAAAGGATATCTTAAAAAAAGAAAGTTACAAGAAAACACTTTAGCTTTCATCAATAGAATGCACCAACAGTTTATCATTATAAATGAGAAAGGGTTAAAAGGTAATGCCCAGAAACCCATCCATGCTTTGTAATTCTCTTATTATTACGATAGAGCCACCTGGATAGAAACCTCAGTGCCAAAATCATTGTCCTGATATTTGATCCCATTAGTTTCAATATTTCCCTGATGCTGCAGAGGTTAGCCCTGTGGTTTGCATGCAGCAGGATATAACCGGATAAGAGTTAGGGGAAGCTTTGATCATGCCAGCAATCCCAAACTCTTAAAAACATTTCATTCTTCCCCTTCTTAAAACTTGTGAATACATTAAAATAAACCACAGGTGGCGGTGGTTTGCTATAGATATGAAATGCATAATGCCTGGGAAGAGAAACCTCATCCACCGAATGCTCCCCACCACCACCTGTCATTCAGAAATGTATAAGAAACCACAGCTACATAGATCTACATTCCCACTCCTATTCATGCTGCTAATAGTAGGTCAAATGTCCACTGTTTTGCTGCAAATTCACAGCCTAGGGCTTAGCCTTAGTAGTCACTGAATTATTTCCTTTTAAAATGTTACAAGCATCACCGGCACAGCTAATACTATTTAATTTTATATGTGACACTTTGTCGGTTTTTTCCTTTAGCGTACTGTAGATTATACTTATTATGATCTGCATGTGATTTGTAGGATAGAATACTGATGGGTGACTCCAAGCCCCAGTCCATTTTTCAAACATTAAAGAAGAGGCTAATATCTATCAATCTCTCTCCCCTTCTCCACATCCCCACACGTGCATGCACGCACACACTTCTTTCTGTCTTTTAACTAGGGCATAAAAACGGCATAAAATGAATCCGTAATATGAAATTGCCCAGAAAAGGGACTTCTGTTTGTGACATGAGGCTAAATCTAACCAGATCCATTGGTGAATTGTGACAGATGGAGGGACTGTGAGACAGAAGGCAGGCACTAATCACACACAAAATGACCGGCTTGCCTCAACATGTTCCATGGATTCCAGCAAACTTTACACCCTAATCCATTTTTAGAACAAAAAACATCTGGGCCATAAATCCTCTAATCTGCCAAAACACGCTATTAAATCCCATGATTTGTTGAAAAACACTAAGATTAAAGAAAGGAAATATAAAATGGCTAACTGCCGTGTTAGGAAAGTGTTATTAATACTCTTTCTTTGTCTCAATTATGAATGTTCTGTTCCTAAAGAGCCTTGTCTAATCATGTCAGATTACACATCCTTGTTGTATTGCTAGACTCTTCTATCTGATCTGCTGATTGCCAAAAAACGTAGGACATTGTCTTGCTGCTTAAAACATTTCAGGGGAAGAAGCTGATGTCAGATTAGTTCAGTGCTGCACTGCTGTCAGGATTTTAGTTTAGTTTGTCGTTTTATTAGTGTTTTTTCAGACTGTAGACAGAATAGGACTGGCATTCCCATCCTCCTTGGCATGCAAAAACTGGAAAGAAAAGTTTCTGTGTGGTTTGACTGTTGTTAATTGTACTAACAGCTTTTGGGTAAATATCCAGGAACCCTGAGAGTTTTATATAAAATAACAACCCCCATTGCTTTTATCAAATGACCTAGTTCAGTAATTCCCAGCCAATGGAATTCTGGTAATTCCAGCTTTCCCAGCATAAGGCAGGATATAAGGATATAAGGCTGCACCAGCATAGTGCTTCCAGCTGGATTTTTTTTTTTTACCTCCATTTTATCAACTTGCTTGGTTTCTTCCCCACTTTGCATCTGTTACTGATCAAGCTTGCATGTAGTCAGAATAAATTAAAAAGGATGCAAACAAACAAACAAACAGTAGTATTAGTGCTGGTTGTGCTCTTGATTAGGCTAGGTAAATACTTTCAATCTGTAAAATACAGTCAAATTTGCCTAGGAGCTGGAATTCATGCCCTTCTCCAGATTATTTGGCTTTTCCTGAATACTGCTATCTTTGAGACAGTTTGGCACATGACAGTGAATAAAAGCAAGCACTCCTTATGTTTTTCAGTAGCTGCCAAGATGCTGGTGTGCAGGGAAATGATTAATATAGAAGCGAGTTGAATGTAAATTATTGTTGTTTAGGGTAGGTGGTGAATTATTGACAGAGAAGGGAACTGCATTACACAAAATGCACTTAGTTACAAGGATTGCCAAACTAGCATAGAGATGTTGCAGATAATGGCAAAGGGCAGAGAGAAGTTGTTTCTGTTTTTAGTACACGGACATATGCCTGTTCCCAAAAAGAAATGCTTGGATTTAAAGTCATACATGAAGCCATGACATTTGTGACTGCTCAGTCTGTAGCATAATTTGTAAGCTATAAGGATAGCTCTAGAAAAGGACTACATATCTCTATGCCCGAATGCAGCTATACTGTTAATCACAGGAGGCTGTAAGTTTACATCCTCCAAAGACAACTGAACAATACATGAGCATTTGTCCATGCCACGAGAACCAAGCAGCCTGAAGGACTGCTTTCAGAGAACATTTTTATTTTGAAATTAGTGGCACTAACAAGTGACAGATCAACTGCATCTCAGCAAGGTAGGCGGTGCACATCTAGGTCAGAAAACTTGTGTTTCTCTACCAGTTTTAGGGACCTTGGTCCTATTGCTAAAAATGCTACTAAATTTTTTTGTGGTGTAGCTCCTATTGAAGGGTGAGTTGAAATTGTGCGCACACTTCTGTAAGATCATCACACGGCTTTAACATGCTTACAAGTTTTATTTGCTGTAGCTTTGGTTGGATATGACCTAGCAGCTTGCAGGAAAAGATTGTAGAGTATTCACATAATCACAGAATGGTAGGAGTCTGGAGCCTTTTATTCTTCTATTCCTTCATTAAAGGACAGACCTTTGTTAGAAGTATGCAATGCCTGTCCAGTTCCTGCACCACAGTTAAAGACTGCTTATCTTATATATAGTATGCAGTGATACTGCTCAGCAACCTCAAAAAGTCACTTTCTATATTTGTAGCTGAGAGAGATACAGCAGTGAACGCTATGTCATTAACAATAACTTAAGTATGTTATCTTTTGCTCCACAGTTTTCCATGGTTTATTAATGGTATAACACATTAATTCTTCTTACAAGACTGACCTTTAAAGCTCCATTCATCCTCACAGCTTTTATCCAATTACATTATCACTCATTACAGGTACAGCATTTCAAAATCTGCATTTTGTTAAAAGAAGTAAATTGCAGGGGTCTCAAACCTATGAAAAATATCAGGTGTGTAGGGAAAGAAGACTGGAGAGAACAAGAGATGTCCTGCCACAGAGAAGTAGGTCAGATGCTTAACTTTACATCTAAATGTGATGCTCACTTCATGAAGGACAAAACAATGGATGTGAAGAAAATTGAAACTTGATGCATTGCACATAGAGAGCAGTGGGACCAAGCAAATTAAAGATGATAGATATTATTACCTACCACGGCTAAAGAGGGTAGGGTTAATAGTAATACATACACTAGCAATGAACTATGTGGTATTTACAAAATGTTCATAAAATTGTAACATGTCATACCAAATAAAGTGATTTTCTTTCCTAAAAGGCATAAAAATATATTCTTTTATATGTGTAACTCCTGTCAGCATTAGCAATAATCATGTATGCACAGTGGGACGGTAACATAGTGGCCCCTAGATCTGTTTTGATCGTTGGACTTAAATATGGGTCTTCATGGTTGTCTATATAGGTAGAATATGGATTACAGAAATCTTGGGAGAGATCTATAGAGACACACAAAAAAATTTTCCTGCATAGCACTGGGATATCACAGAAACAGCTTCTGATAGGTTTGACCTATGGTGTCTTTTGTTCTGTGTGCTATCTCTGAAAGTGGCCAGCCGGAGATGTTTTAGCAGGAACAAGACATATGGAAGCAAAGGTACAGCAATCTACAACAACTCCCTAAGCATAGTTTGATTTACATCCTGAAATTTTAATCCAGGTAATACTAATAAATAAATGTTAATATTTTATAATTTGTTAGCATTTAATAACAGTATTTTATAATAAATAAATATTCATAAATAAAATATTTCAGTTAGAAGGGTGAAGAATGGAGTGTGTCCACAGTTTACTTACACACAAGAAGAACAGTGCCTTTAACACATCATGCTTTGTCAAATCACCATTAGGACTGTTATTATTTAGATGGTCTTTAGGTAGAGAGGTAATTTTGACAGGAGGAAGAATTAACGCTATTTTGCGGAACAATGTTAAAGATGGCCAATCAAGACTTTTTTTGCAAGACAAAAGATCAAACTAGTTTTTTTTGAAAGAACTTGGTGATTATTTTGCTTATTAAAGCAACCAAAACTACCGCTCCATGCAGCTTTTCAGTGGACTAAACACTAAACCTGTAATTTTGCAAAAATGTATTGGCATATATAGACTTTTAACTTAAAAGGATTTTTTTTCAAAGTTTATGCATCACTTTTAGAAAACATAGTAGAATATCATGTGTCCTTAATGCCCACTATTAGACAAGTTGCTGTCTTTAATATGTGACGTTAAACAAACAGAATTTATTAACTGTTATTGATAGAGCAGTATCTGAAATAACACAGGTTTTTGTTTTCTGAGTCTGTAAAAGTTGATATTTCCCAAAATCATAGGTCTCTGGGAGTTTCTTCACTGATATCAACAAATGTAGCGCTATGTTATGGTCAAAGCATGACAGCTCATGCACCATGGCTGATAAATACCCACTTTCTAATAACATCTATTAATTGTTATAAGGAGTGGCAAATGAAACTGAGCTTACCTATTGTGTTAGATCTGGCTGAGGGACTAGTTAATGTTGCCGGCACAGAAGATTTTAGTGAACTGGCCCCACTATTTATTCTCAGAGTTGGCATATGAGGCGAGGTGGGTGATGTGGGAGACTTGCCATCAGATGTCTTGGGTTTGGCTGAAAGGTTCAGAGGCTGGGCTACTTCATCCTACAACAAGTAGAAGAGAAAAGAATGTTATTAAAAGAACTGCTGTTGGCACAACACTGTCAAAGCAAAGACAGTTGTTTTCAGCTCATATGAACTTCTAAACCAGAAAGGTTGTATCATACATATTAAGATCAAATGTGATACCAGTTTGTCATTCCAGTTTGGAACTGAGATGACTGATAAACTGGAAAATTAGCATAACATGATCAGAGAACATCCCCCATTTGCACGTTGTATGTAAGAATTTTCTCTGAAGAAATGATTCAAATATATCCTTCTATGATGGAAATGAAAAGCACGTTTACAGTTATATTTTATTGTCATTTTAAACTTGATATGGATGAAATTTATAAGAACTGAAGAGCGTTTTCACTTAAAATTCCACAACCACAAATCAAATTGGGCAAATGTGTTTGAGTGAATGGGCGTTCAGCTGGTGTTACAATAACCTGTATAATTCTGCATAAGCCCTTAGATGTTTTTTGGGGTGTGTGTTCTGTGGAGCTGGATTTCCAAGATTTCAGCAATTATTATTATGCAAAAATAGGGAAAATGGTGTGACATTTTTTTCAGGGTAACTGCAATTATTCCTAAACCTGGCTTCATTACACAGAGTAACAGATACGGCTATAAAACACATTAAAATACTAAGTAATTTATGTTTGTTTGACAACAAGGGGGAGAAAAAAGGGGGGGAGAAGAAGATTTTCCATAAGGGGGACATTTTAGAAATTATTTTAACGGACTTTTAAATAACCAGTATTAATGGATAAGGTATTAGGTCCAACCATCACACATTAGCGCATCTTTCCTCTAGCACTGTGATTAGGAAAGACATCCGTTACCTAGTGGGAGTGTTACAACACACAACTTAGGTTTCAGCTGTAGGCACTGAAGCAGCTGATTCTGATCTCCCCAGGTTCTAAGTACATTCACTGTTATTGAATTATTCCTGATTTACAATGATGCGAAGCTGACTGGAATTAGACTCATAATGTTTGCGTGTTTTACTGTTACCACTAAGGTATCTGTAACTACTATCTAATAATACTGATTCTTTTCCACAGAGGGTGGTGTGCTGCAGTAAAGAAGGAATTTTATAGTTGCCTATCACTTGTGGAAGCATGATGTAGATGTATGCATCCAAACACTGGACTCTTCCATCACCTAAAAGCAGCAAGCTTTGAGCAAAGCATATTTTATTATTTGATTATTTCTACACTTTTGTAATAGTTACGGTGAAAAATAAATTAAATCTTAGAAAACAAATGTATCGGGGACATTGTGGACAGAGCTATAATCCTTAAAGTGGTATTTAAGCTGTCCTAGATGCAACTTGTGCATAAAGTAAAGGGGGGAAATATCAATGCATACATGCACTTAAAAGCCTATATTCTGTATACTCAGAAGCCACTTAGAAGGCAGAGTTCTGCTGATCTTTTAGGAGACTTAACGCTCAGGGTTAAAAATGTTGCTCAGTTCAACCAGCATTTGCCATTTTAAGAAGGTATTTGTTATTTACAGAAGTACAAATCCACCTGTATTAGAATAAAATAGTTGAATGTATTAGCCAAATAAAAGGGGACTTGCTCTGCTGTTCCACCAATTTCAATTAAAAAACCCAAAACCACAACAGTGCAACTGTAATGTTGTAAAATCGGTAATGAGATAGTTGCATAAAAGTGTAAGTACAAACTAGCCAATGAACCAAACAAAGTGACCCTTTGCCAGACCAGGATCCCTGAAGAGTGAAGTGATCTCTTTGGAAGACGGTATCAAAAGCAATGCAAGCCTGCCCACACACTTGTTTCAGTTCAGTTCAAGACTGGTTAGTTTCCATGTATATTCAGTTCTTGTCCTCTGCTCTAAGCCACAACAAAAGGGGCTATTTAGTTTCTGATATAGTAGTCAAAGTTGCAGTGTGCTCTATGGCCACTGGAATCCCAACTGAAAGCAGCACTTCAGTTTATATGGAGAGAGCAACCAGACCCTGGTGGGAATAGCTCTCAGTCAGTGCAAAGTCATCTTGGATTCCAACCTGCATCCTCATGCTAAAATGATTTTTTTTTTTTTTGGTCTCGTCCTTTCAACTCAGTCCTTCAGCCATCCTGTCCCTATAAAGTTCACTACTTTCCCTTATCTCACTTCTTCTCCCTTTCCTCAGATCTTGTGTTCCCTTTTTTTTGATTGGTGTGAAGGCAAAGTCTTGTGCAAGACCACTACAGAACAGAACAGTGGTTTTGGTCTCATTTAATGTAAGTTAGAAATGATGGGGGTGTTTTTTTTCCATTGTAGGCATCCAGCAATGAAACTCTCTGCGCTGCAACTGTTCTTGGTAGTAAGAATGCTCTTCTTCATTCAAGTCAGCACAGCCTTGTCTGGAGCCAAGAAGGATAAGGCCTTGTGGAAATAATAGAAGTCGACAGTTCCAGAGTTGATAAATGTCATTTCAAATTGCCCCTTCATTCACTTTCATTGTGTGTTCAGGCTAATGGTAAATTAATCAGAGGTCACAGAAGCTTGGTTCTCATAAAGGAGGATAAGTAAACAATTTTCAGCTATTCTATGTATTTACAAAATGACATTACTTCACTGTTTGCTGTACATAACATTTTCACTTTTGCTATTTCAAAGAGCATTCTTAAACCCTCACCGGAAAACAAATACATTAAAAATTTAGTCAGAGAGTTTAGAAATCCTACGGTGGATCATCAGTTGATAATAATTTAAGTAATTTCCTTTACCACACTGGTCTACACTGATTTATTCCATGGGAGTCTAAAAAGTATCTAGGAGACAGATAATAATATACAATCGCGTTAAGGGTAAATATGACTGTTAGGGTCTTCAATCCTATACTCAGTGAGAAATTTTACTCTTTTTCCTATTTGCAGACATAAATTCAGAACTCTCTGCTTTTCCGGTTTAAATCAGGAACTGTACTGTCTTCGTTATTTATTTGCACCTGCATAACCATAAGGAGAATTAAGTGTTGGCCGACCTTTATTTGTAACTACAAAATCTCCCAGCTAACATTCTGCCACGTTATAGATTAGCAGGCTTCACTCTCAGTTATATCAAGGTTGTTTATAAGTGCAGCATGACAGCTAGGGCAAATAAGAGTAATAAAAAGAAATAAATAGACGTACCAGGTAGATGGTATCTTTTAACAGCCAGGAGATTTGATTTTATACAGTGGGATCACAGAATCTAGAACTGCTCCCTGCACTTAGTTTTTATTAGAGAGAGAGCTCAGTATTGATTGCTCCCTGCCTTTTTTTTGACATGCAGTTATTCTAAGATGCCATTGATAAGAGTTTTTTTTCAAGCGAGTATTTTTTAGAGTTAAACAAAGTCAAACACTTATTTATATAGCAGCCAAAGTGATTAATACTTAGACCAGAGGACATTAAGACCCAAAATGCTTGTAATAATATAAACACAGGTGTGATGAAAGTAAAATATGATCTTGGTTAAAGGTTATGAAATGCTTCCTTTAAAGTAGCACATTACATTTGTCTAACAAAACAAAACACGCACGTACAAATATAGAGAATAAAGCATAAACAAAAACACATGATGGAGAGCTAATAAAATGAAGTACCCACAGCAAAAGCAAAGCATTGGTAAAGAGATTCCCATAATCTGTATCCCAGCAGTATCAGAACAGTCACTGTTTTGGGGAGAGCTGGTGGCTTCCTTCCTGGGATTGGAAGACTGTCATTAACTGAAACTTAAGACCTTGGAGAACTTCAAATACTTGTTTTGCTCTAGATTTTTCTCCCAGCTGATCTCAAGACATATGAAGGAAGATGTAAGCACCTTCCACCTACACCAGAATTTGAGCCATAAACAACACATTCAAGAGTTCTATTTGGTATGTTCACTCACACTCACTCAATTTATATAATTTTGAGATTTCATACTTAAGCATCAGACATTGAAAATCCCCAAATGTAAGTGTCTGACAAGCAACATTTAAGCAGAAATACTGCTGGTAAGTTGAGTGTGCATCACATTGGTTTTATAAGGTTCGTATGGTCCTTTGAAAAGGCAAAATGCTAGGTAAAGAAAAAGTGTTTGTTAATATGTGAGGAAAGATGCAAGAAAGCGGAAAAGAAAGGATTTAGTCACAGTCATACAGTAACGTAGCAGCAGGTTTCAGATAGACCTAGGAATTCTGACTTGCAGTCACCAACGCTACAAACAGTTGGCTGAAACCAAAATTTCTGAATCTTTCAATAATGCTCTATTTACTTCCTCCTAAGATAAAAGATTAATTTATCTCTGTGGAGAATAGGTATCTAAAAGAAGGGAACAGAATCTGATTTTGAGAATGTCTCTAAATTGTTTATTCAAAATAGCACTATTTCAACACCAAAAGGTGAATAAAAGACTGCTAGCCTAGATGAATGAACCAGTCTCAGAGTAACAAGAAAAGTGGGGTAGTGGGTAAGAACCTAAACGATTCATTTGGGTTTATTAATCTCATTTCTTTTCATATACTTTAAAGATTAGTATACTATTAAAATACAGTAACACAATTATTGTACTGTCATTTGAATCCAAGTGCTGTATCCCACTGTGGTACATACTGAAGGTCCAGGTTGCACGGTTTATTACAAAACCATGAACTACTCTGTGCTCATCTGACTGGCAATACAAATGTGCCTAAATGACCTGGCATAAGCACAGCCTAGCACGCTCTACTAAAGAGGCTTTTCATGACCTTTGGGAACACATTTGCCACATCTTGCTGCCTATTTAAATGACCTTGACAGTATAAATTACAGCCAAATGAGTTAGAAATAAGAAGCTGGAGAGGGGGTTTCTAAAGGAATGCCTCTGCCACCTCACCAGAAACAAAGCCTCATTCCCCTACCCTGTTTCTGTTTCGTGGAGATCTTCATTTCAACAGAAATGCAAAATAGGGAGCTCTCACTGGCATGTCTAAGGCAGAAGACAATGATGCTATTGTTGCCTACTGAACAATACAGCCAGTCAGTGGCTTATCCAGGCTTATTCAGTCTTGTGCTCATCTAGAAATGTCTAACCGCTACATATTAGAAACTGAGGTGCAACGGCATATATGTAAAGAAAATCCTTCAGCATCACTGTCCATAAGACTACAGTTGTCCACACAGTCACACAAAGATACTGGCAGCTTCCTTCATATCCCCTCCCCTTCCTCTGAAGCTACTCAGGGTGAAATTATCAGTTGTGATAATAAGAAGCCGAGAGGTAAAGGCAGTTGTGAAACATGTTGTATAAATGAATCATGCTGCTGATATTATCCTCACTGATGAAATAATTGTATTAAATTAAGCAGGGATGTTCACATGACAGGATGGGTGAATTAGATAATGCTCATCTGCAGCTGTACCTCCTCCTGCCATATTCTCAAGTTTTGATTAAGAATAATGTCTCCCTTCCTGAAAAGGTGGAAATTTCTTTAACTACACAGAAAAGGAGAGGTAGCGATATAAACAGGCATCTTGGTTACAATATGATAAGAACCACAATAAAATTATTCTTCACATCAGAGTAATCAGTTTATCTTACTCTTGCTCAAGAGTTTCAGTGCCAAAAGCAGAAGGTACAAATAGACTTGTCAGAAAGGAAAAGGTACCAAAGACGATAGAGAGGGCAAATATTAGGAAGAAATGTCTTCTTTCTTTCTAATCCTGCAAAATACACAGACTTTTTCTTCAGTGATAGCTTCAGAAACATCTCAGTCTGAATTTCTGCCTATTATCTAGAGAAAATTTTTTTATGGCGTTGCTTTGCTGCCTAACTTTTCCTGAATGCATCACCCTCAGAAAGTAGACACTTTTTCTTGACTCACCCAATCAAAGTTCCTTCCAGTCCTTACTTGATAGTGCCCAAGTACTTGATAGTACTCTTATTCATTCGGCTCAAAACAAAGCAGGGAACTGAGCTGCCTTACGCTTGTGACAAGTATTATTTTAGTTCTCTCATCGGCTTTTTTTTTTTTTTTAGGGAACTATTCAACGAACAAATTGCTCCCAAATTCTGATTTATACACTGGGAGTATTCTTGTAGTCTCCATTCCTGTTCACAAGGAAAACTGGTGCAGGAACAAACCATCTAAATCTGTTTGTAGTACCAGGAACAGACAGGATTTTTTCCTGTCCTTTCTTACAATGCTAGGGGCTCTCAGTGAAGAAATTCTCTGGGGACTCTGTCCTCTCAGAAAGATCCCTAACATCTTCCCCTTTCGTTTTTCTTTATAGTAAGCCTAGCTGCCAGGCAAGAAGTCTGCAGTTACAAAGACTAATTTGCTGCCCTGGAAACCCCAAGCTTTGATTTTGTCTAGTCCACATGTCACTGTAAAATAAGAGAACTGCTGCGTGGTTTTCCTCTGTATTTAGCAGTGTTTTTTCCTGAAGTCGTACACAGGATTCACAAACAGATGTAGTCAAAACAAAAGAGAGGCATGCAAAATGACCTGTCTATAAACATGGAAGGCCCTAGGAGCTGGATGCCTTCCCCTCCTCCTCACAACCTTTTTATCCAATGCACAACATTAACTCTGTAGTATCGCTCTAGTCTGTGAGCCATAGATTACAGATGCTGAAATAACAGACGACCAAACACTAAACAAGTCTAGGATCATTTTAGTCCTCCAGCTAGCTCAGATATGGAAGAGCGTGGGCTGTTTCAGCTGCAGGGCAGCCTGAAAGCAGTGTCTGTGGAGAGAGCTATGTAACTTCTCCTCAAAGTCCAGATCCAACTATGACCTGGGGCAAAGGCCTTCATTTTGTGTTGCAATTAGTCATAACTCAGCACACGGAACCCTAAAAGCAACTCTTTTAAAAAGTGTTTAGGAAAGACAAGTGCTGCACTGGGACACATCCTTTGGGGTCTCGTGGAGCTCAAGGTAGGCTGTCTGGCCAACAGAATACACTAGGGCATGCAGCTTAGCAAAATGAGCAGACTGGTATGTGTTTACCCAAAACTCATTCATTTAGTACTCTCAAATCCTCAGAGTAGCATCCTCCAAACCATTCTTGCAGCTTCTGGCTGCCTTTGGACTGCCAAAACGCCCACCATCCTTGTGAAGTCTCCTGGTAATCTCCACAGACAAATAGCACAATATGTTTAAGGAAAGCAACTGGTATAAGATTTCTGGGCTATTTTTGCTTGATCGTGAGTTTTCAGTCACACCAACCTCTAGGGAAACCAGATGACTTACAGATGCTTATCCCAACTCAGATCCAATCTTCAAGCATTCATTTTCATCCATACAAAAGCAGCTGACTTACTCCTATTGTTGTTATTGCGCAGTTTGGGCATCTGCTTTTGTGTTAGACTGAAATAAGCAGAAGTGAGAGCTGCTCATCGCGCTGCTTAGGACCCAGTACGTGGATTTGTAGTACAGCATGAAGCAAAACTGCATGAACAAAGAGCTTTTAGCATTTGCTTGCACCTCATAATGAAAAATCTCCTTCTCATTCTGCATCTCCAAGTGAGTGAAAATTTGACTCAGTAGCCTCATTTACAAGAAAAACCGCCAGTGACACTTGTTCTGAGCAAATTCTGCCAGGTTTTGCTGAAATGAGAAGGGTCCATGTTGAGTAAAGAGACAACATGAGCCAATGCAGACAGACTGGCCACTTGGGATTCCGCTAGCCCATACTTTGTGCCAAACTTGGGTCCTGTTGTTAGCTTTTTGCTTCTAATAATTATTGTTCAGCTGTATTTCTCACATCACTGCTGTACCTATTTATTTGGTATAATGCTATTAATGAAGCAGTTCCCTAAGAAGGCTCAAGTCAGCTGCTAAGCAGGAAGAGTGACTTAGGCACAGGTCAGCAGGGACTGACACAGATATTGCAAATCTAGAGGAGGAAGACAACAACTGTTTTTTTCAGGCTTTTAACCAGGTAAATCACTTTACAAGAGGTAAAAAATATTAGGAAGTATCACAAAATTACGGGGGACAGGAGGTGAAAGGATTCTTCCCAGAAAGAAGGCTTTCTTCAAACTGCCCCTGCTGAACTAAAGTGAACTAAGGCAGTAAAGTGCAAGAGGGAAATAAAAATCACTTCTCCAGTGTACAACAGGTATATCAATTTATTAAACTTCAGCTTTTGCCTTATTTTACAAATGGGAAGAATACTGCACAAAATGCTACATTATTTGCCTAATCTCACACAGTGAGGTAACAGCTGAGTCATATGGAAAAACAGAGCAATTGTCACTTTTGCTCAGACCAATTTTTGGGTTTCCTTTTTTTTTTATTTTTTTGATATTGTACTGAACTTCCCAAAATGCCTGGTTGCTTCAACAAAAGTTGCAAGAAACGTTGTCAGTCAGTTTGATCTGTGGCATGTATTCCTGAACTTGTGCTGGGTAAAACTGGAATGGTCTGTGCCCTGAAGCATGACACCTTGTAGCTTGGGTCTTAGCTAGTTATCCTTTTAAATCCTTGCTACATAATTCTGTCTCACTAAAACCCAGAACTCTAAAACATGTGGTGTCATGTCCTCAATAATGTGCTCTCCCACCCATAACAAGGCTGTTTAAAACAGAAATAGATAGTAGACTGGATTTTGTTTGCTGCCTAAATTGAACTTGGAGTCACCACCTTCCAGTGAATAACCTCCAGGAAATGTTAAGCAGAATGAACAGCAATGAAAACAACAAAACCTGAAAGGATGGGGAAGGACTTGGAAGGAAATAAAACAAGGACCTGCATAGCCAAACAGCATTACAAACTGGTACATTTTAAATGAACAACAAGAAAACAGAAGCCACACTGATCAAAGCCTCCCACCTCCTCTCTGTGGTGGATGACACCTTCGCTGGGAGCACACCACCACCTCTAACCCCACACCTGCAAAAGGAATTAATTTCAAAAAGAATACAGACCAAAGCGTACCATATCAAAACAAATTAGCAACAGACCCCTCCTCCTGCTGTGGTCAGGCAGGAGAAGCAAAGATGCTGCATGGATTCTAAGATGCACAGGGAGGAAAAAAGACAAAACAAAGCCAAACCCCAGCTGTTGAAAACTTTAGAAGAAATAAGTCAAAAGAGCTTGAAAGAAAAGAGATTTCAAACAGCTTGGACAACTAGTAGTGGGCTAAGACTTTCCTTTTCAAAAACCACCTGTGCTTTCTCTGACTTTGGAAATCTCTGTGTAGTCTAGGTAGATTTTTCACGAAGAGAGGCAGCAATGTATGCAGCACTACAAATAAGTAGTGCGAAGATAACATGCACTGTTTTTATTTATAGATACATACAACTGTAAGAAAAATGTCAAAATATGTTTTGCAAGTGTAGATATGACCTGCTTGACAATTTGTTTTTCCAACTAATAGCTTTTCAAAGGGAAACTATCAACATAAAACTCATCTGTCTTTAATGCTTGTGTGCTATTAACAACATCTCAGATCACTGAAATCAAAATGATTTTACAACTCTGTCTTGCTGGATATTTTTTCATTTCACCTCCTTTTAGTAGTAAGATGAAATCTCATCAGCAGTTCCAGAAACTAGAGCAAGTTTAACGTACTGTAGGGAATGTTCAAAGCAAACACATGCTCCATCACCGAGTACAGCACTCATAGAAAATGAATTCATTTAATACTTACGCCCCACTCACATAGGTGGGGTTAACTACTTGAGCATACATGTGTTGGGAAAGGTCATTCCTTTTTCTACGCCACAGTCATGCTTTTTTTTTTTTATTGCTGATTCCTTGGGTCATACCAAAGAGACTCATGACTTTCCAACAGACTTTCTCTGTGAATTTGAATGAATCACTCATTATCTAATCTTCTGCACGGTCACATGACTTTGTAAAGTCATGTAAAATAGTGCCAAATATAAATTTTAGTGTCTTGCACAAGTGCAAATGGCTATAGAGAGTAAAGGGCCACCTATCTGTCTCAATTCTTTGCTTACAAAATTGGAGAAATTACCTCCTTTCATCTATGAAAAGGGTTTCTTCTACACAACGTGGGCATATATCATATATACATTTATTTAACTGCATGGGGACAACACTATTTACAACCCTTTAAGTTTAATATAACTATCCTAATGAACATATTAATCAACCATGATAATCATAATTCAAACAAAAATATATTACAGTTCCTTCTTTTTCTTTCTTGCTGTCAGTACTGAATGCCGACCACAAGCAGAACAGTGCTGAAGAAATACTCAGCCACCCCTTGGTGAATATACTTCAGACCCTGCTCCTGATTCACACCAGCAAAAATGAAATCACCGTCAGGACCGGTATCAGGGCCAAATTGCTGGCAGGCACAACGAACCACTAATTGCTGGATTCATTAGTAAGACTCATAGTTTGTCCCCATGAGATGCTGAACACTTTCAGCTCCTTTTAAAACCTAGCATCTTAGAAATTAAAATTAACAACTACAAACTAGTATTTCTGTTATACTGTAGAAACTCAGCATGAATCTGAAGTCAGATCACAAGAATGCCAAAAATCTATTATGTAAAATTAGGCAGATTTTTATCTACCATTTTCCTGTTAATTCTGGAGAACACGCATGCATCCATACACAATTGATATTCCATGCTGTTCCTCAAGACTAAACAATTGGTTAAAATAGTTTTTGTAAAGCTGAAAGAAGACAACTGCCTTAAAAAATACCTTTCAAATAGCCCCAGTATCACACTGTTAAGATTGGCCTATTCTTTTCAGACGTAAAACAAATGTCTATTTAAGAACACATCCAAGTGCATTTCCATCACTCAGCCAGAATACATTCACCTCCCAGAAGCTAACACTGTAAGAGACGGAAAGAGAGAGGGAGAGAGGGAGGAGACCTTTAGTCCACCTACTGGCTTCACTAAAGGCAATGAATTCAGCTCTAGCTCATTTCAAGTAGGTTCAATTGTGTCAAAGGTTACCCACAAGCTATTTCTTGATGATTTATAGCTGATGTCTACAGATCTCCTTTTATTTTAATGATGACTTCAATACAGACATTAAGACATTCTTTGTCTTCAGAGAAGTACATGAGAGAGAAGTTGACATCTTAAAAAAAAAAAATCCAAGAGGCTGATTGGCTATTTCTGAACAGGGCCAGCTCTGGGCAGTTTTTCTATCTTATCCAGAAGAAAAAGAGGGAGGGCAAAAGAAAAGCCCTCTTCATCCTTTTCTCCTGTATTAAAGCTGCTATGTTTTCACGACTTATTCTGGGCACAAATCCTAGAGCACTGACTCAACATGTATGTCACCAGTTAATTATGAACAAGACAGGACACTGGGATACTTGGTAAGCATAAGATAATTTTATCACTTCACCAGTAATAATATGTATTTATATAGCATTATTTTCCTCAGTGTGAGCCCAGAGCAATTTACAAAGTGAGTCTCAAATGATACTATCAGGGGAATCCTTCCACACAGCACTAAACTGTATTCATTTGGGGGTGAAGAACAACAGCACAAAAAAAGCAACAGTAATACATACTTCAATCACTTGAAATTGAAAATGTCATGCCAGTGAACCTCCTGAGAGTTGATCAAACACGAGATTATTTTAGCCTCAAAATTAGCCCATGCATGTGTGCACATGTGTCATTTGGGCAGATGAGGTCCGTGTGTATGTATGCCTGTTTGGCAATAATCATCTCTCTCACCAGCCAACCTCCATCAGGTTTGATCAAGTCCTCAAAAGTCCCACATCATTTGTGCAACATTTGAGCAATAGTAGAATACGGTAGGGGGATGTTCTAAGCTTCTGCCCTCAGCAGAAGACTCCAATGCCTACCCACAGTTTAACAAGCACCAAGGGATCCCCTGCAGGCAGCTATTCTACATGTCCAGCCAGAGTCCAAATGAAACTAGGCGTCACCACTCCTGATACTCTGGGAGCATCTTGCCCTTTTTATAACGAAGGCAGAAGAGAAATTAGCTATTCAGTTTGTTCTGTTCTGCAGGCCTCCGAATATCCGTGCTATTTTCTTGCTTAGGCTAGCAAAAATTATGAGGTTCTTGTATCCTTCACTTGCTAGCCCCACCGAACTTTAGGTGTTTGGTAAAATAGTGAATCTCCCAAGTACTACACCATCACATCATTCTGTCTATGAGCTGCAGTTCACTAGGAGGACTCATTTTGTGTAGAGAAATAACTGTTTCTAAGGCTGTAAAATTAAGAACTGTAAATCCAGACATGGAATTAAGTGGGAAATGGTCATGTAACACCATTTTAACTTTCGATATCATGAATGAAATGCTACTTGACACGCATTTCCTAGCCAAATGTACATGTTGATTTTTCCTGACCCCAAATGAGGTCTGTGCCTTTTATAGAGAAAGCTGGAAGCACAAGGTATCTGTACAATTATGATGAGTAATAAGGAAACAGAGATAAATGAATTCATTCCAGAGTTTTAATTGCGGATTCTCTTTTCAGTAGACATCAGAAAAAAGGATAGGACTACCCAAGAAGGGAAAGAAGATAATTTCAGAGAGGACTAGGAATATTGGAAACGGGCACAAAAGGGGGTCATTCTGATTCGCAAGCAAAGCAGAGAGAATAACCAAGTTTGTACTAGAAGGACTCAAGATTTACTGAGGCAAAGAAAGCTAATTTCAAATATTAACTTACAGCTGTAACCTGAAGTCTATACAGCTCTTAGCGTGGCTGAAGACAAAAATAATCACTGACCTAGAATAACTGCAGGCCTGAGAGCTCTACCTTCAGAAAGAAAGAAATTCACAAGAACCCAACCCAACAAAGTTACTCTCCAGAATTGCTATATACATGTGTTTTCTTCCTAATTGTACACTGAATTAAAACTGCTTTAGAACTACTGTCACTACATTACTCCCTTTTCCAGTACGCTGCTTCACAGTTTTCTCTGGAGCATTTTGGAAAGGAATAAATGTACCCCTGAAACTCAACTTTAAGTAGCTTTTTGTGCCAATCTTCCCATGGATATGTCATGTTGGGTTGTGTTTGTCACTATATAACTCCTGCTGTGTTCTGTTAGCTTGAAATCATGTAACACGATGTGGCTGATTCATGACGTGACATGTCACTGCCTGGCACGTCAGCTGAAAGCCTGTATGAACCCGTGTGCTACATCTCCATAAACTCATAGCTCCTAGAAATGGCCCCTTATTTTAAATCTACTAGCAGGTGCTGGCACATCCACTCAAAAAAGTTTAAGAAACACTAATAACTTACGAAATACCTGAAGTTATATTTTTTCTGTAACAAAGCTTTCTCTCCAGCGTTCCCATTAGAGAGAAGGTCTTCCCCGCCATGCACTCTGCATGTCAAGATACTGAGCAATCTTTTATCAAGGACTTTTTTCTTAACATTTTTTTTTTCCTCCCAGACATATCACTCATGGCATTAACTTATCTTTCCTTTAAAAGCACCAGAGAAAAATGTAGCAACTGAAATGAAACAAACTAAACTAATTCAACAGTACTAAAAGTGCACATTTGAATTCATAGTCTGGCTCCATTAGTGGATAAAGGCACATGATCAAGATCAAAATTTTAAGCTGGTTTCATATATTAATCCTGTCAAACTACATCAAAAACCCAAACCAGTTTATTGTGTCATCTTGCCCACCTCCTATGTTCTTTGGATGCTCTCAAATGTTGTTTCTGGATACTACTGAAGCACTTTTACTGGGAGATACTATGGTGAAAAGTCTAACTCTGCTGAGAAACATTTATGTCTTAGCAGAATTGCCAACATGAAGACTTCCATGATTTGAGAATGAAAATTAATTGCACTTGATTAAAACAGTAACACATAGATTCATTTTTTAGTGGCTTTCTACACCTTTCAGATGCACTTACACCAGTTTAAGTCTCAGCTTTTTCATTAAATAAGATTCTCACATATTCACATGACTCCAGGAGCTGGGACTTTTAAGGAAGCCATCCATTATAAAATTAAGTGATGTAGCCACACTGCTTTTTTGAAATGCGTGCACTCTAAAGTGACGATGCCCATATTTTTTTTCTGAAACCCTCTTTAGCCTGAGTTCCTTTTACACTAAATAATTCAAACTGCATCCTGTACAACAAATGTGGAGTTCTGAGAAACTTCAGTGAAAGATTTTGCCAATCACTTCATTTAACTCTATAGTCAATATTAAGATATAAGAAACTTGCCTTGCCAAGTCAATCTATGCACTTTCCTTTTGATTATTAACATGTGCCACAAAATACTGACGCACTTAAAGCCGAAGCTCTAAAAGGGAAAATTTAATTCCTGAAGTGAAGTAACTGGCTTCCTTCTAAATGGCACTGGTAGAATGAAAGTGCTCTGCTTCATTTCAAGCTATCTCCTAATACATGAAACCAGTATATAGCTACAGTACTATTATTTTGCAAAAGCCCGTAATCCTGGAATAAACACATACCTTGATTTAGAATCTAACAGCTCAGAGTCTAAAAAAACAAGCTTCTAGAATAAAGGGGTGATGACCCCCTTCCTTTAGAGGAATTTCATATAATGAAGAAATCTGGAAATTAATCTGATAATGGCATAACTGGCTAGTTTTGTTATCCATATTTAACTTAGAGCTAATATAGGAGCTTTAATATAGGAGTTAATATAGAGCTGTAGTCTTGCAGTGCTGTGAAAGATGCATACTGTGATACTTGGCAGCCCCTGGTGAAGAATGCGACATCCTAAGCTGAACTTCACGCATTTCTCCTCATGGCTGGTTCCTTTTCCAGAAAGAACCTTTCTTAAGTATTTTCCAACTCTCCCCAAAGAACAAGCCCACTCAAATATGAGGATGATCAATAAAAAACACTGCAACCAGAAAAATCTGATTTTCCTCTCTTTCATGATGCAGCTTTGGATTCTGAGCTCTCCTAAAGCTCTTTTACTGCTATTCTCAGGGCTGCGTGGCTATCTGGCAACATCAGCTCAACCGCCACCTTAGTGGCATTAAAAACACCTTGACACTGTTTTCTTGTTCGGGACTCTTCCCATCTCTTCTTCCAAAATGCTGCTTGTTCCCATTCAAGCTCTTTGTTCCAGGTGACACTAGCTGGGCAGTTTGGCCAGATTTCTGCAGAAGTTGGTGCTTAGGTATTTCTAGGTAGCAGAATAAGACACAGAGCAGAAATAAAATGTCAAGTCCTAGCACTCCTGAATGCCGAGGGATTCTGTAAGTGAACACAGCTTTAGTAGCTGCCTCTTGAAAGTAATAGTTCTTGGTGTAATACTTGGTCTTCAATATTAAGCAAATGCTGTGGATCATTTAACCAAAATTGAATGAAAACTACTACCTACTGCCCACCCCACCAACTTTCCCACTTAGGAAAGAGCGAGTGTTTTATTTATTCAAACCAGGTAAGGAAGGCACTAGCAGCAAGGAACAGTCGTGAACTACTAAGAAGCACACATTATGTGCTAGTCTTTATCACTTTGCTTTACATCGCTATTTTTCCCTATCTGATTTCTGAAGACCACTCTCTCAGAAATCCAGCAGTTTTGCTTAATTCATGTGTCTCACTTCTGTTTCATGATCACAGATTTCAGAGGGCTTCTTTTCCCCTCTTTTCTTTTCACTATGTTTTCTTCTGAGTTTTCATTATAAAAAGTGCCGACTGAGCCTGACAAGGGCTGACTGCCTGGCAACTCTGCATGAGAGACAGGTTCCTGCCAGAGAGACATGATAACAGGAAACAGAGCAGTGGAAAACATTCTAGAGCCCCTCCATATATTTAATTTATTTTGAGGAAAGTAGGGAGGAGTGGAAGGCAAGAACAATACTGTGAAAGCGTCTACCGCTGCTGCTGCTCTTTACATATCCCTATTAACATTGGTTTTATTGTTTGTAACAATCTATACTTTAGAAAAGAATGTTAAGAAGTTCTATTAATACACATCACTTAATTGCGCTCCAGTAAATGCTTTAAAAAGTCATTGTTTATATGCTTCGATATCACATATAGGAAGGAGAGCTAAGAAGAGGGAAATAGTCTCAAAGACTCTGTCACGAAGTCCACGTTTCACTAATTGGTATTAAAAGCATGTAAATCAAAGGAAAAATTTTTCCAGGTAAAGAAAGCTACAAGGTATCCATTAAGAATGGACACACGCACACTAAAGAAATAGCATAGCATGAAGTAACATAGTACAGATAAGGTAGATGAGGTCTCAGTTTACAGCTCCCTATGCATCACTGCATCCATACTATAAACTTTTCCGTCATTACCTTACAACTATTTCTAACCTATTTGATGAACTGACAAGGGGATTGGGAAATGCAAGCACTAAAAAATTTTTTGAATTTACTGCTTTATAATGTTCTAGTGTTGTTATTCTGGTGCTGAAAAGTCTAATAGATTAATTTACCAGGATTTTTTTAATCAGTGGCATATAAAGAATTGTGTCCAGCCTGAAAATTCTCATAAATAAGAGTCTTGCAAATCTTGGAGAGAAACCTTTTGTAAACACAGTCTCTATGTTTTAACAGGGATGGTGCATCTCACATCACCTTAATCACAGCTCTTGTTCTTCACTCTCAAATACCTGAGTACTCCCCTTAATGAAAATAAAAATGCCCTCATTTCCTGCTGCTTGGATAGGCATTCAGGAGCTGCTGCTTCAACAAATAAAAGAGGACAGCAATTGCCATTAGTATATGAGGCCTAACGTGCAATGGGTTAGTTTCAGACAGGTTCCTCTTCTCCTCCCTTCAGGGAGAAGAGTTTGGCCCCATCTAACACGAGCAGTTACACCCTTTAATCAACGTACAGAACCATGATCAGTCTTCCGAATCATACAACTATCCTGTTTGTAGCTTAAGTACTTCAGCGTTGTGCAGAACAATTATCTCATGTTTCCAAAAAATATTTCATATAACCAAATAAAAAGAACTGTTATGAAGAGGAAACACTAATATCCTTCTGCATTTGAATAGCAATGCATCTATCATCTGCAGAGCTGAAATTAAACACTTTCCTTTAACCAAAACCAGCAGTTCTGAGGGTACAAGGAAACTGTACATCTACTTATCAGATAGGTTTCTGCAACAGTCATAGCTTCAGATGGCAAGCAAGCTGATGCAACTATGTACATAATGGAGCTTAATGTTTTCCTCAAGATCTCCCCAGGATAATTTTTCACATCCTGTGCTATCATACAAAAGACAGAAATGAGTGGGAGTGAGAAGTGGAAGTTCTACTGGAGAATTTCTGGCCATTTTAAGGCAAATCTGTCCTGTGTTAGAGGGGCAAGCTCAAAGTCTTTGACTATAGGCGACATGAAAAATTTTCAATCTACTGTTCACTTTGATGATCAGAGGATCAGATAACATCAAAATAAAGTAGCATCTTTGGTAAAGGATTTAAGCTGATATATGTCTGGATATTGCAGCTGAGGAGAATCTGATCGTGTATATTCAACTGCTCGGTGCTGGTTTTGGCTTGTCTGAAATATATTTCCTTTCCTTGTCACAACTCCCAGGTGCTACTGCTGAGCAAATAGTAACATCACTGCCAGAAGTATTTGAAAAGAACAAAAAAAATTGATTTGGACAATCTGTGTACTGTTGCCATTGATGGAGACACAACTGTGAGTAGGGTTAGGGCTGAGGTCATAACAAGGTTAAAAGAAAAGTGCCCACGAATTCTCTCCTGTCACATTTCACACTGAACTGCTCTTGGTTTTCAGCAGACACTACAGACAATGCACTGTGCTCCATTAAATACAGGGAATCATTTAGCTACATTTACAAGCTACATTGAAATTCACTCCAGAATTACTGTACTTCAAAGGCTACATGGAAAGGGCTAGACTACTGCATCACACAGTCACTAGATGCTACATTTATACATGCAACATAAAAAACAAGGAACAAAGGCAGGAATGAATAGGGCCATGACTGTTTACAAGTGAGGATGATGTTGCTGTCCTTATTCAAGAGCATGACGCATCTCATCTGAAGTCAGTGAAGACTAGCTACCAGGTGAGAATTCTGGTAGCCTAGTAAAGGTCACCATTCAGATAAACATATTCTCTATAACATTGCTTCTTCCTATCTCCTGTGTGGCTTTGTACAAGCAAGAGGCTTTAAGTTAATCATAAAATGGACTGGCAGGTTATTCTGCCTACTCCTTATCTTCACCTGTGCATGTCCTCTCCTAATTAGCTGGGAGTGTGTAACCACCTCGAACACCCAACAGAGCAGCATGTGCAAGCATTTACAGGATCAAAAGCAAAATGTGCTTAAGACAGACTTTGGAAATCCAGCACAATTTGGCAAACTTCAAAGATAGTTGCCTTTCAAATGGGTTGTGGAGGAGGCCTTGGTAAATTTGAATGGTATGATTAGCATACCGGCTGTTTTTAAAACTGCTCAAGAAGAAGCTGTGTTAAAATCCATTTCCGCAAGACACACGCATTTTCTTTTGGACAGGCTCCACTAGCTCTGTTTCTTAAATCAGTTTTTCTGGCACAGATTTCTTCTTGGAAGAATGTACGACACCAGCTCAGTTTCCTAACCAAAACTTGACAGAATGTGTGCAGCACAGCATAATGGCATCTCTACTTTGTGGCTTCTTAAAAGTTACAGTATAGAAACCTAGGAATGAATTTGTCTATTGCAGGTCACATCTGTTAAAAGGCGAGTGAGACAAAGAGAAGATGCCAGGTTAGCCTGCCCAGCACAATGTTCAAACACTGGTGAGGGCCACTGATAAAAGGTTTGCCAAAACGGGAGTTGCCAAGGTCTTAGAGGAGTTTCAGGGATGTGTTCAAGTCTTACTAGATTTAAAGGATGATCCTTGGCAAACTCCCCCTGATGCTTTTCAGCATTTCTAGAGCCAACAGTTGTTCCATCTGCTGCTGAGGCTGACTTTGAAGAATCCTTGCAAAGAGCAGCACACTAACTTTAACACTATACAAGAGGGAAAAAAGCACAGCTTTTCAGAAGTGACCTAGATGTTTGCCAGTAGCTTGACACACTCTCAGGTAAGGCTGTCTCCTTGTCTCCAAACACTTCAGCGTATTACCAAAGCTGCGCCAGTGTAAACTGTGGCTGAAAATAGAGATTCAGCAAACAGCATCTATTGAAAGCTTGTCTAAGGCATTAACTGTTCATCTGTGGAGGTTTGACATACAGTAACAGTGAGAAAGACTACCGTGAACTAACTTCAAGAACCAAGTTGCTGCTGGGTATTTAAAACAAAAATAAAATTAAAAAATGGCTGTGAAACACAGACAGATTCTCCCTGACAACAGCTTAAATAAATAAATACATAAAAATTTTGTGAACACAATAAACTTTTGGAGCTATTAAACACAAACAAGCTTTGAAAAAGCAAAGGAAGGTCCACACAGACACAATGAAGGTGTTTAGCTTCAACACATAAGCTTCAGTTTCTGCCACTTTGACAGATCTGCCAGCCTGTGTTTTCTGAGCCAGACCATTGCGCTATTGTATAAGTTTTATTCTAATTACTGTAGGCTCTAAAAAGGTTTCTTTATCATTTAGTATTATAAATAATTGTGCTTCCAGGCTGGAGTTCAAAGCTCAGTATAGCATTCGCACACCACCACAGGCAGGTCAGGCGACCTTTTTCCAATTCTCCTTCTCTGGTGCTGAGGACAGACAAAGTGATATGTCTGTCATACGCCATTACCATTAGAACAGAATCTTGTTCTTTTATTACAACTGAACTCCGCCGGATTTCTCAGCAGGAATGCTAAGTGAAATCAATGTCTTGGATTTCCAGGCTGAGCTTGGAGGTCACAGCCACTCTATCATTTCTCAGCATTATCCTTTCTCTTTCTCCTGCTCTCTCTCTGAGCCTCCAACTGGCACACAGCAGATTGAAAACAGCATGCATCACAGGGCTCACGCTGCACAATTTTACAGCCTTTTGGAGCCCCCTTCCTTTCCTTGTGGCCCACTTTTTTTTTTTTTTTTTTTTTTTTCAGTTCACAAATAAGTTTTGCTTGTATCCTACAGAACAAGCCAAAGACACTGTAACACCTACAAATATGAAAAAGCAATAAAACACAAGGGAGAACAGAGCCGATCTTGACAGTTGCCAGTAAGACTGTTATGCTTGATATTACCAGTAGATAGGTTAGGCCTTCTAATTCCACAATTGCCACAAAATAAATACTGTATCCATTTAGAGCTCACCAGGCATTCTGCTTGTGCACTAGAGATCCAAAACCAACAACAGAACTTTAAGTGTAGTGGATCTAGAAAGCCGTTAGCCACACACAAAAAGCCCTTGTAAAACGCACAAAAATCTTTTGTTAACCATAGACATGATTTTTTGGAAACCCAAACCTATCATCAAGTGCTGCATGGCTTTGTGATTCCATGCTCTACAGTATATAAAAGAAGAGGTCAAGCCAAGGATAAACTTCGAGAAGTCAGAAAGTCTGCACAGAGGAGAGAAGAAAGAAAGCGTAGACCCAGAGCTTGATTCATTAACACAACAGCTACTGGTTCCACATCATCTATTTCATTCTTTGAAGATGTATCTCACTGAGCTGACAATGGTATTATTTATTTGTCTGGCTATTTATAATCTGTGCTGCTTTTACTGTTAGGGTAAAAAGAAGACACTACTGTCACTTCACAGAATCCTTTCTGACACGATAACGGACATAGACAGCATGCTAGAGGACGTTAAAAAGAAAGGACACATTTTTATCAAGTTTTTGCTGTCACCTAAACAGGACTGCAATTCCCCTGCATTCCTTAGCTAAATTCTTTCGAGTTGTTTTACAACAGCTAAGATGTGCCATTCATTTTGACTCGTCACTTTTGCTCAGCTGTGGCATATGCTGAGCACATCTTCTTCCACTGAACATATGTGTGTCTTTTTTCTCGTATAACTAGCCACATACTGGCAGCATTACACAGACATGACTAGAAGCTGCTAGCTTGACCTCATTTTTAAATGAGTATGGACCTAATTGCCCAGGTATGACCGAGATTACTCATCAGAGCCCACTGCGCGACAGACAGATTCCAGCCCTTTTCTATGACACAAGAGACATTGCTTCGGAGACCTGCTCCTCCACAAACTCTCACTGAACCCCAGGAAAGAATCTGGCCATGGATGAGATGCCCCACCACTTCCTGTCTGTTGTTGACACACTGCCTGATTCCGGTTTAGTGTTTTGAAAGGAAATGACAGCTATGGTCTGGAACAGGAGCTGGTCACATAAGCGGCAACATATTACTGAAGGTGGAAGAAACAGGAGTGTGATAGCTAAGACACTGCAAGGGAAACCACGGATCTTAGCCGAGGTGTTGTCTGTTACTGATGGCATGAATGAACCGTTTGGTGTTATTGTGCTGAGGTCCTCCCACAGGAAAAATGGCACAACAAATATCTTCCTGTTTCACGAAGCCATCCTGAGAACAAAGCTCCCTGCAACTGAAAGGCACATGATACCATGCACAGAAAAACCCACATGCAAGTACCCACATGGTCAGAAACGTAATGCTGCAGGGCCTGGTACAGTACCTTGCTTTTAGGTGGAGGGCTGTTTGTGCTCTTGTCTGTATGGATGCTGGTAGGCGATACAGCAGCACCAAGGTTACCCTGGGGTATGCCAGGTATCTTGCCTCCTGGAGACACTTGCATCGCAGCAAGTTGGGCAGCATACAACTGCTGTAAGAACAAACAAACAAAAAATGGGGGATGTGTGGGTAGAGAGAGAGAGGAGAGACATCATCAATAAATAAATATTTTTTCCAAAAGTTCTCCTACTGCAGATGACGTTTTTTATTTAGCACACTGGTATATTTCAAGACAAGAATTGTCATCTCAAATTTTGTGACTCATTCCTCAGGGGGAGAATGACAGACGTCACCATGAGAAATGTCCCAGCTTCCCTGTGTGTCCTGGGATTCAAAACAAGGAACAAAAGCTAATCTTCATGGTTTGCCTGAGCCACTAGGCAATCTTTCCTTTCCTGAGATGATGTAGATGTAACAACACCTCCAACAATAATATGCATTGACTCCTGTGAAATTCACAATGTTTGTTACAATGATCTCTGTGCTACTATTTTATGTTTCTTTATCTTACTTCCTATGTTTGCGTTGTCAACACAGGCTGTAATGTGTCTGGGACAGGGAGTATCAAAAATTTGTTTAGCACTTCCTGTGAAAGCCCACCCTCAGTTGGATCCTGGGGAACTGCTACAGTCAATAGAAACACATATCAACGGCAATGCACTGTCCATTAGCACCTAGCAGCTCCAACCAAGACTAAGAACCCTTTATGTGACAGATGCAAAGCAGATACATAGTGAGAATGTTTTTTTCCCTTCAAAACTAAACCAGCAAGACGCTTTAAACATATATTCAATTATTAGCACGTGAATACTTATTATCACAGTTATCTGTTTCAACACGACAGTAAGAGTTCAATGGATAGAAGTCAAAGCAGAGAGAAAACAGGTGAACTGGCAGAGCCTGGAAACTCCCTTGACCTCCAAATAAAAAGCAGAGAAAATAAACATGATGGGCAGGAAAAACAGCAGTTGTTGCTGCTTTGTTTATAGAGAGGAATTCAAGTGAAGCCAAATAAAAGTAAGATGCCTGAGAGAGCAGGTAATGCGGTAAAACAGGCTTTCCCTCCTTGTTCACAGTACCAGTTTCAAAGACTCATACTATGTATTATTTGTACTGTGCAGTGCATGTGTAATGTGTAACACTGAACAATGGTGCTCTCTGCCTACAAGTGCTAACAGAGCTTCTGAGATGCAACATGAAAAGAGATAACATGCAAGAACATGGAAGGAGGTGTGAAAAAAACAAAGGATCTTCAAAATGTCTACTCTAAGAAAGTCTTGTTAGTGGTACTTAGTTGTTTGCCATTGTTTTTTAGTTAATTGTACATGCTGATAAAAGAACAAAAGCCAGATTGGTGGGCAGAAAGAAATGCTAACCCGAACCAATAAGTTTGAAAGAGGAAAGTGAGGATTCATTACAGGAGCATTCCACATTTAGTTGCACAAAGGTTAGAAACACTGGTAACGAATTCAGAATACACAAGCTGTATAGCAAACACTAAACTTGATGAAATGGGTAAGTTTTACTGCCCTGTATCTCGGACAACCCCAGACGTTGTTCTGTGGTTCCCCACAGAAACTCTTCCCTTCACTGGTGCACAGTTCTAGCCCTTTCATGTAATTAAAAGTAACTAATTTCTGCTCTTTTAGGAGTAATCAGGCACCAAGTTCTCACTTCTTTCTTTTTCACTCTTTCTGTTCTTTACAGCCATTCTATTCTTTTTCAGTTTTTAATATTTTCTATTTCTTTTCTCTACATTGATCACTGCTTGTTCCTTACTTTTCTGTACTTAATCACCATTTATCCATCCCTTTCTGTTTAGCTGCCCTCTTTCCCTACCATCCATTCATTCATTCATTCATTCATCCATCCATTCCCTCCTTGCCTCTTCCTCTAATTTATTTATTCATTTATTCTACATGTTATCCCCAGTGAGTCTGAGCCAAATAGATGCAAATCAACTACAGATAAAAGTCATCAAAAACAATCCAGCCACAAATCAGTCACAGATTCAACTGCATGTATTTATCAGTTGAAGTTCATTTCCATTCATTCTTTCAAAAGATGACTAAATCCAGCAGGGAGAAAGGAACAAGGCTATGTGTGAACCAGGGAAGAACTGCAGCAGGCAGTTCAAGGAAAGCCAAGTGAGCTTTATGTATGAATTAATGTATCAGAAGGGCAACTGTTGTTTAAGAAATAGGATACATGGCTAGGGAGCAGCTCAAACATAATCAGACTCTAGTGACAACAGAGCAGATCTAGGGAAAGCTTTTCCTTTTCTTTTGCTCCCTATTGAAAGAAATGACAAAACAAATTGAAGCAATTATGGGAAAAAGACAAAACAAAGTCAAACGGCCATTAGGCAGGAAAGGTTCAAGCATGCTGCTAATCTATAGATTAGATATCAAGAGAACATGTCTAGTGCACAAGTAAGGTAAAAATAACAAAGTCAGTTTGGACACTTAGCAGTCCCGAACCAACTGGAGATCACTGACAACGCCATACAAGGACCAGTCTTTTGAGGACTGAGCCTCCTGGCAATTTCTGTGAGGCTTTGGGGAAGACTTTTCAAACAGGATCCTTACCCTGAAAAATGCAGAAATCTCTACCTTGGACATAGCTCTCAGCTTTCCGTTGAGGTCCAAAGAGTGAACAAAAAGCACTAAGCTGTATGAAATATATGCACAACATGTTGCCCAAGAATCTGTACCATTTTACACCTGTTCAGTGGTCACTGAGAAATGTGTTGGAAGTCATGGTTCCTCCTTCCAGTATTGTCATCAACCACCTTTTTGAAAATGCATGCAAAGCTGGTGATGACTGGCATGTAGAATGAATTCCCCTAAGCAAAAGCCCAGAAAAAGGGCATATTTTCACACGGCAAGTGTGATATATAGTATTTGAAACACCATATATTATTCTCAGTTCAAGGACAGAAATACCTCCAGAGACATCTATTACAAGACAGTGAAACATACAGTATAGTGTGGAGTAGTCTGGAAGGGAGGGTGGAAGAAAACCTGTAAAGCCTTCATTCACGCTTTGTACAAACTTATGTCCTTCTGCTATCAGATTCCACATCTCACCTCTCTTTAATTCATTTTGAGAATTAAAAACAAACATTAAATAAAATCTTATAAGAGGTTCCTTGTCAGGTACCCTCTCAAAAAGTTCCTTTCTGCAACACAAACCAACTATTCTACTGAAAAGCAACATCAGGCTCAGATCTAAAGTGAAAAACCTACATTATGAAACCACAAGATCCTGAATCCTGTTTAACCAGTAAGATCCCTCCTATATTTCCCTCCCATTTCAAAAAATGGACAGAAATACACAACACACAGCACGTGTCTTAAACTGTCCATATTTCTGAGCTTTGATGTTACTGAACTTGTCTGTTCATATTTAGGTTTTTTAGGACACGATGACCTTTAGCTTATACCCAAGGAAAGGGTAATGGTGTGACCAAGTGCTGTGACTCAAGACAGCTAAATGACAACAACTTTTGTATAGACAAACTGAACTCCCACAAAAGCACACTGCTACCCCTGCTTCCTCAATTGAGTTTCAGATTTTGAAACTGTATGAACTGGTCTCTGTTGAAATATTCAACTATCACCTAAAAAGTGCCTTGTACTTATCAGAGTAACGAAACCAAGACCTCAAAAAGTGCAATGAAAATGATGTAAAAATATAACACTGCTGTAATACACTGTTCTTGAGCCTTGTAACTATTACCTCAAAAAGAAACACCTCAAGCCACTTATGTTAACTTCAGCTAACCTAAGGGCTCAGTCCCAAATTCTAGCACTCGAAGAGGTTATACAAGACTTCCAATCTACAGGGTCTTGACTGGTTTATTGTGATCAGGGTACTCAGCTGAAATCAGTGAAGCAGTACTGCTTTAGACAACTTTATTTTTGCTATACATACTAAATAAAATAAGGGTATTATTCTGCATTTCATAAGATAGATAATATTGTTTCAAGATGGCAGAATTGAGCTTTGGAAAAAGCAATTAAAAAGTAACATCTATTGTTTGTTTATAACTAAATAACTATTTCAGCTCCCCTGCCCATGTGCAATATTGCATCCCTTGTTAATGTTTTCTCATTAACCTCTTACAAAAATCTGTATGAAGCAAAATCATCAGATCAAAAGCACAATATGATACCCTTTAAAACAAGCAGCAGGTATATTTATTTTTATAATGTTGCCTCTCTGTTTTTAAGGTATTAAACAAAAATTCCCCCTTCCCCCTAGGTCACCACCTAAACCATTTATAATTCTTCCAATATATTAAGCAGAAATATTCAGCAGAACTCTCCAAATGGACTAGCTCTAACAGCTCTTGGCTTGATGATTCTGTAGTACATCAACAGGAAAGCCTTAAGGTTAGACCGGCTTTGAAAACTTTCCCCTTGGGCATTGTTGTTACATGTTAACAATGCTCATTACTGCTTTGAGGGTACACTAAAAATGAATTCTTGTTCTATTAATTCAGAAAATGAGAATGAGATTTAATAGCAATTTTAAAAAGGGTTGAACAAAGTGTTAGCAATTACATAGGCACAGATAGTTGATTCAAGCACCTATAGGCATTTGGATTGTAGTATTATCTCTTAGTAAAATATTTTTATTAGCGAACAGTAGAGATTAAGAGTTGTTATTAAAAAAAAGAAACACAGAGAGATAGAGACAGGTGGCACTGGAAACCGAATCAGTTACCACAATAAATTTCTGGTATAAACTGGATTTTCAGTGGAGTTACCACAGCAATGAATTTTCAAATCATTCTGCTTAAACATCTGAACTGTTGACTAATCCAACACTTCAATTTCTTTGTCATTCTGAGACCCACCATTAAAAATACACACATGAATAACCCTCTTCTTCATTTTCTGCATAATCTGGAGGAAAAAATGGTATAAATTGAGTTTCATTCAGAACACATGAATTTAATTTTCTTTACTTCAAATTTTATGCCTGTATAAGGCATGCAAAGTGTTTGATTATGGCAGAAAGAATTAATTAATCTTAGATGTTCAGGTGCATATTTTATTTTTAAAAAGTCACAAGGAATTAGAAAGCAAAAAGAACTCAAATATTTTATATACATCCTACTGCAAGACAGGTTTTTAAAAGTATTGGCAACATAGGAAAAAAGATAACTATATAAATTAGAATTCAAGCTGCCCTCATCAGTGATTGGTAGCAATGCTTTCTAGATCTTCTATGAAAAAAAAATTTCATTTAGCTCTTCATTATCTATCTGACAGGTACAAATGCCAGTTTTCATCTTTTCTGTGTCCGAGTTTCCTTCAAAGACTGTTATTCGAACATTTCAAGGGGTCACACTAATCTATACATTCAAAACTTCAGCAAAGGCTTTAAAGGTCCATTTGTTTGCACCAACCAGGATATTTTCAGGAAACAAAGATAATATGTGAACACAAAGTCAATAAGCTCCTTTAAAACCTTGTCCAAAGAACCCATTGCAAGGTGAATTTCGCTCAGCTTCAGTGCCTGAGCTTGCTAGCTTTTACTTTAAGCTAATCTAAAATAACAACAATATAGCTCTAGATCCTGAAATTCTCTTAAGAGTATTTTATTTTATTTTATTTTGTTCTTTAGAAGTCTAAGCAGAGTTGGTAATTGCTACTGTTCTACCAACCGTATGCTTTTGTCACACCCATTTTCTAACCAAAATTGCCCTGGCTCCCACTGCTGAGACATGCATATGCACCACAGAGACTCTTTCAGGCAGGGGATGTTGCCTGAACTAGTGTTCCCTTTATTTACCAAATAAAAAATTGCAAACTGGATGAATTCCCCCCCAAAACTGTGGACCACACAGAGACTAGAGAAGATACACTAAATGTTGAAAAGCTACACTGTTCTCTCCTGTGCCCACAGGAACCAGCTAACTTCCTTTGCAAAATGCCATCTAAGCTTTGCTCTGCATTTAGCTTAAGGGAGGGAAACAGGTAAGTAAATCATAAATCAAGGGATGGTAATAAATATTTTAAAGTTAATTTAAAGCAAATTAATAGGTAAGTAAAATGCTGCTTTTAATCAGAGAACATTGTAACAATCGGAGGAACTGCCTAGACAAACGGTGGAGTTTGGCTCTTGATGTTTCAGATGTGTTTCTGGAAGGTGAACTTCAAACAAAGAGGTTATTATGCCCGCTAATATTTTACATCTTGTTTTGTCCAATTAGACAATCTAATAGTCTCTCTAGCCTTAAAAAAACCTGAGACAGAAAGAAACATTAAGAAAAACAAGTTCTCATTAGAAAAACTGTAAAGCATTCACAAACAGAACAAGGCTTCATTCACTTGCATGTAAGTTACAAGCACAGCCTTGTAACCGCCATCTCTCTCATATTAGGAAAAACATCACTTTTGGAATCAGTAACCACAAGTCTCCATAAAATACAATTTTGGTAGCTGATCTCTAGAGTTCCAGGCCCACAGTCCTTACTCCTTAGAATAATCCCACTGCAGTCAACAGGACCATTTTGCCTGTGCCAAGCTGAATGCACTACTTCTTTTCTCATTTGGAACTTCCACGGTATGACCAACTGGGGATCCCTGGCATTCAGAAATAAAGGTAGAGAGCAGGTCACTGAAATCTGAATCACACTTGAAATAATAAAGGCTTCTATCACTACTGCAGTACATGCAAAACAATGCTTGCTTTGCTTGTAAACCAGTGTATAAAGTACGACTTATGGCACCTCGTGAGTTTTCTTAGAAACTAATGGATTTTGACGGGTAGGATAATCATTTTAGCTAAATACAGTTACATTTGTATTCATAGTAGTTTCTGTGGGAAAGACATTACCCATAAGCACTATACAAAAGTTAAGAAACTCAGTTTTCCTTGAAAAGCAGTCTTTAATGCTGTCAATGGATAAATGCTACTCACATGTTAGCAAGGTGAGAATCAGCACCCATGACATCAACTGACCATTCCTAGTGACACAGGAAGACTGTAGGAAACTTCTGATTACAGCCTAGACCTCATGGCTCCTTTGTCCCATGCCTTAACAAGAAGGCAATCCTTCTACAGGATGTAACTGTAGGAACTTATCAATAGACACTTCCTATCAGAGGCTAATAAGATCTGTTAGTTTCTGTGATAAAATATCACTGTAAACTGTGTGTTTAAGATTGCCTGCTCTTTAAAAATGAAGAGTTTTTAACTGGAAAACTGCCCAAGTGGCCTACATATTCATACATACCATGTTCACACCATATGACAGTAATTGAAATAGAATGACTATATGGAATGCGTATTGGAGAGGAAACTTGATAATGTCTTCTGGAGAAAGCTTGTTGCATGAAATGTTGCAGATGCACAGCGTCCCCTTCAAGGAAAGTAATTAATAATGTACATATTTTTTAAAAGACATATCTAGCAACAATTTATTCCTATAGTTTGCTTGCTGTGCAGTACCAGAATACAACGTATTCTTGCTGGCATTAATATTATTTATTTTTACAGCAACAGAACTCCTTTTGTTAGGGAAAAGAAGATAAAAGAACTTCTTTAAAGAAAGACATACTTTTGACAGCATATTCCTTAAGGAGCACAAAGTAAGATGGGCAGTGATAATGTGGAAGACTAACAAACAACAGGGATATGTAACTTAAGCTGTTTTGTGAACTGTATTCCCCTTTATCACTGATTATTGTGTAATGTAGAATAGAGTGGACTATTCTGTAATGAAGATAAAGCGTCTCTACAAAGGTTCCACATGGAGACTTCTGTCCCAATACAGCTTTTTCAGATTAGAAACTTTAAATCAGAACAGTGGCACAGACATTATACTCTTGTAGGAAAAATCTCACTACCGCCTATTTGTTTACCATAAGTATGTTTCCCAAGAGCTTATTTTTTGATATATCATGATTTTTGGCAACTAGCTCAGAGTACCTGACTCCAGAAACTGTAATTTCCCATTTGAGAGAACAAAATTCTATGAGTGGCCATTTGACAAAATACTTATTTCATATTACATTGCTTTACTTGACTGGTACTGTATATAATCATTCATTGTTATCCACTAAGTGACTAGAGTAGTTAATAAGCAAACACTGCCAGGAGAATTACTGTAAATAAGGTTCTATATATTTCAGATTGCTGAGCTATAATTAAGGCATTTCACTATTTTATACACATCTCCTTAAGCGACTCTTTCTCCAGTTTTTATTTATAGATTTTCTGTTTGCATTTTAAGTTGTTGTATTCAACAGGGAATTAATTCAGGAAAACTCCAGGCCTGCTTTAGGACTGATACTGAATTAATTACTTCAAATCTGAATACTCTGTTTCTCCTGAAGTGCAGAGCTCATAGTAGAAAGATTAAGGTCAACAGCATTTCTTATTTTGAGAACATGAATTCGCTCACTTGAATGCTGATACAGTCTCAGGTTCTTATATCTTGATCACTGTAAGATTCCTCAGTGAGCTATCCCTTCCCTTCTCCAGGAATAAAGTAGTGAATTAGGCATTTTGCAGTATATGTGGACCGCAGCACACAGCCTGCTCTAGGAACTCTTTCGTGACAAGCTGTGATAAGAACAGAGTTCTGAAATACTGAAGTCTCTCCTTAAAGGTAGCAGAAGGATGATAATCACCTATCAGGAGCAACAGTGTTGTATTACCAAATTACAGTATGTGGCAGGAGACAAAAAATAAATCAAACAACAGAAAAAGATTAAAACATTTCACTTGGATATTTTCCCCAGTATAATTCCTAAAGCTCTCCCATAATTATATCTTCATTTATTAATTATGATATCAAACAGTGAAATGAGAAACATATTCTTTCTAGTCTGTTTCCCTCTTGAAATTGTGAATATTTCTGAACCTGAAGCACCATGCAATTGTATCTGTTGTCCTTGGAAGTATAAATTAACATTGTTCCTCAGTTATCTGATGCATACAGGAGCTCAGTGACATCTACTCAGTTCATTCATAAGCTTAATTTGCTCTTTGAAACAAGTTGTATCAGGTGGTCAAAAGGTCTGCATAAAGGAGTAGGAAACAGTGACAAACTTTTATTCCGTCATAAGCTTTCAAGACAGCTCACTTTTATGGGCTCAGCTACTCTCTTCCTGATTGGATAGAGAGGAAAGAATGTGATGTTTATGCCTTAAAGGGGAACTAAGGACTGCATTTGAGTTACTCCCCTTGTGCCAAGCCTCCCTGAAAAAAACATATAAAGGAGGAAGTAGAGGTATAAGAGTAATATTGGAAGGGAGGGACCCGTGATGGATAGACCATCCGGGCTGTAGAAGAAACAGTACTTATTCTGAGAACTAAACTAAACCAAACCAAATTGATTTCTAGAAGAGTTCTGAAGATACTTTTTCTTCTTCATTTTTTCCTTAGCAGGGAGCACTAATAGGATGTGACGACATCTTTATTCAGCTGCGGCAGTTATTTTATTTTATTCTATTTTATTTTATTTTATTTTCAGAGGTGGAGAAAGTAAAGCAAGTTTATTCTTTTTGTGGAGAAGAATGTCAGTCCTGCAGTGCCAGCTTTCCAGATTAAGGGTTTCTGTATTGCAGAAAACTTTCAAATAAGTTCTATCAGAGTTCAACAGCAATGCATTTACCTGTCATGTATATTTTATTTATGTTCACTGCCTTACAAGTTCATTACTCAAGTCCAGAAAGCTAGGAAGCCCTACTTCATCCTATGGAGTACACTGTGAAGTCATTGTATCAACACAGGGTACCAGTTCTGCTTCCCAGCAGCCTTCTCCTTCCTGTGATCTCTTTCCACAAGAGCAGAATACACAACAAGACCTGCAGAAAGCTCTAGTTCACACGTACTTTTCCTTTGGCTTCAAGACATATGGAATTCTCTTTTCATCTGAAACAGGGTGTTTGTGTTCTAGGTATTAGGACAAAACTTGTAGAAAAGGTTAATAAAACTTACTAGACTTGTAGGAAAACTGTAATTCCAACCAAGGACATAGAAATTAGATTTAGAACATTTTGAGCCTTACTGAATCAGAGCAACTCTCATCTGTGTTCCAAACCAGAAACTGAGTTTTGCTCTGGTCAGACTCCTCTTAATCTTCTCAATAGTACTATCCACTTTAAACTCACAGAAGTGCCTAAATTCAAACTAGTCCCATAGCTATAAGCTAAGTAACTTAGATGCTTCAAAAACCAAATGTATGTTTGTTGAACAGCGATGCCTGAGGTTAGGATATGGCAGGCTACAAAGAGGAGATGTTAGAGTAGGTGAAGGAGAATGCTATTGTTTCTTAATAAAATTGCTGAGGAGACTTGAGACAGCAGAAATGCACTCAATTAATTTCATTATTTTTGAGTTGATCAATTGTATAAATTCCCTCTCTAGTAAAATGAAGTAGGAGAAACAATTCAATAGCACTTCAATCTTTTTATTCTTTGATTTTGTGATAAAAATGGGTGTGGTCTCTAAAACTCCCCTTCCAATGGAGCCCATAAAACGCCAGAGAGACTGAAATCTCTGTGAAGCTCTGGCAAACTTCTCAGGAAATAACATAAGAAGCTGTTTTCTGTTTCATCTCATTATTTCCATGCTTATACTGATGTAATGGGAAGAGTGACACTTTGCATATTCCATCAGGACACATACAGAAGTTTAATTCTTAATTTTTAGAGAGTCTGTTCCCCCAAAAGTGGTCTCTGAGAACATCTGAAATCCCTCAGCATTCAGTTTCTGACTCTCACTACAATGAAACTGTAAATGCTAAGGTCCAGTGACACTGCATGGTCAGACTTCAGCCCACGCATGAAAAGCCTTAAATCTTGCCTGAAACTCATGCCAATATGCCTCTTTTGGCACAGGCTGTACTTGAGGTTTAAGAAGCTGTAGGCACAGTAAAATGACTGAAGGTTAAAGGGAATTACATCTTTAACTTTTATGTTTCTCATACACTATGCAACAGCCAAGCACAGGAAGTGTATATACGATGAAATTGGGAACTTCATATTCAGCTAAGAGGAATGTGATAAGTGCTTCCAGTTTTACCAATCCACATGTAACAAAGAGCTGCTAGAGCCTCATGTTCCCATATCAAGTGTGTTCTTTCTACTTCTTAATATCAAACTGATGAAGGGAAACACAACCTTCTCCATATCTCTCCACTGCCACCCTTCCCTCCTGATGAAAGCAGTTAAATCCCAGACTCTTTCAGCTTACCTGGGCTATGCTATGGAAGCATGCTCTCTCTCCTCTAACTCTACAGCATTATGCTCTGAACTTTAGATGGCATGAATGCAGAAATACCTATCTCTCAACTCCTGTTTTTCAGACAAAAAGGATGTCGTTCACTGGCAACAGAGCTGTAAGCTCTAACTCACTTCTTAAAGAACTCTACACAGCCACATATTCTACAACCAGTGACAGGCACTATCTTAACACTACTTAACTGTTAACAAGCTCTATAATCCATTAATTCATCTGATCCATCCATGACTACTTACTAAAGTTGATTTTCACAATTTTTTTGAGGCAATGTTTAATTTAAAAAAAAAAAAATTGAAAAAATTGTAGACTCCCCAGTGAAAACAGTGCTTTTTCAAAATGGTCCCCTTCATACTAATTTTTAGTATGGAATTTTTTATAACATAAATGTGGATCTGCTTGTCCAGAACTATTAAATCCTGAAATTAAAGTGCACACTTAGGATACATTTTTTGATTGTTAATAGTGTGGCTGGGTTATAAAAAGAGCTAATCCATATTTTAAATTGCTTATCTGGAAATTTGGATTAGGAGGAGAAAAAAACCCAGTAATTTTTATGTTTTAGAAAGCAGTCCCAAAACATTAAACTCTTCAATTCAAAACACCAGCCAAAATTGATGTGAAATCAAACTTTAAATTGCTTCTGGCTGAGTAGTTGTCTGTAAAGCAGAAAAGGTGGGAGTACCAAAGAGTTTGCAATGGAAATACCAAGAAGCTCTTAACTGTAGTCACAACAACAAGAGCTGCTATCATGAAATAATAACATTATCAAATCTTTGTTCATTACCTCATTCCTAATGCCACCTCATTTCACTTGAGTTACTTGGGTCTGATGATGGGGTTAATGAGTGAGGAGGTGTTTGAGTGGGTGTGAATTAGGGGTGCTGCTAAAATAAAAGCTATTTCAACAGTTCTGTGTTAAATATAGACTGAAGATCTGTAATTTTTTTTTTTTCAGGTAAAATACTCGCGTGTTCCAAGGCTAACACTGACTTTGGCAGAGCACAGATAATACCTAGATATATTCATGTTACACAGAGTATTCCTTTTCTAGTCCCGCCATTCTACCCACAAGACTAACACAGTACGAATGCTAACGCTATGATTTCCTGAGTTGAGAAGTTTTCCTCAAAAATTTGGATATTTACAGTGACCATGACAGAAAACATTGCTGATAGATTCTCTCCCCGCATCCCCGTACTCCACAAGCCATCTTCACATACTGCACAGCAATCCATTACAATATGTTCTAACATCTGCCTCCTCATATGATGTACGACCTGATTGACCCTTTTTATGCTGCTCCAAGACTAGCTGTTCATTACAGTGGGAGGGTGAACCGTACCCATTGCTTCTTCAGTAACTGGTAAATATATCCCCCCATTTCAGGAAAGATGGGGAATGTCAAGCAGGGACCCATCTCACTTCCCTCTATATAGCAATGATCCACTCCATACAATGCCTTCCTTTATCGCTAATTATGTGTCACATTTCAATCCAGACGAGGGAAGGTCTCTTGTGGGCCCTCCCATCTTTTGCTAATATATTAAACATTTCTGCCAATTAAATTTTTCCATGACAAGTAGTAACATTACCCAATGTTTGTGACTCCAGCGTGGGAAGCATGAATAATGCAAGAAACAGTACAGTCCTCCATTACGCAGGGACACATCTTGTTTTTGCCAAAGTCAGCAACTGTGAAATATCTTTCAACTTCTCCAGTTAATATCATGGCATAATATAAGCTTTTGGTCAAAGTGACCACATACACGACAATAAAAGCAACATCTAAGGTAACATCCTTCCCAATATCACAGGAATTAAATACAGAAAGCTCAAGTGACACAGGGAAGCAACACAATTTAGTGGTTACAACGTTGTCTGCATGGACTCCAACTCAGTGTTTTTCACAAATTCCAACCACTAGAGAAATATGAAAATGCTTGGCTTTGAGGCTTCATGTCCCACCAGCAATCACAGCAATATTCTGACTTTATTGTCTACTGTTACTGCATACTAACTGGGCAAATGAGAAAGGAGACAGAACCACAGTAGAAATGTGACACAAATTGCGGGTAAGTGCGGAATGAACCTGACTAGGTCTGAGCTAATCCCTCTCAGCTCCGTTCACAATAACTAGAATGGAACCTGCAACTTTAGGCCAGATGAATTATACATGCTAGGCATCTGTGGCTAAAGATGATTCTCATCTCACCATCCTGAGTATAAACCAGGAAAAAAAAAAAATCAGCTCGTCTGTGGTTAGCATGTCTATGTAATTTTTTAAATTTTGCGTTAGCAGCTGAATTTTTTTAAGTGAAATGTATGTCCTCTCTGAAGTTCATGAAGAATACACATTTTCATCTTTCTTGTTACACCATTAAGACGGAAAGTGACTTTGTCTTCATCGAAGTTGTACAACTAGCAAGGCATACAGCTACATTTTCAGCACAGAACACGTGGGAAAGGGCATATAACTCCCCCAAAGTTGCCTGCAAATTACTTTGGATTTGTGTAGAGAACATATATGTTAACATAAAGTAGAGTGTGAACCCAAGGAAAATGAAGACAAACACTGACAGCTGGCCAATCTTGCCCCTCTTTACTGTGTTTGCCTCAAATATAGTATGTTTGCAAGAATGTGTGAAATACTTCTGACAATAACAGTTATACTCCATTTAATTTTATCAAGCAAAGGAACATACAAACTATAATTCTCTTCAGAAGGATCTGATTTACTAAAATTGATGGAAAGATGCCAGCAAATTCCCAGGAGGAGTTAAGACTTACTCAATATCTTGCAAATTTTGGAACACGGGTTTCATTCTGATTTTTTTTTTGTCAGATGTCTAAGGTTACACTGATTTTATATAATAATTTCTTTTTAAATTTTGTCATCAATTTAATGTTCCAAAAAGAACCAGACCAATGCTTATACAATACATGGTATCTTTCTTCCAGCAGTGGGGTATTACTGCATTTCAGAAGGACACTGACCACCAACTACAATTTCTTTTTCCAATCAAGACAGGGTGTAGAAGAGGGAATCTTTGCCACCTGCATCCCAGCAGTGACCAGCAAAATACCCCTTTCATTCTCCTCTTAGTGAATTCTGAGAAAGAGATTCACACCATTAGGATATAATGGACATATGCTACACAGCTCATCCCCAGTTAAGTAAGACCAATTATGATAAGATAGAACTTTGTCCTTCAAATACACTTCTTTTATGCAACTCTAAGCCCTGTCCCCAATATTTAATATACTGCAAGCACAGAAAGGATCCACTGGAGCTTCCCATTGCAGAAATAAGAATTACGACTGGAGACAACAGTCATCCTGAAAGGCCTTTTGCTTCAATTTACTGTGTAGGAGGATTACACTGATTTAATGAGCTTAGAGTAAGCAATGTCCTAGAGGATGTACATCACAGATTTTTTTCCAGACTGAAAATATCTTACCTTCCAGTGTTGCTTATACTTAGTGTCATTGTCCAAACTGTCTCCCTTAAAATCATTGTTTTTATAGAAGACACCTACCAGTGTCATCACCGACAACTTTTTAGATTTTTAGCCCTCCTTGAAAATAAAGCTCTGTATAAACTGTAAATAGTTTTGACTAATGAGACTGGTAATAAGTTCGAAATGTTCAGGGGCAGTATAATGTGTACTAGCAGGATTACACAGCATTTGCAGACATGGGGGGGAACCACTTGTTTTAGACTTCCACAGTTAACTGTAACCTCTTTAAATTGAATTGCCGTTTCTGCAGTAGCAGAAGGAAGCAACCCCATAGATGATATCTATTCTCATTGGCCTAAAGGAAATCTAAGATGCTGTCAGCAGTATTATCCTTCCTCGCTCTCTTCCCTCTCTCCTCTGCTTGTCTTCCATATTCCGATGGCTGTTTATGAGCTCAGCTGTCATTCTTTGCACTGGGTAAAGATAGATGGGACACACCAACCCCAACCTAAGTGACCTTTGGATGTGACAAGATTTTTAGGTCAGTCCTGCTAAATGGAAGCCTTGGTGTATCGAGGCTTGCCTCAGGGTGAAATTTCCAGTGAATTTATTATCTCCCAATGCCCTTTGGACTGCTTCCCACCATCAAACACCATGGCAGCACTCGGAACAGGAAGAAATACATTAACTGGAATCTGATCGTTTTAAAAGGTTACAGCTGCCCAAATATAATTTAATTTCATACTTGCCCTTTGAGGGTTTGGTGTATATTTTCATTTTATGACTGCAAATGATAAAGCTCTTAAGATTCCAGGCAATAAAATGGAAAAGGGGGGAGAGTATTTTAAGGGTTATAAGTCTATTCAGTTCATAATCAATGAGCGAAGTGACAAATCAGCTTTTTTAAATCTAACATTTCCTCATTCCTTTCTACACTTGATCGTGAACAATACCTTTTACTGAAATCAAATCTGTAATGCCACCCAGTGTGAGATGAAGTAAATATCTGACATGCAAGCACCTACCTATCCTACACCCATTAAGGACCTTATTCAGAGCAGCAATAACGTGAAGTGAAATGAAGTTATCTGAACAAACCCATGCTAAATCAATCAATCAATTAAGAAAATATTTCAATTTAAACGTAACTCTTTTGAGTTTTCACTGGGTAGGCCATGGCTCATTTTAGAATCTCTTCTCTAACTTCTTCTATCTGACCTGAGGTCATGTATACAAGTTTATTTACCCATGCCCAGACAGTACGATAAAAATTCAGAGGGTACTCAACACTGACTTAGGGCAGCATTCAATTTGGTTAGAATTCCACACTTGTGCAATAATGAAATTCTACTGAAATGCTACATGGGATTTGAAATCCTACTACACAACACAAAATGCTAGGAAATTAGACTCATTCTTTTTCCCACTTCAAGTGAAAGCAAACAGCACACACTTAAACACAAGTTATCACACAATTGTGAGCTTGGCCAGCTTGGACTAGAGGTAGGAAACACTGAGTACTCACGTCTTTCACTGTATCCAATGAAAGCTGAGTTACCAAATGAGCATCACCTCACCATCAAACATTCTGGTACAATTTTGATGACTATTTCCTTTCCACAAAACAAATCACAGGAAAAATAAAACAGCTGTGGAAAGGAGGAAGGATTAAGTGTGAATGTTTTATATCCCATTTTCAAAGCCACCGTAAGAAATTAATTATTGCTGGGCTCCCAAATCCCTTCAGGCCTCTTTAAAAAACTTATCCAAACATGCACTGATATATATCATTCAAATTACTTTTGCCACCAATGTATTAGACCAGTGTATAACAGAAGCAAAGTTGCCATGATAATAGGAATGGGATGAGTAGGGTCAATTGGCCTAAACCAAACTATATTCCAAAGCAGTTATTGGTAACACAGCAGGGCAGCGGGTTAAACGTAAGCTATACATATGGGACATACTGTTTACCCTAAACATCAATAAGCCCTGAGTTTGTAAATATTGGAATACTGAACAAATACCAATGTAGAACTACTGTGGAGAAAGTAAGAGACATTTAAGGCCAATTTAACCTACCACAAAATGTACCACACCTATTAAGTGTTCATACCGTGAATTTTCTAATTTTCAGAAGTTCTGAGTTTAATGGTAAAATCAACACCAGAGCTAAAATAGGACTTCAGCCATGTTCTTTTGCCAAATACAGCTAGATCCATTTGGTTCCCTTAATGAAATAAATATGCTGCTGCATTCTATGGTAATGGTCCAAACCACTTTAATAACACTATCACAAGCTGTAATGTTTTGGTGCATTAACAGAAAACACACTGTTACAATTTGTAAAGAGTGTTTTGAGCCATGAAAGGGAATAGAAAAATGAGGAAAAGAAAGAGAAAAAACTTTGTTGCCAGATGCTATTTTCACACCTCAGCCATGGAGCAGAGCGTAACCTGTGGAGTGGATGCATCACCTTCAGAAGGGCAGAGAGCTGCTGACCTTGCTGCCCAGCTGTGTTGGGGGACAATTGGCCTTCCCTGACACAGCATCCATGGGGAGGCACACACGGATGATGCTTATCAGGCCCCGATGCATCAGGCAGGGGCCAGGTACCACTCTCGTAGCACTTTACATCCCTGAGGGACTAATCTAATCCCCTTCCACACTAACTGGCAGTACCAGTCCTCTTCGGGAGAAGCAGATACTGTACCTATAGGATGGAACTGAAAAAAGTCATTCAGCAGCAGTCCCCAAAGACAATTTGACTCCCTCAATATGCCACAAATAGATTGCCCCTGCCAGCCACCACTAGTACATCATGTGGTGCAGCTGTGGTGACTAAATCAAAGTACAGCTTGCAATACAGCTGGAAGAACCTGCTGTAATGCAGATCTTAAATAGAGAGAACCATCACTCTAAACAGCAAGATGCAGATACAGCTGGAAAATGCTTTTAAAAATTTCAGTTTGTTCTACCATGAGAGCCTTTGAAACTTGCTTGTTGCTTTCCTGTTGTATTGATAATCACAGGATATTGATTTCAAAGCTTCTCCCAAAGCTTAAAAACACACATAGACTTTAAAAAAATGTTTTTCTTTCTTGTGTATATGCTTTTTTTTTCCACTTTTTAGTTTGATTTGCCTGTTGTTCTATTGGACAAAGACAGCTTACACAGTAGCTTGCCGACAGCCCTGCTCTCTAGAATTCTGGAGTTCGTCAGTATATTAACAAACTAGCAGTATATTTCTGGCTGGGTAAGTTATCTGTGATGTGACCAGTCTCTATGGCTATGGGATAAGGAATGTAAATCCAGTAGTCTGTAATACTTTTGTCCTTAGCTATCTAACGGAGAGGAACAGAAGCAGATCAGTGGTAAAGATGGCAAAGAAATAAGGCAGTTAAGCAAAGTTAGAGGGCTACTTAAAAGCTAGTTGAGGAATTAGACTCAAACTTAAGAGGCCAGCAGAGCTTACGGGGGGTACAATTTTAAAAGATAGTCTTGAGAACAACTAGGAGCTACAGATACTCTTCCCTTCAATTTTCTTGTTCAGATTGATCTTAAAAAAGTCCACTGGAGTGGAAAACATTAAGAACCTCTGAAAGGAATTTGAGAAAACTGAGCCTAGGTATTTGGGATATAATTGTACTCAGAGACTTAACCTCAGGAACAGGTGTATGCTATCCAAGCACAACAGAGTAAGTTAGCTTAGCACTCTTGAAAGTTACAGCTGCAGATACTAAGGTATCTTCCATTGCATTAAGTTCAACTGATGACTAATTTAGAAAGAAAACAAATAGAACAAGCATCCGGACCTCAGTGTTTTGTTGTCTAATGCTTAGATCTACAGTATCTAGGTATTTCACAGTTACAAACTCTTCCTGCTATTAGCCTCCACTCATAAAAGATGCTCAGACGTCCTGGCTGGTGACAGTTAACCCTGGCAAGAAATCAGACATAAGAAAGACAGGCTGATAATAAGAGCACAAGAACTTCTAATGGCTTGCATTGCTCTTGCCATATGCATTTTATATCACTGGCCCATGATACTCTCCCCATGTACACATTTACTATGTTGCTTGTCTATTTCTATCCCATTCAACCTTGTCAATTGGAAATTACCTAAAACTTTGGAGAAAAAAAGAATGGTCATAAACAAGACTGTAGTAAGAAATAAAGCATAAACTGAAATTCTTACATGTTCATGTATTACACCAATCTGCATCTAACAGCAAACCATGTCATCTGACCTAGGTACAACAAAGATAGCAAGATTTCAAGGGAGAATTTCTTGTGTTTTGTGATATATGAAATGTAGTCATTTGATTTGTGGATCTAAAGGAGTAAGTGTGTGTCAGTAAGTAAGTAGTTTTGAGTAAGTCGGCTTTTCTCACTGCTGCTATTTGATATTTGTAGCATTGTTCCACAAGCTCTGAAGAGTGTGCAACTCAGTAGTTTGCGGTTTTTCTGTGTGTTTGTCTGTCATGACGTTCTGCTGAAGCACTGCAAATATACACTATTGACAGAGCTCAGCATGAAGACAATGAATCCCAAAAATATCCAGAAAAATTCACTAGCCTGACTTCAGCTTTCATGCTCTAGCAGAGGCCCATAACCCCCCAGTTTATGGCTTCCAAGCAAGTCGCCCTCACAGCCAGCCAAGACGCACTCGGTGTGGCTTCCCATTGCCACCACCCCTCCCAGACCGTTTGCTCAGGATTATACAACCTTATTTGCATAATTATATAATCTTCTTTTCAGCAACATCCCTCTGAAAAGAGCAAACAACATAATAGGAAAATCCATACTGTAAGCCAACTATTTCAAAACCCAGTGTCTGGAATGTGCAAAGGGCACAAAGTAGGAAAAAAAGATGTTCTTTTGGTTTTATGACCAGATTTTTCATACAGACCTGCCCAGGGAGAATTAAGTCCAAGCACACGTAAGCCATGAAACACCACATCCTGTTAAACCCGAATGCTTCATGGGTTTGCTCTGTTGCCAGTGTAGTGAGGGAAGCATCATTTCAGTTCTCTCAAGGTGTTTGTACAAACGTGGCTATTTAATTCTTTCCAACAGAGGCTACTTGGAGGCAGCTTTTAGACAACTTTCAGGTGTTTTACCCCCTTGATTAAGATTCTGGAAGACAGGTGTTGCTATTCTTGCTTTTTCGACACATGTTTTGTTCTGCAGCTACCTGAACTCATAACATTGACGTCACCATCCCAGCGATCTGAAGTCCCATCGCACAAAAGAATAAATAAAGTCTTAGCTGATATATTTGCCTCCACTCCTTGAGTTTGCTCTTCTTTCATACACTTCAGACTTTGTCCTAGACAGGATATTTTGTAAGTGAAGACTGTCATATTCTAATCTGCAAACAGGCTCTTCTGCTGGCTGCTAAAACTACTTATGATGTCAGTTAGTTCAGCAATATTCATCTAAAATTAATGCCTTATAAATAATCAAGGAGTAATCTGCTTCCGTCTGTCAGGCTAACCCCAAAAAGAAAGAAGTGCAACATTTTTGCGAGAGAAAAGAAATTAAGGATGACCTGACCTCACAAGTATGCTTGCCAGACAGTTATACACTCTTTCTTGCATGACCTATTTTTCCCTACTCACACTGCAGCGACATTTCAAACAAATAGCCAGTAATTTAGACTGCTTAAAACAGGGGGTTTGCCACCCAAACAAGACAGCAGGGCATCTTAATGGCTTTGTCAGGTTTCCAAAAGTTGTTAGTGACTTGTTATCCCTTTTCAAGTTGAAATAGAGCTCTATTGATCTAGCCCATAAAAGACAATGTCAAATGTCATGCTTTTCCAGAAATTACTGTACTGGGTATGGATCACAGCCTAATATTCTGTTGCTTATCACAGTGTAGGAATAGCCCATGTGAAGTACACTGAGTAAATACAGCTAGTACACCTAGTATTTTAGTTATAACACAAACATAAGGAATAACTTATAGTTAAAGAAACTATTTATAGATTAAGTAAGTCTTCCTATAGCCCCAGTTCCAATGCTGGAATATTTTCAATCTGCTTTTGAAAGATGGTCAAAACTATTGCCTATTAAATTCCTGTGAGATTTAGGGAACATCTGTTTCTACTACTAGAATCAGATTCTGTACCAGTTACGAAGAGCCACATCACGTGTCGTATGAACTACTTAACACCTGTGATTTTCAACCTTTTTGGTTTAAGAACTCCACAACCTCCTTAGTATAAACAAAGGCCAATGTATCATGATTTAACCTATCTACCACAGGTTAACTTTTCTGAGACACCTTTCAGACCCATTAGAAGTATTAATGGCCCACTAGCAGAAACTCACTGAGTTATACTACCATGAGACATTTAAGGTCTCTCTACAAGAAAAAGGCACAGAAATGGTCATCTTTTGCTAATTCAGAGAAGTCAGGAAGACAAGAGGAAGCTTGAGAGACCAAAAGACAAAGGAAAATGGCAACAACACAAGAGTTTAGGAGAGAGAAAAACAGAACAAATGTGTGTGTATGGAAAACAAAGCAAAGGACTGGGTTTCTTCATGCTGGGGCATATATGTAAAGAGACAACAATATGAAGCCAAAGGCTGGCAAATACAAAATAATGTGGAAAAGACACTGCTTGTGCTATTTCCATTGTCCAAATGTCAAATGCCTTCTGGGAACCCTGGGGGTAGGGTGAGGAGGAGTAATAGCTGTATAAACATCTTGTAACAGGTTCTTCCTAAAGAGGATTTCTCGAAAACTGCTAGGCTCTGATGCTAGCCCATATGGACTTGGGAAAGTCGAAGAAAAAGTTGGCTGCATTTTTTCCAGACTATTTGCATATGTTCTTTAGTATGCAGAATGTCTCTGTATGTAATTGAATTGTTGTTTTTGCCTCTATTAATACATATGCAAATGAGTCACTACTGCAGCTGTGCTGTATTAATTATATGTGTGCTTCTGTCTGTCTGCCCTGCAGGCTCGGGGTCGGAGGGAGGGGGAAGAGGGAATTCAGTCTCTTTAACCTACAAGAAAACTCACTCATGCAGACAGGTCTGCTAGCAAACAGCAGGCCTGAGTTACAACTGGAAGGAAGATACGTTGGTCATTTTTCAGTCTTTTTCATTTTTCATAGATATCGATGGAATCTGAAAGTTATGCAGAAAGGACTGTTAATCTAGATAAAATGAATACCCTACCACTGCTAATTATTTTCCCTGGAGAGCTGGGGAGGGACTTATAATCTGACAACCCACAGAGTAGCCATGATATCGTTTTACCAAGTATATTTATTGCCTGTAAATGTCCAATGTTCATATGTTCAGGCACTCATAGTGCTCAATAAAATATAAAGCATTAACATAAAGTCTGTCATAACGATTGTCTTTAATAAATTGATTGGATTCCAATAAAATGATGAGATCAAGCTTTTCATTCAAATCTATTTTGATAGAATATATTGAGTTTACCCATAACATTGTGTAAGATTATATCAAAGACAAGTATGAGCTATTTAGATGCCAACCAGGAAGCACATTTACCCACCATGAATAAGATTTATTTGAGCTGCTGTGTTTGTGGTTCACACTTTTACACAATCTATCACAATCTCCAGCTCTCAGCAGGTATCCAGAAAGTCAGTACTAGTTGCATCCTGGTGTTGTGAGGCTTGGTTTTGAGTTAATTGGGAGGAACTGTTTCCATTTAAAAACAGAAGGATTGCTCAAAAATGCTCTTGGCAATCAATAGCCACTCATCCCAAACATTACTTATACAGTTTAAGAAATATTTTGAAATTATCACTAAGACTTCATAATAAATAAGTCTTGGAAAATGCAAATTTTTGAAGACAATTTACCCAATACCTACATAAAGATTTCCACCCTGTTTAGATGATGATAGATTCAGTTACAGGAAGAGCACTGGGCTTCATTTTTCTAGCTGAAGAACTGGACGTTGGCCCTCAGTGATCTCTTAAAACTGCCATTTTGGCTACTCCTTTGTAGAACAGGTGGCAATATCTAGTGGTTGACACATTCACTTACAAAGCCAGAAACAAGTGGTGGACAGAAGTAGGGGTTACAGAATCTGCATGAATGTAGCAATTTCAAAACCAGTTTAAAAGGGCATCCAACAAAAAATGTATACATATTATGTTGTTTTATTATTCCTATTATTATCATTATTTGTGATGGCCATCAGAAACAGCACAGCAATACACTGAGCTAATGGCAGATGGACAACTGCCATCTTTTGATTATGCTAATGAGAAATGTTGCTTTTCAAGTACTTACCTTTTTTTTCCCCCAGATGTGCATGCTCACAGTGAAAAACTAATTCTACTTTTTTATGCTTAAGTGGATTGCATGAGTATTATATTATTGTAATTAAACTGTGCACTAATGATTCATTCCTTACAAATTAAGTGAGAGTTCTATTAATGAGAACAGGTAAAGTAGAAAAGCAAACAGCAAAAGGATACTGACTCTCATTGTTGAAAAGCCAGATGCCATTTAAAGGTAGGCGCTGCCCAGCAAATAGAAGGAATAATCTTGTACTGCAAAGAAATGGTTTACCTTCTTGTAGGAAAAGAACAGGTTATAGTAACATACCAAAGAGGTCATGAATGTGGATTACAGAGCAAGTGAATAGTGAATAAAGTATTGCCATCTTTTGGCTACATTCCACAGAGGCAATAAAAGGGATCAGAATTTTCTTCTCCATCAGAAATAATTCGTATGTCTTTGCAGCTCTGGCAAGGTGGCTTCCCAATACAAGGAAAGAATCAAGCTTTCAGTATTCAGATGTATCACTATAGTGTTCATACATTTTTTTCAGGGTCCACTTTCACAGATTTGAGGCATTGTAACACTGGAAGGCCAACTGCCTAATCTCGTTAAAAGTGGTTATGTCTATAATTATAGTAAGAAATCAGAAAAAGATATGTCAAAAAAAATTTAAATGTCCTTGACAACTAATGCATGAAAATATAGTGCCATCTCCTTAAGAGAGAGCAGAAGTTCTATCATCAGCAACACTTCAAATAAAACTCAAGGAGATACTTCAGAAAAATAACCTTAACTGGCAAGTGGAGAGATGTTCATCTCTGCAACAGTGCAGAAGCCAAAAGGAAGCAAGTGTGTAAGAAAAAAAGAATGGTATCTGACTGAGCAGGCAGTCCTCATGCTTGTTTTAGTTTCATAGGCAACAGATGTTTTATGTAATACTCATATGATCACTCAAACAGTCTATCTTCTGATCAGTCATTGTACGCTTGTTAAATAGCTCTAGCCTTTCTGCTTCCTTCAAGCAAAAAAAAAACCATAGAGACCACAGATGATTATGTGACCCTTAAAATACCTAGAAGTAAGGTTTTCTAAAAGAAAATTTGTAATGAGTCAGGCACCAAATAACAGGAAGGTGAACAACTTTGAGAAGCACTCAAACTCTGAATAGGTTTAGCTTTCCTGGAAAACTAGCCACTTATATGACTGCCTGCATGAGGCACAATTTCTTTTAAGAATGTTGTCCAGTCTATACACTAAAATATATTGCAAATGGTATGCCTCTTCCCACACTACTACAAACAAAACATTTGTAGAAACAAAAAGAAATTGGCCCAAATAAAGAAAAATGCAGACTAAAAAACTTGGCAAAAATTATTTTTCAGATATGCTTGAAGAATTAACCAGGATTCTTCAAATAGCAGGTACTTGGAACTGAGAGCCAGCTAAAATGCTTCCACGTTTTAGCGTTTTGACGGGTTTGGTCAAAATGTTGAACACAACCATCAATAATAACAATGCCTCATTTCATGCTAAGATGAAGAGGGAAGAAAGTTTGAAAGTCAGCACTCAGAACCTTTTGAGGTGTTTTTCCAATAGAGATGTTTGCAAGAAGTCTATATTACATAAGACTGCTACACTGTTTTGACAGGACAAAATGTCCATATAGTAACACTACACGGGCAGCTGTCACTACACATCCAGAAGTGCTTTTTGATATACGAGGTTCGACACAGAAAACCTAAGACTAACCCTATATCTTGGGAACCGAGGGTGGCAGAGGAGACAGAGAGATGTTTATAGAAAATGTTCCAAACTGTCACAGTGAGACAAGGCTCAACTCAATCTCTTCACTCAGTACAAGTGGATGTTTGTTAAAATACAGAAGTTTTCTTACCCTTGGTGGGAAACCGTTGGTGCGCACCAGCCCACAATTCTTTGAGTGTGAACCAGTTTTTAGTTAATAACATGACTGTGCTTGAGCACCCACCCTATTCATCAAACCCGGCTCCCTCTTCCCAAAGATCAAATTGGTGCTCAAAGGAATCCATTTCTTGTCAGCAAAAGATGTGAAAGCGAGAATGACTCAAACAGCCTTTCAGAAAACAATCTGTGGAATTGGTTCAAATGTTGGCAGTATCATATGCAGCTGTGTGTCAACTCAGAAGGGAACTATTTTAAAGGTGATCGTAGTCGATTTTCTGAATTTGTTAAATAAAAGGAGTTACAGGCAAAGTCTTAGTTTTTTTTGTGTCAGATCTCATAGTTACAGGTATATACAGCATTTGGATTACTGCCAATTAATCAGTTATCGTCACTATTTCATTATCAAATGAACAATCCAGGAGATCTGCACCATTCATGCTCCCAATAGTGCAGATTCCTCTCAATTTTCAAATTAGGCGATCAGGTCCTTTGTTTCCTAATGCTCAGAAAGTACTCAGGAATTATTTTTCTTCAGAAAAGAAACCATCAGGTATCATTTTGTACTGAATTTGGTCAGACTTCTGGAAACATCTACTTCATACTTGGTATGCCTACAATGACCGGTATTAAAACAATCACTTCACTTTGTGCAAAACTTGTTATACGGAGAAATTTAATTCCCTCATCCACTGAACCAACAGGAAAACATCATGTTCATATAAGGCATATAGCAGTACTTTCGATTCATTAGCCGTATTCATATTTGTTCTCATGCATTTGAAAGAGAATCACTATGCTGCATCACTCTTGAAGAACAAGACCATATGAAATTTACGGAGGTATAAACCAATATAAGAAAACTCTCGTGCTAACCAGGAAGGATTTTACTGCAATCCCTCCTGAATGAAGGGTTTATGACACTTCACACAATATTTGGGACTGAACCTTCTCATTAACAGAGGAAAGTTAAAACCTTTTTACAAATGGCATTTACGTCATTAAATGTGGGTATGGGTGAATATGCAAGGCTGATAAGTTAGCCGTTTATCAGGGCATGGGTTAAAACATACATCGTGTTAGTTCCAGCTTCTCCAACATGGCCCCATCCATCTACTGCTTTTATGACATCTAACAATGTAAGTTTCAGTTTCCATTCTCACTGAATCATTAGTCTCTCTGTGGATACTGGAAATAAAGGCAATCATGTATGGCTAATTGTGGTGGATATCAGATGACAGAATCTGTATACCCCAGTGACAACTCAAAGGCAAGGAGAGAAATGGAGGGTTTCCGATTACGAACCCATCAGTGCGAATCAACAAGGCATTTCAAAATGAGAGACTACATTTTCACTGACAGAGTATCTTTGCCACAGGAAAACAATCATGTGTTAGGAGTTCTATAAATACAGTGTGCATTTCATTTACGAAAATAAAATCCAATTTTGACATCCAGGGATAAAAAAGTACTTCCTGATGATCTCACAGTGCTCTACTAAAGCCATGCACTGACTTAAAAATTCTCTAATGAAATAACAAAGACATGTTTATCGCTATACAAACAAACAGGAGAAATTTCTTGGCTTTGTGTTCGCGAAGATAATGCTGTGTACCAAATTCTGCATCAAGTAACTAACTGAGTATTGTGTCAGGTTCTTTGATCTCCTCTGAAAACTACTGCTTTTAGTATACAAAGCCTGAAAGATGAGTGATAGGGAGGACAGAAAAAGAAGAAAAGAAGGAATACTGTACTTGTCTGCCCTTCTACTGTCTGATGATGACCAGATGACAGAGGGTTTGTATGGAACACTATAGTTATATGTAACGCAAGGGAATGTCTGAGGTGTAAAGAGCTCCTCCTGTAAGGAGATTGTAATGGCTGCACATTCGCACATTCACTCATGCTATTTGAAGGTGGTTTTGAACCAGTTCTTCATGACAAACATCATGAATATTTCTTTATGACTTCTCACCACTGAGCTACAATGGATGTCAACAGAGTTTAGAGAAGGTACAATCCTTCTAAACTAACAGCTATGCTAGATTCAGCTTCACTTGTTTTATCACAGGTAATAGTCCATTCTCAGTATTACATCATAACACCTTTCCCAAAGGACATCTAGCCTATCTGACTCTTCCAAATGGCACTAGAAATTAAGATGCATGTCTGATTCCTATTAGACAGGTTGCGCTAATAGCTAAAAATCACTGCTAAGTTTTGAAGAAAGATGACTTCAATTTTTGTCCAGCATATACATACCCTTCGAGATCAAGTCTGAAAGATCTGAAGGAGTCTACAGTTAGTAATTTGAACATCTCCCACTGACTGGCTGCCAAATTATCCCTTTAATTCCAGACTAAATTACATGTAGCAAAACAACAGAGGTGAATTTGGTCAATACTTTCATTTTCATGTTCTCCTTCTCAGGTCTTTGAGGTTTTCAAATTTTCCACACCAAGATCAATCTTAAGATATTTATGAAGTCAGTCACATTTGCGCAAAGCATACCTGTTTGTAAGGAAACTGTCATTGTGATAAATCCTATTTTAATCAGAATACTTCAGCCCACTGCACGCCAGAGATTCAGCCCAAAGCTGGTCCAAAAATGGAACTAAACCATCCTCCCAACTTACTGGAGCACTCATGCATTATTTCAGGACTAGCTTGAATGATCACAAAAATAAGGAGAACTAGACTCAAATCTCTATTTCCTCATTGCTAGCTAGTTCCACTTTTGTTTTTCCTTTCCGCCCCCCCTCCTTTCTTCCATATGTGTGTTCATGTGTGTTTGGCTATAATAAGCACTTTATCAATGCTGACATTACTCCCCAAAATTAATTTCAGAGGGATGACTTTTATGGCTCCCATGATTCTTAAGCCGCCTACGGTATTTGTAACTCACAGAATCAGAAACTAACACACAGACAGTGTAGCTTTTCATACAAAGGCACAATAGGAATGAATGTATTAACCTCTGTGGTGCATGGAATGTGTCAGCTTACACACTGGCAGCTATTTCTGTGAAACACAGCTAACTTCCGCTGGCTGTGTTAAAGTAAAAAAAAAACCTTCCCCAGAACTATGTCCCACGCTCTCGTATGCTGGCCAAACAACTGAAATATCTGATGTTGCAGTGTGTGTAGTTCATACTGATGCTGGCCAAAGTGAGTTTGAGAATGCATTTTACATGTACTGTTTATAAATGCTGAGCTTCTCCAAGCAGGTATAAAGCTCTGCTGTTCCATGTGACTTGGCAAATAACAATGAGCTGGGAGACAAATTAGCAATGGAGAGTATGAGATTTTTCTTTGTTTCTACAAAAGCGTGTCAGTCCAGATTTTGCAGAACTAGAGCTGATTTGGATCTTGATTTCATCTTAGTCCCAAATTTTATCTGGCTTCATACTGCCAGCAAAGCATACATGGCAGGTAAGAAAATTGAAACTGTGGACATCACATTTACTATTCCAATGACTTGAAGAAAATCTGCACTGCTATCATTAAGACCCATGGACACACTACTACCTCTAAAATTTAGAACAACAGTGGGAATTTTGAGTCAGATGCATCTGGCTAAAAAGCCTTCTCTAACACAGACTAAAAAAAAATTCTTTGGTACTTTTCCACCTGTTTTCTAACTGCTTACATTAAATTAAATATAATTGCTAATTATCTGCACTACAGCATTTCCTAAAATGTGCCCCACTGGAGGAGGGGCCAGTCATTGCTCCAAAGAGCTTACAGCTTAAAAGGATATAATCACGTTAAGTGACTTTTAAGCAGTTTAAAAGTGCTTGTCAGGACAGCTCTTTCTGCCTGACAATGTGTTTCCTTTTGCTGGTCTACACCTAGCCAGCTTTTACAGCCCGCACCAGAACTATCTAATCGAAAAGATGAGCGAACACATTGCTCTGTGGAAATTCAAAGTACAAAACTAAAAGTGGTTAAATTGACAATAAAGACACAAAAACGTAACAAAAAGTTCCCCCAAGGTAAAAGGAAAATGTATATGATTTGACGACTATTTTGCTTCAGATGCAGATTTTATGTGAAGGAAACAGCCCCTAAAACCTGTTAACTGCAGTGTTCAAATGGAGGAGAAAACTGTTGTTCATATTTACTTAACCTTTGCTTCTCCGGCATTGTTTGCGACTTACCTGCAGTTGGAGCGGACCTAAGCCTGGTGTTGCTGCGGCAGCAGCTGCCATGGTAGTTGGGATCAGCTGAACAGGGTAAGGGTCACCTAAGTAAGAGAATAATAGAGGCGTCAGCACCTTTTATCTACTCTCCACCTGCAAATTAAAGTCCTGCATTCACTCTTTCCAAAAGCCTTCTTTTGTGTGCCTTGTTGAGGCCTAATGAAAAGCTCTATTGTGCAGCCTTTTACTAACACTCTTTTCACAATTCTGGCTGAGAGAGGAATGTGAATAAAAGGCACAAGCAATTAAGGCGGAAACCTCATCCTTTTTCATGATGTATTTAGGGAAATGGAAAAAAAAGTGCACATTGATCAGAAGGCTGCAATTCAGAAAAAAAAAAAAAAAAGAAAGAGAAAAAAAGAAAGAAAGAAGATGGGGGTGGAGGAGAAGAAAAGGAAAACAGTACAACCTTGATAAGATCAGAGCATTAGAAAGGGACAAATTTACAAGATCGTCCAGAATATGAAGTTTACCAAACTCTGTGCACTGTTAGTAAACTGAGCCTCACATAGATCAGAAATGACACTTCCTCGACTACTGTGTTTTCTTTTAGGTGACAAAAAAAATCCCCTTGCTTTAGTTTCAGGGTTTGATCCCACAACAGGAAAAAGCATATGAAGTTAAGTAAATCAGATAAAAGCCTCTGAAATCCTGCTGCCAATTCCACTTCATGACTTGTAGATTCAATTTTGCTTCTAAGGCAAAACTTCTTCAATTTTAGTAAGGACTGCATTGTGCTGAATGAGAAATGGGACCCAGTAAAGGTTTAAGAAAAAGTTGCAGCTGTTTATAAAGGAAAATAGCCTGAGATGGCAAAAATCAAGATGGAGACAGACATGTTTTAATGTTACGAAGAACTTATTTTTGGTCACTCCTTACAAATCTGATTTGTTAAAATAAACTTCGTATTAGCCCATCAACAAAACTATTAAGAAAACTAGTAAAAATAATTAAAAAAAAATTACATGCATTACATTGCTTCCCCAAACAATAAAATGTTTAAGCACTTCCCACTCGAATAAGGATCACCAGAGCACTTCTTTAGGATCCTATGTTCTGGTAGTATGCATGATTTCTGTAGTATTAAAACAGCCACTTGAAATGAGACTACAGAAAAGGTGGAACACTTTAGCAGGAAAATCTACATAAATGTCCCTGTACGTTTCAGTAGAGCGATAGATTAAAAGTTTTCCTCCTTTATTGTGCCTTTTTGAGTGAACAAGGCCAAAAAAAAAACAAATTAAGAAGGCAATGCAGTCTGCTCTGTACAATCATTATTAGCTATTGTTGGATTACAGTTTATAACAGTAACAAGCCTAAGTTACAGGAAACAGAAAACAAAAGATAAGAAATTTATCTCAGTTTAAAAATGTTAGAAATAAGCTGTGTTAGTTTATACACGTTCAGGAAAAGGCTAACATTTACTTTTCCCTTTTATAAGGCAAGCTTCTTTGCAGAGATCAAGCATTTTGATCTCTTGTGAGGAATTAAATACCGTAACTTGCTCAAATCTAGGGCCAGAAAAAAACGTGGTCTGGCTGGCAAAGCATCTTAACAGATATTTAACTTAAATAAGTGTGCCTGCTTATATTTTAGAACATCTTAAATAATGCCCTGCTGACTGAAACTTCACAGTCTTTCAAAGTTGCCCAGACAAACAATGGGAATCCAAAGGTCTGCCCAGGCATCCCCATTCACGGATGTCTTTGCAAGAGCACCAGGCAACAACTTCTATATTTATTTATTTACTGCCAATGGGCAACAGATTTCCTGACTTGCTTGGGTGTTTTTCCCAGATGATGCCATTGTTTCACATCTACCAATTTTACTTGGCTTCAGCTGAAGCATTCACTTCCCATTCCATATCATAGATTGAAATAAAAATTTCTCTGACTTGAAATTTTCTCTAGAGTTATCTTTTGTCCCAAGCAGTGGGCCTTAAAAATGTGGAGACATGAAGAAGAAAGAGACAGTGGTCAAAGACTTGGGGTCAATGGTGTTCAGCTGCTTCCACACTACTAGTAGCTCAAAGGCTAATCCCAGTATCACTCTGAAAGAATCCTTTCTATAAAAGGGCATTTTGTTCAAAAACTAGACATGAAAGGATATAAAATTATTAATTTCTCAACTTCAAAGAAAAGAGCAACAGGAAAGTTTCTCAGTAGAATGCTGATTTTACATCCTATGAAAATTTTTAGTTAGGAATTATTTGTATTAAAACATACATATTAAAAAATTAACTTCCATGACTGTCCCATACTCCTCTCCGCACACGTATAAGCCTCAGATCATATTCCCACAACCTCACTAATCCATAAATCCACTATTCTCACCTTCCCAAAAAAGTCAGGCAGATTCTCATACCCTCATCTGTTGTGGTAATTTCTATCCTTTATAATTCATTTGGTTGATACATCAAGGAAATGCTTATGAGATAAGAACATACTGAAGTCCCCACGGCCATGTGCATACTCCATGGACATATGCATGGTCACAACCATTGGCTTTGGTAATGTCAGTAGTGCCTCTGGGACTCTTTAGAGAGATCACACTAGTAAGCAACTAATATGTTGCAATTACTAGTACTATATCAATACAAGTTAATGTAGATTTTCAGAATTCTATGGAAAAAACTCAAGTTCATCCTGAAAACAGAGTGTAGCAGTACAGAGCTAGGTTCTCCCATCTACCAGGTTGGGTTTTTATTAGTTTACTCTTTAAAGGGTTTTACATTCTTCCAGTGCCCCAAAATATTTTTAAAAAATGAACACAATAAAGAAAACTAAAAGGCTCCTAAAACCTATCATGAATCTTTTCATCGTTATGCTATCTTGTGCTGATGGTAGGGCTGCAGCAATTCTTTCTATAAAGAAAGTATACCCCGCCTGTGCTGCGACTCTTTCACCAGTGCTACTCATTCACAGTATATCCACATTACTGCTCCCACAGTACAGACACAGTAGCAGTGAAGAAGCTGGAGGAAGGTACAATAATGAGCAGACACACCATCACGGTTAGTGGTCTACTGTGTTTGCTTTTGCTGTAGGACAAATGTCTAACAAAAGGTTGCTCTGTCTGGAGGAACTTATTGTCCACAGGAGACAAAACACAAAAGTGCAAGGAATATACTCAAATGACATGCCATGTCCTGGGTTACTCAACGAGCCAGTGGAAGAGCCAAGATTAAAACTCACAGATACCTTTTCAGACAGTGCCCTTCCCAGGGATGAATCCAGTCCCTATAGCAATGAAGAGGCCAAGCACCCACACACTCACAGCAGATGGTGCAGGAGCAACTGCCGCCCTTCAAAATACGGAGACCTCAAGTCTCCTCTGATAAATATTTACCTGCTCATTCATTGCTGTTAATTTAAAATATGATCTTTCTACTGTCCTTAAATTCATTCCCATATGAACAGTATTAGTTAATTCTGGAGTCTGGGAAATTCATGTCTTAACTATTTCATTACTTCTTCAGTAAATGTCTTATTTTTAGACGTCAAAAGTCACCACAATTTTTTCCCAAGCTCCGGGGACACTCCAGGAATGTGAGATAAGTCATATAGTTACTAGAAAAATGATTATTTCCCAAGCCATTCATAAGTCATTCATCACTGAAAACACCAATAAATTCTCAAAAATTTACAAAATTCACTATTAATCTACTAATGCATGCAGGCAGGAGTGTACCTCCTTGCATCTTTCAGCTACCAAAAGAAACACTTTGTGCAGTCCTTTCATGTTTCACACTATCTCTTGTTATGTGTGGACTTATTCTTATAAACAAAGTATCACAGAGAAGTTTTGTTGTTGTTGCTTGTCTTTAGTGTACTATATGCTAAAATCTGGAGCAGCTCAAAGGACGACATTTTTATTGTGAGAAAAAAGTAAAAATTATTTCATATTCATATTCTGACATATTCTTCTCTAATATATACTTATTTCCCAGCTACTCAGTTACATCACTTTGAAAAACAGAATTATTCAATACTGACTACATGAAAAAAACCACAGAACACATATGTACCGGTGATATAGCACCTAAAGAAGTGAATGGGATATGTCAGCCTCGAGGAGCTGACGGGGGATATTAGAGCTATTGGTGCACACTGTGAGCAAAGAAGAGCATCGGGGGCTCAGGGCAGAAAGAAGGGAAGGCTGAACTCTCAATTCTGTGCCAATTCTTTATTTCTCCAACCTTCTTTTGGTCCATCTTCCACAAACATACCCAGAACGTCTTTCCTGATAATTTATGCGCTGCAACTTCTTTCAATTTCAAATCACACCTTCATCCTTGCCCAACATAATCTTTCAAGATCTTGCTTACAAGAGGATTTTTCATCAAGTACATTCACTTTTAAACCATTCTTTCTATGAACTCTCCCTATCATCCTCCAATGAAAACACTTTTCTGTGAAAGTAATTTGTGGTACAGAGCCAAGTGGACATCCTGTCCCAAAATGTAAAATAACCCTGTGTCTAGGAACCTGATTTTCAACTCACTAGCTAGCAAGCTCGTGGATATTAAAGGACTCTATACTCGTGGATATACAACAGTGGCTCTTAAACCATTTATATTTTGCAAAATTTTACCAAAGGAGCTTAGTAAGTTAAAAAACATTAAGATTTTTTTTCTTTTAAAAGAGAAAAGAAAGCATAGGAACTAACATTAAGTGTGTTGCACCATTCACCTAAACTCATAAGATGTTATCTGTATTCCTTTTTCTGTCACTCATCTCAATTATTCTCCTTCATGGTGTAATCCCCCCCTAGTGTCTTGTCTTGTCTCCTGACAGGCTGCAAGCTCTTCAGAGAAGACACAATTGTCTCACTTGCTATAAAATCAAGTTACATGCTAATGTAAAATTATAATGTTTTGACAGGATTTTTAAGTTGAACCTGATTAAATGAAACAACAGAACACTGATTTTTTTATCCTGAAATTTTCTTCTTCTTCAAAAAAAATGACACCAGAAGAGAAATAGGGGGTTTATTTCCCATGATTCTTTTAAACTTCTTGTTTTCATTCTACCTGTCTTTCAAGGACAGCATGTGAAAAAAGTTGCAGGTCATGGAAGGAGAAGAAAAAAAGAAAGCAGTGTGAAGAATATAAAGAGTAGGAAACAAAACCAAATTCTTAAATTATGATTTCCAAAAACCAGCATGCTAAACTAAATTCCATGAAAAATATTGGAATAAACATTTCCTTATAGTAGATTTTGTTGAATGAAATTAGATCCTACATTATCTTCCTCCCATTTTGACAAGCTCTAGAAAAAGCCACAATAATTTTACACTCAATTTATCGCTTAAATATATTTATAATGGATAGTTATAGCTGATGTCTAACTGACAGGTAAGTCACTGCATCTCTTCTCACCACTTATTCTCATCCTTATCACCACTTTCCTTTTTAATTCTTTTGGTGTGATGGTGGGCATGTTGTAAGAGTAATGGGAGGCTGTGAAAAACATGAGTGGTGTTCCCTGACTTCTGGCTCTAGGCATTAGGAATTTAGATATGAAAAAAGAGTATGAAGAAGATACCACCAGTGGCTTAGAAAAAAAAAATGCAAATAGGTTCCTTGATTTTATTTGAGGATAGTTCTGGGCAGCATTGACTGAGTGCTGCCTATAAGGGATTAGCCTATTTTGCATTTTAGAGAAACAATTCAGTCTACAGATGGGATGGCTTTGGAGGGACCTAAAAGCAGCCTTCCAGTTCCTAGGAGGACATGATCAACAAGACAGGGCCAGGCTCCTCATGACAGTACCTGGTTGGAGGAAAAGAGATAACGGACCATCAAGAGAGCATCAGATTTTCCCCATGAGGACAGACAGATGTTGAAACAGACTGTCAAAATAGTCTCTGTTCTTTGAGGTTTTCAAGCCCTGACTTCAAAAAGCCCTGAGTAACCTGGGCTTATCTCCTAGATGACCCTGTTTGGAGGAAGAGGTTGGACTACAGACTTTTGGAGATCCCTTCCAACCAGAACAGTCCTATGATTTCCAAGATGCCTGTTTGTTTTTTTTTAATACATCTGTTGAATAAATGACAGTTATTCAAAAGCTCTGAGTGCCAAGGAAAACCAATGTATTTCCACAGAGGTTTGTACATGATCATGAATTTAAAAACTGAGACTTTTATTTGGTTGCCTGACTATGAATAATAGTGCCGAAACACCAGACATCCTTTATGGCCTAGAAAATGAACTGAAAACATCAGCCTATTTTCACAGGTCTTCATTATTTTGCTTGTCTATTTTGTTTTTACTAGCATTGTTGTGAGAAGCCACTCACAGATCAGGGGCTATGGGATTCTTTCAGTTAGAAATAATCTTTAGTTGTGTTGTTATTTTTCGCAGCCTTGATGCCTTCCCTTGCATTTGGAGCATTAGAGAAGCGAGACATTCTCATGTATGCTAAAAGTCAAAGTTGTTACCAAAAATTCCTCCTTCTTGCTGTTTCTACCCACAATGCTATTACTCTTTTCTTATCCTGGGGGGAACATGAGGTTTTAGTCATATGCTCATTCTTTTCCATGGCATAAACAGTAGCCCTGAAAGATGACTAGCATCTTTATAAAGAAGCTACAGTATGTGGTCCTCACAACACATGGTTCCTATTTTTATCATTCTGATAAAAGCATAGCAATGTCAATTTTTTTTTGTTGTGATTTGGTGATTGTCAATGACCTGCATGTCAGCTGATACAGCTGACACAGTTAAATCAGAAATCAGCACTCAATTTCTTTAGAAGCCAGACACATGGACACTAAGCACAAGAAAAATTATAAGACAGTTCAAATGATACTCCATTAAACAATGAAACATGTGACTGACTAAAAAACAGAGATACATCAGCAAATTTCCCTGAGGAAGTTATGGTATTTAACTCCTAAACATTAATTTTATTGTACTGCATGAGGAACCAATTAACTGAGAGTTTCGTTTTTATCAGACATTGGAATTATCGTTCATCAGAATACGGACGAACAGTAAATTCAGCATATTTTAATTTTACTAGGCTTGGCTTGTTCTTCTCACCCATTTTTGTGGATTTTAAAAGGTAATTAGCTATTTCATCAATAACTTTGTGTGTGTTATTTTATTTAGAACATTTACAGCAGCAACGAGCTGATATGCAAGACACATACAATGTACCTATTGTATATTCAGATTTTTCCACTCCTAATTGGATATGGTTGAAATAGTGATTAAAGCACTTTCAGAAAACCTCGTGTTGATGACATCTGACTGGGAACACAATATAATTTGTTACAACAAATTGCCCACAGGGGAGAGGAGGAATGGGCAAAGAAATGCAATTCTTGTTTCCAAAATTTGGCGCATTTCCATGAAAATAATATAGGTATCAGCAAATAAAAAGCTACCTAGAAGGTTTCCTGAGAATTTGCGAATAACCTGAAAAATATATTTGGGGTAAATCCCACTTGCAGAAATACAGGCTTAGTCACTATTGTTTCCTGAGAAAAGAAAGCAAACCCTAAAAATCTCCATATAATTCAATTTCTTGCACACCTCAGTTTAGAAAATGAAGTATATTGTTCTTCATCCTCCAGAGAAGAAACCATCTGGAATTCAAAAGCTTCTATAATATCGAAAAACCTCAGCACCAACACAACATGATATCACCGTAAGTGGCTACTCAAAATTTCAATTCCTTTTTAGGGCTATCATCAAATACTTAAAGAAGTGATGGAGTGCAGTTTCCAAAATGAATTTTACCTAGCATCATTAATTGGGGAGGACCCATCTTCTTTACACACTTTGGGCCACTCTGCATCTTTTAGTGGAAAGCAAATTGTAAACAGTGCTACAAATATATAACCACAAAAGAAGAAAAGAAGCATGGGGAAGCATTCTGCCACTTAGATTTCTTGAAGAATACCAAATCCATTACTGTTCTCAGCTTAACTCCTTCTGACTTTTCTCTAAATGGTCCCCAGAAGGAGCCCCTTTTGCTTTCCCAAATCTATATTTCATTCCCTTTATTATCTCTTACATGGGAGAGACAATCATGTCTTAATATTCCACATACAGATCTATACATATGTGCATTAATAGAGGGATCACTCAACCTATGACCACAGAGTAGCCTCCTCTGAGGTGGATCTATACAGTTTTTAAAGGACACAATACGGAACTTCTTTCAATTACACTATTTTTATACTTTCAAAGCACTTCACAAATATTAATTAGCTCTAAATAAATTCTAATTATTTCTAAGAGTGGCCCTAGCAGATCTGTATCATCTGGTGTGAAATCTGACTTCAGTGAAGTCAACAGCAACAGCTCCTCAGATCTCAGCAAAGCTGACATTTCACTCACCATTGCTAAAATGCTGGGAGTTATGTATATTATCTAGCAAGTATCAGAGGTGGAGCTGAACTAGTAATAGCAGTAGTAATAAATGACAGTATTAAGGAATTCTGGCTGAAAAAAAAAAAGAAGGGTTAAATGACCTGCATAGCCTAAATGTGAGAGAAGCCTTGTCACCGTTTGGGAAATGCATTAATCGGGGTCTGTTTGGTTTCAACATCAGTTGAAATAGAAGGTGATCGCCTGCTGCTAAAACTAATTCATACACTTAGGATATTGGAGTTAACTCCTAATATCTGCTCATGCCACAGGTCACTATCTTAGTTAACACCCTGCCTTGAAACATCAGCTCGTTTTATAAAGAGATTTGTATAATACATCTATATAAATACAACTTATTATGTATATAGTAAAGTACATACAGGGAGGTTTGCATAAAACTAAAAATACTTAAATTCCAAATAGCACACAGAGAATAGATAATCAGGTACATAGCAAATAAGTAGATAACCAGCATTTTTTTTGTTAATCATGGACAATATAGTTCATCACACCCTGCCAACTTATTTTTCTTATGTGAAAAAAATGCATCAATTGTAAATAACGATATTAAATATTTCACACATCATGCAATTATATCTAGGTACAGAGGTTAAAAATCAACTGGAACCATAGATTATGAATGTTTTTCACACAGAGAAATGTAATTCTAATAGAAGTTTCTCCCTTTTTCTCTGCCAACTTTACTACCACACAATATGCCATAGAGAAAAAAGGGGAAGTGTCAACTTGTGTAAATTGTCCCTTATGTAATGCAAACCATCTGTTTAAAAAACAAAACAAAATGAAAAACCAAGGCACTACAAAGCATGATCTGCTGTGGAGAAAAAGAAAGAAAAGGAGATTTACTACATCAAATTGGAAGCCAAAGACCACGACCTGCCATGTAACCATGGAAAAAATATTTACCCCTCTCCTCCCTGTATTTACCCAAATCTTCAAAATATTTGGAGAAGTATAAGTAAAGAATTTGCTCTGCACATATTAGAGATTGATATTGTATTCTTTTAAGCATTTCAGCCATCTAGAATGTTTCCAATTAGGCAGGAACCCAAGCAGAGAAACCTCTTTGTTTTCAATAACATACAGAATAGCTCTCACACAGGGATGCCACCATTAGGTCAGAAGCTCCCGGAGTCCTCAGCCACTGGAATCTGGCAAAGTATAGGGGGGTAGAGTATCGATACACTCTTGCCCTGTTCTTCTACTCTATGTATCTGCCATGAGAGAAATCTAAATGGATCTCTGCTATCAACTGTTACGATTATTTTTGTGTTTTCTCTGTCAAATCCTTAGAAAAAGAAGCCTGTGTAGAGAAAAAAGTATTCCTCCTTTCCACAGCCTTTCTCCGAGTAAGTCATTAGTCCACTATGAAGCACTGGTTGAGGAAGCCTACCACATACACTCTCTGAAACTACTGAAAGACATCCATTTGAATTTCTGTTGCTCTAACCTGGAGAGGCGAGTCAGAAAGCATTGAATAAGTTAGATTGGTCTCATTATCTAGGCTGAATGAAAGAAAAATAGTATAACTAGGTATTAATAATTTTTTCTCTTTCACTGACCTCGAGGCTTGATCACACATTCTCTTCCAGCTGCAGCTGTGCTGGCTGAAGAGGCCACCATCTCCAGTCACAGCCCCCTTGCCAAAGGTTACCACTGCGACCAAGCTGCTTGTTTAATCACTTCCCAACATGTCTCCATTAAAATGAGCCAGCTCAGTTTAAGCAATTTTAACATAAAGTCCTTACTATCCCAGCCTGGACAGAAGCAAGTTAGGGAGGGAATGCTTAACCAAGAAGCTCGACCAGTATGTCAGAAGTTAGGGGCACAGTGATGAACAACTGGCAGAGACAGTTATCTCTTAAGCTACTTGGCCTACTGATAGAAGGCAACAAGTAATCCAATCATCAAGTGTGACCAATAGCACAACTGACTAGAGCTCTGCTGTGCCTTAAATCACATGCTACTGATTTTGAGACACTCTTTCAGAGATCTGACTTTTCAAAAGGGCAGGGCACATAACCATATTAATGTCCCTTTGAAGGTATCCCCAACCAGTTATCCGTAATCAAGGTACTCAGTATCATTAGCCAGTTATGAAAATATTGGCCATCACAACAACTCCCTCTTCTTTCTCCCACAAATTTTCAAATCTCTCTTTTACTGAGATACAGGATGTGGCAGTGGGGTTGGAACTAGATGATCTTTACGGTCCTTTCCCAATGAAATTAAATTGTTTGTGACTGGAACTGAATTGTCCCACAGAGATTTTTATTGTTCCCACATACAGATTGTTAAGGCTAGCAAATAATAGAATAATCACTAGAGAATTCCTACCAATCCGCCATACAACATAATTCTGAAAATCTATCATTCCACAATCTTTCAGAAAAAAAGGGCAGGTTTTCCAAAAGGACTGGGGAGATACAGAAGCAAGGTTCCATTTTCATAAGCTACATAAGCCAAATGTAAAACATGCAATGGCAGTGAGGTATAGATGCTGCTAATGGGATCTTCAGAAGTTCATATGATGGCCTTGCATACAGAAGCAAATGCAGTGAAAGGTAGGCATTTAAGGTGCTGAGAACAAATTAATCTGCCCTATGTTGTTCTGTTGCTGTGCTGTACTGATACCCACTTTAGCTCAGTTCAAGGTAGCAAAGGTGACTATAATAAAGTTTACAGTATAAACATTTGCTAAATATCCCTGAGACTTAGATCATAATGCCTTTATCAGTCTTCAAATGAATACTTAGTCTCCTAAGTCACTCACGTGCTTTAGAAAATTTTATCCAAAGCTCTTTGGTTTACAGTCTACCACATCTTTGCCAAGAGGACTGATACACAGAAGGGCAAGCAGAAAAGTGGGAGAAATATGTTTTAATGGCCTGTCAAAAACATTACTTGACGTGAACATGTTCTAGTTTTAAGACAGCTACGTTTTTCATTGCTACAAGCTTTCCAGGTGTAGCTAAATTCATATATGCTTTTTGTTTACACTAAACTGTGAGTGAAAAGAAAAAATCCTTTGGACTACTTATCACTTCTCCTCAGCTTCTCAGTCAAATTCAGTCGAACATGCCAGGGAACCACCAAACACAGAGCTGTCTTTTTCCACTGGCTTCTGCTCAGTCCTAGACCTTGGCATACTGTTAATTCCAAGCCTTCCTGCCAGGAGCAGCAGCAACTTTGCTCTTTTTTCTTTTTCATTTTCAAGGTTATACGAACAGGCAATGTCATACGTACTTCATGGATGTGATGCACAATACAGTCTTACACTTAATGTACATGCAGTAAAAAGAAGGGGAAAAAAAACCAACCTCAACTCTTTCTACCCTAACCAGACTTCATTAACATCGAACTAATTTGATCTGCCAGATATATCTAAAGGGGTGCTTTCCTGACCTTTTCCAGGCATACAGTCATGGTAGCATTCATATTCAATGTGGCTTTTAGTTAAACATTCTGTAATGTGAATCACTACTACTCCCATTTGAGAGAGACTGAGTGTGAAATCACTGGAAGAACTGAATGAGTCTATGCTTTGGCACTGGAGCTGCTGAGGGACGTGAAGTGTTTTGAACAATAATTTTTAGTAGTGGTCCCAGTCTGTAGAATATTAGGAAAAGGGATAGTGGCCAAAGAAACTCAAGTTCACATTTAAGTATTGCATCCACAATGTTACAGAAACTGAAAGAAATCTGAGGTTGTGGGCTAAGCCAGTTTAACTAAAGGAATCTTTTTATGTTCTAATTTTATGAAACTGCTGCAGCGACAAGTGCTGAATAACTCATAACAACTGCTGAATTCATGAGTTAGTCAGTGATACAGATGGATACACTGACATGGATGTAATAAAGCTAAACACCCGTGCTTGAGACAGACAATGGTAGAAAAAGCAAATCCTAGATAACTCAGTAGGAAACTGATGTTGGAAGAGTTATACAAGCACAAAAGCATGAAAACAAGTCTATGAAATCTATGCTCTAGTGAAATCTATTAATGGAAATGCAGTTCCTTGATTATTCCTTATCATCATTTTGACAGGAATATGGAATCCTATAGAAGGCTTAAATAAAAATTCCAAAAAAAAAAATCTGGGGAACGTAAAGAACAGTTCAAATCTTTCAAAGATTAAAAAAGTAGATGCTATATTTTTTAGTCTTAGGCTCTCATAAATACACTCATAGTTTGTGTTAGTCCATCAAACTGAAAGGCATATGCTATTTTTGATCTCTGTGCAGAACACCCATGGAGATTAATGTGAGTTCTGTGTGAAGAAAGAGACTAGAATAGGCCCTCAGTTCACAAATAGTAGCAGACTGCTTCAGGAAAAAGAAAAACATATTTTCTTACAACACTGTTGAAATTTTTACGGAAGTTTCAAATTGCTTCTGTTCAGATGTATGTACGTATGTGTGGTCATGAGCATGTTCACTTGTCAAAAAGATCTGTCAGAAAGAAGGTGCACAAATCTACTTGTTCTGTGGAATGTTTTGCTGTTACATTGAAACACATATTCCATCTGACAATCTTTTCTCACACAATAATCACTAACCTTCTATTTTACACTCATCTGTGCAAGCCATTGAAATGGCTTTGTCCATCAGGCTGGAGAGGTCATACTTTTATACACAATGGCATGAAATTGTGCCCTATACCCACTTTCAGCTAAAAAAATCTACAGGACTTACTGCATCCCGCTTTGTAGCTGAAACCAGGAGGAAGAAGGAATCCTTGCTGTGCAGCTGCTGCTAGGGTTCGTTGGTCTGGAGGGAATACAGGAATCATTAATGGAGGCAGCTGACCCTGGACCTGCTGAACAGGAGAGGGAAAATCAAACGTGGAATTTTTTCTGGGGAAAATGTCTGCTTACATGCAGACATCTTAGTTCTTATCTGAGAGGTCAGGTTTGAATATGCTCCTCCGTAACGGGGCGTTGCAGTAGCATCAACTATTCAGCCTCATCTTAATTACCAAAGCACTTTATAAGAACTACATCAATCCAAAATAAACCAAAAAATTCCACTAACGCATACCTATATCTCAATTAATGATTCCCCCCCCAGTCCATAATGCCTTACTTCTCCTTGCAAGGTGGGTTTTCCTTCTCTTTTATTGCACTCTGTAAAAATATCTTGGTCTCAGATAGTAGCTTTCACCCTGAGCCCAAACGCATAGACGCACGCACACAGAGTATGCGTGTGTATAACACATACAAATATGTGCATAAGCAGCGTACAGCATAATCAGTACTACTATTCTACCCACGTACACACAATTTTTCTTACATGTGAAGAGATCAAGTCTCTGAGATTGTAAGAAAAAAGCTGAAACATTTTATGCACAAATAAAACGCAGCTACGTCTGAAGTGTTTGCTGTTCAACTTTGCACAGCAACTGTACACAACCATGCAAGTCAGGAAACGGAAAATATTATATCGTAAGTGGATACTTCAAGGGACTTAAGACAAGCAGAAATTAGTCATCAAGACTAAAAGTTGGCCATGGCACAACATCTAATACTACTGCTTTCAGTTATGTCAGAGTTTTTAATTGCTAGAAATGGACATCATCTTTGTAAATTTCACACAGATGACAAAGAAAAAAGTTTGCTACATTAAAATGTTGAATGGAGCAAAACTGACTCATTCTTTAAGAGTTCATCTAGGTTTTTAATGGCACAGTAAAGCTGAGGCATCAGAGTTAGATATGTCATCAAAGACTAAAATTTAGTTTGTGGTCTGTAGCCTTAAGAAACAAGGAGAATCGGGGGGTTGATAGACAACTTTTTTTTTGGCCAGAGGCAGAAGAATGTGTTATTCTGTTCATTATTGCCTGCACAGCAGAACTGGCAAAAGAGAACATGTGCCAGCTCCTTGGCTGCCACAGTTCAGACTACAGCATCTTGACTTATTTTTATTTTAATTTCGTTTCCTAAAGATGTCTTGGTTCACCAAATACTGTTACAAGGCAGAAGACTGATACAGAATTTGGGATGGTAACCTCTTAATTTATGCCAAGACTTGTCAACACCTGTGTGGGTATGCTGATTGCATCTTTAGAGACTGAAACAATTTGCAAGGACGGGGTTCAAGAGCATTGTTGATGGGAAATTCTTGCAGTGCGAGATCAAGATTGGGACTGAAGGTCAGGTAGATATAGCTCCACTCACTGAACTAACTTGATCCATTTTTTATAGCTTCAGTATTCTCCCTCTTATTCTGATCCTGTAACTAGAAGACATACGTACTTTTAACTGCATTGCTGGAGAAAAAAAAACATATAAAATGTAATTTCCTCTCTATCCTCACTCAGTCACCCTAGAATTGTCCCATGTCTGTCTTTTCTTTATGTGTTTATTTTTTGTTTGTGTTGTTGTGATTTTTTTTTAATTTTCTTTTTTTTTTTTTTTTTTAAGACAAAGACAAAGTAACTGTATTCTTTTAGAACAAAAATGAACAGCCGTGTGGAATTTTTGCATAGTACTCTTCTTCGGCAAAAAGCCACAGAACTTTTTTTTTTAAATGGTTTCCAAGGATGAAAGTGACTTTGCCAAGCAAAGAAGCTTCAAAACAGGACTCAAAAACACTAATAGAAAGACAGATGGTTCTACTAAGAGCTTTGCTGCCAAAAAAAATGTTAAAAAAAAAGTGAAAAAAATGGAGTGATGTTATTGAAGCTGATTGCAAAGTTCTCTGATGACTGCAAATACTCTTGTCCCACTGCAAGTGTTAACTCTGCCTCCAGGGCTAATATAACTAAAGCACCACACACACACAAATTGTCATTGCCAAGCCCACAATGTAGCACAAGTCTGCACTTGATTCCAAGTGACTGCCAAACACACAAGCAAAACACCACACTGAAAAATTCCCATTTAGGAAAACATTTACCAGGAAAATGCCCTTTCTTCTTAACTCTGACTGCTGCGTGTCATTTTTTCAAATCACTGCTCCTCTTTATCTCTCCAAGGGGCCTTATACCTACTAATTTCAAATGACACAACCCCGGCTGCATTAAGGAGGTAAGAGCTATAGAGTGATGAGGATGGTTTGCATGGATACAGAAACAACGCAGTCAAAACAATGTGATTTTCATTCTAGGATGGAATGTATGTAGCACCAATCGGATAGTTACACTTCATTTTCTCCCAAAACCAAGTAAGTGCAAACATTAGTTTATTTTAATCCAATTACCTGACACAATACAATACAAATTATGAACTTTTCATTTTTATGGCTCATTTAACTACTACATCTTAACTTTTGTTATGTTTATTATCATTACCTAGAATTGCTAGGATACAAGTGCTTCAAGTGGCACAGAATACAGGCCCCCCTTCTGAGTGTTACATGAAAGGTATTTTCCCCTCTTTTTTTTTTTTAAGCTACTACTACATCAGTTACATCTCTCACAAATGTTTTTTGTTACATAGTTTACATACTTTCCAACCTTTTCTCAATGGCAACTTCTTGATACTGCATTTCTAATTTGAATATAACGGACTGCAAATCAGAGCTATTTTTCAGTGCTTCAATTTGTTCTGCTAATGGACATATATATATATGTGTCCACACAAAGAAATACATCTTTAACAATGTAAAAATGCATAAAGCTGTCAAGATTCTCCACTTGCCAGTCTCTCTATGTGATTACCTATTCTTAGTTGTAATTTCCTAAAGGTGAAGATTGTAGTCTAAATTCTCACAAAATTCCCGGTGGCTTTAATGGGCTACAATTTCCCCTTTACCTTCTTATGTAATTTATGATGTTAGTCTGGATGATACAAATATCATCTTCTAAAAGCCTATTTGTTCACTATGCATACTATTGTACAACGTCAGATGATCACACAGTTCTCCAATCTTTCTTTTAATTTGAACACCATCACCACATAGCAGATTAACCAGAAGCACTCTTGTTACTGCCTGACAAACTGTAGTGGCATGGTATGCACACAAAAGACATACGACATACATAAAATAACAAAGAAATTACTGAATGCTGTGAGAGCCATGATATTCTACACAATCAATTCACTAGTCAAGGAATTCATACTCTCATTCATGTATGTCTGACAAGTGGGGCAAGTATGAAGCCCTTGCTGCAATGCAAGACATAAACCAAACCTACTGACATTTAGTCTGTAAGAAATAACACAGACACAAAAGTTGAAACAGCCCAAGAAAATAAAGGTTCTCCAATTCATAATGATGACAGTTAAGTCATTTTCTGTAACAGCAAGGTATTTTAGGAGAGGAAGAAATTGCAACCAAGTTTAACCTAGAACCCAAACCAAAGGCAGGGACCCTTCATACTTGTCACTGAAAATCCAAAAAGGAGTTTAGCCCTAAAGAACCTATTAATGAAAAAAACAATACAAGCACCTGACAAGTAACTAACAGTTTATCTGCTGTCCAAGTGGGAAACTGAGGTATCCAGAGTTGCCTGTAGAGAATTTCAAATTTGGGAAGTACCTCACTGTATCTTAATTTGTTTCAGTGCCTTTGAAAAATCTGCCCTTAAATGACTTATCCTTATCAAAACAAATTTGTTAGTAAACTTGGAACCTACTCAAGTTGTTGAAGCCTGGGCCAGCATCTTCACAAATCTGTGTATATCCTTTATGATTTGACCACAACAAATCCAACTGCACAAAGACGTGCATTCAGTGCAGCCACAGCTAGATTCCCACCATTCTCAGCTTCCTCAGAATCGTAGTATTTCCGCCTAAATTCTGGTCTCCTACATACTTTTAGGAACATATTATGGTTACCACAGCTACCTAAGCACTAAGCAGTATGTTTTTAACAGCTACCCCTACTGTTTGACTAGCTCCTACTGTGACTTATATAAATTTAGACTGCAAACACTTTACAAATACAGTTCTACTCTATTTTCTGTAAAATGTCACGTATGCTTTGGGTCACTACAGAAATAACTACAAAGACAAAACAATTTAAGGAAACGTTAAGGCTGCAAAGTTAGGCATTCAAGGCTTAGGAAATGCCAGAATCAGGACAGCATGCATAACCTTATTTTGGTCCTTTATGCCCATGCATCCTTACAGTCTTTAAGTAAAAGTTCGCAGTTTCCCCCCTCATATGACTCTTGCTCAATCTAGCAGGCTTATAATATTGCTCAAGTAACATAAACCCATATCTTCAACAAAACCAAGCCCTTCACAGAGCAGCTGCTCTTAGTTTTATTTATTTTATCTTTACGCACTTTCACCAATTTCATTTCCACAGTTGCTCATTATATGTTTATTGGCATAAACTTTTATATAGGTTTTCCTCTCTCCAAGGTAAATTTCTCAATATATCTCCCAGCATCCGTATACAACACTTTCCATCGAAGTGCAAATACTGGTACCCACCTCTAGTTCTTCAGAAGCAATTCTATCCATTTTGTTGAGACTGGTGATAGAGTAACTCAGCGTGAATAAGAACAGGTGCTAAAAGCAACATCCCCTTCTATACAAAGTGACAAAACTCTGAGCAGTACTGCTTAGAAGATGCTGTTCAAGAGCTATATGAGCATCTTTGCTGAACTGATCTCTTTACGTGGCTTCTTCATGTAGATATGTGACTAATATTTATTTTCATTTGAGTTATTCTCAACTGCCTCAAAGAAGTTCAGATTTTACACTTCTAGAACAGTGGATATGTATGAATGATTATTTTAACTTCAAACTGCTGTATGAATATCTTCTTGCCTGTGACTTGTTTATAAGTTAAGCATCTCTTCTACTGTATACGAAAGAAGGTAATGTACATTTTACATGCCATAGCAAAAATCTATCCTTCAAAAATGACATGTTTAATTGCATCAGTCTCCCTTCCTCCAGAAACACTTGGCTCATGGTGGCACACACTATGCTGAAGGACCAGATTCTTTAATTAGCATATGTGTTGGCCATCTCCTTCTTTCTCTTTCTCACCCCCCCACGTCTATCTTAAGGGAAATAAAAATATATGTCCTCATATAACTACAATCTGCTATTTTCCCTTACAGTGACGTTTAAAATAAGAAAAGAAAATGTTGTTTTCCTCATTCTCTTCTCTACATAAGTTCCCTAAATTGACATTTGTGTCCTAAATCTATATGCCAGGGAGCCTTGCCTGTCCGGGTACTGCAATGATCACTCTCTGCTGGGTTTGAGGTGGTTTTCATGGGGTGCTTAGTGATTGCTTAAGAAGCAAAATGAGAACGTGGAAACCAAAGAGCAGAGACGCAGAGAGAAAGACACGATGATAGAGATAGCACACCCATTCCATTCTATGCTGTGATGACTGAACATTTTGCTTCCTCTGCTGAGGAGCTCACTCCTCTGACAGACATACTAGTAAAAAGGATTTTTTGAAGTTTTTTTTCCTTCCTCATTTCCACCTGAAAATTTTTCCACAGTGGATGATTTGGGCCCTAATTATTATTCCTCCCTTTGCTGCTTAAGAAGCTTCCAGAATTCATATCGGTACTTATCAAAGCTCATCCTGCCTGAACATCTTAGTTCACTCAATAGTAGCACCTCACTGTGCATAACTATCTGCAAACAGTGATACTGATTGTAGAAAAATACGCTCTCACAGTATCAATTTTTTAAGAACAAAAAAGGATACTTAAGGAGACACCCCACTCCATCCCCACCCTCTATTACAACTCTGATAGCACAGGAGAGCTCTATTTGGAGTGATAGTGTGGAAAAAAATTATTAGTTTGATGAAATATGGAGACAAACCTTGACAGGTAACAGTTGGCATGTATGCAACTTGGCTCATGGAGAACACAAGGAACAAACTTTCGGGAAAATTGAAACACATCTCAAAGAATTACATAAACATTTTTCACTTAAAAAAAGCAGTGTTTTTCAGACTGGAAACTTTCTGTCTTTGCTTATTCCTCTAAAACAATCAGGGTGTCACTACAAGCATCCATCTCAAATTCATCTCATTATAAGGTTTGCAAGTACTACTAAACGAACACATGCTTAACTTTTTAACTAAAGCACAAAGAAGCACCTTAAACTACCAAATACAGGCAGTAACTGTTTCCATATTGATAACTTGCTTCCAAAGGCTCCCCTCCTCCACTTCATACTACAGAACAAAATGCAGTGGTGAGAGACCTACACCTCAGCAGCACTTTGAAAGCCATAAGCCAAAAGGACCTTTTGCATTAAAGAACATCACTTGCATACTTTCAAGAGAAAAAAACAGTATTACTTATTAATTCACATAACTAAAATGAAGAACTTTAGAGCACTTCTTTTATATTTTATCTGGTACAGAAAAAATATTCAGAAGAGGGAAAAGCAGAAAGATGACTTTTTCCCATTTAGGATGACATGTAACAAGACATATTCATGCTCGTGTAACTTAGAACATAAGTTATCTAGTTACGTACAGGGCAATTCTGTCCCAAAGACATTTGAACAAATAACCCACCTGAAAAGGAAGAAGTACCTGAAATAAAAAGAACACAAACTGGAATTCATTTCAATATTCAGCTGTTTTAAGTCAAAAGCCTCAAGAGTTCATGTAGGAATGGCTGTTCCAGACTATACAACACCCCAGTGTGTGGCGTCCTCTGCTGAAAAGAGGAATTTCAAGGCAAACTATTGTAATTCATGTAACAGCTACACTGGAAGACTGAAGCATACTCTCAATCACTTTCTAATCACAGTTAGTTGCAGCTCAAGAGCAAAACTCAAAATAATTTGCTGTTTTTTTTTTTTTATAGAAGTAAAAGATTCATTGTTTGGTTGATAGAGCTGTTTGTTTCATGAAGAGGCTGAAGTTAGCAGAGGACACTAAATGGGCTTTTGACCAGAGTTTAGGCCAAACTGACTAATTTCACCTTCCTTAATACCCACACAAATACTATGTTTCTCAGGCCATAGCATCCAAGCACTAGGTGCCTTGTCTAAATGCTAGTACCCTTCCTAGAAAAATGAGCCAGGACTATAATGGAAAGCTGCCACAGACTTGTGGTTGTCAAAAATGCTGATTTATAAGGTACATTGTCCTCTATTTGTATGTTTGCTGGCTAACTTGCTCCTAAATATAACTCTCATATAGAAAGAGTTAATCTGCAAAGTCACTCCCTTCAAACTGAAAAATATATGAACTTACAATAATGACTGATGCTACCTCACAGCATATGATGGGAGCACACAGTTCCCAGATGCTTGGCTAATGCTTTTCCCAATGAGCTCTGGACCAGTGCTGATCGCTCTAGCAGTAAGCTATTCAGTGAAACATTTGTCAGTGAAAAGAAAACAGATGCGAGATTTCCTGATGTGCTTTAAAAGACAGCATGTAGGATAATTTCTTGAGCTGCACATGTGTACTGTTTTCTACAACTGGCTTCTGTATCATATATTGGTTCAGTTATTTAAATTATAATGAAATATAGCAGATTTTGTACATGCCATGAAGAATCAGAGACAAAAATAAGTATACTTCCCTTGTCTTTGTTCAAACCAGCCTTCCAGAAGTCACCTGTATACTTTTTCTTTGTGTTTTTCTACACTGTGTTTGAAGAGAATGAAGTGAGTGGGTTTTATGCATGTGTGCTAATTCAGCCCCCTTTCTTTTTTAAGCCACTTCTTTGGTATACCCAATGATCACATTTTACCAGATCGAAAGTCCTTTTGCAATGGTATCATGGTCTTCAGTTAAAAGAGCTCCGGAAAGAAGGTCCAGCATTAACTGCTGCTGCTGCCGAGGAAGCAGGAGAGAGCATATGAGGCAATTTGTGTCAGCTCTGTGTTACACAGGGGCCGTTTCTATATCAGGCTCTTAAAAACAGAGTGAAAGGTTTAACAGTCAAAGAGGTATGCAGACTCTAGAGGACAATCCCTCTAAGAACGCTTTTTGAAAAAAAAAACATATACAACACTGACTCTGCAAATCTTAACATTATTAATCAATGGGTAGACTATAAAAACAAAGAATAAGTAGGAACAGGGAGCAAGGCTCAGCACTAGTATAGGTTGTAGAGGAGACGGGGGGAAGAGAAATCATCCAAAACTGACTTTTCAAGAACTTCTGTGAATGTTGGAAGCCAACCGATTCAGGTAAAGAAATAAATTGTAGATTACGTGCTGTCACAGACAGCAAGCCTAGCTCCTTTTTGATAGAGGAATTCTTAGAGACAGAAGAAACGCCCCACTTTGCTATCTCTTCAGCCCCTTTGATGTGCCTTTGGGCTCATCCTAACACCAAAGCATTGTGGTGAATGTTTTCATGGAAAGGATGCAAGCAGGAATATAAAATGCTGGGGTATAAACCTGCCTGAGACAGTTTTTAGGTAGAGAGTGTAGCTAGAGCAAAGAAAGATTTATTGTAACTGTAGTTCTTACTCCTAGGTAACCAAAGTGATGAAGCTTTTGGGGTATGAATCTACTCACTAGTAAGATTTCATTGGTGCATTTTCCCCAAAAGATCAAGAAATAGAAAGCGAGAGCAAGGCTGATGCCATTACACTTGAGCAAGGCTGGCTGGTATTCTTTGTCATATAAAGTTATTCACAGACATCTGTGTTAAGGCTAGCTGCTACACTTTCCCCTTTACCCGCTGTTCCGAAGCAAAACTGTGAACCAAGAGTAATACTCAGCTCAAACACTGCTTGATGAAATGAGGGATCATAAAGTAAGAGAGGATGAAATATGAAGTAAGTGGGTATGCTGTGGTACTGTGGTGGATAGTAAGAGATTTGCAAGGCAAGCTCATCTCTCATCCTGGTCTTCCTTCGTCCCCATCATGGTAGGCATGGTAGGTACCAGTAATGGGAAGGGATAGCTCCCTAAAGCTTTCCTCTGTCCCTGAAGTGATGCCTCCCTCTCTAAAGCTCTTGCACTGCAGTATTGCCACAACCTGGCCTTCTATTTCAACACTTCCACTGCCACTCATAATGACTCACCTATGACACCTTGCTTGTAATGACTCCATACATAAATACAGTAGAATATTTAAGTCTCATCAACTAGTATGAAAAAATTCTACTTTCATAACCCTTAGTGCAGTAATCTCACTTACTCAAATTAGCTGACATGGAAGACAAGGAAATTATCAAATTCTGCCTTATAATAACTAATTCTTGTGGGTTTTGTGCCAATTTCCTTAATATTATTCAAGATAATATTATTATATAAAGAGGAAGGGGAAGTCTTTTAAAGAAACCCCTAAGTTCTCAAGATGTGTTTTTCATTCAGTATCTCTTTGACAAGGGGAACATCATTAATTAAAACAAACACAACAATGTTAAAGTGTGGGTGGTGGGCAAGAAACAAGGGTTATTTAATGTCATGTAGTAGGCAGAAATTCAAAACCCATTTGGCTGCTGAACAGTTCAATGGTATAAAGAAACATGAAAATCTTATCATCCACTAAAAACTGTACTATCTATAAAGAGAGAGAAAAAAACACAGAAAGGACTCAAAAAAAATCTACACTAAAAATCTGTACTTTCTCTTGGTTTCTTTAAATTGAAAGGTTGAGGAACGTAGTTAATAAAAACTTGTACTACCTAACACAGTACAGGAAAAGAAACTTTTCTGCATGGCCTGATCAGTGTAGACTTTGGCAGAATTAGGTATGCTCAGAAAATTTAAGTCCACTGATTAAATCTTTTGAATGCCCTCTCTTTTCCCCAATTTTATTATTATTAAATCAGTTACATGTTTCAGCACGTCTGGTCTCCAGTGACATCAGAGTACCAGTTGCTACAACAATTCAATTTAATTTTTTCCTGAAGACAATATTATTAGTAGCAGTAGTATCGATATTATTATTATCAATATTATTGTTATTATAATATACTGACCTTTATTGCTTTCTACATGATCTTAAAACTCCCTGCACTTAACCATAATGGACAAATGGCCAAGAAAACTAAGACCAAATGTTAGTAGAAACCTCTGTGGAAAACACATCTCTAGTACTGGATAGCCTCTAATTACTGCCCAGGGAAATGCACAATAAAGACCTCTTTTCAATCTTTCAGCTGTTCAGACTTGTTTCTGAGTATCCCTTTTGCCAGTGGAATTGTTTGTTAATGGAGTTTAGTTTTATCATCAAAAGTTAAATTTTAAAAGTGAAATGGATTCAAGTTACAGAAGAAAGAGTACTTTAAAAGATACATAACCACTATTCCATTCATGTCCTGATGCTTTTTTTCCCTTGTTACCAAAATCCTCATAGGAAAATGTTTTTCACAAGTTTTGTTTGGGAACATTTTTTGAATAGGACTGCAGACAGTCTCTCATTTTGTACCTACAATTTGGTGATAGCAATACAGCTAAAGCACAATTAACTGTAGATACAACGATAAAGTTTAGACATCTGATGAACTGATTTCTGTGTGCAGCCAGGTAGCCAGCTGTCCAAATCCCACAGCTTGTTACTGCACTGAATTGCAGGCACAAAAATTTCAATTGCCCTAAAAATTTTGTTGTTTTTTAATTTGTTGTCTCCTTCAGTTTTTTCTTGCCTTCCCCATCCTCCTTTATAATTAAAAGGATGAGAAAAAGCAACATAACAAAAAAAAAAAAAAAGGAAGACTAAATGCAATTGTTTCTTTAGCACTTCCACATATGGACTATACAATGGAGAAGAAAATTGTCGACCTCACAAGAGCACCTATCATCATAAATCAGTTTGTAATTTTACTGGTGGATTACAGCAATCGGACAAACATTTGCTGCCTGCCTTCCCTGTACAATGCTCTTTGAAACAGCTTGGCCCAAGATTCAGTTAGGTGTGGGAGTCCTACCTTCCTCGTAACTCCCAGACAATATAGGATTGGTATGCAGTGAGGAAAAATATAATAGCATTCACAAAGCAGAATATACACATAATATATGAAGTATAGGATCTCACAAGAGAGGGAAAAGTACAACATAATGAAAATGAATAATCTTTGGCTATTTTCTTCCTAGTCTGAAGTAGTTCTTGTGTGTACAATCTTTTTTTTTTGGCTTGACTGCCTTTAAATATACACATACCACACTCTTAGTTGAATTTTAAGCCACTATAGGTATTAGAGGACAATTTACATGTCATTTGCATTTTTTTTTCTGTGCCTGTGGTTTTGGTAAGTCTTCCAAACCTAATGACTGTTCTTTTGGCCAGCAACATAAATGCTGTAATCACACAATTATTGTGCTGGGAACAGTTTAATTCAGCATTTTGTTCTCAACCACAGAACAATTACTCAACAATTTTGGTTAACCATACTAGCTCACTGCCTGGAGAGGAAGCAGAATATTCAGAAGATCTATTGTCCTACATAAAGGCAGTCAGTAGATTTTTATCTAATACAACTTCCCAGCATCTCTTTGCTCTTTGGGGTACTTCCACTTACACCTAGTTAATGAAAATAAATTACTAGCAGCACACTGTATTAGCTTATTTATCTCTATCTGTTGAATGCTTTTAATTGCGCATTTGCATACTAAAGAGAAAGGTGGATGTGAGAGAGGGATAAAATAGAGCACTGTAAAAAGCTCCAAAACACTACAGTGATGTTATCCACCTATTCCATTTTAAGCATAAACCATGAACATTCAGGACTCACTTTTAAGTCCTACTCTTCAGCTACCCATTTCTCTTTAGCAATAAAAGGAATTTTTTGATCAGCTAATTTATTCCTAGTACTGTTCATAATGAAACACTGCTGGCTATAAAGTATTGTTGAGATCCCTTTAAGCACAATTTGAGACAAAGTACAGTTTTAATCCAGAACGCAGTCTCTGCGGCTGGATGCTTGGTGCAACTGAAAATCAGGGACTTACAGGTTTGCTAATGGAAATCAGCAATTTTATTTTATGCTTGTATGGGACAACTGCTGCCTCAATGTAATGGCGGGAACTGACGAACCTCATGGCTCTTATCATGTCACACAACCTGACACCACTTGATGCCACTGAGTTGGGTTCAAGGGAGAGCGTGAAAAGCCCTTGAGTAGTCTTCACTCACTCACTGCATAACTGAGGACGAGTAGATTTACTCGAATTCCCCAATATTTTTGCCAGATAAACAGTTGCACAAATCTTTACTGGAAGTGGCTTTCTTATTTAATTTAAGCACTAACATTTAACATACTTTGTGTGGTAGATCTGATGCACAATAAAGCAAATGAAAGTTCTGACATTTCAGTAAGAACAGCTTTAAGACAGTTTACTAAGTATCAAGAGTCTTACATATTTTCTGCTTCAAATTTCATTTCTGGAAGCATTTTACCTAGGCAAACATAAACATTTTAATAATTTCTTTTCCGCTTTTGTTTTTGTTTTGACTTGCCAGTCACAGGGAATATTTTCATTCAGAGCTGTGAATCTGAAAAGTACAACTCTGGCAATGCTGCTAAGTAAAATTAAACTAATTAAACAAAGCTGACTCAATAAACTCAGTTCTATAGCAAGAGAAATCAAAAAGGAAACCAGCAATAAACATGATGAAAACATAAAGTAATATTTGATTTTTTAAATGTCCTTGGCTTTGAAGTAGTAGTCAGCTCAGAAAAGGGACTTTGCAAGCATTATTTCCTTAAGGGCAAAATTTAACGTGTAGGAACTTCGTGTTAAGTCCTTGCTCTGCTGAAGGCAACACAAATTGACCTCAACGGTACTTGGCAGAAATAATTTAACTTTAAAAAGTAACTTTATTAAAAAAGAACAAACACAAGGCATCTATAAAGCAGAACACAGACTCAAATATCATCATCATCAGGATACTGAGTTATGATACTTCCTTTTTTTTTTGCTCCATTTCTGACATGAACAGTATGTCTCTTTGCATGAAGCCCTGTTTCAGCAGATTTTGAGAAAGACTTTGTCTCTCTTGAGAAGTGGGAGACATAGTGTGAACTACATTAAGGAAACAGAAGCCCTATGCAAGTTCTTTCCATTTCTTGGGCAATTGCTAAGGACTTCTTTAACCTCTGTATGTTAGAAAGGAAGTGGCTATACTTCATGATCCCACCACTGTGCTTCAGGCATCATGTCTCTTGGCTGCGCTTTTCAGGTGATACTGTTCTGCCTTGCTTCTGGACTGCAGTGACACTTAGGCAGGAGCTAAGCATTTAGGTGTTTATACCTGAGCCGTTTCGGGGTATGTATAGGAGAAATACAGAAAACTCTCAGATCAGATCTACATGTGCTAAGTATGTTTAGATGGTCCACCTCAGATCATATATCTGAACTAAGGCTCTTAGAGGGTTTGTCATGGCGGGACAGGCTGTGCTTATGAACTTAGGAAACTCTCCTGTGTCCCCCAAATTAGATCTTCCCAAAGGCTACCTAAGTCCTGTTATCAGACAGTAAATCCTCTTTTTTGCAACGACCGTAAGTCATCCCGATAAGAATTCTACAGAAAATTACTTTACCGAACAATGTTGCAACTATGCTAGAGGTCCTAATACTGCTCACACATTCTTTACAGGCAAGGAAATAAAAAGACAGCAGTGCTATACAACAACATGTTGCTTGTGTACGTGCATAGACATCATTAATGAAAAACAGCTGCATTCCTGCAGCCAAATGGTTTTGAATAAAACAATCATGGGGCTCCTTGGCACCTAAAGGAATGATTTAGGACATAAATTGCTGGCTTACCGAGTGGCCTTGAAACCTGTTATGTTTATACAAGCACATTAGCAATGCTTTAATACCCCATAACAAATCAGTAACTACAAATACGTCTAACATGTGGCACGGCAAATGAAAACCTATCTAAAGTCTTTGGGTATGATACTTTTCTCCAAAAAGAAAAGGATTATTTTAGCAGTTCAAACCCAAAATATTTTGCCAGTGAGTTTGTTCACTAAAATGTGATCCATTCTTAACACATCAGGTCCCTTTAAGACTAAAAGTCAGGGCTGTGTGCTCTGAGCCTTTTCATCAAGATGACTCATTTATTCATGGGAAGCATGGATTGTATGGCTGGCTTATGGCAGCACTCTAAATTAGTACTCACACAATGGAGAGCTTATACAATTGCAGTAGTCCATATCCAGTAAAACTGCCTTAGTTCCTTGAATAATGGGCCCTGCTAAGTCTCTATCAGTTCTGTAAGAACCTCTAAACAGCTGCACACAACACATGACCTGTGCCATCTTTACAATGCCTGCTAATCATAAAAGTAAGCTTTGGGAACTATTTCCTCTGCACCCTCACCATTGGACAGCATCAATCCCTTTTCTTTTTAGAGAACAAGGAGATTTTCCCCCCCCTTCTTTCTTACTTTTTTTTTTTTTCACCCCTTTCCAATCAGCTCTCCACTGATCATCCTTCACACTTTAGCCTCTGCCCCAGAATACTCCGGACAATAGTACTGATTCCATCTGTGCTCTCCATTAAAGCCCTCATAATCCTCCTCTGAACAGCTGGATGCTCAGACTCCACACACAGACACTCCTGTGGAACCGTTTGGCTACAATTACACTGAGGCTGTGCTTATTTCAAGTTCCTGCCTCCAAATGCCTTTTGTAGGTCCCCTAGGGCTGCACAGCAGAATGTCCTGATGCAACAAACTTAACAATATGTCAAGACAGATCCAGGCTGAGGCAACAATGTTGTCTTTAGTCACCTCAATGCCAAGCACCACTTAGAAGATATTTTTTAGATAAGCGACAATATTAATAACAAGCTTCAAACTCCCACCATGCAATTAAATAATCATGAACAAGCATCTTCAGTTAATCAAATGGTTTTGATACCTTTATTTTAATGTCAGAAGTGCAGTAATGCCTACATTTTGCTTAGAAGGCTTTCTCAAGAGCTGCAGTGGTCTGGCTCTCTCCCGGAAAGGCGTATATTGAAGAGAATGATCAATGTTTGTCATGGCTTGAAAGGACAGTGTTACTGAAGGAAAAGCAGGGCATACCCACAGGCTGGTCTAGCGGCATACCTTGGGTTTTCCAGGGACTTCACTTTCATCAGACTGAACCAGTGGAATAAGTCTCCATTACATCTCACTTCAGACAAGAAATACGCTAAATATGTATTCAGGAAAATGTGAGAATAAGTTAATGATTTTTACAAGAAGTCTATGCTGATATTCTAGTTAAAGTCAGTAGTGAGTCCTACAGATCTAAGTGCATCTAATATATTACAATGAGAGTGTATGTTTGTCTGCGTCTGTATACACACATGCATCATCTGTGCCATAAAAAGCTATAAACACACACATTTTTCCAGTAGATGTGTGTGCACACGTCTAACACACCACACAAGCAAATGAGGAAAGCTATCTATAAATCTCATTTCTAGTATTTATTTTTAAATGTAAATGTGTGTGTATGTGCACATGTACTGATATTTACACACACATATATATATATATATATACACACATACACACACAGAGTACCCATGAAACAGATGCCCCATACACAGGAGTCCCCACACATATGCAAGCATATAGGCACACACCATACAAGAGATGGCGTTACCCAAGGGAAAATTTAAAACAGAATGCAAACAGTGTTTATCACACACCTCTGACAGTTTCACTTGCACAGCATACACTCTCCTATCTGAACACGGACAGAAATGTATAACCCCAAATCTCTCACAAATGTATTTTCTCTGCAGCCAGTTGACACACACATGTCTTTTCCTTCCCAACTTTTCACTTTATATTACTAAGCTGCTGTATTACCCATACTCAGTGGAAGGCCAGAGGGACTTCTGAGCTTCTCTATTTTGTAACTCATAAGGGCTAATATAGTGTTTTTAATCAATAGAGAAGTGGAGGATTCAAAGGCTCCTAACATGGCCAACAGCATCTTTGTGAAGCCTTGAAAGAACTGAAGACATTATACTTCAACAGTAACATCACCTATGGAAAAGCTGTTGCAGGTGAGTTTTGTGGATTTACTTGACCTATGATATGAAACAGTTTTCCAGATAGAATGACAAAAAAAATCTACAATAATAAAAAAAATCTATAATAATAATTATACTAAAACACTCCAAATTTATGCAAGCTTTTTTTTAATATGCTGCTTTCATACAATACATTACAGCATAAGGTAGCATAAAGGTTTCACTGCTATTAGTTGAAGATATCAAGCATAATGCACAAGAGGCAAGTAGCACGCCTCTCCTGAACAAGACAATAACTCTCCCTACCATATCAGTCCAGTGCGTATTTACTGCTCTTCCACATGCACTATCTACAAGAACATAGGTAGGCTGTCCGCAGTTAAGACCAAGATCGGCTTTTTGTTGTAAACCCAAGAATTCAAGGTACATGGTTCAGAGCACAGGTAAATGCCTAGATTAGACACTTTTCGACTAGTTCTCCCCATCTCATCAGAGGTCATTTATCTCCCAAAGCTTTTACAGGTGGTCATCTGTCAAAACATACTTTCAGCTGAATTACAGGTGATTTGGCCAAGATCTTTTCATGATATGGGATTTAGAACTAGGTGCTAATGGTATTTTGAAAATTCTTCTAAGGCTCCTTCATGCCATATCACTGTGTCCTATAAACTTTTAATGAGGTTCATCCAAAAGACCGCAGCAAGATCTAGCGTAAGGAAAGGCATGTTTGGGAAGTAACTCTCAGGCACAGTAAGAACGTCAGAATAGTTTGTTAGACTCCAGCAGATTTTAAGGAGTGCCAAATACCTGAGGAGGAACTGAGCTTTCATTTAATAACAGTAATAGTTTTTTTATAAAAGTGTTCTCTCACAGTTTTCCTTGAGGAAAGTGCCTTAAAAATATAAACAAATTCCTAAGAGTTTTGTCACAGCATTTTTGCTGGATGTCTTTTCTTAATTGCTATTACATTGTTTTTTTTCTTGTCTGTCTTAATCACTTCTGGCAGATAGTCCCTGCTTCATCAGATGTAAAAGCCCTTGATAAAAAAACCTGCAACTGTCTTTTTTCTCACACCCACTGTTGAAATACACACAAATACTAACACTACCCAAGGAATTCCCAATTAGAGAATTACTCTCACCTCCAGTGGATTCAATAACTAGCTGTCAAACTCATAGTTATGAGAAAGGTGTGTAACTATAAATTTAAATTTGGGCATATAGAAGGAACAGTTAGGAAGAAAGAGCTACAATAATTGGCTTTCCTCTATCTTTATTTACTTGGCCTGAAATACTATGTAAAATTCTAGAAAACTAACTTGAAGCTCAACCTAACTGCCCCCAGAGGCTCTCCAGGTTGCCCTTTACACTGCTTTTAAAACTAGGGTTCCCAGCCACAGACAAGTAAGAGCTTCCCAGGTTCTTCAGTCATGTCCCACTTCAGTTCCTTGCATACAATACTACAATCTTGTTGCTAGGTGCCACAGCTATTTTCATAATCTTTTAAGTCTATCATGAAAGCAGAAAGCTACCAAGGTAGAAACTGAGCAGTGTCTGAGCAGTGACACCAGACTCTCTTAATGCAGGTATAAACTATAAAGTTCAAGTCTCAATCCAGATCTCCACAATTAATTCCAATCTGGCATTTAGTCTCAGTCTTTCATAAAAACAGGTGAAGGTCAACGTCCAAGAAAGTTGTAGCACAGTTTGAAGGTTTTGGTTCAAACCTTCTCTAGACATAAGGACAGTTTCTTTCTCTTCGATATGAACTGTTTATTAGATACAACACCCCATACTCTCTTGTTTCAAGTAAGCTGGAATCTCACCAGACAGTACATCAAACAATCACCTCCAGGGTGGCTGCTGAGAATAAGCTTCTAGAAATTATCTATAGTTTCTTTCCAACTGAAAACCATCCTCTGACCTACTAAATCACTGCTAGACTTACTTTACATGCTTTACTCATTTAATGCAGCCACTGACTGCATGAGCCATGTACCAGCAGCAGAATTTGGAGTTTTTTCTCTCCCACCTTCCCTGTATCACTTGTCTCCATAGCTCCAAATAACTTCAGGACAGGATAAACTCCCTGCCTCCCAAGCCCTGACCTTCGTATAATGTGGACTGGATATTGCAATACAGAGTCACAATTACAGTATTTTTACTAAACAATATTCTGATTTTTTAGCCCAAGAAATACCAGAAGAAAAAGTCTGTATATATAATCTATTATGGGTCAACTGAAAGTCTGTTTACTTCAGTTTTATTAAGAATTGCATTCAAACTTTTTATTGATATCACTGGAATTGTACTGAAGCAGAATTGCAGTAACATAGCAGGGGATCCAATCCAATGCTTTGAGGCTGTGAAATGAGATGTTGCAGGAAACAATATTTTTATTTCATGTAAATATTTTCTTTCAGTTTCAGATGTCCTGCTTTTCTCCCGTATGTATAGGTACAGAAAACCAGTTCATACTGACATTGGAAGGAAGTACACATGTACAGGAGAGGAGAAATTTAGTCTTTCCCGATAACGAAATAATCTTACTTAATTCATCCATGTTTTCTTTGATACTAAAACTAGCACAGAGAGAAATCCTAATGTTTTTAATGTGTAGACCAACAAGATAAAATGGGCAAATGACAGTTTTCCGAATGCATTTTTTCTAATAAAGGTAGCTAGAATACAACATGAAATAAACCTTTTACTTGCCATGTCAGGGTAGCTCAAACATTTATAGATTCAAAGCTTGTAGCTCATGGGCAGGTAGAAATAGATCTTTTCTTTCAACATGAACTGAATTCTTACATACAGAAGAAGTAGTCTCTTTCTACCGCTATAACAAATGTATGTGATTTCACATAGATTCACCTAACCTTGGACAAAAATAATTTCTTTAAGAACTTCACAAAAAGTCAGACCAGTTCACCAGATAGTGGAAAAGCATTTATGTCAAGTAAGACTACATGATGATCTGACACAGGACTCTCGAAAATCACAGCTGAAACCGTCAGTTCTATAATATCCCATGCTGTATAAACAACATTAACCAGGATCAGCCATCAATTGCCTTTGACTCCCATGTAGAGGTTCAGCCAGTATTCATAAATTCTTCATGCAAATCAAGGACAGTATTTTATCTTTAGAAGACACTGCCTTTCTCTGGGTTTTATGAGAATATGCACTATTCTAGAGTGTGAAAAAGGATCACTGAGAATTCTGGAAAGATGTAATAGACCAAATCCCATGAAATTTGTGTGTTTTAGGCTGCAAATCTGAATGATCTGATTTGCCGCACTTATGTTGAGCCCAGGACAAATCAGTGAATCCATCCATACAAAGCTCATTGAAGGCTTAGGACCATAGGCACTGAAAGCGCAGAGAAACAAAATCAACAGCAAGTATCCCCACCAGGCACTGAAAAGGCCAGGGAACTCCCAGTGGAAAGGTCTAAGGAGTGATGAAATAGGCAAGCAGCTAGAACTGGGTGGGGGAAGCAGGAAAATTAATATCCATTTTGGTAAATGACCTTGTAGCTGAAATTACAAATGAATTTACAATCCACTTAACAGAAAAGACCTCATCACAAGCTCTGAGAAATATTTTAGGAAAACCAGGAACTCTTTATAAACTTGCAATTGTCCATGAATAACCAATATGTGCCTGAATTCCTGAAAGGCTGAATCTTGTAAAGAGAACAAGATAGGCCCATATTAAAACTTTTAATGACTTTAGTTTAAAAAAAAAAAAAAAAGGGAAAAAAAAAGGTGGAACTTTGCAGCCAGCTGGCTCCATACCGAAAGCCAGGCTGCACAGCTTGAACTTAAAGCTATCTTAACATAATGAATAAGTGCCAATAATTAGCATATGTAGTGTGAACAGGTTTGCTGGCACAAGCAAGTGAAAAACTCCAAGGTAAAGTTATTATTAGGGAGTAATTAGCTCTGTGAAGTAAATGAGTGAAACAATAGCTGCCAGCACTGACAATATGGCTAACATCTGACTATGTGGAAGATAACATTGTAAAGTATTGCTCCCTGAGCTAGAATCTGTTAATAACCATATGTTAGTGTAATTAATGCAGAGTCTTTCTGACCTGTTGTCACATAAGAACAATACTTTCTTGGAAACATTCAAACAGGCAGCCCTACACTTGTGAATGGCAAAAAATAATTTGGGAAGTTGCTTACAAACACCTTTTCTACTGCATTTTTTAAAATAAGAACTAAAAAAATTAAACAGGAGGAAAAAAAATAAGAAAAAACCCCACTTATGAACAAATTGCTTTCAAAGTTGATGGCAAAGATTTCAAACCCTTGGATCAAGGTTTCCCATAACAACTAAATTAAAACCTAAAGAATACTCTTGCAATTTAGGGGTGCTTGTAATCCATTCCAGACCAAATTCTGTAATTTGATTGTTTATACGAGTGGCTTAAACCCTTTATCCAAAAAAATCCTTCAACTCTAGAGTGTTCAAATCTGAGACTGGGTTCTGAATTTTTTGGCTTGAACCCATTTCTAAATTGAATAGATCCCTCCAGGTGTCTGACATTCATCTGACATCCTGCCAAGGTCTTAATATATTACTACATAGGGAGGGTCTCCACTTGTGCCCCACATAGGACATTTTCACCTCCAAATGAGAGGATTCTGTGACTCCAAAGTGCAAGGCTACAAATACTTTCTCTTGAGAAGGTACCACAAATCACACACAGAACTTCTGAATTTTCATAATAAATGGCACTGATGCAATATTTTCCTCTCTTCATATCAAAAACTCGAAATGTTTTTAAAAGGTCTGGTAAATACAGTTTGCTCAATGAGCCTTACATAATTACTGTATTTTCAAGTCATTGTGCTGATGTAGTGTATCTTACAGAGTATGCATATTCCATGAAAAGCACCCTGTCTCTGAAGCTCTCTGGTACAAAAACTTTTGTAATTTAATTTGAACACATCTCTACCCCAATCGAGCATCTCATATGCACCTCCTTAGAGCACACACATACATTGGCTCATACATACAGCAACAGTTTTACAGAGAGGGCAAATTATGGTCATACATCCCAAAAGAATAGCCTCTATTTCCTAAAGAAAAAGATTAACAACTTTAAGAACCTGGCCATATTTAATTAGAATTAAAAAAAAACCAAAAAACAACTCTGAAATTTAATGCAAGCTTAGCTTGTTAGTACTTTCCTTTTCCCCTTTTTAGTGGGGCTGCTTAAATGCAGCTTAATGCTTCACAGGCTATTATGACCAGGCAAAGGAGCCCTACACGTTTGAGATCTCACACATTCATCTTCTCACTAAACATCTGTTTAAGGCTTGTGTGATCTACCTGTCAGCACCAGTGATCCATAAAGTGTTTGAACCTCCTGTCACAAACCTCAGTGCTGGTTTGATCAGAGGCTTTGTGCACACTAATCACTCCCTTTATCTTTTCTAATGTTAGGAGAAAAAAAAAAAATAAACCACAGCAAGGCTGTCTTCCAAACCTGACTGTAATTAATCTTTCCATGGGGGAACGTTCCCGGTTTGAAAAACCAAGATCTGATGGGCTGCTGCTCTTTTTCTGCAAGGGCCTTATTTTTCCTACCAGGCATCTTTACACTTGAGTGGTACCCTTTACAAAATACTTTAACTATATCCCAGTGACAGTGAAACAACCTTCAAGATCATCTTATGAATGAAACCACTGGTAACTTTGCTGAGAAAAAGAGTCCAATAAAAGGAGTCTGACAGACGCGTGTTTAAATGAGTCTCTCTTTTTAACTGCATGGGAAAAAAAGGGAATCAGAACAAGAACTGGTTCCCCTTTCATGTCTCTACTAAGCTGTTCTCTTCACTAATAATCCTACTGCTACCTTTCTTTTACTCAGCTGCACACAAACGTACTGAAAGCTGCAGGAGTTCCCAAGAGGGAACAGATATCATCAGGTGCTTTCTGGTTTTATTACAGCTTGCCTTTTGCCACTATTTGCTTTCTGTGGCATAAGGGGAATGAATGCTGTGCATGATAGAGACTACAACTCAAAGTGCACTTTCAATGACGCCCATACTGAATGAGAAAGGGACAAATAAGTTTAAATCTACTCACATCTTTTTTGATAAAGGAAACCTCCTTCACTCCTCAGCATTCAGGCATCAATAGAAACTTAAAAGTCTAGTGAGCAGACAGTAGGAAGCAGAGAGAAACTGATGCTGCGAAACCAAATGTGAGCTCATATTTCATAGCAATCCTCAACCCAAATAATGTCAAAAGCCTTGAACATACATGGACAGACCGATCCACTACTAGGCAAACAGAGTTCATTTAGATAATTACCTAACCAGAAGGAAGATTTTTAGGATTCCTGCAATAAAGCAGCAAATGATTGGTGGGAGGTGACTATCATGATCACAACGATGCCCCTTATTAGCCAAGGCTCTTTAACACAAACCTGTGTCACTCAAAACCACTAACTCTCATAATCCAGGTGAATTCAGAAAGGGAAGTAAGTGCAGTGAAGTGACTCTAGTAACATCATTATTTATTAGTTATGTTGTGAGAAATTGCTCTCTACAACTACCTGAAAGGAGGCTGCAGTGAGGCAGTCATTGGTCTCTTCTCCCAGGTGACTACTGACACAATGAGAGGAAATGGTCTCTAGTTGCACCGGGGGAGGTTTAGATTGGATACTAGGAAAAATTCTTTACTGAAAGAAGCGATGAAGCTGACAGACTGCCCAGGGAAGTAATGGAATTCCTAGAGGTTTTAAAGAAACATGTAGACGTGGCACTTTAGTACATGGTTTAGAAGGCATGGTGGCGTTGGGCTGACAGTTGGACTGGATGATTAATGATTCTATGATTCTATTGTTCTATTAATGACTTTAATGATTCTATGATTCTTTAAAGTTCAAAGGTCCAAAATCTGACTGTGTATGATCAAAGAGAGCTCTGCACATTTTTATATCTATTTTTAAAGACAAGATACGACAAGTGTGAAATATCCTAAGATAGAAAGGAATAAAAGTCTACCAGGATTATTTAGGGTACTGTATTTGGCTCCTGTCTAGATTTCATGGATTTGCTAATTGTCCGCGTCTAACACCACCACTACAATTAGAGGAATAATTTGGGCAATACTGAGGCTTGGACTATTCTGGAAAGGTTACTCTACACATTTGGGGCACTTTAGAACAAAGTGTAAGACCGGATAAGAAAAGCGAACAAACAGAACAATGAGGTGAGCATCACTAGCAGAACAGATCAGGATCAGAATGAACTAAGAAATAAAAAATACGAATAATGGATCTGTGAAGAACCTTGGAGAAACAACACTGAATTTTCATTTTGGTGTTATAGAAAATGAGGAGCTAATACCTAGGCTGAAGGAAGGAGTCAGGTCCAATAACACCAACAGAAGTGAAGGGATCACGGTAAGTGTTCGGGGAATGTCCTGCCAGGGAATCAGTGAGACAGTGGAAGTGTAATGACAACAGAAGACTCGGCAAACAAGTTGTAAGACTGACAAAGAAAACGTTTAGATTTTAGAAAAAAATCAAGAAGGTTTGGGACAGGAAACAGTGGAAGAAGGAATCCAAATGGTTTCTTGGAATACAAATCTTCTTCATGGGGAGGAAGATGATGTTGCTACCTATACTAAAGAACAGAAGAAGCAAAGAAACTTTGGGAAGACAGCTAGTGAGTTCATTTGAGGTTAGCGTCTCTGTTCAGGACTAATGTTCCCTCTACCTAGAGATTCAGGCACTTGAATTATAACTAATTTATCACCTTTCTTACTTGCTACCATGGAGAAACACCTGGTATTCCAGACTGGTGTCCTATATTGAAGCTTGACAGCTAACTGCCTATAGAATCCATCTACATTTGATAAATGACACAGGTCAGTGTCCAGATAAACTCTCTAGCATATAAAATTTGATTACAGAGTGAGGACAGGACTAAACTGGTATCTTATCCAGTACACAATCCTATTGATTTAAATCTAAATGTCATTGAGTAATTAAGAGTTCAGAAGGTCTGAGATTCTACAGAGTATATACTGTGATGTAAACATTATCTTGGGCATGGATAACACTACAACAATATTAAAGAACATCTGAACCATCCTATGTATTTCAAGGAAGATATATCAATTCTTTACAACGTCATTAAAAAGCAATAATTTAATTAATAGAAGGAGTTCTCTTCTATCTTCCTGCCTTATGCTTTCTAAACCTTATCCCAACTCATCATGGTATGATCATTATGCTTGACAAAAAAAGAATGACAGTCTTTGTTTAAGTAAAATAGGTTCTTCAGACATGATTTAGATCTTCCAGTTGGTCATGTCTAAGGAAAGACATGATCTTGTTTTGCTTAGCAATAAGAATCAGCTTTCTGTATTTTAACTTAAACACGAGTACTAATTCCTCCAACCTTCACCTTGCCATAGGTATAACAAGAGTAATGCTTATGCTCAATTATGTCCTGGGAAGTTAAAAATATGTATGTGCACACACACACTTGAAGACAACAGAGTTCTCTTGCTCAGTATTCTCTCAAATGCATTCTCCCAAGGTTTGTTGGCTTTAGAGGCGTACCTGCAAGCGCTTATCCAAAACTCACATCCAAGTTTGCACTCATTAATTTAAAGCCTGCTCCCCTGCACTTTTAAGTAGAACTGCCTGGGAGAGCTAGCTGAAACCTGGCCTGCAGAAGTACAAATAATCAGCCAAATAGTAGCAATAGTACAAAAAGAAGATACTTTCCCTGCAGGATTCAGTAGATACAGAAATTACAAATATCAGTCCCACCGATTTTGCCTTCTTCAGATCATTCACACCTTTTCCAGCCCTCTGCAATGGAAATAAACTCTGCAAGAAGGCGTTCAGCAGCACTATCATATGCATGAGAGGTATGAACCAAACTAACTCACTACAGCCTAAGGAAAAACAAAGCAAACCACGCTTGATACACCCTGAAAATTATTACAATTAAAATCACTTCTGTCCTGTTCATTTGCTGAATTGTCAATGTTGACTTACTTAGGTACTTACTGTACCTAATGTACATTAGGTACATACCTAAAATGTTTAGTATAGAGACATTAGCCCAGGTGAAAAAAACCCTGCATTTTGTTGGTGACATACACGTTTTTTTCAGTGGCTGCTATGAATAAAGCACCCATGAGTGAATTTCAAAAGGCTGGAAATTTCAGTAAACATCTAAGCCTCCTCTAAAATCAAACAGGCAGTCTACGAAGATCCCAATTTATTTCATATGTCTAGCTGCTTCTGACACCAACTGAACAAGAAATGAATTCTCATCCTGTTTTTCCTCTGAAGCCCAAGAGCACTTTCATCTCTCTCATGGTATATGAAGCTGCTGAGTAAAGTCAGTGTATGTTGTACAGTACCATAAGCAAACTGGAGAAATGCAGAGAAGAATGTTTGTTAGTATATATATATTGAGGAGAAGGCAAAGAGTGTACAAAGGAGATTAAAGAAAGTAACAACAACAACAAATACTCAGAGGCAGAAGTCTTGACCACTTGTCTTACTGAAATTTATTCACTCAAAATAAGGCCTGATAAAGAGAAAGGATTTTATTACTGCATTTAATTGGTGCTGTTAACAATTCCCTGCTTTCTAAGATTTCATGCTGAAGATGCTTATTGGTAAAAATCTTGGTCTTTCACTTAAAAAAAAAAAAAGTTTAAATGAAAATTCAAACAACAAGTTTTTATGCCTTAGCCTGTTTCTCACTCAATCTAAATATAGAATCTCTCATGTTTCCTATACAAATTCATAGAATCACAGAATACCAGGTTGGAAAGATCATCTGCTTCAATCCTTCTTGGCAAAAGCATGTTCTAGACTATATGGCTGAGCACTCTGTCCAGCTTAATGGGTAATCTACCATTTCCCTGGGGCTGAATGTTCTCATTGTGAAACATTCTCCTCTTAGATCCAATTGAAATCTTCCCAGGAGTAACTTGTACCCATTACCCCTCATCTTTGTCATATGACTCTATAAAAAGTGAGCCTCCCTCTTATTTTTACCCACCCTTTAATTACTGGAACATGGAGATAAGGTCTCCTCTAACACCTGTTTTCACAAGGCTGAACAAAGCCAGTTCTCAGGCTTTCTCCATAAGGCAGGCTTCTCAATCCTTTCATCATCTTTATGTCTGTCTCAACTCTTTTTGTACAGCTGGGACCAAAACTGAACACAGTATTCCAGGCGTGGCCTGACTGGCACTTGAGTAGAGTGGTATGATGACTTCTTTATCTCTGCTGGTGATGCCCTTGCTGATGCAACCCAGCATCCTGTTGGCTTTCTTTGCCATAGAGAGCAGCACGCTGGTTGCTCATATTGAGGTGCTTGTCCACCAGGACCCTTTCCATAGAGCTGCAACACAGCCAGGTAAATCCCAGCCTGCGCAACACTCCTGGCTTATATTTTCCCAGGTGCAAGACCTTACACTTTTCCCTGTTGAATTTCATAAGGTTCTTGTTAGCCCATTCTTCCAGCCTATCCAAGCTTTCCTGCAGAGTGGCTTTCCCTTCCAGTGTCCACTTCCCCACTCAGTTTAGTTTCATCAGCAAACGTCATCAGGGTACACTTTATGCCATCATCCAGATCATTTATTAAAGTATTAAACAGCGTTGGGCCCAATATGAATCCCTAGGGGACCCCACTAGTGAATGGCTGCCAGTTTGAAAAGGAGATATTTACCACCATCCTCCGAGCATGGCCTCTCAGCCAGTTCCCCACCCATCACACAGATCCCTTGTCTAGACTGTGACACATTAGTTTCTCTAGGAGGAGGCCGTGGGTAACTGATTCAAAAGTCTTGGAGAAATCTAGGTAGATGATGTCTACCGCTCACTGTCCATCAATCGAGCAGGTTCGTCATAGCAGGCAATCAGGTTTGTCAAGCACGATTTGTCCTTGGTGAATCCATGCTGACTTCTCCCAGTCACATGGGAAAGTATGTTTCAGTGACCATATTTTAATCTAAGAAAATCAGGTACTTCTATGAGTAGCAAGACAGGCATAGCTGTCTCGTGAAAACAGAGATGCCTACCCTATGAATACGTATTATCCATGGCAGCAGAAGAGTAGAAAAACTGCAGAAACTGCAAATAAACGTGGAAAAAAGGCAAAGCCCACTACAGCCCACTACATTCCTTCATTCTGAAGGGTTAACAGTTACAGTTAACAGTTTTACCTGCATCTGTGGTTGCCTTTTCTGATCAATATTTTCAGCTATATTTGGTAGAGACGAAATTACACAGTTCTCATGAAGAAGTATATGTTTCTTTCACTTGCAAAATTTAGAACTTTGACAAGGTCTATTGGCATTATTTCTCCACACACACTTTCTAAAACATCAGCTAGTGCCTTTTGCAAACAGTAATTTCTTGTCTGTCAAATATTGTATCCCTATCTAGAAAAGCAGGATATGGAGCAGGCAGAGAGGGACAAAACAGAAAGTATTGTGTCAACCCCAATAACCATTCCACAGGGCTGGAACAACTATTTCATTTGCCACTCAACAGCTTAAGTTCAAATAGGTGTTTAATTAACTCAAAGTGGCAGTCTAAATGTTTAGCCTGAAGCAGCCTGACAAAGAAAAAAGTAACTACTGCATTTGCAGATTTAGAGCACGAGGCACAAGGAAAAACTTCATTGCACAATGCAGAGAGTTCATATGACACAGGCATACAAAAGTGTAAAGATGGAACTCCCAACACAGCCAAGCTTCTGCTATTCCAAGAACTTCATGCAAGTATAAAGAGCCTAAAGGACAGAAATTGAGGACACTTATGGATAAAACCTTTTTCCCCAAAAATAAAATTTTACTGGACATGAAGTAACTGATTTCTTTTACTACAAATGTAGAAAGGCTAAATCTCAGAAAGCATTTTTATAAAAACACAAGTACAACATGTGCAGAGGAGGATGAACAGGACTATGGATTTTTAAAACTCAATCTAAAACTTCTTAATATTGGTTTAAGAAAGCACCGGGGCTCACAATCAGAGTCTCCTAACAGACGCTAGGCATCTTACTATGAAGATGGGAGAAACAAAAAGGGCAACATATGTCTTGCCTCCACTACTTGCCATCCTATTCAGTGGCAGAGGCACAGATTTAGACAGTCCTTCCTCTTCTTTCTTGGGAACTCAACAAGGGCCTACAACAAATTAGAAGGAAACGAATGCTCTGGCAGGTGACTAAGTATTTTGAGTATCTGACTTCCTGCTCATCACCCTGCAAAAAAAGGTATGTTCCTGGCTTGCAGTGATTGATACACAATGACTCTTACGATCAGATCATCCTCAAATATTTTCTGTTAAGGTATACTCAAAGCCTTGGCAATGCAATAATCCACCTCCCTCTTCAGTTTATTATATGAAAAGATGTCATACTGTGACTGTTTTAATCAGTGAACACACAAAGTGCCCAGCACCTGTCTTGGCTTTTATTATCATAATAATCCTGGTTTGCTGTTTTAATTCTAAAACATCAGCAACTCTTCCCTAGGTGAGCATGTGTTTACACCGCCCCTACTGTTGCCTTTGTGGTTTCATTATTAGCAAGCCATTAAATGAAAAACAGAAAAAGAAGAGGGAGAGAAGGGAAAAGCAGGCCTGAGGCATAGTCATTTGTGTCCATTAAAACAATAAGCTGGCCTTAGGTAACCAGAGCCCCGACACTGGCACAAAAGCAGGTTAAGTAACCAGAAACTGAAAAGAAAGCAAGTCAGTGAATGAACCACTCTGAGCTGGAGCAGATCAGTCCAGGACAAAACCCCCAAACAGGCATCCTAGTGACATTTAGCACAGCTTAGCACAGTCAGAATGAAATTAAAACCTAGCAGTGGGTAGGGTGAGGAGAGGGTTCATACATAATGACTGGTGAGTTCCTTACACTCTGATTTGTTTAGCTAGTTTTCATGGAATCATGGGATGCTTGAGAAAGAAATGTATGTGCTGACAAAGTCTTGGCTTTGTTACAATGAATGGATCTAGAAAAAATTAAACACAGAAAATGTTAAAAATGCAAGAAAAACTGTTTTCTCACCTTGAAGAGGTCAGAAATTGATCCTTACAAAGATTTCACCATTTATTCACTCACATTTTATTGGTGGATCAGATCAGAACTCTACTGATGAGATCCCAGGGAATGGCACCAACACAAATCTGACTCTGAAACTAACAGGGATTGTTTTCTGTGTGTTTCCCTGTCTCGTTCTCCCCCACACAACCACTGCAGTCCATATTTTATTTCACTGAAATGCAAAATTCTATAGAAAGTAAAAATGATGACAGAAGATAAAAACCTAGAAGGCTTGAATCTCTGATAACTCTGCACTTCAGTTCACATTTTGTCTTGTGGCCCACTGGGAGATGACTGGCAATCTGTGTTCTGTTCCTGGTTCTGGCAATAAGCTACAGCCTAACAATGTGCAAGCTGCTTCCCCTCTGTCCTCAATTCCCCTGGACTGAAAAGCAGAAAGAGAAAAGAGAAAAGAGAAGAAAAGAGAAGAAAAGAGAAGAAAAGAGAAGAAAAGAGAAGAAAAGAAAAGAGAAGAGAAGAAAAGAAAAGAGAAGAAAAGAAAAGAAAAGAAAAGAGAAGAAAAGAAAAGAAAAGAAAAGAAAAGAAAAGAAAAGAAAAGAAAAGAAAAGAAAAGAAAAGAAAAGAAAAGAAAAGAAAAAAAGAAAAGAAAAGAAAAGAAAAGAAAAGAAAAGAAAAGAAAAGAAAAGAAAAGAAAAGAAAAGAAAAGAAAAGAAAAGAAAAGAAAAGAAAAGAAAAGAAAAGAAAAGAAAAGAAAAGAAAAGAAAAGAAAAGAAAAAGAGAAAAGAAAAAAATTCCAAGATCCAGTGACGATGGTGCTACATAAGATCTGGATCATACACTAATATTAATATCTAATAGGCTGTGAAATTCAAGTAAAACTCAGTGATTAAATGTTATTTTGTAGAGCTCAGTAACCACAAGGGATGAAAAGGCAGAGAATCACACCTGGCAGTTATGAAATGGGAGATGATGCTTCCAGATCAAAGTTTCATGCACATGCAGTAACATTTGAATTTTCAGTCACTACAGTATTTTGACATCTCTTTCTACTATTTAATAGGCAGTAACAACAATTTATCATAGTTCCTCTAAGATATGTAAAACAAAAATAGCCAAGCATTGTGGGAAATCTGCATTGCCAAAGCTTTCAGAAATAATCTGAGTGAAGACAAATCATGAGTTCAAGAAAGTGTCCTTCATGTAAGTATTTCAGTTTCCTTCTGAAGCAGTAAGAACCTTAGAGATAAGGACCAAACTTCCAACTCTAATCTTTATTTCTAAAAAAAGGGATTGGGCAAATAGGCTCAACATCTTAAGGCCCACTTTTCCCAGGGACTGGATAGAATTAGATCTGAGTAGGTTTATCTCAATCGAACTAGGATATTTTTTTATTAAAAAAAATGGAAAAAAATCCATATTTTAACCAGCAAAGTTTAATCCCTTCTTTTCCTGTGAAAACTCAGATAAGTTTGATTTTGCGCCTCTCGCTGTCTCCATTTTCCAGGTATTATGTCATTGCACATTAGACTGTGTCAACACACCGTGACTTCGTCCCCGCTAATGCAAAACCTCAGAAAACATGGAGCCAGGAGATAATTTCAGAGCGCTTTTTTTTCTCTTTTTAATGTAACTCCCTATTTATCCTTCCATATTTCTGACATTTCCACTGAGTGATAGTCCCAAAACGAAGAAAATCAGTCTTTCGCATGCAAAGCCGTCTTAAAGCATACTGTTGAGTAGCAATCTTTCTGGGCAGGTGAGCTTCACACATGTCTCAAGAAGCATCGCTGTCTAGTGAAATCCAAGAACAGCTATGACAGGCTTCCAAGGGAGCCTCCTCAAGTTCTGTTGGGGGAAAGAAGGCTTAACCTTCTACAAAAGGGCACCTCCTGAAGGAATGGGGAGATGAAGTCTGAAAGGAAAATGGGTGTGAGGCTCTTAGAAAAGGTGCCCGTACTCTAACAAGAGCTGCCTGTGAGCTGAGCTTGCATGCCTGCATACAAGAAACCATTGCTTTCAGAATGTTTGTTTTTTAAAAACAATCTATATTTCATTTGTACTTATGTATTAAAACAGTGGCTCAAGTTTCTCGAAGATGAAAAAAAATTAATATAGAGAAGGAGCTGTGTGGAACTTGATAAAATTGTTACATCACAATGGTCTCTTCTGCATCTTAGTCATTTATTGTATCTCAAAGTGTCTCTAAATGCTCATCTTCTGATTTTATATTTTATACTAGCACAGGGAGTTTCAAGCCCCTGCCATCTATGTGTTAAGAAAAAAATAAAATAAAACTTCTCTAGTTTTGAGTCAATTAACACAATGAACTATGTTTATTGCATCAGGTAGCTAAACGCTGACAAAACCAGACAACACATTTTAAGAGAAACAACCAATTAGGAAACCATATTACACAGCATTATTAAAGTCCTATCTTCCACTGTTAACTACTGCATGCTCAAGCAAATGTCAACACGGGGGGATTAACATTTCTAAATTAAACACCCTTCAAACATGCTTTCTGACAGTTATCTTCATATTTTCCACAGATGCTGCCACTGCCACAAAGTTAGGCACTAAAATTCATACAATGCTAGTCTCACATCTAGGCTGTGCTGATACCCCCGTCACTGTAACTGCCGGCTGGTCTGCACCAGGAGGATAAAGAGATTTTATATAGAGAGGATCTCAGAGGCACTATCGACAAAATATGGGAAGTTCTAACAACTGATCGAAGCAACAGAAGATCATCAGCAGAAGATATGCCTCAGACTGAAAGCGAGTCTATCCATGCTTGTTCTCTAGATATGCATTATCTCTCCTAGATTTAAATGATGCAATTTATTCTACTTTTGCAGATTCACAGGGCAGCCTGTACAAATGTAGCGTTCTCCAAAGGTTTTGTTTACCCTGTAAATCATTACACCTATATTTTTGTATGTTTGGCACAGCTTCCAGGGCATCCATTACATCTTTTCTGACTAATGCCTATTTGTCTCTGTTCATCTCTGGGACTTCTAACCAATAAATGTCCAGGCATAAAGAGAAGGGCAAGAAAACAATGCATTACAGATGAGTAATATTTCGTTAGGATGACTGAACAGTGTGGGTCAATCGAGCTCTTAAAAAACACAGAACCATCCTTTGGCCCCTCTTTGGTTTGTACTGCTTCTCTGGCTGTCTCAACATCTAGAGAATCAAGACTATCATACTGGAGAGTGTGAAGTCCTATCCTAAACAAAAACTAGAAAGAATATTACATGTAAGTTACACAAGTTGGTAGCACGCAGTACTGATTCATACATACCCCTATGCCTATTACACACCTAAGCTCTTGCCACGGCTGACCAGACCTCCCCAAAGTATTTCCGTGTCTCAACCAGGAAACCCAGCGTTTTAGCACTGTATCTTCCTCAACAGCAGGTAAGAATGTGTGAAAGAAAGAAGTAAGATGTGCAGGAAAATATCTGTGCTACCTATAACCCACTGGACTGAGACCTGCTCCAGGAGACACAGTGCCCAGTTTTGAACTCTTAGTTCCCCTTTGACAAATCCTGAGGGAAGTTCTCCCAGCCATCTAATGATAATATTTGTGGAAGCAGCAACAGGAAATGCTGGGAAAAAGGTGAACCGGTTTTGCAGAAATGCTTTGCTCTTTTTAAACCATTCCTATGGCTGTACCCAGGCTCTGAGAGCAATGCAGTATCGGGAAGGTAAAAAAGGAATCAGTTCTGTGGTGACAGGAAAAAGGCAAACACACCCGTACTAAAAGAGAGACAGACTTCAGCAATGAGGGCAGAGGGATAGAGGGCATTTGTGCAAATACAGATTACATGTGCAATTCATTTAAAGGCAGTGGCATTTTTATCACAAAGAAGAGTTTAATCAAAGTCTCAAGAGATCTGCCATAAAGGAAGCCCTTGCCTTGCTGCCTTGGCTGTCTGAAAGAAACACCTGTTATGCACAACAAAAAAAAAGACAAAACAAACAATAGGTATAGAAGGGAGGCCATGGCTCAAACAATGTGAATCGGAGAAGCACAGTTTTCTCTAAATGAAGGGTTAGAATCCTATCAAATGAACAGCTGGGGAAAGCATAATTCTTCACATTTGCAGGGAAGTCGCACAGATTATATGATGGCAACAAATACAATATACATATCTAAGCTCTACTTCCTAGGCACCAGAAAGGACAGGAACCTTCTAAGATATCCCTGAGTGGAAGAATAAACTTGCTTTAGCTCAGCTCCAGGAAAAGATAGCCAGCTTTCAAAAGAACACAATGGACAATTTTCCTCCCATGAGGTCTTTGCAAGATTTTCTGCTAAGAAGATACTGAGCTCAAACAACCCTCAAAAAAGACGCAAAAAGCAAACTTGTGTTTTTAACAAATCCACCTCAATACATGGAGGGAACATGAAGAACACCTAAAACAGATGTTTTTCTTTTTAAATAAGAATTAATATTATTAACATAGAATACAGGATTTGATGTCAGTAAATTAATTACAATTCCTTTATTCTGATTATACTGAAAAGACAGGAGTTCTTAACTGTACAATAAGAAATAGTACAAGGGAATTGGATTTAAATAACACCTTGAAACTCATGATACAGAAAGCTAAAATTCTTGAAAAATAACATTTCAAATCTGCCTTTTTCTCAAGTAAAGAATACAGGAAACAGAGCATAATTCTAATTCTAGTCACTAGAATATATCAGCTTACCAAAATTTTACTTCCTAACACAATGGCAAAGAAACTGCTGGATCTATCCTGTATCTGGGGAGCTATCCTAACCAGGGAAACCTGCTGCCAGAACTAGGTTCCATGGAAGAGCAGAGGCAACCTTTATGGGTGTGTCCATAAAGAATCACAGAAGGGGAAAAGAAGGAAGATTCAAAGTTTTATTTCCTTGAAGTTTTCAATTTTCAAATTATTTGAGTACATTTCTGCTTATATGGTATCTTCCAGTGCATGCATCAGTCTGTCTGCATCGCTGAGAAGTACTGAGATCACCAACATATTGATCTAAACTAAGGATTGTCTCTATCTGCCATTATTTCAGCTGAAATGGCTTTAGCATGGCTGAAGAATTTATCAAGTCTTGAAGATCTAAGATCAACTGTAATTTGGTGAGAACTAATCTATGGCCCCCACATGGAAAACACTCCTATTCCTCCTTAAATCCCCTAGACATTAAAAACTGATGTCCAGAAAAGTAATTATGTTTGTAATTAGTATCTGAACTGGAACATTCCAAATGCATGCATGGAGATGTGTAACTATATGTGTATAAGGCATCTTACTTCTGTGTATGAGGTGAGAATGTAATCAATCAGCTATTTAATATATGCTTGCTTGTTCCTGAGCTACAAATTCTGACTGCAGGGTTAAAGAAACTAGAAGTGATGCTTAACTTCATCGTACGTTATTCTTAAGGATGTTAGGAACTTAAAACTCATTTACACATCGTATATAAAAAAGCCCCTTTTGCTGACACACTGCAGCTTAGTAATGCCTAAACCCCAGACAAGATTCTACACGCAGAGAGAAAGATAAGAAAACATATTCTCACCATACAGAGCTTTAAACGGTCAAATGCATAAACAGGCTTCCATCAAATACTCCAAGCAAGAGATTCGTTAAGTAAAAGATCTGTGGCTTTGAATTTTGTACCTTCAGCTTCGGTTTTCTTGCTAAAGCATGAAGAGTATGGTAAATTAGAAGGAAAAAATAGATTAGTGACAACTTGTGATTACAACTGATCTGGTCCCAATCCCCTTCCAAGGAGGACAGCAACAGAAAAAAAGTCTTCTCTATTTCGATGGAGAAAGGAGGAAGAAAGAAAACAGGATGCAGAAAGAGAAGGGCTTCATAGCATGGGCTCCTACCCACAACAGCCAAAGAACCGTTTACTCCTGCTACCAGGAGAACATAGAATTTTTCCTGTAACTCATGAGACATTCGGCATTATCTCTGATGCTGACATTTCAGGGTTCAAGCTGTGCTGACAATACACTATAGGTGGTTCGTATATCAGCACTGTGTGCTTTTATGGCCACCAAAACCACACAGAAACACAGTTAAAATAATTTAAATTTGGATGAAAAGTCAAGCACTCAAACATTAGGAAATGTCAGAATTAAGGCTGTCAACATAATTTTACTCTTGTGAGTACAGTCTACAATTATATTATCACATAATTCTGCTCCCCTGGGATACCATTTTTTATTCATTATGTATGACAGAGATACATGGGAATAAAATAAAGATACCTACCTACCCTAATCCTGGCACTTGTAACTTTCAAATGCTTTACTTTGTTACTTAACTAAAGTATTTTTTTGTATACAAGTTTCACAGCATACAAAAAAGTATAGAAATCTCTTAATCTTACCTGTTCAAATACATTGTAAATTGCTATCTATAAACTATTCTGCTGAAACTGTCCAAGTTTCATCTTTAGAATAATTTGCTGAACAGTCTCGCTATACTCTTTCAATGAAGTCAAAGCTGATTTTATAAACTACTTTATAATACATTCATTTTAAAATTAGTTTCCTCACTGTGTCAAATATTTATAAACTCAAAGTGCTGTGAATTAAATTTGTCCCATTCAATCATTATTATCACCTTTCATGTAAGTCTTCCTTTTAGTTTTTCTAACTTTATTATGTTTATCTTGGAACTTTAAATTCTTTAAGTTCTAAATAGAAGAAACTCTGACATATGCTTCTTATCCCCTTTAAAGCATATCTAGGACCAATTCGAACAAAAATCTGAAATGTTTCATCATAATTACGCACCCATTACACATTTTATTCAACTTTTGTATGTGGAAGTTGAACTTAAAAGGATACTATAAACAATACGTAAAATAAAGACAGCTGGTGTAAGATTCGTAACTATCCAGTTCACCTTTGCTCAAAAGAGACTGTACCTTTCCCTCTCTCCCAACTTCTAAGTCAAACTTCACTCACAATGCCCCTTCAATCACTGCCCTTCAAGTGATTAAACTGTTTTGATTTATTCTTCTTACAAATACCAAGCATAAGTAACTGCCCTCCACTGTAATTTATACAACACAATTCAGCAGCAGTTCAGTGACAGAGAGAAGAAAACAAGAATTAAACTGTTCCTCTTGGTCTCTTGCATGCTATTACCACCAATGGTGAGCTCATCTTATTACCTAAGCTATGCAGGGTAAAGCATCATCAACTTTTGGATGCCAGATGTCTGAGGAAAATCCCAGGTGGTGAAGATAGTGGTGTTGATTCAGTAGGTGGAACCACACTTTTCCCTGTGAATCATTTAAAGCCATTATTCCAGGAAAGAGTTTGAACTACTCTATTTTGAATGAGCCATCAACATGAAGTCGTGACCACTTAACACAGCAAGAGATGAATCAGAAAAGCAAGTCATTGCCAGTGGAAAAGGAATGATCCTCAATTTCTCCCTCGATATAGGTATGGGTGCCAGTAGCAACTTTCAAATACCAAAAATAACCTGTCTCTCAAGTATAGCTGCTCTGGTTAGAAAAGCAACCATGTTAGACAGAACAAGCTGGGGAGAATTACATGCCCAAATACAGTGCCTGGAATTGTAATAATAATGGTCCTTATATACCAATACACCCAGAGTAGCTAGGACAAGACGTGCAAACCTGGCAGCAGTCATGAGAACATCAGGTCAACAGTAAGTATCTCCTGTCCAAATTCCAGATTGGGAAATGACACGCTACTTGCATGTATCATCTTGTTCTCCCATGTTACATGAAGACCCACATTCCATCTCAACTCTAAGTATGATGTGTGCTTCTGTGTCTACTCAATGCAAGGATGGCTCTAACAGGTCAACTCCTACAATGCTTGCCTACAATGAAGGTTAAAACGTTGCCACCTCCAGTGGACGAGCCCAACCCTACACTGTCATTACAACTCTACTGGTGTCATTACAGAGTCAGTACAAGAAAACGTACCCTCACACCTCAGATCCTGCAGGTCAGGTGCTCTCTCAGGAATCTCATAACACAAGTATCACCAAATAGTATCACTAACAAGCACGTACCAAACAAAGTTCCATCTTCTAGTCACTCTGTGTATCACTAAAAAAATCACAGTAGCTCCTAAAGAACACTAAAAAACATTCTGTGAGCTTAGTTAATGCTAGGCAATCCCAAACATAGTTCATAATACTGAAGAGGAAATGAATGAGATCCAAATGTAGCTTAGAGTTTCATTTCCTTTGGGATTGTTCAGCATGTCATGTGCTATATAAACCAACTATTACTTGGCCAACAGAGGTGAAACACCCCAATTTAGAGAAATTACCAAAATGATTCACAGTTGTGAATTTTCAAATTTAGTTTTGTTCTGGGGATAAGATCCTACAGTAAATGCTCTCAAATTATGCAGCTATCTGAGTCATTTTGCAACTGGTGACCCTTAGAACGATGTTCTCGTTTTCAGAGCCAATGCGATGCCACACAGCGATTTGTCAGTTAAATTGAATCTTTGCCTCCAGATAGATAGATAAAGTTTATTTTGAAATGTCTCCTAGTGCCTCCGAGTCTGACTGATGTGAGATGTTATTTTGAACATGCCAAAGCATCTGAACGGCTCCAGTCCTTTCTTTTCAGCGCGCATTCCTTGATAAGTGGCAAAGCTTCCCACTTATCAGTCACTCAAAGTGACTGTGGCTGTCAGTTGTGTACAAAGCGCAATCAGTTTGGAAGCAGAGACACCAGCATTTTTCTTCTCAGCTTGAAGCAAACACGTTTTGACTGCTAGTCATTCAATTTTAAAGCATCTTCAATTAGGGGCGGATGAAGATATAAAGAAAACACATCCTAAACACCTCTGCCAGCCAGCAGTAAAAAATTTATTGTTATCTCCTGCTCTACCTTACTGCACAGGCAGCAGTAGCAGCCTTTTTTGGCTGCACAACAAAAGTGCTTATGACTACACACACTCCATACAGACACGATCACAGCCATAAGGAGTTCATGTTCATCTTCCCAAGCCACTTACACAAACTACCCTGGTACTTTCTGCTCCTGCACCTCTACTTCCCGCTGTGTAAACACCCGCACTGGTACAGGAAAGTGAACATAGCTCACATGCACAGAGGTACACCACTCCACACACTTTGAATGCAAGATACGCACACTCTATAGCCAATAAAATGCCAACCAAAACCATTAAAAAGACCGTGGAAATAATGACAAGGAGGAGAAAGAAAAGGCAGGGCTGGCAGAAAAGAGTTGATGTGGGAGAGTGTGGACAGCTGTGTAAGGAGGATTGCTCAGTACCACAGTGTTAGGGAGTTAGAAGTGGAAAGAAGTGGTAAAAGTTGTGGTGTGCATCAGAGAGATGCTGAAATTGGAGAGGGGATATGAAAACAAAAACCTGGGAGGAGAGATCTCTGAGAGAATGCTTGCCAAGGGGGATAAAGACCAAGATGAGGCCTTGAAGTACCATGTTGCCAGTTTACTGTAAAGACCTTATTTGACTGCTGGCATTTTTTCTTTGTCCTAGCTGCTGGATTATTTTGAGTGTTGCAGTGTTCTCTTTTGTTTTCTTTTTAATAAAAATAAGTTTCTGGCCCTCTCTTGTGATTGTATGAGAGAACTGGAAAACAGGAACACAGAAAGCTCACCAGCAAAAAGGAAATTAAGAAAAGATGCTAAAATTGCAAGAAAAACGTCATGAAGTTGAAAACAATCTCATAATTTCTGCACATTTGGGCTGGTAACACTGGAGAAAGCTTTTTTGTCAGCAAGCGCTGTTGCAATCATGTAGTTCAGCATAGGCAAAAGCTGATTCATCCGATCAAAACATGCCCTTGCAATTTCAGTTGTACAAATCCCAAGCAGATTCTCTTGTCTGCATTGATGCAACTACACCAGTCAGTAAATTTGGTTTGTATGAGAGCATAGGAAAGGCCTGAGACCGAATTATCTGTAGATGCTTGATCTGTAGGTAATCTCTGGATGCAAAAATGTGGTACATCAGTGCAAATATGTTGCTCTGCACAGAAGTAAGTGTTGATAAGTTTTTATGTAACTTAACTTTTACAGCAACAGAAGGAGGTGAAGGCCCATAGCTTACTCTAAAGTATGTGCAACATATTCTTAAGGTAAACACACATTATTTGCTGAACTTGAGAGGCTGGCAAGCAATTAGCTCATTCTGACTGCTAGTCTAGATTTTTCTATTTACTCCTCCCTTTCTCTCTTTCCTCCCTGAGCTCGTATCTTTTTCTTTTTTTGTGTGCGTGTGGTTTTCTGGGTTGTTTTTTTTGAATAATTAATTTCCCAGGGGCTTTTTCCTGCTCAAGGGACAGGCAAGTTATTCTGATAACTGATAGGACATCAGCTGCAGAGCTTTTGTGAGAAACAATTGTTTAGCCTCTTTGCCGACAACCTCAGTTGTTTGGGAAGAGGTTGCAAAGTCATGGGAAAGACTGCAGTGTGACTCCTTATTGGGGCTGTCTCACTAAATCCAGTATGCCCATGTTTATAAGTCGCAGGAAAACAGCTGCTCCTGACACATGATGAATTTGGACAAAATGTCCCCAATCCACAAGCCTGTTCGGTTTGACTATGCAGTCACAGCTTGTCATATCCACACTGGCAAAAAACCCAAAACAAAAAAACAAACCATCTCAGTGGACAGAGACTGTTCTTAAAACATTTTGCAGAGTGAGAAGGAAGATACTTTCTCACAGTTTCCTACTGGAGAAAGGTCTCATTAAACTCCCACTAATATGAATAAGAGCCTTTTCACTATGTTCAGTGGGAGCTGGATTGGGCCCTCACTTCAACAGCTTTATTGTCTACCAATGAAACCTTTTTGTCCTCATCTCTCTGTGATATGCAAAGACGACTCTAATTATGGAAGAACTAATACAGTTCTGCTGTGCTGGGGTTTGCAAAAGGGTCACAGCACCACGAAGCCTGTTCCGCTGTTACTGACTTCTTAGAAAATCAGAATTCCTAGGGAAAATGGTAATACATAAGCATCAGACATTACTAAATCTGTAACCAAGTACTTGTGTAGTGGTTGTTCATTTCTGTACCTCAAGTGAAGGATTAATCACCTGCAGCCCTTTAAAACCCACTAGAAAACTCTGGGTTACAGGCATCCAAGAAGCTGGAGACCAGGAAAAAAATTTCACAAGTCCTTGTAGTTGCACTGATGAGATACCAACAAGGCGAGGATTAAAGGTAAGGATCTCCATCCTCTTTATTATAGGCTGCAAGTACTGCAAGTATTTAGCCTGCATAGACTCTGCTGGAGTCAGCAGGAGACAGAAAATGAAGGGATGAGCTGTGTTGGAAGTACTCTTTAGAGTGCAAACTTGATGGGGCAGGGAACAAATCTTCACATTTCTTCACGTACTGTCAAACAGACTGTGTCTTCTCACAACAAGAAAGAGAAACTGGTACTTCTTACAACTAAATTTCATCTGAAATAGGTCAATCAAAATCTCAATGTTTTCTCAAAGATAACACAAACAGGCCTGAATGTAATTGAGCCAGTTCTAGATGACAGATGATTGCTCACCTGAGGAGTTGAAAAGCAATAATAAATCTAAACAACAACAACAAAAATTATCACCACAGATAACTGTGGGGCTAAATTATGACATCTGAAGCACTCTGGAAGAAGGTCTCTTTACCAATGTTTTGGAAGGCTGGAATCAACCCAGAGCCTCTTGGTGTTTGGAAAATTTTGACAATAACAACTGTGTCATTTCAAAACTTCGCACGTTAAGCTTAAGAAATATTTTTCTGAACTTCTGTGTAACTCAGAAACCAAATCCTTCTTTCCTCCCCCAAAATATAGCTACATCTTGAAAAACAGATCTGGCTACAAAAGGCAGTAACCATCCTGCAGGAAATTCCAAGTGTTCAGTATTTTATTACATTCCAAATTGGAACAACACCTTAAACCCCAGAACTTAATGAGAATGGGAATATTCTGATTTGCGAACATACTAGCACAAGCAGGCTTCTCCAACTATCAACACAACTCATGGGGAAAGGGACACAGTCAGCTGACAGTGGGTGGAGAGCATGGAAATCTGGACTCAGATTTGCAAGGGAAAGCCTTATTTCAAGTTGGGAGGACACCCAGGACAGCTGAGGTATTCAAGAAAGCCAGGAAGCCTTCAACTTAAAGTGGCACAGAATCTGGAGGGATGTGGTGCCCACACTCTTTGCCAGACAAACTGCTAAGGGTCTGCAAAGCTGGAGGCCACCGAGGCTTTTCTCCTGGGATCCTGGCCTCCTGACACATCTGCCAGGTGCTACCAGCCTCCAGAGTTGCCTGCACCATCTGGCCAGGCACTCGTCAGAAGTCATATCCCACCTGGCAGATGCACCTTTCTAGCTTTGCTTCAGAATTTAGTCAGGATCCTCACATTCTTCAGAGGTCTGAAATTTCTAACCAAAATCCCATTAGAACGTTTGCTGACAAGTCTCTAGCTCTGAACAAAAAAGAAAACCATCTTTTAAAACACACAGAGTCATCAAATGGCTGCTGGCAGGAATTACTCTCAAGTTTCAGATAGCACTGAGTTCTTGGGCTAAGTATGTCACCCAGAAAGAAACACAAATTAGTTACCAAGTACTGGCAGTATTAAACTAAGAAGTCAAACAAAACTGTGGTCCAAATGTTAAGAGACATTTTAAAGAAGTGCTGTTGCTTCTTGCTGCTTTGAGATCTTAGTTTTACATTATTGGCAACCTGAAGTGTTCCAAGATCTTGAGCTGGGCTCTCCAAAAAAAATTTTGACTAAAAATCAGAACAGTTTAAAAAACAACATTTGGCCTCCGTTTTGTTTGCCTTCTAATTTTGGAACTTGTAATGCTCATGGTTTCAGATTTTGCCTGGAAATCTCTGAGCTGGAAGTTTACATTTTGAAGAAATGAAAGCTGGCGTTTTTGTCATCACATGACTCGAAGAGCTGGGGCTTGAGGGAAAAACATAAAACATTCTTAGGCTTTCTACAATTCTTTACCACAATTTAGGCTGCAAAGTTGACCTATACTAATAACAGTGGCAAACTGAATATGAACTACTTTATGAATTTTAACAATCAAATTTCATTCTGAATATAGTTCAATTAAAGTGACATTTATCACTGAGCTTCAAAGCAAGCTATTCAATTGTCAGTCTCGGCTAAACTTTCTCTCTGAGCAAGTGGAAAGTGTAAACTGCACTACCCCATAAAATTTTGCACCTCAGAGACACCTCTCAAGGCAGAACACTGCATGCGGTCATTGCTCGTCCTAGAGACTAGCTCAGCATCATGAAATAAGAGCATCTAGCCTTCGAGTTTCTTTCACACTCTGCCCACCTACTGTAACAACTACAGAGCCCCAGACTTCGCCATGTTCTAGAGCAAGGAAAACAGGAAGTAGATTGAAGCCTCATGAAAGAAGATGAGGAGATCACCATGAAAGCTCCTCTGAGGCCCTGAAGGACAAACCTACATTTAGTTCAAGAATCTTCTGAGCCATACATGGTGTCTGCATGCTCTTCCCTCAGCCTGTTCTACAGCTGCAGATCAGTACACAATCTGACATCTTTGGGGCTGTTTACGCCCAGAGTTGACAGAACACAAATTGCAGTTTCATTTTTGGTAAGATAGCAAGACTGAGGTATGTGCAGGAGAGAAGACCCAAATACTCATCAGGCAGAAGAGATGGACTTGAAAAGACATAACGTCAATTAGAGACTCAAGTCCAGATACATTTTTCTAAGCTCAAGTAGGTAACACATCCTTCCTCAGCACCACAGAAGTGGCTAGTTTAATTGAGTTGTAGTCATACTCAGCACTTGCAGTCCTCTCAGGAGAGACATGCTGCAGTTTCTCTGTGCTTACGTATTATGTGTGTATCAGTCATTGTATGCTGGGATAAGGAGAGACTGTTTCCAAGTTAGCGCACTTAGAGAAAAAAGTCATAAATCATGGGGTCAGTCAGGTTGTGTTTTTTTTAACCATAGGATATTATGTTTTCAATACAATATTTCAATAGATTTTTTTCTGTGTAATAATTTATCTGGAATTATGGCAACTCTTACAAGCTTAGAAAAAATTGGCTCAAGGAAAATGAATCCTTTGTCATAAATAGGTTGTGTTCATAACTGCAGCCTAATCATTCAATTGCACATAAGTCAAATAGTTATCCAGACTTTGCAGGAATATTTCCCTGTCAATAAATCTAATGCTATTTAAAAACTCCAGGCCGATGTGACAGAGGCTTGTTAGATTAATTAGGGCAAGGTCAAAAAAGCTGAACTCACAGTTACATACATGTCACAGTTTTGTTTCACCTATCATAGCCTGACTGTAAACTCACAGACTATTTTAAATACAGGCATGTTAGAGTGACTTCACTATCTCCATTTATATAGATAAACAGATTTCTTCAGGAATTGCTTCTTCTCTCTGACATCAGTCAACTAAGCACACAATTAAGCAGAAATCTTTTGCTTTGTATTCACTGTCAATAAGGTGTTTTTGTTTTTTTTAATTTTCAAATGTTTTACCCTACCAGTAATAGACTGCAAACAGGGTTCATGAGACTACAAGACTCTACAGACCACAGAACTGTCAAGAGGCAGGTAGTATAATCAAAACTTTATTACAAACACATTATCTCTGTGGGAATGAGAGGACAGTATTGTCTCTCTGGCTCTTCAATTCTTGACCTTTATCATGTGACCATCCAAAAGGAGGGTGCTCTGAATCTGATGGGTTTTGTGTGAAGCAGACCCTGGAGGTTAAATTCTGACCTTGGCAAGGTCAATATTTCACCCGAAATCCCTTGAGACAGGCCTCCCAATCATTTCTTAGGCTTGCAGCTTGTATCAGATGGTAGCCAGCAGACTTTCATTTACTACTGACTTAGGTCAAACTTGGACCAGGGATCAAGAGATGAAAGGCTCCATATCTCATTATCAGTAATCAGTGTTCTCCACGACCCTAAACCCGACATACTTCATTCTTATCTACAAGACCTTAAAACTTAAAAGGGTTGGGGTCAAATTATGTTACTTCAATTTATTTTTATTCATTGCTTATAAAACAACTTCCTCTCTCACTGCCATAGCTGAATGATGAAAATGTAAATATTTTCCTTGTTATTGCAGAAGTTCTACTATTGTTTTTCTTTTAAAAGAAACGCTTAAAGTCCCATACACAAGCTTAAAGAAGAAAAAAAAAAAACAGAACAGAGGTCGAGGCCAAACCAAGCCTTACCAATTTCAGAATTATTTTCAGCAAAACACATCTTGTATATAGGTTGCCTTATAACAGAGGAGTGGACCTTCCCGAGTTTTTCATAGCTGCACAAGTCCTGATACTGACAGAATATCCTCTGAAACGGTAGAGACAGTTTTTCTTCTAGTTTGAAGCCATACAACTCCTCTCATTTTGCTGGAATTATGTTTTCGTAGATCATCAAGAGATAAAGCCCACAATTTCAGGCAAATAACTTCGAAACATTAAAAAGAAGGAAGGAAAATCTTGTTGTTACTGAGCAAACAGAACATAGCATCCGCTTCCTCAGTGTCTTGCAATGCTCTACACGTAACTGCATACTTAAACAGATAGCAATCTTATCATGATTCTAGATATCTATAAAATCTCAAACCCCTCAGTCAGTGGCATGAAAAGAAACTTGTGAGTACTTATGGGAAAAGCCAGCCTTTGACCAACTTCTCATTCAGAAAACAGTTCACCCAAACTATTGAAAATTTCCAGACTTTCAACACTTCGGGCAGAGGGAAGGAGAGACACATGATTACCAATCACTGAAGGGAATTGCTTCTGCAAAACCTCAAATGTAGAATTGCAGGAGATCCATTGCAATCCAGCTCTCTCTGGCAACATTTTTACCACACCTGATGTACAGCTTAAAGAGGATTTGGTCCTGCAAACCCTTGTTCACATAGCCAGTTCCTCTCAAGTTAGCTTGCTGATCCTATAGGAGCTATACAAGGTCTTCCAGAAACCAACCTTTTTTGCTTAATGACAGGTAACATCCTCATGTGTTTCCATAAATAAGGCGTAAGTCATCTGCAGAGATTCTTAAAGCAACTATGACAATAATGACTGAGGGAAAGCATGGGGAAACAGAAATGAGAGAACAGGGGCATCAATGGAGATGCAGTCTCTGACCTGGATCTGTTGCTGAAGGAGGTTAATTTTGTGTTGCTGCTGCAGGAGCTGCTGCTGTTGTCTTGCAATCTGTGGAGACATTACACAGAAGAAACATGAGATCATAGAATCATAGAATAGTTAAGATTGGAAGGGACCTTAAAGATCATCCCGTCCTTCCAGTGTGGCAACTGCACCACTCAGTTTGGTGTCATCTGCAAACTTGCTGAGGGTGCACTCAATCTCACTGTCAATATCATTGATAAAGATAGATATCATCGTTCCTGGAGTTGCTACACAGGAAGCTTCTACCCTACCTGGTTCTTTAAACTGCTTCTATTAAGCAGGTGGCAGCAGTCTGAACTGCTGCTGAAGCAAAGGGCTCCTGTTCAGGAGCAATTCTTAGCTAATACTAGAGTGAAAGGGAACCTTATGGAAGGTGCTGTGCTGTATATTAAGAGAAGGACTGACACAAAAATCCCTCCTCTCTCATTGTCTGAAATGACACTGCTTAAATTCCACTAAACTGAGCACTCATTTGCTCTAACTTCCTGGAGGAAGAACAATACTGGCAGAGAAACTGAAAAATAGTGGGAGAAGGCAGGAAAGGCAAAAAAAGTGGGATGGACCACAATAGTCTTACAATGTTTGACACCACCTATTCAAAAATTAAAAAAAAAAAAAAAAAAGAAATCTGACACCCAGGAGGAAGGTATCAGTGTGTGTATTTCCTTGATGCAGAAACAGACACAAAGAGACTGGAAGTGTGTTTGGAAAAATCACTGACTCTTCAACCTGTATATCGGCTGAAAGGAACTAAGGGGGTAGTGCAAGGTTACAGAGCTCAACACCGATACTGAGTTATGGAAGGAGTAGTTTTAGTCACCTCTCAAGTCATTTGTGTTTTCAATAAGGACTTCCATTCTCCATTAACTAAATGATCTGGAACCTCACTGCAGACACACTTCACATATAGTGAAGGAAAAAGCAGACAGAAATGGAACCATATCAGAGTTCAGAGAGGACTGATGGAGATAAACTATTACGTACCTCAAACTTAAAAAGTAAATTGAAAAACTTTCATTTGAATCATCAGAAAAGCTCTGCTTGTGTGAACAGCTAGCACAGCAGTACAAACATTAGAAGGAGTATTGCTCTCCCCATATGGTATTTGTACACATCTCAGGGTCAGATGGGACCTTATACACACTTACTGGGAGGAATTTTGTGCATTCTTCCCCTTAGGTATTTTCTTTCATTTCTACTATTAAACTATTAGCATGAGAAACACTCACTCATAGTTAACTCCACATCTTAAAGATTAAATAAGTGTTTTTGCTCTAGAGCTTTTTTTAAGCAACAAAACATAATTTTTAGTAATATATTTTTTGAGGTGTAATTATTTTAATTTCTACATAACACAGAATTATACACAATTTCTTAAATTAAAAGAAATCTTTGTTATCCTAATAATAATCCTGCAGGATTTCTCATTGACTTTTTCCAATCTCTCAATTTTCTTTTTCACAGTAGTGACTTTAAAAGGTAGGGCAAAGGAAATAGCTCCTGCAGGACGTATCCTCATGGAAGAAATTTGCAAATTCTACCTTCACATTTCTGTCTACCTTCTCCAGGTAAACAACAGTGTAACACAAATTCTCAAGTTAAATAGATAAGCCACTTCTGTTCTCCTCATGTGGGTTTTCAGGTGTGAGGCCTGAATCGTATTTAATATAATGTTTTTAAATAATCAGGGAAAAAAAGGATAATCAAGGCTAACATGTCTGAAAACATCATCAGTGGTTTAGAACCTTAAGAATTATTTGGTACAATACAAGCATTGAAGTACGACAACTATGACAGAAAAGAATTCAAAGAATTTAAAAGAATTTTGTGAGTTTCATAAAATTCACATAGCTGCAATTCTAGCATAGAAACTCAAATGACACTACAAGCTGTAATAAATTGTCAAGTGGACTAAAACGCTTTCACACAAAAGGTTTCAGGGTAGACTCCTGACAAAATTTTAAACCAGATGGCTAAGTATTCTCATGTTCAGGTACAAAAATGGACATGCATTTCTTTTAAACTTGGACAGTGCAAATATGTTAGAGAAGCCGTGTTCTAGCATAAAATATCACGTGTCTATGTGTGCATATTGGAACTGTTCATGTGTGAAAACACGTCTGCATTTTCAGTGGAGGGCATATTTGCAAGAGCTGAAAATCAAGTCTCTGCAGTGTAAGAGAAAAAAAAGTCACACTTGTTCACTGACTTTAATATTATTCTTCCCTACTTTTCTGCACAGTTGACAACCAAGCTTTTCATTTGTCATATTACAATCCAAATGCCGCATTTTGATCCTTTTATACCTATTCATTATCACTGAACTCAAGCAGCAGCACTGGAAGTTCATTCAGGAGGGCTGAATTTGTACTCTGACATGCCTTTATTTTTTTTAAATAAAACACTATTGGAAGATAGCACCTCCAAACCAGAAGGTGTATCTTTAAAAGACAAAGAGCACTATTTTTTATGTTGCAAATTAAAGCATTCTTCCAATATGTTTTTGTTCTAAATTCTTCACCTTAGAAAACAAATGGAAAAAAATTCTGGGTGGAGAGTACCTTGAGAAGTATCAGCCCAAAAAGATAAACTACTGGAAAGTTCTCCTATAAAATTATTTGAGTTGAAAGCCACTATAATAATAATTCACCTGTTCTTGCTGCTGCTTGGCCAGCTCCATTTGTTGGCGTTGTTTCTCAATCTGAGATGCAGCCAGTTTCTTCTGTTCATCATGAGCTGCTAGCAGCTGTTCTCGCAAACTGGTCAGCTGATTGATCATACCCATGAGCTGCCTTTCTTTCTCAGCGAGGCTTTCTGGAGTCCCTGGGCATCATATGGTGGGGAAAGAAAAAGGTAAAGAGAAGAGAGGAAATTTAGAGCTAGCTAGGTTTTTATTTTGCAGCTTCACTGTAAGCAAAGTAGAACCAAAGAGCAGCAGCATATTGCAATATACCACACATTAAGACCTGTCCATCTACAGGAAAATTAACCATGGAGGATAATTCTGCACGCAGGGTTTACTCTGGTGACCCCCTTCAACATTTCCTTGCCTTTTCATCTATCTTCCATTGCTTATTTATCAGATTAATAGTTTAAAAAATAATGCCTGTTTTGAAAGAATTTCAAATTTTAAACATTGTTTACATTTCATGGGAATCAAAATCAACACTGTCAGTTTTGAAAGACAACTGTATTTTTGTCAGAAACTTATGACAATGATACATCAATGCTTTGACGCTTACAGAAACCATAAGGTGCATATTAACATCCCTCTATAATTAAGGGGAAGCAGCGAAGTCTCCTGGGTGCTGGATACCTCTCCAGCTCCCCATACCCAGTTTTCTCCCTGTTACCAGCACAGAACAGCACACAACAGCAGTCAGGACGTTACCTGTTATATCATCTACAGCTGCCCCGAATAAGATGAAATGGTGACTGATGCCACTGATGACTATTTTTAAAGGCAAAAGTCTTGCATAAACACATCAGAAAAACTGAGTTAAACCCAACTCATCAACTCTCTCATTTGTACATCATTAGATGCTTTTTATAGGAGAGTTCAGGAGACACAGACAGAGGAATTGGCCACCTTGCTCTCTATAAACATTTTGTAAAAACTCTCCTTGTACCCAGAAGGATGGGGTTATAAAGGAAGGGGAGAAAAAAGGCCAAGAAGAATCAAAAGCTGTGAATCACACACTAAAACAAAAAATGGTACTATTAGTATATCCAGTATCATCTGACTTTGAATCTAGAAGACCAGAAAATAGGCATAGCAGCTAATCCTCAGATATCTCCAATACCACCACACCCTCTCATATGAGTCAGACCCTATGAAAACCTTTCTGAAAAAAGCTTTAGGAAAGGATTAAGGCTATCGGTTTCTATGCTTCCTCTGAAAATAGCTTGGTTTTGGGACAACCCTGCCACACAAACCTTTCTCAAACACAGGAAGTGTTCTTCTGACAATGTCACCAGTGCTCTCCAAGTGAAAAAAAAAAAAAAAGGAAGAAAAATTGGCGACTATGTTAAACATGTTCCTAGCCAACTATCAGTCAGACATGGAAAAGAGCTACTGGTAATAGCTCATTTAGTCTACCCCCCTGCCAGTGCAAGAATGTTCCCTGCAACACATTTACTACAGCTTTCTACATTTGATTGAAATGTCTGAAATGGTGAATCATCTACTGCTTTCTTTGCAAGGCCCACACCAAAGTCTTAGATGTGTTACTGTTAGGGCTCTTTGCTTGATAGTTTAATTTACATTCCCTTAATTTCAACTTTTTGCTCCCAAGCAGCATCCCATTTGCTACATCAGCCAAGTGCAAGCCCTTAAACACATTTGCAGACATCAATATATAACTGGGAAAACACAAAGAATCAACATTTTTCAAATAAGGGAAATGTAAGTTCATTAACTTCCTATTAAGACTCTGGAGATTTACGTGAAAATATTATCATCATCTAACAGAATATTCACAGATATAGTCTCCAAAAAAACTGTGGTGCAAGCTGGAAACTTGAGAAATGCACTGAAACAGAAACCACTGGACTTTAAGCATGTTCTTTTAAAAGCTGTGAGAAAGAATGGAAGCCAGTGCTAAAATACTAACACTGCTGAAGAAAACATTTTTAACTTATATTTTTTATTTCAAACATTGAAGACAGAGAACTGCTGTAAGTAATGCATTTGCCACCTGGCCATACAATTAATCAGAAATGTCTACTGCCACTCTTCATCATTCATTCATTTTTCCCTAGGAGAAATGGTGCAGTGTTTCCAAGTGGCACAGACGAATTATTCTAGAAAGCAGCCCCTTCTCTGTCCTGTTTGCGGCTAGCAAGTCAGTTTACTGCAATGTTCATTTAATGAATACTATCAGTATATGATACTGGCAGTATAACACGCCGGGCACACTGAAATATATGAAAACTAAATATTTTAATTATTTATTCAGCAGATATTTTATTCCAAACTTGGCTGGTATGTACAAGAGGGAGAGGAAAAAAGACCTAGAGAGAGTAGGAATGCACAGGACTGGCTTAGTCTTAAGGGAAGCAAAAAGAAATCACTGTCAAATAAACTGTTTGACAAATAACACTGACACACATCAAAGTTCTTCAGCCAGTACTGGTTCATCAATGTATTTTGAGCTCCTACAGTAGCTTTCAGTTGGGAATCAAAAAGCACTTTGTGAAGTTAAATTAATCGCCACCACACCTCTGAAAGGTGGAAAAATGTTTCCATATGTGTAAACTGACAGACAGAGGGGTCACAGAGTTAGTTACCAACAGCAGCAGAAAAAGAAATGTTGATAGGCAGCCTTGCAAAGCTCAGGCTGTGCTTCCCAAGAGAGCGAGCAGAACGCTCCCACGTGCTACTGCCCTGACCGCGACACCAAACAACTGCACAACCACAGGGCCATACACCTACTGCAGTTTCTTCTTTAATCTGATTACTTAGGAGAAAAAAAATCCTTCATCCCTGGGAAAACAACAAGTTTATTTAAATGGCAGGAACGAGAGGGAAGTCTGGATGAACTAGGAGCAAGCGGTCAGGGAAAGGAAGTGCCAGTGCAGACAGTGGAGTTGCAGGCACACCACAGCAGCACAGCTGGGGAAAAATCCACCAAACTCAATCTCTTCATTATCACTTAGTTTTTAAAAAACTTTGAGATGCCCAAAGGAAGTTCTTTATGTACTGACTTAGTGAGGACAATACATAATTCCTTATGGTTTACAAACTGAAGTGGAAGAAGTCTGACAAAAGGCAGCCTCCTTGCATTATATTTCTTGAGTAATTTCAGTTTGCTGATAAACAGAGAAGAACTCACCACTATCAACTTTTTGAAAAAAATCTTTTGTTGTAGGAAAAAACACCCTTTCCAATAACTTCAATAATAATTATAATTTCAATTCTTGAATGTATCATTCCTTGCAAAAGAAGTACTTAGGTAGCCATACTCTCAAGCGACCGGAAGAAAAGCAGAGCCAAGAGAGATCAGAAGTATGGGTCTACTGGGAGACAGTGAGCTTTGGGGTAGATTTCCCCTTGCCTTACCCACATATCCATGTAAGCCCCACTGATGATAAATAACAGATAGTTTTGAGGCTTCTTGCAGAAAACTGGTGGGTTGTAAAAGCATGAAAATTAAAAAGAAGAAAAATACTTGAATCAGACTGCCTTGATCATAATACAAAGTGTTTGCATTTAGTTTAAGTTTTGTATTTTTGTTACCCCTGTTACCTAGCACACCTTTTCTGTAATTTCTTTTGTGGAAATGGCCAACAAAACTGCCATTTCACAGTTGCCATTCATAAATTACTTAGTTTGCATAACAAATGAAGGCAAAATGATACTTGATGTTATTTATGTCATGGTGAGCAGAGAGCAACAGTTTGGTCACTCCCTAAGTACATTCAGTGATAGGAATTGTTTCCAGTGTATTAGAATGGCCTTCAGAGTCATAGCACCAGTTGCCATTTTTTTTATTTCTTTCTAGATGCTATAGACTGTGGGTAGGCAAGGATGGTGGACTTCTGTCCTGTCACCACTACGTTTTCTCTTAATCTGCATGAGATCTAAACCTTTATCATCATGTGAAATGCATTGGCAGCTAAGGGAATTCCACCTTAAGAATTCTGTAGCTTACAGAGCAGAGCTTGTCAATAGGTTGAGTAACTACAACACCAACCACATAAAGACAGTTGCTTAAATCATGTTACCTGGGAATTACTGAGCTACCCCTATGGCTGCGAACACTGCTAGAACTTCGGAGGCGGTGCAGACCTCACCGAGGGTAAGTCACCAGCCCCAGCAGCTACCTCCAGCCACTTTGTTACTAAATTCACTGTGAGCTGCTCCAAGTAATACAGAGTTGGGAATGGTTCTGGAGTTGGCCTGTGCTCTACAGACAGCATCTGTGTGACTGCAGTAATTTCACTCTAGCCATGCAGTGTGGCCGGGTGAAAAACAAGTGCCCATTATTGCAGTGCATGACTTGACAGTAAGCGAGACCACTTCACACACATATCAAGGGAGGAGTAAAAGAAGAGTGGCTTACATCAATGGCTGCTTCCAAAATTACTCTTAATTACTGTCAGATCCACAACAAATAGACATAGCATGTTTTTTATTTAACAAAGCTTTTAACCACCAGACCACCTGCCTTTCAGGAGATACCTGTAGGTGCTCATACTGTTCTCTCTGCACTCAACCACTGCAATGGCAAAATGTGGATTTTTCACAACTAACCAAAACAACTCAGGCAAGAGAGCATTAAAACAGACACTATGGGATGATACAGTGAATGGCTCAAGAAAAGATCCTTTCCAGATGCGTCAGCTAATTCTCTATCACCACAAAAAAAAAGATTTGGAAAGAAAAAAAAACATATTTGTGGATGCAACACTCAGAGCAGATGGCAATAAAAGAAGACTCAAATTAGTGGCATCCTGTATCGCCAAACCTAAACTTCATTTCAGATCAACACTATCCATAATAGTGTTTAAGTAGTAAAAGAAATTTACTCAAATGTGAAATAAATTATTACACATTCTTAGTTCTGATTCACAGTCTTAGACTGGCAGTGACAGTAACATTTTAATAAACATTAGAATGAAGACACCAATATGACCAAATGACACACTTAAAGTGAGAAAACGAACAGGAGAAACCTTGGCATATCCACCCAAAACAGAACCAAAGCAAAAAAAAAAAAGGCAGAGAAACTGCTTTTGCAATCAAAACAGTAAATACTTTATTATAATTTATTAAACAGAATGAGAATGTAAATGAGAAATTAGGAAAGCCAATATTTTCTTTAACAAGCATTTTAAGCTTTTGCTGTGAATGTTCAAGCAATGAGCATGTTTGCTTGCAGCCAGCCTACGGATCTGCTTGCAGCCACACGGCACCCAGCATATTCTGCAAGGGGCAGAGACATGGCAAGGCTCTCCTCAATCCCTCTGACATGTTTCAGTTAAACTGCTAGGAATGTTATCAATCAGTGGTGCTCACACGCACTCTCGCACCCATACAGAAGTGAAATTTATCCCCCGAGTCAGTTTACTATCGAAGTCATTACGTAAATAGCTTTTGAACTGTCAGCATCTGTCTTTCAAAGAAAAATCAAAGAAAACAATGTGTGAGTAACAAAGCCCGGAAGACACAATAATATCGTATTATGTTCATATCATTAACTATGGTTACGAAATAAAAAAAAAATTAAAAAATCCGCTTGTATCTACAAAGCTTTGAAAGAGAAGGGGAAAAAAAGGAAAATAAGAATATTTTTAAGTACTCTGTATTCAAATAATATTAAGATGTATAATATGAATTACAGCATGCAGTATAGAGCATTTTTTAATTTCAAAGAATTAGCTAATTCGTCCTCTCAAAGGCTATGGGCATGTAGAAAGTCAGTGGTATGCATTACTTATTTATATATGAGAAAACTGAGGTGTGAAGTCTTTAGAAACTTGCCTAAAGTCATTCTTAACTTTATGTGCTGTAAGACCTTTTATTGGTGGCCTCGCTAAAGTCACGAGCAGAACTATATCACTGAGGCCAAGAATTTCCCCACTGACGTTAACAGGGATACATATTACATAAATAATTAAACGTTTGCTTTACTTGGTTTGATACCAGGTACTGTTCTAGCTAAAGGGACTCTGCAAATGAAGCAGTTATTGATGCCGTCCAACAAACAAAGTGACAGAATCATGCTAGAACACAGTTTCTGTGTAACTTTGCTCTAACAACAGTGTGCTGAGGATGTAACTACAACCCATACACCAGCTAAAAAACTGAGTCATGTTCAAGCATTTCCTGCAGTGATGTGTTTTTTCAACTGAAAACCTGACAGTTTTCAATATAAAAATGTAAAGGAGCCAAGAAGGAGGTTTTTCAAACTGAACAGCGTATTAACTAAGCTTTTCTCATATAAATTAAACTCCTACTAGTAATAATAATATATCCAAAGAATAAATATCAGCCGTCCACAAAATAAGTATCTTTTCTTGAGATTTCACCCTCATCCCAGCCAACTATTTTTCTCCCCCCATCCCAGTTTTAATTTTACTCTGTCACATTAGAAATTCAAACCAAATATTACTTTGCTCAGTAAGGAAATAGGGAAATCAGGCCACCTAGTCATCTTCTACTTAAAAGCAAACTAATCTTTTTCATGCTCCCCCTAAAAAAAAAAAAAAAAAAAAAAGCCACAGAAAACCTGATAATAACTTTGAAGAGGAGTATTTTCCCCTTGCTGCACAGACGGCTGTGCTGCCGATGACACCTGAAGTTGTATATGTGAGGCAACGAGTAGCTGATGTTACGTGCCTTCAGGAAATGTAATCTGATAAACAGATCTAACCAGCTGAGGTAAGTTCAGAATTTAAACTTTTCTTTCCTCTGCCTTTGACCAGAAATGCCAAGTTTTTATGACCATGTGAAGAGTATGTATTTTAAATTGTATACTTGCTGGTACGTATTTGTGCATGGATGTGGGTATGCGCCTGTGCACGTGTGCAAAACTCCCTTGATGCTTCCCTAATCAATACTTCAGAGGGTGTTTTATTACGGACTTGCACATAGCTTTTCAGGCCAGTAAATCTTGGAGTTGTGAGGACATAAACATGTAAAAAGTGGCATTTTTCATTAAGCATTTAAGCCAACTTTACTACACAATGACTGCCATCACTTACAACTACCTACCTTGCTAAATTAAATTACTTCACCTGATTGATATGGAAAGTCAGCATAATAAAAGAAAACTTTCTGACTGCTTTTTACTCAGCAAGCCTCAACCACCAGAAAAAGAAAGGAGGAAAGAAAAAGCTCAGAACTGAAACTGACTTGTCCGTACCTAATGAATCTTCTGTTTGACAAATAAAAGTCCTTTTCAGAACAGCAGGCTAAAAGGAAATTATTTATTTCAGCATACAGACAGTCTTAATCTTTTAGGTTTCAGTGGAAGACTTTGCAGAATGAATAAAAACAAATGATGGACAATTACCATCTTTTGCCATTACTACCCTCAAAAATTAATATTCTGTGGGGACAAAAACTTAGCCGTCTGCTCTATAACAGACCAGCACATTACTATTTTGCAAGGCTGGAAAGAAGTTGTCAGTAAGTATTCTTTATTTGCTGTCAGAAAAAGTTTTGGTACAGTAGACTGCAAACAAAGCTTGGTATTCAACCAGGTTAGTTACTTATTGTCAAGGTTACAAAAGGAATAGACAACATTCGTATTGAGACTATTTCTCAAGAGGTTATTAATTGTTTTACTGTCTAGACAAGAAGCTAGAAGTAGGCTAGAGGCATAGCATTTGTTGCTGGAATTTCAGGAAGCAGCAGGAAAACCACTAAAATATATGTACGTGTATGTATATTTGCTTTGTTTTAACAAACTGGTAATTATAGCTCAGCAACATGCATCTCTATCAGCAGATCTTTCAGGTAATTTTAGTGCAAGGAAGAACTGGTTTAGGTCCCTTTTGTCACCCAACTCTCTGGAAAAGTTTTAAATATACTGTTTTGGCATCCATATGCTCAGACACAATAAAGCCATTGGCATTTGCTACTTTCTTTGGTTCAATTTTATTCTATTTTCTCTATTAATAATCACTTGTTAAAAATAAAAGTTTTTATTTTATTTAAATTGAAACAGATTTTTTCTTATCGACTTAAGAATCTTTATGTTAAAAAAAAATATAAATCCAGAACAGCCTGACTTTGGTGCCAACAAATTCACATTTTTCGCATTTTAGATGCTTTAACTTTAGATGCCCCAATCCTCCTTCCATCGATACTACTCTCAACTACCCTCATTCTAGGGTCAAATAGAAGCAGCTCCATCTAGTCACAATCTCCATTTCAGGCTTTCATTTGGCTTGAAAGAAGTTCTGCGTTGGTGTAGCTCACTTGGCACTGTCTACTTCTCTGCAGCCTGAGAGTATCATATTGCACAGTGATCAACCTCCACTATTTCGGCATCTGCCAAATTTCCTCTCAAAACTTAGGTTTCCCTGTGTGCCACTGGGCAGGTTCCCTACACCCCCGCCCAGCACTTCTGAAATATTAACAAAGGACCAAAGCTCACTGTCAGCATTTTGCTACTATTAAACACCCCCAAAAAATAAACACAGAGAAGAAGACACTAAGTGCGTTGCAATAAATATTGAATTTATCACAGTTAAGAGCTGACAACCAGACATATCTTGCCTCCTTCATTTCTGACTCTCTTACCCTCCTTCTCTCCCCACTCCGGATACAATACTATCCATAAAAAATAATACAAAACGTCCACATCTGACACCAGTTTGCAAACATTTTTGAACCATTAATTCGCAAATGCCAAATCACACAGTTGCTAAGAAAGTGTGCAGCTTTCACACATTTTCTGGGGATCTTTCCTTTATTAGTCAAAGGTTTAAACCTAGTGTATTCCCCACGAATAATCTCTCCCCTTTCCCCTCCCTCCTCCTGTCCACGTCTAAATGCAGAATCCCCAGCTTCCTCGTCTTCAGTTTACAGATTATGCGATCCAAAGTGTCACTCACTGGATTACTGCACATAACCTGAGCACTACCCGAAGCCTACTTGTCTTCAACTCGTCCAGCATTACTTAAATGGAATTATCCGTCACAATCCATATACCGAATCTGCATAGCCCACTTATCTCAAGATTCTGTGTGTCACCTACCAGATTATCCGTTTTAATCCATACATTGAATCTACATAACATATGTCTTTAATTCATGGGCTCTGATGAGCTATAGTATCGCTGAATGGATTATTTCTCTTTATCCATTATTGGCAGTCATAAAACCGTTCACTGCGTACTCTCTCACGCCCCATCTTCCGAACATATAAGCAAGATTAGTCTTCAGCAAACATAGCTCTATCATGCATCAAACACAGCTCGATATAACACCTGCACCGATACTTCATGTAACTTGGAACCCAGTTTCTCACACAAAACAAATCTCTGTGTTATCATGCATTAAAGATTAGGATTGGTAGGCTAATCTTGCTTTCAATTACACTCATAAAACTGTGGCTACTTCAGTACAGTCTTTGGAGTTACCAGATTTAAGTGGCTACAAGGAAAAGCTGAATTTATCCTAATGATGATCCCTTTCAAAGTGAGTGCAGAAAACACTTCACCTGAGTTGTTTAGGAACTAACCTGTACAATAGAGAAGGATATTCAAACAGAAAAAAATCAGGTTCAGGCTTGCCCAGTCTTTCTTCAGATTCAGGCACAGTCATTGTTAACAATGGCTTCACTTCAACAGAAAATCAACTCAGAAAGATTAGAAACAAAAATCAGTTTAGCCTTTTGTTCCACACGCCTATTCAAAATTAGTTAAGTGGGGAACATATAAAATATGTTTCATTATTTCCTGACAACTCTCGATAAGCAAGAGATGGACAAGATTAGCCAAAAGGCTTTGTGTACACCCAGGAAGTTTTAGAAACAATTTTCATTGTTTTCATTTCAGTTTTCATTTCATCATGGTGAAAGCTACCTCACTCACAACAGCGTTAGCATGACTGTGCACCTCATGATACACTTGGCCAACCCAGGTAGGGACGAGCATCGTTCCCTGAAGTCTGCTCAGAGGAAACCCAACACCAGTCAAACAGAAGTTTCATGTTAATTTTCTAAATATAGGGACGGCCACTGACATTGAAGGGTGTGGAAATAAGCTTTTTACACCTTTTTCTACCAACAGTCCACCCTACATGCTGCCTCTGTTGCATGGGTAACGCTGCTTTGGAGGAAAGAAACCACTTCCACCCTGCAATGCAGAGGTACCAAGGGGGTACCCTAAAAGAAGAAAGGGGTATTATTCTCCTTCCTGTAGATGATCAGTTTGAGACCTGAAGTTCCCTCTGCTCCACTGAATCCAATAAACTCCATTATCCATGAATAATCCAGAGACCTTTTGAGCACTGTTCTTGAATATGATGGATATAACTAAGTTTGAATAGGCTTTAAACAACTCAATATACGGTCTTACAGCTTGATTTTAAAATATTTTAATTTAATGGCATGCTTTGTGGGTTATACCATAAACTGACTTGCTTTGAACATAGTAAAAACTCCATGGTTTTCAAAACAAAATTTCTTGAGAAATCTCCAGTGCCAAACTTGTATTGTTTACTTAGCTCCACAGTACCTCTCTAAAAAAGAGCATTTGAGTTAAAACTTCTACAGATATGACAGGTTGTAGATTTTGCCACATTTTAAGAGTATTCCCCTTGCAGTACCTGTCAGTCAAGCCGCAGAATGAAATATGACATTTCCTTTTCCATTAGCAACTGGGCATATATAGATCATTCTAACTGTGATTTTGAAGTTTGCATCTAGACCTCAGCAGATACTCAGTGATGGTTCTCCCATTTCACAGACATGCAGATGAAGGGGGGGGGGGGGGAGATTAAAGTAGCTGCCTAAAGTAATTAAGCAAGTAAGAGGAACAACTGAATACAAAACACAAGAGTCTGGTGACTTCCAACCATTCACCAACTCCTCTATCTTTAATAAATTATTACTGCTTTCTAACTTAAAAGAAATAACACTAACAGAAAATGAAGTCTTCTGCTTCACCTCCCTTTCTTTTACTCCCTACCACAGAATAAAACTCCATAGTAATAACACAGACTTGGGCATTAACAATATGTAGCCTAGTGCTAAAGACTTTAGCACATGACGTACTAAAACTCCCCCAGATATAATGAAAAACACAATGAAATTTTGAACACTTGAATGGAAAAAGCTATTCAGTGCATAAGACAGTTGGGCAGTACAGCTTCTAGTGCTGTCCACATTCCAGGGTGTATTAATAATAAGACACTAGTTGTGCATGGTTTCCAAATATCACTAATACAGAAATGAAGAAAAAAAATGCAGCTGCCAAGCGAAATATAGAGAGAAGTTAATTAAAAAATGACAACTGGAAAACTTAATAACGCTACATTCCTACAGAAGGATAAAAAAATTTCCTAGCATAATATATGTGTTTGTACACACATACATGAGTATAAAACAGCTCAACTTGCACACCTTTCATGTTGCCTCACTAAATACAGCTGCAATACAGCCGAGCCATTGTTTGTTGGCCGCTCATAGCTGGCGGTGCCATGAAAACCGCATTCCTGGGCACTAAATAATCAGCCTGCCTGACCCCCCAAGAACCTGTAAGTCAAATTCATTTACCCCCAGAGGGCAATGCTCTATTGTATCCTCCCTCCCTTCTAGCCACCTAGGAACAATGGACAATAATTGCAACTGTCACGGCAGTCAGTAGGAAAAATAAACCAGTGCCTGTTTTCAGAGCTTACTGCCAAACCTGATCCAAACACCTAATAACCATGCCCCCAACCACAGAACCACAGTTGCACTAAAAAGGCTCAGATGTGAGGCTTTTGAACAGAGCCACAGAACAATAACTCGACTTGTGTTCAAAATATGAAGCTAAAAATCCAAAAATTAAAGCAAAGGAAACTGTTCTTTGAGGCTGTGCTGTTGCTCTCCCCTCCCTCCCTTTCCCCTCATCCATGCAAGGCTGAAAGGGGACTGTTGAATTTCTTTCGTGCAAGCATATAGCTGCTGCTGCACTTTCAAGTTTAACTTGCAAAAGGGAAAGAGGAAGGGAGAAAAAAGACTGCCCTCCAACAGAACAAGATCATAAGAACTGGAAACAGACTGCCTTCCCAGCACGCAGCGTGGAGTTGAAAGGCACAAGAGAACTGCTGGGACTTCTAGAGGCTCCAGCACATCAAGAGTTAAAGAGGCTCCATACAACATGCAAAAACTGCTGAAATACACACCCAAAAGCGAATATGAAAGCCGCCTGTGTACTTTGTGCCTGAAACTTCTTAAAGATTCATCAGCTCATGGCAGATGATGTTATTTTAAAACAATATGCTTTTACAAACCAGAACTAGCAGATAAGGCCAGTGGCTACCCTGCCTCTTTATGACCTGTTGCTTTACATACATGGAGTAAACGTGCTGAGTGGGAATAAAGAACCCAGGGTTTGGCCCTCTGCTATAATAATAATATCTCAGCCTGTTCGGGGCTGCAGCATTATATTCTGTTTTAAAGTTATTCTACATATGTAAAGAATATAGATTTTTGAATTACAGCCTCTTAGGGAGAAGCTACAGGAAACAAGTGGCATACTTTCCTACTTGTGTAAGTCAGTGGACTAGCGCAAACTAATGCTGGTGGCTTATCGGTGACAAACTGGAAGGCACATATAATTAAAATAACTCTGTCTTTCTACATGTACCAATACATTAACCCCTCAGAGCACATTATGTTGCATTCTTTACTGAACGCTGCCACCTCTTCTGCAGAAGGTCCTTAAGCCTGTTAGGTATGAGGTCTGTGAGCCTGCCTGAATGAAGATCTCTGTATCAGGGACAATATTAGTAAGGAAACAAACAAAAAATAATAGTGAGAAATGAAATCTAGTTTATAAACATAAAAGAAGGGTTTAATTTTAATCTCATTCTACTTTCATATTTCTAAAACAACACTGGCTTTGATATTGCTACTCCAGATGTACACTGATATAAATGGGAGAAGAATCGGAGTCACCATTTCTTTTCAAAGTGATAATGGCTGCTCTGGAAACTAAAATTTTTAATACACGTGCACTTTGAGTCAGCTCCTCGTCAAAACCACGGAGGAAGAACTATAAAAATATTAAATTACATGAAAACAAACAACTACAGGTCCTCTACAATGACCTCACGTATATAAAATGGGGAAACATCTTGCCAAAGCAGAAGCAACTGCTGCTGGAGAGTGGTCAAATTTTGTCATTTTCCTTCTGGAGTATGGTTTTAAAAGAACATGCGTTAGTGCACAGATGTTGTACGCTGTCTTTTAAAATCTGCACTGGCTAATTTTGGTACCTAGAGGTATCATTACACAAACTTTCCTCGTTTTTTTTCCTACATGCAGAAAAGTCAAAAAATCTATACCATCAAAATCTGTCCAAAAATTAGCAAGGACCCTCAGACATCTAAAGCTGAGCTCTGCTATACTATGATAATACATAAGCTTGTGTTTGACATGCGAATTTATTTTCTTTTCCAAGCCACAATAGGATGTGTCTTCTTATAACAGAGAATGATATATGCAACAAAAAATTTACGTAAGTTCATTCCCTTAGGGCAATTTCCAATTTTGTTTATTCATATTATCACAGATGGAGACTATACATTTCATTTAAGCCCCAAATTACGATGTTTCAAGGGGAGGGGAAGAGGAGCAAACAAAGTTCCATAAAGCCAGTGATATCTGTATATTCATTCTCAATTTGCTTTAGCACAGAAACAGCATTACCTTTTATTTCTCCAAAGTTCCCTGATCCCATGGCAAGAAGCTTGTCTTTCCAGTCCTTTGATAGTAGCTTTTCAATACTGGGAGTTTCTGAGTGAAGGGGGGGAAAAAAAATGTAAGCAAATCAACATGACTGTCTCCACAATAGAACTCATTAAAAGTCTATCTGCTAAAAATAAGGCCAACCCTATTCTGGGCCCCAGTTTGTAATGACTTCATCAACAAGCTGATAAGAGAGGAGAGAGAGGGAAAAAAAAAAAGGGGGGGGGATGTAGAAAAAAATTAGTAATGTGCTTTGTCACCTGCTGTTTCAAAACCATTAGCTTTTTCCTCTTGTGGAACAAAGCTCCGGTAATTCTGTATGACAATGGGCACATCTAAACCTGCAGTTCATTGTTTTTCAATTTGGTGAACAACTTGCTGCCTATAATGGATGCCTGACAATTTCTGGGTGTTAGTCTGCAGTCAAAAAATAATTATGTTGATAAAATGCAGAGTAAAGAGAGAGAGACAGAGAGAGAGAGAGAGACAGAGAGAGAGAGAAGCAAAGAATTAGCTCCTAAATCTGCTACATGTAATTATATCCCTCTGAGTGTTTACAATTACATCCACTTTATAATGTGTGTTTAAACATCGTGTGGTGGTAAGCATACTGTGGAAAGATTTTCCAGTAACACGCACATAATAAATAATAATAAAAAGTTGGGTATGAAAAAACCTTTAAAAGATTGCAAAATCCAGAGAGAGAAAAGGCACTGCCTAGAATGGAAACCCATTATTTGCTCATTTCAGATTCTATCACTTCCTTTAAAAATAAAGTAAAATAAAATATATTTGTTCAGTATTTTCAGGAAAAATACAGTGAGGGTGTGGATGGGTCTGATATTTATGTCCGTAACTCTTGTATCCTGACCTCTTTTTGTGTAGAATTTTAATGCATAAGTAAATATAAATGCTAATAAAATTCAGAGAACATTAAACTCAATTCCAAACAATGTAATTGTATATTCTTGTCAGCATTTAGATGGGTACACAATTACAATAGCTTTCAATCCCACGATTAGCACTGCATTCAGTTAGAAAATGGAGTGTACTAAAAGATAAGTGTCCCAGTATGCGCCATCTAAATAACAATACCCACACTTATTATCTGGATCTAAGACATATACTGCTATTCTCCACATTTGTGTTTATGTGTATTTGTATTTGTTCAGGCATTTGTTTACCCCCCACCAGGAGCATAAAGGGAGTACATGTTAACTTATCAAAGGGACCGTCTGGCCTAGAGACCATACAATTATTAGCAACTGGTTAATTTTCCCCACAGTAAAAAACATTATGAGCAACCTTCATTATCTTGTTTGGCTAATTCTGCCTCCTTTCTAGAAGACCCAACTTAAAGCTGGGAAGGAGGAGCGCTGCTACCTCGCACATTCGGGGCAGCTCTCAGCGTCGCCTTTTCCTCCCTCTCCGCAAAGCGTTTGTCGCACCCGAGGAACCGAAGGAGTCCAAACTCAGGTTAAACCATCCACAGGCAGTGTAATAAGAACGTATAAGTAATCACACTGACTACTCTTGCTTTACAACACCCCCCACACACACACAGACACAGCGCAGCAGCGACTCGCATCCCGTTCGCAGCAGAAGAGAGAGATGATGGGCTTCCCCCCCCCTCCCCGTAATATTTCCTACACTTCCACTTTTGTCCTATAGAGCCGTGTCCTCCCCGCTTTTTCGACAAGAAGGGTCGCTAACCGCGGGCTCTGTCACCCAGGATTGCAAGTTTTCTGTTCGAATAGCCTAAAACTGCAATTGAATCCTAACGAAATGGATGGGAGAAACTGCGCTGCAGGGAACATTTCCCTGTCGAGGATCAGGATGCGGAGATGCCGCCACGCTCCAGGCACTTGCAACAGCTCCTTCTGAAGTTTGTCCGTCCCCTGGCAGCACCCACGAAGGAAACCCGTTTTTCCAAACAAATAGGTCAAATGAACGCCTAGACCGATTGAACTGGTTTTTTTAATTATTTTTTTTTCCACCCTTCCCTGCGCTTTTCAAAAAAATTTCGAGTAGCGTGTAAACCGGGCAAAGCAAATGCGGTATTTGCAGTTGAGGGCTGTCAGTCATTAAAAGCTAACAAACCTTTGCAAAGCAGGAATGCGGCAGTAGAAATCCATTGTGAGCTGACAATGGGCTCTAGAGCCTCCAGGCACCAAAAGCAGCCCGCCTTACTTTTAAGTCTATTGTCAGCAAAGTCCACGACAAAGCTTTTCCCCTGCAGCTAGACAAAATATTCGCCGTGGTGCGCTCGTAAAGAAACAGAAGTCTTCTGTCTAACTTGCCGCGTTAAAGCAACAGTAGCCGCTCGCCGGGGCTGGCGGAGGGCCCCTCTGCCCGGGAAAAATGTAAAATCTAAAAATGTAAGATAAATGGAACATAAGAAGCCCTCCATCCCACCCCCCCTCGCCCTCCGCCCCGCGCCGGGAGCGCGTCCAGGCACCACAGCCGCGCCGGGACGCAGCCCGGGGTGACTTTAAAGGGGAAGGATGAGGAGGGATGGGGTGTGTGTGTAGGGGGGGCTTTGTAGACAAAACTCGCCCTGACTTTGTGCTGCGGAGCCCCCCGGCAGAAAGCCTGGCGTTCCCAAGGAGCGTCCCTGCAACCTGACTCCGCCGGTGATTCCGGGGGAAGCTGCGGCAAACGAGCGGGGAATAATGACGGCGGTGGATGGGCCGAGTATCAATGACTGAATTTCTGTGAGAATGGTAAAGATCTCAGTAGGAAATCATGATTAGAGATGTGAAAGGCCAAATGGCAAAATCCCAATAGTAACAATGCATCTGTTCATTAATGTGTGAATATGAGTAATATGAAAATTTAACACAATTATAAGCCCCTCAGCAATCCTGATGGTGTAAAATAGATTGTGGTGATCTAATCAGCATTTCCCCTGTTGAAATGCTGTATATTAACTATTTAAAACAATATTATATCGATTTTTTCCTCTTAAAAAAAATCCCATGTAATCATGTTTAATTGATGTACTAACTTAGTTTCAAACCTCTCTTGACTTGAACTGCGATTTTTACATAAGGCCTTCAACTGAATTTTGACTTGGAATCAGCAAATAATTCTCCTGCTAAGAAGTTAAAAAGAACTTTAATTCTGAAAGACAATAGCTTCCCCATCCCTATAGCTTTATGGAGCTAAAGAGCTGTATTATAGCTAGTTTAGTTCTATTATATACTGTGTTAACATATTGCACTTATTCGTATACTCAATCGATCACATTTCAATAGCTGCTTGTAAAATACATTATGCACCATATCTTGGAAGCAAACATTTATTATGCCATTTATGTACCCCATTAAAAAAAGATTTGAAATTTGCACATCTTAAATAAAAGTAACTGTTTAAAAGGTTACAACTGTGGAGCTTTCATGAATTATACAGAAACAGGGTTTTTTAGACTTCATTGGGAAGATGATGCTCTCTAATTAAGAAAAGAAATTTGTTTGTCAAGCACTTGTTCTCTGGATTCATTAGAAAGTCAGTAAAACTTCTAAAGCTTGCACATACAATGCACAGCTTGAGATTGGGAAAGGTGGCCTGCACACAGGAACTGCTATTCCTGATCCTTACTCCAACGCTTACTTCCTTCTTGGATTCACGAGAACAATGTTGCTACATCCAAACTCTGAACTATATTGTGGCAGATTTTGGATCTGCATCAGGACAACTAGGTATTATGATCATCTACATTTACATATTCAAAAAGCTATATGCGGTGCACTCTGCTGTGCACTATTCAGACTATTCAGAAGCTCTCCTAATTCCATTTTTGAGAGGAATACCGGATTAGCCCCACTTCTTCTGAGCCCCACTTGAGCTAAGAATGCCCCCCCTTACCTATTTGCAATGTAGGTCTTACCAAACACAGCACAGCATGAATACATCTACAAGAGACTTGTTCACAGGTTGTTTGTGAACAGTAATTCACTAATGTTTGGAAAACCTTTTCCTTCCAGAAACACTAGGAAAAGTGTTAAGTGTTGTTATAGAAGAGGATTAAGGGTAGAGCAGCAAAGACTGAGACGGAACTAATAACAAGGATCATTAAGAAAATGTTGACTGAATTAATAAACAAATTAATCCGCAAAAATTATTTCCACTTTCTCTATTCAGCACATCAGTTCTTTCTAGAAATATTTACGACACATTTTCTTTTTTCTTGTTTCCCCTTTGCCTCTGTTGCTTGCATATGCTTCTTCACATCACTGCGTATGGCAGTACCCACTGGTGAATGGCCCTCCGACTGTGCCAGCCATTGTGGCAGCCGCACACTGGCTCCTCCATGCCCCTTGGCCCCACCGCTCTCCCTCCTCCCCTCCCTTCTTCCCTCCCCTGCCAAACACCATCAAGACTGACTCCTTCTCCTACAACAATGAGACCTGGAGACTGATGCCAGCAGCCAGTCTTTCTTACGCAGGCCTTCAGTGCATGGAATTAAACCACTTTCTTGATAGTGTAATAGTCCTACCTTACGAGCTCTGATTTGCAGATACATGCACACGTGTACATCAGTACATGTTGGGTGCACATGTGTATACACTCTGGCAGTACTGGTAACCAAAGCATCTAAGTAAATTAACACAAACTTGCTTTTCGTACAACTTCTTGTATGCTAACAAGCAAGACACTGCCCTTCTACTCCTTGTATTTGATGTTCAAATCTAACTTCATTGACTTATTTTCTTAAAAGGCTTAAAGTTTTCACACCAAGCAAGGAGCAGTTTGTTTCCAGGAAGTGGCTGAGGCTACAAAGCCCTAGTAAGAGGCACCATTTTTAGCATTGTCTGGTAGACTTCTCTTTCATTTCAACTACTTCCAGAAGTTGAGTTATTTTTTGCAGGCATTGTAATTCCCCTTTGGGAGTGGCCTAACCCTACTCTCAATTCAGTGGCAGTGCAGATGTACCTGAACCTGCCTCGGCAGCCTTCCAAAAATATAGTCCCACAGCACAGCATTCCCTTCAGGCCTAACCTCTCCAGCAGTTCTTTTCAATCCATGCTCCAGGGTCACAGTCCTGAAAATCCACTTATAAAAGCTTAGAATGGTCTTCACTGCCAAATCTCTTCCTATTACCTCTTTCTGCTCCTGCTGATTATTTACTACAAGCAAACCTCAGTCTTAAGCAGCTGCCTGCTTCCAGAGAAAGGAACATAATTCCATCATGCTGCAATGAGGTGCAGGACTGGGGCCTCTCCATGAGACACTTTCCAGAAGAACCATATTTGAGGAAGAAAGAGAAAAGCAAAGCTCTGATGTTACAAAGAAGAGATAACAACAATGAAAGGGAAGGAGTATGAACGTTAAGCTGACCATAAGTTAGAGGAAAATATGAGCTCCAGAGCTTTTCCTTTGCCTGATGCCTGGGTATCTAAGCATGGAGGCTCTCTCAAGGAGATGTCCAAAGTACTGCCTCATCTGTAACTACTGTGAACAGCTCTTGTCCTGGGACGAAAGACTCCTTAGACCAAAGTAAAAGAAGGATGTTTGGCATCAGCAAGGATGATGACATGAAGTGCAGCAGAGTGGAGAGAAGCCAGGAGTTGCTCAATAACCCACCAGACCACGACACATTTCCTGCCAACACATGCCATTCCTAGAGGAAGAAGTATTTGGTCCACACAAATGATCGTGAATAAACTTCAGCATTGGCTGATATACCTTCCCCACTTCTGGCAAGCACTTTCCTTTATATTATGAAAGACTTGGCAAATACCCATCCATTATTCACCCTTTTCTTCTGCTGCCGTCATAAATATGTTACACCTGTTGGCCACAGTTCCACTCATCATTTCTACAACCCTCACCTGCTGATGCACTACCCCACTGGCATTCTGTTCTGGGTTCATGCACCACAACAAAACCTTTCTGGTTTAAATTGGGAAGCAAGATTAAGGACAGATTTCCACTCTTCCTTTAAAAGAGCAGGCAAGCACATACACAGATACAAGATATTTCTCTTTTTATGCATCCATTTTTTATTACGAAGGTCTTACCTACACAAAATCAGAAACAATTCATGGCAAAGAAAATAAAGCAACTATTATGAAGAAATGGTTGGTATCAGCAGGTTACACAGACATACAGCATCTGCATACACATATGGTTCTCCATCAACAGAATCATGCTTCTAGAGAACTACTTGCAGCTAGGCAAGACACTATGAATCATGAGCAGGCACAACACAGAATGTATTTAAATTTGGAAATCAAAGACCACACAACATACGTTTTTCTCTTGCCTTCCAGGAAGTACTGCAATTTTTCACCAGTCTAAAAGCATTTTAAACTTTTGGAGCAGACAATAGGAAACACCTCTATAAATGCAAATATTGTTTAAATGTAGGACATAGTTGCTCAGGTGTGATAAGCAAAAATGTGGTGCTAAGTACAATACTACCTGGGGCTCTCCTTACTGGACAGACAGTAGTGTCTTGTTGGGTTATTTGGTTTTTGTTTGGTTTGGGGTGTTGTTTTTTTGTGGGGTGGTTTGTTTGGGTTTTTTTAGTATAGAAAATGTGTTTTGGTCTTTGGGCACAAACTCGGAGCTGAACGAAATATTCAAGTTTTGATGAGATGGTAGGAAGCTATGGTGCTCTGGCCAGTACATCATAGTATGATACTTACTACACCACTCCATCACAACCACTGTGCAGAAAACAGCTGGGCTACATATGTCCATGAGTGGCTTCCAAACCTACTAAAAAGCTCCCTTCTCTGGCAGGGATAATCAGCCTTCCTGCTTTTGGAATCTCCAGTCCCACTCCAGCCACATGTTCACGTTAGGTCCCACAGCATTTTATTTTAGAGGACAAAATCAGCTTCTGTATCCACAGTGACTGCAGTTACTTGTGCTGCACAATGACATCAGGTTATCATAGTATTTTTGTTGCAGATACTAGCATAATTTTGTGTATGCTTTACAATACAACAGTTGTTTTTAAGTTGTTGGCTCTCTTTTGCAATACCCATCATGCTGCATTAATGAAGTATACACTATATGAATGATAAGACATTTTTATTGTGATTCCTGGCACAAGAGTACTGCTTCTTGTGCTAAAAAAAATAATTCCCATAGCCAAAAAAGGTTCCATAGCACAATAAATGAATTATTCACGATATTAAAATCAAAACTGGTAACCTATGAATGCAACTAAAAGCATGATTTTACTGTAGGTACAAATACACAGGCTGTTATTTTTACAACTGCTCACCAATGCATACTACCAGTCTTGCAAGAAAATTACCTAAAAACACAAGGAAGTTTATTAGGAAGAAAAGGTTAGAGTAGTCTTCAGATACACTACCAGTTGTTGAACTAATTATCCCTTAGGATGTAAGTGAGGAGCCAGCAAACCACAGCACAAGGCAGGAACACATGGCTAAGCAGGACAGAGGGAGGGCACAGGGACTCCTTAAGCTAAATTTGTGGCCAAAACAAGCATCTGATTCAACTACACCCTCAGGAACAGTCAGGCTATTGTCTGAAATTTTTATAGTTTCCATCACCTGAATGCACTGGCAGTTGCACCGTTAGCTGTGTACTTTTCAGGCTGTCTTGTTTCAAGAAATAGTCACCTGCTCCAGGAGCAGAGTCACACTCCAGATATGACACATACAATGCAAAGAAATCAAGCCTGTCATGTAATACCTTCTGCCAGTCCTTCAATCTCCCAGCAGCAGAGTCCATGTTCATTTTGGGGTTACACAGGCAACAGTCAAGGTTTTCTCAGCTCCCATCCTCTTTGCCGGTATACAGCTCCGGGGCAGAGTATACTTTCAGAATGTGAAGAACTCAGGTATTTCTAAGTCTGTCTGTCATACACTCTTATGGACAGACAATGTCTATGTCAGTAAAATACCATGAAGCCCTTCTGAGGTCTGCATATCCGACAAAACCACTTCTTTCATGAACACAGCATTGCATCAGGGAACAAGCCTGCATCCCCTCTCTCACCTCAAAACAACAAGGAATTCCAGCTCCATCTCTATTATTTCCAGCACACTAACTTGTAGAGTACATACTTGATTGCATTACACACCTTAGTGACAACAAACCCCATCAAGGCTACTAAGGGTATGTTGATGACCCTCTGAAAAATAACAACCCAGAGTTGCAAGCTGCTATGTGACAGTAGCCCCCTGTTCCACCATCGTGGGGGTGACATTCATATTTGTGTTCCAGGGCAGCTGGGCAGAGGCGTGCTCCACTCACGCCTTCCACATCAAGCCTGAAGCCACTGCTGGTTGCCTCAGATTTGCATGGAGCTGCGTTACTTGCAGGATACCCCCCAAACTGCTACACTTACTAATTATTCTGAGGAAGCACTGGAACAGTATAGTTTGCAGTCATTACTCAGTTATCCTCCATCTAAATCCTTGTCCTTGTAAATGCATAGGGGGATGTGGCCAGTCCTTACAGTGCAGAATGAAGCTAATCTCTGCCTTACCCATTCTGGGGCAGAGCAACTACATCCTCTGGAGGAGGACATGTAGAAACACGGTGAATGGCACTGGGTGCCATGCACAAGCCAATATATACTTTGTTACTGAAATTTATTGGGACTTGGTGCTTTGGATTCCCAAAGGCATTCAGAAGCATAAATCTCATTCTAGAAATGAATTAGGCTCTGACTTCGCCTTTGGAGATCCAGGCCAGTGAGTTGGCCGAAGAGCTGATCATGAACACATTCTGCCAAATGCGGCATTTCACTGGCACAGCTGGGGCTGGAACATCTTTTTCAGCATACAGAATCTTTGGAATGATCTCAAGTACCCTGCTACCACCATCTTCTTCACTCCCAATTAAGTTAATAGACAAGAAGGAAACAAGTTTATTTAACCATACCAAGCTTAAAAAATAAGCTAAATTTTAAAAGCATTCCCCATACCTTCCTCACATACAAAAATAATAACTGAAACTGAGTAACTCACTTTCAACCCCTTGAACAGCAACCTTTTCATTTGTTATTGATGTTACAATTATGCCAGTAGGAATCCTTATGAAAAGAAGGGAAACAGTAAAATAAAAAATATTCTCCGATGCATGAAAAAAAGGGAATTTTGTCTTAATCTGTGTTCTTCCACTTTCTAATGGCTCTTTAATTCCAGGCATCCCTAAATGAAAGAAGGAATTGATTTTCTCAGGAATGGTCCACCCAGCAAAAAAACTCTGTGTCAGTTGACAGAAGGAGGCACTATACCAAGCCCGAGCTTCACTGAAATTCTGAAACCACAAAGATGTTTTAATATTTCCAGAGACTATTTCAAGAGTAACAACATAAAAACAGAGACATCTGGAATTAAATACCATTAAATTTCACTTTAGTTTTATTTTTCTGTCTCAGCTGGACAGAGGTACTCCACTGAAATACATATACCTCTGTAATACAGTTTTGTATTAGTGCTACCAACAGAGCGGGTTTCTAATTAAGAGCCATATTATCTTGTTAATATTAGCAGAGGGCAATGTTTTTGGTCTGCTAATTTTTTATATCTTCATCACATCCTTAATAAGCAGGAGGCCCTAAAAAAAAGGATTCAGGAGGATGACCATACACCAGCTTTTTACAGGTATTGACACATCACAAAAGTTGTTCCAGAGAGATTCCATGGTTTATCCTGTGACACAAACGATCTTTTGCGCTGACCTGTCTCTTTTTAGATAATTAAATGCTTTCCAAAATAACGCCAAAGCAAAACCCCAAGACAGCCAAAAAGTATATAATCTAAATAATTGTAAAACATAAACTGAGAACTACAGTTTGGCTAGAATTTCAAGGAAATCATTCTGAAATTCAACAACTCCATTTCTCAAATCCTAAATTCAACAGCGACAATGTAACCCTTCGCACACAGTTACTAGAGCGCTTTTACCTGAAAATCTCAAAGCAACTTTTTAAAAAATGGGAAAAAAATGAGTCCTGAAGTGCTCATAATTTCCCTCAAAATGACAAAAGCAAGGACTATATGTGATGAAGGTGAGGAAACAATTTTCTAAATAGCCTATCTTTTCAGCGCTTGCTACAGCCATTATTTCCCACCACCAGAAAGTATGTAGCTCTGGCCTCCAGATGATCAGCTGCAAAGGGAGCTGTTGATACCTGGGGCCTCTCACCTCTCCACCTTCCTTACATGTCCTTATTCACTAACATAAGGGAGCAATAAAAAAAAAAAAAAAAAAAAACAAAGTTAAACAAGCACTCTTGTCATAAAGCCACAATTTCTGCAGTTGAAGCCTGGTTTGGGGTTTGAGGTTCTTTTGGCTAACTATCACTACTCTTGGAAATGGGCACACATGGGTCCTTTCTCCTCGCCAGGTGCCCCTGTGCACTCTGGGCTCCGACAGTGCCCATCTCCTCATGAGCGAGGGAACAGAGCCGGTGGTCTGGGGATGGGGAGGGAAGAGCCTCACTTCCAAAGGGTATGTCCTGCTGCAGCTGCATGGAAGTACACGTTACTGAAGTAATCATCGATTTCCACCCTCCTCCCCCATCCTCTGTTTTTTTTTTTCTTCTTTTTTTTTTTCTTTGACAGCTGTCTTCCTATCTTCCCAACAGGTGCTATTAGGCCTTGAACAATGGCGAAGGCTTTTAAGCCACTGCTGTTGATAAGTGAAAGGGAACAACAAATGGCTCGGTAGTGCTCTTCTCCCCGGGTCACTCAACCAATGGTAATAGTTATTATTTTTATTTATTAGCTCTGCGGCACTGTCTTCCATTGTACCTCATCCAACCTTTCCTTTCCGTGACAGCAAGGAGCTTTTTAACTTTTAATAAAAATGGGCGAGCGCTTAGCTCCTGAGCTGGCTCTTTCTGTAAAGTGCACAGCTAATGAATGTTGTCCATTTAGATCTGGATAATTTATGATGTCAGTGGAGCGGAGGTGGGGAGGGATGTATCCAGATATGACCATTAGTTACACTGCCAGGAGTGAGAGTAAGGAAAGGTGGAAGTTGGACAGAAGGAAGAGTCTCCCCCCACCCCTAGTATTTGTTTTTTTCAGGATAATTACAAGGTTAGGCAATAAATAAGACATTCCCTCTTCTGAGGTTAACATTTTTCTTTACCTTTCTTAGCATTTCACCGACTGCATTATCATCCTCTTCAGAGAACAATGGCAGAAAGAAGAAAAGTTAATTTTTCCTTAAATGAAACTGACTGTACCCACTTAAACGATGCACTCAGACCTGTTAACGCTAGGAGAAAAAAACATGTGAAATGCTTTCTGATCCTAATAACGCATACGTTCACATGCATTTTAGTATTTGAGGTTACTAAATTAATAAACCGTACATAAAAGACAAGCTCCATCAAATGCAAACCCAGTGTTGCCACTGTCCTGGCAAACTAGGAAAGTATGAAGGCAAATTCCACGTTCAAACAAAGTCAGTAAACCAGCAAGTAAGTCACCTGGAAGCACAAATACACTTGAAAGTTGAAAACGTAACTCCAAAAACCGTCAAAATATTGACATATCATGAAATTGGTTGGTTTCGAATCATGTTATCAATCCAACTGAAGTAAGAACATGTATATCTTTTGATCATCTGGACCTATTTATTTAAATTATAAGTTGACATAATTGTGTAGTGAAAGGGCTACAGTCATCAGATTGTCTGTGTACTTCCTAGTGTATATGTGTACTATTATAATTTGAACCTAATGATAACATTGAAAGAACCATAAAATACTCATTTGGAACGTTAATAAAACCACTAAAAGGATTTAAAAAATTGAAAACAGAAAACTAAAAAGGTTATTCCCCTGAAACAACCAAGAAAATGCACAGTAGGCTCAGATTTCTGTTCTCTTTAAAAATATGACAGACTGTTTTACCACTGGAAGTGAGAATTAAAGCACATACGCCTGATGCTAAACAACTACACATCCTGAACTCCTCTTGCACAACATATGTGAAAACAAAATCTCAACCACTGATTGCCAGATGCCAGAAATATATGAACAATAATAATAATAATAAAAGATGTATGCTATAAATCAAAGCTTCTGAAGTGCAGGTAGTTTCACAGTAAATCAGACTGCTAGTTGTGATGTAAATGGTATTTGCATGGAATCATTATGTCAAATTAAGTAGAAATTATTAAAGCTAATGTCATCTTTGGACCTGCTTAAAATAACCTTCCAAGATTTGCACACAGGCTTCTCCTCTGAAGTACAGCATTCCATCTGCCTTGACAACTTGTTCTGTTTGTTCTCACTTGTCTCCATTCATGGATTTTTTGGACTCTGTTATTTTCGGTGTAAATAGGGAGAGGAAATACATTGGGTTTCCTTTTGATCAAGCATTTTTCTTCCTGAGTTAGGGAATAACATCGAGATACATCTGTGGTTCAGCCATGTAACAGTTGTGACAGGTAATCCTCAAATAAGCAAAGAGAAATCAGAGAAAGTCTATTATGCATAGCTCTTTAACATAACAGTTCTAGACAAGGGGAAAGGAAAGTCAGAAAATAAAAGCAGAAAAGTCAAAGAGGGGAAAAGAGAGACAAAGAAAACAATGGTGAGAACAAGGAAAAGACCAGATTAAGAAAGGGGACTCATTTGTCAAAATCTATGAAGTGCTTATATTACACAATGCACTGAAGGAGTAGGAGAGTCAGGGCAACTGTAGCCACTCCCTTACTATTGAAAAGGGCCACAAACACTGAGCACCCCCATTCCCCAGTTCCCCAAAAGATAACTACAGCAGCCTGGGCAAATACTAAAGAGAGGAGGTAAAGAGCTGTAACATGAACTTCTGCTATCAGAGAAGACAAAAGGATTTAGATTCAAGCATAAACTCTGCCTTCAAATCATTCCCAGCATTCTAAAGGGACAAAATCTTATTTTCCTTTTTTTTTTTTTCCTATCAGAGAGGAATCTTACTCATACCCTGCAGTAGAACTTTTTCAGACCATTTTAGAAAACTTAGGCTTCCTCCATTAACCTCAAGATGATACAACTTCTTCTGCAAATAGTTGTCCAGTTCCACAAGAAAGATCATCTGCATTCAGGATGGCTTCATGAATCACCAAGGACCGGTAAGATGAATGCAGGGCAGGAACAGAATACCTTTCTAAGAATTAAGGTCGATCACTGAGCAGCTCTTTATACAATGATGACAATCAAGAGACATTATATTCTCCCTGGTAGAAAGAACACAGACCCCAGAAATATGGAGAATGTCAACATTTCCTCATATGAAGGGAAGTTTCTTTAAAACAAGAAACAGTCCCCTCACTTTTGTGCTACCAATCTCATCAACTGCCACCTAGAGTTCTTCTCCCACTCTATCCAACAAACTTGTCCTTGTTGCTCCAAGAGCCAATTTATTCTACTGAAAAACAAGGGAGGAGTAGGTGTACTCATCATCCCAGATTTTTCAAACTACCTGTTTGAGGAGCCTACCTCTAGTGCCTGGGGATGAATAAAATGAGGTCTTTTTCATAAACAAAACCAATTATTGTCTTTTTGCAATTCCTAAGCATTGGCCTGCATGATCACTTCAGTCAGAGAACTGCCAGCACTGCTGTGAAAAAAAAAATAAAATCAATCTAAGTCCATTGTCAACTGCACTCCAATTTGAACACTGACACATCTAAGTATGTTAATGAACTCCATCTGAATAATAACATTATCAAACTGTTACATGGAATTACAACTTTTGCAATTTAATTTTATGACTAACATTGACCTCTCATGTATGGCACCTACCTCTCTTTACAGACACAGTGCTCAACACTATGCAGTTTACACAGTTTTATTTCATGCCTAGTAAGAGATGTTTGGAAAAAGAACCACAAGTAATTCAGCTTTTCTTTTTCAACCTTGAGATAAAATTGGGACTTTTAAACCAACCTCTCCCAGAAAAAGATAGAGAAGTCTTTGAATAAATATATATTAAATGTTTCTCTGGTATTCAGGTACGAAGGAGAGTCATACCAAATACGTGCCAGTACGCCAACCACAGAAAAAGACCCAGAGTCAATATCAAAAGTGGGGTGGGGAAACAGAGGGATGTGGGGCTCCTGTGGAGTGAGGCAAATGACAAGGGCAAATTCCCAGATTGCTTGAGAACAGGGGGTCTGGGAAGGTGGGGTGTGGAGTAATTGCAGAATGGTGTAACAGGGAATTTAATAGATCAGAAAAGACTGAATGGATAACAGGCCCATTGTTCATAAAGTTCTCCTTTGTGACCAGGCTTTAAGAGAATGCCAGAGCAACAAATGACTTAATCCTGGGGGGATGCTATGGTGTAAATGAAAGCAGTCTATACCTTGAAAGCCAATGGAATAAATTTCTGTATCACATAACCACACTGATGACTGCAGCTTTCAGCAAAGTCTTAGGAGTTGCAATTGGCAAAACCCACACAATCATGCTCTCCCATGTGCCCCTATCCCTCTTCAATGGCAATTTCCAATGTATTTGGGGGGTGGAGGGGGAATAAACCACACGAATGACAAACAGACATCGTCAAATGCCATGTGAAATACAATGCTTACAGAGAAGAACAGAAGAGAAGAAATTATTCCGTGCAGGCTTCCCTTCTCTTCTAAGTTCTAACCACTGAACTAAGAGCCTCCTAGTTACATGAACACAACCATTAAGCACGACAGCACCAATTTACAGAGCTTCCCTCTCCCTCACTGAAGAAATGGAAGTGACTTAATAGACACTTGGTATAAAATGGAGGCTAACCTTCGAAATCTCTCACAGAGCATCATGTCTTTGGGAAACTTTCTCATTTGTTTGTGTATTTCTTGAGCCCTATTAAAGCAGATGATAAAGCCGGAGGGTCCCATCTAATTCCTGGTACATCAAAGAGAGCATCTTTCCAGTTATTTCAACGCAAGCTGAATGAGAAGTACAGAAAAGGCAGCCTAATTAAAAAAGTAAAGGTCACACTCTAGGGCATAATATAGAATATGTTATGTCCATCCTTGCAAGGATGGCAGGGTAGGTAGTGGAGAATGGAACAATGCTAAAAATGGCACCATCAGCTTTTAATTTAAATATAACAGAAGAGCTGGGATATTACTTATTGTATGATGTAGGGGTTAAGGAAAATATAAAATTACTGGTTTCATAACAAAGGTAGAAATATGCATTTCTGAAGCAACTACTATATTTCTTAACTGAAATAACAGATTCCTATTTGAAAAAAAATAAAATCTTGATCTCATTCTAATGTGGGCAGAGATGTGAAATGGAGAAATTTAATGCAACCATCCCAGAATCAAACTTCTTCCATATCTTTATGAAACATGGCCTCAAAATTTACAAATTCATACTATATCTAGATGAAACTTATTGGAGTGTTCTAAATTTGGCAACAGAAATTCTTTATTACTCAGAGAATCTCATGAAACAACTGATCGAGGAAAATTATTTTGCTTTCCAAGAATTCAGAGCTGAAGTACAGCTCAGCTGTGATTTGTGGTTTACTTTGTAGGCAGTGTGCTGTACTCTTATCCTTCTTCCCTCTTTTATTTACCTTTTGCTAGACAAAAAAGGAGCACCATAGGTGAGCATTACATTAGAGTACTATGCACAAAAGCTAGGCTTCTGCAAAGCCTTGATCTGAGTTTAATTGAAACACTTGTTTCTATGCATATTTCAGATACTTTTTGTAAGTTTAAAACATATAACAACAGCTATTACCACTTCGAACATTTCTAACTTGGAGAAAATAAAAGAATAAAAAGTTTGCTCCATCCTATTTAAATTACATTTGGGTAATTCGCTGTGGGGCTACTACAAATCCGTTAAGTCCACCAGTCTCTTAGCTACGTTAAATTAATGAGGCATCTCAAGCATTCACTGTTCTACAGAAGGGTGCAGACTCTCCAGTCGGACACCTACAACTCACTAAATTGGAAACACTGACCTAAGGGAGACATCAGTGCATTATCCTTGCAGACAATATTGCATTGTGATGTAAAACACAGATAATATTTGAAGGATTAAGAAGATGAGGTATATGTTGAGTGGATTTTTCAGCGTCAATAGGGATAGGCTTCAATGGATTCAGTGCAGTTCTCCTGACCACTAAATCATTCTAGTTTCACGAGCATGCAATACTACATCCTTCTTCATATAAACACCCCAAACACGAGAATTCCAAGAGTCCCTACTACTATGTGTTCCTGCTACTCCATACAATACTTCAATTAAGGCTGAGCTATGTTAACTATGATTATCAAAAAAATATATATTTCCATATGCTACTTTTCATCCACTGCTATAACTCTTCACTCCCGAAGCTGTGTTTATAATGAGACGGTGTGGTGTATTTTCCATTAAAAGCCTCGGCAGGAGTTTCTGTAGTTCTTCCCATGTATCACAAGTTCAATACTCTTTCTGCATTTGCCTCACAATAACCAGTCCATTTCCAAGTGATTAATTTTCTATTCTAAAATAACGCATTCCTTTCCCCTCTCATTTTGCTGGTGTGTTTTTTTTTTTCTTTTCTTACCAAAAGAAAAAAAATTCTTTTTCAATGACATCATGGTATAAAATTTTCAAAGCAGGTTTTAGCGGGAGATATGCAGATTGCTTTGAAAAGTTACCCTCATAAATAACAACAAAGTACTGAATTATCAAGGCTGTAACTCAGTCAAGAGGTGCCGTAACCATTTATATTATATGACCTCAGCAGAACCTCTTGATTGAATTGCAGCCTTTCATTAAATCGGGGACTCTGTATTATTTTCTCTGAACTAGAGTAAATCAGAATGGCAAAGAGATTAGCTCCCAAGCCCATCTCTTTGTGATCTAGAGGCATATAATTTTTAACCATTACTTTGATTTTATTTTGTAACTTTAAAAGATTGTGCATAATCTACTGTGCCAAGAACTCCTCTCTGAAGTGGCATAGTTTGATGACATGACAAAAGTAATACTGTGTAACCTAGGTACATGTAGAAACTACAGTGCTTGTAAAGAAGGAAGTTGCCACTTCTGAAAGCTGGAGAAAAGGGAGAAAAAAGGGAAAAGAGAAACTGTAGACTCATAGCATTTCAGACTCATTCACAAAAAGCTGGAAACCAGAAGGGACCATTAGCTCATCTAGGCTCATCTTCTATATATATTGCTGAATATTCATTATTTCATCAACCAAAATCAACCTTCTTCTTATTTATTTCTAACTACCATTTTACTAGAAGAGAAACAGCTGGCCTCTGAGTCAGGACATTCCATAAATATCTCCCTGCTTTTACTGGAAAGCTGTGTGTGTAAGGATGAGGTTGAGGGAACCAGGGTACTTGTAACACTCTCTCTGTTCATCTCCAGCTGGCTTACACAATGTTGCCTCCATAATACCAGAGAGAGCCTCTATACCAGCCATTCTCAAACAAACCCATAATGACAATGTCAACATTTATTAACTTTTTGTGGAGTGGGTCCATGCAGGAGCTCCTCTGCTCGTGCAAGTGGCCATTGCAGTGGGTCCACAAGAATCATATCTCTAGAGTGTGCTTTCCCAGGCTACTCAGTGTGGGCTGGGAGACAACGGCACATGCAGAGGTATTTTGAAGGGAACCAGGAGAACATTGCTCTGGATGTACAGTTTGTCTCTCGTAGTATTTAGGTGAATCCAGTTTTCCCCACGGTTCGTATCATACATTGGAAGAACATGGTGCTTTCCTTATTGGGCCATAACTTTTCAAAACATGCTTCAATTCTCCTTGCTGCTTGGACTTTGCCTCCTTTTTGAAGGCCCTACATTTAACTCAGTAAGAAAAAAGCTACAGTAAGTCCCTTTTCCTATTTTCTTATATTTGTGTAGCTGTTAGACATTTTGCAAAGGAGGGGAGTACCAGCCAGCCTTTCACAACAAAAGGGCTACTGTCACTGCGCCAGTCCCAGACATGGTGGAAACCAGCCCACAGGAAAAGGCCTGGCTCCAGTGTTAGGCCCCGGCCGAGTACAGTCACTGCATTCACTCAAATTGGCAACAGGTCCCAGTGTTCCTGGCTTTGAGCTGTGAACAAGGGTCGGGATTGAATAACCAATTATACAACCGCTGACTGAGTTTATCCAAGGTTTGCAAACTGCTATAATAGCCCAGTATTCACTGACTGTTTTATCCTTTTCCAGATATAGTGTCATATCTCCCCTTGTGTTCCATTTACATGTCACTTTATTACATACATCCATTAAAAAGGTTAATACAATGTCACAGTCAATGCCTAAATGTTGCCATTCAGTATCCTCGCTTTGCTCCCCCCAGTACATTTCTTATAGACGCATTTCTTTCTCTCCCCTCACCCGCACTCTCCTGCGCTCGCTCGCTTGCTCACGCGCTCACACACACACATACACACACGCACATGCTCTTTCCTGCTGCAAGTTAAATCAATTTGCTGTCAAGAATACAGAGCAGTGCATGAACAAAACGGTAGCCAAGAGTCAATAGAGTAAAAACTGCACGCCCCCTAAAGTTGTCAGTCGCGGTGAACATATTGTACGGCTAGTGATGAGAATAACCTTTAAAACTCTGAAAGTTCAGAAAATTACTTAAAATTGTAGACATTGTTGAGACTCTCTGAATCACCTGGGTCTCTTAAACTATCAGTAAAGTTCATTCACTAAAAAAGTCTTCTGAATGACTTTTCTTACTTTTGGATAAACGTTAAAACATACCTAAAATTGTTCTTTGGTTTTCAATGCTTCCCAACTTGACCCTACCTATAACCCAGACGTGTAGGAGGCTGGAAAAGACTGAAAAAAAATTAGAACCGAAATCCTGTACGTCTTCCTGTGAATGACTGATAGAGATCTTGCTTAAAGTCATGCGTAGTGGCTTTTTTTGGGGTAAAAGACTATTTCGTCTGATCAAATTGATCATCTCTGTATAGAAGTTTGTTTCTGAAAACAGCAAGAACAGAAAATTACTCAAAATCTACAGATTCACTTTTTTGAAATAAAGGGATTCCTGTTACTTTTTTTAACTTCTGTTTCCTACTGTCCTATTAATGCAAAATGGTATGAGAAACCAAAGACAAAATTTTACCTTTTGATCTCATATTACACACATATGAAAGCTGTTTGGTTCAGACTGGAGGTATTTTATCAGTGGTCAGACTGTACCTCCAGGCACACGCTCTTGTGAAGGGCTGTACAACAGCAACAAGGATCACTGCTGTTTGCCTATACAATATCACTGGGAGAAGGGTACAGCTTTTGAATTGAGCAGTATGGCAGGGGATCTCCAATGGTACCACAGTGAACCTACATTTCTTTCACAAATTACAATTTGATTCCTGATCACATGTAACTTCCTGATTTTCATGTAACTTCATGGCTTTTTACAGTTAGGAATAGGGCAGCCCAGACAAAAGACTTTGATCTTTATGGAAGAAAACCCTTGAAGATATTTCTTTTCCTCCACCTTCCTGTGTCTTGAGACTTCATCTTTTTGGTCCAAACCAATGCACTAAAGCACAACAAAACCACACATTTCTCTGACATGTCTGACCATGTGAGTCAATAGACATAGATTAAATGCTTTTTAAAAGACTACTTTTTAAGTGGAATTTACTTGTTTGTTTATGTATTACCACAGTCAAGAAAAAGTGCAGAAATATATGACTATCATCTAAACTGAAGGTTATATAAACTCATCATCATTATGTGAAGTCTTACTGCAACAATGGAAAATGGAAGATTTTTCCCAATATACCTTGCTTCAAAAGAACATGAAATACACTATTCATGTAAATTTTACACTAGTCCTAAGGCAAACAAACCCATTCAGTCAAGAGAAAGTCATTCATCATGGTAAGACTTTAAAAAAAAAAGTCTTACCTGATACCTACACAGAACACTGCATTTTGTGATACCAAAATGTGCTGCAGGGAGCTTAAATGATCTTACTTCTTCATTTCTCAGTTTGGGAGAAGTTAATGATATGAGAAGCTTTGTGATGCACTACTAGAGCAACACAGCAGCCCTGACATACTAAATGGAGAGACACCCCAAATTCACATAATTTCTCTGACCCTTAATAAAAACTGATAATCTTCAAGAAGAACTCAATTTAGGAGTCTAAACAAGAAATTTATAGCGAAAACCTATTTCCACTGAATTTCCACTTTCCTGTCTAAAAGCCTGTATGTGAAGTTCTTTCTTTCGTCCTTTTTTATGTCATGCCTTTTGAAACATGCACAATGCAACTGCCCACTTTTGCATCATAAAAGATCTGTAGGCACCACATTGTTCAGCTATCAGTAATAGACTCTTGATTGAGTTGGGCTCTGAATGACACATAGTAGCAGCAAATGATAAAAGAGAAACTAGAGAAAAACCCTCCCCACAATTTACTCCTAAACCAATTATCTGCAAGCTATATGCACCATGAAATTCTATTAGAAACAAATTATATTAGCACTGTTTATGAAAGCTATGGCAAGTTGTTATCCAAAGATGTGAATTACCTATGAACAGAAGAGAGGAATGGGACAATTATTCAAGCAAGTGGAGAAACTGGTATTTTTTCTTCTCCTACCTAATTGTTCTAAAGACAAAAAAAAAAAAAAAAAAGAGGCTAAATTTTGTTACTACAATTTCTTACAACTTCATAACCAGACTTTATAGTAATCTCACTAAACCTGAAGAAAAAAGCTTCAGAATTATTTAAAGAAAAGCAACTCAGCTGAGCTGCTTTCGAAAAGGACATTATCCAAACCCAGACAACTTCTTCCTGCTTATTCAAGCACAAAAAAAAAAAAAAAAAAAGAGAATGAGACTGGAATTTCTATGGCCAAAACCAAAACAACAAAACAGGACATGACACACCTTGGCAAGTACACAGGCTTTCAGACAGACCGTGATGCAAAACTGCATCGTATTTGGACAAACGCAACAAAGAAAGGTCTAACTTGAAAATATTGTTATAAAAAAATGTTATTTTCTCTGTCAGGAAATTTTGAAAGTGACAATTCCCACCTGTCACCTCTTTTAAGTCACACATTAGCATCCTGCAAATATCTGGAGCTCCGGATACCACATATGACACTCCCAGACACTGTTCTGTAGAAGGGCATACTACCTGTGTGATGTCTTGGTGTTATTTTAGCAATGTTGGGATCTCACACATCAGAAGATGGTATTTACAGCTCTGTTATGTACCTACAGCAGTCTGTGCTTCAGTATTGGAAGAAAAATGGTATTTCAAAAGATGCTGGGCCTCTCAAGTAAAACCATCCTATTACTAATTTGTGGAGCAGTGTTTTCACTCCACTGTTAGACAGCTTCTTGCAAACACTTCAGTTATGTCCAACAGCAGAAAGAGGACCTAGAACAATACTTACTGATTGCTAACTAATATTTTTTGTCTTAAAAGAGCTCTCTTGAATGATGAAAATGAACAATTCAGTTTTCACGAATTCAAACACTAATATACAAACATTACTAGGCCAGGCTGTCCCACAGTCCATAGACCTGAAAGAGTGGTGAACACTCTCGTGAGTGATCCAAGTACTTTGTTATGATACATAAAAAACACTTATATGTAATAGTTTTACTTCCTTCCAAATTCAGGGAGAAATTTTGACTGGGTAGTTTCAAACCTTTTAATCGCTTTTCCTTCCAAGACCCTATTGTGATCACACAAATAATTTTCATTAACAGTCCAAGTAAGATATTAATTAATATCTAGCTAGTCCATCCTTGACAGAAAAGAAAAATAAACCAGGATCTGATTTACTGACTCCTTGAAATGGATTCTTAGAGGAACTAAAGGAATTCAGAGATTAAAATGAACTGTATCTTATGGAAGTCATTCTTATGGTTACTCTGGAGTTATTCTATTTATAATTGTGCCTTTTGGTATCTGTGCTACTTCCCAGCCCTCATCAAAAGAGAAGTACAAAGAAGCAAGTGAGAGCAAATTTTTCCTCCCGTCAATTCTGATGGCTAGATGCCCTAATACAGCATGCTTTTATTTCTATTACAATTCATTTCTTATCCTGGTGTTAGGAATAATCACTTTTAAGGCATTTTCAGTAATTCTAGCTTGCTAATTGGTTATTTCAGAATCATATTATTATTACACTCAAGAATTGGAATGCTACTTCTTTCATCCCTTTGTTTTTAAAAAAACAAAGATATGAATTTCCACCTCTTCAATTTTGAGACAGCAGTGAAGAGCTGAATTACCAGTGGTTGGTAGATAGCTTCTTTTTCAAACACATATTTATCTGTGTTAGCTCCAAAATGATAGGGCTGTACAGAAGTAAAGATTCACTTGTTTCATGTTCCTAATCTTCTGCTGAATATGCCTTCATAACTTGACTATAAAGGGATGGATTTATTTAAATTTCATTTGTGATGTCTTGCAGATTTAAGAGCATTCCCAAATACATGAAATAGAAGAAAATCTTTGAAAACTTTTCTCTCTGAACATGCAATAGGTATTATAATGAAAGGGCCAGGAACAGTGAAACTTAAGAGAAATGTAACTTAAAGTCTATCAGAGTGGTAACATTTTAACCACCCTCAGTTGTATTTGTGTTGTTACATTTTCAAGTTATTTTCCCTTTACAAGAAACATAAACATAAGTTTCTTTGATATTTTAAACCCTGACTTGGAGACTGTTTTAACCTCCCTCCGTTCAAGTGTTAACTGACTAATAGCTCTGCAGCTGTAGAAGAAAACATCTCTCATCTCCCCCATGGTCCAGCACCTTCCATTTATGGTTAGAATGATTTCATTATATTTTACCACTGCTGGCTGCCATATTTTTCCCTTAGCTCTCTCCTCAGCCCACTGCTAACTATTATAAACCTTAGAAAGGATTTGGGAAGCTATCACCACTGAGCGAGAGCCAATCACCAAGGCAAGGGAAGCCTTCTTACCTAAACAAACCATTATCGGCTCATCTCATGTCTTTGTACTCCTTTTTTTGCTATTACCTCACGGGATTAACTTTTATCTTTAATCTCTGCTCTGGCCAACTGTCAGGGAGCCTAAGAGCTGCCCGTCTTTTAATCTGTGTGTAGTAATGCTGCTGTTACTAACAGATAACTGTGAAACAACATGGAGGGAAGGAAAACACACAAACACATAAGGGCTGATTGTTAAAAACTGCTGTGCTCCTACCTGAGAGTAAGATCACACATGATGTCCATATTGCATTCCCTTCATTGTCTCTTTCATGTTTTCCTTTTCAATCCAAACCCCACTGAAGTGCTTTAATTTGATGAATCTGTTCTTACTAACCAGTTTATCTGCAGTTCAACTCGACGTGGCCAGGTGTCTAGGACTCTGAGAAAACCCTTGCCTACTTGTAACTTTCCATTAAACAAACAAAAAAAGCCATCAGGATGGGGAGCATAACAGAAAATAAAAAAAAAGGAAAAGAACATTAATGTTCCTACTGGAAAGAGAGATATTCAAGGCTTCAAACAGTCAACATTTTAAAACTCGCCTTGAAATAAATATGCCTCTTACTGGGTGGCATGTTTTATCAGGCAGTCAGGCTTTACTTTACTTTAAGTTAATACTTTATAAGCTCCCCCCAATACTACGTTACACTATGTTGGGTAAAACAAGGGCAGGACCAAAAGAAAAACAAAGACTACTTAATTATGGCCAGGTGTGCAGGGAAGCAGTACTCATGGAATATGGGGTCTTGTGGGATTAGAACAGGGAGGTGAACCCTCATAAAAAACGGCTCTTGCAGGGGTGTCGGTGGCATTTTTTTTTTCAGAGTTTATTAAAAGCTTATTAAAGTCAAAGACAGGTCCTTTGATTTAAATCTAGTCCTTGAAAGAGTCTGAAAATCAATAGGGGAGAGAAATAAAGGAGGCATACCCAAAATACTCCGCAGGATAATTATGGATACAGTATTTTAAGGAAGGAGTTTTAAGGACAGAAAAGATAAAAATCTTACAAGGAATAGCAACAGCAATTAAACCAAGAGTGTTAGTGTTACAGACCTTATAGCAGCCGTCTGTTACCTGAAGGGGGCGTAAAAGAAAACTGGGGAAGGACTTTTTACAATTGCATGTAGCAACAGGATGAATGTCTATTGGAAGGGGGAAGATTTAAATTAGACATTAGGAAGAAATTCTTCACGATGAGGGTGGTGAGACACTGGAACAGGTTCCCTGGGGAAGCTGTCGATGCCCCCCTCCCTGGAAGTGTTCAAGGCCAGGTTGGACGGGGCTTTCAGCAGCCTGGTCTGGTGGGAGGTGTCCCTGCTCATGATAGGGGAGTTGGCGCTGGATGATCTGTAAAGTCCCTTCCAATCCAAACCATTCTGTGATTCTAGAAATGTACTTTAACTGTTGCAGTGCATATCTCCTAGGATTCCAGCTTAGTATCTTACTATGCCTCCAAAAACCTATAAAGCAAACTGCTACATTCCAATAACTCTCCTGATACGAAAACTTAAGAATTAGGCCTCGCACCACTCATTGAATAATCAGCAAAGTCAGACTCGGGGAAGCTGGGAGATGTAAACCAGCACATGTCAAAATTTCCTCCTGGCAGGTCCAAGACAATTGTTTTGAATGCTCTTACTCTGAGGGTCCCAATTAAAACAGATCAGGCAGTTCAGTATAGTGCTTTTCATCATTAGATCTCAGTGCTTTACAAAAGATGTCATTATCATTACAGTAGTAGTGTTGTATCTGCCCAGTCTATGGGTATGTGGCTGAAGTAAGATTTGTGGGGAAAAGCAGAGAACTTCAGTAAGATCAGCTGATATTGACAATGTTTGCTTGCCCGTGTCAAATCTGATGAAACTTTGTATGTCCTAATGGTTGTGCAATTTTCCAGCTTTAGCTCCAAAGACATCATTATTCCCAGGTGAGGAACAAAAGGCAGAAAAAGAAATTGCTAGCCCAAGGTCACCCAAGAAAGCCCAGTGGCAGAGCCAAGGTCTTCTATTCTAGAACTGAGCCAAGTGCCAAAATGATGAGGGCTTTCTGCTACTCCCTAGCACCTGGCTGAGTTGCACTTGGAAATGAATAAGAAGCCAATGAAGGTGTCAAAAAGCATGTCCAGTGTGGCCCCTGTGGCTAATGTCATCTAAAATAAATCAAAAAGGTATTCTGATGGAGTTATTTACTTCTTTGTAGTGTCTAAATTATCAGCCCTCTGTGCAATGGCTTCTAATACTTACAAAACACAGTGACAAGCACTACAGTGGAAGGATCCAGATACGAAAGGCAAGGCTGCAATCTTCCAGCCAAGCACTAACAAGAAAAGGGGATTTTTAGCTACTAAAGCCACGTGAAACTCCAAGAATAGATGACAGATCACAGACAGTCCCAAGCATGAACTTCTTGGCAAAGGAGAGAAAAACACCATCATAAATGAGGGAGAGGGACTGCAATCACACTTCATTACCCTTAAATCCTTTCTGAACGTGTGACACTACACACGCACCTGAACTGTTTTGTGGGGAGATTGTTCTTAACTTCATGCCATTTGGATAAAAAACTTTCTCAGTCCCAGCAGCCAGAGCTAGCTGTCCTTCCACTGGAACTCAAACTCTCTCTGACTCAAGCCAGCATTCCCTACAGTATTTTGAACTCTACTGAAGAACAGCAGGAAAAATATAAATTCATTTTCTCGTCCACCAATATGTTGATGACTTCTGTCTATATATTGTTTTTTTCATCACCTATTCTCCAAATGGTTTCCGAGCAATTCTGAACAGATGAGGAAATTCATAGTCACTCTTGCCAAATGAGCAAGCGACCACAATTGTCTGGCATTATTTAGAAAAGAAATAGAGGAGCACCCAAGAACAATACCATCCACCTTGGGAAGGGATCACAGATGACTTAACAATGTTTGCTCCTCAAGTATTAAAGGCTGCTGCTAGACCTAAACATGGACAATGCGGGTAAAATGACCCTCAAAAAGCAAGGCAAGTAGCATTCTCTCTCATTCCACATCCCTGATACTAAACTGAGAGAGACAGGAACATTTCAAGGAACCTAACTGTTCAAACTCCTGTCCCTCTCACCTGTTTCACCTGACAAGACGAAGTCTGAAGACTTGCTCTTTTTACTCTAATATGCTTATACTCAGCCCCAAAATACAGGATTTTTGCAAGCATTACAATATTTACTCCTCAGATCAGATCTGAAAATGAAAACAAATCACCACTGTATCCTCTCACTGCCACCTTTGAAATTCTTTATGCCACTGTCACTGTTGGTCTCCGATTTCATTTCATCAGAGTAAAAATCTACATCTGTTCTACATTTAAGAGACAACATTCACAGTTTTTCAGACTGCCAGCACCAAAAACTAACAACCAAGTTCTAATTGGTGACAGAGATGCGCCTACACTTGCTGCCCACTCCCACTAAAATAAGGAATCGGGGACACGAACACTAGCTTTGACCCAAGTGCCCAGATTAGCAACCTCCCACTTGCCCGCCCCTCAGAAATCAATATATTGCTGTGTTCAAAAATGGTTTGCTGAAAACTTCTCAGAAGCAGCCTGGAGAGGGTGATTATCTGAGGATCTTAAGTGAGGCTTTAATAAGGTTCTACTGTATACAGTACATCTAAAAAAAAGCCCACTAAAAATAACAATGAGAGGAGATGATTGCAGAGGATCTCACTCTCTCAGCATCATTTCTAGCTTGTGCCCACATGACTACAGTAAAGATATCTTGTCAGGCCATGAGGGCTTGACAGGTCTAATCAATAGCTGTTATTTTTTCACAAGTGCCAACAAAAGAAAAACATAATTTATGCCAAACAAGATGCTGCAAATAATTCATACTAACTGGACTGCCTAAAATTCCCCTCTGTCCTTCTGTTTTCAATTGCTTTTAACTTTGCAAACTTCGACTGTCCACACTAAAATGCTTAGCCTCCGAGCTAGGGAAAAAATGAAAACACAGGAGTAACAAGGGCAATATTACTTTCTTGCTAACTGACAGTTAAGCAGCCATTTCTAAACAGAATTTGCATTGGATTTTATTGTCTAACTTGCTTCAACAGTTTTGTAAAAGACAGCTACACTGCACGAGAATGCAACATTTTGTCAATTATAGATTAAATAAGTACAGACCTCTTTTAGTATTGTCTTTATAGAAAGTCAGAAGAACGCAGACAGCTGTGACACACCAGTATTTGCAACATATATCTTAATATTCTATATTCTTGTTAATCCCTGGGACTTCTAAGAGCCCTTTGAATGCACAAGGAGTAAATCTTATGGGTTGTTGAATTTTTTCTCTTCATAACTGCATACAAATATCACATAGCACTATAGCACTACAAGGGTCCTTCTAGGTCTGTCCCTCTGATACTAGTAGTCAGAATGTCATGTGATGTTTTTCCATTAACTTATGATAGAGCTCTTCTGTAAAAATAGTTGGGATTTTTTTTGCTCCAACATGCTGTTCCAGAACCCCATTGTTCTAATGATTAAAACCCTTCTATTTTCCAGATCACTTTAATTCATGGCCAATCCTGTTTTAGGGTCACTGCCATGTCCTGAACTTCTAAGTTAATCCAATGTGAAATTTGGCTTACCAAATAGGCAACAGTTGAGTCCACAGGCAGATTCGTCCTATATTTGCTTCGGAGCACACCTCCAGTGGCTGACAAACACCGCTTCCTAAAACTAAGCTCACCAGACACATTATCCCTTACAGAGGGAACACTGAGCAAAAAAAAAGCTAATGTAGCAACTGAAAGCTTATTAATAAAGAGAAGGCTCAGCTACATAATAAAATATTTCAGAAATAAACTCTCCACTGCCATTTGTCTGCTAAACCATGTCATGAACTGCGTATTCCAACTAAAACCAAAACAAATAGAAATTACAACTAATAACTGTTATTTACATTTTCACAGTAAAAGGCTGGTCTCTAGTCTCTGTCCTGTTTGGAGAACTTTTGATCTGGTACACAGCTGTCTAACAAGGCATGGGCAGCAATGTTCAGCATTTGTTTTTACCTAGTATTTATAACTGTAGTAACACAAAGGAAAGGTTGGATGCTGTCCCAAAACAAATGCATTCCAAAGATGCATTCCAAATCCTAAAAATGCAAGGTAAAAGCTAAAAAAAGAAATGCACAGGGCTTTTAGGCCACAGCCATTCTTAGGGGAGAAGATGGGTTCTGGGAGTTTGTTGAGGGAAGGTGGGACAACTAGTAAAATGTTCTGCATACAAAGATGAACAACAAGCAAAACTAAGGTGCAGTGAACTGAGGATAGAAGAAAGGTAGTCACTGGATTTTTATGAAAACTCCGTATTTCTGTAGCATTTTTACATAATTCTACTGCAACCAATCAGAAATATGCCAAAGAAATATCATGGTATCTGAAACATCTTCTTTCTTTTCTTTAGTGCTCAAATCTGGTCTCAAGTCATACAGACTTAGACCCCCTTGTATGTGAACTGTCGACAGAAACAATATTTTAGAGTGAGCCTGCAGTACTCTTGAGACACATTTGGAGAGGAAGTAGGCTTGCTCCATAGTGGAGTGAAAGGGAGAAACAGCAAACAGTTAATACAGAGAACTTGGGAGTGTGGCTCAAGTGTTACCTTAAGTCCTGAACTAACCTGACAGGACAGATGTACCTCAAATTTAGAAAGTAATTAGCTTGATCCTCATCTTGCGATGGCATAGCATGGCTCAAGGATGAGAGGAGTGATTCTGTCCCTGTACTCAGCACTGGTGAGGCGGCACCTCAAATATCATGTTCAGTTTTGGGCCCCTCACTATAAGAAAGACATTGAGGTACCGGAGCGTGTCCAGAGAAGAGCGAGGAACCTGGTGAGGGGGCTGAAGAACAAGTGTTATGAGAAGCGGCTGAGAGAACTGGGGTTGTTTAGCCTGGAGAAGAGCAGGCTGAGGGGAGACCTTATCATTCTCTACAACTACCTAAAAGGAGGTTGCGGAGAGGTGGGTGTTGGTCTCTTCTCCCAAGTGAAAGGCGATAGACCAAGACGAAATGGACTGTGTCAGGGTAAGTTTAGATCAGACACTAGGGAATATTTATTCACAGAAGGGGTTATTGGGCACTGGAACAGGCTGCCCAGGGAGGTGGTTAAGTCACCATCCCTGAAGGTGTTTAAAAAGCGGGTAGATGAAGTGCTTAGGGACATGGTTTAGTAGTGGATGGGTACAACTGGAACCGATGATCTCAAAGGTCTTTTCCAACCTAAGGTTTCTATGATTCTATGAACTCTAACAACATGCATATAAGAATACTTGAGGAAGAGAAATGAATTTTCACATAGAAACATTACTACCTCTGACTTTATTCCAACATGTAGCTATGCTGTTAGGATAAATCAATGCATGGTCTAATGCAGAAGCTTTTTACCATTCACTCCTAAGTTTATTCATTTCCAAAGGAGTTTGTTCTGTTCTTCTATACAAAATCTGCACACACACTTCCAATGGATTATTAATATTTACTACCAAGAATAAGGAAGCTACGACAAATAACACTAACCTGTACTTCTATTCCAACATGAAGAGCTTAATAAATATGACACGCTCAACCCTTGCAGTGCAGTAATAATCACCCCATGTGCACAAGAAGGGGAATGTATTTGGGGTTTTTTTTTTGGTAAAAGAAACATTTTCTTTTATAGATTTTTTTCATACCGTGAGACTTTAAAGGACATCACTAACTATGTATATAGGTATGCACAGGGAAAAAAACTTTCTACTCTTACAATGACTTCAAAGTTCAAGCAGGGGAAATAGAGCATATTGCTTTGAACAAGGAAGCATTTTAGAAAAAAAAATCTTGACAGAAAATATTCTTTTATGGCTTTGTGGAATTATTCTATCTCACTTGTAATGAAGTAAAAAACTCATAGAGATAGATAGGCAGGCAATCAATTAAACTCACAGATCAGCAATGGGCTGAGTATTCATTCAGTTCCCACCCAAACACTGAACCCTCTGTGAGAATTTCTCCTAGCAAGCAAAGCTTGCTCTTTGTCAGTTCCATTAAATACAATTAGCTGAGTGACAGATTTGTGTAGAAGAGCAGACTAGCATTATTAATGCAGAACTCTGAAGAATTCTTGTATCCATATCCTACTGTGTTGATTTCACCAAAGTCACTGTTAGAATCACAGGTTAATTTACCTATGGAGAAAATCAACTTTCAAAAGATGAAAAAAAGAAAATCGTATTTACAAACGTGCCAGCTTCAATTTCAAGGTCTACAAGATTGCAGAAAAATATAATAAAAACAGAGGATCAGTTCTTCCATTCTTTCAACATATATAGCAAATCAAATCTTCCAAATCTAGACAGTGCTATAGATATGTATGAGGATGAAAATAAGACAGATAACCACATACATTGAAGAACAGATAAGAATCATCAAATGCATTACCATAGTTTTGAACGATGACAAAAATTGCACTTGAGTGAGATATTACCCTCCAGCTTCATCACACTCCATGACACATTTAGTGTCAAGAGTAAAATTTATAGGATATTAAACTAAACAAAGCTATGTTTAAAGCAATGCTAATGTTACTTTGGTGTTTACACACAAGCCACCAGAAGTTTGCAAATTTAAACTTGACACATCGGCCTTAATCTGTTTTATAAACACAAATGGCAAAATTTGCACAGAGTGCATACATCTCGGGCGCAGCTTATAATTTTGTGTATGAGTTTCAACTTCAGCTTTTTACTTCCTTGTCCAGGTTGTTGTGCACTACAACCTTGTTTACTCTGACAAGATATTAAAATGTAAAACATTGCAGCAGTGAGGCTACCCAAAGGATCTAGGAACTTCTATGGCCAAGAATAATATTTGGGGGTATGTGTGTTAAGCTAAAACTGATCCAAGTCATATGTGTTAGACAAAGTGATTCCTTTCAAAGAACAGGTTGAATTTCCTCCCACTAACACAACACAGTGTATATATGTCTATGTAGGTGCATTAAGCATTTATTCTACTAACTTCCTTTCCCCTCCATTTATCTTCTTTAGATCTCTCCACTCATCTCCAGTTATTAGATATTACCAGAGACAAAAGACAATATGTGAAAGATAATGCAAACATGACAAATCTACTGTTTTCAAAATTAAAATAAATCCAACAAAGTCCTTCTTTTAATTGAGGAGCTGAAACAGGAATATTGCATATTTCAAAGTTAAACAGTTCAGTTTTTAATTCTTTAGCATTATCTACACCACCTGAAAATAGCTACCACCACTCTTCTTATTGCTGAGTATATGCAGATCCAATTCAGAAAGTCATTTAGCAAGTTCCTATTTCAAAATATTTCCTTAAATCCACCTTTGTAAAGCATGGCCTAAGTGCCTCCAGTTTAAGTGGATTTTATGCTAAGCTAATGCTGTCGTAAAAAGTGGTTTTTTTAAAACAAAAACATTGATGAAATCTGGTTATTACTGAAGTGGTGTGAAAAAGCACCATTCTAGTATTTCAAAATGTACCTCTTCTAAAAGTGTTCTATATTTGTGAAGAAAGATCTGAGGAATTTCAATAAACTCTCTTCAAAAAGCTAAATCTTAAGTCTCAAAATAAAAAAAAAATAAATTAAAGAAGAGAATAATTGCAAGGACAGGTTTTCCAGTCCATCATATTAGGAAGTGGGGCAAATTTTTCTTTATTTTGTTAAATACTCCCGGCTGTTGAGTCCAAATGGGACTACTGGAGTAAACAAGAGCAGAATTGGTATGTGCTATTTTTACTTATAATGCCATAGTTCAACTCTTGTTTCATTAACCAAACATCACAGACAAAAGGATTTTCTAAGAACACTGTGATCTACAACTAAAAGTAAGTCTGGTGTTAAATTATTCAATGTGCATTACTCTCTTCTCACTTAGATTCCAACCACACCAAAGACAGAAATACTAGAGTTGTTTTTTGTCACCTCTCACAAAAACTTGGTTAATTAGCGTAGCACAGAGCAATGACCCTAGTACACACGTGACAATATACACCCCCACACTAATTCATTATGCCACATTTAAAGATAATTAGGTGTGGGCCCAAGCTGCAAGGTTCAAATCTATATCTGGAAGTGTACTGTGTTGGCTAGAATATGGGAATGAGGTTGAGGTGATCCAAATTCAGGTTCCCACTCTATTCTGTCTACCAGCTCACATTTACAGTCAGATTACTTTTAGTCTATGGTCTCTGAGGCAAGAAATGCTTTTACAGTTTGCTGATACAAAACCTAGCCCACAGGATCCCAGTCTGAGTTTGCACCTCACAGGGTTACTGTACCTGGCATTAAATAAAAATACTGACAGTACTGGGCTTAGGTGACTTGTCTCTTCCATAAGAAAGAATACTGTAGACCTGAAACACTGCAATAGTCCACAATATATGCCATTACTGGCTAATTAGTAAAGTGACAAAACCACTTTTCTAGAATAGTGCTCATTTAAAGCATTTTTTAAAAGTAGAGATGTAACAATATTAGTTTTATTTTTCTAATATAAGTTGAAGACATGCAGGGCTGCACTTTGCTTGAAATAAATGCTACAGAACTATTAGAATGTAACATTTGAACATTTAAATTATGTGGGAGACCAAGTCCAGTTTTAAAGTAAAGCAGATAATCCTGGTTCTGACTTGCACTGAAAGCTGAAAGGGCTTCACTATGCCCATCAGCCTCATCTGAAAACCAGACAGCCTTTTAAATCATTAAACCCTTTCAAAAACTTAATCAACATCAACTTAGTTTTTTTTCCTTATCTGTGATGTTCTAGGTGTCTTTTATGAGTGGCTTTCCTTTCTTTCTTTTTTTTTTTTTTTTTTCTTTTCTTTGAAGGTAAAAACTAGCTGTTTGTATTATATTCTTTGTGCTCTCAGGTGGAAATGTTACTCTGCTACAAAGTGATGATGAGTTTTTCTGTGTCTGTATGGAGCAGCACCATGTCAACACAGTCCCAAAACATGCATGCGTCTGCACAACAACATCAGGAGACTGTAGGACTTCATAAGCTGCCCTGATGATTTAGTGTTCAAACAAGGCAGCATTCATACAGGAAACTAGCACTGTTCAATTTTCTTTCCCAGGGTTGCTCAAAAGGAGAAGGTGGCCATTCAACCTGTGGGATCCATTCCTTCCAGTATGGGCAGGATAAAGCAGATCAGACCTGGAAGTTTTGCCACTGGTAGATATTGAACAAAGAATACATAAGGCTCAACATATATGCCATTGCCTGACTTTTTGTAGTGCACAAATAGACAAAGACCAAACAAGACAAAAATTCTCAAGAAAAATCAAAACGAAATACTGAACCACTTGGGACATGCCGCTGGTTTAAAGTTTCCTTCTCCTGAAGCCATTCTAGAAAAAGATTCACTTTGGCATCCGAATCACTGAGATGGTGTTTAATAAATACACAAACAGAATACAAAATATTCCAGAAGAGAGAAGTGAGCTGTAGTAAGAAGAGTGTAATGTAATAGTCCGATACACAGTCTGAGCATAATCACATTAAAGAAACCTTGCAACCCTTCCAACCACCAAACTGTTAGGCATCTATACCAAACAGCACACCAAATTCCTTGTACTACAAGTCATTTGTCTGAATTCTGTCAAGCCAAAATTAGCTCATATTACTTACAACTAAAATGACACACTACCGTTCCATTCACAGTTTTCTTTCTCAAGGTCTTGCCTAGCACTTTATTTGTATTTATGTATTTTTACAAAGTGCAGTTGTCCAGAAATTGGCTCAGAATTCTACTGGCTGGAACTGGTCAGGTATGAAAATTTATGCACGGTATTATTTCTTAGTATTGCGTGTTATGTTTTAGCATCCCCCCTCAAGTCTGTCTACCTCACCAGATGAGCTCCCTCACAACAGGCTTTACACAGGTATAAAATACGATTACAATTACTCCATGAGCTATGCACTGGCCGAAGGCTCTGCCCCTGACACTGAGAAGGCCCTTTCAAAGAGGGGAAAAAGCTTAAACAGTCTGAAGGATATTGGAGCCTTTCACGCAGCACAATAGAGTTTCAGCAGGAGGTATTCTGGGGTTCTGATCCAAAGTTCACTGACCTCCACTGACTTCAGTAGGCTTAGACAATCACTAAATAAGATCACAGTTAGTAAATTTGGTTTTGCTGAATTCTTGAAAGTGTTGAAGAATTATGTTTTCCATTTTAATCACCCAGAAGTATCAAACTAATGCCAGGGTAATTTCAGGCAGCGAGGAGGAGAGCAACAAATGGGAGGATGTAATACAGTACCCCTAGCCTATTTTCTTCTTCCTCTTTTCTGCTGAGTTTGCCAACAAGTGTGCCAAATAGGCTGGATTGTTAAGGTTTTATTTAATATGGTTACTACTGTTAGTGCCATAAGCCAGCATGATGCCATCATTCAATGTGATACAATCAGTCTATGGCTCATCCGTTTCTTTGTCACCAATGACTCTAAAATACACAACGCCCCCCCCGCAAACCAACATAAAAAAACCTCTCCTAAAATACTCACTGTTCTGAAAAAAAGAAAGTCAATGCAACCAACTTCCTATGCCCCCTGGTAACTCAAGGACAGGTCAATTTTAATCTTCTCTGTTTCTTTTAACTCTACGAATAGTGAACAAATTACCTGAAATCACTTATCACAGAAGATAAAAGAAAATAATGTTCATGTTCACATGAACTGAAAAGAAAGAAATTATTTTTTGATTCTTAACTATTATTTCCTACAGGCAATCTGAACATGTCCCTCAAATATTAACTTCACATCAAAGTTTCCATGGAAAGGTAGAGTTAGGAAAGATGAAAACCTAGGAATCCAACCCAAAAGTCAGATGCTTTAGCGCTCACAGTGCAGGCTGGAGATAGGAGCATTAGCTGAACTGCTCTGGTTTCTGGAGTACTGCCAGCATAGCCTTTGGCTTTAAGGAGTCCGGGTGACTATGTCCCACAACTACTGTTTGATATGTGGGAGGGGAAGTTGTACCATGTTGAGTTTGCCCTGCAGGCGAACCTTAAAAGTCAAACTGCCTGCGTCATAATATTGTCTCATCATATCACACTGAAATGTCATGGCAGAATGCATTACACTGACTCTGAAAATACTTCTAGAGCCTTCATTTTCTCTTGGCCAAGATGATTTAGTCTGCTTGGTACAACGTGCATTTGCCACGCATATGTAGGGCAAATTCAAAGTTTAGAATTACAGTTACAATACATAATGGTTGGCTGGATGGGGGAAAGTCTGTTTAGTCTATTTATTTATAATTCCTTTTATGTCCAAGCTTGTTTCAAGGTATTTCAGGCTGAGTGGTTAAGGCTTAAGTTTGCCACAGATTTTTTGAAATGGAGCAGGTGCTGTCAGAGCTTGAATTAGGCCACGTAAGTTAGATACCTAGCAGTGTAAATATCCTTGTTAAAATATGGAAGAGAAATAGTAAGTCAGAATTTTTCCACAAAGTATCTTCATCTTCATCTTCATCTTCATCTTCATCTTCATCTTCATCTTCTAATATAGACTTCTATGCATCAGAGAAAGGGTTAAATGGCTTCTTCTGAACCACAGAAGCTGTTACTAATACTTCAGTTCAACATAATGGGAGTGGAGAAAAAGAGAATGTACAGGGAAGTTCTACAGGAAGGAACTCAGGTTTAGGAAAAACCTTGGAGCTAACTTTTTAAATTTACCATTAAATTTCTTTTAGCTAAGTTCAAAAAAGTGGGGAAGGAGTTCTGACTATAGATAGTCTGCAAATTGTTATACAGTTCTGGGGATACAATCAAAGTCAAATTCCGACATATTGTTTATATTTCCCGTATTTCACAGTTGCACGTGAGCTTTCTTGTTCACATGAATTTTCCTTCCACTCACACTCCTCCAGAGCACTAGTGAAGTTTTCTACCCAGGGCAGTTAATTAAGCCTCCTAAACCTATGTTCTAGGTACAATTTCTATAATTGAAAGAACATCAAAATGTTCTCAGTATGTTCAACATATAGATTTAAAAACAAAGATGTCACAACTTTATAAAGTACCAATGAAAGGAAGTAATTTATACAAGGGAACTGAACTATTGACTGGTTCTCTAACAGGAAAAAAAATAATGAACTGAATAGTGTTCATTACAAAAGATTAGGATTAGTCCTATACGGTTCATATAGTTAACTATCTCCCACCTCACTAGGATAACAGCCTGCGTTAGTATGACACAGTGACCAAAAAAGGAAGTAGCCCTGAAGCAGCCATGGACCTTGTCCTAACAAAAAACATGAACATCTTCTTGTAGGACAAACTGCAATATGACCTTGCAGCACACCAGCCACTCATTGATAACTGTACACCTGCTCATATTCCACAGTATACATGCTAAATTGTGAGTGATGCAAGAAGTCAATACTACATCAGTTTACAATTGGCCAAGACAAATCAGAGGGAATAACTAGAAATAGCTGACAAGTTGCAAATTCTTATCTTTAGTTTACTTCACAGTAACTTGTTCATGACCATACACTGAACTGCAGAAAAACGCAATAATTATTCATGAAACTTGTTTTAAAGTAGTTCCGCTCAACAGGGAAAAAAATGCACTTATTCTTCTAGTTTAGTATAAAAGTAGCTGCTCTAATTATTTTAAATTGAGCTGAAGTATTTAGAGTCACTGCTCTTATGGAGAAATAATTTATGGATAAATCCAGGGTTTTTGACTGTGGAAATAGGTGGACAGGAATGCGGTGGGAGAAAAGTGACTTACAATGATATGCTTTGTAGCTTCTTCATACCCTGAAAATAAAATCCACTTAAAAAGACAATATCCAAGACAGAAAACTATTTTTTAATTTGTCACATCAACTGGCTAGAAAACATTTAAGATTTTGGAAATTCCAAAGCAAAATTTAGAAGAAAATCACAAAGAAATATCATCTTTATTAGTGCACATTATGTGAGGTGAGATTTTTTTTTTTAATACTAACATTACAGTTACTGGCAAAGAAAACACAAATTAAGCATGGTCTCTGCCTCAAAGAGTTTATAATATATCAAGTTTTTGAAAAATAGTGTAACTATCAAGCTTTGCCTTTCCTATTCTTCACAGAAAATGCAGAAACAGACATTAGTTTACATTAGCTTCTTACAGGAACATAAACACATGCACATTTGTACACACAGAAATATAGAGTCCTAATCTTAGCTCTGCTGATTTGATTTGTGACAGCCCATATAAATATGCTTATCTCCTATGTTTTCCTGAAAGCACTGAAAAATGTCATCTTCCATGGCCTAGATGGACTCAGAGAAATCAAGACACACAACCACTGAGGAGCAGTCCACCTGGCAAGGAGCAAAATAGTTAACATCATCCAGGACAACCACCAAGAGTGGACAAAGAAATTTTTGTACAAAGGTACCTAAACAATCACTGTATTATTGAAAGTGAACCACCACCTCTTTCCTCACACTGGAACCAAATCATATTGGTATCACCGAAAGCAGGTGCAGCAATTTGAATGTGCTTGCTTTGAGGTATATCTATCAAAAGTAGTTGGCAATAGCTAGCAGGACAGAGAATTTTTTGCTTGCTTACTTGTGGAAGTTTTATCAATTTAAGCAATACATTTACCACTATAGCTTTGAATACAAATGAATATTTTTTTAAGCTTAGCTTATAATCCTTCCTAGGCAACAAACTAAACCAAAAATGTCATTCTTCGACCAAAATAAGAACAACCATGGGACATAGCAATTTTAGAATTGCACTTTTGGTTTTAGGAATATAGGAACTTCAGAAGCATAGCTTACTGTATATTTGGGTTAGAGGTCTGTAAGAATGGTCAAGAGCTGCATTTAATATCTCATCTAACAGAAACCACTGCTTAATTAAGAGCCTAGCAATATTCTGCACTATATTAACACTGCAGTGCACTTTACATAGTCAAGTCCTGTTCATATCAAATTTTCAGTATTATTTTTGCTACTACCATCACTTTTCTTGCTTGCCTTAGAGATGCTCATTCATGCTCGTCAAATCTACTTAATGGATGTTAATGAGATCTTTCACGAATACAAGTGGAAAGATCAGAAAAGAAGGTAAGAAGAAAGGAAAAATAAGATATAGAACTGAAAGATGAAAACTGAAAGAAAAGCCTAATAAATAACCAGAGCCTGTTTTTCCTCATGTTATACATTTTTTTCTGTCAATGGTGGAAAAAAAGTGATAAAGCGATTTTTCCTCTCCTCTCTTCCCAAAGAACAGACTTCAAGTAAATCTTCCTCTAACTACTCCAGTCACACAAGAAAGAAACAAACAGATGGACAAATGCTCTTATAAATATCACAGGTTCCTTGAGCTCTGGGCCATTAAAGGGCCACCTTGGTTGCTGAGGATCGGGACAGGTTTTACAAATACAGCAGCATGAGTATTTGTGTGCCTGCAGACTCCTCAGCAAGGCTAGAGCATTCCACAGCCCCCACCCTTTGTATGTGTGCTCTGTCTATCTTCTGAGAGATAATAGCGTATGTAGATATCTTTTACACCTTTGGATTGTCAAACATAAATCAGTTGGCCAAAACTACCAAATGCAAAGCCAAAGAAATTTAAATATTGACTCGAGTTGCAAAATTCAGATTTTGAATACCCTTAAATTTAGATGTTTAGGGTCAGGAGTTTAGATTCAGTCCCTCACCCAAGTAGAAGCCAGCTGAAAAATGTGCTTACCTGGTAACTCCCAGAATCATTGCTATGAATTGACAAAGTTTTACTACATACAGATAAGATTAATGGAACCTTTCAAGTTGCACAAAACCCTCAAAGGTTTGGAAGTACCTTTTAATTTTGGTAAGAAAAGTAGACACACATTTGCACTATGAAGTCACAGGGCTCTGATTCAGTCTCACTTCAATTTTACACACAGATAATTTCATTGGTGTCACTGGAATCACCTGTCTTTTAAAATAGTGCCATGCCAAAGAAGCTGTGTCTGAAAGTAAAAGAACTTGCAAAAGACAAAAACCAACAAGAACAATGTGTATAAATTAGCCTTTGCAGCATTAAGGTATAGTCCGTCTGCTTGTAAGAAATGCTGTACTTCTAACAGTATTTGACACCAAGTAGATGATGACAGCTTGTTGTAGAAGCTGGGACTAAAATGTCAGTTCTCCTGCTAAAGGTGATAGGGACAAGACTTGGAGATGGAAGAAGTAAGGAAGCAGCAGTCCACCTCAGGAACCATAAGCAATTCTGGCTTTGAAGTTCAATTGTTTTCCACTAATAGAGTATCTTTACCTGAATTATCAATCTCTTCAGTTTGTTTTTCAAAAAAAAGCAGTATTTTACAGAAAGTACTTGCTTTGAACTAATAACATTCCTGCCCAGTAGCACTTCATGTGAAATCAGAATTTTAGATTAATGTATTATTGATTTAATTCTTACACTAAATTGTTTTAAAAAGGAAATTATGCTAAACTTTACTGCAATGTCTGGTATACCACTGTAGCTACAGTATTTATCCATGCAGTATGAGATACACATCAGAATTCAAGATAAACAACCACAGCTCAGCATTAGTAGGAATAGTGGTTGTGTGTATGTATATAGGTATTTATGTAATTTGGTCCTACATATCCACAGCCTCCTGTGCACAGATGCACACTTCCCAACTAGTATTCCAGATTTTAATAGTAGATGGCACCTTCAATAACCATTTCACATTTAACTGAAAAATATGACAATTGTTTAGAAAAGGATAGGAAATTAGAGGAAGTTGCTTCATCTCCTTCTTAAATGGTAGCACTGTTTGAGAGAAAAGATAACAATGATGGGTCACCCAAAGACTGATGCATATGAATACAGTTATTTCATAAAGAATTCAAAATTTCTCTAGGAAGACATTAATGTGGGGGTCCTTCAAAAACAGCCACAACTGTACTGGAATTTAGGATGCTGCTCAGATAGCTGCAGTTCTGTAATGCAAGCTAAACATGCCAAAGCAGAGACACATTTTAAAGGCAGAAATGGGATCAGCGTTAGATGGTACTTCAGCATCTGGCACTTCCTTTCTATCTTTCATATAATTACTAAAGTTTCTGGCTTCTTCTCTTTTCTTAAATTATAAAATTCTTCATCAAAGTATAAAATGCAGAGTGAAATGAAAAGTATTGTTATTATTTGGGTAGTATTTCCTATTTTAATAAGTTTTTCTTGAAGAAATTAAAAAATAGAAGATAATTAAAATCTTAAGAAATGAGGTTTCAAATTTGAAGTCTTTGTTTCACTACAAGACGCAGAAACAGTGCCCTTATTTATGTAGGAAACAGAACATAAAGCATGATTCTTTAAGAATCCTATTTATTTGGCTACCTGACACTTGAAATCATCTATGTTCTACTCAGATAAAGATTACCTATAGCCACTTTTTAAGTACATCTTTTTTTTTTTTTACTAGAAACATGCAAAGGAATGCCTGAATAAACCTTTCCAGTGTTTTAAGGATGGCTTGCAACATAATTCAAGGGAGCAGTGTCAGTTCTATACCAGTTAAAAATCTGGCCAGACAGCTGAAATGAGTGGAAACCTTAAAGGCACAGAAAGCCTTCCTTGTCAGGATTCAGATCTGTGTAAGCCACAAGTGCTATCTGACTCTGAAGCACTGGTAATGGACTATAGATCCTGACCACATAGGAATAAGACACATTAGAGTGTGTCTACCAAAATCAATAACATGTATCCAATTTATTATTTTTCCCCCTACTGTTCTTAAGGCTATTGTATGTATATCATTAATCTAACAACAGAAAGGTATTTTAAATATTTTGATTGTGAGGTTCCTCCTGTTAATACTAGTTATGAAAATTAGATGTACATTGAGGCAAAAGGGAAAAAAGAGACTAGTGCTGCTAAAAAGGAGGCTTTATTTTTGGCAATAAAAATTTAAAGCCCCCCCTTCCTCCCTCCTAAACCCTCAGGTTGATTCATCTCTCATTCAAATTTAAAATACACTGAGAGGCTGCAACAAACCCACAGAAGATTGATATGCACTGCACTCCACACATCGTTTAGCTCTCTATTCTGAAGTCTGGCATGATGATGTTGGGTTTTGTGATATTATTATTTCAATATATAATAAACAGGGTCTGATATAAAAACAGTGCAATGCAAGTCCCCTTTAAAAAAAAAAAATACAAATTGTTACTATAGCGCTTTGAGAGAAAGGGAGCGAGAGATTCACAATGCAGGCTCAGAACTTGGCAACCTGTAAAAGTGCCCAGTCGAAAATTACTAACAGCTGGAGATGACAGTTGTTTTAACAGCTGAGCTGACAGGATTAATTTAAATGCACTGAAATCAAAAGTAGATAACACCTGTTTAGTCTTCCAGGGCCATTCAACAAGGTAGGCCAAAGGAAAAAACAGAGCCAGGGCTGTCTGTGTGAGCATGTGTGCATGCATGTACATATGTATGTACGTGCATGTGTGCATGCATGTGCATGCCTCCCCCTCCTTTTTTCTCTCTCCCTCCCTCCCTCCACGAAGGACAGAAGGACTTCAGAAAAGAATGACATACTTTTGAAGACTGGGTGTGCAGGGGAGATCAGGGGCTTGTCACACAATAACAGAGAGGCCAACCCCTGTCAGCTTGAAACATCTGGTTCCCATTGTGCCCACCCTCCTGCTCACCCTTCTTCCCCCTGCTCTTATCCGAGGTCTTTGACCCAAACCCAACAATGGATAAAGATCACCGGATTTTAAAGCTGCAGTTTCTCACTCCCGCATCCCAGCAATCCTCCTGGGTTAATTAATGCATTCTCTTTGAGCTCCGAGTCACTAAAGCTCCCACATGCTTCCTCCCACCCACCTCTTCCCCAAACTAAAAACAAAACAAAAAATTCCTCACCTTCTTGCCATGCCAAAGCTTGTAACTTGCATGTCCACAAAATAAATAAATAATTTCTACAAGACATATGAAGAAAAGCGTATGAAGTAGCAAGAAATCATTTAAGCGGCAGGCAAAGAGGGGATGATTTTATGTTTGCCTCTACGGTTATGATCATCTACTCCAGCGCATGTGCCAGGTGTCCTGCTCCATGAGGACTGGAAACCTGGAGGACCACAGCCTGATGTACTGGCACAGCCCTCTCTCCAGGCAAGAACACCAGGAGATTCAACAAGGAGAATTATCTAGTCTAGGAAAGGAGAATCTAGGAGTAGGTATGGAAAGCAAATCTCTTCCTAGTAGTACAACTACTGCACAAAGCTACAGAGCCAATTTTATGTTGCACAACAGCTCTACAGGCCCAACTATGCAGCTGCTCCACTTGCAGAAATTCCACTGAGGCAAAAGTGAGCTCTGCCTGTGAAGAAGCTACTGAAATCAGGCTGAAGGCTTCTAAACCCAACCTGCAATCTTGTTTCTGGTTAGAAAGACAAACAGGGCTGAGTTGTAACAGACACATATTTCTAGTCAGCTTGTTTCCTCAGACCTATGTCTAGTCCTTTCTTGTAAGAAAGACCACTGCCAGGCTGCATATCCCAAGCAGCAATTAAATTTTACCACTGCAAAGAAGTACACAGTTACTACCATCAATCAGGCTTTAAAAACACAGAACTTGGACACAGAGAATGAAGTTCATGTGGAAAATCTGTGGAAAAAGTACCCTGCAAAACAAAAAATGGAAAAAAATGTATTTTCTGACTCTGCTCTGTGTTTTCATCCACAGGACCGATCTTTCCTCCTTGTATTACTCCAGGGATGAAAAAAATAGCACTATAGTTGGTATGATGATGCTGTAGCTTTATGCTTCATACAAAAAAAGGCTGTGTTCAGATCTTCCTTCTTGTTCTACGACCCTTCAAGCAGGACTGAACTGATCACTTCAGCTAACTACAAGCCTATCCACCCCACTGTCATATCAATATCAAAGTATAGTTGGCACCTTCAGCTTTCAGAGCTGAAAAAAGAAAAAACGTGTTCCACAGAATGGTTCAGAAAATGTTTGATTCATTGATATCAAAAGTCAGGGAATCACAGATATTCCCAGTTACAGCATTAACACTTGCCAGAAAGAAAAAGAAAACCAACTACAGCAGCACTCTCTTTGCCACAAGTTTCAGTGTACTCAGCTTGTATTCTTTTTGCAGTTCCAGCTACTAAAGCTCCTACATGCTTCCTCCCACCTTCCTCTTCACCAAACAGCACGGAGCTTCATATAGGCTAATTCAAAGTGCCAAGAAAACCAGAACAATTCTTAACTGAACTGCATCTATATTTACTCATTTCAGAATCTCAAGTCCTGTTTTATCATTTCTTGCACAGGTAGAACTATTTGTGTAGACAAAAGTAAATATTAATGACAATTCTAACAGGAGAAAGAAAACCCAAAGACACCTCTCACACGTGTGGCCCTGTATGCAATGAGTTTAGGTAAAACCACAATCAGCACCGATTTACCTAAACAAGTTCAAATTAAGGTCTAAACTTGCCTTCACTTTGTTTAACAAGAAAATGCCAAGACACTTTAAAACTCAAGTCACGTGTACTTTTCTCTAGAGGGTATAGTTCAGATACTAAAATTAATTTTAATGAAGTTGTGGAATGTCTTTTGATGGACTGAGTTTTACTACCTCAATCTAGTGTTCATGTGAGGGGATGTGCTGCACTGCACTGTGTTGCCCATCTTGCCAGCATTGTATCCATGGCAGGAGAGCTATACTAAAAGACAGACACCAACACCAGTTCTCACCTGCTCCTGGGTAGGAAAGGGAAGAATTTCAGTCTAACGAAATATAAACCATTCTTACTTGATAAGGTATCGAACTTTTCCAACATAAGAACCTACAGATTCCCAATACATTACTAAAATATTGGGCTAATAGCAGAGGGCATTTTTCCCTGTTATTTTTCATGTCCACGAACCTCTGCATGTCTGGATTGTGGCCAAGTCTGGAAACAGAAGTGCCAAGGAACATGCGAGAGGCTGTTCTCCTGACAATTCCAATTTGGCTGGTTGCTGGAAGTGACAGAAATCCCTGGAGAAAACCAGCACTAATGATAGTTCACTGCCCAATATGCAGACACAAGATCCTTACTGTCTACCATAAAAAAAAAAAAAATCAGGAGATGTTTGAAAGATTCTCCAAAAATGGGAATAAAATTGAAACAACATGTATTTTAAAAAATAAAGAAATCTGCTACTCCTCACAAACACACACCAAATGAAGCAGCAGTGATATTTGTAGTAGCAGTAATAATGATGATGATGTCAGAGAGGCATGATAACCATTGGTTGTATTCATACTTCATTCTTACACATTTTTAAAATCTATCTGCACTTCTAAATCATTGATTTCCATTATTATTTACAGGAAAAAAAAATCTTGCTTTATCAAGGTTTGGTTTTTTTTTTTAAAGTTTTCAGTCTACTGGGCATGCGATGATAATTGCTGCTCTGTTCTGCTTAATGATAGAGTCCTTTCCCTGTACAAAATAAGAAGCAGTTTCTTCCCTGCTCTTTATTTCTTTACACAACGCAAAGGCTCAAAGAAGATAATTACAAACAATGCCTGAAGAATGGTTCAGTTAATGTTAATTTATACAACAAACTAATTACTACCAAATGGTAAAAAATCACATGTGGAAGTTCCTGTCTCCCACACACACAACTAAACCAGCAGCCATCTGTCTCAGCCTGGGAGCTCTCAGTGACAACTGAGGAAAGCAAGGCAAAGGATGAATCCAGATACACTGGCTGCTTCTTCTGACACACAATTATGGCATTTAAACACCAGGCTCTGTATGGTGATCTTAGCGGTGGCGTTTTTTATTTTTCCCTTTCATTTATAAAACAAACAAACAAAGTACTGGCATCTATAGATAGCTTTCTATTTAAATTTTATCCCAACCCCAAGAACTTAAGATAAGGTCTAAAATACCTTTCTCTATCAGCTATAATTCTTTCTCCAGCACTTCTTCACATTACTTTTCATAGTATTCCTAACAAACCACCTATCAGCAAGCATGAGGTGAGGCAGTCTTTGAGTTTGCTTACTGTATGTTTTAAAAACGTGCTTTTTTTGTTTCAACATTTTTTTTTCACAACCTGAGAAAGCAATTTTCTCCAAAACCTTGAAAAATCAAAGTCATTACAATTGTTAAACACTTTTATGGGATGCTCATTAAAAACTGACAGCGAGAAAATAGCTGGAGACAAACCCTGAAGCATTTGTTCAGTTTAAAGTCTCATTGAATTCAATGTAAGTGTTACTTTATTGAGGACTTCAATACCAGATCCTTTACATGGAAAGGACCTTGGTATTTTGACTGTTAATTATTCTCTGATTAGCTTGCATCTAGTGAAACAAACTAAACACAATATCATCCCCTAAAGTCTGTACAAAAAATCTCAACTCCAATATTCTTCTCTCCCTGTGAGATCAGAACTCCAACAGTCATCAAAGAAAGTGCTGTACATGAATAGGAGCAAAATATCAGAGTTTAGATTCACAGTACAGATTTCAGAGGAGAAGGTTTTTTCCCCTAACAATAAAATCTTACAAATCTTTCTATCTTCGAACATAAGGCAAAATTCTCATATTGCAGACTGGCCCCTATGCATCTTATATAGACTGCCCCCCCCCTTTATGTTTATATGGATCCCGCACCAGTGCTAAAGTGCAGCCTTACAACTTGATTAGAAAGAGACAAGCCAGGATAAGGTAAAGACTGAAGATCTTTTAGCAAAGACTAAATGTCTACGAACTTGCGTTTTTGAGTATTTATCTTTTTACAAAGAAAAAATGTTTCAGATGGCCTGAAATGATGACAGAAGAGGGACAAGTGTTACAGCAATATGAAACGAGGTCCCTGTAATCTTATATTCACAAAGTAGCAGTCATTATTTCTACATGGCAAGAACTGTATCTACAGTTTAAGTGGAGTAAACAAGAAGGGATCAGAAGAGAACCTACACAACCAAACAATAATGACTACCTATTCTTCATAATAAATAAAGAGAATTATGATAGATTAAAAAAAATATGGGGAAATGATCCTTGCATACAGCCAACAGCATAAAACTTCACATAATAAGATATATTCATTGAACTGAACAAGGAAGAAGCAATTTTCGTGTAGTTCAACCCTACTTTGCCTAATCTTTTTTTTTGCCATTAGGTGTCATCAAGAGCTGTTTTCTACGAAAGGAAACTTAGAATCCTTCATAAGAACTTCACTTTGTTTCACGATGCTTTCATTCCTTTTAGGTGCCAGTTACCAAAGATTAGCTACTGTTTAAGTCTGCATTCCTCTTTAAGAGGAAAGAGGGGAAGCGAAATCACAATCCCAGTACATCAAGAACTGGACTTTGCTGTAACAAGTGAACTTCGAGAGCTTTCAACAAGGAGTTGTGTGTGAAACAAACCACTGAGTGCCGTATCAGTGGGACAAAAAAAGGAAGAGCCATTCACTACAGCGTGCATTGCAGAAAAAACTGTATCTGAGGGGATGCTTTGGACATCTTGCAATCCTTAGGCTGTGACTGACGTCAGGCTCTTCCCTCCTCTTTCACCCCAAGTAGCCTCAAGCAGCTCTCACAGCCAAAAGTCTGCCTCTAATTTTAGTTCCTATTCCTGGCACATGTTGTGTCCTAGATCACTGAAAGCCTTGAATTAATACACTAAGACCCAGTATTAAGCTAAAGAACTGACAGCTTTATGGAAAGCATTCAGCCTGTGAGGAAAGCTACCGCAATAATGGACAATCCCAATGTCCTCTTCTACTAAGAACAAGTTTTTGCAAAAAAAAAAAAAGAAACTTATCAAACAAACAAATTCCCGGTAGTATTTTCCCTATCCCAAGATCAATAAGATTGCAGGTGTGCATCCTAAGGAAGAAGAGAAGATCTGAGAATACTACAGCACATCTCTTAACCCCCCTTGAAAAGCTATACTGAAAATATTAAAAAAAAGTCTCCCCATTTCATCATCCCACAATGGTGGCAGTTTATACAAATATGGAAAGTGTCTTAATTCCTCTCCCCTTGATGCTTTTTCACCTGTCTTTATGCCTACAGGGACCCATCTACTACAAGATCTGAAGCAGAGGAGTTAAAGAAATGGCCATACACTGCATCTCATTTGCCCCTGAAAATATTTAGAAATGTGGTGGCTGGTAGGTACAGTCTCATTCCTGGTGAACATTTACAATGTCCACTATAAGCAGGTCAACCACTAGCAACGACATGTGAGAAACAAAGGATGAAACAACTGGCAGCTGAAGTCTCTCGCACTCTAATGGCAGTTTCCTCCAAATTATATTTAAGGCATAAGGCCAGAAAAAAAAACAATAACCAACAAAAAAAGTTTACATTAGAAAAATCAGAAAAATATTGCAGTCTGGCAGTGTAAGAAAGCACCTCTAACCTCACTGCCTTTTTGTCTTCTGTGGGCCTCATTTAAAATACTGGTCATGCATATCCAATGAGTACTGTTTCCCTTTTCACTAACCAGTCTAGCAACAAAATACTAACAAAAATTATAATGTAATAACATGATCATCTCAAAAGGACTGTATTTTTTTATGCAGAAAGAACAGGTTACAGCCTAACCCCCTACACCATGTGTACTACTCATCTAATAATTTTATGGTTAGTTACAGAACGATTCCCAATGACAGCTCTTAATTCCTCTGAACTCAGATAGGATTGGCTTGGTCCAACTTGTAAAGGAAGAATGCATTTTGCCTGGATGTGCATCACATACTCCAAAGCTTCACAGGAGCTGTGAATCAATTAGATGACACAGCAAGAGGAAATGCATAAAAAAGACTTAAAATAAAATAATCTTCAGTGAAATGTCTCCATATTTAGTCAAACAGCATTGCTGATTAAGGCTGTACATGAGCTCAGTGTGGAATCTAGAATTGTTGCAGCTGAAAATCATTAGCGAAAGCCTGCTGTCCTCTAGTTTCATCTTCATATATTAATTTCACATAGGAGGAAAAGGAATTATTTGGAAATATGTTACTTTATTTAAGTCTAGTGTATAGACACCCCAGCAAAAATACATTAATGTACTTTACACTTTGTAAGAAGACAGTGATCTTACACGATTTGAGCAAATACGCAGTAACGACTACAGTTGAAGCCATTTTTCTGCTCAGTTGTTGAGCTTTTTGTGTTCCCCTTCCCCTCTGGTGCCTGACTCTGTGGGAGATAAGACGCTCAGTTACTGAAATGGGATATGTGTTGTGGGCAAAACAGAAAAGAGAAAAAAAGTTTAGCGAAAAAAAGACCAAGGATACATACAAAACTGAGAGTTTTTTTCTTCTTCCATGTAATTTTTGTTTCTTAACTATTTACCTTGAGATTGTATGGGCTAATCTACAGCACAAAACTAACGCAGCATTCCAAGCTGCACTGGAACAACAGGACACTTGGATAACCACTTCCAAGTCAGGAGAGACACTTTCCTTTCTGATAAAGTACTTAGACATCAGTTGTAACTTCAGGGGCATATAAATCTTTAGCCATGATCATTCTTGCTTGTTGGCAGAGCAATACAACAACTGGATTTGAGGGTTTTTTGGAGGTGGGAAGGAAAATTCCCCTTGGTCATACGGGTTGGGTCTTTGCAATTACACTTCCTAGACATTTAGAAAAGATTTATGAGTAATGTTCCACACACAACCAATTCCATGTATGGATGTAGCTGTCACCTCCCGTGCTTCTATCATATATTCAGATTCAAAAATTAAATTAATTATGGCTAAAAGGCTCAGATAAACAACTGAATTTTGTATCTTTCTTTGCATGTTGCGGTGTATGAACATGTGTCCTAAATTGCTCTTTTTCCCTGACAGGAAGTATCTGGCTCTCCATGACACACACTTGTAGCTCTCCTTCCTTGTGCTGTATGAACTAGTACTTCCTACACTCTCAAAAGGCAAGTCTGGGTGTTAATTAGTCATGCATTGTACTACCTAGATACAAGTATTTCACCATCAAGGAAATCTAAATTTGTAGCAATTAATGACTGCACAGACTTTGTTGTTGTTGTTGTTACGTTCAAGTTCACTTAATAATGCTCTTTCTAGGAACAGGCATAATCCCTGTGTATATAGGGATTAAAAAACCCCAATTCACGTTGCATTCTTAATAAATCCCATACTGGGTCAAATGTTGCCTTCTTAAAGCTCTTGACATGTTCAGCAAGGAGTTGTGAACTTACATCCAAGAGCAGAATATGGTCCACATTGTTCAGAAGTGTTTATTAACTCTCCCACACTCAGAAATAAATCAAGACGCAATTCCCCTCAAGCACAACGACCCATGGTTATATAATATAAATATAAACCATGCTGCTCACAACCAGGACACCAGGAATTCAACTTCAGTGGTATGGTTATCTCTTCCTCCCTTTGACTCCCACCAGTAAAAAGAAGAGGGTAGAAGGCAGGATGTGGCTTGCGCAGGACCGAAGGAGAATGCAAGCCAGCAGGAGCCACAAAAGGTGTGCTCATTCCCTCTTTTAAAAACATCAGAGTTGATATGTGCAGTGGTACATCTCATTCTCACTCTGTTTGCTTTGAAATGAATCTTTTTTCTACAAGTTGAATGTTCCTGCTTCCCAGCCCCCAACATCAATTCTTCCCTGCACAAATTTGGGAGCAACCACTCCTATTTACACTGTGTCGCAACCTCGTGTTGCCACCTGTCAATCAGAGCTCCATTTGTCTTCAGGAGCGTGAATAAAGAGGAAGGGGAAGGAAGAAAGCAAGAGGACCTCTGCATTGATAAAAAATGTTTGGGGCAGAAAGGAGGGGAGAGAAAGAGGGAGAGAGAGATGGAGATAGATTAGAGGGTAACAAAACTAGAGAGGAAGATAAACAGAGCCAAAAAGAAAAATGTCCTTTGTTCATTTAAATGGCTCTCTGCTCCCAAGCCCTCTGCATGACTAATGCCATGCTGTGGTGTGTAAACCTCTTGGGCACATAACACAAACAAAGCATAACTCGGCCTGAACAAACAAAGGCCTAAGCAACAGTGATTGAATTCATCTTAAAACAACAAATCAATTCTTCCCTATTAATGCCCTAAATACCAGCGTAGGAGCACTGTCCTGTTGTAATAAACAGCCATGTGTTCAATTACCGTCTGTTTTCCCAACTACTGCTCTCTTCAGTAATTACACCATGCAATGCATTCTACATTGACATTATATTAATGTGCTGGGAGGAGAGATCTTAAATACGAATTAAATCAAGGCTAAACATCCCAGAAAGCCTTACCAAGTTGAAAAAGTGCTAGCAGGGCATTCTTCAGCAGAAAGCACAGACTGATTTTTTCTCTTTATTCACGTTTTACTTTTATCCCCATGCTAAATAAATAAATTAAAACTCAAGCTTGATAGACATCTATTGCCCCAAAGACTGTTGTGGCAAACCTTTCATAAGCTCTCAAAATGTCCACTTCACCTGTAAAAGTCCGCTGCTCAGTAAGGAGCATTTCGTAAGTATCTGCTTATGTCAAATCAGCTAAACAGCTACAATAAAACTCCTTCAACAACAGACAGGTCACAACAAAGCGAGGCAAGAAAACCAAAGTAGAAAACTTTCTGGCCTGAGACAAATGCAGGAGAATAAAAGTTCAAGAAAAGATTTCTTACCCTTTTGCAGAACCGTCAAACAACTTCTATTGACTACTGAATAGCACACAGCAAACAGACCAAACAAAAGATATGATGAAAGACGTATTTACTTGTACAGGGTTCCTTCCCCCCACCTCAACCTTTCTTTCCATTTCATAAACACCCACACTGCACCGTTTGCTTTGTGTTGTTAAATAACCAATAGCAACCCAGATGAAATGGTGGAAGGGTTTCTATGATGCTGTCAAGCACCAGACAGATGCTTGGCAGTGTCAATATAGTTCTTTACATTTGGGTTGTGCCAAGGTTTGAAATGAAAAATACAGTAGGAATAATAATACTTTGAGAGAAGAGAGAGAAAGATGGCAACGAGTTAGTGCATGGACGTGCAATAAATTTTTAAACAAATGGAGTATCATCCTATCTGCTGGCTTGGGTATGCCAAATGTGTCTAACACTGGAAGTATGATAAACTTCCAAACTCTGTCTCAAAATAAAATGCCTCAGGTGCTGCAAAATTTTTGTGACTGAAGCTTGAGAAAACATAGAAATTTGCACATTTGGAGAAAAGAAAATTTTGAAAGCTTTTCTAACTAAAATATTATAGCTTACCCTCAAAACCACAGGGTGTAACATTCAGATACATTTAAGCATCTTTATAACAACTGCTCATTTGTCTTCCTGAGGTTATTAGACACAAAACCACCCCAGAAACCTTAACAGGTTTTGAAATTCATTTTCGTTTGAATAGTTTGATTTTTTTCATTTCAATTGCCAAACTAAGTCAGGGAAAAAGCTGTTTCCACCTGACCCAAAATGTTTTATCTAATCCTAATTGAAGTGTTTTCATTTCTCTTTCAGATTAATCATCTTAAACATCTAAAAACACAAAATATCCTTTCCAATGAAACATTTTGTCTAAAAATGTTGACCGTTCCAAATTTTCTACTACTTTTGGCTAAAATTAACTTGTTGAATTGCTAAATCGTATCAGTCCTTCATTTTTATTTAACAGGTTTTAGTGTTCCCCCCCAACTCTCCTTTACTCTGTTTTGAGAGCTTTTTGAATTTATACATTACAGTATAGACATCAAACACATATAGCAAGTTTTCTCCTGAGGCAACGTGGAAACCACAATACAATGCAACTATATGAGAAGAAAAGATGATGAAAAGAGCTCTGTCTTTTCTGTGCAGCTTATTTACAATGGTGAGATGTATATATTTGTGCAAAAATGGCAACGTTTAAACCACCTTAAAATATCAACATTAAACAAAAATGTAACTCTTAAATGTAAGCAACAGCTTCAAACTTAAGAGTGTTTTTACAAGGCTACTTCATTAGCTAAACAAGCAAGTGGGAGTTGCTGCAAATGTTGTTTCTTGCCATACTAGAGGCTTTCTCTTGCTTCTGGTAAACAGAAGACACAAGACAGCCTTGTGAATAGCTCATGGCACAGACTGAGATCTAAAGCTAATCAGACAGGATGATAGGTCATCTTAATCAACTTCAAAAAGCCAATCCACATGCTCATCCTAGCTCCCCTCCTTTCCTTCCCTGGTCGCTCTCTCACTCATTTGGCCATATTTTCCCCTTCCCCCGCCACTTGCTTCCCACAAATTGTGCTGTTACGAAAGAACGTGGGGAGCCCTTCAGGTCTCAGCATCCTGGGCGCAGGTGGTGGGGAAAACTTTGAAGTGAGCTCTCCACTAACTCTAGGGCTGGCTGTGCCTCTTCCATAAGCAGCTCTTATTAAAAAAAAGACCAAGTATCCACTAGAACAAAACCAAGCAGGCCTATTTAATTAGGGCAAATGCTTGATATTCACTTCTTCATGTTAAACCACACAGTCACACAAGCCTGGGAGGTCTGATTAATTTTAATATGCACGGCTGTGACAAGCGCCTCGGGGGTAAGAGAGAGGGAAAAAAAAATCCCACAAACCGTGCTAGCTCAACAAATAGGTTTCAGCTAAACGTTGTGTATGTTGCACAGATTAAGATGTTACTATTCAGCAAGGGCTTGAACCTTTAATATGAGGGACAAGAGGCCTGAGAAACAGGTGGCTCGCTCTTCACTCTTGAATAAATGACATCCCCAAAAGCTGTGGCACATAAGCATACATTAAGAGCTGGCACACTCCCTCATGTATATTTGTATATTATCAGTCTGGGTCAGAGGTCTCTCTAGCAGTGATCCAAGGACTGAAATGAAGCTCAGAAAGCTAACGGCTTTTCCAGAGCAGAGAGAATTTTCTTTTCTTTTCTTTTTTTTTTATTTTTTTGGAAAAAAAAAAAAGAGAGAGAGAAAAAAATGAAGGCAGACTTCAAATTCATCTATACTGGAATACACTGGGGACAACAGGAACATAAAAATGATCCAGGGCATGAAGTTTTGACCCAGGCCATCAAGTTTTGAAAACCCCTGTTGAAATCAATCACAGCTATTGAAGAGTCTGGGTACATGGGGAATTAGGGGCAGACAGGAGCCCAAATAATTATTTCAGTCTTGGTGAACCACTTATTTGCTGCACTGTAAACTACGGGAAGTGAGAGATCAAGCATTTTGCTTTGGCTGCTGCTTCCTGGAAGAAAATTTTAATTATTGAGATCCATCAGAGAAGGCTTTCATTCTAAAAGAGAGAGGGGGAGAAGAACTGCGTCTTTTCTCCAAAAGCACAAATTTCCTGAATCTCACTTGACCATAACGCCGTCTTCTATATTTAAGATGCTGCATCAGCACTCCAGATGCCTTTATCAAAAAAGAAAAGAAAAATTCAAAAGCTGCAAACCTTTGAGGATGTAAGCAAGAGAGACTTGGAAGGGAATCTAAGCAAATTTTGAAAACATCCACTGAAATAAAGTGTGACTATTCGGCTACACTATTAGGAAGAAAAACAAAAACTCAAGGTGACAAAATAATAAAGTTCATTCTGAGCAAGCAAGAGCTGGCAGGGCTTCAAACCAGGGTAACTCTCTTTTAGACCTAAAGAACTTGTTAATAAAGGTTTAAGCCACTGCAACATTTAGTAGTCCCACCCTTCACATAGACCTTTTTCATAAACTTCATCTTTTAATTTTTTTTAATTATTTCTTATTTTTATCAGCAGTATGTGAATGCACAATTCCATATGGCAGCGTCTTTGAAAGAAGTGCGTGGAAGTTTGTTGCTGGCTTACTCTACAAGAAAACACACATTTCCTGGTGACAGACTGCATAAATGAACATGGAACCACAAGGCACTTGAAGCATCCTTCCACTGCAGTAGAAGTGTATGAACAAAACTTAAAAGTACTCAACTGCAAAGTATCCTTATTTGTCCTTCAGTAGAACAGCATTACAAAGCCTCTTCAGCACACAGTTTGTCAAAGGGACAGCGAAGAACCAAATAAAAGAAATTCAAACCTCAGTCAATAAGAGTATCCTTAGGCTTTTCCTAAATCTGTTCACTTTATTTCTTCCTGTCTCATCAGATGTGATTTAAAAACAAGGGTCTGCATTTCAAAGGCCTCCCCTTTCTTGTGCCCATTAATGGTCTACTGTGGAGTTTATGGCTTAAGAAGAGGGAGACCTCTTGAATTCTTTACAAGATATGTTGATTAAAAGTTTGATAATATTAGCAGATATTCTGGGATCTTATTTCAACTAGAGAGCATGAATCCAACCTGGTTCTCTTTTATAGACTAGAGAACTGCTTAAACAACAGCCATTTAAATTACCACAAGAACAGGTGTTGTGATTTATAATGTAAACTTAAACATCAAACAAAAAAAGCCTTTGGAGAACATTCAGAAGACAAAAATCATGCCCGAGAGGCCTTTCTCATCCCTTTCTTTCCGACAAAGTAATTACTTACAGTATTGCAGCATACCATAATACATAAGGCTCTAGTACTCACATTGCCTGTTAAAGACTTGCAAACATATACTACCTGCTTTCTAATCGCGTGAAATTAATTACTCCTGCTCAGAAGATCTAAGGACAAGTAGATCGATATTTTGTAGTAGGAACAATATTAAACACTATATATACATAATTCTTGTGTGTGCATGTTTATATGCATATTTAGACATAAACATATAGAAAAAATACATGCACTTCATATATATCTGTGTACATGTATTTATACAAAATTGAAAGTATTCATTTAAACAGCAACCCAAATTGAGTTTCAGAGGTCAATATTACAGAATAATGAGACATGCAGACGAATGAGGGTACCCACATTGCACATGCTCACACACACAGTCTCTGTGGTCAGGCAGATGCTCCTATGACCCTTTATCCAGAATTCCTACAATTTCTGTACAATACTACAGATCTGGCCTCAAAAGGGACAGTACATAAGTTTGAAAGATAAACAGACAAACCTATTACTGCCAAACCTATACTGCCAAAATGGAAAAAAAAAAAAAGAAAAAGATTCATTCTTAATTAAAAGTTAAGAGATGCAAAGAGCTGGTGAGTACTCTGTTTTATTCTAAAAATAGGAGAGAATTTACTTGTTTGCTATTTTTTTCCAGAAGCCAAGCCATACATTTAGAAATGGCTACAACTGCTTTAAGTTGAGATTTAGATTTCCACAAGTACAAGCCATAAATTAAAATACAGCAATCCAATCCCATTAATAGTGCAAGAAAAAGCTAAGTGGCTGCTTTGGTCTTTGCTTTCATGAACTTGTGTCAAGCTCAGTGACTTCAAAGAGATTTCCATTTCATTTCTACAAATGAAGAGAACAGACAGACAGAGAGTCTCTGCCATCCTCTGATGCCTTAAGAAAACAAAAGAAAAACATGCCTGTATCTCATTCGCCTAATGATTTTAGCTGCAAAAGGAATCCCATGGTCGGCAGACGACCCTCAGGGCAAGGGCTTGAGGTCTGTCACAGTATATAAGGCTTCTCCAAACCCAGTCCATTATCTTCATTATTGTATACCAGGAATAAAAGGGGACTGACTCCCCTTCTGAAGTTCAAGTTAGAAAGGACAGAATGTTTCATGTAAAATAACATTGTGTGACTTCAGTAATAGGTTTATGCCTTTGGGGGCCTAATACTAAAGCTGCATGTAAGGATTTTCTGCAGAATTTGAGAGAAGAAAAATGAGCACTGTATTAGCAATGAGTTTTCCACAAGTTTTAGATTCACTGAAACACACTACGCCTCTGTATCAACATGACTCACTGTCAATCACATACTTTCATACACCAAGAGTAAAATGGCAAGTATGGGGGTTGGGGTAGGAGGAGAGCATGGAGTTTCAGAGCTAAGTACGGAAACCCTATGAAAATGAAACACATACACATACACAAGGAGGAAAAGAAAGTGACAACCTTTTGAGAGGTTCTCAGAATGAGCAGGTATCATGACTTCCTACATGAGACATTAATCAAGGACACATATACAACAAAACAACATGGCAACCATTTATATGAACAGCGGTGCTTTCCTTGTCATTGCACGTGTACATATATGTGCTTACATATATGTATACATACCTGTGTGTTTTCATGAACACTGAGCAGTATGTTTCATAACACTGTATAAATCCTTGTCCTTTACTGACAAAATTTACTTTGTATTAACTCTTACTCTCTAACAAACATAATTTAAGAAAACCGTTTACCTTGTATCAATAAAGTTTCTTAAAAACAGTCAGACCTGCTACAATATTTTGGACTATGTCACTTGTCCTCAAAACCCATTTAAGAAAAGTCCTTTTCCTGACCGATAGGAGGTCTGAATAGAGACCTGACCTGTCTACACTGCCTTTCTCTTTTTTCAGATTTTGAAGAAACCGACCATTTGAAAGAATGCTTTGAAATCACATTTCCCACAGTAATTCAGAAGACAATTTTAAACAATGAAAACAGAGCAAACACAGCCCATTGTGCAAATTAAATAATATATGAACTTTTGAGTAAAGAAATGGGAATCTGGCTCATATCTGGTCTGCGAAAGATTCACAGGAAATTGATTTAATTAAATCTCAGCTACTGGTGCAAATGTTTCCCTTTCTTACCCCCCAAAAATGAAGTATTGTATTATTGTTGACATACTACAGTAAAGCTTAAAGAAGACTCTTGGTCTTATCCTTCAAAGCTCCACAAACTAGTAAGACTAAACATACACAGTGATCATGCATTGCTGAACTACTACCTACATGTACTACCAAAGGTGTCCACTCATAACTTCTCTTATGGGGAAATTCATTTGACCTAGATAGGCAGAAAGAGTGGACTAACAAGAACATTATTAAGTCCAACTAGGGCAAGTGTAAGGTTTTTCATCTGGTAAAACATAATCCAGGAGGGCAGCACAGGATGGGAACTACCTGGCTGGGGAGCAGCTCTGTGGAAAGAGAGCTAGGGGCGCCGGTGGGCAACAAGCTCAGTATGTGGAAACAGCGTGCTGCTCTCTGTGGCAAAGAAAGCCAACAGGATGCCGGGTTGCATCAACAGGGGCATCACCAGCAGAGATAAAGAAGTCACCATTCCACACTACTCAGCACTTTTCAGGCCACATCTGGAATACTGCATTCAGTTTTTGCTCATGCTATATAAGAAAAGATTTAGACAGGTTGGAGAGGACCCAGAGAAGTGCCACGAAGATGATCAAAAGACTGCAAAGCCTGCCTTATGGAGAAAGACTGAGAGAACTGGGTTTGCTCAGCCTTGAGAAAAGACGGCTTAGGGAAGACCTTATCACCATGCTCTAGTATTTAAAGGGTGGGTAAAAAGAAAATGGAGACTCCCTTTTAATAAGCAATCACATGGAAAAGATGAGGGGTAACGGTAAAGTTACTCCTGGGGAGATTTCGATTGAACAAAAGAGAAAAACGTTTCACAAAGGGAACAATCAGCCATTGGAAGAATCTTGCCAGGGAAGTGGTGCATTGCCCAATATTGGACACTTATAAGATTCAGTTGCACAGGGTAGTGGGCCACCCAATTCAGACAGTACCTTTGCCAAGAAAGGTTGCATCTTTGAGATCCCTTCCAACCTGGTATTCTACGATTCTATGATTAATGTGCTAATTACCTGACTAGCAACCAATGATGACTGACAACTTTACTTCAGCACTGGGAAGAAGACATAACAATAAGTAGATTTTTCTGTTAGAGCTCAAACAGAAAAGACATTGCGCTTGCAGTAGAACACCTTTTAGGGAAAGAGATTCTTATATGCGGAGGATCTCTAAGAAGAGGTTTGCCATCTGCACCCAGAAATATAAAAAAATATAAAAACAATCATGTTGGCTGAAGGGAATGGGGAGGGAGATTTGTCAGAATGATGTATTTGTCCCTCACCATCTTTCAACGCTTTTATGCAAGTCCAATTTTCTTCCTAGCCAGCTCACCTCTCTGGCCTCTGTTTGTTTCATGTCCCATTTCCCATTCTCTTCTAACTTCTGAACTTTTGTTAGTTTGCTTTTAAGGAGAAAGAGGAAAAAATGCCCTCTTTCCTATTCATATATTTCTTGGATGGGGAGTAAGCAGAGACATGAATATGGCACCCTCATAATGATTTAACTAGGGCTTAATGAAATTTTCATCACAACCTGCTGTTCATTTTAATGGCCTTTGAAAGACAATAGAACAATGGCTAGAGGGAAGAAAAGATTTTCTGTTGCATGCATTTGCAAAGCCCAACATTCAGTTGCTCCCCCTCCTCTTTCTCCCAATCTCTTCACAAAGCTGTAGATCTTTTGTTTGTACTGTATATTTTCATTTTAGTAGAGCTGAGATAATGCACAGGCTCTGTAACCATTCTCTATCTGTGGCCTTTCCTTAATGGAGTCCGTGAAGGCTGTACAACCTCATACTCAACAGAGTATTTATACATTGTCATCCATCCCTGTTCTTTCCTCTGTCTAATATAAGAGTCTGGTCTCCTTCTCCCACATCACCCCACTCCAGATATAGGAAAAATCTTTCCCATTCAAAGCCACAAGGTAGGTCATGGCACTGACCACTAAGCCCATGCAAATGCAAAATGAAATGCTATATTATAGGTAATATTCAAAAAAAATGCTTAGACAAAGAATTTGTTTCCCAGCAGACCCTTAATGTGCACTCCAGTCAAGAAGACAAGACTAATTTAAACCCCTGTCATGCTCACGTATGTGATAGTGTGGCTGTGTTTGCATAAGTATTTTCATTCCAGTATGCAGGTTGTCCTAGCATTTTCTTGTATGTGCTGCAAATTTATGCTTCCACACTGAGGTGGGCTTCAAAGGCAATGCTTTTAAACATTTGAAATAGATTTCTACAACTGGATAGATGGGTATAAATGAAAATGAAGTCTTATTACTGTCCATTAGGGAATAAGGCTAAGAATGTTTACACAACATCAAGTGGCTCACGGTACCCTGGAAATCTAGCTGCAAATATGCATGCTGGATACCTATGGAGAACGTGGTGAGAACTTCATCTTCCAGTCAGGGGTTTGAATCTGCCCAAAGGCAGGCACTGAAAGTCTTACTTAAAGGAAAGCTGTACTGTGGCTTCTCAGAGGTGAGATGTTTGGTCTTAGCCTCAGCCCAGAGGGCACAAGTGGCATAGTCATCGACTGGACATACAGTCTTAAAAAGAAACTGAATCTCCAGAGATGATATCTATATGTCAAGTTTGCAACTTCCTGGCCAGACATAATGTACAGAAAACCTGCACTGTGTCTGTATGCATAGTACCTGCACTACAGCTAAGTAAATGATGACATGACAGGATGTGCCCCAGACAAAAGCTTTCATGAAGTCCATATTTAACTTCTTACCTTTCAAATAATGACATGTCTACCAGATAATTTCTCAAAAACATTGACATTGCTGACTACAATGCTTTTTGCTCTAGAAACGGGGAGGGAGGGGAGTAGTGCTGTAAATGACCCCCAGGCTATTAAAATTACAGCGCTCATTGTACCCATGTTGAGGAGGGCTGCTATGGCTATTGCAACTGCGAGTAAAAGACCGTTACATCAGACAAAGGCTCTTATTTGGGAAAAGCTAAAAATGTTAGCTATGATGGGATATTGCTGAAATTTATCTCTAATGTAGACAAGAAGTATGAGTTCTTTAGTTCAATTTTGCTAGCAAGAAAAAGCAAATGGAGCAGAAAATGGGAGGATTAAAAAGTATACGTATTCCAAAGAATCTGGAGAAAAGAAAACAAAATATAAAATTTTGGCCAGTTTCCCAGGCCTTACCTTCTGGCTCATTTTTGATGAGCTCTTCCATTTTTCTTTGCTTAAGGGTGTCTACAACATCCGCTAGGCTCCCTTTGCGCCTTTCAGGGGTTCCCAGGGCTGTGCTGGACAATGATTCTCCACTCTGACGCCCACCTTCTTCTGCCTTCAAGGGTGAGGTAGATGAGTTGTGCGGGGCAAATGAAGACATCACTTTATTGCCATCAACTTCCTGAAAGGGGAGAAAAGCAAGATGAAACATTTCTTTCTTTTCTTAAGGAAGAAAAAAATAAAGCTAGAAAGAAAGAACAATCCTTTGTTCTTTGAGTTCATCGCTGTTTCTTCTGTTGAAACCTTTAAAAAGGCATGCAATGCTTCAAAAACACCCAGAACAAAGCCTATCCATAAAGCATAAACCAAGATTAGAGCCAAAGTGAACAAAGATCAGCTTCCAAGAGAGAAACATAAGATACAGCTTTTCCCTAATTGAGAAGTGTCGTACTTATAGGTTTTCTAATAACAATGCTATTGATTGCCTTTAATTGTTTGTTCTTTTACAGGTTTCTTTCAACAATTTCTTCAATTTTTACAAGGACCATTAGCTTCCTAACTATATAACACATTTAATGCCTTGATGGCTAGTTGTTGTAAGAAATGAAATAGCAACCAAATATTAAATGCCCTTCATCACATGACTTATTTTAACTCATAGTGAAAGTAGTTCTCCCATCTATAAAGGATGAAGCAATTGTTTTGTGTCTCCCAATTCTCTTTCTATTCTCCTTTTCCACCTCTACATGACTTTCTTGTAGAGACAATGTTTTTCACAAAGGTGGTCCTAATGACTTTGACTGGCGGCACAATGGCAAAACTCTGTGACTTCCTGGAACATACACACAATCCTCGTCACGTAAGACTCTATAGAAGTCTACTCATTAATTTTAATGGAAACCAAAACTGGTTTCAGCATCTTCAAACTTGCCTTCATTAATGTGACAGCCTTCTCCCTCCATACCTCTTCCAACATAAAGCAATGCTCTCTGCATATATTCTTTTCTCCTTTTATGTTTCTTTTATACCCTACCCTTCTGTACACATCTTTGAAACCTTTTTTTTTTCCCTCACTGTTAACATATGTCATCTATACCTTGCAAAACTCAGGTCAACGTCTCCAAACAAAGCTTGCTGCAAACACGAGCTTTTATTTTGATCAGATTCTCCAGAGGTTTTGCTCCTTTTTCGTTATCCTATATTCTTACATTTTTGTATTCCAGATGTTTAATGATTCTTTCTGAAAAGATCACTGGACTGACTTGTGATCTGGGTTACAGACTTGGTTGAAAAATGCTTAGCAATTTGTAAATTGTTTTCATTTTATAGAGTGTGAAAGAGACACGTGCAGTTTTTAGTTATTTGTGTTATAATTTTGTTTTTCCTGAGTAATTTGTGTCTCCATTTGATAAACACCAATATTTCAGAAAAAAAGCATATTTTTGTAAATAGACCACAAACTGCTAAAATTTATCTCAATAAAATTTGAATCAAGCAACACAGAAGATAAGAAGTAGAGAATGTATTTGTTTTCACAGACTACTTAATTTTGGCAAAAGGATTACCTTTGGTTAAGAAAACTTTTAGTGCAAACAGTTTTGAGCAGCTTGAATGTGTTATACTAGTGAATAAATTCCCTAACAGAATCGGATTTAACTGAGATTACAATCTGGGCCATCATATGCCCCAAAAGCCAAACCCAGTGATGTTAATGAGAGACTTTCTACTGACGTCAATGAGCTCTTGACCAAGCCCTAAAAAATTTTCCGATTCTAGTCAACAGAAATGCTCCTTTTTTCCCCCTTGCAACTCCCTCCAGTTTTGTTCTGCACCTGGAAAATTACTAGTAGCTATCAGTGGATTTTAAAAATTATTTGGAGTGGAATCTAATTTTTTTCACATCTATAGAACTGAATAAACTGGTTTACAACACTTATCTAGATGAGCAAAATTGTTAAGTTCAGCATCAGTTCAGATTTTATCTAACATTCAAACCTATTATCACCAAGTGGCATTTTTTTTCCTACAGACAAGGCTAAAAAAAGGAAATATCTTGAAAGCTGAGCTCTTATCCACACTTCGAAGACAGATAAGCCAAATACTGCCCTTAGTTACAGTTCTTAAATCCATCTATGCCATCAATTATGTATAGGAACAGTATTGTTCCTAAGTTTACCAGGAATTAGTTTCTTGTTTTAATTCGAAAGTGAGCCCCAAAGACTCTCACTTCTGTTTCTGTGTGTCTCACACATTGGTCACAGGCACAAAGTACTTGCAACAGCTGCCTAAACCTCAGGAAACATCATTGCTGTTTCCTTGTACACTCTGGGTACATGCAAGCGTTCTTTTACATACAAATATATTTTGACTATAAAACAAGTTTGGCATAAGAAAAGAAGCATAAGAACACAAGGATTGAATGGTATGTAAGATAACACAAGGTGATCCTCAAAATTACAAAGTGCTTGGCATTTGAACCCCCAAGTATTTTAAAAACTACCAAAATTTCCCCGCCCTCTTTCTGGGGAAAAGGAAGTGTGAGGGGGAGAGGACAGGAGTGTAGTTTGTGGTTAAAGCATCGTGAAAAGACTCCAGATTGTCAATTATTTTTCCTTTTAAATGTTCTGTGCAACCATGGAAAAAGTCACTTTCGCTTCTGCACATCCATTTCCTACCTGTGAAACAGGCACAGTAGTAATTTTGTATATTTTAAAGGTCCTAGAATGATAAAATCCTTAATAAGACAGAGACTCCCTGATACTACAATGTTGGCTAAAAGCATTTATGTTGTATCAGAGTTAAGACAACTTCACAGCCAGACAAAAAAGGAAAGGGGAGGGTTCTTCTTAGATTTTTTTTAAAGATAAATTATATATTAAAACATACATCTAAGTAATCATTCCCAAAACAAAACGTTTCCTTAGACTGCTCTTGTTATGTGTGCATGTATGCAGTGTTTGCATCTCATATACATGGGCTATTTATACACTTGTGGGGCTTAAGATACACTCCACTTAATCAAAACACATATACAGTAGGGGAACAGCTGCAATCACATCTCAGTGGGCTAAATTATGGTACACCAGTGAATTATTCATTCAAAAAGATCTGTAGCAATCACACATTCATTGCGTGATTTGCAATCTAAGAGGAATCCTCTCCTTTCCGTACCAGCGGATGAGCGCACACATCAGCTACTGCTGTTGATGAGAGTTCTACATGTATCCCCTAGCACACCAGCTAGAGAATCTGCCTCGCCCACTTGTCCACGATCTTTTCATTCTGTCATTCAGAACAACAACCTGAAATGCTCAACTGTTATCTTGGCTTTTGCTTCAAATCTTTCTGGTTTTTTTTGTTCTTTCTCGTGTCATTATTGGAGAAAATGAAAAAGAACTTTCAATGGTCCTAGATTTTTACGTTAACCACGTAAAAAGAAAAGATACATTCCCATAAAATTCATGTCAATGGCTGAAGAAAGCTAAAAAACGTTTAGCAAAGAAACTCCTCTGACATTATGTATGAGAGTTTAACTATCCCCCTGAAAACACACAGATAAATCCTTAATGGCAAGAAAGATATGTCAACAACAGTTTAAAATTAATCCCCTGAGAAGGAAGTTCCCTCCCAACAAGTAAGATTTATCAGGTTTCTCTTTTTGAAAGGACAAATTCACATGGCTTCTTTTAGTTAACTGAGAAAAGCAACAGCGCTGTGAAGAGTAGTATTAAAGAACCCAAATATCTACTATTGACATTTAAAAAACGAAGTCTATCAAGCCACATGTAAGACATATCTCTCAGTCACCAAAACAGTAGAAAACCAGACACTCTTTTACAGGAGAATATTCTCTCTCAGCTACGTAACCATTTTACCTGTTCAAGTTTGATTACATTCCAGCCTCTGGCACTGTTAATCCTGGTAACAGTTTTATGCAGTTAGCAGCTGCTTCATGGATGGGGTTCTATTGTTCATTTGCATTGCGAATTGCTCTGCTAATGTGTGCTGGCACAACATTTCATCGAACTCCGAGCTAGGACTGTACTCACCAACACCTGATGCTGCAGCTTCTTCTTGCGTTCGCCACTTCGGAAAGGACCTACACAGATCCGGCTGAATCAAACATCCTAGGCACTTCCTCTCTACCACCACCAACACCACCAAAATAAAGGACCGCCCTACGTTTTGCGTCTTCTGCTTCTGTTCCAAGCTACAATCCACAGGAAGACTTGTTAATTTACAAGAAAATTGCCTACATAAGGCCAAACAGTTTTCCACCTATGGAGGAAATACCTCTTCCAAGGTTTAATGATAAAACAGGCTTCTGCCCTTTCAGGATGAGGTCAATAATCTTCCTTTGTTAATCTTGGGCAAGCTTTACTTAATCTAGCCCCCTTGTCACCTTTGTGATTGACAGGAAAAGTCATGTCACTGGACAATGGACTTATCCTTACTGAGCAATATCTTTTTTGAAGATTACACAATATTACCCTTGCTCTCATAAAAAGTGCAAACATCTTGCAGTTAAAAGAAACTATTCATTCCAACTGTATCTTTCAAATTGTGTCTGTTTCCAGGGTCCAACCAAGGCCTTATTTCAGTTCTATAAAGGACCAGCAAAATACTTCATGAAAAGAAACAGGTTGTACTTGGAGATTTCCAAAATGTCTCTCAGTGCTCTAAATAGAGCTCATCTTCTCCTGCCTCATATAGAGATGCACGTTATTCCTATCTGCAATTAAACTCAGACAGAAAACTCTGTTTCCGTGACATTAAAATTTTGTCCCAAACCAACTAATAATCGAAGCAGAAGAAAACTTAGTTCTAAGTCTGAAACTGTTAATTACCACCATATGGTATGCAAGGAGGCTTCATCTGCAGCAAAAAAAAATAAAAAATAAAAAAAAAATATGAGAAACAAGCTTCTGGCTTTGCAGCCCAAAACACCTGGGATAAAATACTCGTGTCTTTAAAATGCACATTGATATTGTCTGATTTTAAGAAGCCCACAATCCTAAAAGTCACCTAACAGGTTCTTTTTTCAAAGCTGGAATTTTGCCCATACTTTGCTCTTTTAGAATGTGTAACGAAGACGTGAAAGCAATTTTTTTTTTTCTCTGCTTTCTACATTAGGCATGTAGGCCTATCTATTTTATAGTCTCCATAGTGACCAGGAAGCTGGTAACAGTATGACATAAGACATAATCAGAAAACATAATATTTCACACTTCTGAAGACAACTGACTCCTAAGCAGATTAGTATGCTTTGCTATTTATTTTCATTTGTTTTACCTAATAAACTTTTAGGGAACTAATATCTATGTTTAAGTTTCAACACCATAGCTACTTCAAGTGAAAATCTGAAAGCTATAAAACCACTCCGAATGACCACAGGAGGTTCATCAGTGATTATAAGAAAAACAAACTTGACGTTTCCACTATTTTTAAGGCTCAGAAGAAATAAAAGATATACACAATATTCACAAACCTTTGCCTTAATTAATGTAATTAACTTACTTCAGGAGCTAAGTGCCACCAGCTTCTAAAAGGAATCATATCTTCAAACCACTTAAGCAATTTGGAAAAACCTCTTCTTCTACATTTTGTGTCATAGGGCCTATAGGGCAGATATTACCATAAACACATACAGTTTATGGTGGCTGTCAACCTGGCACCTTAAGGAAGTCAAAACACATATTCTTCAAGGCATCCTTGTGGACATGGTTCTTTTTGCACTTCAGAATTTCTTTGTGTTTATTTTATATTTCAAACAGATCTTTTGTCTATAAGTTTCCTTCATGGAGTAAAGTTGTTCTTCAGTGATGGAAAGGAATGATCCCAGGGAGATTTAAAAGAAAGAGAGGAGGATACAGTGAGAAAAAAAGGAGATAATGTAAAAGGGCACAGAGGGGGGGAAAAAAAGTGGAAGGGGATAAACCTACCATTACAAAATAAGAACTGACAAGAACACATTATCCAAGGACGGATAAAAAAGACATCAAAGGTTGTAACGTAAACAAACCTGGAAAGATGTACATCCACAGATTCTGCTTCTGCAATTAGATCCATGCAAACCAACAGCTATTCTTATAGCTATTCTTACTCTTTTCCTAGGACTGTGGTTTTAATAATGACAAAGAACTGAAATGTAACGGAGAGTGAAGAAGTTGATGAATAGATGTGAAGGGTCAGCTGAGGAGATCATCACAGCAGAGAATTAAGAATTTTATCTGAATTAGGTGGACTAAACACAGTAAATAGAAATGCATATGTTTTTCTTTTTACTACAGTCATACTATAGGCCAGCAAAATACACTCAAGGCAAATTTTTGTTTTGGCTTTACTAAGATGATGTATTCAGGACTCCATGATCCATATTCTGGAATAACTGCCAATTATTAGACTTACAGAAGCCTGACAGCTCTCCATCTATAATGAAATGTTCATACTTTGAATACTTTGGTTGGTATTGGATTTTTGGGGTTTTTTTTTCCAATCATTAATACCTCTTGTCCTTCAGGTTGTATTTATTTAACATTAAGTGATGTATATAACTAATAACCTCTTTTTGATGAAGCAGAGGATATACTGACAGAGATTTCAATGAGAAGACTAACAGGTATTTCCAGTGTTTGACTTCTGTGAACCTGGCTGAAAATGATTTGAAGTGCAAAAAGAAGACCATCTGCTCTATGAACACTGCTACATCAGACACTTCCCTTTCTTCTACCTCTTTCCTCCGCATGTAAAACTGAGACAATAACAAATATTTCCTACAGATTATGGCATTTTATATAATTGATGTAAAAAGCCTAGAGATTATTGGACAAAAGCCTCATAGCAGTTGTATTTTCATTTTTATTGATGCAATAAATACTCAGCTCTTACATTACTCTGTGGTGCACTACAGCCCAATCATCTGAAACAGGAAATTGGGAACTCTCTCATATATCAAGCACCACCCCACAATATCTGACAGCAGCACTGAAATGTACGTTGATTTTTTTCCAAATACCATGATAGTCAGCCGGCTGCCATAGCGGCATGAGCAAGAGAAAATTCCAAGCTTTTCCAGGGTTTGGAGATGAGCTGTAAGAAACTGTTGAGGTGTGTTCACACAAAAAGAATAACTTATAATCCTTTTTGCATTGGTTTCTAACTTTATCCTCTGTGATTTAAAGAACATAGGAGCAGATTTTTTTTAAGACTTAAAGTCTCTAAAGATCTAAGGACGTGCTAGTGGAATTTTTGAAAACACACAATAATATATATTCAGTTAATTCCCACCAATTTCATTATAGGTCCCTGAAAACAGAGTTTTAACAAGCACAGCATGACTGGCTAACTCTCTGTGCTTCTTGAACAGACCATTATCAGACTATCTACAGTACAGAGCACAATCTGATAACCAATGCTTTAAGACAAACATTTCTTCTCCTCTGACTATTCTGCATTCCAGCCCACCCCCAAACATACAGCACAAGTTTAGTATTTCTTACTACTTAGCCCTCATTTCTACTTGATTTACTACAAATAAAAATGATTATATGAGAACTGTGGCTCCATTTGCAGTTAAAAAAAAGTATGAGAATAAATTGTGAATGAAATTTTAGAACCTTTTTTATATTGGGTGTCTAACAGGGTTTTTAAAAAAATGTTTTCTTTTGTGCTGCAGATTTTGGGTTTATTTTTAACCCATCTCTTTCCCCCATTTCTTGCAATGAAGTGTTCCCCCACATGTAAAAGTAAATTGCAAATCTTTCTCGATAATAAAGATATTAAATATAGTAAAATAGTAACCAGTTTGTATGGGGCAAGTGTGGTTACTGACAGAATTCTTGACACTCATCCTTAGACCAGACCTCTTCTGCTGCTTCTTTCTCCATCAAAATTCAGTTTAAGAATGTAATTAGGATTACAACTATTTGCTCTCAAAATACTTAACAAACAAAACTGGCATTTGAGAACTCCTAATATGTTAGCTATAACCTGCAAAAACAAAGAACATGTTGTACTATAACAGCCTTGTTATCTTCATGCTAGTAATCTTCATGCTTAAAAATAATAAATAAAACTCTGCAAAAGCACTTTTAAGACTTTTATGATCTCTTCCCTGGGGGACTAAAGATCACCCTTAAGACCTTGCTAAACAAAAAGTAAGACTACTTATCAAAACAGCTCGGTAGTGTCTTCAGCATACGTTAAATCCTTCTAATAGTTTGGAAATCATGTGGCATAAAACGATTATCTTTGTGAAAACACAAGCTTACTAACCACACAGAACAACTCCGGTATTCTAAGTGTTATAAAACATATGTTGACTGTCAAAAACAGTTTCATCACCATGCTTTCTTACTATGAAACAAATCCATTGTCTGTGCTAACTCCTTGAAAGAATGGGAGAGGACAGTCTGAACAGGATTTAGTGATTCAACAAAAGGAATGCCAAAGGCTTGCAATGGCTCCAAGGCTGGTCCCAGCTACCAAGCTTTTGTATTACAATTCAATACAGTTTTCAGATGAGAATGAGATGTAAGATCATCTCCTCCGTTCTTCAGTAGCCTACAAAAAATTGGACGTAACAGACATACTTCACCTCATTACTTTGTCTGGATGGCTGAGATGAGGGTAAAGACAAGCCATGTATGATTTGTTCAAAACTGCATCCTGTGTGTTGAGGATGATTTGGAGGATATCTTGTCCAGAGAGAACAATCCTCCAGACTGGGGTACACGAGAAAATAAAATATCCTACCCCCGTAAGGGCCAAGGCTCATGTTCATACTTCTAATTCCCTCAAGGCAGTGTGATCATACCAAGTACTTAAAGAAGATACCTAAGCAAACGGCACACTCAGCCCTCTGGTGTGGTCCCAGTTTTTTCATTTGAGCTAGTAAAACATCTCAGACACACTCTGAGGTTTCCCATTCCCCCTACTAATACTCCACATAGTAAAAAAATAAAACCCTCATTGCCCTGAAACATTACCACATACTTGCTTCCTTTCAGTCCCAAACTCTTCTTATACAGCTTCTTCTACCAGTGCTCTGGACTACTCCTTTTCCATGTTAGAGCTTGTACCGTCCACATTTTTTGAACAGATAGCATATATTTACTTTGTTATTACTGGACCTTATTTAGCCTTTCCTCTTTCAGCATCCTCTCACAAATCCAACTCTGTAATCATTTGTTACTTGCATCTGAAATCCCTCCAGTTTGCTGACTTCTCTAACGTGGCCAGAATATAACACATTATTTCACATGTAATCTTAGCAGAGTTATGAGAAGAGGGACAATTACCTTCTTGTTACCGCCTTTTTTGCTGCCTTGCTGCATGACAAGCTCATATCTAATTTGTTTTAACACACCTAAATCTTTTTCAGCATTATTGTTTTCCAAGTGCCATACTCCCATTGATTATCTGAGTTTTGGATCACTTTATCCAGCTGTATCAGTTTGTAATTTTACATTTGATTATTTCCTGTCATGCAGTCTCCCCTTGATTCCTTTGATATTATGGTCCTATCCTCTCTGGCGCACCACTTGCAACTTTAATGAGTACATTGCAACTCACTTGTTCAAACTTCCCTAACAATGTATTTATTTCTCCTTGTTTTTAAAATGTTGCTACAGGCGCTCACTGTCCTATGAATCCTGTAACAAGAACTAGACAGCTTACACTAGGCAAAGGACTACCATAACCCAATTCCTTTCAGTCCATGTTTTTTTCCAACCATCTCAGACTAACTAACGCAAGACAGAGATGCTGCTACATAGCAAGGAAGCTCTGACAAGCCAGAGTAAGCAAAAAGGTACTATAAGGAGTGACACCTGAACAGAGTATGCTGCCCTAGGAATTTTATCCTCATTCCTACTGAAGGAATTCCTCTGACAATCTCTGCCATTTTCAAAGAAGGTACTCATCTTTTTTTGACATTCAGTACATCTGTCTCTTTGTACTAGTTAAACAAAATCAAACAACTTAAAGCATTACTGGTTTTCTTTTTTTTATAACTACAACCAGAAAATGTAGAATATCCAAACAAGATGCTTGAAACGTGATCTGAAGAAAGAACCTAGAAATGCATGCATACTTCTCAACTAAATTCCATGCAACTGCCAATATTCAACTCTTTTGGAATTATTTGTTCATTACACATTTGAAGATGTTAGCCCACACATTTAATACCAGGAATCTTGCACATCTACTACATGAAGGATAGGTATGTGGCTAAATCCACTACCCTTATAAAATAATCATGTTCTGCTTTATATATGTTGTATATTAATCATAAGCCTTCTCATTTCACACCTATTTATTTACTTTTACTATGTGTTTGCTCTCTTGCTTTTCAAAAGACTACAACTAGACTTACAGAATGTTAACTGTCATAATCATCCTTGCCTCCATAGAGATTAGTATCACTTTGGTTTTCTGAATGCAATCCTCTGGAACTTCTCATTTTCCAGAAGTGTCAGAAAACATTATTTTATTAAAATAGAACAGCTATATGAGAAATAGCTGCACTGCCTCCACTAGAGTCAACTGTAGCATAAGACATGACACCACATTTAGAATACGATTTTTTCAAAATTAATGTTATTGGTTCAGAAATATGTTTGTCTCATTCATTAATTTTTTAAATGCGTATCATCTAGCATGTGGGACTCATGGATCTGCTTTTATCTAAGTTTTTTCACCTGCTTTTTACAGACTTCACCAGTTACTTTCTGGTTACTACTTACTCTTACACTTCTTAAATAATGGCTACACAAACAATAATTTATAGGATTTTTCCAAGCAGTAACTGTTTTTGTTCTCTTTAACAGTTACTAAAAGACCTGTTTTCCCTCCAAAATTTCTTTCACCCGTTCTTTTCATTCTACCTTTTATAACTTGATTTTCCTTTTATCAATGACCATTCTACAATTTTAGTGTAGTAAGATTTGGTATAAAATTCTGGTATAAATCAAATTAATTTTCTCAACTTTGGAGGAAAGACTGCACAAGAAATAATAATGTTTATTAAAAAGGAAATATAAATATATATTCCGTGTTTATCAACACAGAATGAATACATTCACAGAAAATCAGTTCCACAGAAACTGTGTACAAAGTAGGACTCAATCTTATTTGGATCTCATGCACTTCAAACAGAGGATGGTGTTTGATCAGAAAATGCCAAATATATCAAAATAATTAATAAAAATTAATATGACAAAAGTCAATCCACATAACACTGATACATAGATGTAACATGTGTTAGAACTACTCAAAAATTTGCTAATTAACCCCTACAAAATCCATTTGTGATATTGCATATAGGGCAAACTAGGAAATGACATGAACTGACTTGCCAGGTTCCAAAGCAAGGTAATGGCAGATTACATTCGGCATACAAGAACCAATTCTCTGTTCACTCTTCCAGGTCTTAGTACATCTCAAATGGTAACATTATGTTCCGCTCAGAGGAGCAGCATGATATCATTTTATCATTTAAGTCCCATTCTAAAGCTCATTCAAGCAGAGTTTAAAAAAGATTTATAAAGCACACAGACCCCACGCACAGGAGCCAGTTTAGACTGTGGTTGAGTGATGCAAAAAAGCCAATAAATTCTGAACTATGACACATTCACAGTTGTTCTCACTCTGCAGATCATTCATTCTTTCTTCTGTTCCTTTAAACCACAGTCAGTAGCATACATTGCCTACTATGAGAAGACCTTTGTGATAAAATGATATCAAGGAATGTTGTGACACTCCTGATTAAGAAATACACAGTAAGCAAACTATACAGAAATGCTAATTTTCCTCTCCCTTTCCAATCACTTACCTAAATTATTCTGAGTAATACAAATTATCCTTATTAGCTTTAAGGCAGTTCATTCTTATTCTCTTACACCATTTTGTTAAAAGAAATCACATTTTCATTTAAATAATTTTAATAATTCAAAATAAATCAGCTGATTGTCTGCTATCTATTTTCCTTAACAATTAATTTTGTGCACCGTCGTATGCCATGTTCACAAACAAAGAAAAAAAACGCCAAAGAACATCTATTCTTATACAGTCATAGGCAACTATCTATCATCAGCAGAGGATGAATAACTTCTGCTGGAAATAGCCTTTCTTCTCCAAGCTCCTCTTTGAATCACTGATTTCTGAATATTCCCTGTAGCTTTCAGTCATCATGAAGTGATGCTGAAAAACCCACAGAATTGCCCAACCCTAACAAGACAGACACAATTTTCTCCACTTTAGCTGGAAAGAATGTAAGCCTACTTTGTGATGAGGAAGTATTGGTTGACTAACAGAGCACGGTTTTACAAAATCTGCCTTTTTCTGACCCTAAATTTATCAAGATTGAGTCTCAGGATGCGATCCAGCCAAGTATCGCTGTTCCTACCAGCACTGAGCTGATGTACAGAAGGCTTCTAACGAAAAGTTCTCTGTAATCCATTCATTATACTTAGCAACATCAAAGAGGGAAAAATAATTAAAAAGCTCCCATTGAGCACCAAGAGACCTTGAGCACAGACAAGAGTTGAACACAAAGACAGGGTTTTTGGTTATAAGAGTCATACACCTTCTTCAAATATACTTTTTTTAATTCTTATTAAAAAAAGAGTACAGTACACTTTGGAGAGTTTTCTTATTTTTCTTCCTTCAATTCTGGTATATGAGTGTCTACACTTAAGAGTATACCTATTTAAACATACTCAAAAGAGTTACATAAAATTTCTTGATTTAAGCTTTTCAATCTTCAGATGTACACACGTGTAGTGATTACATTATTTGAAAAAAAAATTATTCAATTATGTAAAGTAAGAGTTCAAATAACATGGGAATGGTATTATAAACAGGAACTACAGCAAGAGCTCGTTTTTACTGTACAAGGTACAAGCAGGCAAAAAGCTTATTTCTAGCATTTAAGACCAGTCCATCTGAAAGGCATCCAATCTTCCTTACAGCATTGTTGACAGTGTCGGAAGTTGCACTTACACATTTAGATAAAGCTTTTCTCAATTCCAACATGAATTGTATTTCTCTTATTCAAATATTACATAGTGTCTCATAACTTGACATTCAAAGAAACTTTTAGAAGTAGATGGCCAAAAGATGATGTCACAATGACACCATGTTGCAACGTCCGATATACCTGACCACCAAATGCTTTCTTGAGTAGTTAATGTAGTACACCATAGTCATGTTCAGGGTATTAATATTAGCAACAGTTATAACATGACCATTTTTTTTCTTTTATCAGTATTAACCAGTATTAATTGGGAAGCATGTTTGTGTTCTTCATAGAAATGAAAGGTACTTCTTTCCTTCCATCCATGTCTTATGTTAAAGAAAAATTTAAAATTTTGGAAGGAGATAGATACATAGTCTGTCAGCTGTCGTGTCTTTCAACCTGTTTTTACACAACTCTTCCATGACATCAGTTTCCCTTGATTACTTAGGAATCGGATTCTTAAAATAAGGAAGTCTTTACATTGTAGGTTCAAATATACCTCAAGCCTGTACAAATCAAGATACTGTTATCACACAAAGAGTTGGTAATGTGAAAAGATTAGATGATATACAAATCACAGGTACCCAAATCACCCAAGACATCATCTTCACGGGAGAAGAATAGGATTAAGAAGGCCAATAGAACAGAACAGGTATGCACAACTGTATTTTCAATGACTAAATGGAGAATTTCTGAGGACTGTCTAAACAACATCCTTTTGTAAACAAATTTCCATTAAGATATTACTTATAAGCCTAATTGTCCTGATACTTACTCTTCCCTAAAGAAGCTGGCCAGAAGAATGAATAATTAGCAAGAGTTTCAGAAGAACTCCATCTGCAAATTGCATTTACCTCCATAGGTTACTTTCAGTGAAAATGGGATCATTTGTTCAGAAGACTAAACTGTTCTGGAAATCTCACTTCCAAAACACATTTTATTTTAAGCTTTTGTGTGCAAGTTTATTAATTTCCATTGCAGCTATTATTCACTTAACTAAAAAGTGGAACATTCTTCCTTGGAGGTACAGAGTGAGTCGTGGTACCAGAGAGGTCAGCTTATGCTCAGTGTACACTTAATAAAATATGATCAGAATTAGCTATGAAAATTTCTCAGAAGAACGAGTAGTTTGCTATATGTTTTACCCTTTTGCTTAAGCACTGCTGAAAAGAAAAGAAACATTATTTTACAATATTCAGTGACGATACTAATGAAAATAAATGGGAAAATAGACAGTCACAAATATCTTTGGAAATTGCAAGCCATTCTTGTGACTGCAAGGGTTGCATTAACTTTAGACTGGCACAGATCAGTGTAAGTTCGCATGGAAGAATTTGTGTTCTGCTTCATCAAGAGATGAACCTCCAACAACGCATGGAAATAAACAGAACAGTGGCTTTAAAATGTCATCTTTATTCAACATATTTCCTCCTTGTTTATTTCCTAAGTCATAGCTATCTGCTTGCTTTATTGGCTACATTTTTTTAACAGCCATTAGTACTAAAGAGTCAATACAGCTACAAAAGAAGACACTGGACTCTGCTTTGCAGACATATCAACAAAATTGTCAGTTAAACACTATTTGCAAAATGTTTATTACTAGGGATGAGGAGAGGCAAAGAGGACACAGCTTTATTTTCAAACTCCAGGTTAAGTTAGCATTACAGGCAATTAATAAAATATCATATTTTTATGCAACTAAACTTAACCTCTAAAGCCACAGAAAGACAGAAAACATGGGACCCTTTAACGTCATTTTTACAGTCATTTATCTGACTATAACCACACTTTAAAGCATTAAGGTTAGCTGGTCATGAAGCATGAGCTACACTTCTGAGTAGCATGCGCCACATTTGACTTGAGAGTAAATAAGGGACTGACACTCCATTAACCTTCACAAGTACAATTATTTATCAAAACAGTTCAAAAGAGTACCCAACAGAGAACTGATAAATCTGGAAGTGAAAAACGAAACTGTAACAGAACAAACTGATCCTCTGCCAGTGATGAAGAGCTATTTCGTACCACGATTCCTGGGGCAAGTCCTCCTGTCAGATTTCTAACACAACTATCAATTTAAAAGGACTTAATTCACATTGGTTTTGACAAAACCTCAGAGCTTTTTTGTTCTTTTTTTATTTCCATCTTCTTTCTTGGAAATAATATATGCTAATATCCTAATATTTATAGGATATGCTAATATTTATAGGCATCTTAAAACACTTTCCTCAGAAACACACGCAGAAAACTCAGCAGAGTTGTGACATGTTTTTTCATATCTATTATTTTGTGCTTCAAGCTTCAGCACAAGTGCTGCACTTGTTCACAATATTCCTGTTTGGTGAGTTGACCATCATCCACCCACCACCATATAAACTTTATTTGTTTTATTACGGGACCTATGGTTGTCTATAACCATGTAGTCCTAATCACCTAAAACTTCTACAATATCCTAATGTTGCAAAATTCTCCCGAATTCCTCTCTGAAGCATGAGATTGAGCTGTTCATCGGTGACGGTCACCTGCCATCAATTACTTTGACGTTTGGACTGCAGTAGCACTCTGCACTTCCAAAAAAGGGGAACTTTCCTTAAAATCTTCTACCCAAAAGTGCCAGGAGGGAGAGTTGAAAGAAAACGGCTTCACTACATGAAGATACATTCGTGATCAACTGGAAATTTTACCCCATCACTGTCATCTCTTCTTGCACATTGGTTTTCCTTTAGCAGTAAAGCACACTCCTTTATTCCACTGTACCCTAGACTGATCTTCAGCATCTCTCTGACGTGCAGATGGTAAGAAATCACTAAGCATTTACCACTGGAGTTGTAGCTACCGCAGCAGAGCTCAAAAAAAAAGACATTGCTGTGCAGCAAACAGACTGAAAGTGTACACAGGACTTCAAATTATCCATCCTCTCTAGACCACTTAAAATGAACGCAAAGGCCTTTTGAGAATAAGGTACTTGACAAAAGCCTCCTTCTATTCTCTATCACAGCTTCAGCTGGATGGAGCAGCCCCAGTGTTCTTCCTAGTCTTTGCCCTCCCTTTATTTCACTGCTTTGTAAAAATGCATGAAGATTCATGAGCACAAACAGCTATGATTTCCAGATGGCTCATACATATACCTTCTTTCTGCTGGTCACAAGACACGAATCTCAAGATGTAAAAATAGAGAGACAAGGGAGAAAGACTCTCTTTAAGGGGAATGTGGGTTTTCTCTTATCAAGTAGCCCAAAACACAGTAAAAAGAGAATGCTGACTGATATCAAAGTCAATTTCTACTAAGTGTCTTCTAATAAAGTGGGAATATTGACTTGATAACTCCTTTTAACAGAGGATTTATTAAATCCATAAAACACAGAAAAGCACTATCCTCATTATATCAGTTACCTTATTCCAGCTTGTGCAAACAGTGGATTCCTAGATCATAAAAGGAAATCGATTTTGATTTTTAAATCTGTCACACACTTTACCATATAAGTATGAAAATAATTATGCTCAGAGGACTGAATACTTTTTAAACATGGCTCAGATAATTGAAATCATAAGGTCTGATGCTTATTTTCTTCCCCATTGACTTCCAGATCAAGTATCTTAAATTTAAAAATCTCTTCCCTGCTAACCCCTTGTCTTGGAAAGTCACTCTAGGACCTGAGACACAACATTTCTTCTTCCTCCTCCCTACCAAAAAAACCCTGTAGTGAGACATCACTGGTAATCCCTTTGATATGCAAGAGACACTATAATCCATTTTGCTATTCCGCAGCCATGCAGTCAAAGCTCTGCAAAGCAAAGCAGCCCCAAAATTTGTCTTCTGCCAGTGAAAGAAGCAAAAGCCAGTGGCACACAAAGCCTTCCTTCCATCAGAAAATTTAACCACAGCTAACTAAACAGATTAGTACCTGAGAATATTTAATTGCCAAGTTAATTGAACAAAACTATTCAGCACCGTTTATAAAACAATGACTGAGCCACCAGAGTTTTTCAGTAGTATCTCAGATGCACCTGCTGCAGACATCATTGGCATTAATGGAAAATCATCTGTTAAGCAGGAGACGTAGCTGTGAAAACGTGAATGTTTCCACTGCTACTAGTTTCCAGGAACCAAAATATGTTAGACACAAGAATTCCACATACCAAAAGACAAGATTGAGAAGAGGGGATGTGGTATCAGTCTTCAAATACAAAAACCATTTGCTGAATAGAGGAACTACATTTCTCTTGCTGCAGTGACTAAGACAAGGATTAATGAGCTAAAACCAAAGCAGAAAAGATTTGAGTTACACATTAGGAATAACTTTCTAATGGTAAAGAGAGCAATAACCTGGGACAGACAGACTGGTAGGCTGCAAGTCTTCTGCACTGAATAACTATAGAAAGTTAGACTACTATCTGATAGAAATTACCTTAGTACAGCTGATCCCTGGATTGAAACTAGGATTGGATGACCTCTCGCATTCTGTCTCAGCCCTACAATTCCATAAAGTGCAGGGCTCACATACACAGAGAAATAGATGGGCTCATTTGGTATGGGCTCTATCTATCTGTAAAGGACTTACTAAGCTGGATCGAGGTTTTTTGGTCGTGTTTGCTTTGGATTTTTTTTTTTTTCCCCAAATATATCAATAGGCTTGGGCCATTTTCCAAAGATGTGATTTGGTAAGTTTCAAGCCAAACCTCTCAAGCTTTACTCATGAGATAAGTGCTAAACAATGAGCCAGATTCATCAAGGCTTTATAGACTTACTTAAAAGAAAAAGAAACTGAATCAGCCAACTCATTTCAAGCCAAATCAGGCAGTTGAAAATCTATTCCTGAGATTTGGAAAATCTGTCTTTTTCAAAATTATTTTAAAAATATGTTTTGAGAGTCCCTCTTTTGCAAGGGCCTCAGGCAACTCTGTCAAGAATCTGGCTTTTTTTCCAGTCTGATTAGAAGCAGTATATTTCTCATGCCTACAGGAAATGGTTAAAGTAAGTGTGTTTGTATATACATATACACCTACGTATTTATACATATATACTTACATATATAAATAACATAAGGATTCAAGAATTTTCTGTCTACTGTTCGGTTATCAAAGCTATGGGTCTGCAAAAAGATTAATAACGAATTTGCTTCTTTACTAAAAGGAAAAGAAATCAATGGTAGTGCTGGACACCAATGTACTCTATTAATGTAAAAAGCTAAAAACCTGCTCTCAGGCAGGTTTATGAGACCTAGCTCATAAAATCCACAATACTTCTTATACTGCCCCTTAGAGTACTTCCTAGGGGAAGGTTAATTCCCATGTTTCTTCAGCTTTTGGTATCTCTACAAGAAGAACAATAATACCTGGGCCAAATGAGCTAATTTTTGTGTATACCCTACAGAAATCATAGCAGAATCAGTGTGTTTCAAACAAAACATTGAATAACTATTACTAGGAGAGAGGGGGACATAGGCCTGGTATTATCCAACCAGGATGGGCCATGGTGTAAACTGTGAATGGGAGGAAGCACATACTGCCTAGCACTGTACATCAATGCTGTTTCTAGCATCCCACATGTGACTCTTGAGCCAGAGAAAACCTGTGCCGAAAATGCTGTGCCTGGAAAAACGCTGTGGTGGGAATTTCTCGATTTCCTTGCAGAAGCACAGAGGAGGCCTCCACAATGTTCTTCCACACATCTTGTAAATTCTCTAGTAAATTCAACTTCAGGTGCTGAAAGTGGTTGGTGTGATAGTGATGAGCACAGACTTAGCCCTGCAGACCATTAGGTGGCTGCTCTTCTAGCACAATATCCAGCATTTACTGAAAATGTATATTTCAAAGCAACGAGAAAAGGTTCAAAACTCTGCAATGTTTTCTTCTTCTGTTTCATTCTTTTCAAGGGAACTATTTCTTCCAAGAATATGGAAAGACCATGTGACTTTGAACTGGAAAACCTGAAAGATCAGTAAGCCTACCTGCTAATGAGCAACTTGCTATTGAAATGAGCTCGTTAGCTTTCATTTTTACTGGCTGCTGATCGATTCATGAACCACTTACATAGCCTCTGTAAGCTGTACATTAATTACCAAATGCATTGATTTCTAAAAATAATAAATCAGGAAGTCAGCCCTTTCCATATCTCTAGTGTAAGTGCTTAGCTCAATGGCCTTCAAAATTCATCCAAAGAAAAAAATGATAACATCAGTGCTCACAGATACATTGTATCTCAAATGGTAAATATTCTACTGCAAAAATAAGCTTTGCTGGCATCTCAGAGAAGTGAGTAAAAGCCTGCATCTGAAAATGTTACATACAAAATGTACAATACAAAATGCACAGAATTTTGCATGAATCTGTGTAGGTGGCAGCTCAAGAAATTCACAGTAAGGAACAATTGCTACAGTAAGGAAAAAAAAAATCAGGCTAGATGATCTTAAAATCCTTTTCCATCTCACTACATTTCCATAACCTTCTTCATATGACAGAAGTAGTGGAAGTCCTACGGCATCCCGGAGTCAGTGCTCTAGTCAACTGATAACATCAACAACATAGGAACAGAACCTGCTAAAGACTAAAAGATTCAGCAAAGAAAGAGGTAGGAGAGGACTCCTTCACCCAAACATGCAGCCATAATGTTACCATTTTCAGCACAAGTGGCTACCTCTACTGCCAGGCTGGCCAAATGGACTTCACCTGGCTTCTCAACTGCTTATAAAAAAATACAGCAAAAATTAGTCTTTTGGACATGTATGCTTGCAAATTTCAAATCACTTCATAACACTGATTTGCAATAATTTGCCTCAGGTCATGCAGGCCTTGATCCAAAGCCTATTAAAGACAAAACAGTCTTTATATTGGCTTCAAAGAGCTTTAGATCGGACTCTCAATAAATCACTGCACAGAAACAGAAAAAACAGGAACAGAAAACCCGGTCTAAGTGAGAGATGTCATTCCCTCCTTCACTGCCTCGGTTTACTGAAAAAGACAAGAACATGAGGCTTATTTTTCCCATTCTTCTGTATGACACCAACAGCTCAAAGAAAGGGCTACATTCCTTTTCCCACTTAGCTGTATTTCTAGGATCATTATTTAATTCTAAAAATCCTCTGATACAATCTAACACAAAAGCCCAACTACATTTCAGTGGTAGCTTCATCACCTTGACCCTAAGTAATACCAGCACGAGAGCAGCTCACTGTACCAGCAGTGCCACTGGAGAGAGATATGTCAATGTGTGCCAGCTGAGGATGGTGCCAGAAGAGCTGGATAGCACGCTTGCTCCTGAATAACAGTAAGCTTAGGACTAAATGCAGTAACAATAAGGAGTTAAAATGTGCAGACCAGAGAACACTGCTTAATCCCAGTTTACTGAAAGGACATGTCATTTTTAGAAAGTTGTCCAAACAACTGTCTTAATATTCTACACCAAAGTGGCTATTAATCAAACAACAAAGGCCCAATTAACACATAGCTGTTGTCACCTTGATGTTAAAAGCTTCTCCCTTCCCCTCTGCTTTCTTTCTTTTTTTCTTTAATGTTACAACCTAACCCAAAAATGCCTAAGGGCCCTACAGGGAAAAAAAAAGACAAGATAGAGAGAGGGAGGGAGGGGGAGAGGGAGAGAAAGTGGGGAGGGGAGAAAGAGAGAGAGAGAGAGAGAGAGAGTCTTAAATACCATCTCTCCTCTAGGCAGCAATTTCCACAGATGAAGAGGTCACCACTGTTTAACAGTGTGCTGCCACGTTAATTTAGTATGACAAGATAAAGCAGTAATCTCTGCTCGAAGAGGCTGTAAACCGCCTGCTATCCAGGGACATGCTCGAGTCGATTTGCACTGTATATCACTTTATACAATTGCCGTGACAAAGCCCCCTGAGTTCCCTCATGTAAATCTCTCTCTCTCCCCCTCTCAACTTCCCTGCCAGTCAGACAGCATCGGATCTGCGGTAAGCTATGCAAACTTCATGTTTTATGCATGCCAATGGACCCAAAGCCCGCCCCCCCCCCCCAAGAGAAGATGTTTAGGACTTTGATAATCCATTGATCCCACTTCCATATCGGCTTGTATTTTTCAATCTGTCGTGTTAAGTTGTCAGAGAGGGCGATTAAACCGATGTTTCATGTTCCGAGATTTGCGTTCCTGGGAATGATAGTTTTCAAAGCCTTTCTTGCTAGGTTCTGCTTAAAGATTATCCCTAAGAAAGCTGATGTGAATATTATTACTGGCATAAACCTGGTAATAAAACCATAAAGTGTTTTAGGTAAAGACATTTTAGAGATATTCAGGGTTATAAACATAAGAGTTTAAAGCTGGATAGAATTTGGAGTGCTTAAAAAAAAAAAAAAGAAAGGAAAAAAAACTCTCTGTCAGGCCACGGAGTTTTCTCAGCATGAAGCAAAACAACGTATGTAAAAGGAAAAAGGGAACTCATATGTCTATGTAAAATAAATACAATTACAGAATCACAGAAGAGGACAGAGAACATTGACCTGTGTAGTTAGACGGGAATGAAAAGAAGACAGAGCATGTTGTAGTAGTGGTCATGATACCGCCTTGAATAAAATGCGGTGACAGCTATTTTGAGGAAACAGCTAGGAAAGTTGCCTGTATCTCCAATAGCCTGCACAGCTGAAAACATGGTCTTTTTGTTGGGAAAATAGGGTGATCTTTTTGCAATATGTTGCAACTCTCATATGCCATACTGCATCTCTAGAACATGCAAGTTTTAAATTATGTCTCCTCTCTATTTCACATTCAATTTGTGTCGTTTTCCTATGGCCTGCAGGCATGATACAAGCCATAGCACACAATATACCAAATACGGTGCCAAAATGTGAAACAGTGCACATGTATATATACCCACTTTCTGGATTAAACATAGATGAGGACATAAATAGAATTAAAACAAGCATAGCAGACAGGTTTTGTCAGAACAAGACTGGAACTTAAGCACAGTTTCTTAACTAATACTTATCTTCTAAACCTATGTACAGCATTTGGACTTGCCAGTACTACTATAAAAATGACCAAACAAGACTAAATCAAATCTTTCAGACACAACAGGTCACATACACTGTGTTCTCTTTAATTAATTAATTACATTTAATAATAAAATTGACATTCGTTGCTGCTGACAGCAAGAAGGACAACGCTTTATTAAGGGCAATAGTTTCTAATAATAATTGACAAATAATTCCCTACATTTAAAATAGAGCAAACCATCGGAATCAATGCATTTTTCAATATCAAAAGAATATTCTGAAAATAGCCTTTTAAAAGCATGTTGGATTGCTTCTGTCCTCTGATTCATGTTGTTAACCAACACATTTCAAATCGTACACGTAAGTGTAAAATTTATTATCTGTACTTAGCATTGCAGGCTGGATACACAACAAATCATTTTCTACTAGGGAATAACCAATTCTTAAAACCTCTCTTCTTAAAAAAGAAGTCTGCTGGAATATTCGCACATACACCAAAAAGAAAGATCAAACTGAATATGGTTACTTCTACAAAAATACAAGGGAATATTTGTACAGGAATGTGTGTTATTTCTTTAACTCCAGCTTGTACTGTGAATGGCATTACTCTCACCTAATTTTAGCCCCAAATTAGACATCTAGTCTAAACTAGTCATCAAGGATCCCTCTATAGTCAATAGACAAGCACTTTCAGAGGGCAATTCATCTTTCTTGTCTTACATGCTTATTTTAAGATCGGAAAGGTTGTTCTGGGAGGGTGGTTATCTTTTCCCATAAACTGTGAAGAGAGTCCAGACACCTAAGTTTTATGTGGCTAAACTTTGGTGAACCGAACTCAAATCCCACTGTTTGGCATTCAAGAATCTGCATCAGTATGGCAGCGCCAATAGACAACAGACCATCACGGATGAAGGGCAAGTATAATTTATATTGTACTAGCATATAAATAAAGCACAGAAAAGTGAATTGTGAGTGATAAATCAACAACTAGGAAGCTGGGTTACAGTCTAATTTCATCTAGTAAACTGAAAATTTGCCATTTTTGTTAATACATATCAAATCACAAGTACAGGTCCAACAATTGTTTACATATCAAATTACAAGTCCAACAACTGTTTGTGCTATTCTAAAGAGCAAAATAAAGATACAAGTTCTATGCATAAATTAGGATCTCAGTCAAATTAGTTTATCCACATGCAAAACTAGGGAATTCACTGTGGCCATGTGTCAATAAATTACCCAATACTAATGTTGACAGCTTCAAAATTAAAGCTATGTTCTCTGCCCAAAAGCTAAGTTTACACGGGGCACAAGCAAACAGGGAAAGTACATCATCTACCACAGTTGTATTCTTTACAGAGCTGAATCGCTCTATTTTCAATTCTGCTTCCAGATATATAAAATCGTGAAAACTGTTTTCCAACAGAATTTATCAAATTGGTTTAAAAGTAATTTAAAGAGGACTTATACCCACGTAACTATTGCCAATGAACAATCTGCTCCCCCTCACACTCTATGTGCATTAGACACATTAGTGTTAAGACAATAAAAAAATAAGAATAATTTTTAAAAGGTAGTTGTAGATTTTATAAGAGTAAAGAATATACCATGGACTCACACTAACATCAGCCAGACACAGGATACAAACTCAAATAAGTTCAGTGTTTTGAGCTCTGAGATGCAGAACGTTGTACACCCCCAACAGACCCTAAGCACTACATAGCAAATACTTATTTACAAAAAAGCAAATTCTCTGGCCAGGCAATTACCTCTCACTCAAGGGTATTTTCGTTGAAGCTATCTAGCTACTGATTTCTAAACTATAGGGATCAACAGCTGATTTTATCACCTCAAGCTCCAGTTGTAACCTACAAAGAAAAAAAGGCACTTCTAAGGTGCGATTTCTCTGACCTACTTAGAAGCTATGTTAGGACAAAAAGAATCACACACTGCTATTCCCTATTTACTTCCATTAACCATAAAGTTAAATCTAAAGTTATTAGCTTACCTCTGGACATACACTTCGTAAACATTTAGTCTGTCCAGTTCACCCTTGAAATCCCACCACAAAAGTGACATGATAATTGACATGATATCACATTATGTGTTAGTGACCATGTTTATAACTTCCTATATAAGAGAAAGTAAAAATGTTTTTACTGTTCCAACAGACTTATAAATCAACAAAAATTTACTATCCAGACTACTGTCACATACTATAAAAAACATGAATGATTTAACTGAAAATCAGACAAGAAACGAACTCTCTCCTACAGTCCTAAATCCACTAAGCTCTGCATTTCTACATGGTCATTTTCTGAAGACATACAGATTCTAGGCAGCTAGATGCTAACCTCAGCAAACACAATTGCCTTTGGACACAGATGGATCCAAACCTGAGCAACATTCCTGATTACCTGAGAAAGAGGGAAGTTTTACTTACAGTTTCAGAGATGAAACATACACTTTAAATTCAATTCAGAAATCAACGTAGAGGAGAGTCTTAAGCACAGATATTTTGTATAATTTCTGGCTAGCAATATTAATAAGCAATGCAAGATTCCACTTCTGACACGACTTACTATATAGATACACATACAATTTACCGCAGTAATTCAGACTTCAGAGGTCAGAAGGATTTTACCTTCTGCTATAATATTTCTTATTTTGTGTCATCAAACTCCAATGCTACAAAAAGCTACATGCAGAAGGAGTTATAGTCAGTGACCTCTCTATCCCTCCCTCTTGCTACCATCAGCATTAGGTTCCAATCAACCAGATTATTTTCAGGAACAGGGTCATAAGCTAAGCATTCTGGGGCAGGAATGTTTCTTTTTTCTGTCTCTATAAAAATAAATCATGCTCTTTGTACAACATAAATAAAGATAATAACAGTCTGATGTTGGATTTTATTGGTATATGTTTTGGACAATCTATATAATTTGCCTGTTGCCTGTACAAACTACAAAAAGTTAATCTTTGTAGCCCTTTTTGTCTTTGGGGCGGGTTCAGTTTTAAAAGCATTAAAAAAGGATGCTGAAGTGGACTATCTCCATGCATAACAGCAGCCTTGTTTATGCTGCTATGGCAAAAACTGTCCTTAGTTAAACAAGGCACAAACTCCCCTTAGTTATGTCCACCGGTTTATCTAGCAACACTAAATTCACATGATTCGTTTGGTCTACTCCTTTGCAAAGAGCAAAAATGCCTCATCTGGTCAGATAACTGCACCTAAACTGGAAAAAGGAACACAGAATTTAACAGCATTAAAGACAATTTGGAAATGAAGCTGGCCAATCCATTCAGGCAAGCTTGCTACCCTAGACATAATAGACTCTTTTCACTTAAAGTTTGTTTCCTCCATTTAATTTCTTGAAACACTTTGGAACATTGCTTGGTTCAGAAACATTGCCAGCATGTCAATCTTCTCCCTTAGAGAGGCTTCTTCTGCACATGCCTTAGGAGTTAACCCACCTATGTTAGATGTCCATGCTTAAGCAAACACATATTGAAATCTGTAGTCTGTTTTACCACAGGTCCTTCTCCAGCCACAAATCTCCAGAGAAAATTAATAAACCCCTTTATTACATTGGAGAAGGTGGTGATATTTCACTGATATACTCAAGACAAGAGGAAGTAGTTAGCTCCATGAAATAAAAAACTGGATGACATGACACTTTGTATGCTAGGAACTGCCTGAAGACACATTTTCATTACCACTCCAACCATCATTACTTTTGGTGAATCTGCAAAAGCACTAGCAGTGGCAAGAAAAAATAGTGAAAAGAAGCTGGCCGAGGTGCAGCCGAATCTAACTTTAGTTTGAATAACCTGAGGAAGCGTACTTAAAGACACAAGGCAAAAAACATGACAGAGTATTTTATGCAGCCATTAAAAGGGCAGAAAAGAAAGAAACATTTGAAATTGTTTCTGCAATGGGTAACATCCTAACTACAGACACAAACATTTGTTAGCGAGAGAAAAGACTGTAAAACATGACTGTGAGTACTGAATGTAGCAGAAGGTTCTGGCACTTTTAGGAGCCAGAGCTGATAATCACAGAGATTCCTTGCAACCCTGAAATTCAAGAAACCATGACCAATACTTCACAATGCATTTCAGTTCTGGCATATCGCTACTGAAAGTAAAGCTGCATATCAAAACCTAACCATACTCTACTTTATCGACATTCTGTCCAAGCAAATAGCACAATACTTTCTTTTACTGTGCAATGTCTTCATATGAGCTATTTACTGAAAGGCTTTAGAATGGATTAAATAATAAAAATCACTACATTAAATATGACTACAAGCAGCAGAAGAAAATGGGCAAGGCAGGAAAAGTTATTCAGAGGACAACTGCAAGCAGACAGAAAGTGATAGAGTATTATCGTTCTTATAAAGTTGGAAATAAAGAGAATTCTCATCTGCACTGAGAAGAAAGGTAGAAAGCCACACTAGCCTCTCGGAGGAAGTAGCGTGGATAGGAAAAGCGTATGCAGCAGAGGGAGACTATGTAGGGAAAACGTTCTGAAAGTTCTGAAATGAATGGACTACTATTGAAGCAAGAGTCAAGGTGGTGTGCAAAAGTAGAAGTTTGCACTACACAGGGTGAAAAATATAAACAACTTTGATTCCCACATGCCTTGCCTTGAGGCATGTGTGAGATGAGTGTATTAAAGTCTGGTATGCTGTACTCTATTCTGATAGTAGTTACACTGTCAGCCAAAGGCCACAAACTTCTTAGCAATGCAGAAACTTGGCCAAAGGAGATAACCTCATTGGTTAAAAGAGAAAGCACAGAAACTTTTACTGCTGTCTTCTCTTTCGAGAACCATGGAGAATTGGGTTTTTAATTGGCAGCAGAGTTGCTGTTTCACTACAATACCATAAAGACTCATAATGAAAGAAGAAAAGGCAGCATTTCAGAAAAATGTGGGCAGAGTACCACAGATGATGGACCTGGACTGGAGAAACTACAGCTACTGTTTGAGCTCTGGTACGATAGAGATACCACAGATACTACCTAGGTTATGCCACTGCTAGAAATTGACAGCTGAAAGCAAAAACTGTATCAAGAAATAGGAACACTTAATGTAGTCTCTTCACATTGTCACTATAAGCCAATCTTGCAATCTTGCAGTCCTGCTCGGGCTTTCTCCATACCCTAGTCTTCATCTTCATCAGTGCTCCTCAAATTGGTAGCTTCAAAATTTTCTTCCAAATCTTTGGTATTACCACCTATCTCCCTCTGGAAGATATTGTCCCAGTCTTCTGGGTATTGGCTGAAATGTACTTACCGCTGCAGGCACTTCCAATCCATGAAAGCTGCATGCACCACTAGGCTGACCCACCACAGATGACTCCAATGCACTATTTCCAGTAAAAACATTCAATTCTCAGTGAAATTACCTAGCCCATCTCAGTAAAAGTGCGTAATCCCAAACTGAGCTACTTACTGAATGCAGTCTGGATTGAGATGTTAATTTAGAATGAAACAACTGTGCCCACTGTGGATGTTCTAGGGCAGATTACTTTGCTTTGAAAGATAACCATGTTCTGGGTTTTTTGTTGGTTTTGTCAGTTTTTGTTTTGGTTTTTTTAAGGCTTATGTATTTTTTCTCATAGTGCACTTAAAAGTTCTTCTCTCTTTATCATAACCCAGACCATGTGGTTCAAATATTACCACTGACTGTGGGTTTTGTGGTTTTACCTATCTTTTTTCCTGCGGAACTTTTCAGCTATTCACTTGCATTAGATATTAATAGTATTTATCCAAGAAGCTTAAATGAAGATATTTTCCAGTGTGAAGTCAATGAATTTATTCCTAGGCATATAATCACTTGCAAACAATGGATACATACAGTTCCCAGCACTTCTATAAAACAAAGGTGTTTACTTTTCTGTTGATTATTTTCTGCTTAACTGCATTCAAATGAATCCATTAAAAACGTGACTGCTTCACAGTAAGAGGATCTTCAGCAAAAACAAACAACTGCTGTTTCCACTTCTCTTCATGGCCTTTAAAAACTACAGTCATCTGCACTCTGCATTTCAGGCAATTTATAAATTATAAGTCTGGTCTTGATTTGCTAATTTATTGTTTTAATTGTAGTTCTAACCTTCCTGCTCGGGGAAAAAAAAAGTGTTTTCCTACTTCATTACTTATTTATTGTTCCCTAACCAACCTTTGGACCTTTCAGAGTCCGATCGAAACACCAACAGGTCGCCTCAAACTTCACCCAGTCTTTCTGCCCATTGACTTCAGTTGTAATGATATATCCACTCTGGATCTCCATGGACATAGGTAAGAAAAACTCACAGTATTAACAGAGTGGTAAAACAAACCAAGGGAAGTCCCACGAACTAGCATATTTCTCCTAAACTGTACTATGGCTTTGATCCCTGCCTCACCTGAAGAATGAAAACACTCGTTTTGATTTATGTTCCCTACACAGAATCTGCACAACAAGTAGTTTGCAAGTAATTGCTAAATACTATAAACATTACCTACATCCATAGATGGGACAGGATTGGAGAGCTGGAAGAATAAAGATCACACGGAGGGCAGGCATGTTATAATAGCTTAAATGGAAGATATTCTGTAAGGCAGATACCAGAGGCACCAAAGCTTTTTCTGGCTCTGTCACGATGGGTTCTCAGTAACTGCCTGGAGTTTTCTAGGCTTTAGACTAAATGATACAGTAGGCCGCTTCTACAGCTTTTGATAGGTCCTGGTTGATTCTTCTTTATTTGTTCCCTTTACTAATAGACCACAGAGTCATCCTCTGAAATGGTGCAAATGTAAAGATTGAAAAGAACAAACTCGGATACAAGTCTGAAATTATACCTGAGGCAACTGCTTTCATGCGCTACTTTTGTGATGACACTTACAATGCGACGTTTGTAACTATGCAATTTCATCATCTTATAAATAACAATTTACCATTAAGAGAGGAAGGAAAGAACATCAAAAAAGACAAATGCAAACTTACCACCGTTTCTGCTTTGTTTTAATTGAACTAGTCTTGTTCAGATAAGCCTGTCTATCTCTTACAAAAACAACAGTTTATAGTTTAAACTGTGAAATTGTGTGCATGTGTGTGTGTCGTAATTATGATGCCTGCTAACAATTTCATACTGCCACATTGCACATATGGCTTCCAAGCTAGCTTTATCTGAATCTTTGTGAATCTATTCTCCGTGCTATTAAACTGAGCACATTCCACATCGTTCAAAAGTAATTACACTTTTGTCTAGAGTGTAGGAGACCGCTCTCCCCAAACAATGAAATTCTCATTATTAGAGCTGGCACAATAACGGCACTGGTGTTCACAACACTGTGCATTGTACCATCACAATAACTTATCCTAAGCTTGATGCACAAAGGTACACTGGAAATTAAAATTTCTCTAAAACCACTGTGGTGGTGTGGGTTTTTTTTAATAGGCATTCTTTAGCTCAGTATAATTAGAGTCCTATTTGACTTTTTAAAAAGCTATATACATTCAGATTTCCATTCTCTTCACAACTTCTGAATAGTAGCTAAGTGCTCTAGCTGCATGTTTTTCTTATCCAATACTATTCACATGCTGATGACCCCAGACCAACAGGTGAAGTGCAGGCCAGGATGTACGTGACAAGAGAATACAAATGCAGCAGTAAACAAGCTTTTATTCTGAGCAAGTGGAGGAAAGGGATGAAGCAACACGTTAGTAAGCTCTTTGACCAGTAGTATGGTCATTCTCAATATGAACACAATTTCTTAATATTATTCCCAAGTTAGAGGACTAACTTCATTCACCACAGAAATGCAACATTTTTTAGTGTGAATAAAGCTACTTAACAGTGCACTGTAATATTACCTATCAATTTAAAGCAGCACTGACAATGACTTCTAAATCTCACTGAAAGTGCAGGACAAATGTGGGCTAGCAGTGTGGTCACACAGTCTGAAACAACTGGGCAGTGGCAAAATTAAACCTGACTAGTTTGATCTTTTGTACAGAACTTTAATCTCATCCAGCATTTGACTGATATTCTACAGTTAAGAAGAATGGTCAAATCTGACCATAGCATAATATGCCTGGTATACCTCAATCACTGCTTTTAAACTTGATATCTCTTATTTTCAGAAATTAGTAGACAGACACCACTGGTGAGATCAGTGGTTTTGAGGGGTGGCAAAAACAATGCAGTAAGGCAGACAAATAAATAAAATAAGCACTCATAAATTAGATGAGCTAACAACTATCTGTGCTAGCCAAATATTGTAGCCTTAAATAGGTTTCTTCAAAAGATATTGACTTTTAGTTTAATCCTCAAGTGTTTCCGTGCTAAGCTTATGGCCTGCTACAAACATCCTTAGGGGACCCTCAGATAGATTACCGGTCAAGTTCATCTTGTATTTTCCTCTGAGCTTTGGGGTTAAGTCTGATAAATTATTGTTTCTTTTCTTATCAGAGGAAGAATTTTCCTACTTTCAGTAAGTATCTAGTTTCTTCTACCAAGAGGAAGACAGTTTGAGATAGAGTTGCCGCTGGCTTTCACAGAACCACAGAATGCTTGAGACTGGAAATGACCTCTGGAGGTCCTCTAGTCCAAAGCCCTGTTCAAGCAGGGTGACCAAAAGTCAGATATGCAGGACTGCGCCCAGACTACTTTTGAATGTCTCCAAGGATAGAGACCGCACAAACTGCCTGGCGAACCTCTTCCTGTGCTCAGTCACTCTCACAGTACAAAGTGTTTCCTGCTGTTCAGATAGAGCTTCCTGCATTTCACATTACACTAACCTTTCTCTGGCTGTAGTTCCAGCAGCCACAGAAATACCCAGTTCATTTTGATGGGAAGATGGGAGTTTGCAACTTTTTGGCAATTTTGGCTAGGTTTGAAGATTTTTTCCTAAGGATTTTGCTCTTTTTTTTTATAAACATCTACCCAGCATTTTGAGCTGTTTCTTTAAGTTGGCAGTTGTTAAAACTTGGTAAAGTGCAACAGGGTAAATTTTCAAAAGACTAAGTTGAGTAAACTGTTGAGTTATCACTCTGTTGCTATCAGCCCTTTACCTTAAGGTTCCTAGGATGTCCCAGCTGGCAGGACTTGTAAAAGGAAACACAGCTGGAAGCAACCTATGAAACAGAGGGTCAATTAGCACCTAGAAAAGTGAGGCCAATAAATTGATTCTCAAGACAGAATTTTTTTTTTCCTACTGTTCCTTCATGATGCAGTGCTGAGAGACAGAATATGAGAAGACAGGGATGGCTATGGGGACACGAGGAATTCAGCTACACAACCGACTGATAAGACAAAGCTGTGTAATTCCATACCTTTTCTGGATTCCTTGGTTATTGTTTTCTTCTGCTGAGATGGTTCCCTAAGCCAAATGAGTGTTGTACATGTAAACTAACACAGAAAGACCTCTCTGGATTCATACCATCTCTAAGAATCCCTTCAGAAAAGAGTCTTAGCCAACAAACATGCACAAAGCAGTACAGTTTAGAGGGGTGCAGCACAGTGATGCACTACATGATTTCAGACCAGTGTCTGATCCTGTCTTATTGGACACTGATTGGAGAGATCTGTGAAGGTGTACTGTGCTAAGGAGAGCATACGGCTGCAAAACGAGAACTCCATAGTCATTGCAGACTCAGTTCGTAAGTGTAGTAGTACAGGTGACAAGCTATTAAGACGTGGGAAGCACACTGCTGGAGCTTTATCAATAAAACTGTATTGGACCACACTGTGTGGTGGTGTGCGCGCATCTGCATACACCTAGATTTGCTTCCCAGAGATTATAAAATAGCACATGTCAATTTAAGCAGTACAAAAATGAACTCTGTAATTCTACCAAAGTGAATACCCTTTGGGAAAGAGTTTCACAACTGCTAATCACCCAAATTGAAGTCATCTAAAAGTTATCGAAGCACTAGGTTCAGTTACTTCCTTCTTATAACTACATACCACAACAGCAGAAGGAGTGATTAAGTATATATTACTCATTTACACTGATGACTTCCTTCTTTCTGGAGACACATAGGCTCCATCCTTTCTGACCAGCCTGGACGATGATTTTTATGAGACATTCCTCACTAAAAGAGAGACCTTACAAAAACGTCACATTCATATAAACTGGCAATTTTCTTAAATACGTATGAAGACTAAAACAGTTCCTACAACCCCCCAAACATGCTTCAGATAAGCCTGCAGCAGCTCCTTACTACATCAAAACTGTCTAAAACATGCAATAATTCAGTATCTTGTATTACAGAGGGATAGAACACACTATTTTGACATCACATTAAATACAGCCTTCATAGCAAGAAGTCACACTAAATGATTAGCTAAACTTCTCAGTCTTAAAACCTATAACTGAAAAAAGAAGTAAGTTAAAATCAGTTAAAGAGGAGTTAAGTGTTTCAGAGAGGTGTAGTTAAAATACTCCTGCTGGGCTCCTTAGAAGACAATGAGTTTTTATTTCATTACAGTCTGAATCTTCACTACTGGTGTTTATTACAAGTTTATCTATTGTCTTAAATGTTGCCAGAGCAACCCCTTATCTTCTTTCTTAAAACAGGCCAAAATAGAGCAAAGCTCACACACCAGTTACATACCCATACATCCTGTTGGCTGGAACTACGCATTAATGAATTACATCTCCATAAAACATACAATGAAAGATGAGAAGTAAACAAGCTAGAAAAACATAGTGACATGTCTGTCCATAAGTAACTTTTCTAATGATATTCCTTCTTCACAGAAATGGACTGGGATCACTTTGCCAAGGAGAGCAGCTTCACTGAATAGCCAGTGACTTGGTCCTATGAGAAATAATAATATCTAAGGTGTTTTACTTAGGGCTTGTTATATATGCATAATGAGCTGTAAAGGCTTAAATACCACTGTGGAGCTGTTGCAGCCTTTTATGAGAATACACTACCAACTATTTTGCAATGCCTTTCTAACAGACTTCAAATATGCAGTTTCATTAATTACCTTAATTTAAAGCAAAATTTTCACTGCCCTTGTCAAAGTCGGGGACTAGCAGAAAAGTTGCAGTCGATTTGTAAACAGATAAGAGCAGAGTGCATTCACAATAGACAGCTTTGTTGAGGTGCTCAAGACCAGGGGTTTCAAGGCCTTTCTCTGCACCTTCCAATCTTTAGAAAAATGTATCACAGTACTCTGTGTGAAGGGCCGAAACACGTCGTATTACAACAGAGATACTACGATACTAGAGAGGAATATGGCATTGCTTTCAGTTTGTCTGCTTTTAGATGAAGCCACTTCTGGATTTCCAGTGGGCTGCTAAATGTAATGAATTAAGTGCACAAAAAGGTGGGAATTCACAAATGAAAAAGTCGCACGCTGATTTGATTCTATAAACACAACAAACTTTCTTGTAGGTGTCTGCGGCATGTGAAATACACACATGAATTTTTAAAACCAGCAAAATCCGAAGTTGCTTTTTTACCATTTATACAGACTTTCATGTCTTACTATTGCATAAACTTGGCATTGGGGTGATATTTCAGATACCACGCCAAACATGACTCTCACTTAAGAGTGTTCCAAAACCATTTACTGTTTGCTGAACACACACACTGCAAATTCACATCGATGTAGCTAAAAAATGTTAGCACCCTAAATGCCAGCAGGCAAAGGTGAGGAAAAGTGGAGTCTGCACTGGAAGTCGTTTAGCATTTGTAGTGGAGGGTAAAGGCGGTCTAGCTAGGTCAAAGCTTTCACATTATTGTAGCATGTTCTGTACGTGTAACTGTGCATTGTATACTCCATAAAGTACAAATTTGGATGCCAAATTAACTGTAGAGGCAGAATTCAAAGAATGGATGTAAGCACAATAGACCATTAGCAAACCTACCATTGTGTTGTGCTGAGAAGTGGGAGTCCTACGGCCACAGTTCTCTTGCGTCAGCAGAGAAACTGGCTGAAATTCCTCAGAGTGAGGCTTGTTGGGAAAACTCACATGTAAGGGAAGGTGAAAGGCTGGGAGCCCGTCACTCTCCTCTTCTCCCACTTTCTGTCTGCTTGTCACCATGGCTACCTCTCCATCTGCTTCCCCATACGGAGAGGCTGGTCGCTTGGAAGACATCCTGGAAGGAACAAAAGAGGAGAAAATAATGAAACCTCCAAATAAATCCTTAATGCTGTCATTGTGTGGTTAGGGGCCATTGTAACAGAAATGCCTTTTTTTGTGCTGGCAGAGAGCAGGAAACCATCCAAATACCACTGCAATGCATACACAATTGGGAACAATGGCCAAGCAGGTAGCAACAGAACAGTGGCTTGTTTGTTGTGAGAATAATGCAGTAATATAGTACTCTCTTGTATTCTGGCTTCTTAAACATGAAAATTCACGTAAGAAGACTGTATAATGAAATGCAATTCCTTTTAAAACATACCCATCTGGTTTTGCATTTGCAAGAGACTATAAGAAGATGGAATATCTCCCGATACAAGCTATTGTCAACTCAGCTCTTAAGGAATAATCATCCACATGTATTTAACTGTAACTGATAAAAAAAATAAAGTAAAATAAAATAAACTTCAGCGTCAAAATATCTATGTTTATAAAACTTCACCCATGTGAAAAACAGAGTTTTTGGTCATGTTGCAAGAATCTTTTCAGGTTCACAGATCTGTGATAGTGAAGAAATTAAACATTTAGACATTCACAATCTAAGCTTTTGACAACACAAATTCAGGGTTGTACCAAGAGAATGAAGATTTGCTATCAAGCTATCCCATACATCCTACCTGTATAGCCAGATCAGGGAAAGATACTCTTAAATGTAATTTACGTCTGTATCTATACAGAAAATGATACACAACCATGATACATAGAGCACACATTGTAAAAATCACACAGAAATCTTGACTTAAAATTCAGGCCCACATTCCAAAATTTTTGAGACTGTCTGATAACATTGTTCTGTGTATATCTTCAACTTTTAGAAACACTGAAAGAATCCTTATGTCATCGGGAAATCTAGTTTTCATCTAAGCCAGGCACTACTGAGAATCTGACAAGACAATCCGAACCCAGAACACTTTTTCAGTCTGGTACTCAAAATAGATCGGTCCAGTTAAGTATCAAAAAGCAGAGGACTTCTGGGATTAATTACAGCAACATTGTTGAAAAAAAATCAGGGTATGGGCATAGATGGCATAATGGGACAATGTGCTAAGCAGGGGCATCTGTAACAAGGAGTGGAATGAGAAATTAGAAATCCTATAGGCATAGTTAAAATAAGAAAGCAAAGAGATAAACATTTCATTAAAAAAAAAAGAAGTTATGAACAAGGAAACTGAAGACTATTGTAGGTAAAAGTTGAAGAGGCAGGCTGAAATTATACTCCTCCTCCTCAAAAATCTGGTGTTTATGTTTCTAATTACCCCATTTTGATTTTCCACTTCACAGTTAAAGGACTGCATTTCAAAAGCCCAGCAGCCTCTTGAACCATGTGTGGGGCTGCTGTGAGGTGGAGCATGTCCATACGATTTGGCATATTGAGCACGAAATGGTTCTTAGCAGCAGTCAACTGGGTCTGAAAACAAACAGTAACTTTAAACAGCCCTTTGTTAGGACTTATTTTGTTTCTAATGATCTCATTTTGAGCTTTGCATTCTGAGCCAAGTTAGATTATATTTAAAAAAAAAACCCAACACAAACAAAAAAAAAAAACCTCAGACAAAAAATCCCTACCAGAGCCTATACTCCGCTGCACATTGCCTGTTCTGAACACCACCTATTGCCTGTAAATAGAGAAGCAATCTGTATTTTCTATTAATGTTTGACTTAGTCCAACAGACTAACACTTCATACATCCTACCTGAATTCTGTCTTCTAGGCTTTCCCACCTACGTGTCTGCAGTGAAGCATATGCATAAAGACAGAGATCACCAGATAGACTCTTACTGGCAGTTTTCTACTAGCCCACTAAATTCAGCATTTTACAGCTATGTTTGACGTGACAGATTCCAAGCTTTTCTTCTGCAGAAACCATGCAACTCCCTCCTGAAGTTAATGTGAATTATTCATATTCTGCATTGCACTGCACCAAGATACACATTCGCTATTGATTCCGAGTGTAACATTTTGGTTACTCATTTCAATACTGCCTTAGTAGAAGCCTGGGTTTGAAAATCAGCACTAAACAGTTGTCTCAAATTTGGCAAACAAAAAGGAAATGGCACAAAATCATTAAGTCAATTATTCCATGGTAATGTTCTATACTTTAGGACATTTATGTTTGATAAGATGACTGCAAATATTGTAAACCATCTTAAAACTCAACTACAATTCACTTTTAGAATACAGCGGAGAGAGAGGATGCCTTGCTTTATATTTAGTATTACACATTACATACACAAGTTGTGTTAAAAATTCCAATTGCTGTTAATCCAGAATAACCCAGATTCCGTCATATTGCTTCTCAAGGAGAGCTTGATTATCCTGTTGAAGTAAAGCTCTTCTGCTGACTTTATCAGCGAATATATGGTTTCCTCTGCTTTGTTCAGTTAGGGTGCTGAAGATCATCATCACATTCCGCTTGTCACTGTTTCCAACAGTGATGATACAATTTTCAGCAGGGAATTTATAAAAACAGGCAAGGAAGGCGATAGAGGTGATCTCCTCCACACACTAGCAGTAACAGATATAACTCTGTTTTGCATCTTAAATGAAAGCCTATGGGTTAAACTGTAGGCCAGCCTACAGTGATTCTAGAGAGGGAAGAAGAAACTTTTTCCTTTCCTTCCTTATGCACCTCTTATAGTGGTTTAAATTACAAGCCATGTTCTCATCATAATACTAGAAGGATAAGAAATTGCTAGAATAGTTAAGGTGGTGAAGTTACATATCTAACCTGCGTTAGTCTTCCAAGTGAATAGTACACACAAAGAAACGGATGCACAACCCTAGGTAAAGGTCACGCAGCTCAGACAACAACTGCTATTTGTTCAAGTGCCTCTGTCCGCAGCCAGCATCAGCTACGCATAATCTAGTCTTTCATAAATCTCATCATCCCCTTTAACATCAAACACAAACATCACAGTTTCACAGAAATTGCTTACTCCTTATGAACATCTGGGAAAATTCCTCAAGAAAATGCAAGACTTAAATAAATACATGAATCTCTATTCACTTTTGGAAATGTCTTCCAAAAGGACAGTAGCTATCAAAGCCCATAGCAGCAATGGATCAAATCACTGATAGGTCGAGGAGCAGAAAACAGCACGACTTAAGGTAAATTCACTCACAGATGGTTTTTCTCTTCATTTTTATTGGTCCCTCTTCTGAATCTGTAATGCTCCTACAATCCATATCCTCGAATTCTTTTCATACAGCTTCATTTTCTTACGGAGCTAACATCAGGTCTTAGATTTCATATCTGAGGTGCAAGTAGAATTCCCATTACAAACAATAAGGGAAACAGCTAAATTCTAAGTATCATTGTTACACAAAACTCAGCTCTTTTAAACAGATCTAGGTCTAACGAAGGACTGGAATTATGCCATCTTAGCAAAGGCCTGCAAAGATCCTGGATCTACGCTCAGTGATAATATGACCATTTACAACTTATGTGACTTCAAAATCTTTTATTTAAAATACTTTAATAGTAGAGTTTTATAAGGGTTTTCAATTACAACCCTTTGAAAGAAGGTTTACAATGAGAGGAAACTTTAGTTTCCTCAAACATCATCTTATGGATAGGATTAAATAAAAAAACCCAACAAAACCTCAAGATACAACTCTCAGAACAGTAGCATTACAGTGGACCAGATACTGAATCTGAAAGGTTATCTCTGCCGATGAAAACTGTTGCAACTTAAGACCTGCAAAAAGAGCATTTTAATGATTTAAATAATTTCCACTGAATTTAATAATTTCTACTGAATTTTAATAATTTCTACTGAATTTAAATAGCTAAACAGTAAGTTTTTTTAGACAACCTAAATCTGCAAAGTTCAGACACAGTGGGACACAGGCAGTACTTAGCCCAGTGTACAGAATACAGACACACTGGAGTTATGAAATGCATCCCCGTACTTTATTTTTATCAGTGGTTAGGACGGAAGTGAAGATTTCGTTCTGGTGATGAATACAATGCAACCCTATTTCTTGTAATGGGATTCTTTCTTCTGTTTTTGGAAAACCTTCTTAATATGCAGAAACTGCATTAAAAAACATGCCTCTCATTATATTTTCATTAAATAAATGCTATTCCTGGTAGCAAGAATTTTTTTTTTCAGGGAATAAAATCTCACTCTTGTAACTCGCTCTTATCTCACAAATATTTGATGTGATTCATCTTACAATAGCTTCTCCACTTACTTCTTTACTCCCCTTCAATTTATAACACTCTTTGCAGGCTTAAACTGATACCCAGTGCCTACTGATCTCAGTGGTTTTGGACTGACTTCAGCACGGCTGGATTTTCCCACTGGAGAGAGTAAGAGCTACACTACATCCACATGAATTGTTTCCTCATGCCATCTACAAGTATTGGTTCGACCTAAATAATTTCAGGCTACCAAATAACATTCTTTTGGGTTTTCTTCTCTTGACTTCAATGCCTCACAGAAGTGATCTTTCCACACCTCTGGTTTTTAATTATTATTATTTTTAACAGAGCATCATTTATGTGTCCCCTCTACATTTCCACTTGTTTATTGGTTTTGGTTCATTTAATACATGATGGTATCCCCAGAATAAATCTGAAATGTTATCCAGTATTCAAGGAGATAGTGCCCCCTAACACACAACTAGCATCCACCTCTATTTGATTGCTTATGCCATAAAATTTCAGAAATTCTATGTAATAAAACTCTAATCTTGCTGATACATTAAGCAAAATACCTCAGAAACATTTCAGATACCCACAAAAGCTTTTGGAAAAATGGCTTATCCGTGTCTTCGAAAGTGACAAACACAGATGTGTTGGGAGAAGAAGATATGAGGCCATAAATCTTAACTTGTTGGGAGTTAATTAAGGGATTCATCAATCACTACACAGCTCACTCCACACATACACACGCAAAATCCCATCAGCTGCCACAACCTACAGCAATCTACAGGTTAAAAACTCCCAAAGTCCCTCTGTTCTGACTATTTATAAATTACTTTGTATAATCTAGCATTAAGACCTGTAATTATAAAACAGCATTAAAATAGGCCTGCATAGTTATGGATAATTATAGTTGGTACACTTTTTAAAGAAATAAAAAGCTTTTCCATTCAAACACAGGCTTTGCCTTTTTGACAGCTCCAAGTCCACAGGATGTAGAGAGATGATTTAAATTGTATGTCAAAATTTTGACTGTGCAAGACTTTCTTTTTTTTCTCTTATCAAGAGAGGCATTGTTGTTTTCTCACCATAACTAGGCGTGACAGCGCCTGACTGGAGTCACATAGCCAGTTTCTGAATCGGCATGAAAACGTTCACCTCTTGAGTTCCCCCGGCAGCTATAAACTAAGTCTTTCTCATGGGTAGAATTTAAATCCCTCGGCCTCGTACATCGGAGACAGGCACAGAGCTGCATTCTGAAAAGATGCACAACAACAAGACAAGCAGATCTGATCCTCTAGCAGCAGTGTGGAGGGTCATTCCAACTACCAACAGCATCGGGAATTTAGTTGCTAACACGGCCCGATTCCAAACCAAATGCTATATGCTAAACCAGTCCCAGGAACTTCAATGGGATTCAGCTTGAGTCTCTTTCTGATGTAAAGGGATACTTCCCTGTAATTAAAGTACATGTTGGAAATCCGCAGACTCTGCTTGTCCACGGGGAATATTCATGATTACAGAGAGCAATGATATTACATGAATCTACTGTGTAAACATACACACGCATATATAGATGCACAAACACAAGCTTATCCAAAACATCAGCAATAAATCTGCCCCGTGCACGATTACATTTAGTACTAACAAAACGGTTTGTATTCCCAGTTTCATTGAAGCTATGATCTCTCTACAGACAGTCCAAGCAAAAGGCACTAGTTAATACTAATGACTGTCTCAATTCCATTTTGGCCCCAAATTCATTCTTTATTTATGTATACTGAATAACTAGTACCTTTAAAAAAAGCAGCTCTGTTCATTTTGACAGGATTACTTGTGTAATAAGGTATTACTCAACATGAGTAAGGGTGGCAGACTCCCACACTCTGTCCCACTGGGAACTGCAAGCCCAACTTGTTTCTACACATAACACTAAAAACAGACTTCACTTGGCAATATCTTTAATTCATTTACAGCCTGGTTTGGAATTCTTTACTGAAGTAATTTTATAATTTAAAAAAAAAAAAAAGGAAAAAAGAAAAAGAAACAAACATCTCTAATCTGCTAATCAATAAAAAATGTGCATGAAACGTGCTTCTCATCTGTCACTCACACTGAGATGGGATAATCTGCTAATTATTACTTTCTAAAATCATATCAATCAGACATCTTTTAAAATGCACATATGCTACAAATAAGTTGTGCTATTTGAAAAGGGTTTTGGTGTACAAGTCACTTTTGTTAATACAGATCAAGATCACTATGGCATAACCTGTGCAATATTTTTGTGCAGTTGTCTATTATTACAGCTGCCACAAACAATCCTATGGCTAAGGCCACACAATAATTTCCATTTCATCCAACTCATTTCCTCCCTTTTACTTTCCAAATTTCCTCCCTATTAACTTTAACAATTTTTTTTTTTTCAGTCTGCCAGTTTAGAAGATTCTGAATACAAAATGGACAGGGAATATGCCATTTCCTATCTATTTTAAAGTATAGTAAAGTATCAGTAGCTGGACTGATAAACTTGATATTCTCCATATTGTGGAAACTTTTTTTTTTCCAGAAAAGGCACTGTTAAAATCCCAGTGCTAAATGGTTTCATTTTGATAAGTTTTGAAACCCTCAAATATTACCGTTGTTTCAATAAAATGTTAACAAAAACCTGATTTTATTTTCTATTAGAAAAAAAGGACCAAAACCTTTTGTGCTCTGAAGTAAAAATTTATCAACTCAATTTTCCTGCAATTACAGGGAATTTATGTATGAAAAAGCGCTGTAAAAATCAAGTCTAAGAAAAATACATTTTGATAAAAAGTTAATGTTGAATGTTTCCAACAAGTGTTATATAAATATTTTCATTGACTTTTTGAAGCAGGTAACTGGAAAAGATTCTTTGTGCATGACTAAGTTTTTTAGTGAAAATACTCACTGAAACAAAACTGAAACAAATACTGAAACAAAGCCGGAAACAAATCAACATTCAACCAAAACAAAAGTTTTGAGGTGATGTAGGAACTCCTACCAAAATAATATGTTCTATTACTGCAAAGAGTATTACCTAATTCTTTCATAAGTCTCATAGAGGACTTTGCATTATTGTCCCTGTTTTGCATAGTAACTTGTACACCGTTAAGCAGCAACACTCAGTGATTTACCCAGACAACACACATTCAAAATCAGCTTTAGCAGGAGAACATGCATCGTGATTTTGTCTGGTACCTGTCACATTCATAAGTATTTGGTTTTCACTACCTGGTATCTCGACTAAAATAATCAAAAATTTAATTGTATGTTTAAACCAGAAACTACAGAATCAGATTTTACTTCTGCTGAAAACCACATTTCCCAAAGATCAAATTTCAAAACTTGGATTTTCTGAGAACTTCGCAAAACCAGAAGAGCCATATGTGAAAGTGTGGTTATGGTACAGGCAACATACAACCATAACGCTGTAGTGTCAAAGACGATGAGCATCTATCAGCACAAACTCTGAAACAGCAGGATGCAGTCACTGTTGATGTTTCAAGTAAACTGAGCCTGATCACTGGCTTCTATCATGCAAAAGACTCTGCTTGGATGATTTTGAATTAAATCCACAAGCTCATTTATTTTCCAGTTCATCTTCAAATTAACTCAGTCTTCCTTCATCCCCACCCCCAACCATTTAGAAATGTACCTCCCCTCACTCTTCAGCTTCTCATATATCTTGCTTTTTTACTTTTGATTATTGTTTCACTTCTGTCTTCATGTCACAATAGATATAGCAGAGTTTGGGGTTTATTTTCAGGTAAAGTTTTAGGAACTACTCACTGCTGAAAGTGTTATTGCAATCAGTATAACACTGGGTACTCATCACTTCTGCCTGCTGAAGTACAAAGAGGAATCCAGTAAATAGAGATTTCAGGCCTTGAAATTTCACCGTACAAACTAGTACTTGAAAATGACAGAAAAGAAGTCCATCAGTCTCCAGACACTGAATAGGAGAGCTGTGCTGCATGCTACAAGGAATTCATACATCACACAGACGTGCATACCTAATTTCCAATGACACTGAGTGAAATTAAGGCAAGGAGTTGAAACAACTTTAAAATTATGACACTTATGAATGACTTACTTATTACAAAGAACTCTGAGGAAGCACGGACTCATTCTGAAAAGTTAGCTAATACTAAAACTTTTGCAATTTAGGCAGCTTATTCTTGGTCATTCGTTGTCTTTGTCTAATCAAGCTGACGCATGATTTTCTTCAAGCATTATTAAATGATCAATTACTTTCAGTAGAATCAACATTACTAATAAGAATTCTCTCCCAAAAGACACCCAGATTTCAGTACAAGAAGTTATTCTTTTGCTTGGTATTTCTGTAAATTATGACACAGCTTTTCCCACTCTTCCAACAGGCTACTGCTCAGTAACAGGAATGTCAAAGAACTAACTATCCCACTTCAAGCCTCTCTCTCTTTACGCCTTTCTTTCCTTACTTACATTTTGAACTCAAAACTGGAATATATATATATAAAAAAAATTAACATTCCCTCACCAGAATTTGTGTATAATCATAAACAAACCGAAAACAAGGAGACACAAACATTAAAAGATAAAGTCTCTTTTTTTTCCCCCACTTCACTCTGGATTTCCATACTGGTAAGTTCAGAACAACAAATTTATATTGCACACCTGTTTGTTTGTAGTAAATGCACATATAGTTACACTTATAAAGTAATTTTCAATATACCCAGTGATATTTACGCATCAGAACTTACAGTATCGTTCTACCATTATTGTATAAGCTCTTGTTCCAACCATCACTTGTGTAGACATTTGCATCATGCCTATCACTTCACTAAAAAATGCAAATAAACATGGAAACACATAAGTACATACATCCATGCGCATACTATATGTTTCCTGGTAAAACTGATCATGGTAGTGAAGTATGTATGCATATCCATTCATAGATTGAACTTGCACTGCTGAAATATCGAGCCTCTAAATAACTTTAGCGGGAGCAGAATTAGGGCCTCAGAAAATCCCTGTGTACCTGTAAGAACTACAGGCACAGTGACATATTTCTTGTTTCTGTGTGTGCACGTGTATGAAAAAAATACATTTAGGCATAGCAATGCCTCTAACGGATGGAAACATTTTCTTTCCAACAGGTTAATTCCAGCTGCCTAGAATTTTTAACATTTTTTTTGTTCACAAGCATGTGTGTGCTCCCTCTTTTTGGAGGGTTTCTATATTACAGGTGCATTCCTGGCTGAGAAACAAATAATCCTGGAAAGCCTCAAAAAGAAAAATCAAACTGAACTTGAAGATAAAATGACAGGAAATAAACACATTATTGCCTATTATGTTAAAAAAAAAAAAAAACAACAAAAACCCAAACCACAAAAAAAATCTGAACATTTATAATGTCTAAGCAATTTGAGGTAGAATTTTCAAAGCTGAAAAGAGAGGCTTCAAGCCCCAGATGTTGCCTTTCAGAAACTAGTGAAAATTGCTGCCTTTGAAAAATGCTCTGAAATACAAATAAGAGTAAAACAAAAATTGTTTAAATAAAAATAATTTCAGTCATACATTCTGATATTCCAAAAGAGAATAAAAACTTTTTTTAACTGCTCAGGCATTTTTGCACATCTCCTACTTCAGATTACCCATAGAGTCATACCATCTCTGTTCTAACAGATAACCGCATGAGGGATAAAACAGAAAACTTTTACAACATGATGTGAGGGATCCTGCTTAACTCAATGTGCATATTGTACTGTGAAGTCTTCTTCAGTCATCTTGTGAAAGGTTGACAGTTGTTGCATTGTTTTCCCCAAATTTTATTCATACAACTGTAAGCATTAAAAATCTACATTAACAAATGTGTGGTGGAATCACCCATCATAGCACGTCTGTTCACTTGCAGTGGTATTGTACAAGCCACTTTCACTTCTCTAATATTCTGATTTCTGTTCAGTTTAAAGCACTACTGAAAGCTTCTCAAAACTCTTAACTTGCACATATTAACATCCTTCCTCACTGCTGTTAAGCACATGGAGGTAAGTGGATTGACTTCAGCTCACCACTACCTAAAATACAACTTTTTTTGGCTCTACCTGATTCAAGAAATGCCTGTCAATTTTTAAGAGGAAGAACAATCATAAATAGCTGATAATTACCCAGCTTAACAAACATTAACCCTAGAGATTTCTGAGCTGTTAGCTAAGAAAAATACAGCTATTAGTCATATAACAGATGTATACCCTTGCACAAACAAATGCAGATTGGTATGTGACATAAAAACAAATCCACAAATACAAAAATAAGAGACCATCATAAAGGCAACATACCTTTAGGGACATAAGGAGTCTCAAATTTTACTTTAGAAAGGCTGCAGTGGCAGGCATTGAAACACTGTCGCAAGAAGCTCTCCAGTTCAAAAATCTTTGTGAGTTGGGGCGAGGGGTGGAAAGGAGAAGAAAAACCCTGAAACCGTTATCTTTCTTTCTGGGGAAACTCAGAAGACGTCTGCCATTCACCCTTCCATAGGTAATTTGTACTACCTTCATGTTTGTTGTTCAAAACCGATTCCCATCCAGCTCCACAAAGACCCAGCTGTATAAACCAATGCTGTCAAAGAACACAGTTAAGGGATGGATAAAACAGGGAGGGGTGTCTAACATGCTGACCACTGACTAAGCTTGCAAGGATAAAGAAGCCTTGATGGAGAGAAGTAATCATCCATTGCTGTTTGTTTATTTTACCTCCTCCACCACATACTGGAACCTTTTTTGTTTTTTCCATTACCAAAACCATCCCCTACTGAGAGGCCTTTGTGATCTAAAAGGGGCAGAGCCCCTCTTTCTTAACACTGGTGAGTTTATGTAGGCAGATTCATTCAAACACATCTTAAAATAAACATTTGGCTCTTCTCTTATATCACAGTGTCCACAGACTGCCGTCAAACACACTTTAAAGAAATCACATTAAAATGCTCTTGCCTAGAACTTTTTTTTCTGAGACGTATTAAAATAATTTAGCAGGTTGAGGCACATATTGCCATGGAGGTCCAACTTCAAATCAGACCTATAGTAGTCTGAAAAAAATAAATATACATTATACTAAAGTAAACCTGGCTGCTATTGCCATAACAAGTGGTAAAACAGCTTTCTTGAAAAGGCTTCTTCCACCAAAACCCTTCTCCCAGCTGGGGATACTCCTAATTATATTATAAGTGAATCTGAATCCAGATGTTCAGATCTAAAATGTACGTCACGAGTATTACAAGGAAAATGACCACGGCACGGTGAACAAGACATTTAAAAGGCACCCCAGCCTTAAAGGGGGTGAGTACCTGCAGTTTCTTTCAAGCTTAAGAGCTGCAGGTGCTGAGCATCTTAGAAAATTAACTTATCTCATTAACAAAAATGAACAACCAAAGTTCCCTACTTCCCACTTCTTTTATTCTACACTCCTGACACATATCTCACTTTTTTGTTTTGCTAACTACATGGATTTCGCACTGAAAACAATTCAAGTATCAATCCCTATAATAAGGTAGTGCATGGTCAACAGAAAGTAGCTATAAAGCCTTCTGATGTATCTGAAGAAGATACTGAAAAGAACACTCCTCTATTGGAAGAGGATGCCTACTTATCCCATGGGCTACCTACTGCAATCCAAGGAACGGATTCAAGGAATGGACATTGAAAAAATTATAGAATCATTTGTAGCAGACATTAGTAAATATCTCCATATCACAGGCTGATCATCAGCTGGGTTTTCAAGGTTACCAGCTTGAATTGGATAAAAAATGCAACAAGAAAGATCCACTGTCCCATTTTTAATTTGAAAAAGGTAATAAATAGCTTTTGATTTGGGTAAGTAGTCATCTGGCAAGCTCTACATCTGTTTGAGTGCCACCTAGGATAGAGGATCTGTTGACTGACTGAAAAACATCACAGAAATGTAATTCTGCAGTGTAGCAACATCCTTTGGTATTGATCACTGCTGATGAAGCACAAACATGAAAACTACAACCAGGTAGTTTACTACTGAATACCTTCTCCACCTCAGGATGGGCTATGAAACCAAGATTAATAATTCAGAAGATGGCAACTTCCCACGTGACCCCATGTAATCTATTGAATCTTTCTGGCTCTCAGTTTTTCTATTTCTACATAAGAGATAAGAATGTTTAATTTCCCTTATAAAAAGCTCCACAAGCTCTGATTTTCTTCTTTCTAAAGAAAATATTTCACTAGTGATCACTGTGTTACTGGCTTGTATCATTAATTCACCTGATGGTTTTGTGCACACTGACACATAACCAAGGGCAAAAATTAAGTACTCAATTCAGCTACTAAGTTTCTTTACACAGTCCTGCCAACAGATCCTAAGAATCTTTTTTGTTGGTTTTTACCTATTGACTATATTTATGTAAAAAACTATTTATCCTTCTTTTCTCGTCAGTGATAATGCAGAAGAGGGGGAAAAAAACCCAACAAATCAGAAAATACACAACCAAAATCCCTCCCAAAACACCAAACCAAAACCCAACAAAAAGCCCTAAATCTGAAAGCAGCATTTAGCAGGAGAATATCACTGAATCCTTTTCACTAAACTGTCCAGTTCCACTGGATCTTCTTCTCTGTCCTTCACACAAGAAGAAACTCACCCCTTGCCAGGTAATGCCATGGTAATTTATAATTGCTGAGCACTTTTTACTCAGAAAGACTATTTTAAAGGAATCTCACATATTTCATCATGAAATACTGATGGGAACATCAGTACACAGATGAACCATTACATACGTCAGTTGGGTTCTTGTTTACCCACAGAACTGCCCAGTACTGGCATCCAAGTCAAAGTCAGAACTCTAACTCACCCTCTCACAGTGCATCAGGACCAACTTCGGACAGCAAGTCGCAAGCTCTGATTTCCAGTTTCCTGTTACTCAGTAGCTCTGATGATTATTCCTCAGTACAATGAAAAAAAGGCATACTGTACTCATCAAATGCACTATCAAGGTAACAACGGAAAGTTAAAACCAGCCCCCTTTCCAGCGTCTGCCATGGGTACCTAATGATAAAGGCATACTAAAAAGACACAACTCCCAAGACACAAGTCTCTAGAAAGGACACTTTCAGTGTTTACTATAACTTGTATCTAGTAATCCACTTCTTCATTCACAAATCAAAGCAAAGACCCTTCTGTTTAGTTTCTTCCTCTTCTAAATGGCGCACACAGGTTTACCGTAGTTTAAGCTTTGAAAATGTCAACCATGAAATAAAATCTCAAAAATACAAAACTAATGCTAGGCGAACATTTTTAACCAATAGCACCTTCTCATTCCACTAAACAACTCATGACATGGACAAAGCATACAGCTGTATGCAGGGATTCCTGGCTGACATTTCTAAGAGTCTGCAAAATCCTCTAGTAAAAGAACTCAACACACGTATAAAGGGGTTTTAACTTTCTCTCCTACTCTCTTCTCTATCCTTGCTTTAGCGGGGGAAGATCAGAAAGTACAGCTGTTACCAGGTCTTCACACCCCTAGCTCCCTCACGCCATGTGTCAGATTTACATAAAGATAATAAAGTGCCAAAAAACATGAAGTTTGTCTTGCTGTAAGAGATCTTCAAGTATGCTTCCAGCATTGATGTACCTATACACTTCTGAAAATATGACTAGGGGCCCGTCTACGTTTCTAAACACCTAAATACCTCTATGAACCTCATCCTACTTCTCTCCTCTTCTTTCCTTTACACGATTTACTAGACAGCTTTCTGTGCTTGCACTACTCTTTTCATCCTTAGAAGCACTTACAAATACTAATTACTCTTCATATATCCCCTCTGTGAAGTAAATAAGGATTATTATCCCCTCTGAAGTAAATACGGATTACTAACTCCTTGTTATAGGCTGCAAAAATACAGAAGAGGATTTTGAGCGGTCTGCACACCACAACGTCAAAAAAAGATATTGAAGCAAGGATTAAGATATAGAAGTTCTCCATCCCATGCTCTAGACTATGACAGTCTAAATCTTACCCTACTATTTGCAAATGATACTCTTAGCTCAATTGTTTCTATCCGCTGGCTGATGATCAAATATTTAATGTATGCCATAAAATGAAAATACGAACTCTACAGCAGTGCCTCTTATTTGTCATGCCCCATTACTTAGACTGGGTGGTAACATGTGCCCATATGATGGTTTTCAATTTTATTATAGTCTCTATTTGCTCACTCACTTAAGATGTTTAAAGAAGAGCTGTATGGATTATCAGACAGTCTGAGAAGTTCAGTTCAGAGCTCTTCAAACACATTCATTTTCATCTTATTAGCACAAGTAAAGTAAAAGCCTTAGGCAGGTAATTTACCATCCAGTTTATCCAAAGGGACTTCTAAAGGAAAAGTCAACCTTTGTAAATTGTTTGTGATAATCTCCAAATTGATCATTAATTATCAGCTGCTAGCAAGCGTTTCTTCCATCAGCAGCACTGTGAAAATAATGCATTTCACAGAAAATCCACCATTGTTGTTATTGCCACCTGTGTAATAAGTCATTATTTAAACCAGCAAAGTTACATGGCAGGCAGCAGCCTCACTAAGCAAATCCTGTCCAGCAGCTCCATTTTCCAGGCAGTTTAAAAGTTAGTTACCCACCAACAGGAACGTATTCATTATTAATGTCACATTTTACATTCTATACCTTCCTACATATAGTAGCAGTTACAATTAATTCAGACCCATTCAACTGCACTTAATAAAGCACATACTGTTTTGTACTGCCAGACTCCATCTGATGTACAGAAACTTCATTTTCCCTACTGCAATTTTCTGACTTCATTCTACTAGAAGTGAATGCTTACCATCTAACAGTAAAAATCTAAGATCTTTCCATGCTTTGATTGTAAAAATAAACCTGGGAAGAGATAGCTGTAAGCCAAGCAGATTTGTGTTTGCTACACCTGGGTCCATGTCACACAGAAAAAGAGGGGGCCCTTTTTGTACAAAGGGACTGCTCATCGAAATGCACTTGAATCTTGACATATAAGTTTTGACCAATGTTTTCCAGAACTTCTGGGCATGGTAGACTACACACCATTTTCAGAATTTTGGGCAATGCTATGACCAATCTATGACATCTGACATTCTCAATGTCCCTAATTTAACTCCACTGAACTTAATGGAGAGTTGCCAGTTAATGTGACTGAAGCAGCCCTGGATGTCACACACATTACACCTCCAGTGGGATCAAACACACCTGACAAATCACATTTGAAAAAACTATCTCACCAACCAGGACAGCAATAAACTTCAAGCTTGGAGACTATTTAATTGTGTATTGTCACGCACAGCATAGTTTAAGGAAACAAAGAATTAGAGAGAAGACACATGCAAGTGATGAAAGTGTTTAGAAATGCAGCATCCTTGGAAAAAGCTACAGCTTATGAAGCAAGTGATTGCATTTTTTTTTAATGGTCTGTGGGTAAAAAAAACAACCAAATAACACACCAACAGGTGAAGTGCCCATCACCACAGGCTGTAGGCAGATTACAGCAGCAGCTGAAGACGTCTACATTTGACAATGGCAGTCCCAGCAGCTCTGTAATGTACTTCTCTATTTTCATAATAGATGAAATGCAAGATAATTCTACATATGTGCAACCAGGTCATCTTTAACATACACACACACACTGAGTAAAAGAGTTTTGTTCACATTAAAGAAGAGTGGTTGTTCATTGGGTTCATGACCCAGGTCCATCGGCAGCAACTCCACACTGAGTCCTGATGATTCTGAATGCAATGGGATTAAAGTCATAAAGCTGGTAAAATGCAACAGTACCACAGCTGAAAGAAGAATCATCCCTCAAAGACAGTTTTGTTCAGGTTTTCTCAAATTCATGTAATTTAGGCTTAAAATTGTAGCACAGGATCTGTTTAAATAATGTATAAGAAAAGTCTAGTTCAAAGAGCAGGTAGCCTGAAATGGAATAGTCTCTTACAGAGAGATGAGACACAATTCCACTAAAAATGAAAGGAGTAGATGTATATTTTCTTCAGTGAGATGGTGCCAATGAACAGAGCCCTGCTCTTGAGGGAGCTTGAGCTTTAAATACTGCCATCTTCAGCAAAGAGAACAAAGGAATCCAAACTATTAAGGTGCAGTTGTGTTCTAGACAGGGATAATGTAAAATGACACCTCTTCACTAAACAGTCCCAAGCACTGGATGCACTGAGAGTCACTTACATATTTTTTTTTTCTTTCATGTTCTAATTTGAGCCCTCTTTACTACGACTTCTCCTTTTACAAGTCCTGCAGGACCAATTACTCAACAGGCCATCGAACAGCACTTCATTCTAGTCACACACCTTAGAACAATGTACTAATTGCACAATCAGGTTTAGCCACCTTGGGATCCACGTAACTTACTTCCAGGATCTATCCTTACCATAAGAGGCACAAAATAAACATTTTGCAGAAAGACTGGTACCTTCAGGAGATGAATTTAACCTGCAGAATTTGAATGTTGGTCACCATCGAAGAGCATGAGAAAATTCAGCCTGTCAGATCCTGAGCTAAACTTGTAGGGCTGAAATTTTTAAAAGAAAGGCACTAAAACATGCAAAACATTCCACAATTTAGGGAGAGAAAAATAAATCCTGTGGTGTCATTTGTAGCTAGTTCTTTTCAGTAGAACTACACTAAGACTCTCAGTAGATGCTTAATATTAAAAGCAAGACTTATCATCAGTAAACAATTTAATAACCCAATTATATAAGCAGTAACAATTCCTTGGCTGGTAATGAACAGTATGATATCAAAGTTGTAATCTCTTAAATAGAATCTTGGTTGATTTTCTGTACATGAGTAGTCCTGATTAATTCAATTGTGTCCTCAGTGTGTTTAGTGCCTGTGTAGATACAGGAGAAGAGAGTCTTGCAAAGGTCTCTCTGAGGATTGAGTGAGCTTTGAAATTCTAACTTGGGCAATGTTATATGAAATAGAATCCCGCTCACTTGCCAGGAAGCAATAAAAGCGAACTCAGTGAGACTGCTCATGTGAATACATCTTAGTAGAATCAGGGCCCGCTCCAGCCACAAGGGAGGATAAACTTAAATAAAGCATTTCAGTATAACCATTCTTTCAGCAGCCTTTAGTCTGTATTAGTAGCTAACATCTGAGGAAACGAAAGGTTTGCTGCTTGGCAATAGTGTGGTGTTAATGTAACACAATCTGTTAAATGAAAAAGCAAAATTAATTCCAATTTGGTGTCTTCGCATTTCACACTCCAGAGACTCTTAAGGACTGAATGAAAGACAAGGAGAGGTCAGAAAATTTAGTGAATTTTTCCAAATGGAATTGTCTCTTACTTTGCATTTCAGCTAATTAAGTCAAGACACAATCTGAGGGAAAAAATAAGAAAGGTGTCTTATTTATGTAGGTATTTCTTAACGTGTTCCTGGAACAGCATAAGAAATGTCTGTCTCTGACGATCTTCCACTGCCTACTTCCCCTCTTCCCCTTGTCCTCTCCACAAATTCAAATGTTTAGCCTTACTTCATCCTCACAGCAAGGAATGGATTAAGCAGAATTACTTACTGCTATGCCAATTAAGCAGGAATTAATTACAACTTTGTGGCCTGTCCCTCTAAGGTTGCAAGTCTGTCTACAAAAACAAATCTGAATGTAGCTAATTGGAGAGCTGCAAACACTCAGGAGGACACACATGGTAAGTTTTCCTCCTGCTATATTCAAACCACTGGCTGCAGTGATGTGAGTTAATGCAAGTTCTCTCCACGCAAAAGCGTTGCACAACTGACCTGTTGTACTCCTCAGTACTTCAATTTCCCAGACGTGTAAAAGGGGACAGGAATAATACCTATTTGTCAGCAGCACAGAGCAAGTTAATCTCTTAATATTTGTAAAGCCCCTTGAGATCTTAGCACAGAGGGCACAACAAAACTACAAAGTATTATCATCATTGTAATAAACTGGGGCATGTTCCAATTAAGCTGTTTCCAGTGAACTCTGTCCAGACTTTGACTTTATATGTCTTTGGCTTCTGGAGTTACAAATATACACTGTCCAAACCAAAAAATTGGAAAGCTACACAAGTCTTTTCTTCTTTAACAGACCATTTCTTTCTTATTTATTTTTTTCTGAAGAAGTGCTTTGCCATACCACCCACCACCCACGTTCAGTTCCAGGCTAATTATACTTTGAAAGACAACCAGCATAAAGATGATTGCAGCATGCTAAGTCAAGGGAAGGCCTAGTCAAATAAACAGGATAACTTCCCTTGGTCCGTCTCTCACCTTTTTTCCACTGCATGATGAATTCCAAAACCCATACAGCCATGCACCTTAGAAAAGACTAAAACAACCTTTGTTTCCCATTATTTTATTTTTCATCCTTTTTACCACTCCTGTACATTTCCAGCTGCACTCTCCACAGTCTATAAATAGCCAACTAAACCCTGGTGTCCAACCTGGTTACAGAACAAAAATGAAACAATTCCAAAGGACCTATTACTACTACTTAGGGGGGAAAAAAAAAAAAAAAAAAAAAGAAATCCAAGAACAAGAACCAAGAGCCCGGTGTCATGCTACCATACTTTACAATGCAAAAAGTAGGACAGAAGACAGCAACTAACTGTATCTCTGACACAAGTTTATCTACGCAAGTAGTCCCGTCCGTCCACTTCCCTCCCTTGCCATTCCTTCTCCTATTCTCTGTTTCATGCCACCACAAATCTGCGGATGCCCTGCAGATGAGCATTTCACAGTGAGACCACATGACCTCAAAGAGTTAAAAGATCCTCTTGACTTTAGCACCTTCTGAAGAGTGTGAGGAGGATGCCTAACCCTGCAAAGTTCTCAGCATTTCCAGCTGCCAATGATTCCAACAGAAACTCTGAGCACTGCATTTTGAGCTTTACAATATCAGGATGAGAAATTACTATTATTTCTTCTTGAATTTATTTGTGGTTACTTTCTATAAACTCATAACTTTTGAGTCTAAGTGCTCTGCTTTGTTAGTCTGGTACTACCTATTGCATTGTAAAAACACATTCCTGCACAAACAGAATAAGACCCTAAATATCTCTTTCTTGCACGGAAAAAAATGTAGTGCTGCATATTTGGACAAATTGCCATGTAAAGCATGAAAAGACAAACCCACAAAAAGTATCACACTGACTTGACTAAGACATCTTTAGAGATTTTTTGATATAACTGTTCTGAGATTGTTTTTCTTCTAGCCTAGCTTTTTTTTTTTTTTTAAAACACACCAAGAAGAGACAGTATTTACCTAAAGCAAAATATTTTGGTTCAATTCTTTGCCATTATTTATACTAATCCATTTTTCACATCTATATAGCTTATATCATTATTGACACAGCTATGCGAGTAATAACTCGTATCATGCCTTTATCTTTCTGTACACAACTCTCAAAGAAGAACAGGATAGTTTGGCCAAATGAATAATTATTAAGGGCATACTTTCAAAAACCAGAGATCAACTGTTCATCACAGTAATTGACTGTGGTCATTCATTACATCTCCGCGGCAGGTCCTGCTCTGCTTTATGGAATATATGTCATAACCACAGGCGTTATGAAAATACTTAAGTTTCACCTCTCTAAAAGATAAATACATTGAAGTAGTCTTTTGCAATGTATGATAAAAAGATGAAAACAGTCACAGATAAAAAGAGAATGAAGCAATCGACAGTGCTGTTTTGGTGATACAGTGACATATTGTTCTAATACAATTGTTTGGGTGTCTTGTTTCTCATACAATCTGAAACCACCACCGCTGCTCTCTTGCAATCAATTAGTCCTACTAAACCCTGAGAGCTTCTGGCTTGACTATGTGAACACAATGGAAGTCACCAAATACAGATGAAGCAGAGTTTTTGAACTGAACGACCCACATATCTAGTAGTCATACAAAATTGTCAAAATCGGATAACAAGCAGTTTTATACACCTAGAGCTTTGGAGTACCATGGCTATGATGTGTTGCTTTAATTCTATTCCTCTAATAAACAAACAAACAAACAAAAACAGTGACGACCCAAGTTTCCGGACTTAGTAATGTCCAATAACTAAAAAAGAATTAAAGAGGAAGTAAAAACAGGCTGTGCAAACGAAGAGGCAATCAGAAGTTCAAAAACTAATTTCAAACCTCTCTGCCAGCATAGCTGGGAATCCTGGGAACTTCAGCTGGGCAGGCTAAGCTTGTAAAGGGACAGTATGAATCTCTCTGCTTATTGTGCTGAGTGCCCTACCTCAAGATTAGATGCTGAGAGGAAAGAGTCTGTGATCTTCTTGCCTATCTAGATACTTACATAGCCTTCAGGGACTATACTATGTTACCTGCAAGGTATTATCTGTGTCCCACTACTTATTTTACAACAGGGTCCAGCAGCAACTTCATCTTTTAGATAATATTGCCCCTATTTCATAGGACAAAAATAAAATATACGTTCCATTTTGGATTATTAGCAATGTAAAATACATCCTACTACCACATGTTATCACATAATAGATATACTTAAAAAAAAAAAAAACTAAACTATACTGAAATGGCCCCAAACCTAATATTTAATTGATGTCATGTACACCCATTTCAGTTTTGCACAATTGCTTCTTCATTCCTGAAACATTAAATCAGTCTAAGGGGACTCCAAGCTATGCTGTATTTTCCATGTTTCACTTCAATAAAATATTACAAATACATTACCATGTATCTGGGATTTTTTCTGCAATCATCATAACAAACCAATGTTTTCATAATGTCGCCACAGACCACAGCTATTACCTCATACAAGAGCACAATGTTTTGGCAATTCAGTGCAAATAGCAGGAACAACTTCACCATCATCTTCCAAAATAGTTCTTTGAACACATTTCCCAAAAAACAGTAGCAACAAAAGCTCTGCCACTTCATTCCTTCCCTCCACCCTGCTCATGAATGAGAAGAAAGAAGTGAAACAAGCAGTGTCCTCTCCTGTTTCCTTGTTCTTAAGAGGCCCTGCGTGATAGTCATCCGCAGCTAAATCGGACTTAAGTCAACAGGAAACATTCCAAAATGTGGAGAAATTGCATACATTATTTAACCTGAACACTCCAGAACAAGGGTTAGGAAAAATGGACTAATATCTGCCTATATTACATGTTCTATCCAAGTTATGGGGAGGGCTAGGCAACACTTAAATTATACCAAAACCATGAAGAATACCTCATTTTAATGTGGAAATGACATTGTCAATTACAGTAGAAATGATGAAGATGAGGTGAAAATTCTTCTGTTCGGGTCCTGATTTTGTAGCAAGTAAAAATCTACAGTACTTCAAAAGAGTCAAAGCCACCCAGAGCCTAGCAGGGTGTGTTCAATCTACCATATTTCTCCTCAGACTTTATGCAAAACAGTTTCAAGGAACTTACTGTTAATAAGGATTAAACCTACTTAACTGAAGTATTTCCAGCGATCACATCACTATCAAGCCTGATCAATGGGTCTTGAAGTCCACAGCAGCAAGGCTGCACTTCTTATATATTCTAAATGTGACTATATTATTTGCATTCTGGATCGTTTCTCAGTGAAAACCAGTGCATGCAAAACGAATTCTACAATCCCACATCTTGTATACAAAGGGCATCACACATATCCTGTGATTTAAGCTATTCTCTTGAAATTATCTTAGTCTCACACAATCACACTTCAAACACCCCATATGTCCAGTTTGGTTATTCCTCCTTTGAAAAGCTAATAAATGTAATACTTCAATGCAACTGTATTTCATCTAAAAACAATTATCTGCAGCACTTTGTGCCAAGAAAAGCATCAATAGGAATCATTAACAACACTTCCACTTTATTTTCTCCTTGTCTAATGGGCCCAATCCAACATCCAAGTTAAGTCAATCAGAGTCTTACAATTGTTTTCAGTGGGAGCCGGACAGAGCCTTATTTGAATGTGAGGCTTCTGCAAAGAGACCGAATGACAAGCATAGCCTCTGTTTATTCACACAACGATACTGTAAATACAGAAGAATAACAAACTTCCCAAGATGTCCCTACTACCAGGAGCTGCAGAGAAGCCAGTAATAAAAGCTTTGGAGGTGAGGACAAACACTGCTCCCTGGACTAACCTGGTCCTTGCTCTCTTATCTATGACTACCAATAAGGTCATCAATCTTATTTGCTGAAAACCAGACCAACACAAGGCAGTTGGTATCTGGTGAAAAGCAACTTTTAGCTGTTACTCTTCTGAAATGTTTTTTAAAATGTAAAAAACAGAATATGAGACCGGGTGCCAGATCTACCCCTCCTGCTAAACAGGGCTATTTTCATCTCAAAGTAAAACCAAGTCATCAGCACAATAGTTCACAATTACGATGCACGCGTATTGCTTTATTGAACTCTACCTGATAAATGGGTCTAAAAAATGTAGATCAATTTATTTCAGGCTTTGATGTTTCCTACCAATGAAAACAAGGATGGAGAAAAACAAGCTCCAATTTTCTCCCCAAACCATCCTGGAAGTGAAATATTTCCAAACAGATTAGATACATGAGGCAAACTATTAAAAACATGCAATTGCCTCCGAATTCTAAAAGGACATACAAGTTTTTTGTACTAGCTGACTCACATGCAATTATTTCACACACAGTTTTTTATTTCTTCATGACAATTGCGCACTCTTCCTACACACATGTTCATCCATTACTCCTGCTTTCAGTGTCAAATATAACATCAGAATCTTTGAAAATACAGATGCTACATAGCCTTTGAAACGTACAAGACATCTTCATTCTGCAGACTTTCAAATCTGTACCCAGGGCTTCCTGGAAGGCACAAGCAGCACATAATGCTTCAAGGGATTTCCAAACTACTGTACTGACACGTACCTCACCTCATTTTCCCTCTTATACTGCAGCTAGACAGTTAAAGAAACCGGCAGGCTGATACTCTGTAGCCATTTGGCACCTGCATATTGTGAACTCATTTTATTTTGGATTATAACAGGCTACAAAGAAAGTTGAAGTTCAGCCTTTGAACCCAGTCACTCATTCCCAGCTTTAATGCAAATGCAGCTGGAACCTGATGGCAATACTGAAGTGGCCAAAAATCATGACACCGGATCTTTCAAGTATATCCTTCTCTGTGAACCATCGTCTCTCTGCCTCAAGCTTTTCATAAACTGGATGTCCAAACTTATAATAGAAAGGGTGACAAAACGCAGAAGTCTGTTTAAAACCAACAGCAAGAGACACAACTAGATACTTTAGTATTGAAAAGTGAGGGGCAGGAGGTGGGAAGAGCAAGATGTTTGTTCAGTCCTTATTAACGGCATGAGGGAACTTAGGCTTAACAGCGTAAATCAAACTAAACAGGTCAGAGACCTAGCTTGCAAGCAGCCAGTTTAATAAAAAGTGGGACAATTGGCAGTTTAAAACTATAGTTGCACTCTCAGACCCCATGCCTCCTCCTTTTCCCCTTACCCTCCCTCACACACCACCAACTGCCACCTCAAGTTTATCCTGCTATGCACTCACTCCAGAACCCACTTCCAACCACTGCGGATTGGAGGAATCTACAGAAAACAAACTGAGAGTAAGTATTACTATATTACCTAAAGGAAGGAGGAAGGCAAGCAAAGAAAAATGACCAAATTGTTGACATTGGTCAAGGAGACTTTCCCTTCTAAAATTTCCAAGAACATGAGGGCCAAATAGCAAACGTCTCATTACGAACCCACTCACAGTGTTTCTTACAGAATTTCTTCTCAACCTCCCTGAATGCAGGAACTTATTCTTCTGCAATCATTAACACTGAACAGCAGATAGGCTGCTATTCCCACTCCTGAAGAAACCCATTTCAAGGCTGGAAACATGAAGAACTGCTTCACTAATAAGATGGTTAAGTAACTTCAGGAGAGTTGCAATGGGAAGGCATGGTGATACGGTGGCTGGAGAAGTGGCTTGCTTGTTTTCCATCTGTATCACCACTTGAAGGGTCTCAGAAATGTCTTACGCTTAATAGGTCCACTGTTTAAAACCTCTAAGAATAACAGGGCTTCCCATAAAAATGTAGAAATAATGCCTGACTGCTTGTGGGGAGAAGGTGACAGGAGAAGAACTGAGGAAGGAACAGACAGGATGGGAATAATACAGAGGGCTGCAAGTCCGTTAGCTGGTTAGGGCTATAACCTTAATACTGTTAACATCTATTTTACAGGATTTTTTTTTTAAAGTTGGATTTTTGCTGTCCATACATCATGACTAATTTAAAACTATGCAGAAGCTTTTAAGTTTCCCGTATTATCATCATTTTATCCATAGAGATCCAATTCAATCTTTCTTTCACCACTCACATGTTCTCCAAAAAAAGACACTCATGCAAATAAAACATAATAGTTAAAAGCAGTACTTTCTCAAGACCATGTAACACAGAGAAAAAAGAAATCTTTATAAAATGAGAGCATAAATAACAATTAGTCCTTTTATTCACCCTCCTGACATCTCAGAAGCAAACAGTCCAGCCCTACTTTTAAATGACAATTACATTTATTGAGAAAAGCATCTAGCAACATTACGATCTGACACAAGCAGCTTTCTAGACACAGCAGCAAGGAACCTTTAGCCCTGTCCAAAGGTGTTAACAACGCGGTATTAACATGACACAGCACTAAATGCATGGCCAAACACAGAGACTTTGTTACATGCAGGAGGTTGCATTTTTGTCATCTTTTTCCAAACATGCACCTAAGGGAAAATACTATCAAACCCTTTCAAAAAAGAAAAGCAAAGAAGAAACATATTTTGTCCTGTGAATTTTAATGATAAGACTAGCAAAGACAAAGAAATAATAAATAAATTACTGACAAAAGAATGAAAGCTCCAACAATTTTCGATGTTTTGTACAGCACGTTTACTTCTGCTTAACCTATGAAGATTAAAACATGGACTGGTCAGAGACTCAAATGATTACATGCTCAAGTCTTCTCCTAACTTTCAAATTTTTTTCTTTATATTTTGTGAATAGGCTTCTACCAAAGATTCTAGTCATTCTCATTCACTCTAAACCTTTAAATAGATTAATTGCATCAAAATGATTGTATTATATGCCTGTAATTTATGCCATTAACTTTACTTTCCACCACTGCACTGCTAAAGGAAAACTGCAGTCCTGATTTCAAGCAGTAAATTCAGATCAAATGGGAAAGTGTTAAATTCAGAAAGGCTTTTGGTCCATTAACTTCCATGCTGATTTGACACGCTCTGCAGTGCTTGGGCAACAGACTCTGCTATACAACATATTCCTAAGCAAACAGTGCTTTGTGTCATAAACCATCTGGGGTGTCAGTTCTGAGGTCCACTCATCTAAACTCCTCTGATACACTTGGAAATGCTGAGGTGCAGAACAAAAACTTTTCTTCACCACAAAATACCTTTTGCAAGGGTAAGGAGATGCTGCCATTGGAAGAATGATGGAAGGCACAAAATTTTGGCTAAGGCAGTTGTTTTCATTATTCCACTGAAGAAAAACATTTGATACACAAGCTTTCTAAAAACACTATGTTTTTTCTAAGGTACCAATAAAAGCAATACCATTCCTAACCTGGACAGTGCTCTCTTTCATACCAGAGCCTATAGTTGCAAAGCTAAGTGCCAAGCAGATGGTTGAAATCTGTTTTGTATAAAAAGTGTGTGTGCACACGTGGTTTTTTTAGATTGAGTTCTTTGTATTCATATTCAGGCCTAGGTTCTAGCCATCAAAACACTGGCACTGAAGCAATCATTAGCAGCATTTTAGACAACTGGCAACTAAGGTATGCACAGTTCTCCACAAAATGTTCAGCTAATATCTCCCAGATGTATAATTAAGACAAAAGATCATCTTCTTAAATTGGTATCAGTGCTTTGGATGGCCTTTCAATAGACTGCACGTGTATGTAAAAAGCTATTTTATTTATCTTCTTTTTTAAATAATGTTCTAACTTCTATTACGCTCTGATTTTTTATAGCTGCTTTTAAAAACACAGGCTTCCATGTCAGACTCTACTCAATTATAACAGCTGCAACTTCATTCATCTTGTTTTCATCTTTCTACTAAATATCAAGAAGGGAATTCTATAAATCATAGTAAAAAGGCTCTGCCTTTCTTATTTGATAACCATTTTGTTCAGTTAAGAGGAAAATATAAGAGGCTACATCAGTCTGGGGGAATCTGCTCCAGATGAGGGCAGTGAGCCCTCCAAGAATCCACTGATGAATCTGCTGTGTTCCACCAGACAACCTATGGCAAGTCACCTCAGTTGCAGGCACTTCAGTCAACTCATTTGTAAATAGGCTGTTTGTTACCACAAACAGCAAAATCAGAAACGCTTAGCAGCATGGGGCTCTGCTGTCCGCCTGGGGTTCTCATGGAATCTGTGAACTGGTGACAATAATTTGCCTGGTAACAAATTAACAGAGGTCACACTTTTGACAACTGAGGTTATCAAACAAATGTATATTTGGAAGAGCACATTTTTATGTAGCGGTCTTGCTCAAGACCTTGGTGGCCACAACTGGGAATTACTACCTTAGGAAACACAGAGTTTCAAAACAAAGATTGATTTTGTGTACAGTGCCAAGTCCACTAAGGCCCAGATGTCAGCCCTGGCAGAATTCAGGTACATTTACATCACCGCTGTTTTGGTCACTCTGATCTGCCAGGGATACAAGTTTTTTTAGGAGGAACAGGTAGCTAATGTGTCTTAACACCAACACAGCACTTCTGAAATCCATAGATCTGCAGAAGCCTGCAGAAATCTCTCCTGATGCTTTAGAACATCTGGTGGTATTGCAACTGATGGAAGTTTGCTGCAGATTAAAGAAAATCAGGCTTCTGCTCAGTGATGTCCTTGTGAGTCACCGTTTCATGCCATTCTGGTTTACCGAGGTGAACATGTTTAGGACTGACTCTAAGCTTCAGTGCCACTGAATCCAAACATCCAGAATGAATGGGTACTTTTCTAAATGATGCCTTGACTAGTCCCATTACAAAATAAGTCTATGTGAACATGCTGTTGAAAAACTACTATTGAAACACTATGGAATATGCCTGATTATAACCCATTATCTTGAAAGTAGTTTCCCTCTTAAAAAGCTCATCAAAGAAAATATCTTAATAGCTCAGTCATAGTATTCTAGGTTAGAGAGATCTAATCCACCCAGGACTCATTGACTTATACTACGCACTGCTGAGGAAAGGGGTAGGAGCCACAACACAGAGACTAGATCTAAATCTGCCTGTAGACCTCAGTGCTTCAGCTCTACTCTTATTGAGCACAGAGTTGTGAACGAGAAAAAAAAAATACTAAAACAGATAAGAAGAACTTTTAACATGAATGAGAAAGTAATTACTCCCCTTTAATAAGTCTGTATCATTACCTTCACTTTGGATCTCTCTCACTCATTTAAAAAACAGATGTCAAATACACGTCCAAGAATCACAATGGTTTTTGTGCTCTGCAATGCAGTTTTTGCTTTTAAGCTAGTTAGTTTGTTCACTGTGGCTGCCTACATTGCTGCTTCCAGTGGAGTCTGTTCCTCACATTAATACTCTTTGTGTGAAGAATTTTTTTTTCCTGGACTCCCCCAGTACCTGGTCCTTTGGTTATAAAACATATGACAGGTCTTGTACCTATGGCTGAAAAAGTTAATTGTTCTCCAGGATGAAACTTTTATCTTACTCTTAGTAACACACATTGTCTCTCAATTTACTGCTTAAACACAGCAGGTGCTGCTCTAGTTCTCTTAACTTGATTCCAGGTAGGGAGTTAGTTTAGAAGCACACTCAGATAATTGGAGGGGCTAGAGACAGTGTTCCCTCATAGCCCCAACCACTGAAGCTGGGGTTGTAAATATTTCTGTACTTTGTATTATTAATTATAATCCAAAGTCCATACTTTACATATTTAAGTAATTTGAATATTATAGTTCATCTTGCTAGAATGAGACCTTTAGAAATTATAATTGGACAGACAGAAATCTGTAATTTGCCCTTATTAGGATCTCAAGAAGAAAAAGAAGAGTCTTGAGGTTAAAAAACAGGACTAGCAGTCGGTATCTCTACTTTTTATCCCCATCCTCGCAGATCGTTTTGTGACACCATCCCTCAGTTTTCTCATCTACAGATTGAGGCTTATCTTGCTTCTCAATCTAAAGAGCACTAAAATCTTCATGATTTGTATATTAATGCTTTCCAAATCCTCTGAATTCCTAATCAAAAGACTTTATAGGAAGTATGAATCTATTATTAATATTTATCAGTAGTTCTAACAGTAAAACAAGTTCTACATATATATGTGAAGAAAATATATATAGAGAGAATATACACACACATATTGCTCAATTTATAAATTCTAAAGCATGGCTTCAGGACTGAAATCTCATTCATGAAGCATGCTAGGGATCTCTTACCTACTCTCCATTTCTGAATTTTCCCCATACAAAGAAACATTGATATTATTCTAAGCTCTAAGCACAAAGGCTGCTCTGTGGAATGGAAAGAAACCTTCTTTTTTATGTTTGTACAGTGACAAGCATAATGGGGTCCTGATTCAGGATGCTTGCACTCTACAAAAACACACTAAATCAATGACATTAATACACATGAAGATTATCTATAAAAGAGAAGCATGGCATAATTTAGAACGGCATAGTATTTTTCCCCATACTTTGTGTAGTATTTCATACAAACACCATAGCATAATTTGGTTTCCCAAGTCATACAGTTAGTTTCAGAGTTTAGGCAATAACAGCAAAACTGAGCAAAATTTACAAAACATAAGCAAAGGATGAGAAATCCTTTCGTTGAGAAATTCTGCGAAATTCTAATCTCAGTTGCAAAATCAGAATCAACTCGATGTTCATAGAGAAAGAATCTATAGCCTGCTTTACAACACACTTCCCATAAATATCTACTTAAATCTCCAAAATCCATGAGCAAAAGATAAACCAAAGACTGAACCCGAGGACAGAGCTGTATTTTCTACATCCCTGTCATACGCAAACTCAAAAGCCTGGATATTTTTAACAGTCATGGAAAACGAACCTATTTGGCTTTACTCAGAAACTGCAGAAGGAAACTGTAGCAAAAGAATAACGTTGGATGTTCTGTTTTCATTTGATTTCACTTAGCCTTTCAGTTCTATTTCAGTTCTGTTTCATTTAGCCTATTTTTTTCAAAAAAATAATCATCGTGTTTTGGTGATTCACATTTCGCACCAGCACAGGAACAAGTCATGTAAATACAACACAACAAAATGACCCAGTTTGTTAAGAGACATGCCAAATGGGTTAGAACATCCTTCCCTCTGCCCTTACCAACCATCACCTTCCCACACATCTTATTTCTATCCAAAAAAGCCTCTGCTTCAGTGAGGCCACAGCATCAAAATTTAGGGAGAAAATCCTATAAATAGCATCTTGACTAGACCTTTGGAGAAAATGTTTTCAGTCCTGTTTTATGAAGTGAATGTAATGAGGCCGCTAAGGGAATTCTCTGAAAACAGAAGACTTCTCTACAGTTGAATACCGCATGAGCAGCCCTACAGCAACTCCCTCCTGGCACAAAGCTCTGCCAAAGTCCCTCAACCTTAACTCAGGCAGGCCACCCCAAAAGGTGAGAGGATGCCGCACACTTCACACCCTTCATTAAATGTTCTACACCCTTCATTAAATGTTCTCGCTCTTAAAACAAGGAATACCTCGAAATAATAAAAATTGATTGCAAAGACACACTTTGGTCTTTCCAACTGTGATGAATTTTGGTCACATCACACTCCATTAAAGCACAGTCTCTTTAGGATTAACAACAAACTGAAGATAATGCAACTTTGTGCAACCTAGTAAACAGACATACCAAGCGAACAAACATGAGCGCGTCTGTACACATGGGTACACACACTTCTGACACTTTCATAGGCTCACTTTAAATGGGCCGAAAAAGTTTAGTGAAATCTTTTCATGTAAGTATAGTAAAAAAAGGAGTAACAAAATTAAAAATTGTTCAGAAACACTAACATTTTCCTTACTCTTGGTCTTACACTATCTATTGAGTTGGCGGTGGCACATAACTCCAGCTCACTATCAGATACGTTGTCTCTGCCCATGCCCAACATGCAAGATGAATACATGAAACATAGGGCACTTTCTCCCTCCCACATCGCTATAAAAATCAAGAAAATTACAGGATCAGCACCAAAGAATCCATAAGGATGACAAACTGCATGGGATTCTCTTTACATAAACTACATTTTATCTCTAGAGCTACAAAAGGTTCATGAAGAACACTAGATATAGACAATAGTCTTAACTATGCAAGAATAGCACATACACCCCCCAACACGGAGTTCCTCACCACTAAAAAGAACTGTCATTATTCGGACAAGAAAATTAAATTTCTATTCACTCTGTTTATATTTTTGACCCCAAAAGTAACAGAATTATGTAAAGATTAGTAAGACAGAAACAAACCTGTAGTAATAAGACTATAATAAAACCACAATTAAAAATTAGCATTGTGGTAACATTTTATGATATATTTAGATTAAAGAGTACGCAGAGACTCACATCATAGGGAAAAAAAGCAAAACACAATGAAGACAGCCTATCTGAACTTGAGAAAGCACAAAAGCAGAAGTTCACGGTGAAACAAAATAAAATAATTACTATAGATCTCAAAGAGCAGTTGCCAATATGAATTTCTATACTTGGTCTTCTAAAAAAAAAAAAAAAAGGTACAAAAATGAAATCTGGAATACAAACCACAAATTTTAAAAATAGCAAATGTAATCACAATTTGAAAATTAAGAAACGTTATCTGATTAATCCCACAATACTTTTAAGAGAAACAAGGTCAAAACCATTTCAGACTTTCAAAATAAGACACAAGCTTTTCCTCATTTTCACTTCAACTCTCAGAATTCTAGAACTCAAAAATACTATCACCATGTTGGAATTCTTATTCTCTTACACAAGGCGACAAAAAACAAGTTGAAGAGAAGTGCCATGCCATATCAAATTAAGGAGTAGGAAAATGTTTGTAAATTTCTTTCATAAGAAACAAAAAACAAACGAACCCCCCTCCACGCCAATACCATGGGCAGCACCTCTAATACTCCTACGTTTCATATCAACATCTGATAACTTCAGCAGGCAGAACTCAACCTGTGTTTTCTGTTTAAAATTTCTGTTTTCCTTCTTTTTCTGTTTAAAAAACAAAGAAATAAATTTTGCTTCTATCACAAAAAAAAAAGACAGCTTCTCTGAACTACCACTGCACATCTCACAATTTCCATTCACTCCTTACATCCTTTTCAAGTACCACGGCACTTGCAAGCAGCGCTCACCAAAATTCTTCCAGAATCTTGTCTAAATATGCTCTCTCCCAACAACTACTGCGCACAGAACTTCACACTGTCACGAGGACATGTGGGCTCAGGAACAACTTTCAGAGACTCCTTGCTTCTCAGGCTGGCAAAGGCTGGTCTCAGTGCGGAGGTGACACGCGGCGTCTCTCAAGCAGAGGCTGTGGTGCGCAGGGCTCCCCGCTGCCTCCCTGGTAGCTGCAGGCAAGAGGCCAGCCCCAGCCCAAGGCAACACGTAAGCTCCTTGGACCAAGTCAGCCCCTCGGTAGGGTGTGGGAGAGATGGGACGCGTGGCAGACCACAGGCTAGCATCGTAACCCTCAGCAAAGGCGTGGGTGAAAACTTTATGGCCGCTGACAGCAGCGGGGTTTCGCCAGGGGGTCTCCAGGATGAGATGTGAAAGGTACAAGCACCATAAATCCCCATCAGGTACAGCACACACAATCACCGCCCAAAGCCGAATGCTCAAGAGAAAAAAATGTTACCCGTTTCAAAAGTTTGAGATGTAAGTTCTGGTTCAGGTAGTACAATAACGTGACAAGAATTTGCTTAATTTGCAGCAATAGTTTTTAACTTACCCAAACACAACATAATTTTACCTTTTGTAGGAAGTACAGGAGACTTCACGCATTTTCCAAGTTAGATAAAAATCCACAGATACTTTAAAAAGGAAAAGCGTGCTGCTTCTAAGGATATTACCTGTTAAACAAACTCCTTTCCCTCAGCACACATGTACTACAGCTACTGACTATGTGCTGTGAGCGCTTCTTTTCTCTTGACTACTGTATTGGAATTCACAGGCATTGAATATTTCCAAAGCGTTAAGGTACAACATGACAACGTGGGTTTCCTCCTACATTTATGAGTTAACTATGCTATAACCAGGCCTGAGCAAGAAATTGGTAATAAAAAGAAGGGAAAGGCAAGAGCATGCCAAACTGACTTCTGCAAGAGTTGTGAAGGCAGAAGTATCTGACACACAAACATGCTGGTATCCTATTTAACATTAAGAGATGATTTTTTTTCCCCTAAGTATAGTATGAGAAGCATGCAAAGAAACTATAAATCTACCTTGGGAGGAGGTACTCTTTTTCCCTGTCCAAATATTGTAAAAGTGTATTTTATACAGCAACAGATATATCACTTTACACAGATACATATGCCTGTCCTATCAGGGAGCTTCACGTTTAAGTAACTCAACCAGATACTATATGCCTCCCAAATGATAAAGCCATAAATGCTCGTTAAAAGCTCCCTGAGAAGTAGTAAATATTTTGCAAACGAGTTATATATTTAAATCCCTGGACAGCAAGAAAAAGAAAAACAATTCCTCTCGTACCTAAAGGTACCAATCAAACACACTATGCACATAAACATCGCAAGATGCTTGGTGGGAGAGCGTGTATGTGTTTGTGTGTGTTTTAATTAACTCCTTGAATGCATATGATGAGCCAGCCACCCAGAATTAGTAATGCCAAAACTCCCTATTTGATTCCAATGCAATGAATACAACAGTCAAATTGTGCGGGCTGGTGTGTCACTCATCAGTTCTCTCATTTGGGCTTTTGCCTTTCAAGTCTAGTTCACTATTTCAGCAACTGCTAAATTATTGAGATATTCATTAAAATCCATAATCTGTAACAGTCAATTTCTTCCTCACTAAGCATAAGCACAACAAATGAAATTAGTACACGCAGGACATTAATGAGTAGTCTGCAAACGCATTAATTCCTTCAGCCTTATCTCAGAGAAATAAAATTGTGTTACTTTTCATCACTGCAAAAAACCACTATCTGAAACTTTCAAATGGCACTGTATTCGTTCTTCAGGTCTCAGACCCCTAAACACAGAAACGTAAGCAAAAATAAAGACCTTTTCCCAAAGCACCTCGGTGGAAAAACTATTCAGTCCAATATTAAAGAAATCTCATTGTTTTCTTTTAAATGAAGGAATAATCATTCTTACTTCTACAGGTAGATTTTAGGAGAGTGAGACACCATTCTGAGCAAGCTGGCTAATAGAAAGGTATTATTCTTTCTCCAAAATTCTCAGCAAATGCAGCAGCAGAAGAAAGCTTTTAGGGTAACTTCAGCTAAGAAAAGCACTTAGGAATACGCAAAGTTTCCTTTTAGGAAAATGATTTCTCCGTTTGACAGTGTTGGTACAACCCCAAAATAAATTCAGTGGGAGTCTGAAATGACTCGTGCAGTGCAGCAGTGAAGCAGCTAAGTATATTTTTTTCCTCCCAGCAGAGGCTTGCTTTACATCCTTGAGCTTTTACTTTCTACAAGCTAGTCAGTAGCACAGAGAATGTTCTGATTGCACAAAACTGAAGACTATAAATGTTAAACTTGTCCTATTGTCCCCATCCCCACTGGTTCTCATCCACGCCTTTTGTCTTTTCTAGCTCTTCCTTTTTCCCTATGGAAGCGCTAACACAATCTTCTTGCACAAACTGCACATACCTCTTTACGTTGAACAGGCATGTTATTAACAACAACAACAAAACAAAAAAAAAGGAAAATAGGAAAAAAAAAAGGAAAAATTAAGAAAAAGAGACAGGGTGTAACTCTGTCCGGATGCCTAGCATAGCCTCTCTCTCAGTCTACAGAGAAATGTAAATATGCAGTAATTAATTTGGGTTTAAGAACATTCCACACACTAGGGACATTGTTAAGCAGTCACTTTATCTATTTTTCATTTATCGGATTTTATTAAGACATTAAAACTTTATGTTAGGCATTTCTGAGATTTTATCATTCTGTAAATTTCACAGATGTCTGCGATGGTTCTGGCCACATTATCTCCACCTTTTCCTCAACCAGGTAAACTTTCTTTCTATTGTGTCCATGTTTGTTATACTTAAGTATAGTGACCTGTTTAAAAACAAAAATAAAGAAAACCCGAACAACAAGAGAGCTACTCTTTTTGAAACCTTTGAAGTCAATTCAGAGTGCCACAGGTACATCACAAAGTACATCTCAGAAGTTATCCTTTCCCTGTGTAACAAACAGAGCAGATTCCAGTTATAATTTCTTCCTACAGTGTTTCTGCAAACATCATCCCCCTCAGCGTATGCATTCTGATGCTCCTCTCAATCAAGCAGCTGAACTGCCAGAAAAAGAAATAAAGACGTGCAAGTAACTTCTCAGGAAAGGACAAAAACCCTCACATTTCTGGTATGGTAATTAATTATACATGCTAATTCACAAAACCTACTGCAATTTACTAGTGATGCTGAATGAATTAATTAATGTTTATTCGTCTGACACCGAGGATCATTTTCATTCCAAGTGTGTACCATAAATGCCCCCTGATAATGGCCACAGACACGAGACAAGTTCCCTTGATACAGAACCCTTCAGCTAGGGTAGCTCAAAGTTTCTGAAACGTTTGCAGTTTACTGGGACACACTAAAACATTATGGGAAAGACGACAGGGAAAAAAGAATATCTCCTGAGATACATGCAGATGCTCCGAGATCTGAACTGCAAACAACTTTGCTTGATAAATCTTTACCTCCTTGTAATTTGCTATTCAAGTTTAAAAGGGAATAACTGGCAGATGGATAGTAATAACAAAACTGAAGTCGGTCATGCAGATACAAAATGCTGGACCCCAGAGGCTGCAGAAACGTGCTCCAAGAACTGTGTTTACTGACGATCTGAGAAAATAACCTGCCATAGATGCCTAAAAAACAATCATCTGTGCATCATGCATTTATCACACACGTAAACTCTGTGAGCATGTGTGTGTCTGAGGGACCGTGCCATCTGTGTGTAAGAGAAAGTGTGTCTTCATGTCCGTTTTCTGATAAATACATGCATATTACATGGACAGTATCTATCCTGTGTATGTGTGTGTAACTATAGTCAAACACACACAATGTAAACAAATGGTAATGATTAACAGAGATATTGGTTTGTATTACCAATTTCAACTGCAGAAGGAAAATGGTAAAAAAAAAAATAAATAAAAAAATTATATGTCCCGAGGTTCATTTTTACTGCTTCCCATTTCTACTGCATGCTACTATCTGCATAGCAAAAGGAGAGCAGTGTATTGATTATTTAGCTAGAATGTTTATAAGAGCAAAGCTGGGATCTCTGAAAATGAAATGCATGCCTAAGGGGCGGGGGGGGGAGAGGAAGTGTAGAGAAGCTCATTCTATTTCTAAGGAATATGTTCTGCCCAAAATTCTTTGTTTATATATAAAATTTATATAAATATATATTTATCGTGCAGAGAGACTTTAGATCTTAAAGAAAAAAAAGTCTCCCAACAGGGAAATGAAAGGACTTAAGTCTGCTTCGCAGCGTTTACATGTACTCTGTTGCTCACAAAGTTCAAAGAATAATCAAAGTCACTTGCTTATACATGTCTATGTATCATCTTCACAAAGTATATTAAATACTTGAATGTATTAATCGTATGAACAAGGCAAATCCACGATTGCGATGTTTGATCAAATTCAACACCAGAAACAGTAACGGTTTCCTCAGATAGTTGAACTAAGTTAATTCAATGCACGTAAACAAAACCGATTTTGTTCTATCATTGCAATAATAACAAATCAAAGAGAACTGCCAAGTATTCCAAGTAAGTCTGGAAAATTAATTGTATTAAAGACTACCTTGCAGCAGTCTAACCATGCCAATTCCACTTTCTAGTAACGAAGTGTTCTAGTTGCAGAACAAGGATTGAAAGCATTAAAGTAGTTCTTTCCTGCGTTTCCCAATTTTTTCTCCGATCTTCTAATTCAAGTGTTCTTTCCTGTCCTTTTTCTGCATGCGTGTTCCTCAGCCCACTTAAAATGTTTTTATCTTGCCTTCTTTTCTATGCCTTTACTATCAAATCCAGTAGGTTTGAACGAGGAACAGCTTGACTTAGCATATTTTTAACCAGCTGGTCTAGCACCTAGCTTGTATTGCATAGTCAGATACAACCAAATGTTTATACAGGAGGTAGCTTTCACGAAGATGAGAAAAACCTAAGTAATGCCCATCCTGGCGTTCTTTTATTTACCACTTAAAAAAATGAAAGTTTGGATTGTTTACTGCAGCCTCACAAGGGACTATTAATAACCTTTAAAAATGAAGCCGGAGGGAAGAGATGCCAGATCATCAATGGACGTATGTACAAGCCCCTGAGAAAAACGCTTCAAAACCTCTCAGGAGCTTGAGATCATAAGAAATAAGGGCTGAACTCTCGCAGGTCACAAGCCGTCGCCAGTGACAGCAAAAACTTAATTCCAGGCAGGGAACGCTCCTGCTTTGGGGCAGGGGGAGACGGATGCGCCTACGTCATACCGAAACCCCACTCGTCATACCCAAACCCCGCTCTTGACACTCTGCGAGAAAGGTGACTGCCAAAACTTAAAGGCAAGAGTTTCACTTTTTTCTTTCTTTTTCCTTTCTTCTTTCTATTTTCTTTCAATTTTTTTTTTTTCTCTTTTTCAGGCAGAAGGATGTTCTCCTGACGGAGGGCCGGGATGTTAACTTGCCTAAAAATACTCGCTCCTACTGGATCAACAAAAGGTCATGTGCTCGGCGGAGCGCCTTTCCCAAGTTTGACGGGAAGGCGAGGTTGGGAAGTTAAACCCCCCGCCTCGCCAAGCGACCGGGCATCCTCCGTCGCCGGGGGAGTCCCCGGGGCGGTGCTGCCGAGAAAGGCACCTCGCTCGGTGTCAGGGCAGGGAAGGAGGGAGAGAGGGAGGGAGCGCACGGCAGCGTCGGAACAAAGCTGCGCACCGCGGGGCTCGACAGCGCGGCGAGGGGCTCCCCCCAGCCGCTCCCCGCTCGAAAGCGGAGGGGGAGGATGAAGGAGAAGGGGGACGATGATGGAGAAGGGGAAGAATGATGGAGAAGGGGGGAGGATGATGGAGAAGGGAGAAGGATGAAGGAGAAGGGAGAAGGATGAAGGAGAAGGGAGGAGGATGAAGGAGAAGGGGGGGTCCGGGGGGCAGAGCATCTCCCCATCCTGCCTCCCAGAGCCGGAGTTGCGCGCCCCGTGTGAGCAGAGCAGCCGAGCCGCGCACACACGCGTGCTCATCGAAATTAATGATTTGGGGGGGGGAAGAGGGAGACAACAAACAAGCCGCAAAACAGAACAACAAAAAAAAAAATTAAAAAAAAAAGGGGGGGGGGGGGAGAAGACATACACACACCCCCCAAGGCAAAAGACAGCGCCCCCCTCAACCCCAAAAAACTCGACTCACCTTTCAAACTCCTGAGGTAAATCAGGGTCAGTTAGCATGCTGGAAAAGCACAATTTCCCTTTGTCACAGCAGCCACCTATGGTCGCCTCCAACTGAACCTGTCAAGTGAGTCCAAACCTTCTAAACCGATTGATTTTTCTCTCTCCCTGCCTCCCTCCCTCCCTCCCCTCCCCTCCCGCTCCCTCCCTCCCTCCCGGCTCGCTCGCTCGCTCTGAGCTAGGACTCCTTGACCAGGCTCTTAAAGGGGCAGCGCTCCTCGCCGCTCCCCCCGCCGAACCGCGCACCTCTGCCCGCTCCTAACCCGCTCGCCCGCCGGCGCCACGGGAGAAGGACTCAACTCCTTCAGTGTCCTAAAAAAAAAAAAAAAAAAGAAAAACCACGGGGGAGGGGGGGAATAACCAGAAAGGAGAAAAAAAAAAAAAAGCCCGACAATCCACCTAAACCGGCGAACCAGGAGCAAATCCCCTGCGCTGAGGAAGATCAGTGGAGAAAGAAGATAAAACAAGAGCAGACTGATTAAATTGAAACAGTTATCAACTCTCGGAGTTGAAATAAGGGAAGAAAAGATTAGACACATAAAAATGTTACCAAAGGCATCTGCGCTCCGGAGAATTTTCATTCCTTTCTCTCCCCCCTCCCTCTCGCTTTCCCTCTCCCTCTTTCTCTTTGGGGAGGGGAAGAAAAAAAAAAAAAACACCCCCACCACAGCACCCGGGACAACAATCGGGCATTGTTCTGAGGGAAGAAAAGCAACTTTGACAGATTGAAATATAGCAGAGGCCCCTTCAAGGAAACCTGTAAACAACTTGTCACTCACTCTGTCGGTCTCACTGTTAGCTCTTGCTTTCCACAAAGTGCTGCGAACCGTCCTGGCAACAAACCCAAAGTTTCCTCAGCTCCAAACTCCATCAAACAGCCCTGTTGTGTGCGAGGGAAAAGGTAGCCACATGCCAAAACAGCGGGCGCGCACACGCAAGCACAAACAACAACAAAAATAAACTTTCTGTCCGTCTGCTAGGGCTTTTCTGGGTTTCTTTTTGCCTCCCCCACCCCCGGGCGAGCAAGACGAGTCCCTCCACCGTGGATCTCCCTAATTTCCCCTGCCCAGCCAGCTCCTGATAACAAGGTGGACGAAGCGCGGCTGCAAAGCCTTGGCGCAGCCTCCGCGGCGCTTCCAATTATCTAGATAAAAATCTGGGCAGGCGAGGATGGCAGGCAGGTAATAGACCTTGGACACGCGGGGACAGCCCCGCAGCCCCAGCCTCGCATCCCGGCGACGGGCGATACCGGCTCCGCTTTGCCCCGTTGAGAAAGGGGGGCATCGGCCAGAGAACCCCGCGGGGAAATTCCCGTCCGAACCCCGGGGATTAGCCGGGGCTTCGGTGGAAGCGGAGCCTCCAATGTACCGGGAGTCCGCACGGCCCGTATCCAGCCTGGCACTGAGCTCGGGGGGCAGAGAGAAAAGAGAAAAAAACTGGTCTCCTTGTTCTTTAGCACAAACATGCACCCACCAGCCCACCACCCCGTATCTATATTCCATTCTTCACAGTTCCTCAGCCCTAATTCCCTTCTCTCTCTCTTTTTTATTCCCCCCTCCTTTAATTTGCAGCTGGACAACATTAAGGGCCTTTAAAAAACACGAGGTTTTGACCCCACAACAGTCTGATTAGGGCCACTGCCCCCTCTCTTCCCCTCTTACCCCTGCCTCCCTGCGACATGGAGAAGGCAAGTTTACTTTTTGAAATATATATACGTATTCACACAGAGCGTCCATAAAATCTTTAACATTTTTATGCCCATTGGCTTAAAAAGAAAAACAAATAGAAAAGCATATTATTTTTATTACTATCTAACAGCTACACTGTTTAATTCGCTCTTTTTCCCTGTCAATGCATATGTTATAAACCAGCAGGCTCAAACAGTCAGTCCAGCGTTGGCATAAAGGCATCATCAGCTAGAAGTCTGGGATGATCATTTTAATCACGAGTGGCAAACCCACTTGCCACTTATGCACATCATCCCCTACGGCCATTAGGCCATTCACGAAACAAAACGCCAAAGCTAAGTTTGCAATGGCTCCTTCACTGCAGTTCATATAAGAGGATCTGCGAAGGCTGCCTCCAGTCTGCCTTGCACCACCACAGCGCTCAGAGCGGAGTCGCATACAATCTGTCAAGTTCTGGCATGAGGTAGATCTAATGGCTCCTCACTGTGGGGCAGGATAAACTGACTTCCTTCAGTAGCCCCTAGCAAATAATATTTTCCACAGCGGTCCATTCATAGGAGTCTGACAAAACTAGTTAATATGTACAAGGATTTTTCATTTGTTATTTAGTAGCTAGCCCTTTTAGGACAGCTATGAAGTAGACACTGAAAAGGCAGCAGATGATTAAAAAGAACAATTCCAAATACTTTCTCTTTCATCTGAGGCTCTCAAACCATGTTAAGTCTCACATTACTCCTCTGCAGGTAATAAATATAATTAGGGCCGATTCCAAAACTTTATTTGTATTGAAAAGTATCTCGCTCCACAGGGGCTCCATTCAAATCTACAAATCTCTGTGTAGAGGAGGAGGCTACTTAGTAGGAGAATTTGGCCTCAAATAAGGAAACTGAGATGCAGGCAGGCTTAGTAGCTTGCCCAAGTTGACACAGTTAGCCAACTCCAGCAAAAGGATGAGAAACAAAGGTCCCATGTATCTCACAGTCAACAACAGTCCTGACGCTGCTGAAACATGTATATTTTAACTGTTTTTTCCCACAAAGGCATGATTTTTATGTCTACTATTTGGTTAAAACATACTTCATAGATGTATTCACATTTGTAGTGCCTCTTTTCTTGGTCTTTTATTTTCCCCTTGATGCACCACTGCCCATCCACAAATGCTGTTCCTTCTCTGCCACTTCTTGCTTTGCCTCCCCGTTCTCCTCACACTTGGCCTTGGGAGATGTTTGAGGAGAGAAGCCACTCAGAAGTCCCAGACAGAGGAAAATTAAGACTACCCTTTATTCAGAAAAATTTAAACAGTTTTGGCAGAAAAGGACTACCATATTTTGACTGCACATTAGCTCCAGTCAGCTCTCTAACTTCATAACCTTTTTTTCAGCTCAGCTCTGCTCCCCAACTGCCCTTCTTCTACCATGTTCTTCCCTTGTCTGTTCACAGATATTTACCCCTTCCTATATAATTTCTTATTTGAGCTTTTTCAGGGCAATGATATATACTCCTCCAAGCTGGTATTATGCCTAGCACAATGGGACTCCTTGGTTGCCAGCTCTCAGCTAATCTCATTTTAAAACAGAGCAATTACCATCCACGTAAAGAATTAATGGAAGAGGACATTAGGTAGACTAGGAAGAAGTACAAAGAAACATAATAAAAAGGGGGGAAAAAATCCCACAAAAATATTCAGGGGACCAAACAAAGGTAATTGAGCTGAGAAGGGGAGAGGAAATGGAAGAGAGGAAAGAAATAGAGATCACTCCCCTGAACCCTTCTGCCATGAACCCTTCTTTTTCCTTACATGTGTTTATGTTTACTCTTAACCCAAAATACACTTTGTACTCAGGTACCTATACTTCTTCCCAGTTTCCTTCATTTTTCATATTCTGCAACTACTAAGCTCCCTCTCCCAGCTGATTGGGAGGAAACAGACGTGTTCAAAAAAGACAAAATAAGTTACTATTACTATTGTAATAATATTGTATTACTGTATCATTTTACTATTATTATTGGATTAATTAATGGTCTATTGTACAGACATCAGTAAAATTATGATACTAAGTTCAACTGCAGTCGCAAGGGGGAGAAAAAGCAAGTTAAACGAATGGTTTGAGGGAATCACTGAAACCTTTCTACAAATTATTTCATGTTAACTTTAAGGCTTGTTTTTTAGAAACTGCCAGGACATATCACAAAGGCTGCTTTCACATCAGAAAGAGGAAGAACTGAGGAATTGTGATAAATAACCACTGACTGAGAATGAAGAAAATTTATGTAATATGCAACTGTCCAGTTTTTCTCCTGTCCTGAAACTTTTGATTAGCAATAGCAAGCCCTGACTCCCCTTTTTTCTTAGTGGGTCGTAGCTACAAAACCTACTTGCAGCGTGGGAGATCTATGTTTGGTTCTGTCAGCTGTCTTCACAAACTGAGAATTCGGGATATAAGTTCAAATATCTTCAACTGATGAGAAAAATGAAACCTCCTCCAGCAGTTCACTGAATCGGTATTTCTCTTGCTTTGCGTCTTTTAAGGAGTGCCCCAAACAATCAAGTCCAAGTAAACCAGGACAACTTGTATTGAACTAAACAAAAAAAAGCTTTTATTTTCATTTTGTTAAGGGAAACAAAAACTCCTATCTGAATTTTTGTGCTTAACTGATTTTTTGTTGCTATTGTGCTTCTCCAGTTCAAGAGGTGAACCAAAAAAATCAATTATCCACCCATCTCAAGTTAGAAATACCAGAACTCCGGAATATTGCACAGATAAGACTCCACGGGTCTTTATACAAGCATATTGGCAGAAGGAAGACCTTAAACGAAACATTTTTATTTTTTAAAAATCATTAAATGATAGCACTTCATCCTGGTGCGTTTGGCAGATGCTGCAATACAGTAAGTAAAGGAAGGGCTGGAAAAAAGAAGAGCTTTTTGGGTTTTGTTGTTTCCACTGTTGGTTTTAATAATAGAGACCTACGAAATCCAAGGAAATGTAAGATGTTCCACAGAATGATTTACTGGAAAATTCTCACAAAAAAATATGCAAAACTCTGAAGATCCTAAATGCATTTTCTTTTTTAGGCACACATCAAAAACAACTGCAGCATTAAGAATGTATCCATAAGATTTCTAAGAAAGGGTGTTTTGGAACAGGTTTCAAGAGAGCAGAGGGAGAATAGAGTGGGGTTGATGCATTTACTATGAAGAATATCTCCCAAATAATGAGTGCTTACTTCAGAGTATGGAAATGTTTAGCTACAATGCAGTTTGGATCATATGCTTAGGAACAGATTTTTCCTTTCAGTGTGCATGCCTAGCTGCCATTTCCATTAATGGGAATTAAGTACATGTGTCAAGAGAAGTTAACTCTTAGAAATATAACTAATCTATGCTTTTTTTAAAGAATGTAAATGCCACTTCAGGCATGTTCAGTGTTGGCAAAACTGAGTGCTGAATATAGTATAGCAAAATCTGAGAAGGAGAAGGCGGTCTGGAGGACTGAAATTTCTGTGCTATTTAGAGTTTTTCAATTTACCGAATTTCTTCAAGGAAAAGTAAAACTATCTCATTTGCAAGTGGGAAGCCCTCATTTATCAGCTATTTACTTGCAATTTCAGCAGGGGCCTGCCATCTGCAACCTTCCCTGTAAAAGAGAACTGACACTATCCTTAAGAAGAAATCTGAACCTTCATCTAAAATGTGAATTCAAACTTCCCTGAGGGTCACTAAATATTACAATAAAGGTCCTAATCATTTTTTAAAAGGAGGTCGGCACTCTTTGATCCTGTCCACTCTGCGTCACCCTGGGTGAAGGAACTTCAAAATTAATACAGATGTAAATTATAATATAAAAGGGGGTTTTAGAAATAAAATAGTATATATAAACACATTTAGACTTAAATTACATATATCTTTTTGGCAAGAAGTAACTTCTAATTATGAAAATGAAAAAAAATTAGGGAGAACACACATTCCTGGTTTTGTGTTATGTCCATTCCCCCTAGTTCCTTTATTTTGGGTACAGCTTGTTTTATGATTTCTCTATACTGTCAGTTAGCTACACGGTCTCTTTACTGTTTGTCTTAATAGCCGTGTTCTGCACAGCAGCAGCTTGAAAATTAAAACCAGTACAGATTAAAAAAAAAAAAAAAGTTAGAAAATAGAGAGCATATCCATGGGTAGGAACTGTGCTTGAAATTACTTAAGAAGCTAACTGGATTTCAAATTTACAGTTCCTCGTTAAGATTCTGAACATAAAATGTTACTAAAATAGGAACCTGGTGTACCGTCCCAACCAAAGCCCACAGCCTCCCCTTACCCACTGTCCCTGTACTCTGCCTTGATCCCGATTGGGATGATTCCTTTCTGAGTGGCAGGCCTGTTTACTGTCAGTGCCCATCCAGCCTCTCGGGTGACAATGCCAGCAGGAACGTTCCTCTTCAGTGTCACTTCCAATGACTGTTATGAACATGTAAATGCCTGCCGCAATATGCCCAACAACTAACTCATTTCATACAGATAACTAATTCCCATCAAATGGAAGTAATTCCCTTCTCTCCTGGTGTGTATGCGCACATGTAGGAGTGTTTGGTAGGAATCAAGTCTTTCAAAGAGGCAACTGAAGTTCTACAGCCAAACATAAGCTTCTGAGCCTAAGTATCATAATACAACTTCAATCTATCTGTAAAAGTAGATAATAATTGTTGAGTGTGATTCCAAGTGCTCTGAAATCGAGATCTTTCTGCTTAAGCTAGAGGGCCTCTCTGCATGGCTCTCATAATTCTTGAAGGTTTTATCACCAGACTCTCCTCACTTCCCCAATAACAATTTTGTCTCTTTTTTTTTAACTCATCCACTGAATGGGGGTAATCACATTTTGTTTCTGTGTTTCTAATCTGACTGCTTTTTTCTCTATAGCCTGTCCTGTGCACCAAGGACGCTAAGTTTAAAGCAGAGTTGCTTCCACTGTCTGAAGTAAAACAAGCATCGTGCAATTAAAAGTGCCAGGTTATTTTTGAATAACCCACACCACTCGGTCCTATGTGTTTTCTGAAGGCCTTCCAGCCTTCCTCTTGTGGTCATGAGGTTTGCTCTGGTGTTTGCAATCCAAATTTTCCACGCCCACAGGTACAGCTACTGTCTGCTTTTCTTCACTAGAAGCAGTTGTCTTGTAGTGCCGTTATGATCATATGTTACTCTTTTAGCATAGGGCTAGCAGACACCTTCAGCTCAACAGCTTGAGCTCTTCTGCAGTGGGCATGATACAAATACATACAGCTCATTTTGCAGTTGCCCTGCATTTTATATACTCCATTAGGTTAGAGGAAAAGTGAGAATATATAAATTACTTCCAAATAACATTACCATTTTCTAGTCACTTTTTACTGGAAGAGCAGTGAAGGATCAGGTCTTTTGTTAGAAATATCCTCTATCTAAACCAGTTCACAGTCTGTGATGGCAATTTGACAAAGAGCACCAAAAAGTAATTCTTACATTCTGTAAATTGCTTATCTATTTTATTCCATTTTACCCTGTATAATCATAAGAATTCACGTAACTGCTATCTCATAAATGTTTCAAAATATATAGAACCTGAAACATACGGTTTGTAAATTCAGAACAAATTCGTAAATGTATTCCCTTTCTACTGTACCACACACAGATTCCCTACATGACATATACAGTCTATGATAAGATTAATACAAATTAGTGTTTATTAAATGCACTCTACTGATATTTAACTTGTTATACATGTCACTGGGAAGATTAAGCTGTAAATTAAGCAATGATTCTAATGATGTTAAATGCATCTCCATAAGAGAAGGAGTTATAAAATGTTGCTATCTTAGCCTTGCACACTGAAACAGTGAGTATGTAAAGTTATATTTCATTTATAAAGTTAGAAAAGTATACCATACCCATTCATTTACTTTAATGGTCCTCTGATGCAGTTCTATGAGTGATTTTCCACTTTTGAGTCAAAGCAAAACTAATACCATTTGATTCTGTCAAAGCAAAAAGCTGAACTCCTGCTTCCAACACACAGACTCCAATTCAGCCACTATTACAAAGAAATAAATATGTAAGCGTGGTATAAAACAGACCAATGGCTTGTTGTTATTGCTATTTCTATGGAGTCTTAACTCTTGCTTCCCATCTCTTATTACATGAGACAGCTAGAGGCTAGAAACATTGCTGGGGTAGTATACTGAAGGTCCCTGGGGATGCTTCTGCACCTTGTACAGGGAAAAAACTGAAAAAATGCTGCTACAGTATTCTGAAACATAAGCATGGGAAAATCAGAATGTCTAGGGACACTCTTCAAAAGCCCTAATACAATCCAGATACAGGGTTGAGAACCTTCTACTACCACTTAGCTTGTAAACCAGACATATCTCCAACAGTTACCATTGAGGTATATGAGAATATAAAAAAAAAAAATCAGAAAGGAGATACAAAAAACCCACAGCAAACCAAACTGTAGTGAAATAGTCATTAAGATTAAAACAGAAATAATTTTCTCAGGAATGTTTATCAAAGAAAATTTATGTCATAAATTTTCCTCTGCCTGGAGAGGACCCAAAGCTTAGTGTCTCTTCTCTTGCCATATAAGATTGTACTGAATCCAGACTGAACATTTGGTCACTCGCTTTTCCCCTTAAATAACACTTTCTATTCTGATGTGGCTTTTGTTTTGTTTTACATAATTTAATTTCTCTTTCTTTGTTGATGCATTTTCCTTTTGTCATTATTTCAGAGCTGTGTAAAAGTAATTAGTGACACAATGCCAAGGACTGAACCTCACAAGCAACCTAAATATTTTGATTCACTGAGAATGCAGCCCATAATTTACAAAGTGCCTGACCTCTGTCCAATAAATAAAATAAAATAAATTAGATAACTTCTGCATGTTAGCAGCCTGAGGCATATGCAGAAAAAATGTAAAAATGCAGAAACAGTGAATGTCACCAAATCAGATATCAGAGATACTCTTTTGACACTTCTTCAAGAAACACGATCACACTGGTACATACCTTTTTAGCATTTGACCCCACGGGATCAATCCCGTCAACCATCTCTCCTGGTATTTGCATGTAGCCGCTGCCCTTTCTTGAGAGCAATGTGGTTCAAAAACTGGGCAAAGATTTCACATGTGAGAATGTCACAGGTGAACCTTGTTTTCTAATGAATTCTGAGCTAGCAATAGAATGGCAGCAGGTATCTCCAGAAGTGGAAATTGAGTGGAAAATAAAAGGCGACAGAGACACTTACCTTTTTTTTTTTCCTTAACTGTCTTTTTTTTTTTTTTCCTTTTTCAACTTCCCGTAAATTTCTCAGAGGGGTCCCAATACTGTAGTCAAAGTTAAAACCTTCTTTGCACAGTCAGGACAGGCCTTTGGCACAAAAGCAACTATAAAGAGATAAAGAGCTTTGCAACTACAATCTCAAAAATTATTGTGAGCCATGACACATGGGGCCACTAAAAGAGGCCCATGACGTTATCAGGGATTAATGTATAATTGCATGAAAAAGATGTATGTCATTTCATAAAAGAAAATTTTCTTATGGTAGTTTGAAAAATCACGACAGAATTTAAGCGAGACCTCTTCCTCAAGAAACACAGAAACTATAGCTTGCTTCAAAACAGGAGACAGTTCTTTACTATATTATGTACTAGAGTTTCAAAGCAAGGTGGGCTTAGACCAGACAAGAGCTCTATAAGGAGTGAGAGGGAAGTTTATTCCTGTCCCTCATCTCCTGGTGCTTCCTATAACTCTGTCATACGCGTTACTTCATACAACATTGGCCTAAGCATAAAGTGGCTTCAAATATAAATTAAATCAAATTTTATAAGACAGAAAAAAATCAATACATGAATAAGAAACCAGCAAGTACATGGACAAGTTTGTTACCATGAAGTACTGTCCAAGAGGCACTATGCCACCTGTACCTGTTGCTGGTAAGGCCATAACTTGAATACTGTGTCCAGTTTTGGGATCCTCACTACAAGAAAGACACTGAGCTTCTGGAGCGTGGGCAAAGAAGGGCAACAAAGCTGATGAAAGGTGTGGAGCACAAGTCTTATGAGGAGCAGCTGAGGCAGCTGGGGTTGTTTAGTCTGGAGAAGAGGAGGCTGAGGGGAGACCTTATCACTCTTTACAACTACCTGAAGGGATGTTGTAGTGAGGCACACATTGGTCCCTTCTCCCAAGTAACAAGCAATAGGACAAGAGGAAATGGCCTTAAGTTGCATGAGGGGAGGTATAGACTAGATATGAGGAAAAAATTACTTCACCAAAAGGGTTGTCAAGAATTGGAACAGGCTGTCTAGGGAAGTGGTTGGGTCACCATCCCTGGAGGTATTTACAAGATGTGCAGAAGTGGTGCTTAGGGACATGGTGGTGAACTTGGCAGTGTTAGGTTAATGACTGGACTTGATCTTAAAGGTGTTTTCCAACCTAAATGATTCTACGAGTCTAACATCCCTCTGAGAACCACAGCTGACTGGTGCCTAGCCACCCTTATTCAGAACTCATGGCTACACAGGCCAAGTTGGACAGACACAGCCTGACATGTTATAGAATCGCAACTGTCAGAGGTGTGGTCTGCAATGTCGGGGGGACAGCAATGTTTTTCATGGCTAACTCCAAAATCTTGTACTTTGAAATGTAGGGCAGAGATAAACATGTAAGTATCTTATTTTACTTCTCTGACATGGAAGTACTCTTGGAATCTGGACCAAAAGTGAATTACAAGTTGTTTCCTATTTTGTATTTGTTATTTTGCATTTGACTGAATGATAACTTGTTCTTGCCATAACTGAAAAAGTAAAAAGGAGGAACTGATCGTCTTTTCTTTTATTTCATAAACTTCTAATTTTATTATTAATCTTTCTTCTAAAAACTCTCTTAGCTTTTCATTCATACAGAAGTCTATTCGGTATGAAAATTTGCACTGCTTCTCTTTGAATTTCTTCTGGTTCTGATATATACATTGTTCAGGTAGTCTAACCCATAAAGAAATCAGTATTGCAGGAAAATGCTTGCTACTGACACATGCCGCTCTACTATTTTCAGCATTATTTCTTATTTCGTTTTCAACAGCTGAATCTTGTCTTTGGATCACTCCACCTAATATGATTAAGCGTTTCAGAAGGAAACACTGTTTAGCTTCTTTTCCCCTCTCAAGTGATCTGAGTTATGCTAGAATAGAGTAGTCGGCATCATCACATCCATTTTTTTCAGTCCAACATGCAATATTCTGCATTTGGAGAGCCATCCTGCACATCTTCCTGTAGAGAGTCCTCTACTATCTTCCCCAGCCCTGACTTGAATGATTCTGCCTCAGATGGAAATATTTCTGTATCACTGGGCAGGGTAATTTTCAATTCACTTATATATCTATATATCCGAAATGCCATCTACAACATTTAGACTTTGGATACCCCTGTGGTAGTTTTCCTACACCAAACACCAATAATACACTTTTAGTTTTGTCTTCTGTCCCTCTGAAGACTATCCAATTTTTGAAAGTACTCCTATCACTTTTATAATTGTCACTTGTGAAGGTCTTTTTCAAAAACTTTCTTTAAAGGAATAAAAAAAAATCTGATCATTGTCTTTTACTATTTGTTGACAAGCTCAAGGGATTATCATTAGACATCATTTTTCTTTACAAAAGCTATCCTGATGGATAGCTTTAGGAACACAATACTCATCTATATGTCTCCTAATTTTATTTTTTATTACTATCTCAACCAATTTATCAAGTAAGGAAAGAAAATTCATTAGACTAATTCTCAGCATCAATTCTACTCTTCAATTAAAGGGAAGCAGAAAGATTGCTTTCTCCAACCTTACAGGTTAGAAGCCAATATTAAAGAGAAGACTACATATTAAGTTAGCAGCCCTATTTGAGCTTACCATCAATTTCCAGCAGCACATTTTGACATGTCTAACTTTACCTGGTACTCTGTTGCTCTTCATTTGATGGGTTTAGCACCTACTTTTCCTTCACTTTTTTCTTTGACAGTATCTAATCCTTAATATTGCAAAAGAATTGCTACAGGTTAGATTTCCCTCTTAAGTCTTCTGTAAAAGAATATGACGAGGAAATAATTTGATTTCTCAGCAAACCCGTTATCCTCCTTACCTAGAATTCTGTGTTAAAATACTAAGGGAAAAAACTCCTCAACTGCTATTCTGTATAACTGAGGGAAACTGCTATTCTATATAACTGAGGGAAAAATTATTAACAAACTTGATGCAAAGAGCCTTTTAGAAAATATCTGAATTTACCCCTTGTAATTTCATCAGACCAACCCATCTTCAAGACACTATACTTGTTTTGGATGGGGTTATCTTGCATTTCTGCCTAGCAATAATCATTACATCCTCCAGTTTTAAGCCACGTTTATTTAAATAGCACACTTCCTTCTCTGATACTGCATGCTGGGCAATGCAAACCAAGTATTTCAGCAACTTGGAATCAAGACCATTCCCCAGAATTGGTAAACCCTCAGGAGTTGATAAGCTTTTACTGTACATTGATTTACTAAGGGAACCTATAAAATCACAGTCTGTCTTTGTCGAGAGAGGTACGAAATGTCATAATCTCTTTAAAGTGGAGAAGGAACTATAGCTTTCTGTACCAGGCAGCTGGGCCAGGCATTTTGTGAGATTAAGCCACCATGAAAGAGTTTTGAGTCTCTGCACATGGTTGAAGTAGCCCATATCAGGAATAGATAGTATTTTTTTTTTTTTAATAATGATCCAATTGCCATCACTTACAAGTCTGATTACAGAGTTTTGTGTGACTATTCTGCAAAGCTTGCATTATTTTCATACACAGGAGAGAAAGCACAAGAAACCAGGATGGAAATGTCTCAACATTAATCAAAACCTGACAGATTACTTTTTTTCTTTTAAAAACTAAATATTTCTTAAAAACCTTGGGAAGTATTTGCTTGCATTAGAATTTTAGCTGCAAAGACTGCTTTCATTGTTGGTAAGTATACATAGTCTCCCTACCACTCTTTCTGGTATCTATACAGGACCTGTAATGGGACCTATCCCTAACATATAGGGTATTCAACAAAAAAACTTAGTACTGTATTTTTAAAGGTTTCTACACACAAAATCTGTGAACCATGATGGTTGTTCATATGTGAATAGTCAACTATTAACACATCACAGTGAGTATAACACATGGAGAGGACTACAGCGAGCAACCCTCTTAGACTGTTGTCTGTTAGACTATTCAGATCTGCAGATTAACGAACACCAGGAATAACAGAAAGGAGACTCAACTCCATCTACATGGGCAGTACAGAGGCAACAGACCCATTACATGTGTTTAACTGGATCTCACATCATGTGGACAGTGAATCCCATGATCTTTGGCACATTAGCCTGATTGCACATAGTCATTCTGCATAAACCAGGAGCACCTGTCTAGGATTTTCAGATATTCAGCATCTGTTGCTGAAGAGTCAGATGTTGCCGAGCCATTTCTGCCTGTCCAAAAATCTCATAGATCATTGCACAAAGCAATAAGGCAGTAGATTATTACTGAAAGCCATAGCACGTTGCCCAATTCTTTACAGTTGGTATCTCTAGAGAAGCTTTCAGGAGTACCACATTCACCAAGTCAATTATGATATGGACGACAATGCCTTAGCAACACATGCAGGTTTTGTGGCATCATTCTAAACTGGAAATAGACACTAACCATTTCCATTCCCCATACCAGTGAGTAAAAGTTTCCTCATGTTCAGACTACGGACAGTTCTCGCTTCTGTGGATCTAAAATACATGTATATTATTTGAGGTCATCTCCCTAACAGTGTGATCATACTGCTTTATTCACAGGTAATCACAGTGTGATTGTTTGTTCAGTATTTAAATACACCAAGCTGAATGAAGTTTTCACAGAAAGCAGTCAGTTTGGGTACTGTGATCCATTTCAAACAGAAAAATACAAACATAACACAAATCATTGCCTTTATGAATATAAAGAATCTATAAAGTCGTCACTAGGTGGGTCCATAGCAATGGATTAGACTTTGAGAGATGTCACATGCAAAACATTAATGCTTAAAACAGATACAGTACAGACCAAAAGAGAGTCTGGAAACAGGAGATCAGAGTGGAATAGATTCTTTCCCTCAGCTGCAAAGCCATCAGGCGTTAAAACCAAAGGGCTGAGGGGCTGTATTTTGGACTGTCTGCCCATTCTTGTAGATTTGTTAGGAAAAGTATAATTCAGATTGTAACAGAAGTTACTTATGTTTTTGGGGCAAGCAAGTCCACATGATTGCATAAAAGCGGTATTTCTCCCTTCTATAGGAATAAGGTTGAAGATGAAGAAGGTATTTTCACAGACCCAAATCTCTGCATCCTCAAGCCAAAGGAAGAATGTTCCAAATTCATCCTTAAAAGCGTTTATTTGGGTCAGTGAGTGGAAAGGAAAGTGTCATTTCTTAAATTACTTTCCTCTTCAACTGCCATAAGAGGCGGGTGTGGGTTCCAGGCAGAAAACCCATTATTTTTGATCTGGTCACATTTATTCAGATCTAGCCAGACTTTAGCCAAGCAGGAAACTGCCTCAGCGTGGCCACCATGACAGCAAGGAAGGAAAAACAGGTATTTTCTTATTTCATCTAAGCAGAAGTTCCTATCAGAATACAAAAATGATGGAAAACGTGGGTGGATTATTTGGTTCCAGCTGGCTCTACATCACACAGTGAGAAAATGCCACGATCTTTGACAGGTTCATATTAGCAAAAATCAAGCAAAAGATTATGGGAAAGCTTCCCATTCCATTATCAAATAATTTGGGGGAGGGAGAAGGATGGGAGACTAGCAGTTTTTCTTTCTAAGCTTTCAGGAACTGTCTATTTTTATGACCCTTTTAGTGTTGAAAGCATTGTCTGAAATAAGGACTTGCCTCAAAGAATGTGAAAGCAAACCTATCGTTACACTATTCAGAAAATGTAAAGCAGGAAGAAATGAACCATTTCATCTGGTGGAGCTGCTACGTAGCAGGTCTAATTCACTGACTGGTGATAGGTGCCTGGGTCCGGGGGGGCACTGCCAGTCTTGACTGCCCCTGCCCACCCTTCGGGGCTCCCCTGACACTGTCCACATCCCAGGACCCCAGTTCTGCCCTCTGGGGCCATCAGCCCTTGCCCCAGTGGTGCTGCAGCAGGGCTGCACACAGGCTCCCAGCTCCCCACAGCTCTGCCCTGCCCTACCTGCCATGGGTCCACATCCTGGCCTGGCCTCAGCCTGGACCTGTGGAGGTGCCCCATGGCTGTGGCATGGCCACTCCAGTGCTCCCAGCTACCCTGCTCCTGGCTGCCCAGCCCCCAGGGAGCTGCTAGCCTCTGCTGGCACCCTGATGAGAAGCTCTACAACATCACCCTCCTGTAACACAACCAATAACCGAGTGCCAGTAACAAAACCTGCCCAATAATCTCCAGTACCTAAACCTAATAAAAAACAGCAACACAAGCACCTTCCCTACAGAGACAAGAGTGGGACCACACCATTCATACGTGAACACCCTGCTCCCTGTTACACATATAAGCTGTCTATATACTGTATAGAATTACGTGCCTTAAAAACTAGACAGAGACTTATCCACGGCAGTCAATAAGAAAGCAGTGGAGACAGTATTTAAATAATATCTCCTACTAGTGTTTGAATTAACTTCTACCGAGAGACCACTCCTTGCCCTCGGGCCCCACAATTCAACCAAATTTTCTACCTTTGCATCCTCCCAGGCCATTGCTTTCAGGAGGAGAGAAGGTACCACCTAGTTCCTCTGAACATCGTCAGAGGAGGAGAAAGGGAGGGTAGTGCCTACAGCTCTCTGTGCCTCACACATCTAACAGTTCAATGATTAAGAATGACTGACTTCACTGGGAAATGGAGAAGCTGGGGCCAGCCCTCCTCTGTCTAAAGGCTACAAATTCACACCCTGCTGTTCCTGAAGACTTACTCCAACTGCCAGGTATTAAAGCTGCAACTACCAACAAGTCAAATGCAGTAAGGCTCTCTAGAAGCCACTACAAGATGCAAAAAAATGGCTTTGACGATAAAGTTAAGTAGCACAGTGACGACCCACTAGCACAGCAAATAAGGTATGCAGCTGAGAAAATGGTCCTCCAGCTTCCAGACTACCTTCTATGGCCTCTTCCTTCAATTTACATTAAATGGCCATGGATGAAGTATTAAAATTGTTTCATTGCCTAATTCATTAAGTCAGGAGATAAATCTATCTCTACAGCCAAATTAGTTTTCTATTCTTTCTGGCCAGTTTGAACATTTCATTAAAAGCATTACAGATCACAGCTAGTCCCAGACTTTCTCACATTCTGGTGGTTGGGTCACTCTCCTCAAAGGTGGGAAATGTACATCTGGCCCCCTGCTTTGGCAAGAGGAAAGACTAACCCCCATAGAGCAGCATTTAATTTGTGGATCTGGAGAGATGTCCAATGAAGATACTTGCCATACTGCTCATTTCTACCAAAACAGCAGCACTTCTGAGTCCACTTTATTTTAAGTGAAGGATCTCATGCAGTTGGGAAGTTTTGACACAATCAGGGTAGACAGGAGCTAAGAAGAGGTTCTTGGGATCACGAGATTTCATTTAGGCACTTAAGCTCTGTCAGTGTTCACTTCAAACACTTGCAGATCTGAGCCTAAGTGCAGCTCCAATTAAAGAGAACAAGATATTTCCTATGTTAAGAAAATTGATGTGGTTGGAATAAAACTCCCAGACAGGAAAGAGGCTGGAAATACATGTAAACTCAAGAGTTTGAACCTGGTATTTAGCAATCACTTGGAATTAGTGATTTGTTTCCTAAAACCACATTTTTGCTACAACTTTAGTATCTGCTCAAGGCCATGCAAATGTTCAAAGAGTGGCAACAGTTAGTTTTTGTTAAGTATTGCTGTCAAACTGCACGAGGATATATGCAGAACTCATCACATGGTTTCTTCAGTACAGTTAAACAACGCACTCAGCCAAGACAACATAAGATAGCAGCACTGTGGTATGAGCTAAGTACTATTCTATCATCAGGACACTCTCTCAAACGAACACTCTAAAGACACTTAAGTAATTTTGGAGTAATTTCAACTATAAAATTAACCCTATTTTCAGCATGCATCACCAAAAAATATATATCATGTAATCTGTACATACAGAAAACTTAGTTGAGGTAAAGATGAGCTGCCTAATCGTTTGAAAAGGTGAATTTAGGGTAGGAATGCCCCAGTTTATAATGGCAGTGCTGGTCCAGCTCCTTTCAGATATTTAAGGTCTTGTCAACTCTATGATTAAGTATTCCAGCTCTAAAAAAAAGTTAGTATCTCTTTTGTGGGGCTTCCAAGAGAATCAGCTAGTTAATGTTTTAGTTTACAGTGCTCTCAAAACACAAAATACTGTGTAAGTGCACAGAATTGCTAAAAGATCTCATAGTAAATCTGGAATTTTCCTTTGGTGAAATGGTTGTCTCAACAGCCATGATTTCTCCCGCTGAGACGCTACTTTCTTTGAATCACTACTAGTATGCTATTAACTTCTCTAATAGATGGCAAGGATTTGTGGAAAGCAAGACAAAAGTTCAGAATAGAGGTGGATCTCAGTAGGGCTATATTCCACAGCTTTGTCTGGAGTCCTCTCATCAATCATCTGTTACTAAAAAGGCAGAGGTGATACAAGGGATGGAATACTACTTACTGGATGACCTGGAAGTGTTGTGAACATTCATTTGAGGAAAACTCAATGTTTGCTCATACTTAGTTTGTGTTTTTTTGGATTTATGGCTGTTCTGAAGAGATGAGGTTAATAGTAGTGGCTGTTGTAGCTGATAGGCTGTTTGTGGGGGTATTTGGATATTATTCAGTGGAGGATTTTGCTTTATATGCACGTCAAATATCCAAGATCTTGAGTAATGTTGATAAAACAGAAAAACCTTTATTGCAGATCTGATATATTTCATGTTAATAATGCTAGAAAAAAGCTTCTTATCTCATATTGTATACTATTTTCTTCTAATTAAGCCTGAAAAAAAGAAAAGTAGAGAAGAAGGCAAAAAGACGAACAAAACTCATAACTTTTTAAGTTCTTCAAAAAGGTTCTGTTCAAACAGCAGTTCAAAGTATAGTCTGGTTCTTATTTTATCCTGAGTTGGCTTATCTATCCACCATAAGGACTTCTTTAATTCCTGTAAAACAACTGTGTGTTCAGGAGAGTGTCTATTCTGAAAATGTTTCTATTCATAAAAACGGTCTTGCTGAATTCTAGCTCTCCAGTATGTTTGCAACTCAATGTGAGATTTACTGGCTGACAGATAAAAGATGTCTTTTTCAAGCACCAGTCCTGAACACTCAGTAAGGGATCGCAAAATCAATCTGGTTACCTAGTGGCTCATCCAGCAACAATAGGAATAGATAATTTGTTCACTGTCAACACGTGGACAACTCCATTGCCTTCACTGCCTTCGGTGGGGCTGTACAGTTTAGGCAGCCTTGCAGAGGAGCTACATTCAGACGCCTACTCCTGATGCACAAAACAAAGGAAATCTCATACCACTGCTCTCTGAAGCTGCCGCTTATACAGTGTGGAGCAGGGGTCGGCAACCTTCCAACGGTGATGTGCCAGATTGTAATTTTCTCTCCCAAATTAGAGTTTAAGAATGCTGGCAGGAACTTTGCAGGAGCCAACAGACGCTGCCTCTCAAAGAGGCAACATGCTGCCAATCAGCTGATTGGCAGTATCTTGCCTCTGTGTGAGGCAGGGGCTCTGGGTTCCCAGGGAATTAGGATCTCGGTAGGAGCTGGTACCTCTCAGAGATACCTCCTGCACTGGCCTTCCTATGTGCCATTCTAAATCTGCCCTATGGTATTGATACTACAAGTGGCCAGCTCCTAGCTTCTACCCTAAAAATCTGTACAGAATTCAAGGACATTCAAACTTGGGCACCAATTCTAGCATGGAGGCAAAGGACCAAAAATAAATGGCATTTAACTCTCCCTGAAGCTTGCAAAGTCATGGGAAATTATATGAACTTCCTCAGTCATGCAAGTTTATTCCCTATGAACACTGAGTTTTTGTTCATAGGGATATGGGCAATTCCAGTGCCCAAACACACACTTTAGGGAAAAACTCACTTAAAGTAATTACATGTGCCCTTGTACTTGCTTCAAATTCACAAACCTCTTTCACTTTAAGGATTCAACAAAAATTTTCAATTAGTCAGAGAAGAAATACACATAAAAGCAGCACACTGGTTAGGGCAGAAAGATACCTGCAAGCAGCTCTGCACATTTTAAAATGAAAAATACTTGAGAAAAGAAACTAATTGAGTTATTTGGCAAGGCAGTTATCTGACTATCCAAAGACTATCACCTCTATTTTTTCTTTCAAAAGTGATAAAAGGGGACAAGAGTTTTCCCACCTCTTTCAGGTTTTGAGTTAGTTGCTGTCATGTTTTGAAGGCACACAAATTGTGCATGTAAGCAGTGGCACTGCCATCAACCACAGTGAAGGGATGTGAGCACGGAAACATGCTCTCCTCAATTCTACACTTTCCTGCCAAACTGAGTAGCGATGCAATTGATAGAGTTGCCACTATGTCCTCTTTGGGGCATTTAAAAGCAGTGCTGGCTACTTCTTATCTTTCTGCTTGCTTTTCCATGCAGGCTGTGGTTCACAGTCTTCCTCTAGGAACAGCAGTGACTCCAACTTCTGTGCCACTGGCAGCACTTCACTGGCTTTAGTTCAGTAAATAGTCTAATTCTGCTGAGCTGGTAGCAGCTGAGATTGTTAGTGATATATCGTCCTAGCATTAAGCACACTGTCACCTGGCAGGATGATTGACTAGAGCCTGAATCTTGGCACAATAGTGTTTTGCAGTTAGTTTGGCGTTTCTTTATTAAGTTCAGGTTAGATTCACTTAAGGAATGCACTTGCCAGCTATGCTCTGTTTTCAACTTTATATCAATCATGATGATTAATGGTCTATTTACAAAGATATTAATAATGAAAGTCTTACCTTCTTTTCCCAGCCTAAAGTAAAACACACCTATCATTGTATTCTGTTGAAGCAAGCCAAATTCCATCAGAAACATTTTCAGACATCAGCATAGGATCTTTTCATACTCTGCACCAAAATCTTCTAAACATGAGTGCATATTTCTAAAAACTGACATTGTTAAAAAAATGACACTTCAGGTTTTTTGCTTTTTTCTCCTCTTCTCTTTGCCTCTACATGCCTCTAATTCAGTGAGCCATCTAGGAATAAACAAACTTGTGAACATCTGCCTTTATACTTATGCAATTGTCAAAACTGTGATAATGGTAGTGTCTAGGAACCTCAGCCACCAGTGGATGGTAGCTGCTACACTACCACAGAGACAATCATAGTTCCTGCCCCAGGCATTTTGCAAGTTATGAAACAAGAGGCAGCAGTTAGACTGGAGTACTATGGAAGCAATGAAATACATTTGCTCGAGATTGTTATATAGTGGTCTCACAGAGATCTTATCAAGCTTTCTTAGATATTAAGACAAACTATCAGTCTAGCTACAGTTTTAACATCTTCGTACATCTCATTGTCAAGCTTCGCAGATCTCCATTGTTTCGTGGTTTACTGCTTGGGAATGGCTCAACTGTACCATTTCACCTTCTGCAGTAACAGACTTTCATCCAGGGCTGTCACTGCTACTTTGAAAGCTGAGAGTACAGAGTGAAAGACGCAGCTGTGCTATGAAGCAGTTATGAAGTAAAGAAGTTATTAATCCCTACAAGCATATAAATCACTATGCCCAAATGTGGTACAGTTTCTCCAGTAGATTTTACTCACCATCTGAAATACGAATTTGTCTTGCTCAACCTCCCTTATGATATCCACAGCTATTTTTTTTTCTTAAGTAGCTAGGGCCAGATTCTAAAAAAATACTTTAAAATGTAACCAGAAGATCACTCTGTATTACAGAGACTGCTTACAGAAGTAGTGCTTAAGCACCTTTTAAAATCCCTGCTGACACTTTGATGAACCTCCCAGTGCCTAAACACCTTAGGCACCAACTCATCATGCTAAAATATTTGCTCGAAGCTTCCTCTGCTTCCCATAAACAGCTCAGTGCTTTGACAATAACAAACACTTTCTTCCTCAGTTAAATTCAGTAGCAGCCAAGTTCTCCCTTTAAGTATTTAATCTTATTGCCAAAGTATTCTTCTTGAAACCTTGATAAAGAGCCACTTAGCACTCAGAATTAAAATTTATGGGGAAGAAATCTCAGATGGGATTTGTCTCACCTATCATTACACATCTTCAGCATAGCCGTTAATATCCGAGTTAGGCTTCATTTGTAGTTAGTGGAGAGAAGAAGGGTCTCGCAGGACAGAATTAATTTGACCCATTCTAAATAACGACTATAGGATTTGGTGAGTTACATCTCAGAAGTGTCTCTATCTCTGCTTTGAACAGAAAGGAAGGACAGATAAGTAACTTCTGCCTTTAAGACATCTAAACTTAGGGGAGATGAATTGCACCACTGTGTCTGGAGGTTAAAACAGGATGTTGATAGTCCAGCTTTGTAAATGCCTTCCTTTCTGTCACTGACTCCAAACATAACCACCAGCAAGTCATTTAACTTCTCAATGTTTCAGTTTATGTATCTATAAAAAAAAAAGGTATGTTATAGTGCTATTATATTCTAGATCTCCTGCAGAATCAAAGCCATGCAAAACCAGCTCCTGAAAGTGTGTTGAGAACCTCAGAGGGAATATATTAAATAGGTGAAAACCATGGCGGGGGGGGGGGTGGGGGGTGGAACTAGATGATCTTTAAGGTCCCTTCCAACCCTAACTATTCTATGATTCTATGATTCTATATTAAAGACACTACTAAAGAACGGGAAAAACAACTGACAAGACTTGGAGCAAGGAATAAAAGAGCATAAATTCCACTCGCTGCACATAAACGTTGTGAATAGTCTATCTTACAAATTTTTAGCATGTTACATATGCTCTAGAGATCTAGTATTTCAAGGTGGATTTTCTGCACACCATGAGGAGAAGCAAAGAACTTGGTCAAACTGTCATGTAGAGTTACAGAGCGTATGCAAGTTAGGAGAGTTTATTGTCCTGTTAAGCCTTGCAACACTGTAAATGAAGCTCTTGTTGCAGGGTGCTAATCTTCTCAGAATTCTTACTAAAAATGGATGATTTCACGTGCTCCCAAACAGCCAGGGCATCAGTTCTTCATTTACTAAGCCCATGAGTATTGCTCCCAGCGCATTTTTGCAAACTTTTTGTAAAAAAAGAATGGGGAAAAAAATTAAGGGTTGAGATAGCCAATGCAGGGATTTTTCTTTCCCCCTTTTCCCACTTAAGAAAGTCAAAAGGAGACACATGCTTAAGTTATAAGCCAGGACAACACAGAAAATTTTGTTTCTGGATTTGGCACTCTCCCAGCCTATGTCTGGAAGTGAATGGTTAACGCTCCACACAGAGCCAGAGGTACTGTAAAGGAGGGAGGAACTGAGCTCCCAAGGTGATTATAGCTGAAAACATGACTCTAATGTCGGAAAATAATTCATATTTAAATAATTGATTATTATCTACAAAGTTATCATTATAATCATATTTATAATGAATGCATGTTTTACCAATTTGAAATAACCAAGTATTCTAATCTTAGCAATCTTAAAGAAAGTCTGTTAATGAGATAAGAATATTTTCCTCTCTGCATATGTATTAACTGCCTTTTTTTTTTTAGTTTAGAAAAGATGCTTGCAAATGAATTATTCGGGGATATGTTCTTGCAAAATCACCTGTGTGAGTGCAGGTAGTATCAGGAGGGAACACTGGTGGGAAGAATCTAGATAGCTGTAGGTTTTTAATTGTCCCTGATACTTCAGTTTGGTATGGTCTGTCCATTTAGTTCATCGTGCCTTTCCTTCAGTTCAATGGCCTTCCCATTCAATTCAATGATGTCATCATTTCTGTATTTCATTAGTGGCTGAGCCAAATCCCACTTTGTGAATACCTGTAAAGCATTTTCAACTCAAGACTGTGGGATACTTAGCATCCTTATTTTAGTGGGAATTGATGATGCTCTTAGAGGAGAACATCCTTTAACTTTCTTCAGTGCTATTTATTTTTCATTCTTCCCAGGCAGAGTATAACCTTTCATTTCAAATGAAACCTGTACTATAAACATCAACAGTGTAGTCACTTAGAAACCTATGCTCATACTGTGTTAGGTGCTAAGTTCCACCAAAATCAATGGAATTTAGGAATTTAAGTCTCTTTATGGATTGGAGATTTAATCTAATATAATGAATTCTAAGGCAGTATACTTTGAAACCAGCTGGCAAATATAGTCACCAGAGAATATTCCTGCTTACTTTATAAAAAGGGCCTAACATATTCTACATTTTATCTAGGGTTGATGAATCATTGTCAGCTTAGCATCATCATCTATACACTTACGATGAACAGATTTATATGTGGCAGACACCTTTCCCATGTGCAAACAACCTCACAGTTGTACCTGTATTCAGGACTCCTTTACCTGCTTCCCTGATAACATACATCAGTGCATGGAATTATACCCCTTCAGCTCACATTAGCAATGAGCACCAGTTCTTCCCATTACAAATCAAAAGGAGCATTGTGATATAGAGATCATCCTTACTTACTATCTGCCCAGTTAGGTGTGCTATGATGGATTTTCTGTTGTTTAATTTGAGGAATTCAATTTTATGAATGTATACAATTTTGAAGCATTTAGAAAGAACCTAAAAAACCTCTTTTGCCCATATTTGCAAGTTACACACAACTTGAAGTACCATCATTTTGCCACATCACAAAACACTGATTACCAGTAATAGATTGATCCTCCAGAAAAAGACAAGTTTTCTTGTTCCAATACTGCCATTGTTGAGAGACAAGTTCCCCTGCTAATCATAAGCAGCACTTGATGTTTCAATTAACACTAGTGAACATTATTTCTTCAAAGACTGTAAACTGAAACTGTATTTTACTTCTCTTAATCACATTGTTGTTCATTTGTGTATTTTAGCTTAAAGCAATAATTGAGATTAAACTTATGTTTGTCAAAATACCATGAGTTAAACTCTGGCTGCAGGTTACACATTGCCTGTGCAATTGCACATGTGTGTGCGAGAGAAATGGAAAAGCAGTGGGAAGTCTGGAAGCAGAGCCATTTCCAGTATCACAGCTATTCTTCCCTCCCCTATTTTATGAGCTCCTGGAGAGGGGAAGTCTGGGAACAGGCCTCCTCAAGAAGCAGCACTGCTATGGAGTCCAGAAGTACCAGGAAACGAAGCAGAAGCCCTGGGGTCTAATAAACAACAAGCAGTCTCTGTGGACTTTTATCCACTTAGAACGATTATTTTAACAGCATCCAAAAGGCTAGTGTATTATACTGATATGGGCTACGGTAGCAGGGGTTATGCCTTCGCCTCCACAGTGAGCATATGGAGAAGCAGTACACTTCAGTAAGGTCTATGGAGACAAAGAGAAGACATGTATTAGACATGTCTTAGGCTCACAGCCAATCCTTCTTCCAGCTTGGTAGGGAAGTCAGCTACTCCATACTTTCCTTCACTTCATAGTAATAAACTTCTACCATTTAGTTCTTCTGCAGCATAAAACAGTTGCTCACATGAAAAGCAGAATAATTTCAGTGTCCTGCAGTCTCAGCCCAAATACATCTTAGTGTCTGTTAATTGGTAGCTTGTCATCCCAGCCCTTTTCCTAAATAGTAATGCCCACCTTCAAATACCCTTAAGGTTGTCTTTGAAAATGAGTTCACATTGCTGCCATTGTTAGTTCAGAAGATCTATCCAGTTTAAGACATTTCAAGTTTATTAATTAAAAGGTGATCAAAAGTGACATTATCAAAGCCTGCATTAAATTGCTGTCTTTTTTTTTTTTATGATGGTTAGAGGTCCCCAAATGGAATTGAAAAGGCCACATGTGTTACAATTATTATTTTTAAGCAGACAACACTTTGTTATCATATACCAGATTCAAAGCTAGAGGCCGCAGTCAAACATACAAAAGAATAGCTTGCTTTTTTCTCTTTCAAATTATTGATATGTAAGAGAGAGGACAGAGTAATTGTCTAATCACTGGCATATTGCTTTAAATCTAATTCTCAGCACACACAGAGAAAACACAAATGGATAGAAAGGGCACTGAGGCATTTGAGTTGATTGATGGCAGGTCAGCGGCCAACGTACAATAGTTTAGATATAAAACGTAGGAAATTAAGAGCATCACATTCCAAAAGAATTATATGAAGCTGATCTCAACCAGAGAGATAGTTAATACTATTAAAAGGTGGAAATACTAGCCAATGTGCTCTCCCAGCTGGTGTGCAATACTATATAATGGATTGCACTGGGAAAGAAAAAGTAGGAAATTGAGCATGGGGTATATTTTTGCTACTCTTTAAAACTCTCACCTTGAAGCAATATTTGCTTATTTGAATGTATATCATGGTCCAGAAGTCGAGCCTTTCAATTAAAAAGAATGACAGTGTTACTCACAAGAAGCAGCCCCAATGGACTCAATAAACGCAGGCAAGCCATCCAGCTTTCAAGCTAAATTCATGTATATCCTAATAGCACAGGGTAAGACCATCTACACAGCAGGTAAATTCTTACATAGCAAATAACTTTTACCTACTTGACATGCGCAGTGCTCTACTAATCTGGCTGATCCCCTTGGTCTCAGTGAAAAGGCAGGAAGAAAGTCTCCGTGGTTATTACACTCTCTGAGGTTTCCTAACCACTTCATGTAATTAGTTCCAAGAAGTTTAAAACTGCCTTTCTTTCCTATTCCTGTGATATCCATTAGATTTTTAATGTAAATATTGCATGTTTGCAGATCACAAGAGACCATACAGCTGAACAGATTATAAAACACAGTAAAGTTTAGAACGACACATAGCAGACCAGTAGCAGACACTCCTGGAGGTTTATGAGGACTAGGAGTCCCCAGTTTTCTGGTTCCCCCTGTGGATTTCTATGTCAGAGTAGCATGAAGGAGTAATTATAAAGTTTTTAAGATATACTATTAGGCTCTGGTTTGAATCTATACTAGAGGAGAAAGTCACTGTCAACAGCTGGAGAGTGAGCAACTGACAGAAGAATCAACAGAGCTCTGGAAAACCTCTGGAAGTGCAGCTGGAATTGGGATCAATCACAGAGCTGTTCAAACTCACTGTGGGAATTTGGGGGATAATTTTTTTACATCATTTTTTTTTATGATGTAAGGTGTTACTGCTCAGGGCTGCAATCCTGGCTACTTTTTATATCCACATGAAAACGTGGTCTGCCAGGACAAGAGCACTGTTTCAATACTCAGATCTGAGAACTCATGTTTTAAGGGAGCTACAGGCTTTCATGCATTTATGACATGAGAGTTAAGAAGTTTCTTCAATTAATTCCTTGTGGAATCTGTTCATGTAGATGGAACCAATCTAGCCACTAACCAAAAAAGTGTACCAGAACCGCCCTTTGGTTGCCAGGCAGAAAAGGTCAGGCAGCTCACTGCCTGATCAAGTGGTTTATTATGACCTAATTGTATATTTAGATGTAAATGTTTTCTTTGGAGTTGTCTGTAGGGGCACAATCTGACTCTTCTTTTTTTCTGAGCTGAAATGAAATTATCCCTAAGTAACACACCAAAAGAGGTAGGAACTTGCAGTTGGCAGTGTTTAAGGATTAGTATTATCTATTGATATTATATTAATCTATCATTCCTCCCATTCAAATGATTAAAATCTTTTTTTCAGGACAGAGAAGAGAAATATTACTTGTACTGGAAATTAAGGTGTGACCCAGCCTTCAGCTCCTGCTTTTGCTCTTTTCTTGACAGTATCTAGCACAAATAACAGGACTAGGAGAAAGCTCAGCAAAGAATACCCTTAGACCAGGGAAATGTACCAAAGCAATGTATCACTCATTGGTTAACAACTTTGAGTAGTGATTCCAATAGGACTGTTGTTTGTTTGCAATATTTAGCAAATAATATTCAGGATTGGGACTGATAGTCCTGATTTTATCCAAGGAACTAGATGGGCCAAGGAATGAATCATACTGAGAACAACTTATTTGCCTATAGAAGAAATCCATCATAAAACCAGGGCATTTCTGTAATACAATGAGGCTGAACTTTGCTGCTGACTGTGGTGTAGCAGCTCCGTGAATGAACAGAGAATTTCAGTCCCTAGAGCTCCATTCATTAGACTGCACGAGTATTAGTGTTATTTCTTTGAAACAGAGGAAGAATGGGACTATTTCACAAGTATTATTGGCTCCATATACACGTAAAATATAATAGAACATATTTTAGTTGGAGATACCTGGCTACTAACAGGCAAGATTTATCATTAAAAATACATTACCGTCACCTAAAAAGTTCTGCCTTAACAAGTGAAGACTTGTTTTCATGAAGCCTGGAAGTTTAATAACCTCAAAAAGTTATCACAGATCAATAACATTATCTTCTATGTCAGCTAACCATTTCCCTATCTGTTTATAAAATAAAGCTTTTCTTAAGAGCACTGGGTCTCCATGCTGCAAGTTGCAGCAGTAGTCCCTAGATGCATAATTTTTCTTTTCAACCACAACTGCAGAGAAAGTAAATACTGTCAAATCAGTGTTCCAAACAGCCATCATGACAACTTCATCTCAGTACGTCAACATAGCAAGTGTTTCTCCAAGATGCCTCCATACACCAGATTCAATGACCCCAGAGCCAGAATAACCTTCAGCACTAGAAGCAGCTCTTCCTGCTGGCTAGATAAGAATAATAACAAAGAATGCCATTTCTTGGAGAGAATAAGGAAGACTGAAAGAACCAGTGAAAGAGGAAGAAGAATGGACATGCAGAGGGGAATGCTGGCAGGAGGCAAAATGGAAACACAGAAAGAGGTTAAAGTAAACCACAGCATGTGTAGATAGAAAGGGAGGACAGGACAAGTATTTGAGCTGTGAGTGACTGAGTTTAAACCCAAAGACGTGAAATTATCAGTCTCCTCTTTCATTCAGACTAGTAAGTACATGTAGCTCACTTCGCCATTCTGCTTCTGGGCAGGATTGACTTTCCCAGAGATCCCCTACACTACTTCCAGAGGCACCGGGGACATCCAAGATGACTTGACCCTCTTTGAGCAGTTGCCTCTCATATCAGGCCTGGTAGGGCTTCCCTTCCACACACCCCCCCCATTAGATTCCTGCAGCCACTCTGTAGTAACAGGCTGGCCACTGTAGGGCATGCATGATATGGAGGAAATAATGGAATGTGCCAGAAAGGAGTCAGGTAAAACTGTTACCTTTCTCTAGATGTACATTTAGAGATAGAATGTTAGGTAACTCCATTCATTCCTAGTCAAGAAAGTCCCTAGCTTGGAGCAAACTCTTGGCAATAAATCTACTGCAATAAATTTTTTTAAGTGCTACAGATGTGGAAAAGGCTCAATGATCAGAAAGCATTCCTGTTTTTTGTTTGGTAGATCCAAGGAGACAAGCTGTTATTTTATTGCACCGTGTAGATGCTCCCGCTTTAATGGACAAAATGTCTAGAACAATTGGACCACAAAGTGACATAAATCCCAACAGAACAAAAATATATCCATTACCTACGGTATGTCCAGAATCAATCTCTGTGAGGGATGATGATGGTATTGACCTGAGATCTGTCAGTACGTTTTCTTCTGAGAAGTCCCTAGTGCTTGTGGACAGAGCCCCTGTGGGGGTTATCTTGCATGTACACCAGTATGAACTGAATACTAAAAACTTGCCTTGCGTGTGTGCTTTTCTTAGCCAGATTATAACAATTAATGTCTCTTGAATTATTAGCCAGATAGAAGTTGGGATAAAAACAGGGCATCAAGGAAATGAATATATACAGTACAAAAAATCTGTACCACTAAGTCCTCAGTGATAGAGACGCTAAGCAAATCACTGTACAATGCAAGCCTTCTCACCTCCGTGCTCAGTCTACCTGGACAAACTCCAGTCAATATCTGAATAAATCTGGTAATCAAGATGGCAGCATAAAGGAATGAAAAGCTGAACAGGGTATAATCAACAACAGAAACCCATTCCTGCTTAATGCATTGTAACTTCTAATTATTAGAAAGACAATTGTGTTCATCTGGAATTAATATAATCAGGTTTTTTCAGATGGTGATTTGGTCTCTGAGGAAAATAGAAAGGAGTTATTGTATGTCTTTCAACAAAGGAAGATGCACCCAATCCGAGTGAAATAATTGCAAGTGGACTAACCATGCAGAACTGCCTTCAAACATGACATCACCACCCAAAGCCAAATCCAAGCCAAAGAATTAATTCACGTATAAAAGGAGAGTTCTGCTGCAGGGAAGAAAAACCTACAGAACACAAACCTTGTCATGTAGCCCAGTGCAATGTAGATGGAAGAATCACCCTTCTTGTTCCCCTGGACACTAACCAAAATACAGTCAGGAATTTTAGAACACTGCTGACTAATAGGATTAAAACCAGGTACATGAAATTTGAGAATGTCTCCTGACACTTAAGGCTGTCTTGCCAGTTTGTTCATCAAACAGGAGTGAAGCCATGATATAAGAAGCAATGTAACAAGCTGAACAACACAGCCCAGAGCCTCAATGTAATCTCTATCATTCTGTTGTTTTCTCATACACCCCAGAAAACTGAAAGCAGCTAAGCAGTCCACAATATAGTACTCAAAATAAATACATCTGCTGCCCTAGTTTTAAAAAATCAGAATCTCAGCTCTCCTTGAAAATAAAAGAGAAATTTAAAGCATGGTACTCTGCCTGCGACATATACTATTGCCAGGGCGGCTAGTACCTCACCCTCAAGAACCGTACAACAAAATCTTTCCCTGGCCAGGATCTTCAGTGCTCCAATCACATAGCTTGAGAGCCAAAGAGAAGAGAAACTCACAGACAGGAGATGGCAAAGTTCTCCCAGGAGTCCCACTGCTCTACCTCACATTAAGACAGGGTTGAGCAATTGTTGTAATCCTGGAGACACCTGGTAATGGTAGGCTTAGATTGCTTTCAGACCTTGTGATGGTGTACACTGGTGGCTGATCTCACAACACAGTTCAGGCTTGGAAGCCACACTTCAGTTTTTCAAGAATTAGTTGTTATCCAGCCTCATTCCGTTGAGTAGTATAGAATCTGGGGAATAGCAAGTCCCTTTGTGTTGCAATTCCTAAAACACTTTCAGTCTACCATAAAAGGTTTTTAAATTAAAACACTTGCCATGGACATTAGAACTCTTCATAATCAGCATAAACGTGTATAACTGTCTTAAAACCTTTTTCATGGACAAAGATGATTTTTACTTGGCATTCTACAGCCAAAGTTTTAGCATCATAACACTTTAGAGGATGGGACATGGCACATTACAGTGTCTGCTGTATTAAAAAAGGGTTTTTTAATAATTTTGTAGTATATCTGCAGGAGACTACTTTCAAGCTGGGACTATCACTGCATCAAATTGGAATAAATACATATTTTGCATGCTTATAAACACACACACACAAAGTACAAATATGCACACTGTGTACTTCTCTGTAAGAACTCAAAAGAATTTTTCAAGCAGCAGTTGATTAAGCATAGAAAATCACAGAAATGGACACAAATGTTCCATTATCCACTCTATAGTGGATCGAAGTGAGGTAAACCTCCAATAGAGAGTGAATCCTTGGGTCCCAGACTGCCAGTCCTCAGCCAAAAGCACACCCTGGCTTAGCTATAGGGCTTGCTTCTACCCCAGCACTCTCACAGAAGATCCTACAAAGCACTTCCTCATATTTAATCATGTAAGTACTCTAGACCTTGCAAGATCAAGCTTCAATGAAATATTTAAGAGACATGCATACAAAACCAAAGGTAACTGACATCAGGAATAACCAAGGAGTTTAAAAAAAAGTAGTTTAAAGGAAAGGAAATGTTCATAATGACATGAAGAGAAAAATCAGCTTCTAAGGGGGAAACAATTAGAAAAGAAAGTCACATGTTTTATATTTAAATCTGATAGATATATGCTCAAAATCTGAAATTGTGTACAATAAACATCATTGCAGAGGATGCATGGGTAGCTCAAAGAATAACATTTTCATGTTATTTTCACTGAAGTTGCAGTTGGAAGTGCTGAAGTAGCTTCACCTACAGCAGCACAAAGGTTGCTTGCTCCTGTTTACCAAGTCCCATATAGATCTCATCAAGCTACTGTTAATTTCAAGAGTGTTTTATCACAGCTGGGAAGAACTCATACCATAGAAACCTTGGCTTTACAAAAATAATGTTTTTTGAAGTATGCTAATTATTTTATAAGTATACAATGACTGAAAATACTTTAAAGGTAAACAGAAACAAGAGTGGTTTGAGGCTGTGGTTTAAAATTGAGGTGGGAGACCTTTCAGTAGAAGTATGCAAACATTTTCTGCACAGCTTTTGATGGATTAATACATTATGTTTCCTCTTCTTTTTTCCCCCACATAGAGTTGCATCAAAATTTAATGAGCAAGAAAATGTAAGGAAAAGGAAAAAATAGCTATTTATATCATTTAGATAACAAACATTTAGTGGCCATAAAAAATCCTGAAGTTCTCTTTATTACTATTTGCATTACATTAGCACTTCAAAATATAATGAACACTTTACAAACACGGAGATATAGACTATGTACTAATAAAAATTACTTTTGCAAAGACAATGAGGACCTGCATCTCCTTGCAAGACGTAACTTGTTGGGCTGGGTTTCTAGTCAACACATAGGGCTTTATTCACTGGTCAGCTGTGCAGCCAGACAAGTGACTTTTCTAATGGTACACAGCCAGTTTTATGGTATGGTTGTTTCTGTCATAGAAATGTATTAACTGAGATATGCAATGCCAGTTACAAAATATTCTTGAACCAGTTTGCTTTCCTTGTTTCATCCATGCTGTTGCAAGAGAGGAAAGCTCCCAAAGTCCCTGCATTTCTATAGACTACATAGGAATAAACTAATTTAAAAGCAAATTCCGACATTTTAGTGTATGGATTGCCATTCATTACTGAGGTTTCTTTGTCATTCCCAGCAGCCTTCTACTCCATTTCTGAATGCAAGGGCAAAACCATAAATAACAGAACAAGCTGCCCTCACAAGCTCAGGTGCTCCTCATACAGACCACCCTCTTGTTTGCCTCATACGGGACATCTCCCAAACTTTGCATAAAGTTAATCAGTTTGTGAGTGAGAGAGAAAGAAAATTATTACAGAGAAGATAATCTCATTCCATTGCTCATGTTGACTTTTCCAGACTAGTTATTAAATTTATTTGCATCATCTGGAACAAGGTACTGTTCAGTATGCTGGAAGCTCAGCAAGAATATAACCCAAGAAAAGAAAGGTTCAAACAGAAATTCACCCAGAAATTTTGACACATACTACTATAGGCATTGCTGTGCAACTACAATGCGCAAAACAGAATCCTGATGGACAAGTCATAATATATATAAGTACTGTTAGATCAGATCTGCCCAAAGATGGCACATTTGTTGGAAGACAGATGTCTCTGCTAATGCTTAAATGCACAAAAAGAGACAGAGATCACAAATTGGCCATGTGGTTTGTCTCTATCCATCCACTATTGCAGTCCCCTACTCTTCAGCAGCACCTGAAGGAAAATGGAACCAGAGCCACTGCTCAGACAAGATGATCTTCAATATCCAAACAACAGCCAACAAAAAAATTCAAGCTACACTACAGGGCATGTTTTCAGTACTTTTTTTCAGGATGATGCTTGGGGATTTAACTGCAAAAGTCCCATTATTAATAGAAGTCACACAGCTAAATCTCCATATACTACAGCCAAAATATCGCCTTACATTTCTCTCTGGTACCACTCCTGATCTATGCTGACAGTTCTCTCATCATGAATAACATTATGTCAGGCTGCCCAACGATTCCTGAAACTGTCAACAATGTTTAAAGTCAAGTTCTCCAAACTTTTTAAAACTTAATCATCTTCACTCTGAAAGCATAAAAGTTGAATGCAATAGAAAATGTGCAGATTCACAGCAAGTTTTATTGACTTGCTGGCCAAAGACTTCATCTAGCTGCTGAAACATTTACATACTACAAAGAACTGTCTATAGAAAGACTGTTCTTAAAGGCCAGAATATACATGAGATGGCAGAAAGAGTTGAGAAAGTATGAAGAATAGTGCATAGTGTACTTGATTTCTACGCTAAATTATCAAAGCCTTCAGTCAATCCAACGTCTACAACCAGTCTAGTTTGGGGAATTTCACAACACCATATACAAGCACAGCTGAGAAAGAAAAAGTATTGAGAAATTTCCATTTTCTTGTCTTTTGCTGTTTAAATCTGACTTACAATGTCACTTTTGAAAATGTGGAAGACCATCAATCCCTCTATTTCCCTTCATTTGTTTTTTTTTTAATTACTGGTCATCACTGAGATGAAAAGTTCCAGACTGAAAGCTTGAAGTAAAAGTAATCAATCTATGCAGGTCCACAGGGGGCTCTAGTAAAGAAAATATCACCGAACAATCTTATGAAAGGAAGCCAATGAACTTGACTTTTTTAAATGGCTCAATTTAAAAAAAATACATATATAAAATGTTTCAAATTGAGTGCCTGGTAAATCTTGTATATACTTTAAATGCCTATGTTTTACATTCTTTTTTGTTAATTTTGCACTCTGCTTTTGTTGTCTAGAAGGATCTTTTCAGCAAAAATTACATTAACTGTTACCCCAGACCTGCCAACTATTGACCTTCACACACCCAAGCACACAACTAAATATTAGCAGGATCAGGAGGAGAATAAAATCTCTAAAATGTGTACGAAACACACGCACATACAGCAATGAACAGTAAAAACATTTTTTCCCCTGCTGACTCAGTTATTCATTCTATGTGAATTATAGCAGGTGCCACATTCCGAAACAGGGGAAAAAAAAAATTGTAACTAGAGGATGGCTCTGTAAACCTGCTCAAAGAGAATCACTGTGGGAGGGGACTTAACAGAACATCATGAAATATCTCCTGCAAAATGCCTCAAATGACTGCTACTTTTCTGTTACTGATTATTTTTCTTTTTTTTTTTTTAAACTTCATAGTACGTCCATGAAAGCAAACCCTTTCTCCTGCCATCGTCCATCACGGGAAGTATACACATGTTGGTAAACAATAAGCAGGAAACAAAATCCTAGCAAGCTCACAGGAAAACCTGTTTAACTGCTTGAATTGTACAGCCAGACACTCAAGATCTCAGGACTAGATCCAAACTGAACTGACTTTCTGATTCTTCTGAGATCCACGCTTCATTATTCACAAATATTCCAATGTCTGTGCTTCTCTCAAAAGCTGCAACTGCTCAAACCCAGTGACCACATTAGATCACATTCATCTTCACTTTTAAAAGCTTGAGATTTAGTTCTAATGACCAGAACGCATCAGCTGAATGCATTTAAGTTTAGAAACACAAAGGCAAAGAAAAGGGGGTGCAGGATGTATTGGTTTATAACACCATGGCTGTTATACGAAGTTTTAGACATTTTGGGACCTAAGTTATGATTTATGAATAGCCATAGATGGCAACATTTCAACTTTATTCTGTGGACTGTTGAATGAAAGCATATTAATGAAGCAACCCATAAAAACTCCATGCACTTTATTGAAGTCCTCTTCAAAGATCTCTAACATATGTTTCATGAAGAAATAAAGGGTGTATCTGTCAGCTTCTCTCAAGAGCTAATAAAGAACAATTTCATTTGCAGAGGAACGCAAAATTATTCTGCTGGTTCGGTATTAACCTGGGAAACTCTTTATACCAAGGATATTTTCTCAAAATCTGTTTCTACTGGTGTTTTTCACTTTTGAAGGAGCAGAAAGGAGTTGAAGTAGAATGGAGAAACAGTCTCGCAGACTGCCCACATGGTAGGGCCTGTCTTAAAGAAAGCTCTTACCTGTAAGAAATTTCTTCAGTCATGAGAATCTAAACATAGCTCCCTGTTCACAGAGAAAATAAAAATGACACAAAAATAAAAAGTCCTCTCATGTTGGCACTGGCTAACCATGGATAAAAATAAAGTAAGGAAGAAGTAAAAGTGATCAGTGACTGCTTCCTTTAACTTCTTTTCAGTTGTCCCCAGTCAAGCCATTGATATGGTGTGGCTTAGAAAGGGATAAACCAATTGACTATCTACAGGTCATGTGATGTAGCACAGTGGTCTTTTATACTGAATTTGCTACCTAAATAAGAGAAGAAAGATTTTTTTCACTCTCTTTTCTTCCCCTTCTTTCTTTTTCTTTGTCAGAAAAGGGATAGCTGTGTTAGTGAGAGGGAGACAGAGCGGCAGAGAGGTAGTTTACTCATTAGCACCATGTTCTCTGATAGCCAACATGCACCAATAATTTTGGCAGCTCAGGGGATCCAGTCACAGTGTGCACCTTTCATGTTTGCCAATAACTGCACTGACACTCAACCCCATACAATGTAAATTGCCTCTACCAAACAGATACAAGATTTAACACTGTCCTGAAACTTGACTAAAATGTTTTTTGATCCAGCCTATATTGTTAAGTAAAACAACAATAACAAAGGGAATAACAATTAAATACATAGAAAAAAAGTTATTGATAGCAAGGGTGGTACAGCATTGGACCAAGTGCCCAGAAACTGAATAAGATCCTGAACAACCTGAACTATTTTCCACGTTCGCTGTCCTTTGAGCAAAGGGTTGGACCAGATGACTTTCAGAGGTTCTTTCCCACGTAAATTCTGACTCTATTTATGGTATAAACAGGCAAACAGTCTACTGCTAGCAGCTAGCTATGAGGCCACTTATGTGGCAGACTGGTTGCACATATGCAACACATTCTATTCTCCCAGGGAAATTTCTCATTTAGTTGATAGAGAAGGTAAAATAGCCTAAAGAAGTGCTAGAACAAGAAACATGAACTATTACATGTTGTTCTTCTGAGTTTTTCACATCTTCTCAAACTCCTGTATGAAAAATAGTTACCAATTCTTTACTATAGAATAACACAGAACTTGGTTCTTGCAATGATTATTCAGAAATTGTTTTGGTAAAAGAGTAGGTTTGCCAAGACATTCATTCAGGGGCTGCTTCAAGCTCTGCTGAATGTTTCTATCAACTTTTATGCAATCTGACATTCCCCAAAAGAACTGACAGTAATGGAGTGAAAACGCAGGCAAACTGTTACACAACACAGAAAAAAAGAGTTTAAAAAAATGGAGTTTAAGAGCTGAATTTCTTGAACTGGTTTTGATAAAGGACTGGCCTGAACAGAAACCCTTTGAGGAACTTTCAGACTAACAGCTCAAGGTGACAGTCTGTGTTGTTCCAAAATGCAACATGAAAGTGGTAATGTAAGGCTGCAGCAACGTTCCCTTCTGGGTTTTATTTTCTCAGATTTGATGGACCCATGCAGACTTTACACCAATTAGCAATAAAGACAAAAAGACCTTCCAGGGAAGCATCAGAGTCTCCAGAAATAAGGTCATGGCACTCCTCTCTGGAAATCTGTCTCCATCCCACTATCCAGGTTGGTGTTATGTGGGCAGTAGCCCACTGATGCCACAGCTTGCAAGACTGCAGGCTGCAACGCAGAGTATCTCACCCTCAACATCCCCAAAACATTAGCTGGCTTGGGCAGCAGGAATTCTCAGCTGTAAACTAGGTCTATCTAGACAAGCATATGTAATAGCATTGAAGACCTTAAAAACAATGCCAGGACACGTGGTTGACATGAGGTTCTTTTGCAGTTTCCTTCCTTGGAATAACAGATCTCCATTTTGAGAAAATGAAACTGATCCAAGTGTGTAGTTAGAAGTGCAGACATAGAAAGAGAATTCCTTGTTGTGATGACAGTGGTACAGAATTGCCAATAAATGCTCCAGCTTTTATATTGGTGCTGAAGCAGACACTGATCCTGAAATGTTCACAATTCTCCAGAAGGATCCTTCCATCTCTGTTGTTTCAGGACTCAGCAGAGCTCTTCATGCCTGGGGCACCCTGGAAACTTTTTCTGAAAAGCTTCTTTTTTGATTCTTGATTCCTTGTCTTCCGAGCCCAAGTGAAGTCTTATCAGACTGAAATGTACTCCTGTTTCTCCCTAGCAGACACTTAAAATGACATAGCATTGGCTTTATTTTTCTCTTTCCTTGATAATTCCTAGCTGGAGATAATGCTCTGTGGCGACTAAATGCATACATAGCACACCCCAGTAGGAGCAATACAACACTTTTTGTTCACATTACAATGTCTGTTTAACAAGTAATGGCCTCTGTCCACACTCCATCACTGTCAACCTTTTCCACAAGATGTAAGAATAGTGTAGGCCAACAGAAGTTATTAAATGCCCCTTTCCTGGTCATCTCTAAGAACAGGAGGGGTAACCCTAGAGTCTCTCCAAATTATAATGTAGTTCAAAATAACATCTTTCTCTAACTTGTTTTATGGACTCATGCTGGTTCTCTCTAATAATGGGTGAAGATTCCCCCCCTACAATTTTGGAGGGTTCTTAATGATTCCTTCAGAATGAACATTGCTACTTAAAATACAAAAAAATGCTATTTAAGAAGCTTGTAAAATATTCCTCTTCCTATCTTTATACTGCTAACAGTTTCTGCTTGCTACTACACTCCCCAAATTTTCCCCCAAACAGTACCAATTGTGTACGGAAAAGCACGGTCCCTTCTCTTTTTAGCACTCAAATAACATCTTTCCTTTACTGCCTCATCTTAACGTGATGCAGAATTACTGAGGACATTCTCCTCAGAGCTTGTAAAACGACAGCTAACACTGGGCTAATTGTCTGTGAGGTGACAACTGCTCCATCCAAATGTCTGCAAAACATCTCAGCGAGTCTCTTCAATTAACAAAGTCAAGTATGATTGATTTAATTTTCACTTGAGAGTTCTTCTCAGAAGAACTGGTTCAGGTGTACCCAATGAGGCAGTTATTGAAACAGAATATGTAAGGATTAAATGTACTGCATTTATGCAGAGCCCTGCATCCAAGCATCTCAAACTATTCGTAAGTCCTTAATTAATTAAGACTCAAGTTGTCCTCCGTGGTAGAGAAATATAGTTTTGCCTACTTTATAGGTCAAGTTCTGAGGCAGAAATATGCTGAATGAATTGGCCAAGATCCCACAGAAAGCACGTGGCAGAACTGGAAATTCAAATTACTTCAATTCCAAGAGTCCTCACACTCCCCAGATGAAAAAGTTGTCATATCTTCATTCATTCTTTCCTCCTGAATATTTGATTTCTTTTAACACGACTGTCATTTCCAGACGGAGGGAAAAACACACCGTTGCTGAAACAGCTCTTAGAAGCTTCTTTCAATGAAGAAAATACAAGAACAGTACTTCAGAGCAATGCAGAATAGGAGACTTAGGGTTGTTAACCTGATAACTTGTTCTGATTTTATCAGCACAGTCCAGGTTTGGAAAGCTCAGATAAGCTGAAATTGGTAACTTTGATATTTTTGTGACTTTATGTCATCATCCATAATGCTGCTAGGTAGCAAAACATTATATATGATGACATAACACCTGGAGAAAGCATTATGCTTATCAAAAGGCTGTGGGTTTAGCCAATTCAGTTCAAGAGCTCGTGAGCATTTCTGAGCTTTTAGCTAGGCTCTATCAGCTCTGGTTATTACCTCCGTCCTTTTTTCTGGCAAGCTGCTCCAAAATAAGAAGCAAATAATGTGACTGCATTGTCTACCCTATGCAAAAGCCAGGCAAGGGTTTAATAGTTAGATGCACAACAGGAAAGATACAGGTCACTGTTGTCTGTTAAACCATGACCTTGTGAAGGTAAGTGAAAAGAAATTAAAAAAAAAAGTCAGACTGCCCTGCCTTCACAGACCTCTGCCTTTTGTGTGAAGGCAGCTATAAAACATGTGTCAGAGAAGTCACAATACTGCTAACGAGAGACAGTGGAAGAAAAGTTGTCTCTCTCGCTCAGAAAAATCCCAGTACATCTACTGTAGACGCTCCAAGTCAGCGACTGTTTAGTCAGAAGTTTCAACCGGCTCCTTAAATTCACCATCTCGGGGTCCTTGCTGCTTAATAAAGACTACAGGGTGTTGAGAAGCACAGTATATTATTTCATTAAGTGCTTTTCGGGAGAAGGGGATTTAGAAGTAAAACTGCTGGCTTTGTGTGGCAAGGTTATGACCTTTGACAACTTTGGAGCTTATCTCTTTCATCTTCCCACTCCCCTGAGACCCCGAACTTGCGGAGGGATGGAAGTGGGTAAGTTGGGGCCAGACAGAGTCCAGCATTGTTGTGGGGCTGCCTCCTCTCCCTCTCCCTCTCTCCCTTTCTCTCTCTCTCTCCCTCTCTCTCTCGCTCTCTCTTTTTTTCCCCCTAAACAAAACAGATCTGAACTGAGCCAAGGAAACAAAAATGTATTGTTCCTCGCAGATGGAAGCGAGTGTCGCCTAGGTAACCAGATTAATCTCCTTTTTCTCTCCCTTCCTCTCTTGTAGTGCGGTAATCGGTGGGCTCTTTTCACAAAAAAGCCAGCCTCAAAGCTGGGGCTCTAACTAGGTTCCTAATTAGCTGCAATTTACAATGAAGACAACATGATGAGATAATAGAAATTTGCAAAATAATGACATACCTCAGCAAAATATTCCTCCTCCTAAGAACCATTTTTATACAAAAACAATAAAGAGGGCCCTTCTAAAGCAAAGCTGGAAAATGGTGGTGTATTATGTGACACAGAACATTATTGTTCGCCTCTTGTTCCCCCAATCAACAGCTTATTGTTTGGCATCTTAAATAAAAATGACTCAAATACAGGCCACATAATGATCTCCATTGCGCTAATACACTGTATATACAGAGTAGTCAAAAATGTACCCAAGCCAAGGCCAGTGGGGCTGATAAAGTACCAGAGCCCAGAAAGGTAATTTACAATACAATGCACTAACTATTATTACTGGTCTTAATCACACATATCTTTCTGATTTCTGTCAGGATGCGCTCTGACATCAAAAAAGGGCACCCAAACAGGGGGCAGCTAGTTAATGAAATATGATAGATTGCATTTGTTTTCATGTGGTGGTTAGCTCAAACGAAGCAGCCTCCAGACTGTTAGCCAACAGTCTTCTCTTGTGCGACATCAAAGGCTCCCATTGACGTGGGGAGAGGGAGGGTGCGGGAAGGGGGATCGTGGGGAGACAGCGCAGAGGGAGGAGCGCTGAGCAACTCAAAGGACCATTAAGCATAATCTCTACCTTATGGCCAAAAGCAGAAAGCAGAGAAATATAAGGGGCCAGAGCTGACCTGCTGCTGATTTCAAGAAGCAGGAGTGTCAGCACCTCCACACACAGTGGAAGAACAGCGCAGCCGATGTGCTGCCGTTGAAATTTGGCATTTTGCTGCACAAGGCTGACTTGTCATTGGAGACATGAGGAGTACATCCCTGCTGGAGCTGGATAGAGAGGAGAGTGAGGAGAGGAGTCAGGAAAGAGAGTTCAGGGCAGTTTTGATCTCAACAGAAATCTTTCATAAATAGCAACAGATTATCTAAAACTGTCAGGAATAACAGCGGTAGCAATGACAACATAAGTCATCCCTTATTTATTTGTGAACTCGTCACTGTTGACTGCTGCAGCTCCAGATATTCAAGAACTCCTGATCAACGGGTCGTCCCCTAAATGAGAGCAACTACAGCCACTTTGGGCAAGGATAGGAAAGCATTATCATATACCCTGACCCAGTCCTTTGGTTCCTCAGTATGGCAAGAAGCCTAACTTCCTTCACAGAGCAATTGAAAGGAATTACAAATGTCGTATTATAGAAAGAGCAAACCAACTGCTGAAAACCACTGACAGGTTACCTGGTTCTAGCTGTATGGCAAGGTCCTGCCAGACAGTTTACAATAAGGGCTGTCCATCCAAAGAAGCATTATAATACTGCTGCCATCTGTTTATACAACTTCTTTCATCTTGAAGGATCTCCAAGCACTTAAATGGTATTATAAGTCAGCTGAGGAGAGCTACAGAATACATTAATGATGAACATTATGCTATACAAGAACAAGGAGCAGATTTTAGAAGTGCCCCTAATATACACATTATACTGACCACTGCCATGAGATTTTAAACAGGAGACAGAAGAGACAGGACTTCGTTTTTTAAGATGTTATTCAAAACACACGAGAAACACACAGGGGTACCCATTCACCCTGAGCCCATTTGGAAGTGCAATGCGACACTTTTAAATCAATGGCAGTGAACCTGTAAACAATTATTAAAAAAAGAAGCATGTAAATTTAAGACACAGAACAACATTGACAGTAGGCTTCAATTCTGAAATTGTGTTTGCTATAAACAAACGTACCTTGGTCTGCAGACATTTCTAGGAAAAAAGAGAACAAGGTGGACAAATGTGAAGCATTCAGTCTTTAAATGGAAATAAATGACAATAAGTGATTGATGGTCAGATTCTGGTGTGTTTACTCATGGTTTATACTATTCCTTCCATGCAAAGTCTGATTCAGTAGGAGTATTTGCAGAATAGGTGTTAATCAGTGCAAGAGCATCAAAAATAGCTCTGAAAACCGAAGTTATGTGTAAGGTACTTGAACTGCCAGTAAGGCAGCCCTACTCCAATAAGTACTGAGCATCTTCTTATCCCATTGACTTCTTCCTGCACGGGAGCTGGCAATCTACCAGAAGTATCCTGACTGTCAAGATACAAGAAGTATCCTGACACACAGGATCAGGCAGCACTAGGAAAAGAGCAGGAAAGTTAAGAAAACTGCTTTGAACCTGTGAACCCAATTCAGTGGAAATCCTGTGTTGACATGACTGAACATGGAAAGAAATGGAGTCACTGGTGCTTCTTTGCAGCAGCCAAAGGCCAGACCTAAAGATTTATGTGTTAGTTTGGTTTTGTTTCCAGATTCTATATACATTTCTCTGGAAGACCAAATATACAGCCTTTTCTTTTAAGGCTCACCTAAAAAAACCAGACTCAGTTCACAATTTAGATTTCTAAACACAGAAATAAGCTTTTACCTGGAGCATTTTTCTCCCTTGGAGCATATACCCTACTTTTGCTTAATCTATCTAGAAGTTCTGTCATTGCATTCTTAGATAATCCTGCATGGAACAGCCACTGCGCATTGAAAAGCAGGAATGGTGTTGCTGTCCTATATATCCTATGCCAGAGTCAGAATGGCAGCTCTGTATCTGTGCAGCCAGGTATGATTAACACCAGCTTGCCACTTTACACAGAAACATTTGCTCTTCCAAGCAAGCGCTTCCTCCATCCATCCAGCTCCTTACAGAGCTCTACCTGATATTGCAGGCACATAACTCAAATTGAATTCAATGGGATATCTGTATATTCAGCAACTGAAGGTTTGGGACCTTAAATATTGACCTTTCTCTATAAAAAATCATACCCAATGTACCATACGGTACCCTGCACCATAGGAGGCCAAAACAATGGGCAATATGAATTCAGTCACACACACATTTTCTTTTTTTAAAAAAAGCTAACAGAACTATTTGTGTAAATAAATGTTGCAAGGCTGGGTGTCCAGTGCATTTTCTTTCCCTGGCTGGCACTGGCTGAATCATCCACCATGAATCCAACCGAGATCATCTACACTATTCCACTGGAATAGCACCTGCACCTTTGTGGCCCTGAACTGCTCTGACAATGCAAATTTACAAACAGCTTTTGAAACATGCCTTAGACATCCTTCAGTATGAGCAAAATCTGATGTGTGACACAACTGGCTCACCTTTATTTTATTATCATTATTACCACTCTTACGTTTTGGAGAGCTATGTCTCAACACATTTCTCTAGCATTTCTGATAGCCTTCAATCTTCCTGCATTTTCTACCTTTGAACAACTAGCAAACAGCAAGAAAAACTACATAAACAAATGGGTTCACGCAGGACACAAGAAAATCCATGAAGCTAACTTAAGTTTAATGTTCTTCAATTCTTTTCCTTCTTCCTCTACCCTTGCCCCTGCCCCCCAGGGGAGGTGTGAGGAATGGTTTAAATCAATAACCAAAGGTTTCAGTTTTACAAACCCTTGAGCCATTAATGCGCTGAGTCCTCAGTGCACCCATCATAACCTCCCCTCCCCCCCCCCCCCCCCCCCCCCCCCCCCCCCCCCCCCCCGTGCATACACCCACACACACACCCCCCACACCACACATATAAAAGAAATACTCCCAGCCTGGCATTAACAATGTTCGTTCAGTGCTTTTTACTTAAAGGAAGAAAACAATTAAGTGAAACCTTGAAGTAATCTCATTCTGCCTATTTAGCCTCTTCATCCCTCAATGTGTGGTTAGTAAGTGTTGCAATCAGGGGCTAAGGCCTGCTATCATTCGGCCTTAATTAAAAAAGACACAAGCAGTGGAGCTGTGAATTAGAAATGTAACAACGCACTACCCCTGATTAATTCGAGGCTCATGTTGGATTAATAACTCCAAACAAAGAACAAAAGGAAATTGTTATGCGAATTGCAGCCCTCCCAGGCCAGACAAAGGTCAAATCACAGGATTTCAATTTCATCCGGAGTCGCTTAATCAACTCCCTTGGAAGGAAGACCATATGCAGTCCTGAAAGCTACCCATTGTAGTCGTGTTGTCACTGGACCTGAGAGACAGCACAGAGATAATCCCAACTATTCCCCATCTTTTCTCCTTCTTGGCTGTTTCTTTATTTTCTTTTTAGTTTCTGTTTTCTTTTTAGTTTCTGTTTTCTTTTTTTCCTTTTATTTTCTTTTTTCTTCTTTTTTTTTTTTTTTTTTAATATAACAAAACCCCTTCATTAGGGCTAATGATTAAAGAATAAGGACACTACTTGTCAGAAAGCAGCTTTTGTGGCTGCTGCCCCATGGAAGCACCCCAGCTCTCGCTGCCCATGCAGCTGCAGAGGCAGCTCCTCATTTTAAGGGGGGTCTTCTCCAACTGCAGAAGCCACATACGGCTGTGTGTCAGCATCATGCAGTCACTGACAACGAACAGCATATTTGAGGTGGGGGGTAGAATAGGATGCATGGCACACATTGCATGCACTGCTTACACCTTAATACAGAGGTCTTGTGGGTACATCAGCTGAGGAAGTAGTATATTACTGTCCTGAAGACCTATCTCTGAATGAAATTAAGCCACAGAGAACAGAACTACATATTTTCTTGCTGTTCACCTCCAATGAAATGATGATGGAGGAAAACAGATCTCAATTTTCATGATCTAATATACATTGTACCTCCAGTAAGCAGACACAGAGTATGTCCCCCACTTCCACTGAATATGACTTCTCAAGTAACTTTTCACGGCAAGGCATTTGATACAGACTGCAGAGCTCATCCTATATAAAAAAAGGGAAAGCTCAGGTCTGCCTAGGAACCTAGTATGCCCAAGAACAAGTATACAAGCCTATAGAAATTGAAAAGGAGCAAGGATGAAGCTTGAGAGTGGGGATCTGCAACAAGGAGCTCATTCCCACCCCCACTAACTCCCTGACGGGTTCTGCCCATCAACCGAGTAATGTCAGTTTGCTGCACAGCTGTGTGCAGCTGGTCCAGCCTGGATGGTGCAGGTAGTCTCTTTCTCTCAGACAGATCCCTAGTGTTCACACACGACATTTCAAAAGACACTCTAGAATGTCTCAGGACTTTTTTTCTGGTTTATATATTCTCTAGCAGCAACACAGTTCAGGACCAAATTTACTTTTTCCAGGAACTGGCTCAAGAACAGAGCCAAGAGCCAATAACACTTCCCACCTTGCTGTAGACCTCTTGCTTAACTCAAACAAATCTCTCCTGATTCACATGGAAATGAGATACAAAGATTTAAGAAACAGTCCTTTTTTACTCTTAAATTTGGCGCCACACATTCCATGTGTGCATTCATTACTGTAGGATTGCTGACACAGGCATCACAGCTTTCTGACTTGATTTTGCCAAAAGAGATACCTTGAAGCTCAATAAAACTACCAAAAAAACTGGTACTGATACCAGTAGTTTCAAACCCTGAAGGCACCAATGAATAAGGGTTAGGATTCACACATCAAGACACCTTGGCAAATGCAGATTCTGTAGAAACCTCTTACCTGTGTTAGGCGCTGGAATGAAATTGCAGATCACTCAGTGAACTTAAAAGAAGATGCTGTTTTGACTTTCAGCTTGGGATCATCTCCACTCAATTCTGTCACAAACTACAACCGGTCCTCTTTCCAAGGGGCTGCTAACACACCTGCTGTCTCTGTATTAGCTGTTGAAGGGGAAGAAGTGATTTATGAATTGGCCCACTCTGAAGCCCTTTCCCACTCAGAAATATATGCCAGCTTTAAACACTAACCCTGTAAATGACTATTCAACTTCTCTGATGCTTTTCTCTTACATATCTGTTTGCTTTTACTTTACATATTGATTTCTTAGCATGCAACCAAAAATTTAGATGAAATACCTACCGTGCTATGGCAAGGGAGAGTCACATACTCAGAAACTCTTTTGCCTGTGTCACACCGAGTCATTAAATCCAAATTACATGGAATGCAAAATCTGTTAGACATAAATCCCTCACCACCTCCAAAATGTAGAGTATAATTTTTGAAATATGTTACTATTAGAAGCACAGTAGCAAATGATATTATGTGTGCTACCAGTTATTCTAGCTATTTCCACTCGTCAGTGCAAAAGTAAGATATAAGCTTTAACTGTGCAGCTCCAAAACTTTAGCCCACATACTGTAAAAAAGGCAACCTCTATGCACTTCTCAATAACAAGAAATAGGAGGACAAGCTTGTCTTTTTCCATTATTCCTATAACAAGTGCTATGGAGCAGTTCTTCATTTCCTTGTCCCAACAACACAATAACCTCTTCCAAAAACACTGATGCTTTATAATGAATTGTGAACCTGAAGTTATTATTCTTATTATTCTATGATACAAACCAAAAATTACTTGCATATAGACTTTGAGTAGAGTCAAAGACTTTATAGTGCTGGACTCCACTGTAAAAAATCTTCACTGGGAAACACTCTGTGCCTTTTGGGAAAGTGTCTACTGTTGGTGTTCACTTGTGTTACTGCTTTATGGCAAGAAAAGGGTTTGCTTCGATAAAATCCAAATGGACTCCCCTCAGACTGCATACCAACGTCCTACAACACTGTTTTACATGAAGCTTCCTCTTCTTGTGTCAGATGAATATAGAACTTTGGCTTTCATGTTTCTAGTTAAGCTTGCAGCCTTTAATCTAACAGGGGGAAAGACTGGCCCCATATTTCCACTGTATTCTAATTACCCAAGAACAAATACAAGATTTTCTTCAACAGATAGCACACACTCGTGAATTTTAGGCCCTCATTTCACAGCGCTGGTCCCCAGGCCCATGAAACATCATTACTCCTCTTAATACAGGATACGCATCTCTTACTGACCAGAGAATAGTGTGCAAATAAATGCTAGACAAGAACTAATGTGTCAAGAAAAAAAAACCAGCTCCGTATTTGGACGCTGTGGTGACCAGACACAGCCACTGCTATTGTAATACAAAAAAGGCACCTAAGATGTTTTTTTTCTGCTTTCTGCAGAAAGCAGCAGGGACAGGTAGATATTGAGGCATTTGCTCCACTTCCAACCCAAAGGCCAGCACAGGCCAGGTAGCCGGCAGCTCCTGTAGCTTACATCAGATGAAAATCAGCTACAAATCTGCTGAGGATGGTGAGGAGAACAAGTTATTTAAGTAGCTGCAGAACCAAACAGCCCCTATTGCGAAGTTCAGCACATGCATTCTGCATCGCTAAATCAAACTGCCCTTCTTTGTAGCTCCTGCATATGTTGCTGAGAAAAACAACTTCCAAGCAGCTAACTCTTGGCAGCTGACAGGCGCAGCCTTAAACCTTCCCCATACCACTTCCAGCACATCTGCCTACCCCTCTGATGCAGCTGTGCTGAGGCAGGTGGGAAGACAAGGCAAGCCCCAGTTAAGCTACACCCTGGACACAGCAGACTGCCCTGTACGTCCATGCAATCTCTCAAAATCAAAAGTGGCTTAGAGCCCATCCCATTCTCCATCCTTCTCTCAGATACTTGCAAAGACCAAAGGGGCCTATGAATTTATATAAATCCCAAAGCATCAAGAGCAGGCAAGCATTTTAAGCTGCCTTCAACTTGACTTGCTCTCTTCTTTTCAATATCCACCTCAAAGCTGTGTACCTGTTTCTTTAAGCAAATAAACCAACACATTTCTCTGATTTTACTTGACATTTTTTCCAGTCCTCTCCCTTCACTTAGAAGCTTCATCCGTCTTTTCCCTCCCACTCAAACAGGTCGCCTGTGAGAGATATTCTTCCTCTGCAGCTCCTACCAAGTGCGCAGTAGCTTTCATGTATCTATACCTCACTGACCCTTCAACTCTTTTAAAATCACAGATAAGAAACAACATTTTCTTATCTTGCTAAGAACAGGGAACACTTTTCACTTCTATTACAATATTACCCACAATATTATCCACTTCTATGAAGCAGACAAAGAAAAAAAAAAGCATAAATATGGTTGTTTTCTGCCAAATTCCAAGTAACAATTAGGATTACAGTTTTTCAGTGGGTAGCACTCCAAACCATACTGTAAGCAAGCAGCTGTGTCAAAAGATTAAACATGATGGGACACGCAGAGAAAACCAGTTATGTCAAGTGCATTTGTCTCTCTTCAAAAAATCCAACCCAACCAACCAAAAATAATGTGGGTTCTTCTATTCACTTTACCAAAATGCCACTTTGGTTAGAAAGACAAAATCAGAACACAGCAAATTAGGTTTTAATTCTGGATGTTTTTTCCAAAGAAGTCCAGCACCTTTGTTTAAGCTCAATTTAGCAGAGCTGCTGGGCAGCTACTGTGCTCTCTTTCAAAGGTAGCTGCTCCTCAGTACTGGCTGGCATTAAGCAGAGCAGGATACACAATCCTTATTCCCATAAAGGTGTTTAATATACATAATTAGTCCCAGTGATATAAATAGGAAAATATATATGGAAAAAAGGAGGGCAGGAGGATATTTACCTTTCTGCAATGAAACCACACAACAAATACATCTATCCAGCACACTGGAAGTTACTTTCCAAGGATCCCAAACAATAACTGCCAACATAGCTACATGGATTATGTATTCTTAGTTTATAGGAAAAAAATGGAGTAATCATAGAACACTTTGGCTTGGAAGGGACCTTATAATTCATCCAGTTCCAGCCTCCCTGCCATGGGCAGGGACATCTCCCCCTAGATCAGGCTGCTCATAGCTTCATCCAGCCTGATCTTGGACACCTCCAGAGACGGGACACCCATGACTTCTCTGGGCAACCTGTCCCAGTTCCTCACCACCCTCACAGTAATGTCTTGTATCTTTGGTAATATGACTATTGTCTGATTATTTTTTTTTAAGGAAGAAATAGGTTTAGTGAAAGTAATTTGTGGGAAAAAGTTTTTCCTACTTAAATAATTAAAATACAACAAATAAAAAAAAATATCAAGAAGATATCTCAGTTTTGACAAAATTTCCATGACAGCTTTGACATGCAGAAGAGAAGTCAGAGCAGCAAAAGAGGCTGGACCTCTGAAGCGGGCAGAACAGAAACTGAACCTGTTTCTACCAGTCCACCACTAAGACTGTAGGTGCTAGAGTCTTCCAGCTTCTGAGGAATTACTTTACGAAAGAATTATTTTTTTCAGTTTAGGCCAGCTTTAATCTTAACTGCAGGGATTTTCAATTACTGTTATAAATCCAGAAAAGCAGTAAAGTTTCTCCTTTAAGGTTATTAAAAATAAATTCCTTGTAAAACAATTATAGTTTCTATAGTTTTCTATTATAGTTTCACAAGGTGATCAGGAATCTTACCCAATTCTTTGTTACTATGATGAGGAACTACACAAAGGAGTAAGGCCAGAGCTTACCAATGTTGCCTAAAAAGAGAAAGCTTAGAAAGAGGTTCCAGAAGCTTGACAGAACCAGATCCCATGGAGCTTTATTTCACCATTGTCTTGTCTATTTATTTATTTATTTATTTATTGTGAAATCTGTCTCCTTTGCTTTGATGCCTTTGATTGAAAGGTATTGTGTAAGTGACTCACATTTGCACAGCTCAGAAACATAAGCACCAACAAAAGCCAAATCATACAATTTGGTATATTTGCTTGCTGACTAAACACTTTTTCTTAGATCTTTCTTTGCTTGGAGGGTAAATTGTTAGTTTCAAAGCTGAATGACTGCTTCACTAAGCTGGTAGCAGACTATTGTTATAGTGTGATAATTAAGGGATCTTAGTTCTTAAACAATGATGATAAAACAGAAATCCCTCTCCCTTTTTTCTGGTTTACCTTTAGAACTGAAATCAGAGCACACTAAATGAATAATAATTTGCACCTTCTGTGAGTGATAGAAGATTGAATCAAATTTTAACTAGACTTTATTCGTAAATCCCTCAGGATGACATAATTACTATTCAACACATACCTTAATTAGCTGTATACATCTATTTCATAGTATTTAACAGCTTTAAACATCTCTTATAGTCTGTTAAATGGATGTTTCATTCTTATAAAATTGAACATAATCCTGAATTTCCTAAACTGGAAGAAATTTGCTCACAGAAGTCAAGAAATTACCTAGGAGTTGCTGTCTCTATTGTGAAATAATTATCTTTTTTAGCATTTAAAATTTTGTTTCAAATTCACTAATTGAACAAAGAATTGATAATGCACTAATGTGAATTACTGTTGCTGCTGCTTCTTTCCTTTTGATGAGAAAAGATCAGAGTTGCACTGTTGGGTGAAAAAAAAAATTCTACTCAAACTTTTACACAGAATTTGAAATGAATACAAGCCAAGTTGGGACACAATTTCTTTTTCTAGTTTTGATTACAGTATGACCTTACCTCTAGAAAGCACTATTGCATTCATTGCCCCATCATCGATCTGAAACAGGCTGAAATTTGACAAGCCATACCTTCAGATGAAACTGAAGAATTAGTATTTGGGATCTTGATCCTCATCCTGTTTAAAAGCAGGTACTTGCTTATACACAAAGGCTGTTCTTAAAACTAATGGGCTCTGCAGAGCAACACAGCCCAGCTCATACACTGCAGGCTGCCTTAGCAAAGGCTGGGTGCCTATGCCACAAGCTGAGGATTGCCACCAGATCACAAGCACAACCTTCCCTAAAATGCTCCACTGCTTAATTTTGCTGACAACAAAAGTAAATGATGATGACAATGATTCTGTGCAGACACATATACACATGGTATGTTTTCATTATTTTGTCAAACTGCCCCAAGTGAGATTAAGACGTTTATTTAAACACTTATTTTATACTCATGTCATTCACTTTCTGTTCTTAAAATTTAATGCACAAACCGACTGGTTCTTCATAACAACTCATTGTTCCTGGAGCCAAATCTAAATGAAGATGCTCAACAAATGCAGAAACAACAGAGGCTGTGTCCACGGGAGAGGGGAAGGCAAAATTAGAAGCGCTCAGCTCTCCCAGCTCCCTTGGCTTCACTGGGACCAGAGAGAAAGCAAGAGCACCACAGCCAAGGAAAGGTGGTACTGTCAGGTTCCAGGACCTAAGAGCATGGGGAAAGGGCAAGACCATGAGGCAGGATGAGGCACACATCTGTGAGATAGGAGAAACTAATTGACTTGAGAAGAGGACTAATAATCTGAAGGATATTTTAGGTACCACCCAGTCTCCCAAATGTCATCAGACCAGTACTTAAAATTGTAAGATTTGCCATAAACAGTGATGCTTAGAAACAAAAAAGACCTTAAAACATACACAAATGTCTTTGACTGTATTTGAGATCCTTTTGCTTTTTATCTTTCTCTTACTTTCTTAGGGTGCCCTCATGTCGCATATTCAAGTTTTTCAGTTCATTGGAGTAAAAACTTGGTTTTACATAAGTGGGGACAGAGATTCTCACACATTCATGTAATCTCAGAACAGGGCTTTACAAGACACATTACATATTGTAGGCTTTAAGATAAAACTGTAGGCATGGTGTTGGGAAACTAATCTGTTTCATCACTAAAACAGCGTCGTGAAACAAAACAAAAATAAGCTTATTCAGTCAGAAATGCTTCTCATTTCATAGTTATGTTTCTTCCAGTGTGTATGGTGAAATTGTAAATTCCCAACCATTAAAAATTAAAAAGATAAGTATCACTCTTAAATACATAAACTTGACTCCATATCTTCCTCAGCAGATTTAGGGATGGAGAAAGAAAAAAAAAAAAAAGAGGTGGAGGAAGGGTATTTATGACGATATGCTTTATACCTTACCAGCACCTTCCCTTGCACCTAAGTTTCAGTCTAGCCTTGCTCTGGTCTCAGCTGTAGCAACATTCTCAACAAGAGAAAGTTAACTGGGTTCCCAGCTTTCCTGGAAACTGTACAGGCTATAGCCAACACCTACAAATCCACTGTAAGTACTGGAAACTTATTGGAAGTCAGTGCAGGCTGGGAGCAACAGGCTGCTCTGCTCCTATTGCGCGATCCTAAAAACAAACCAGGCTGCAATCTCCTGAGGCAGCATCTGTCCCTGTGCAGCCCCACAGGTTCCTCCCGGACAGCACACTGCCGGAACCTCATTTTGAGGCAACAAAAAGATGGACCTCATGTTGCTGCACTGCACAGCTATCTTCAAGTCATTACCCTGGAAAAGAGAAAAGCTATTTGTGCTCTCCACAGTGAACTTGCTCTTCTCGATTTTCCAAACATTACAGTGAAACTTTCCTGCCTGTTGTTTCGGTCATGTGTTTTGTACTGGAAAAACTGCAAATCACAGGGAGCAAAAATGCTGCCATATGTAATTACTGTGCAGCATTAGAATATTCCTGGATACCCTCTAATTACGTAGAGTGCTGTTGATATGCATATCAAAAAAAATCATATTGATTACTTACATATCATACTGGAAACAGAAGTAGTTTGAGCTCAGCCAGCTACCTAGGAAAAACTACAGGAGGCCAAAGAAGGATTTACAATTCTTTTCCGCTTAAATGACATAATCTGTGAGGAAACATGCATTTTGATGAACTGTATTATAGAAGAACATTGTGAGGGTTTGAAAAAGCATGATAGGAGATCCAGGCAGCACAGACATGCAATTTCAAGTGCCCTAAAAAGGATCGTAGTACCAGCTCACGTGGATCATGCACTACATTTGGTCCCCAACTGAATCCTACGGCCTTACAATACTTATGCTATATTCTTTATCATTTGCATTATATATTATTTGCATTGCAGTATCCCCAGGAAGGCCTCCAGGAAACCCAGTCAGAGTATTTTCATGTTTGGCTGATTAGTTTTGCATCTGCATAAAAATATTTGCCTTGTTGCCTTAAACCTTGACTTCAGTGAGGAAATGCACAAAAAGCAGGAAATAAATCTAATCTTTATGCTTTCTATCTCCAAATTAATAAAATGTTTAAATAATTAACTTATAATAATTAATGATTAAGTTAATGATATGAAGAATATCTTAAAGTTAACAGTTTGTCACATTTCTGAAAGCACTTCTAAGTTCTGCTGAAGCCCCAAGGGACTGAAAAACCTGTTGAGTGGAGAGTAGGGGCATCTGAGCCATCAACAGTCATTTCAAATTGAGTTAATATCTCTATGGAACACCTGACAATAAAAATCCGCTAAGGTTATACCTGCTGTGTTTGTCTGTGATTTCACCACAAAGACAACAGCACTTGCACGTGAAATCAATTATGTGGGTAATACATGGGGAAAAAAACTCTGACACATATGTATGTCTCCAGAAGAAAGAAAACTTGACAAAAAAAATCAGGTTTGCAGCATTGTTTTTCCTAATCACGAATTATTGTAAGCAGAGATATTGTCTCTATGTACTGCATGTTGGCACAGCCACAGTTCTTTCTTGTGTAAGTAATGTAGGATAGCATTATACAAATTGCAAATATGGCACTTAATTTTACTAAAGAAAACAACTGATGCAATAGCAGCTACAGCAAAAATAGGATGGTAAATAGGTTGATTTTTATCAAACACTTCCTTGGCACTTTCGATAGGTGATAAAGATACTTCATGGAAGCCACACACTCAGTAACTGCCTATGCTAGTTATGTCGATCGAACCAATTTCAACAGTGTCAAAGGAGACTTCACAATCCTAGAGTAGGAAACACAGATGCAACTAAGTCAGTTAAGTGATTTGGCTTTATTATTTCCTTAAGAAAATCTGAAAGAATTCCTGGACTTCGATTAATTTGGACCTATAACAAGATCATTGGATGGAGAAATCAGTCAAACATGGAAGAAAGAATGGAATAGATTAATTTCTCACCAGCCATTTACTTTGGTGCCCTTCAGCTGAGAGGCATTATGCTATTCTCAAAGAATTAAAAAAAGCTCCAAGTGGGAGTTGCCATGCAGTGCGAAAAAGTGAACGGCATATTTGGGATCTGGAAGGCAGAATATATCTGAAAAAATCTGAAAATTTATAGTCCTAAATCCCAAAGTACAGCAGATCTGTGCCCTGATTAGCTTACATTCATCCAAACCTTCTTCTGTGCCCTTCTGTGCTTAGATTAGGCTGTGCACACAACCTATTTTCTATTTATGCAACATCTGCTCTGCTCTGAGATTGCAAGCAAGAACATTTCCAGGCTCCAAAGCAGGATGAGATTACAGATTGGCAAACTGAGCTGGATAAAACAAGGCTGGAGCCACAAGATTTAGGTTCAACTCAGATTATTTAAGATTCCAAAAATGCCTCTATTTTGCTTTAACACAAGTTAAACTTTTATACCTCCCTGTGGTTTCCAGAAGGAAGGGAAACAGAGTGCTTAATTAGTAAAAGTTCATCTAGTGCTGTTCTCTCACATGACCAGAGTGCCAAATCTTGTGGATATCATGTGTAGTACCATAATTAAACTTCCATCCTTGATTATTCAGAACTTGGAGAGTCATCTAAGCCTTGTCATCCAGACACAGTGATGTCCTCTTATCACTGGAATGAAGAGGGGAGTCCAGGATGAAAGAGGATGTCCAAGCACGATGCTAGCATGAAAAGCACTCACTTTATGGGAATATTTCTGAGACAGAGAGGGGAAAGATGCTGCAGTGCTGCCGAAGCGAGGGGAGATGGTGGGGGCACTCATGCAGGATCCCATGGAGATGACCAGTTGAAAAGAAGAGAAAGGTGGGGGGGGTGAGCTCTTTTTTTCCTAAGGAGCAAATAGATGTTTTCTGGTAACAACTGTGGTAAATTAACACTGGTTCCTAAGAAAATCATCTCTGTGGGCAGCAATACCACGATTTTGTCTGCAGAAGTGACAGCCACTATGCGTGGAAGATCTAGTTTTCTTTTTTTTTCCTTTTTTTTTTTTTTATGTTAATAGCAACAGGCAGAAGATTAAACATTTGACCAAGATGACAACATCAGGGCTGACTGACAGGACCACAGAGCTTTTCTTGCCTTCCTGCTAGACTTGGAGTCACTGATTGCATCTCACACTCACAGGCACAGTACACATGAACCAAAGAGATGCTTTGCTATTGAACTGACAATTCAACAGTCCCACTGATACTCTGGGAATCCACAAGCTCACAAAAATACCCCACGCAAAGTCATGAGCTGGCTAGAAAGACAGCAGTTTACCAGTTTGATTATCCAAATACTTTCAGCTGGGTTCAGTGGAATAATAGTTCACTGATAGCCTTAAAAAAAAAATCCTCCAAAAAAAAAAAAAAATCCCTTTTTACTTGGCCATGATTGAGGGTTTTTTATTTCCTTGGAGGAGGCAGCAAGACAAGGAATGCCATTCAGCTAATAGGAACTGGCTGCATCAAAAAGCAGCCAGGATTTCTCCCTCTCCCCATTCTTCCCCTCCCCAACACAATGGACCTGAAAACAAAAGACAGATTATTAGGTTTAAGTATGTAGCCCATTCTCCACATACCCCTCCCCCCTTCCTCCCACCCCTTCTTCGGCGCATCTGGTAACCATGTGTGGCAAGTGCTAATGAAGACTTTCCTGAGCGAGCTACAATTAGTTCCGACTGCCGTTCGCCTCTCTCGGCTGTTCCGAGGATAAAAACCAACACAAACCAAAACAAAATCTTCCCTTCACTCTTCCTGAAGCCTTCCTCTCACCCTGGGATTCCCCCTCCTCATCATGCTGCTGAAATTAAACAAAAAAAAAAAAAAAAAACCAAAAAAACTATAGGCAAATACTTTCAGTCTCTCTCCTGCCTGATTTTTTTCTCTTTTCTCTCTCTTTTTTTTTTTTTTAAATCAGCATTTTATTCATTTTGATTGAACACGACAGGCAGGCAACAGTGCTTCTATGATCCTGTCTACAATAGAGAATTGTTAAACAGATGTCCATTTTTTTTTTTTCCTTCTAGCCTGGCAATATTACACACATAGCAGTTTTATCTGCTTGAGCAGATCAAATTTGTGTGTGTGTGTGTGTATGTACGCACGACCGTGTGTGTTGCCATTTGGAGTGATTAGAATAAGCCGCACAGAGGCAAGATGTATTTGTGCACAATTAAGCCCATCTCCAGACCGCACATTTTTGTTTACTCTTGGTCTCTTCTCCTCTCCCCAATCAAGATACTAATAGAGCTGTTTCAAGTTTCGACAAGGACCACATTAACTGCTGGTTTCCACATGAAACAGAATGCCAAACTGCAGCCTCTCCCCAAGATCTAAGCGGCAGCCTCCCTGTCCTCCTTTACATTTCTCTCTGAAACCACCATGGCCCTCCCCTTCGAAATTCCTAATGATTCCCCCAGTAGACACTCTCGGCACAACGGAAAGTTTCACAGTGTGAGACTTTACCTATTTTTTGTCATTTCCCTCAGCTGTGTCATGCAACAACCCCTACTTGAAAGTATGTTCCCACTAAACAAACAATCTGGATAATTGCTGTAGAAGTAATGATATCTGCATACATGATATTTCAATTATACCTTATTCATGCAGAAAAAAAAAAAAGGCTATGACCCTCCTATGCCTTTTGAACGGGCCTGTACATTGAAATGCAAAAAAAACTAAGTTCTAAAACCAGAACAAAGGCAAAATTGATTCTTTAGAAGGAGTTATTCTCTTAAAATACACACGTATCTACTTGCCAAATGATTTCTCAGAGAAGATGATAGGCTGGAGTAATGCAGGGAGGGAGGAACAAAAGGGATTTTAATCATGGTTCAGATTAAAGAGTTGTGTAACAATTGCTCTCCCTCCAGGCATATATACTGTATGCGCTCACTGTAAATGATCAGCATTTAAAGAAACAAAGTGCACCATGAAGCATTTAACATAAAGACAGCTGCATATACATTAACACTTTATTAATCAAAAGACACTGGGTATCGTTCTCAGTTGTGATCCCAGAAAACATCATGTATACATGCAGGACAGACAGTCAAAGCCAGGGAAGAATGTAGCTTCTCCCCTACCCCAATTTTAAGTACATAAAACACACCAAAACAATTTAAAAAAAAAGTGGGGAGAGGGGCAAGCAGGAGAGAACAAGATCTTTTCTAATCTGAGGGCCTCTTTTTGGGCAAAAAATATTGCTTCATCTCCGCATACTTTTGTTTTCTCCCCAGCAAGCAGGGAGTAGAGCAAAGCTGTTGCACTCCAAGCAATATTTTTCTATAAAATTTTACACTTTGAAAAAAAAGGCTAATTTTACTGGTAATGAATACCAGTAATAACTTAATGAGTCACCATAGTACACACTTTAAGGAGGAGCTGGTGCTAATGCGTGAATAATTATTGACACAATTAAGTGCCCAACACTGGGCCTGTTAAACTGCTTCTGGCATGTGAGGGCTCCTTAATGACTCTGCTGTATGGTACAATGACCCTAAAAGGTTTTAAAATGCAGAGTTCCCCTTTGCTACTGCAAGGGATCCTTGGATCTCAAATCCATTCCCTGCTAGATAACATTGAATTGCTGAGGATTTATGTCCCATGTGGGGTTTCACCCTGTTGCTGGGTTGAATAATAAGCTATTTACTGATTCAGTAAACAGTAAGCTCACCTTTTGACCTGCCTTGGTACAGACTGTCTGGTCTGTAACCCTGCCAGGGGCTTCCGCTTGCCTAATGGTTGCTCTGTGAGCTGAGGCTGCTGCTGGAAACCAGGCTGCTTCTTTCCCACTGGTGGCTCCAAAGCGCAGGACCCCAGCACTACACCAGCCATTGAATCCTCAATTTAGTGGCCAGAGTGGGGGGCAAAATTAATCCCCAGCTGACCTACAAAAACTTGCTTGAAGTTGAAAGAGAGTATCGGCACCAAAAAGTCACCAAGTGAAACATCTCCAAGCTGTTGTGGCATGCTGTACATCTAACAGACCCCACCACATGGGCACACGCATCCAGAGACACCCAAGCCCCATTGGCACGCACGCAGCTTCCCTCTCTATTTTGCAATGCATGTGAATGTACAGATGTCCAAATTAAACACAAACCAAATCTCAGGCCCCTCCACACATACCACACCTATCTCCGACAACTCCTGTAGTATTGCTGGAGATATTTGCAGGTTCCCAGCAGAGATACTTGCAAGGCAACATTATCATCAAGAAAGCCATAAAAAAGTCACCTCTGGCAAATAACTCTCAACTATGTTTCACAAGAAGGGTGTTCGCGTCTCTGAATGGATGGGGCTGTTTCTTTAAGTCGAAATGCCCTGCCAAGACGCCTCATCAGTTAGCTTGAGCAACACATGCACGCACACAAAAAATGACCTTTTTCTTCCTGTGATCCTGAACTCCCTCTGATCTTCCCCAAGCTATTCTAGCCTGTGCGTAGGTCCATTAGATAGGACAGATAGACAGATAGGCAAGCAGACAGACGGATCATAATATTTTACATTAAAATCTGTATAACTTGAGTACTGCATCTACGGTTTTATCACCAAGGGAGCCCCTCAGTCTGGGGTTAGTAAGAGTGTGTCTAAGCATGTAAAGCCATGGTCACATGCTGGCTGCAACTATAGTGTCTAAGAGACATGTGAAAGGAGAAAAGAGAGAACCTCCAGCACAGCACAACATTGCACTCCTGTTCCTGCCAACACGAAGGCACCATTAATGGGAGAGGTGGCAGCAAGAACAATTATAAGGAAGTGGACAATTAAGCAAGTTATAATCAAATTCTGCATGCAGCTACACAGTGAAAGATAGGATGGCAAACAGCTGGCTAGTCACCAACAGTGCATAAGTCTCCTGTGCTCCACAGCTGCTGCAACGGACGGTGGTGGAACACAATGTCACAAGGAGGAACGACAGACAGAGAGGCTGGACAGACAATGATTGCAACGGGCAGTCAGCAAAATCTCCCTACTCATGCCCCAGCTTTTCTTTCTGACCTTAGCAAAGCATTCAATTGCTCTGCATCTTCGCATCTGCAAAATGCAAATAAAGATGCTACCATCTTTGTAGGATGCTGTAGGTACATATTCACTTTAAAACAATGTGTTGTACTGTACGTAACAAACAAGAACAGGAAAACTTGATTGGCCTGAAAAGCACATATCATGAATTAGAAACTACTGAATGTACAGTCTAATGTTCTCTCACAAGAGAAGGCATGGAACAGAGATATATCTTCAAAAAGCTAAAAGTCTTCAGTCATTTCCATTTATCAGATAATTGGAGATATAAATCCCACTCCTTGTTCCTGACATAGGAACAAGGCCATAGACCAACATCAAGCATTCTAGGACCTGGAGCATAGCTACCAGGTAACTATGTCCCATGTGATGATACATTGCCATTGATGCCCTTCCCTCAGACTTCCCAACATGCAATGCTCTATCTGAAACAAAAGAAATAAGTATAAGTTGGGAAGAAGATTTGCAGCATGCATGATGAACTTCTGAAACTGTGCTTTGCAACAGCTCAGCAGTTTGTGTACCCATCCTGAGCATCCCCCCTCACTGATCTTTCAAGCTGTGCATCAGGCAGGTACTGGCGACTCCCTGTGACTACCCCTACGGGCAGCAACTGGGAAAGAGACCCCTATTCCCTTCCACTTAGGAGCCAGGCACCTATAAGTCTGGGTTTTACAGAAACTGAATTCCTTTCAAGGTTTTAGTGTGTTTTTAGTTACCCTTATAAAGGCAGTGAGTCAGAGATAAATCTAAGCACCTTCAGGACATAGTCAGGAGACAGATGGCCACAAATAATCTTCTCACCAAGAAAGGTCCTACAGTGCAATTGACAGTGACAGTACAATACACCTTCGAAACAATTTCTGCTTGTCCAAAAAAAACACGAACCAAAATAAAAATGCTGCATGAGCTATTTGAGGAAAAAAGTTGGGTTTTTTTTTTTGGTTCAAAGGCACAAAGATGATGCATGGCAAAGCAGTAGTGGGCTTTGACACTTGGAAATCAATGAGCTGCTAGTGGGAGTTCCACTCATAGCTATAACATGCCAGCTTAATGGTACCGGACCCTTCATAAATGGCTCTTGACCTCTTGTCCTAACTCACAGCAGAAGACAGCTGCTCTAACAAGAGCAGTTTTGCAAAGTCAGCTTGGGAGGGGCTGTGTGGTTTCATCAGAGCAGGATTTATCCACAGCCCCACTGAGCTGTCGTGTAGCTAGTACTGTGGAGACCCAGCCTTAGGTAATATCCAGGCTGCCCTTCCTTTTCTGTTACAAATAAAACGTGGAACAAAATATTGCCACATCCCATGACTATATTGACACGATAGGGACTTCAACCTCAATTTTGCTTTGTGTTTTTCAAATGGCTTTATTTATCTATAGGTAGAGCACATGTACTTTATCAATATGCTTAGGGCCTGATCCAGGGGCCAGCCATGTCGGTGGAGTCAATGAATGTATTGGGCATTGGGTTGCCTGAGGATGGGTCCCTCCTGATGGGCTGGCCTGTGGCTCAGCTGCAACAGGAGCAAGAGAACCCTGAGTCACTTGCAGAATTAGTCCCCCTAAAAGAAGAAAGAGGCGATGAATTTTTTATGACTTGCAGCACTAAATGTATGTTTAGAAGTCATCTGGTGTGAAAACTGCAGGGAAAAGGAATCAAACTTTAGGCTGTTGGTCATAGGTTTTTATAATGTGGAGCAGAAAAAAACAGACATTGTGTTTGCATTCTATTTCTAGGCCTTTTAAGCTGTAGCAGCATGAGTGGTATTTGCATCAGGAGTTACCATATATCATTGCAAGCAACATATGCATAGATGGAAAAAAGATGACGGCAGCAGCAGGTTCAGTGAAATCTCAGGATCTCTCTGTGATAGGGACCTGCTAAAGGTTTGGTTTTATTTAGCGTAGCTTAAAATGTCATTGGCATATGTGTTTCTCAATTAACACCAATTTAATACACTCCAGAAGTGTTCTATTCTGAGAGCAAGCTTCAGAGTTTACAAAGGATCTAACCTGACATTTCAGTACAGGATATCCAGTCCCATTTACAATCAGGAAAGCACATTCGGAAGGCTATATTTTTTTACTTTGACATTGTGCAATGTTACCTCTATCGATAAATACAAAAGTCAGAAAATCCTAGCAAATGGTGCTGTAGTATGGAAATCATGAATCACTCCAACCTCTGTGAGCCACTTATATCTTAGATGAAATGGTGTCTCACAGGAAATGAAGAGATTCAGCAAGTGGATGGTTGATTTTCCTTCTCAGTGCCTCACTGATGCTGTATGTTTTGCTAAACAACTTTTCAATTGACAAACTGCAACTAACCAATAAAACAAGTTATAAATATATTTTTTTAAAAAACAACAATCCACACACACAATGAGAAGTAGCCAATAATCCTGAAAACCACGGTCTTTCCATCAAAAATCTGAAAAGAGAAAGATTTACTGGTGATGGTTTTGTAAATGATAAATACAGATGTCCAAAAGGATCCCAGAAACTAACTACTGAAAAGATAAAGGATAATTTATTGACCAAAAGGATGAATAAAGAATAGGCAAGTATCATTTCACATGAACTTTACACAGACTATATGAATATCTGCAATCTATTTAGAAAGAGCACATGACATTATTAATATTGATTTTGGAATATACAATTCATTAGATGTAATGGGCAAAATTCAGCCCTGATGAAACTACTAACTTCAGAGAAACTGTACAAGACAGAAATATCTTTCTTCAGATCTAGTGAAGCGTTTATTCTGAAATCAATAACAAAACAGCATACATTCAAAAAAAAGAACCAACATTTAAAAAAAAAAAGGTTGAAAACAAGCATTTCAAAGTTTGGAAATACTTGTATTCAACTTGCTTATTAACTCTGTCTGTTGTGTGTCCATCCTCTGCACCAAAGAAGGGAATCTAGCCCAGGTTCTTGTAGTTTAGAAGTGTATCACAGGGCATCCACACAAGAGGGCAGAAGTGTGATTGAAGGGACAAAATGAATTTGGCTTTAACTGTCAGTGTTTGGCTTTGCAGTTTGCTTTAAACGTTGTTTTTGCATGAACTTCCCTCCTTTTCTAAAGGAAAAAAAAAGATAAAACCAAAATGTATTACATACAACCACTAAAGCTTTCCAAATCATACCTCCCTGGCAAGGTTTATCCTCTGCCCCTCTGCACAGAACTATACCATATGAGCTTCAGGGTATGAGCTGGAGTCTGAAGAAAATAATGTACGATCTCATCTGTAGCCAGGAGACTTCACCACTTTTTCTATTTCCCAGCTATTGCTGGGGAAACTCCAGCCAATGCCAGCTCAGGCACCGAGAGGAAGGGGAATTTGGATGTCTGTGGAGGAGGTTAGGAGAGCACATATTCCCTGTCCTGCTAGAGCTGCTCTGCCAGGCCTAAGGGTGCCTAGCTTGGTATGTGCTGCAGGAGCAGAGGTAGTTTCATACAAGCTGAGCTTGTATATAAGCTTGTATATGAGCTTGTAAATAATTTGGAAGAATCTTTCTTTGTAACAACATTCTCACCTACACACTGTCTAGAGCGTGTGTGTTTGTATATACCACTGTATATAAACACATCCTTGAATATACACAGTTAGATAGACTTCATCCTGAGCATGACTTGCCAGGAAACCTGGAAAATTCTGATAAATAATGAGTTAATATTCTAACAGATATGTGCATTCAAAATGAGAATTTAATAATGAATTTGATCAGGAATGCATGCTGACTACTGCTATAGGGAACACTGAAATTCAAAATCATTATACAAGATCTTCCTTCTTCTTAAAATCAGGGGAAATCTTGTGCTTCAGATTCTTCAGTTCTTGGCTCCAGCACAAGCCAAGAGTTTTTCATATTGTTTTGGTCCTTTGAAAGCTGAACTCAAAAGACAAAACTCACTCATCAGGCACCCAAGAGGGTATTTATACCACCTAACTTCAAGCACCTAACTGTTCATAGAGTTAACAGAGGTTCCTAGCACAGCTGTTCTGATGCTGCATTTAGATGAGTGAGCCTGCCTGCCTCTATTGACTGTACAGGTGGTTTTGGTTCCTAATTTAGGTACCTAATTTAGATGAAATTACGTGGTGTGATAATTTTGTCCTCAAAGCCTAATGAAGCACACATATATGCATGCTAGTCAGCCACAAGCTCACTCAATCCCAAATGGGTAGGGTCTGAGTTAAATTCAGGTTTTAGCTAAAAATGGGCCTAAGTAAGTCGAGCTCTAGATGCCCTCAAGCTCTAAGAATCAATGATCCTATTCTAGAGGCAAATTTCTCTGACCTTCCTATAACTGGAAATTTGGATTATTCTTTTACTAAAAGAATTTATAAATCCATTGTCTGAAAGTTCTTTATTTGGTTTACTCCAATAATATGGTAATGCTAACATCCCCATTTTTGAGCATTCAGTTATCATTACTGAACTGTTTTTACATTATACATTGTAAGTGGCCGAGAATATCAGAATATATCAGAAAAATATTGGATATCAGAAAAAAATTCTTTACAGTAAGAGTCATTGGGTACTGGAACAGGCTGCCCAAGGAGGTGGTCGAGTCGCCTTCCCTGGAGGTGTTTAAGGAACGGGTGGATGAAGTGCTTAGGGACATAGTTTAGGGAGTGTTAGGAATGGTTGGACTCGATGATCCAATGGGTCCTTTCCAACCTTGTGATTCTGTGATTCTGAGAAAATTACAAAAGTACAAATACTATGCCTGGCATTTGCATACTACTTCCCATTAAAGCATTACCTCCCTTTCTTCTGTCCTCCCTGCTCACAACACACAGTGGTGACAAATGAGCAGGCAACTATGTCCTGTTAAAGCTGTGAAGAAAATCCTACCATCTTGATGCACTTACCACATTGAACCAGGCAAAGAGCATGCCTCAGTGCAAGTTCTCCATCTGTGCTGGATGTACAGCACCTGAAAGGGTTAAGAGAGTGAGAGCTTTCAGAAATACCTAGAAACAAGTATACCTGCAGGGTGTGCTCAGTTTGTTTTGAAGATGTGTTGTTCTAACACAGTGGTTCACTGGTTGAATATATTGCTATTTGATATCCTGCTAGACAACTCTGTGGCTGGAGTTTTGTGTCAGATCAGTTAAGCTTTATGTCAGAATGTTCACTTCTGCAATGATCAAACCCTGGGCTTGTCTGCACAGGCAAGCCTACAGGACAGGCTGTGGTTGGACTGTACTGCGCAAGCCCTGCTGCATTCTCCCTTCCTGGGATGCCCAGGCAAGGGACAACTCCCTCCACACACCTGGGAGGATGCTCACCATCTCCACAGAGGAGAATGGAGCACGGAGACTTGTCGGCTACATGTTCACCCACTACTTCTCCTTATTTCTAGCCTCTGTTAGTCCCACTCCAAACAGCCTCTGCCCTTTCTGTCCTTCCATGATGCCTTCTGGGGGCTTTAATTTTTTATTATCTTTTTTCAATCAGAAGATAGATGTTATATGCTTTCCTCCAGTCAATGCCTAACCTCTTTCTCAGAAGACAGACAAGGAGCTCCATCCTGCCATGTCCTCTGCACCCATGTGACTTGAGTGCTGAAAATGGATAAATTTTCCTGGAGTCCTTCACAAATCTCCCCCTTTTGAACTGAATTCATCCAAACATGTTTTGTGATAGAAAGTCTTGCCTCTCCAGTACGTTGTCAAGACTAATTTTGATTCCTCAGCACATATAACTGTGGTGCTCAAATATTATCTTTGTCCATAATAAAACTGACTGCTCTTTGCTTCCTGCCTCTTCACCGCGAAGGACTTTTCTTCATATTCTAAAGTAACCACATTTTCCTAACAGCCTCCTGTGAGGGACTTCATACAAAGCCTTTCAGCACTTAAATAAATCATATACCCAGTTGTTCCCTGACCACTATTTTGCAAGCTCTTCTGAAGGCGGAGGAAAATCTAATTAGTTAATCTTTGCACAGTACTTTGAAGATGAAAAGTGCTATGTCTGTTTAAACATTCTTACACCACCTGGTGCATTGCTTTCGGTTCGGTCTCCCAAATTGATCAGGATCCAACCCTGGCCCCCATGGGAGCCATCCCAAAGAGCCTCGGCTGCCACCTGCGGTTTCTGCCTTGTTGGGATGCTCCTCAGATGACATCACTTTCCACACACACACATCAGTATCCTCCCAGAAGGGAAATAAAGTAACCCTCCAAATCCGAACTCAGTAGTTTGGCTGTGTACGACAGACCTTTTACTATAAATAAACACATGCTCAAAAACTCTCACTGTTTTGGGGACTGATCCTGAACCCTTTACCTTTACACTCATTAATGTTCAGTTGTATCAGCAGTGCTAGATGAAGAACTGGCTGTTGGGATAAAGGTGTCACAGTACAAAACCTACATGATTCTGAAATTCTCAGTGCTATGCAAACAATCATGAGAGTTACTAAAACACAAGAAAAGTAGCAACAACAACTAATCAGAGCATCTCCTCAGGTCTGGAAGCAAGTTTGGTGAAGAAAGAAGTCAGTCAGAGTAAGATCAGCTCTCTAATTTGCAACACAAAGGATCAATTAAATAAATGAATCAAAAGACAATTAATATCGTGCACAGTAGCAGGGAATTCAGATCCCCATTGTGCCACACATGCAATGGTTTTAAAAGCTGGCTAGACCCCACGTCATGTGGTTTTTATTGCCAAGGAGCTGGTATTATTTCTCTTTCATCCGATGCTTTTCATATTTGTTTTCTGTTTTTAAGCAAGGGTTGTGGTTGTTTCTAACCCATATGTCTCTAGTTGTGAGCCGCGTGGTTTGCCCCCTCTGTCTCTCATCATTGCTTTTGGCCCAGTTTCTTGACAGGAAATGTGAGATTTATTTTATCTGGCCTGAACTACATTGTTCCTTCCTGACTACTGGTGTTACTTCACTCCAAATAACAGGGCTTTGCGCTTACTGCCTGCACAAGGTTGAAGCCTGAGGGGAACAGGCATATTTAAAAGACATGCTGGGAGGAGGGGATAAGGCTTCAGGGCAAGAAAAGAGCATAAAAGGCAGAGAGGAGGAGAAATGGTAAGAAATTAAGATGTGATATAAAATGTTTTGGTTTGCAGAAGATCTCCAGTTTTCCTTCAGCCAGCACTAAGTTGAACTGCTGCTGTGGAATAACTTGGATACGGATTTAAGCCAAGCTAGTAAAACTAATGTTAACAATTGAAGTAGGACGTTGCCAGGTAATTTAGAAAATAAATTCAAAGAGAAAAACAGTTACCAATATTGATAAAAGAACTTCTAAATGTTGCTGAAGATTTTCGGCCTTTCTCTGGGGGCTCAGCAGAACAAGCAGTACAGAAACATGAAATAAATCTATGGTTAAGAGGAAAGCAAGCTGAACACAAACAAATACATAAATGCTGAAAACCAAACATCATTTTTTAGATTAATTACATTTGAGTTCCTCTCGTGCTTGTAGAAGGATTTGTAAATCTTTGCCTGGTGTCTTTAAGTACCTAGTAAATTAACTTATAAAAAGTGGCAAGATCTGTGCTGGGCATTGCAGCCCTGATGAAATCCACGGCACTCAAGCCACCCAAGAACAGAACGAACTTGCAGATGCCAAACTGCTTTTTGACGCATCAAAGGGCTAAAAAAGCTCCTATCTCTCCCTATATACCTGACCTAAAATGAATCTAAAGCAACAGAGCTAATTCTCCAGCCAGCAGAGGCACATATCTTGCCAGAAACCCAGCCCGCACTGCATTTACTTTGAGTGGGGAATGTAGCTTCGGCCTGTCCACTTACTTGCATTTATCCTTCAAACTGGACTGAAGTAAGCCGTTCACAGCTCCAGATAAGCAAAAGGGTAATGCGCTCTTTTGCCTAAAACACACCCAAATTATAGAATAAGTAACTTCTTCAGACTGAATATCTTAGGTTAATCTTGTATTTTGTTTTGTAAGACACTTCTGACAAAGCTATCCCCCACAGTGGTTTTTTTCCCATGATGGTTCAGGAGGAACTCAAATGCCTGCTGAAAGCCTGCAGTCACAAATTGGCTGCCAACCACCAAGACTATGGAGGCTCAAATATCCGTGGATAACTCTGCAAGTTCTGATGCTTTTGTGACTTTTTTTGTATATCAGCCAAACCAAATTATTCAGGATGGGGCTGGGGACCTGGAAGGAGAAGGGAAAGATGGTTCTTCAAACTGCCTGAATGGGCATTAACAGTAACACAAGTCAATAACAAAAAGCAGTCCACACTCCCTCGTGGAAGTCTTTTGCTACTTCAAACACTAAGACACATTACTGGGTTGTTTCTACATCCCTGCACCAAGCCCTAGCTAGTTCTGTGTGGTAGAGAAAGCCAGTGCTCTGACCTGTGGTGTTCTGATCTGCACAGATGAGATGCTGAACTACATCTCAGACCTCTGCTTCCCAAGCACCACATCACTCTCCCACACACAGCCAGCCAGCATCCTTGCACCTAAGGGAAAATGCTTTCCTGTACCAGATGGAAGTTGGTGTCTGGGGATGTAGTTCCCTGGCCCAGAAACACAAGGATTGTGCACACATGGATTCAAATATCTAATATACTTGGTCACAGCTCAGAGAAAGGTCTGAAAAATACTGTGACTGGTGCAAGGAAGGGCACGGGACCAGGTAGCTGCAAGCAGGGAGGAGCAGGACCTCACCTTTCAGCAGTAGGAGGTTATTACATTGGCTCAGCTGAACACTGAATTGTACCATTACATGACAAAGTAAATAGATAAGAATTCTCCTTTGCATTTTAGGGTGCAAATTTCTAGCTGAGATGTTGAGGCATCATTTTACCACAGCACGACACCAGCAACAGTCTGACTTCCTACTGCATGTTGAAGCTCCTCTCTTTTCCATGCCATTATTACCCCAGAATGCTTATCCTTATGAAACAGAGTCTCTTGGTGTCCTTGGCTTAAGAACACGTGATCAAGCCTTATGGTCCAGTTCTGTTTCATTTTTGCTGAGGTATGAAGAACCATAGAATCATAGAATAGTTTGGGTTGGAAGGGACCTTAAAGATCATCCAGTTCCAACCCCACTGCCATGGGCAGGGACACGTCCCACTAGATCAGGCTGCCCAAGGCCTCATCCAACCTGACTAAAGAGCTTATCAGATGATGAATGGCCATATAGTAAAAAAATAGATTAAAAATGTAATTAAGGTTGGCAAGAGCTTTTCAGTGGAGTGGTGAGGCAAATATGCCCCATGCCATCTTCCGGAAGCTCACCCCCTATGCTCCTAGAGCGGGAGGCTAAAACCTGTGAGTCGCCTTCAGCGGTGCTTTGTACCCTTCAGAGTCTACTTACTTCATTGCAATTAGGTTTAAGTGGTGTTTAGCATTCCACGATTGCCCTACTTTATGGTCCCTTCATTTTCGTAGCTTAAAAAATAGCGATGTTGCAACACTGTAGTGTTTCTGTTGTGATTGTCATGATGGAAGCACAGCCAATGCAATTTGCCCATGTTTTACTAACCGCCATCTGGCAGGGATATGGTGACATGCTAATCTTCACAGGACTTTTGTTTTTCAACTATCTGCTGGACAACTAAGGAGATCACCAGGCTGCTGGGATGAGTGCCAGATGGGAGGCAGGTATGTTTATGAGTTTAAGATTCTTATTTTCTTTCAGTGCTTTCACATGCTGTTCGTGGAGTGGCAGGAAAAGTGAAAAGGGGGGGAGGGGATGAGTCAGTGACTAGACTACAACTGTTCAAAATTACTTTGAAGTTCTGCAAAATGTGGTTCTTATCTTCTTATCTGGTGTTTGCTCACTTGGCCTTGAGGTCTGGATGGGTTTTTTGGGAGTTCTTCTTTCCAGTGCTTTGTCCAGTGCCCCTGCACTGATGGGCAAACAGTGTTGAATATGCAAACACTACTCGATAAAATGGCCAGTCTCCTCTCTGCCTCGTTCTTGCAGTTCTGGTGAGCTCTATGGTTATGGAAGGTCATATGCTGCCTCACCAGTAATTACAGGCAGCTGACATGGTGTTAGCACAGTGGCTAAATCTTGCACAGAAATCTTAGGCAGAGTTACAGCAGCTTTGGATCAAGAATGAGAGAAGGGTCTCTGCTCATCGACCTGGACTTCAAGGTTCTAAAATATCAAAAATTGTTGTGACGAGATGGAAATTGCGTCTTCCAGATTATAAATGCCTAAAGAACCCAAAGGATAATCAAAACTACATAACTACATATATAACTATATAACTATTTGAAGTTTACTAAAAAATCACACAAGAAAAAGCAGCAACTTCTTAACGGTGAAAGGACAACTGAGGACAGATGATGAAGCAGTCAGTAGATCACAGCTCCTCAAGTAAGCCAGATGGCAAGTTAACTGTCTACATTGTGCTCAGGGCTCAGCTACGTGGTACCTCTTAAGCTCCCTTCATAGCTCCTGTGTCTCTGGGTCTCGTTAGGAGGGCTCACCTTCTCACAGTGGGGCCAAATAATAGAGTCTAGTTTTAGCCACTGTAATGACTAACATTCGTAATGACTAACAAAGAGCTACAGCTGAAAACACAAGCTGCTATAGCTCAAACTAAACAGTCATGGCTCACCAGCTATGGCTGAAAGATTCATGTTCAGCTCAAATGTAGAGGAGTATCTATGGCACACTCTCACCAACATGTTACATTAACAGAGCTAAGTGCAATAAATCCTCATTACAGTAGGCTTCTCATAACAAAGATTTCTGATGAGGGGGATGGTTTGGAAGAACCCTGTATTGCATCAATTACGCAAAACAAACAACTCCTCACAAATTTCCCCCCAAAACAAAAACCAGAGCGCAAACAAACAAATGAAAAATCCCTTACCTGTCATGCTCAGGCTGGAAATGAACTCATGGTTATACTAGAGCGTGAAGTATACAACACGTACGCATACCTTCCCTTTCTTCCCTCACAATAGGTAAGGCAATTACTATGAAAATTATTTGCTTGATTATTAATTAAATATCTATAAATTCACACACTCCAGACAGTCTCTCTCTCAATAGGTCTTGGCATAAGGGAGCACACAGAATTTTGGCAACGAGCTGAGAGTGGAATAGGCGGCACAACCTAGGCATGCCCAAGCCTTCTTGACACAGGAACAGCTTCTCTTCCCTATGCCAGTGGTTCAGTCTGTGCCAGCTCCAATGCACACCCCCTTCCAGGAATGGCTCTCATCCATGCTGGCAAACAAAATGATAGAGAAGAAAATATGAAATTACTCTTCAAAATGTAAGTGGAAGGATGAGCATGGCGCCAAGTGAGAAGTATCCAAATGTGAGATCCCACACTGCTACATGTCAGTTGGAAAGATGACACACAGACAGAAAGTCAAGCAAACAGGTTTGTCCACAAAGGGAGGTAAAGGAGATCATTTGCATTTTGGATAATAAAATATTTAAAGCAGCACTGCACAAATTACAAATAAAAACACTAACTGCAGTCACCAGGAATGCAAGCACCCTATGTGGAAGCTGGCCAGCAGACCCCTTCATTAAATACAATATGATCAGAAGGAAATAGAAAAGTGGCTACAGACCTCTGAAGACCAGAAGGTAATGCAAGCCAATTGGTTATTCAGTTCTAATTAAGGGATCCAATAGTTGTTTTGGACTACTCACAGAAGACTAAAACTAGAGTTCAGGGTGAAGTAAAGTCTACTTTCTTTACCAATCTGTGACTGATTATAAGGGAGCAGCAAGTTCCAGATGGGTGGGAGTGCTTACAAAAAACCTGTGTTTTCCCAGAACTTACAATCTATGCTTTTAGTTTCCATGTATTGTAATGTTGCCACTTAATGTGACAAGCACAGCAGAACAAAGAAACGCGAAAACAACTTCACACCAAAATTTGAGGACTGAACAGGATATGCTTTCCCACTCAAAAAAAGAGGTAGTTCAGGCTTCTAATTTTAGCATCTTAGTCAAGACTGTACCTGATTTAGACTGTTCCCTGGGCCAGCCCTCAACTAACCCTAAGAAGCTGTTTAATTCTGTTGTGTAAAATATACATGCTTTTGGGGGCAGACGTCATGCATGCTTCTGTGCTATAGAAAAACCACCATGCAGATAATTCACTCTAGCTGTTATTTATTTGCAACTATCTGCTTTCAAGAGTTGCTATCATTTTTAAATGAACATTTGTTTTGCTTTTTAAATTCATCTTATTTATGTCCACATAACCACCCGGATTTATTATTGCTGGTGTGTAAATCACATGGAAGCATGAAAATCCCAACAGTTTGCGAAAAATGTAGTCCTTTTTGTATTATAATTGCAACTTCAAGAAACTGTTCATTTTTATATTCAGAAAAGGCAACATACTTTAGCACTGTGATTCCCGTTCTGTGCCTTTGCCCACCCTGTACCTAATCCCCACTGTCTTGGCACAGCAGTGGAAAAGCAGCAGGACCATGAGTAATGGTAAAAGCCTGGAACTTAGCAGCCTTAATTGATTCATATTCTGTGAAAAGAAAAAGAAAAGGTCTATGTTTGTATCCTTGCAGAGCTTCTAAGTAAACTCTGTTAGACTGACTATGTGCATTAGCCTCACCACTTTTTTGTGGCTCAGCAGAGCTAGGTAAGATAACCTAACACAACTTTCATCAACGAGGATCTCCCCAGGCAGCTGCTGTAAAAGGGTTAATGACTGATGTTTCCATTAAATCTGACCTACCTCTTAGTTTTGCAGTAGCCTGATATAATCCTTGGTTTGCACCTATTATTTGCATTGACAAATGGAGTTACTCCATAGCAAGTAATGCACAACCCTCACTCTAACAAAAGGTCAATTCATTTTAAATGGACGCACACAGAATTATTTCTGCTTACACTTAAAACAAACAAACCAGAGCAAAGCCTGCCTACGCACTGTGCTCCTACTTACCAAGAATTGAAAGCTCTGCATTCAGAACCTAATGGACGCAAAATACATCTGTAGGCATTTCTTCGAACAGAAATCAATACTATCACCTCGCAACTGCCAGCCAGGACGATATTCAGCCTCTCTGAGCTCTCCAATCCAAAATGTCGATCATTGTGGCTCTAAACTTTCAAAGACCAGTTACAGTCTTCTTTGCTGGTAATTCACAGTACAGTATGAAGAGCAGCAACAATAAAAAGCGCTTAAAACCCTTCTAGATGAAGCCATTCTTTTATGTACTTATTTTTAAATCTCAACACTGAATTTGTTTTTCATACAAAAAGATTGAGCACAGACATGTACAAGGATTGATTATAGATATGTATTACTTTGCTCTTTGGACATACTCAAAATCAGAACAGACTGGATAATGGGATAGGAGCTTATAATCCTAACAGAAAAGCACTAGGAATTGAACTAGCACTGCAGAACTCACCTTTATTATAAATATTAGCTGACTCTAACTCTGAAAGTCTCAGCTCAGAGACCAAATATGGGAAGTGGATTTACTTCTAGAAAGTCTTTCACCAGATCAGGATTGTGGCAGCGCTAGCTAGGCAGCACCTTTGTTCAGAAGGCACAGTGGAAAGATCCTGATGCTGAACAATACATCTTTTAATACTCTAGTATTTATTTACTAAATATGTTTTACCACAAGAGTTCAACACTTCCATTAATATCAGAAATAATTTTTAGAGATATAAAATATTAATTGCTCAGAAGCTGAAATTAGCATTCCACGTTTCTTAGGGATGTTCTTAGGAACTTTGTTATGCTTTTTTGACAGAAAAATAGTCTTCACTAAATCAAAATTTCTACAAGTAAATTTTGATTGTGCCAAAATACTCTAATGAAACTAAATATTTTGGGGCAAGGTCAATGCAATTTGAATAACTTTGGTAATTTTAAGCTACCTGCAAATAGCTATACCTGGTAGTATTTATCCTAAGGCATTTTTGCAAGCAATTGAGTCAGTTCTGGAGCAGTTAGCATAAAACTTATGAAGGGCAGGGGAAGTACAGGTGAAAAAGAACAAAATAATGCCTGCCTTTAAAGAAATAAAAATTGGGAGAATTATACACTTCAGTTAATACTCAATTCCGAGAAAACCAGAAAAAAAACCTTTTTGTAAGCACATATGTGGTATCAAGGAGACAAATAATACACATCAGTATCAATCAGTCAAGAAAATATCTTATTAAAGAAACCCCATTTCTTTCTGTTACTTACAATTCTGTGCAATGCACAGAAGTAGTAGTTACTTGGATTATGGTTCAGTTTTTGAAACTGTTGCTACCTTCACATAAATAAACTGTAAGGTATGCAAGACAAATGGTCTGTCTGCAGCTATCATAGGGCAGATAGGAGAACAATACACTATTACAAAGAATATGATGTTAATAGTTCATTTCTAAAATGGAAGAAAGCATAGAATGATGTTCTGCAACTATCTGCCCTAAATATGGTGCTACTCAATATTTTTGCTAACAACTTGGACGATGGAATGAAGAGTGTTCTTATGAAACCTGCACATAGCATCAAACCGACAGAGACTGTGAGTAGGAAGAGAGAATAGGAATTCAAAATGATCTTGAAAATTGAAGGAGCAGCCTGAAAAGGATGCATTCGGGACAAGAAGAAGTAACTATAATTAGGTAGCACAGTTAAGTGCATAAATGCAGGATTGGAAGCAACTGATTAGGGAGCAGTTCTCTGGAAAAAGAATGGGATGTTATAGTCAATTGCAAGTCAACAACATGATGATATCATGAAAAAGGCCAACATCACACTGGGATATGTATCACCATATGATACATGAAAGTATACGAAGAAAAATCTCTCACTCTGTTCATCACTGGTAAGACCTCTGTTGCGAACTATATCGGTGTACTTCTCTTGAAAAGAGATATGGTCTACCTGTAGATGTTTTCTAATTTCCCTACTAAAGTTAATGACTGTATATATGAACATTTTCTTTCTTATCCCTTACTTTAAATTGCTCTTCTCTTTCTGGGTTTATTAATACCAGATAAATCATAACTTCTTGATCTTGCTGGGTTAGAAAAATCAAATCCTTTATTGCTTTTCATTAAACAGACTCTCTCTTCCCCAGGTAATTTTTGTAGCTATTCTTCAACTAGTTCCAGTTTAAATTAATCTTTTTAAACATACACAAATGGAGCTGTACACAATATGCTATGTTCTTTGTACAATGTCTATCTTCACTTTTTTGATGGAAATACCAAATATGATACATCCTGCATTTTGCCTTTTTTCACATTGTCACATTTAATGTTTCAGAGTAAACTTATGATCATTTAAATGTCTAGGTGTCTCCCCCTCACTCTGAGGAAGGGAGATGACAAGGTATAGCAAACACTCTTGTCATGAGTCCTTAACCAAATGACATTGTTTATGCTGTAAAGTTTTATCTGACTCTTAATCCCTTGCTCCTCAAAGTCATCTAAGTTTTCATTATGGCATTCTGATCGTCCTCTAAAAAGATAATGCCTCTCAAATTTGTATTGTTGGTTTCTGTTTAAGACCAACTTTAAGTGCAATTAAAAGTCTTTCATTATTGGACCTTTTATTTAGTTAAATGAATGATGAAAATCATGGTGTAAATCACACTTTGTTCTTGCCTTCTTTTTTTTCTTTTCTTTTTTAAACAGAAGCCAACCATATGAAGATTTGAGTTAATAATTCCATAATCGTTATGTCCGAACCCTCTCACTGCTGAAAGACTGGTAGGTTGTTTATTCCTTTTAACCCCTGTGATAGGTTATATTGATTGAACATTTTCAAAGCTGACACTGCAAGGGAGAAAAAAAAAAGCTGAAAATTGCAGTTCCCAATCAGGCAACAGGTTTTGCCAAAGGTCAGCTCTTACTAGAGTTCACAGTTTTAAAACTTATACTATTTTCTCTCTAAACAACATGCAAGATACTATTCATGATCTGCTATGCCAGTGCTTTTCATAGTGCTATAAAACATACTCTTTTCTACATAATGGACTCCTCACAGGAGAAAAAAAGAAGGAAGGACTAATTTGTATTCAGAGCAGGGAGGGTGCAAATCTCACAAAATACTACATGCTGTTGTCAGCTTTCCATATATACAAAGGCTATAGTAATTATAAAAACAAATAATCAGACTTTAGAGTTGACTTTAGACATAAGAGTTGACTTAATCCTCGCTTAAGTACTGGAGATGTATAACTCTGAAGGCATAAATAAAGCTGGGTTCTGGCATTAAATTGACCTATTTCAGGACTTTAGGAGTAAAAGGTGGTAATTTGGGATTTAACAGTACTGATGCTGTTGCAAGAACATCAGCCAACAAACTTCACAGAGCCTGTGTCATACTTCAAGATTTAATATCCACCTACTAAGACTGATTAATTCCTCTTAGACCCTGAATGGGGAGGGCACTTCAGGACATACTTAAATGTATCTTTGTATAGGAAAGTAATTAAATGTGTACACAAACTAAAAGGGTATTTCTCTGAAATGGGGTCTCAGGTTTCTCAGAGCTAATGCTACTGTAGCCTGTCAAAAACTAGGCTTCTAGTACAAGTCTGGATGATGTGATTGTTGATTCATGAATACCAAACCTTTAAAAACATTGTCAACTGACCAGTTTCTTGATTATTTATTTACATGCACAGACACAGAGAAGTACAGTAACAGACACTTAAAATTTGTGTGTAATATATGAAAAAAAAATCATTCTGAAACTAAGAGTCAAAACATTCCTTGGTTTTAAATAAAAAAGAGAACTCTACACAAAATCATCTCTGGTTGTTATTGTATTTTTCAAATGAAGCGCACAGAGTCAGCAGAACTTGTGTAGTCAAGATTTCCTTGGTAAACATTAAGGTCCCTATTCCATTTGAGACATCATGTCATTACTACTAATGTCTTCTCCCACTGAAAAACTCCATTAGCTTTGGAAAGGATGACTGTTTTAACAGAAAACAAAGTGCTCTGAGAAAGAAACCCTCCTGAAAATGAGAGCATTCTCTCATTGCTGGCAGTGAATACAGACCAGTGTTGTATGCCCGTACCTCTGCAAGCTCCTGTAAAACCCCCAACTCGTTGAAGAGAACTCGGGCAACTATCTTCAGACAAGCTGCACGCATGCCCTCTTTGCCAGGGCTAAAGTCTCAACAACTGTGTATTATGTATGTTATATAAGTTATTCTCACACCTTTGTCCTGCCCCAGATAGGTCAGATAAGTCAGATAAGGAACTGTGCTAAATGTGGTGAATTGAAGGGGTTCTTGGAGACAGAAGCTGCAGGTCAATATATAGTTGCGGAAAAGCAGCTGAATTGGATAGTAAGATATGAGAGGAGCTGCAGAGGATCCCAATACTGTAAATGCAGATGGATTGTGCTGCAGATGTGGCATCAAGGTTATTGAAGTCCTATTTATCAGATTGTGCAAACATACAGCCACGTATAATTGTTTACAGCTCTGTCAGAGATACCTGAGGCTTAGGATCCTGCAAAACATGGAGCAAGAAAGGGTCTTTATTGACTGAACAAGCGGCGACCTGTTACTGAAAGTATTTGTTAGCACTTCCAACGTGATCGTGTGTCTTGAGCCACGATATGAAATAAAGAGCCCTTTCTGCTAAAGAAAATCCTTCTCTATCCCAGAATTCGTAATAACACTTTTTTCTATAGTTAGGATTCATTACATCCGGCTGTTTTTTTCCTTAACTTTTCTGGCTCACTTAGTTGCAAGGCTACATTCAGGGTGCTTTTGGCTCCTAGAGGGAATCGAGTTTTCCGTTATATTTTGAAACAGGAGTCAATGAAAGCTGATTATTTTGGTGATTTTTCATTACTTTGGTACATAGTCCCTTGCTTTGCTTTGCGGACTCAGTCTAGGGGTTATTTTAGGTGTCTCAGTGCTATCAAAGTACAAATTACTGTGCATGCTATTTGCTGACATTACAAGCTGTGATCTGGCATTGAAAGCAACTTAACTGAGCTGAGATAGTGGCATGTACTCTGTGACAGATTAGTGCACTGGCAAAAGGAAAAGCTCTTATTTAGGTAACACAGCAGGCTTTTGTCCATCATATAACATGCTAATTCAGTGACCTGAAACTGATGATTCCTTAGCAGCTAAGAAGAACTGCTAGCAACCTTCTGTCTCTACAGTGCTAACTTTTCCTTTCCAATCCCCTTCATCCTTTTCTCCTATCTCGATTCTTTGCAACATGAAAAGCATGGAAGCAAAAGTTAACATGCTTTAGCAGTCCCCACAGACTGCTTAAATAAACACTGTGATTGCAATTTAGACAATCTGGAGTCCATTCAATATTAAATCCTCATCCCAGGCTACAACTGCCAAACAAATAAAGGATTCATGGAGTACTTTACACTGTCATTTACTACCGCAACCATTGTCACTTGACAATCCAAAGGAGGAGCCTGTGAGGTCTAATACTGCACCAGCTACATCTGTCAACAAGAAGACAGAGCGCTCTGCTAAGCAAACAGGCTTGATCCTGCTTTACACAGTCTCCCTTTGTCTTGCCCCAGCTGAGCCTTCTATAATCTTCTCAGGCTATCTTCAGCAGCACAAGCAAGAACTTCTGCTGGAACCAGGAACACAAAAGATGCCTTTCTTCACCGCTGTGCACTGTTTAAATGTTTATGCCACTCCACCTCTGTCCCCCCACCTTTATCCCACATTCCCACCCACTGCACAACTGGAATGAACACACTGTATTATTTGCGACAGCAAATCATACCAGCGTTTGTCACATCAAATGGAGGAAAAATGAAATCATCTACAATAACATGATCGAAACAAAAACTTTGTAGGTTTGGTGTTGAAATCCACTAGATATTTCTCTCTCAGCTGAGAGTGTTTTCAGTTACTTATTCTGAAGCAGCACCCAAGTGAAGCTCCCATTGTGCTACTTTGAGCTGGTTTGGTTAGGGAGCTCCCATTTGTATCCTACAGAAAGCCACCAACATTAAAAATATTCACTACCTCCAAAAGTTGAAACCGCCCGGAGACATTTAGGTAAAAGTGATAAAGGCATTACTCTAGATGTTCAGGCTGGCAAATACTAACATTATAAGTCTTGCACTGAGTAGTAAATTTAATAGCTAGACATATTAAATAGTACATAGGCAGTGTCACCAGGTAAACTCACAGGAAACACTTCATCTAAAGGAAAATAAATGAATGCAAGATTTCCAGCTGTTTGGGTATCAGGAACTGCAATATTTATTCTGGAAGGAGCAAACAACAGACATAGTTGGATAGAAAGAACTCATCTGTTTTTCAACCACACTTAAAATAAAACTCAATTCGCCATTACCATGTCAAAAGCACTTGATAGATGTCAGGAATTTTGGGGAAATGCTAATGTATAAACCTTAACTTCCAATTACCCAGGTTAGAAGGGGCCTCACAGGACAAAATCCTTTATGAACATCTGTTAAAGCAACTATTAATGAAAAGTGGATTCCTCAACTTGACAAATTCACATTAACTGTGTCTGTGATTTGTTTTCCCCCCTTCACTTAGAGATGAGACTTCTTAATCTGCCATCTTGATCTGCTTCTGCCAGGGATTTGCCCCTGCACAACCACAAGCAAGATGGGTCCTGGCTTTGTTGGCAACGTTTTGTGGTGACTGCTTTATAACAAATGCAGAGGAGTATTTTCTTTAAAAAAAAAGAGCATTAACAAATCCCACCTTCTGGCTGCACCACCTCCAGCTGCCATCCCACCTGTGCCAGGGGACAAGTGGAGCCCACTGCCTGCACCAGAGGTCAGAGGGTGGCACTTCCCCAGCCCACACAGCATGCTGCACAGCATACTAATTTTCACCGTGCTACTTCTAAATCAGAGCCTTCACCTTATTTTGTTGCCACTTACTTTGCCAATTTCCTTTAAAAATATAGTTAAAAGGGATGCACAGCCCAGAGTCCCATTTAGATGACTAACTATCCGCCTTTACTCCACACCTTGGGGAATTAATGTTTTCTCCCCACATATATAATCACGCGTTTTGTTAGCAATCAGACTGATACAGTATGCAGGGCCTGACTGACAGAAAGATCTGTAGATCAGGGGCAGGGGGTGGGGTGGAGAGGAAAGAATTGCTAGGAGATATCTGATGTAAATGGGCCTGTGCCAGGAGTGAATCTAGCTAGTTAAATATATATTAAAATCTGAATATCTCTTTCAATCTCTCATTCATCCCTCCACAAAAAAGGAAGAAAGAAATTCCATTATCTCAATAGTATTTGCTGTCAGCAGCATTATTCTCCACTAGTAGGAGAGCCACACAGCTCTCCACTCCCCGACTATGAAGTATACCCCGAACTTTATATCCAATTCTGTTTAGCTGCATTTTGATTACAGTGTCTCTGCAGCAGCAACCGCTGCATTTTTTTTCCTCTGCCTATGAATGTGTATTGCTCCACACAAATGGATTTGACCCTTTATTGTACCCAAGCATCATTTCCTAACAAATAAATAATTCAGAATAACAATTTACTTCCGTTCCCCTCGTGTTGGCACACTAGCTTTTAAATCCTGTAAGCTTAAGGACATCAGAAATAACAAATTTTAAAGGCCAAGGTTACAATTCATATATATACTAAGGGCACATATACCACATTCATCGTAAGCTTTTTGCCTCCTCTGCACTTTGGTGTCCTGTCCCTCATTTGAGGTATTTGTCACACATTTTTTAAAGGCCTGTGTCACGCATGTGGCTCTTGGCAGGTTACAAGTTATAACCAGCAGCCTGCGTGACCCTTGCAAACCCACTTCTACCCCCATCCGATTTCTTTTCTTCTTGCTCTCCAAATACCATCTTGTCTGCCCCGCTGAGATATCGCAGAAATGTTCTTCATCAACATACAGTGTCATCTAACACATGGAGCCTGCCAAGTTTTCATGTTGTTATATCAGGAAAATATCCCTCAGGGGCAAAGGGAGAGGAAGAGGTCATTTTTCATCTATGGAAGAGTGAGTAACCCTTTTCCTTTGGGACTAAGAGGGTCTTAATTTAACAAACTTCCTTCCCTGTCACGCTGCCACTGCTCACTTGCAGACCACAACAAGCTAGGCAGCATGAGAGCCAGAGAATCAAGTGTATTTGCAGGAAAGTAGCAACTAAACTTGGCTTAGCATGCTGGAATTCAAAATAATTAAATGCAGAATGGGAGAGAAGCCAAAAGTATAGGAGTTTCCAGTGCAGAGGAGGGAAATTTGTCTGGTTTCCAGGTGCGATGAGCAGTCCTCAGAAGGCACTCATCAGTTCAAAGAAGAAAGCCCAAAATGTGGCTTCTTAGTCAAACTTTAGTCAAACTGTACAGACCTTTTGGATCTTCAAAAAGATTCAGACCTGGGGACCACTCAGAAACAGGCTTCTTCAGGGATAGTGTGTCTTCCATTTATTTATCTATCTATCTATCTATCTATCTATCTATCTATCTATCTTTAAAAAAGTTCCTTTGCTATTTTCCATTGTGGACAAATTTGCAATACCACAGGAAAGTTTTCCATGATAACCTAAACCTTTTTTTTTTTTTTTTTCCCCCTTGGGGTACTAGGCCAGAAAGGGATTCAATGGCTGAATGGATGTTCATTTTGGCTGTGGACATTTGCATTGAGATGGGTACTTTCTCTGCCATAAGGCTTAGGCTCTCCTCTTCTCAGCTAAATGCAAGGTAAATGAAGCCACAATACAACATAAAACTCCAGCGGCTTAATGAAAACTGGCTGCTGGTTGGTTTCATTGTCAGAGGTGTTTCTGATGACACCATGGACAAATCAAGCCCAGTGGTACGTAGGACATTTTGAGTGAAATGATGCTTGGCAGGTTTTTGAAATGAAACTACTGAAAACTGGGCCTACAGCCCAAACCCAACACAATTTCACAGAATTAAATCATGGGCTTACGCTAAGGTCCTATGATATGAACTCCTTATAAATCTACTGAGTGCAGACTGTATCTGAGACCAGAATGTGTTCACATTCCAGTACCGATATAGACAAAGAAAGAAGTGTTCCTCTTATTAAAGCTCTTCCCAAAACATTAGAAATTTAATTCAAATTATTAGTCCTGACAACCTTCAATCAGTCTGAGTCAAAAATTCTGCTCTTTTCAGCTCCAAGCCAGTTCTGCACTTGCGGCGGTATCGGTCCCTTATCTAAACCAAACTTCCGGCTTTACTCAGATTTGAAATTGTCCTCTTAGCTCATTTCTGTGACACAGACTTGTTTGATTTAGAGATGTTAGGCAATAATATCCTGCGAATACTTGCCACTAGTGACCTGTCTATAACAATGATAAGATAGAGCATGCAGAACTCTGCAGCCACTGCTTTTTTTCCTCGCCTTTCATCCAAGCCAGGTAGCAATCACCTGAGGTGGTTAATGCCATATTCCCTTAAATAGGACTACAGACAAATGGTTTTGTCTGGGTTTTTGTGTCCCTTATACAGGAACTGAAATGTTCCAGTGATCCTAAAAGTGACCAAAAAATTTGCAAAAAAAGATGTAAAGCCTTTAAGATTTTTTTTTTCCCTTCTGATTTTGAATGGTCTTCTGTAGCCTCAGAGATGATAAGGAGAGAAAGAAAGAAAAAAAGTAATCTGTCTATTAGAGATAGTCTGCAGTTCCTCAGTAACAAACTGTGCTTTCTGCCTCTCTAATTACACCTACGTAGACCTCATGGGACATGAAATGTCCTTCTCAGTCCTCAGAGTGGTACTAGTCATGTCTCGCTGAACACTAGATCAAGTCCGTGGGCATTAGTCTGCAGCTCCCTGGCCATGTTTGTATGCCAGGACCACTTCACTTTGATGCCTGCAGGTCTTAGCAACATGAGGAACTCTGACCAGCCAGTAAGTTAGAAAGAGTAACAGAATACCATCCTCCAGTTAAAGCATTTCTTTTTCTGCAAAGTACAGGGTAAAGGATAAAAAAACAGCGTAAGGAGCACATGTACAGATCTTACATATATCACTCAGCCTCCTTCTCCAATTCCTCTCTGTTCATGGAAGTATTTACAGCGTGAGAGAGGTTGATGGAGTGGCTAAAACAGTATGAAAGCATGTTTTTATTATTATTTTTTTTTTTCACCAAAACTTCCTCCTACCCTTCTGGCAACTTTTTTAGCCTTAGACAATCAGGAAAGAAAGCTAATAAGACAGTGAAAATACTCAAAGCCAGTTTTCTGGAAAGAATAACACAGCAATCAGATTCATGTTCTGTTGCACCTGCAGGCACATTTTGTTGAAGTGCAGCTTACTGAAAAGCTTGGCAGATCAGAGACCCTTGTTTTCCAGCTCATCATCATCTTCCCCTAAAATTATTTCACTGACTCCACTCAGAGTATTATCAAAATATCCAAACTGGTCTCTAGATGGAGTGGTAATACCCTCTGCTTTCTTTCACATTTTGTTTGCTTCTTGAGAATGACCCGTCATACCCACTTTGCCTTCACCACAGTAATTTCTATATGGGGAATGATTTTTTGGGCAGCTTCACACATCCTGAATTTAGTTTAATTTCCCAGTGTAATAGTCTCCTCCACCCATATGTTTGAGAGTTGCTGATACACTTAACATGAAGGTTCATCCAAAATTTGAATCCTGGACTTTGGACAGGTTCTCATTGCTAGTCCAAGATGTATCCACCATAACATAATAAAGAACCTCTTCCTTTTTTTTTTTTTTTTCAACCACAGCACTGGAGGAAAACAACAGCAAATATCTCTACTTTCAGTTACCCACCAGTTATTCCCACTGTGTAAAACCAGAGAGCGAAGCACATAAGGAGATGGAGTAATAGGATATGTCCTCCAAAGGCGTTGGAAGATGAGTACAAGGGCAGGAATGTGGCTGTACGTAATCCTCTTCTCACAATGGAACACCTAAGCAATCCATATTATTTTCATACTTTATGAGATGAACAAGTACCAGATTCTTGAAAAAAACCTCAACCCAACAAACAAACATCCTGAAATTTTCAGTCATATTCAGATGACAGAGGATCAGAAGATGTTGAGAGCTTCTGCTGCATACTCCTATGCAGAGGAAGGACCAAAACTTCCAGATTTTCCAGTCTGCCTAAAATCGCAACCTGTGCAGAAAGTGTTCTTCACCGTAGCACGGACTTTCTCACTTATTAAGGGGAAAAAAGACAGAGAATCCTTGCTTTCTTTTACATAAAGGACGTCTTTACTCTTTACTTATATTAAAGTAATCCCTTTGAAAAAGAGCTATTACACATCGAGTGTTAAAAGTTAACTATAGAAATTGGAAAAACAGTTCTCAGTTAGATTTCCTGAGTACTGGTAGCAGAAATTATCATGTTCCTGGTACACAAAATACAATATGCATGCTCAATTCTCATGAAATCTCACCTTTTAAAAAATATTTAATAAAACATCAAAGACTCCTATTACTTCAGAAATCCACACCAGATTCAAGCACTGATACGCAATTAAAAGAAAGAGCTAATTTCTGTAAGAAGATGCTCTACTTTTAAAGACATTTTTACATAAATGATACTTATTTCTTCCAAATTCAAACCGTAACTGTGTGTTAAGTGAAGAGTAAAATCTCTAGCTTGGCTTCAAAATGGCAATTTTAAGTCTTAATGACCTTCACATAGTACTTGGGAACATCACGTTAAACAGATAAGCCTTTGAAAATTTTAAAATGTGAGTAAGTAGGAAATATTTGAATAAGTAATTATGAAGGCTAAAGAGAAGAATGATATATATCATCACTAGATGATCACCAGAGAAATACATTAGATCTTGGAGGATCTTAAAAAGATGCAGGTTGCAGGTAGTAGCAGATGCATATATATAATTCTGAAAACTCCTATAAGGATAATGCTCACAGAACAGTAGTGTTAAAGCTTCTGAATCAGCAAAGTGCTTTTGTTTTGGCATAATTAACCATATGACATCCTGCTCAAGTCAACTGTCTCACTCAAGGAGTTCTCTCAAAAATAACTACACATATGCCATAAACAGATGTCAGTAGGGTCAATTCCATTTTTTTTTAATATACATCAATGTAAGTTTTTACATGCTATCTCTAAAGATTGAGGACCCAGCTAATATAAAGTATTTTGGAAATAAGAAAATAGTTCTTCACTGTTTGAATATGAAAAGCTGAGTACTTCAGAGCTGCCTGTGGAATTTTATATCTAAATTCCCATGTAATTTAAAAAAGGATGGTGACTTCAAATTCCCTAGGTGACTAGAAATTTCAGCCACAATTCGTAGAAAGTTAAAGTCAACACTGCTATCGTTTATTTTAAAGCACTGGGCACACTGCGATTTGTTAGACTTGCAAGTTGCAGGCTCCTTAAAATTAGACGTACTTGCATGATATCCTCATAAACTGGATTAAAAACCAAACCCTGCTGAACAACATTACCATTCATAATTTAAGGGTGAGAAGCAAAGAGATCCCTTTCCATCACAGTTCAAAGCAGAAACAAATATTTATTTCAGTCCACAAGCTACTGTTCTGCCGCAATAGCAGATAACAAAAAAAGTGTATCAAAAAAAGGTTCCACATTTCTCAGTTAGAGGGTCCTACGTATGGTTGGGTCATTTGGGGTTAACTAAATAAGGTTTTAAATGTGACCTCCAGGGATGTCTACGCCACACTACCTATCACGGTTTCCTGTCTGTGTTCTTATTTATTTATTCATTTCTGCAAACTTAAAACTGTTCTGAAAACAATGACTAGATTAAAAAAAAAAAAAAAAAAAAGAGGAGAAAGAAGAATGCTGTAGTTATTGTTAATCAGTGCCTCCCCACATGGAAAACAATGAGTTCCTACAATATTTATTTTGGGATGCAAAATATACAAAAACTCCTGAAAGAAGGACAATCTATTATCAGCTCATGTACTCAACCTTATGGTGAAAAATCACGTAGTTTTCTACATCATAAAACAAAGCCAAGCAGACAGAATTTCTCTAGTACCCTTAACAAGTTTTGAATGTCTTTACAGCATGGGCTTATATCTCCTATTCAAGGCCTGAGTTACAAATAAAGTTTGGTGTGGTTTTGGTAGTACAGATACAGCTGCATCGAGAGGGAGGATTATAAAAGAAAAACGTTCTCCTTAATTTTAAAATGTAATGGATTGATTTTTTTTTATACAGCTCACCTGCCTTTATTTAGTGAACTATGACACCAAATTATTTTATTATCTCATATTTCTTAAATTGCTGCCAAGAGTCAGACTCCATTTAGATGGTGGGAGCTGCACCTATTTACAACAACTAAGGAGTCTAATACTATTTTTAAAGAGACATGAATGAGCTTCACATGAAAAAGAATGTGAAGTAGTGAACATAAATATTGCATGTGAGGGCCTGGTTCTTCAATTTGAAGATGTAACAACAAAACTTTACTCACAATGCCAGTAATTAATAATTACAGAAGAACTAATTTCCATTCTACCTGGGCCAATACACTTCAACTTTGAGTCTGCAGAGAGTTTAAGCCAAAACCAAATCCAAATTTTGCCATTCTATTAATAATTATCATATTAATTCATTTTAACATTTACAGCAAACACAGCAGTATTGCTGAAAATCCTAATTACAGAATCAATAAAAACTGCAGCACAGTAATTGTCCCCCCTGTCTGAACCAAGTCATTCATGGCCTCTCCTACATAATCTCATTGGGTTGCTGAGTTCACCCCTCAGTCTCCTCTTCTAAATATCTGAGGATCATAGAGGTGAGGTCATTTCATCACTCCTTGGGAGGAAAGAAAAAAGAAAAAAAAAAAAAAGAAAAGAAAAAGGAGGGGAGGGAGAAAAGTGTCTGCTAAAATCTGACTTCATTTACTCTCCAAGACTGTTTTTTATTAAATATGTTTGACTGCTATCTCTAATTAAATGTAGAATTAATTTTGGCAAACTAACCACAGATGCAGTTTATGTTCAATTTTATCAGACAGATTTATTTATAAGCTGTCAACTTCTTGAAAGACTTCATTTTGGAGCAGTTTTAAATTGCTAACAGTAGCTGTAAATGGGGCTACTGTTCTCTGGAAGACTAAAGAAGAAGTATGCTATAAATGTCCATTCCATCTGCGAGGAATCATAAAACAATCACATTCCTTTATTTTTTTTCTCTCCCCCCCTTCTTCTTAGGACCTTTATTAAATTAGTTCAACTCAATTAAAAATAACTTCAAAAACATTTCAGGGCCCTTTGTTTCAGGGAATACTTGGAACTCTCTGCACGGAACGTCACCCTTTTAACTAATCCCTTTTGGGGAGTGGAGGAGAATAGTGGTATTGTGACTTCAGACAGTGCTTTCAAGGGTCTCTACTGTACCGAATTGAGGTCACTGCCAGACAATGCCCAACAGCCAATAGCCATTCAGGCGTTCTTCACAACTCTATCAAACGTGTCTTTCTTTCTCGCGCGCGCTTTCTCTCGTGGTAAAGTCACAGGACAATGGAGAAAGCCTCCAGCACCATTTATGGTCACCATATTTGCACATGACAAAGTCTATTCTTCCTGGTTTGCCAATTCCGCGGTAAAAAAGAATGAACTCTGGATAGATTTTCCCACCATTACAGTTGTTCAAACTTAGCTCAGATTAAAAAAAGAAAACTCTAAAAACAACAAAAAGCCCGTCTAAGAACAGTAAGTGCTGTTTGAGAGAGTAGCTACTCCAGTCCTTGCTATTTTGGTATATAGGGAGAAGCTGCAAAGACAAAGTGGAAGATTAAATATGCTACATTATAGCCTGCATATGTGTGGCTGAGAATATAGTTTAGTGCAAAATGGAAATGAAGGATAAAACAGAAGCTATTATTTTTCATTGTATGATTTGCCATTAGACGCGTTAGAAAACTCACTGTTTGAACAACAATGCAAAAGCTTGCTTGCATGATTTGGTTTTGCTTGGAAAGCTTTAACTGCTTCAACTGCAAACAACAACAGCAGCAAATCAATTACTGCACATTTGTGCTGGCTACTGCTGCTATTTCTGAAGATGCACCTCAGAAGTTTTACTCCTTCAACAGATGAGGATCAAAGAGAGACAGGGTGAGAACGTTGCACTAGATATGGCGAGCTTGCTGCCAGAAAGATTTTTATTTTAAATATGTGCGAGAGATAAAGTATTCTTCACAACCTAGAAAGATCTGAATGAAAATGTGCTGCTGTTTAAAAAGACTGCGTATAACCAGTACTTAACTTGATATTTGCACTGCCTAACCCGTGCACTTCCAAAACACACACATCTTTTTTTAGTTAATCAGAAATTGTGAACCCCCACTCCCCTGCCTGACAACAGGGAGTACAGCAACCTAACCTGCAGACAGTCAAATGCCATTAAACTCATCGTTAGAGAATAATTTCAGAGTATTCACCCTATAACAAGACAACTGGTTTTCTTCATTTCTATTTCTGACTCTTAAGGCAATTTTTTCCCTCCATTTTGCACCACGCTGTTTTCATGGCATTAAGCTGTTGCAGACTCCTTCCCCAAGAAATGACCCCCAGCACGACACAAATCCTGCTAGTGTTAGGAGCAGCTCGTGCACCAAAAAGAGCTTCACTTTGCCATCTCTGCCTCTCGCACTGCTGAAAGGCAGACAGCCATTGTGAGCAAACCTGAAAGCTGCATCTACCCATTCTCAAAAGGTCCAGCACGCAAAGGGCACAGTCAGCCATACCTACAATATACGGCCACTAAGGACCGTATAAAGAATTGACCGTGCAAAGAATTACAGATCAAGGGTTTCAACTAGATGGCTGGGGTTTTTTATTTTTTTTTTTTTCCCACCAGGATCAAATATACTTTAAGTAAATTATGATCCTAAGCCTCCCTGGAATGGTTATCTCAACGAACTAGCATGATGCTAGGGACCAAATTCTGCTTTCAATCACAAGGAAAACAAACAAGCACTTAATCCCAACCCACTTTAGGAAATCCCATAAGTATGGGCTTAATTTTAAGAACCTTCCCCCTTATGAATGTTCATCTGAATTAAAGACTCAACATATAATTCAAGCTGAAACCAATGGTGTATTAATGTCTAGGAGAATCTTGAGATCCATCAGGAATGAGTTATCTGGTAAACCTACATGAGATCTATGGATGAAAAGTACTATAGAATGATAAACCATATTGTTAATATAAAAAAAAATCCTATGGCATATTTTATTTAAACAGCAAAATGTATGTGTTGGAGTACTGACTCATGGGTTCCAGACATGTGGAAAAGACAGCCAATTTTTTTAATACCACAAAGTTACTTCCAAATTTGCTCCCCACATTTTTCTTGTAAGCAGACCCAGAAATGAGTGAGTCAGTACCATTAACACATTCTTGTTTGATAGAGTAAAAAACTATCTGATCATACTTTTGAGTGTCATCTATCAGCTGACAGCCGAAGGTTTCTGCCTAGAAATGGCAATCTATACTAAACCGCAAAAACGAAGTAAGAGGCCAGAAAAAGGACTTCTTGAAAGTCTGCTGGTCAGTTGCATTTCTTTTTGTGTTCTGAAAAAAAAAAAAGAAAAGAAAAAGAATACAAGAATACAAGACTAAAAAATCTATTTTGAAAATGTGACAGCACAGCATTTAACATGCATGTATTGTATTGAATCTGCCTTTAAAATTTCTTAGCTAGGTAAATGTATACTTAGGTGTTTTCTTAACATGTTTTGCCTGTGATTAGTCACTTTTCCATAATAAAAAATAGGATGATACCTTCAAAAGATGGACCATATACTCATTGGAAGCTTCATTTCTTGAGCCTCTATATTAAGTGTTCTTTTAAGCCACATAAAGGGTTTTTATTCTGTACCTAATGGGTAAGATGACTTTGAAATCTCTCCTGAACCCCAAAACATATGACAAACCCATAATTACTCAGTCCTACTCGTTGTGATCTATGCTTTTACTGGATCTAACATACTTATGGAAAAAGACCTCAACTCCAGCAGGTCTTAGAAGAAACTTCTGCTGCTATTGCTCCATCTAGCAATCAAGAAACCCACAGAAACAATGGAAAATACCCCACGGAAACAGATGGAGCACAACTCTAACCCCCCTATAAATGGGTATTTTTTCAGACACTGATCTAAAATATCACAGGAGGAATCTGAAAATATTTACTGAAAGTATGCCACCAGTCAGTCCTTTTACACTGAGCCCTGGCTCATAGCTCAGTCTATCCCTGCTTGTTACTCACAATGATCAAATGGAAGATAAGCTGACACCTCAAGAGGAGAGGTGTTTGTTTTCTTAGTAACTGCTAGTGCTGTACACACTCAGCCCTGAAGATGACTGCAGCCCTCCAGGTGACGGATCTCCTAGTTATGGCCTGACAAGCTGAAATGCTTAATTCTGGAAAAAAACTACTGTTGGGTGGGCTGAGGGAGTACCACTCTCAAAGAAACTGCTGAATCTACTGAATCTGATATTCGTTATTTTTATAATCAAAAGCTAATGTGAACCACATTCATATTCAAATCACATGTGTTTTAAAAAATGATGCAACAAATTAAAAACAATTACAAGTGAACTAAATAAAGTATACAGCCTCTCATCAAGACAGTAACTGTTTTTAGATCTCGGATTTAAATTTTCTTGTTTCAGACCCAACTCTTCTTTCCATTATGCGACAGCTCTTAACAAGTGGGCGGAGGCAGGAGCGAGAAGTCCAGCTTTGCCTTCTGGTAGGATATATACCTTTATCATTAATTTTGTTCACCACCTGAAGTGCATATCATTAACTTAGCAACACAACTGGCTGCTGAAACAAATGTCTGATTTGAGGGCACAGGTCATTGATGATCTTTAGGCCAAAATTTTTCATGTCTTTCTGTAGCTGCATATATGCAGCTAAATAAAGCATTGCTGGAAAAAAAAAAATTCTCCATCCTTTACAGCTCACATCCTACAGGTATTAGAAAGATTGAGAGTTAGGTGCTTGCACAGTTGTGTTTCTTTGAAGATGCTGGGGCAAGGCAGAAGCAAGGAAGGTTTCTTCTCTCCCTCTTGCCTTGTCTTAGAGGGAAAAAGCACTCCTTTTCTAGGGGCACAATGCAGGGGAGGAGGGAAAGGGGACACAAGAGAAGAGCCTGGACTGAGTATGCCTGTGCAGCTCCTGAGGTGTCCCCACCAGAAGCAGCACGCTGGTTAAGAAAGGAGATGACATTCAGACAAGTCCCTTGTGTGACGGAAAGAGATGTTTCTTGGTGTCTCAGACAGGACTGTGGACAGTTTGCTCAAAGAGGAGGAGTTGTAGCATTGCTAGACTTAAAGGAAGACTGCAGAAGAGAATCTAAACCACAAGGAGCCATTAGGCAGGAGAGGAATATTCATAAATCAGGTTTTCTATATCATTTAACTTCATTCCACTGAATGAAGTCAATTTTTATTGTCCTTTTAAACTTGGATTAGACTCAAGGGTTATGCCTTCAACGTTCTGGGATTCAGGAAGCTATCTTTCTGACATGCCCCTTATGGGGGAGGGGAAGGCAAAATATCCCACTGTTTTGCTTAAAACACAGTCAGCAAATTCTAACAGGATGTCAACCACCACCATGAAAGATAGATAGGCAGGCAAAATGATTGATGGATGTTTTTCAAACTGTCTACACACAATGTTAGTATAGTATGGAACACTGACAAACATTTAAAATCACACATGCACAATACAGACTGATACATGAACAAACTTATATTGTAAATTTAAACAACTATATTTTTTTCTCGGATGGGAAGATTTTATGAATGTCAAAGGGCAAATTTAGAAGAGCTTTTGGGTATGTAGGTCCACCAGCCAAGCTAGAACATGACTTGCAACTCTCCACAATTAGAAGGTAACAAAATTTAGTTTAAACTGCTTTTACTCAGAGTTTCAATACCTCGTAGTTGGGACAGGCTACCACACCCAGACACAGACCAACAATAACCTTCACTAGACATTAGTTCATCCTGGCAACCTGTTAAGTTGTAGCTAATCACTTTTATCTGAGGACTTAAACATTTGTGTATTCACAAATACATCCACACACTTGATGTTTTGGAGCCTGTCTCAGGGAGAATTAAGCTTTCACAAACATGCTTGATTTCAATGCTCCCTTGCACTAAAATCATCAGAGCTCCACAAGGGAGGCAGGATCAGCCTCTAGCTAATATATACAACTTCATCAGTTCATGTTTTTGAATCTTGAGGAGCTCTTTTTTTTTTTTTTTTGCTGCTGGATAACACAATGCAGTGGTTATCTCTGGTTTGATAGCATCCAATGAACTTTTGGACTCAGTTTTATCTTTCTGGAAAGCATCTATTACTGAAGACCTTATAAATATAAATTAATGTGATCTCCTGTAGAGAAAACACAAAATCATGAGTCCCCTTAATAACACAAAGAGGGATACCTGAACATAAGTATGAAGATATATTAGTGCTATGTTTTCTTTTTTATGAGAACAATTTAGTTTCCCCGTCCTTCCAGCCAGACTTGGCTTTGTGATATTGAGAAAGAAGAATCATATACTTTCAGAATGGCTGATAGTCTGCTTTAGGCATTACATCTGAAAGCAAATAAGCAGCAGCAAGGAAATTGACATTTAGAGAGAGAATAAATTACAGGACATTGAAATATCTGTACTAGAGCTGTAAAAAGGAGTGAAAAAAACTAAAGTTAAAAAAAATCACCTTATACTTGTGGTGGAGGCAAGAGAAGGGAAGAGGAAAGGGAGAAGAAAGTTTTGTTTTACACACCACGCCTAGTCTGAAAAAGACAAAATAACATACATGCAAAACACCACAAAGGCTTCAAAATCTGGTGCTTACAAGTTAGGACATATAAAATTACAACTGCCTATACAACTCTTATTTGGCCCCAACATGTAGATGAACAGCGATACAACAGTTTCATGACCAAAAATTATTTCTCTGCAAGGGTTGTCAGTTAGGTTGTGGATTGGGAGGTTGATTAATTTGTTGCAGACTGTGAAGGTTTGTTGTGACTAAGGTGAGCGATGGAAGGAAGGAAACAAAAGCTCATGTTAGCACACAGACAGGTGAATCTTCCTTGGGGGGGGGGTGGCTGGATCCTCTCCTTGCCACAGCCTACGTGAGGTCAACTGTGTAAATGAACTTTCCCAGGTACCCCTAATTCTGTCTTTCTCATTTTCTGGATGTGGGACTTTAAATGGATGAGCAGAACTATTGAGCACTCACGGCTGCAGCCTGAGTCATATGATGCATTACTCTGAACAGAAGTGCTAGATAAGGTTTGCTATTGAAAAAGAATGCATAAACCCAAATGATTTTTAGCATCTTAAATTGTCTTGGACACACCACATAAGCAAAATTTCTGCTCCCTAGTTTCCCCACCTGAAAAATGAAGATATCTCCTCTTTCTCAGCTTCCCAATACACCTATTGTGAGGATAAATTAAAAGTTTGTGATGTACTCAGGTATTCGCTTGAACAGTGCCATACAAAAGACTATGGGAAAATAAATAATTCTGTCTTCAGAGCAAGAATGATATGTGATTGAATGGTAGGTATAGTGCTCACACTGTACAATAAGGAATAATGCAACATTGAACAGTTGCTCGTTAATTGTCCATCTTTGTTCTATGTGGTCAATGAGGCTCTGTGTAAGAGAAATTGTACGTGATCATCTAAATGTTGACTGTATCATACATACAGATACAAGAACCCTGAAATGAAATTACACAGAAAACACAGCGTTGAGCAATGTAATTAGAGTGCTTGAATTTGCAAGGAATGTTATTTTAACACAGCTTTTGTGTGCACAATTTCCTCTGTTTTTCAAAAAAGGCAAGCGGTTTCACCATATTTAGAATGCTGCCAATAACATAGCCATCATCTGGCTCAGAACCTCCAGCTCCACCTCTGGCACCTCAACTTTTCTGCTTGTGGCAGTAACTGAGAGTGAAAACAAACTCAGACCTGTTTAGCTCTTTCACAGTAAGTCTTCCACCAAAGCTTCAGAGACACTTGATGTTAGCAAAAGAAGAGGATCCATTTCACGTTCCTGATAAAGGGTGCTTGTTCCATCCTCTTCCCTAAACACTCTCTACTTCATCTTACTCAACCTGTTCTTCATGTCTATTGATATTAACCCACAATCTTCACCATCCAAGACCAAATCTTTCCCTTTACTTCCAGCCCTCTGTCTCAGCATATCTCAAAAGCATATAACGTGGACATATACGGACACATAATCAAGGGCATGGCAAAAGCACAACCCCAACTCAGAGATGACCAACCACTTCGGAAATTCTGTCTTTGCTTTCTTAACGTGGAGTATTAAGATTATTTGAATAAAAGCCTTCCAGTTTCTCATTTTTTTTAAAAAAGTGGGTGATTTTATTTCATATCAGTCAATATAAGAACAGTAAACAAAAAAGAACAAGAGCGTGAAGTCAGACCAAAGATCCATCTTGCCCAGCATTTTCTCTATGAGAGTGACCAAATCAGATGTATAGGGAACAACAAATTTAAATAAATCAATAAATCTGCCTGATGCAGATATTCAACACCTTACAGTCTTACAACAGGAAGTGTTTGACAACTTAAAAAATATTTTTCTTCTGTAGCACCCTATAAATTTTAGTTACATTCACAAAATTCCACTGGAGAGATCATGATTTCTGAGACCAGATAATAACACATAATAGGAGAAAACAGATAGTTACTCAAGGAATATAACAACAATGCTTCTAGTACATCATTCACCCTTCCAGACTGTATTTTTTTTCTGCTTGTGAAAAAGATGCTGGTGAGAAGTTCACTTCTATCAAAACTTACATTCTTCCTCTCCAAGACATACAATCTTCCAGCTCAGTTTTCCAGCCCTGTATAATTTATGCAGACCTGGTTTTAAATAAAAAGGCCTGCTTGTCAAAGAATAAGTCCTTCTTGTAGTTTTGCATAATCTATACTTACATTGAAGATGCAAAGTCATCCACATTGGTAAAGCGTTACAATTGGAAACCTGAGCTACTCTCACTATTAGGTGGTTCCCAAAGGTTCCAGGTTTGGTTAACCTAGAATGATTGCTGACTAACCCAAGCCTACCCAGTAAAGTGGCACATTTTTCAACATTCACTACGAACTACTCAATCTTCTTTAAAATAAATCAAAATAAAAGATAAAAGAAATGGGGAGGGGGGAGAGAAACTATAGATAAAATAAAAACAGGGGGGTCATAGGAAAAATAAAGCACCTGAAGTCTCAGCAGAATTGTGAACTCTCCCCAACAGCTTCTCCTCCACAGCCACTTACATAAAGCACCTGACCTCCATGAGATATGTGGCAGCAGTGTTTGACACCGTGCTGGCCAGCGGAAGCCATGCAGTTTGTGTCTTCAAAGGAGAAATGGGTTAGAAATATTTGCAGAGAGGAGAAGAGGCTAAGTAGGACAAAGAGCAGATATGCGAAAGACAAGTGAGTCTACCAGCATCTCTTTGGCTGGTGACTTTGTGTTGTATGAAGGCTGTGGCCAACCTCATAAAGAAAATGTGAGAAACATCCCATGCAAAAGCAGACTTATGCTTTTTTTCCAGGTCCAATCCATGAGGCCTTCTGGTATATAGTACTGGGCTTTCCATAGGGTTTGGGCACTCAGGGTGTGGATGACCTATCCATGACCACAGTTCTTCCGCTGTCACACCACAGGGCTGCTGTGGATTCAAATTAGAGGACAATGAAAAGTATCAGCAGTTGAAGAGCAGCCCAAAAATCTGGGCTTTGAGCCTACCACAGGTTCCTGAACTGTTCTCTGTGCATCGGGAAATATTGGCCCTTATTTCAGGAAGCCAATACTGTCACCAGCATAACACCACTGAATTCCTTATCAAATTGTATCTATAAATATTTACCTGTGGTGGTAGCTGAGACGCTCTGTTTCATACAAGCAAGGTCTCAATAGCAACTTGTGCTAAATTTTTTTCAGACCAGGAAAAATGTCAGGCTCTTCTACCATGATCTGAATGAAGGTCCCCGGGGACTCCAAGAGTTTTGAGTCTGTGGCTTGCAATGCATCTTATGAAAAAGGAAAAAAGAATCATGTTGTATTTTATCAATGTTATTTTGATCACAGTGTTATTATTATGCTGCCGAACTGCAAACAATTAAACCAAAGGGAATGGACAAGGAGACAAACAGGAAATGAAGTAAGAGTAAAGATTATTTGTTGAAAACAGTAACAATGTCCTGGAGGAAGCAGTAGAAGAGTTATTAATTGGAGAACACCTCTTCACTCTCTAAATATGGGCTAGCAAAGTTTATTCTTTCCAGGACTGAACACAGGATCACAGGGGATAGTAAAAGTCCACAGTCTTAACAGATACAGCAGTTAAGCAGAGGAGACAGGAAAATGCTACTGAGGGGTGCTCTGCTTCTCTCAGGCAAGAAGCAGGGATTCTAGGTTGACCGAGGTTGATCCAAGACCTTCCATTTTTAACATTTTTCTCTGCTTGCAGTTCACCTGTCTGTGCAAAAACCAATGCTTTGCATTTAAAAAGCTGAGCCACTTTAAACAGAAACTGCAGTGGGAAATGGAAGAAATAGAGCAACATGTAAACAAGAGATTTCCTTGTTCAAAGAGATACCTAGACCTATCAGTGAAGGATGTACTAAAGAAAAACAAGTGTAGGTCTTTTTGTAAGACTGTGGAACAAGAAAACTTTGTCTCACAGTTTTTCCAGGAGCCTAAGCAAACTAGATTTATCTGTACAACAACAAAAACACGGAACAAAAAAATCCAGGCCTGATTTTTGTGGTTTTGTCCTATCCTTAAACACAAAGACATGTAATACCTGAACAACTTCCAGCTTTGCCCATACAAAACATGACATTTGTGATGTGAAAGGAAGTCCCAGGGGTTCAGCCAGGCACCTGAACTGAGTGAGTCAATCTTTTGAGGTCAGGTCTTCTCTTCCTCTCCCATGCCTTTGGTTGGTATTCTAAAACTATCAGAGTCTGTGAGATACCATCTATCTAACAGTGATTGTGGCCACCAACTTTCTCTTCTATAATCTCTCCCTGTTTTTCCTATGTAAGGGTCTTAAATGAAGTTTGTTCCAGACTATTAACCTATGACAGAAGACTGCAGAGATAAGATTTCACTGACATATAGAACAAAGAAAAAGAAAGGGTGTGAAAATTGCAATGACAAGGTTGCCTTGGTAGTTGGAGATGTATGAAATGAAATGAAATGAAATGAAATGAAATGAAATGAAATGAAATGAAATAAAATATCTGACAAATGCCTGGATAAGACAGGTAGGGCACTAATCACTTTGGCTGAGTCAATCAGAACTGTATTTAACAGAAAGCACAAAAGACTTAATTTACAGACCCAACTCCTTATCTGCACCGTCTAAAATTTATCCTATATTGTGCTGCTTTAAAGAATAAATTATATAAGCCCTGCTACAAAGACATATATTCTCAACTACAATGTTTCTAAAACAGGGAAAATAAATATTCCATTACACTGAAACCAATTCACATTCTCCCTCTAAGAGGAAAAGCTATGGCATCAGGAAAGCTACCTACGTAACAGCTAAACTGATCAAACCAGTCTCATGAGTTAGACAGGACCAAGCCATGTTTTGACTGTGTGCCAAAAATAATCCTTCATATTTGGCTGTGCAAAAAGTTTTCATGTATTCTAAAGTGAAGATGGTTTTCAGCTTAACACACCACAATTCTGCAGAAAAAGGAGGAGGACTGAAATCAGAGCCAGACTGAAGGGAGTTATTTTCATACTTGCTGTTGTTGAGCAGGAGCAAAACATTAAAAGCAAAACCCAGGAAAAAACTCTAACGGCTTGCACACAAATATCATCCTCTGTGGTGAGTTTTTACCAAAGTGCCTGTGGTAATGCCTAGTTTGACACCAACTTGGCTAAAATCTCAAGCTGTATTTCCTTCTGCGCAGTTTAACTTAATGCAACAACACACACACACAGAGCACAAACCCAGCAATATATTTCCTTCAAATTTTTGTGCCCTAACTCCTGGCCCAGTGAGTGCCATATTCCCTTTCTGCTGCAGAACAGACACAGGTTCAAAATTATCTCATTTACTAACTAGTTCCTTTCAAGCCTAGCTAGACACCTTGAGTACTGTGTTCAGTTCTGGGCCCCTCACCACAAGAAGGATGTTGAGGCTCTGGAGCGTGTCCAGAGAAGAGCAACGAAGCTGGTGAGGGGGCTGGAGAACAAGTCTTAGAAGTGGCTGAGAGAGCTGGGGTTGTTTAGCCTGGAGAAGAGGAGGCCGAGGTGAGACCTTATTGCTCTCTACAACTACCTGAAAGGAGATTGTGAAGAGGAAGGAGCTGGCCTCTTCTCCCAAGTGACAGAGGACAGGACAAGGGAGAATGGCCTGAAGCTCCGCCAGGGGAGGTTCAGGCTGGACATCAGGAAAAAGGGTCATTGGGCACTGGAACAGGCTGCCCATGGAGGTGGTTGAGTCACCATCCCTGGAGGTGTTTAAGGGATAGGTGGATGGGGTGCTGAGGAGCATGGTTTAGGGATTGTTAGGAATGGTTGGACTCGATGACCCAGTGGGTCCTTTCCAACCTAGTAATTCTAGGATTCTATGATTCTATGACACCACCCTCAGAGATACCTCCTCTGAGGAACACGTGCCAGGTGTGATGGGATGTTTCAGGGATTTGTGGTTCCCTCTAAGAGGCACCAAGATACCTGTACACATCTGCATCCTCAGAGTTTCAATGTAGTCAGACTCCTGCTCTATTTCATATTGTACATTCCAGGTTGTCATATAGCAAATATATGTAACTCCATGGAAAAGTATATGAAAGCAAAAAACAACAGAGAATCCACAAAGTGAACAGGAGAGAAGAAATACTGTACTGTTTGTTTTTGCTAGAATCCAGAACAGAGTCTCTCGCTTGGGATAAAAAAAAAAAAAAAGAAAAAAATCTAAATGAATGGGTCTTTTTTTCCATTGTTGTTTATGACCGTAATTTAGCAATGCATTTACTAGCCACTGTAATCATCAAGCAGGCCTTGACAATTAACAAAGAGACCATGAAAATGAAAGTAGTGAAATGGAAATGAATCACAGCTTCACCACAGCAGAAAACATCTTTTGGAAGAAAAACAGACTAGAATGAACACTACTCCAAGTAAATTACATATTAATTAAATGAATTAGCAGTGTTACTATTGTCCCACTTGGCTACTCACATGCATTTTACAAAAGGACTCTTGCAGCGTTATGAGTTTCTGTCTTTTCACCATATACTTGTGTAATGCCTGCTTCCCAAGTGGGATTCTTGTTTATAATATCTATGGGTGACAGCAAATCCTTCTATACATCCCACAGCAAATCAGCCTTACAGAGACAATCTCCAGCAGTTATTCTGATCAGTGCCCTTCTGTCATGCCAACCTATCCTATTTTTGGCAGAGGATTTGTTTGGTACTGCTTCCATACTGACAAGGGACAGGACAATACTTTAGGACAGACAAGGAGAGAATGATTTTCCCACTCTGTTTTGTGGACTCCCTTTTAGATCGCAGAAGTGAGCTGGACCAAAGACATGTAGGTACAGTATCTTCAAAGGCCTGATGTAAAGTTGGATTCTCAGTCTCATGCTCCACTGCAATTGTCAAGACTCCAAACTGTTCATCAACTTCCCAGGAAGTCAGAGGACCAATCTGAACAGCTGTACACGGATTTGAGGACCTACTTGTCCAGCAATTAAGAAAAAAAAAATCAAAATCCTCAGTTCTGAAAAGCAAAAGCACATCTCCCAAGTTTCCTTCCTCCCTCTGAATGAGCCTCCGCACATGACATACAGAGACTCCATAGCATCAAAGTACCATGATGGACATGCTTCATGTGCACTGAAGGTGGGCCAGTAATAAGAGGGCTACATCAGTGGTAAGACAGGGTAGGACCATGGGCTCCAGAAGTCAAAACTCTGGATGCAAGTGGTTTGCTGCCCCTGTAGTCTGCTGGCCATTTGATACAAAGCAAATGTTCTCAAAACAGAACTGCAGCTGTGGGTGAGCATGAGGCAAGAACTGATTACAGATCCAATGTTCAGTCCATGATAAAAACTGCATGTAGAGTTTTAGCTTTATATGCTTTCATTAGAAATTCATGCTGTATGGAACAAGAGTTATATAAAATCAAGTTCGATTTCAAGCATTCAAAATGGGCGTTGTATTCAGAAGGACTTTCTGCTTAAATACACAGGCACATCTCTATAAACTATGAAGTGGCAAAAAACCTTCTGAAATCTGCTAGTAAGACGCTGTGCATCATTGCTAAGGTGCCAAACAGATTCTTTGCAGTCTTTGAATATGGGAGTGTTTTATATTAAAGAATCTGACTTCAGGACCTTTATACATGACAAAAATCAGATGCTTAACAGGAATGACCTTAAAGAAAATGTAAGAAAACCTGAGGCCCTCGTATAAGCTGCAGCCCTATTTCCTTGGCATGCTGTCAACTACTTGTCAACAACAAAGGAAATATCAAACCACTATTGGGAGGCAAAGGAAATAAATACAACTGAATATATAACTTAGAATAAATTTTCAAGCACTGTGGCTTTGCAGTTGACAATTCTCAAAGGGAAATTGGCCTCCTGATGCTGAGGAAATGGGTGGTCCAATTACTAATCTGCTCAAATTATTTTCATTTCAAAATATTGTTAAAACAGCTGTCACAATGCAGCAAACATCTAGTATCAAATAACTTCCAGTGAAACCTCAGAAGCACGCAGATGTTCTCCCTAGAAGAGGCGTGAGGAGCCTTGCCCTTTCAGCTACATATCCTGCAAAAGAGGCTGACTGTGGATGAGCTCAAATCAAGGCAGAATGTACTGACCTACTGAACACTCAGTCCCAGTTTAAGCTGGGTCTTATGTTCTGTACTTTATTACAGCACAGAACACTTCTCCCTGTAGTCATGCTCTTGGCACAAATGAAGTCACAAATCACCATTGTTTAAAATTATTAAAAGTCTTTCTGCACGAGTATTATTAGTATTATTAGCTTTTTGATTAAATGAATAGTCTGCCATTTTTCAGCTACAGTCAAATAAATGAGACTCCAGATTCTGCTGGGAAAGGAAACCCCACACTGTCTCACTTGAATAGAAGGCATTTTTGGCTTCGCCTGTCAATTTTCAATTTTTTTTTTGACTTGATACAGAAAATTCAAATGCCTACAAATTAAAGTGGGAGCATAATGCATTAAAAGATTACTTGTGGGATGCTGACATTCAGATATGAACTTCACACCTTCACTTTATCCTCACGATGCAGCAAAATACAGTCCTACATCCTAAAACGCACCAAACTCCGAGAAAGCTCGTTAAAGCTTGTACTGTGCAGCTCAACACTGCTGTGTAGATTCTGCCTATTTCATACGAGGGAAATTTGTGTGTAGAGAAGTATTTGTTTTAAAACTTACTGAAGCCACGGTGGCGGTGTATTTTAAAAGGGACTGCATCTGTTTTTAGGTAACAGAACAGTGGCTAGGTGGATTATAATAGGGTCAGTCGATCTTTTATTCTTCAAGCTCAATTCTCAGATGAGGTTGACTGCAGCAGAAAGAACATTACCATCTTTCCTTCCAGGAACAACAAAATATTTAGCAGTATTTTAGATTGTTTTGTCTTCCTCTTAGACAACAAATACCAAGAACTGCCAAAGAAAGAGTATTTACATGACGGACAAAGTGATCTGAACTTCACGGACCAACTGACAAATTCTGTGTTTCTGTTTTACATTTCAATAGACAAAATGCTAAGGAAAGAAGCTATGTGCACTATATACAAAGCAATTCATGACCCCAAATGTAAATCTTGCTTCATCAGATAGTTTGGCTCTACGGTTAAAGTAACTATTTTTTTTCAGTGTTGTGAATGTGTTAGAATGATGTATTTCATATGTATAAATTACCTCCTGCCTTGTAAGGTTATCATGAAAATAAGATCTTGCTCCAACTCAAGCAAACCCAGAGATTAAGGAGACAACAACAACAAAGAATATCAGCCCTTCCATCTCCCTGTATAAACAGTTTGAACAGCCTCCTGCATTTCAAGGGTTCTTGTCACTGATGATCTTTAGGATCTTGTAGCCGAACTCTACACTTCAGCAATGAGGACATCCAGTGGCAATCACCAGTTAACTTACATGATTCAAGCACTTTCTGCAAATCTGATTCTGATATCTGAGACTATTTTTGTTTTATTTACACCTGCATGGGATGAATGATATCCCTTTTCTTGTTTGGTAACTGTTTTTCTCGAGTTAAATTGCCTATTGACTCTAGCCTGAAGCTAAGCAAAAAGGGCAGATAATACAGCAGAAGCCATTAAATAATGCATTTTTTTTGCCTATCATTAACATGAATACCAAGTGCAATTTCAGTCCCTAAAGAAAAGCCATAACAATTTCTAACATCAGCACACAGCAATTGCTGATGAAGACTGACTGCTCTAGCAGCAGTTCTTCTTTATAAAATACTTTATGCGTTAAAACACCTGGACAAAGCACAATTATTTTCTACAACAGCTGAACAGTGATTCTACTCCTGTTTTACAAAAGAGGAAACTAAGGCAGAAAGCTGAGGCTGCTTTGCCAGTCGAGGGCTGAAGCGGGTTTAGAAAGAAGGCTGAAGACTTCTTCCTGCGTCAAATACATCCCAGCCACAACTGCCTTGTTTGCTGAGTGACGATTGTGCTGTACTGAAACGGTGGAAGGTGAGGCTGGAAGGATGCATGCTTACATTTCTCAGTCTTTCTGGATATCCCAAGCAAATCCCCGCTTAGCGCTGTTGCTAGGATTGTTTTTAGCACAAGAAAGAAGTTTCCCATCGCAGGCAGGAGCGTTCCTTCCTCTGTACCAGCCTCGCTAATGGAGAGGAGAGAGTTTGGTCGCTCTGAAGCAGCCACCGCTCCAAAGGGTCCCCGAAGGGAGCCTCTGAAAAGAGTCAGCGCTTCTTTAACCTCACCGGAGGCGAGACCTTGATAGGAACGAAGGACAGAGCCGCGACTGCCGAGGGAAGAAAAGAATTGAAAACAATTAGCGTGTTGATGTCAGCTTAAAGAGGGTCACCGAGAGATCAGCTTTCCCTACATCTGTTCTTTAATTAAAAAGAGAAAGGTGGCGGTGTCCACTGCCCATCACTATGGTAACATCGAAATGCCACGCAGCTGGAAGGGGCTGCGGAGCGGGATGAGCCGGGAGCGGAGCAGGGACGGCCCCGCCGGAGGGAGCCGCAGCCCGAGAGCCGGGCAGGGGGAGAGGGGCTGCAGAGCCTTCCGGGGCGAAAGACACGAACTGGGCCGTCGGGAGAGGGGAGGAGAAAGAGGGGAGGATGAGGAGGGGTCTCGGAGTGCTTGGTTCACCCTCCGCCGGCTGCTGCCCTCCATCACCAGCAGCATGTTCGTGCTGCCCCTCCGACGGCTGCTCGTCCTCTCCCTTATCCTCTTAAGTCGCTACAAAAATATTTGCCGAAGCTATTGTTTGGTTTGTTCTAATAATAGTTATTATAGTATTCCTTCAATTAATTACAGACAGCTGCACTCCCTGTTTTTTCTAGTCCCTCTTGAAGTACTTGCGTTATCCTCACCAACAAGAGTTTTGTCCACAGAGAAGTAGGTCTTCCCCCCCCCCCCCCCCCCCCGTTTAATTCTTGCAGTAATTATTTGTGTGGTTGCATGCATCTTCTTCAAACGGTAGTAGTAAAGTAACAACACACAAATGATACCAGACCAAAATGATATATCAGTGCAATTAGAGTAAAAAATGTCTAATGCATTTTGAAAATTAACACACAGATCTGCAGTTGAGACCCCATCACATATTTTACCTTATAATTAAAAATGTCTAGGCATTTTATTCCTTGAAAACTATTTCTGTACATCATTTCTTCTCTCAGCTTGAGATCCGTCTGTATCAGAATCAACTATGCTACATGTATGTATCCAAAAATCTCCGGAGCCCTCACCATTTAGAGTCTGGGGACTCAAGGAATAGGAAATAAGATACACTGTATGCCAACTCAGCAAATATCCTTCCATTCTTGTATTTTCATACACAGTTTCAATGCCCTGCCTTTTAAATATGACAATAGATTAACAAAGTTATTGGGATGTATATTATCCTATATTATTATGTGAACAAAGCACAAATGATATTTCCTTCAAAAAAGTTTCTGTTAAAAGCCCCTATTACATCAGGAGCAGAATCATGAACAATTGAGTTAATGACTATGTAAAACACAAGAGACATTTTTAGTTAGGCAATGAAATGTCCTATTAACATATATGTTTTTAGTGAGCTATTTTAACTTGTACCTGGCTTCACTCAGCTTAGATCTCTTAGATCTCCTGGTGATTTATCTCTGGTGCTCTAACAACCTCTTGGATCTAATCCTGGATTAGTTCACATTTCTTAGCTAAGGATATTTAATGATTTAACTTTCAGCTTGCTTGTGTCACATTACATTTGAAACTAACCTTCCAAACAAATAAAGGTGCATCCAAAGGTGAAACATAATTTAGTGTGATAAATTTCTTTTTATCTGAAGAGCTGTGCTAGCTATAAACTATTGGTACTTTTCTGACTATGCACATGTAGGTACATTAATGACACTAAGCTAAACAATCTGATAATTGTAATCCATTGGCAAGGACTTAGCAAAGGCTCTCAATGGAGTTAAAACCTCAGTCCAGCTGAAACAGATTGCTTTTACACTTCATGTTACTTCAAGAGTCCTAGCTATTGCTTATGGAAATAGGAGAAGGCGTAGGGAAAAAAAACACAACACAACTTCTATTTGAGCAAATTAGATCACATTCAAGCTAAAAGAAAGAAAAAAATAATCTAGTTCCATTAACATCAACTGGAAAAACATCACAGTTTTCAGCAAGACTAGGAGTAAAGTATTTCCATTGGGGCGATATCTACAGTACTGTAAATGGAAATCCGGTGACTCTCTCAGTAGCTCTGGCATCATGTATCGGTAGTGTTGACCCTCTTTATACAATAACATAATCCCCTGTCCCGGTGGCCGTCCAGCTGCTGAGGCAGTATGATCTGTGAAGTTGATGGAAAAAATTATACCACAGCTTTCAGCACTTTGATCTCCCCACAAATATTGCTTGAAACAACTGAGCAAGCAGCTACAGGATGATCGTGAAAGAGCTCTGTTATCAGGAGGACATCAATGAAGCCTCATACGTACTCACACATTCCTATGTTTTTACAGTTCCTTTCCTGTCAAGCTCCCAAAACTGCAAATCATTAGTACTTTCCTGTCTACAAACTTGTAAATTAAAATGACTTTCAATACACATGTGAGCTCTAAACCACTGACATCTTATATAAAATGGTAACACAGGAACGACTGTGCCAGACCAGACCACAGATCTGTTCAGCTCAGCTCTGTCTTCTGCCTAACGCAGTGCCATGAGAATGTGGTAGGGGAGAATACAAAAACAGTGCCATCACAGGCTGGTTTTGTCTGGGATACAGTTATGTTTCTTCACAGTAGCTGGTATGGGTTGGATTTGTGCTGAAAACAGGGTTAATAATACAGAAATGTTTTTGTTATTGCTGAGCAGTCCTTATACAGAGTCAAGGTCTTTTCTGCTTCTCACACCACCCTGCCAGCAAGTAGACTTGGGGTGCACAAAACATTGGGAAAGGACACATCTGAGACAGCTGCTCCCAGCTAATCAAAGATATTCCATTGCGTACGATGTCATGGTCAGCAATAAAAAGCTCAGGGAAGAAAGAGGACAGGGAGGACATTCAGAGTGGTGGAGCCCTGCCTCCCTGGAGATGGCTGAACCCCTGCCTGCTTATGGGAAGTGGGGAATGAATTCCTTATTTTGCTTTGCTTGTGTGTGGCTTTTGCCCTACGTATTAAACTGTCTTTATCTTAGCCCCAAAATTTTCTCACTTTTACTCTTCTGATTCTCTTCCCCATCCCACGACAGGGAAGTGAGCAAGCGGCTGTGTGGTGATTAGGTGCCAGCTGGGTTTAAACCACGACAACAGGAGGGTGTATCCTCAGTGTATTCTCCTACCCTCCACCAACTTGCTGGTGGTTTTGTTGGTGTCCTTGATGTATTTTTCTTCCGTTAATTTGTCTAACCCTTTTTGATCCTTGCCAGTGCCCAAGACATCTCATGGCAATGAGATTGACAGTTTGACTGCACATTGCAAGTAAAAGCATTTCCACGTCTATGATGAACTGGATCCCTTTGCTGTCATCAGTTCTGTACTAGAAGAAAGCATAAACAAGCATTTCCACTTCACTTTCTCTGGAGCCATTCTTGCAGGCTTAAGGGTCTCATTCTACTTTTCCTCATGTGGAAGTCACTTTTCACAATTGATTTTTGTTGCCATCCTGTTTTACATCTATTTTTACTTTACAGGTGGGATGAGGAGAGAGAACAACCAAAACGGAACACAGCCTTTCATACATGGTTGAACCATGGATACAACACTAATGACATAATGATAGTGATAAAAATACAGTGTCATAACACTGTTCTCTCTTCCTTTCCTAATAACTTGTAGCACACTGCTTGTTTCATTCATTGGTACTAAGCACTGAGCTGACTCTCAAATGGCAAGCTAGTTTACAGTTCACCACTTTGCATGCAAAATTAGAATTATTTTTCCCATATGCACTACTTCAAAATTCATATACATGGATTTTTACCTGCAATTAGTTTTACTGACCAGTTACTCTCTAATGTGAGTGGGGGAGTTGGCTGATCACTTCTCAGGAATGGGATAGACATTGGTTTCTGGGTAGTAAGTAATTGCACTATGCGTTACTCACTTTGAATATTCTTTCTATTATTACTATTATTTATTTATGCTTCTCTTCCTTTGCTGTTCTGTTAAACTGTCTCTAATCCAACCTACAAGTTTTACATTTTCTTTCCAATTCTCCTTCCCATCCCGCCAAGGGGGAAGGAGTGAGTGAACAGCCACGTGGTACTTAGTTGCTGGCTATGGCTAAACCATAACACTTATTAGCAGCTGTAACCTTTCTTTCAATTTTTCTTTCCCAGACAACTTACAATACATTGAGCAACAGATATCTTAGCAGCACAAACATCCTATGAGACTACATCACTGGCTTCCTTACACTGTCAAAACCGTCTATTTATTACTGCTCTTTGTTTCCTACCCTTTAGCTAATTATTTATCCATAGAGACTCTTATTCCTTATCTCCTGACAGCTATTTTTTTCCCAGGAGCCTTTGGTGAGGAACCTGTTGCATACCTTTTCAAATCGAAGTAGATGATAACACCAGGATCTCTCCCTGACCCCCCTCAGAACTGCAGTAACCTGTGAAATAACTTCTGTTAACACACAATACATAAACTCTTCTGCTATATAACGTATTTATCTTTGTGTTTACAAATTCCATTATTCCTTGTTGTTTCTTCCAAAAGGTCTGTTCTGGTGTCTGTTTCCCCTTTGAATTCCTTTAGAGCTCATGGATAAATACCATCTGCTCCTAGCAATTTGATAGTCCACATTTTGATTTGTTCTGTCCTTCTCTACTGACAGTGGAAGTTAAGTCAGATCCCCTGACACATCCCTCACCCCTCATTTTCCCAGTAAAGAAGGGTTCTGGCAGACAACATCCAGAGTATTTTCTGTCAGCAGTACAAACAGATTTGTGTTCATATGATCATCCTCTACAGTCTCATCTGGTGCATCCCACACACACTTAGATAAACAGACAAGACCCTCCCCAATACTGACAAAACCATATCTGAGTGCAAAAAATCTGAGCCTTGACATAAAATTCAAATCTGAAAGTGACTCCTGTCTTCCAAACAAGCCAATCATGCTGTATGCAAGATACTGGCACTGGTCAGAAAAGCTTAAACCCCTGCACAGTTTGTCATGCAGATACCAGCTTGGTGCTTTGCGCCAGCTCTATTTTACAAAGTTCCTCCATTTTCAACAGAGCACCTACTGCAAAATAACACTTAGCAGACTGTGTATTAAAAAGCCATCCCACGCATATTTATAACTAATTTATTCTTCATTTCTTCTGTGTTGAATAACTAAATTACAACAGTGGCTCAGTAACCCCTTTTAGTTTAGGAAAGGGCAGCAGCTTCATTTGAGTAATATTTTAGCCCAATTAGTCCATTAGTCTCCAGTGGAGACCAGAGAAGAATGGAAACCAGTGAAACAAGAGTCCTGCAGGATTCCTTTTAAGTAACAGACCTCTGACTCATTGGATATCATCTGGCAGCCCTCATGATCCCTTCAAAGATATTTTGTATTTTCCAAGTGTTCCACAGAGACACTGAGCAGGCGTTTGCAAGGAAGAAGCGATGTAATAACGTAGGCTATTGTGGATAAACCTGTTTTATAAAATAGTTTCAAACTATTCACGTGTTGAAGTAGCTTCAAAAATCGGTGAGAATTTTGAATCCTACACTTTCCAAAACCCTACAGAGTGTGGGTTAATCTCAGAATACCACATTGTCTTTCGGCAATGATGTTGCCCAACTGGACTGGTCATGTATGGTTGTCCATTACATTTGCTATGTAATATGTAAGTGGCAGCTGTGAGGGAGTATAAATACAGATCTGAAGACTCAAAGAATCTGAGGGGCTTTTCTGGTCCTATATAACTGACTATCTGAAAATTAGCCCCTAGATTTAATCAATTACCCCTTCAATGAACAGAGAGAATGTACCTCCAAGGAAACAGGCATCTAAGATAGATAGTTCACTTCACGTATGCATCTGTATCTATTCATGATAAAACAAGTTTAAATGATGAGCTTAGCTCAGGCACCTAAAAGTGAAGTTGATGAAGTCAATGAGAGATGAATCCTACTTGATAAGTGACAACTGACATGTAGGTGGCAATCTGAAAATCTCCTCAGTTTTGTCACCTTACAGCACCATAAACACAAGAGCAATAATATTTTCTCTCTGTACAGGACAGAATTCAAAGTCCCTGGAAGCTGAGGAAAAGGCACTTATCATTCTCAGGAAGACTGCCTTGTAGCATTTTCATTAACCCCAAAGACTTCATGGATAAAAATCCTGCAGCCCAAATAATCCACTCTTGGAAAGCAACCTTAGGCCAATGTGTGCATTCATGTGTACATATGTAGTCTCACCTATGGCTGCAAGTTTAATACTCTGGGATTGCCCTTTATTCCTTTGTCACTTCTAAAAGAAAGAAAGTTCCTTCTGTATGCATTGGACTGCAGCCACACCTACATCACTACCAGTGCTGAACTAATTAATTCAAGGCTTGCTAGAATATGTACGCTACTTCAGCACAAGACATGCCTTAGCACAGGGTTGTTCTCCATTTTTATGTTAGATATGCAGTGCTTAAATGAGCAGTCACTGGCAAAAGACTGGCATTTCACAATAGAAATGAATTTTCAATTGGTCTCATGATTTATAGATATAATTTAATATTATGGCATATCTTTTCATGTGAACAAATGCAAAGTCTTTTGCAAATATATACAGCACATATACAACCACTGAAATAAAACTCTCAACTAGTGTAAGGAAGAAGAACTGTTAGTCTCCCCGCAAAAAATCATCATTGTTAAAATAAAATATCAGGCTGTCTGGTGTCAACGTATGAAAGATGGGACCCTGATTTTATAACTCTCATCGAGAAGAAACAGTAGTTGTAAGCTGCATGGTACTTAATTTATCTCTCCCATATGGATGAAAGGCTAAGCCTATTCGGCTGGGATGTAAATCTGGGGTTTTGATCGAGAGTTTATTTATGCCTCTAAAAATATAATTTCACTCCATTTTTTTGTATTTTTTTCTGAAGTTGTTGTTTGTCATTGCAAGCAATGAGATAATGAGCAATTCTACAAACAAAATCATTGTTATAAATTATTTTTAGGCATTCACAAGCCTGAACTACACACATGAAGTTTCTTCCCCGGCTTCCTGATGTTAAGTGACAGCATGAGAGGAAGAAGACACTCAGATTTCATCTCCAATTGGGCTAACAGCCACTGAATAGCAACTTTAAAGAACAAAACCACTAATCTAGCTCTGATCATCAGCCAGGGAGTGCAAGCCTCCACATATAAAGTACCTCTACGCACAGAATTGCTGCTTACTTTCCTCACAGATACAATGTGTAGGAAGGACAGCTTCCGTTTGAATTTCTTTAAGAGGTTGAAAAAGCTATGTCTGCCTCTGCCACTTGTATTGGCATAGAGAACCTGTTGTTTTACCATCCTTAAAATGATAAGATGTTATGCTTCTATGTCACTGTTTATCTTAAAGAAATGCAAAGCACTTTGCAGCACTTTACATAACGATGTATAAGTTATCATTGCACCAACATGCTGAGAATGCTGCTCTTTACTAGACCCTGACATACAAACAGAAAGAAAGAGGTAACCTTTTATTGTAGACAGAACGATAAGGTATACCGATTACAGTCTGGAAATTAAAATTGAACATTAAAATTAATAACTGGCACCACAGAAGCTGCAATGATCACAAAGAGAATCTACTATTTAATTGTATATAACTTATATTAATATTTATATTATTTAACAATAAACTTCTCATTTCCTTAGTGGCATATGCCAATAAGTACAAACTACACAAAAGCTTTATTTTCAATATTCTTTGTAGCTCTGTGGAAAGTGATTATGATTTTTTTTCCTTCTTGCAAAAGATTGCTTAATATTTTAATTCACATTTATAATGTTTTATTCCATGGAGAAGCCTTATCTTTCCTCTTAGGGTAACATAGACAACTACCTGCGCACCATCAGTATTGGGTCTTATGTACTTTCAGTTCATCTGAAAGCCCTTCAAAAGGGAAACCTGTCTATCCTGGAAACATCCTTTGGCCACTTGCTGCTGGTTAGTATTTCAGGAGATGTGGGTGTGGGGCTCCCAGCTCCTTCCAAGTATATTTCCCAATTTATGGCAACAAGTAACTGGACAAGACAATAGCAACACACTTTGATGAAGTTGTACATATATAACTTATATTATAACCCCTTGCATGCACAGAATGAATGTAAATACAAGGAACACAGATCGGCTGAAAAACGTTTCTTACAGGCATAAAAGCAATGCCTATATTTTATGTAATCCAAATTTCCATGGAGGTATCCAGTGCACTTGATAGAACACCAAAATGAAATCTGACCCCACAGGAACATGCGAGTCCTCATGTGCAAAGAGAGATAATGACCCAACCTGCACATTAGGTCGGCATGATGCAGAAGAATACGTTGGGTAAAAGAAATGAGTAGGCATATGCACATGCACATTAAGGCACACAAATTTGTATATCAATAAGGTTTTTAAAATTAGATTAATTTCTACACAATTAACAAGGCTGTTAAAAGATCTGCTTTACAGCTGCTGCCTCTGCCAGGAGATGATGACAACTAAGGAAATGAAAATCAAAGGAGGAAACAATTACAACAATACTCACTGAAACTATTTAGAGTTCTCTTAATAAGTCAGAGAAACAAGTAATTGAAAGAATTTATTTTATTGCTGATTAAGATAATAGTTAATTTAGGTCTTATTTTTAAAAAGACAGCAAGTTAACAAATCAGGTCTTTCATTCAAGTGCAAGTGCATTCTCCTTATGATATCCCAGAGCCCGAGGATTTAGAGGATGGGTGCTGGGAGAGAGCAAAGATGAGAAGGAGGTGGGACACATTCAGGGAGAAGGGCCAGCCAGAGAGATTAAAGTGCTGAAATACAATTTCATATAAAATATTAACTATTATTCTTTTATATCTAGCAGCACAACAATAACTATGCCTTGCTTTGCTACACTTTAAGTTATACTAGCCTTTTCCTGTTCTGCAACTGTCATAAAAACAGTATTGCCAAACATCTAAACCTATGGAGCAAAGAAAGTTTTTGAAATAATGTTATACATATTTTAAAAGCAGAAATATTGCCGGCATCTTCTTTAAACAACAACAACAAAAAAAATCATACATCCTTTTCCTTTAAGTTTTTAATGCCATTGTGTCATATCTGTAGACATTATAGTTGAGAGGTAAGGAAATGTAAAACAGTTAGAAAAATAACTTATCTGTGACTGCTGTTTCTTTGAAATGAAGTGGGGTAACCGAGCTAGTGGCTGAATTGCAAAAACTACAGGGGCCACTGCGAATTTTCTCTTAAATTTCAGATTATGTCCCGGTATCTTTTTTCTTTTTTTCTGAATACTGAAATAAAATAAAAGCTGAAATATAAACAGAATATGACAAGACTTTCAATTTTGATAAAGAAAGTTGGGACTAATAAAAAAAGATGAGTATGGGCTTTTAAACAGTATGTTATAACTTGATAGTGTTTTGGAAAACTCAGACATATAAAAGTTAATCACAAAAACACTGGCAAACTTGCCTTTGAAGGGGAAGGCAGCAAAAAATTACAGAACATCAGAGCTCGGAGGGAAAGGTAGAAAGAATTGTAAAAGGGATTAAGAAAGTGCATGACAACCATTCTCAAAGACCTGATCTGTGCTAACAAAACCATATCCTATGCTTTTGATGAGACACTCACAAATGATTTAGCAAGAGGTGCTTTTGAATTATACCAGTGCTTTTTTGCAATAAAATGTCTTTTTTTGAGTTTTCATTTGTATCTGCCCTAAGCTGAAAACATCTTTGCTAGAAAATAAGATGGAAAATAAGCAAAAACAGGTTGAAGGTATTTTTAAAGCAAAATTTCTCTAAAAAGGAATTTATTGCAAATGTTAGAAAAAAATGATTAAAATAAATTTAAGAAGTCAGGAAATACTAAATCTAAAGAATCAAATATAATGCCAAATAGGCTCCAGATTTATTTAAATGAAGATAATGTGGAATGGATTGCAATAGAGCCATGAAGCTTATAAAGGCTAAAGTTCTACCTTTACCTTCTGCTGAAATTCAGTGAGTTCACTGCTTTTTTCTTTTCATTTTAAAAAGCTGCTTCAGAGTATAAAAATGTCTGTCTTAAGCTGCATGTTAATTAACGTTCAGTCTAACTTTGACATATAAGCTTCAGCTAGTTTACAATTAATTGCACCGAGGTCTGTTCTCCAGTGTCAGTTAGCTGGCTTACTCCAAAACCTAAGGTCCCATCATACTCTGTAAAAAGGCATGATCCACAGAAGTCACTTTGCACCCTACGAAAGTGCAAAATTTACCCACCTCAGGGAGAACATAACGATTTATCTGGCTCTTACCATGAAATTAAAAAATAAAAATAAAGATTTTTTTCAAGACTAGGGAACTTCAGCACGGTGGGGAAGAATAATGAGGAAGCAAGACTAGAGAATGTTTTGCCAGATCTTCAACAATAAAACCTGATGGCAGGCACGCTGCAGTCCTAATTCACATCAGCACTGAACGTCTGTAATTTTGGAGGGAAGCAGCATGTTCCCCTTCTACATTGTACGCCAACAATGCTAAATCCCTAATGCAAAACTCTGTGGAGCAAATCTCCCATTGCTCTTGGCCATCCTGAATCTGGCATCAAGCTATTACTCAGTAGATGTCATCTTCAAGAAATATCTTTTGCCTTGAAGACATTTACATTTAACCAACATTCAGGTCCCATCTCTGAAACCAAATGCTGACATACAGCAAAATATCTCCATTTTCCCCCTGACAGGTATCCAAGAAAGAGGCAGGTATGTGATACACTAATACTTACACTGTGGCATCCACCCAGCAAGGAAAATGTCTTTTAAGTAAGTAAAAATATTACTGCATCCCACACACTTTCTGGTAATATCCTGAATCCTTCCCCTCTATTCCATAAAATTGTTAAGTTTGAAATTCCATTTCAAGTTGAAAACAACGTGAATCAAATGAATAGAGACTGGCTATCACTGAAGTCAGTGGAAAGACGTCACTGGACTTAACAAGGACTTCGATTAAAAGCAGATACAGGATGCTTACAGTGAGTGAATACATACGTAAGACAGACAAGCATAACCTGATCATAAACCTAAACCAGTACCCTTCGAAGAAATTACCTACTTGGGGCAAAGAAAATCAGGGAATGAAATCATTCTCAGTACCTCAAAACATCAAAGCACTGACAAGACACAAACACTGCATTCAAGGCTAAGAAAGTCTAAAATTAATAAACCATTATAGAGATGTTCGTGTGTGGTGGTTCTCTGACTGCCAGCACCGCCAGGCTGGCAGCTTCCTGCACCCCAGCACCTGTGCAACCCCAACAGCAGTCCAGGTCCTCAAGCATGAATACAGCACTTGTTTTTGCGTGGTTCTGCAGTACAGCACATCAATTGCAACATGCGGAGTTACTGCCCAGGGTGCTGCCCCAAGGACCATCACAGCTCCCGCTGCTTGTCTGCCCAGCATGGGGAAGTCAGCCTGAGGTCTGGGCATGCAGAGAGCACCTACTGAACACATGAGAAGCCACCTGCTGTGCCCCAGCGTAAAATGTCCTTTAGCTGGTGTGGGACACAGCTGGAGCACAGGAAGTATATTTAATGTAAATATATATATTGCATATATATATATATATATATATGTACACCCCAATTCAGATAAAACACACAGTAAACACTGCATGACAAGCTTTTCCATTTACCCAGGCATGTTTTCCCCAGTTTAGCCAAAGACAGGTCTTTATCAATTTAAGATAAAGCAGTTTTGGAGGGCCCACGGAAAGGAGCTTTATTTGATTTAGAGTCGGTATTTTAAAATCGGGTTTGACCACTTAGTGCAGCTTTCTGCCACCAACAAGGCCCACCTGGGCACAGAGACAAACTGGATGAATATTGGTGTGCTACCACTGGGCCTAACAAAGAAATCACAAAAGCTCCTGCTCATTACACTGCACGAAGCGTTGCCCCAGGAAAGAAACTGTAAGCCACAGAACATGTCGGTATACACCAATGCTTTTGTTGGGTCAAGACAATCAAGTAAAATAATTAGCAGCAAGGCACTGGATCTTCCTGCTCTTGGGAAGTGGTGCAGGTCTGCACGTTGTGTTCCCTGGAGAGGCTGCAACCATCAGGCACAAAGAAATTAGGAGCCAAGAAAAAAAAAAAAATAAAAGAAAATCCAACAACGTGAAGGATTTCTTTCAAAAATTTTGTACTGGGTAATTGTTTTATTAATTGTGAAATGAGAAGACATATTAAGCGCTGTGTGGCTTGGGAGTGAGAAATTCAAGAGTATCTCTCCTATTTATGGAGATAAAGAGGAGATGACTACGGTGTGAAATCAGGAGGAATAAGAAACTGGCTTCCCCTTTTAAGAGCAGCATCAATTAAACCCAGGGGAGGCGGGTGCAGTTTACTAGTTAATTAGTCCAGGGATGTGGTCCTTTCATGTGTAATTCAGAACAGGAACACCTGGTGTGCGGCACTTCAAAGCACGGAGGAGGAAAAAAGCCAAACAATGCAGGATAGGTCACAAAAGAAAGCAACAGCACAAGAACAAAAACTGTTTATATCTGACCTTCACCCTGCTGTAAATAAAGCAAGACGGTAGGCTCCCCTCCTCCTCGCCTGGGGAGAACAAACAGCTCTGGGCGCACTGGGGGAGTAGCAAAAAAAAAAGAGACGGAGAGGGGGAAGAGAGAGACACGGTGGTAACTAATTGTTTTACAACCTAATTAAAAGGAAAACAGACAGCAAGATATAGATAGGGATATAATGATTTTAATCACGTTCTGATATGCAGAACCAAAAAAGACGGAGAAGAGAAATGTGATCCGGGCAGTGCTGGGAGGCTGGTGGAAATGCTAACTATTGCCAAGGAACAGCAGGGTGGGTTTAGTGCACAGAAATTCTAACTGGGCCCGATTTTCAAGGTTGGTGAGTGGATAAAAATTTGGGTCAAGTTACAAGCTTCAAACTAGGAAGGAGCCAGGATGGTGCTTGATTCCTTGTATAAATAGGTGAAGATATACAGATCTGCTGCTCCAAACCCAGACTGAATTTTAGCAGTGTGCTCAAGTTTCTCAATCCCTTCCCATAACTGCTCTCGCACAGTGAAGTTCCTCTGTAGCATGCCTGAATCATGATGAAACTGGAAGCAGATGCACTGTGATAAAACCTTTACAGCGCTTTACCTCATCAAACACACTGCTACTCATTAAACGCCACACCCCAAAGAAGTAGGTGTTAGTTCTGTTTTACAAAAGGAAAACCAATAGACAAATTTTGCAGCCATAAGCCACAGAACAATCCGTAGCATGGATCAGGCATCTACCCAACCTCTTCAGCAAGTTTTCTGCTCAGTCAGCAAAACCACCAGAAGATGGCCAGACCTTGCTATACAAATAATATTTTATTGTGTGTCATCAGTACAGAAGTCTCCAAAGGGAATCACTCCAGAAGAGTACAAGTATGCATTTGACGATGTAAGACTCTCTCAGATAAGTCTCGTGACCTCCAAAAAGAAAATCTTCATTTTTGAATATATATTTGAACCAGATCCCTCAATTGTATTGGTGATTATTTTATTCAGTCATCACTAAGCTTGATCTAGCACAGTAAAGAAAGATGCTGTTATTTTCAAACACTGGACTGCAATTTGAGAAACATGATTTATTCCTTAATCTGCTGCTATCTTTCTGTGAGTCCTGAAGTAATTAAGCTCTCTGAGTCTCATTTTGCCATCTGTAAAAGAGAGAAGTGATGCGGAGAAACTGGGTTTGAGGAAAATGCCCCACAGAAGGGAGGCATTATTACATATAAAAGCTCACTTGCTTTTAAATAGCAATTTCTATATTTCGTGAACTATGGAGAACTATGAAACCCCCACATCTCATTCTAAACAATTGTCTGTTCCCCAAATCATTTAAACAAATTAGAAGAAGAAATGCAGCAACCAGGACCATTTTGCAAAACTTGCCCTTGTGAGATATGGTTCTGGATAAGACAACAAATAGCATTTGAAAGCTCTCTGGACATAATGCACCAAATAGCACCATGCTGATATGCGGAAGAGCATAAATGCCTTGTATGGCTGGTAGTTTTGGGAATAAAAGAAAAATAATCTGTCTCATCTCCCTTCTTTTCCTTTAGAAACAACACAATTTTTTTTCTTTTCGTAAGTAGAAAATGGCAACATGCATGAAAATACGCCTCAAAATGGGCTTGGTGATAGCTTGGAATTAATTAAATAAATACAATTAAGCACATTTGGTGATTTGCCTCTGCTTACTTCTTACTTTGCTCAGAGATATGGCATAGCAGTAGACATGTACGGATGGACGCGATGATCTCAAAGGTCTTTTCCAACCAAATGATTCTATGATTCTCTATCATTTACACTCAGGCTGGGGATCACAAATGTGGGACTGTTTTCTAGAATGATGATTGGAGAATGGCCTAGAGACCTCTCAAAGTGTTCCTCTTCACCCATGGAAAGGGCAAGCTCCTCTATTCTAAGGAAAATGTATGATATTTAATGAGCAGTGACCTCTCCAGAAACTGCAGTTGTCTTAATGAAACAAGACCATAATTCAAGCTGCCACCTAACAGGAGCTCAGTGCTGAAGGACATTTTGGGGGGTGAGGGGGCGTTTCTGGTTGGCTTGGATTTTTTTTTGGTGCATTTTTTAATTGTTTGATGGAGGACATTAGAATTGAAAAGAAATATCATTGACTGCAAGCCTCATGAGAGTAGTGGTAATACGATGAAATCTAAGCTGACTAAGTTATTATCAGATGAAGCCATTTGACAAAAAATCATGATTCTCCGAGGTAGATCTCTTCATATACTTTGATATATAACTCATATGCGCTGCAAGTGCATTGGAAGACCAAAATCAGTACAAAATTTGCCCATGAGACAGGCCCCTCTAAAATACCCCTGTAAAATTTGGTTGCCAGGGTGTTTTATGTACATCCTTAACATGAATGTGTTTATAGATCTATAAGGGGAATAGCTAAGAGCAGGTGCAAAGCAGTTGGTCAGCTCCAAGCTAAATGTAGTCTAAGTGTATTTGCAATCAAATAGCTCACAGATATCCTTGGCTAGTCCATGTGAACCAAGGGAAGTCATCACTAAATACTTAAGACTTAGCCCCATAGTGGTAGCCCAACATTTAATTCCAAAGAGGAGTAAAAGGAGAAGGAGAAAATAAAAGACAAGGGCAGTGAAAACTTAACACTCACAGGTCATGGGATATTATGAAGACCCAGGTTCCCACCAATTTTGGACTTCTTTAGGTGATTCTAGGTTAGGTAAGAAGTCAACCAGCTACAGAAATGAATGCTTATGTATGCTGTATATATTCTGCCTAGCCAATATATAAATATATCCAGCTGTTAAGACAGAATTGCAGCATTTATTTGCCTTTCTTTTTAAAATTATTTTCTGTTTCCAATTTGTAATTACAAGACTACTCTTAAGTCTTGCTAAATAAACCCAGACTTCGCCTTACCATTAAATTTGCCTCCTGTTGTGGTTCAAAATGAACTGGAAGAAAACTGACCATCTCTTAGTACTCTGTGCTTCTTGAATGCAGTGCCTCAGTATGGCATGAGAAGAAGAAGTTCTCAGGAAGAAAGAGGTCTGAGCACTGTTTTGTAAAAGCAGCAAAGAGTGAATAAAATGGCTGAGTGCCAGATGACAGCAGTTAGGAGAGGTTTCTCCAGAGCAGGAATAAACTGCAGCCTTTCGTGGAAGGAAAGAAAAACGAAGACCTGAAGGCATACCCCAAGAGTTCCATGCGTTCTTGCCAAGGAGTAATTCTTGCAAGTTAGATTTTTTGAGGCTATTTATTATGCTGGTGAAAGAGACACTTTCTCTTTGTGCAATGCTTGACTCGATGCAACGGGAAATAAAACTTTCACTCGTTAAAAAAAAAAAAAAAAAAGGAGGAAAAAAAAGAGACGTGATATCTTCACAGAGAAGTTTCAGCTTTTTTTTTTAATCTCTGGTCTGTCAAGACAGGATCCATCGGTTTTCTACATTTCTGTAACTCTGGGAAGTTAAAAGCTAGAAAATAAGCAATTTTGGGTACAATCTAGCTGGGCTGTTTTAGCATCTAACATTGATTAGATCAACTTGCAAACTGCCCATTCTCCCCATCGATTAACAGGGAGTTCTAACAACTATCTCAGAACAGAAGTCCACACTGTTGAGTTTGGAAGTAAGGCACCATGAGGTCAGGGCCGGTGAGGCCAGGACATACTGCTGAGGCTGATCTCTCAGGCTCATGGGCAAGCCTTGCAGGGAGTGGAACAACTCCCTAGGGAAGCACCCTGTGCTTTCGCTGTGCCAACTGGGAAGCATTTGCTTCACTACCATCCCTAACTTCAAAGCTTTTTGATAAGCCCATTATGCAGGTCTGAATTAAATAAGCGATATCCCAAGAGTTTGCAGTCTCTGGGTGTGAATCATTCCCAATGAAATTTAATTTACACTGGTCCCCTCTTACAAACATACTACCCCAGTGCCACTCACCCATACAGTACCCTAAAGCCCCAGACTCCCTAAAGACACTTGCTGGGATGGAACTATCAGCATTTTCTACTCTTCTCCAGCAGTTTCCAGGTCCCAGCCATCCCACTGTGCTGCAGTGGCTGTTAGCATTGTTCCACAGAACTGTTGCTGTCTTACCAGACCAAAGTGTCCACTAAATACAGAGGGACTCCTGAGACCTTGGAAGTTGAGTTATTCTTTGGCTTAAGGTAAATGTGAACAAAACCCAAGCACTCATGAACTCATGAGCTTTTGCACTACTTACTTAGCTTCACCAACAGCCCAGATTGCAACCAGGACATAAATCAGAGCTAGCACACTACATTTTGAAGAAATTAATATTTTCAAACTGTGGTATCTTCACATGCCAAGTACTCGCATCAACAAAACCTTCAGTGTCTTATAAGAAAGAGTGGCACCTTCTAAACCATTAGCACCCTTCTAGCTAGCGCAACTACGATAAGTCACTGGGAATAAAAGTAAGCCCAGTGCTGTTTTATTTGTGGCACTTCTATTTCCTTTAATGTGTGCCTGATAAAATGTTTTCTAAGCATTGCCTTTAGTATGTGTTTATCCCAAAGGGACCATTCCAGGAGGACAAAAAAAATGCAGCACCCACTACTGCCAGGTTTGCCTTCAAAGCCAAAATACACACTTCATTCACATGAATAAATTTTCTTTTTATCTAATACATCCAGTGATGCTTCAGGCTGGTGCTTGATGAACATGTCCTACCTTTCAGCAGAAACTCTGAAACAGAAGTTAAGTTAGCAAAGAACAAAGTTACCCTCATGAAAATATTTGTCACGAAAGCTCACATTTCAGCAAGAGGTGTGTTTTATTTTAAAATTTTCTCACTGAAAAAGACTACTAACTTTTTTGGGAGTCAGTCTCTAGAGACTAAGAGGTGCTAAGTGCCTTCGACTTGTTTTGGTGAGAAAGAGGACATATTTAAATAGCTCTGCTTGTGTGCAGCTAAAAGAAACATTTTCCCTCTACCTGTATCTTCATAAATGGGGGAAAATGTGAGATCAAAGAGTACCAAGAATTTTACTTCACTTTCAGCTTTAAGCATTTGCAAAGTAATGGAAAGAGCCCCTTCCTCAGTCTCAGACAGACCAAAATAATTGCCACCCCATCTCCTGATGCTAGGTCCACTGCTGCATGTGGGTCCCCAGCTAGAGAGCAGATTACACTCCCCACTCCTTTAAAGAGCACCCTGATAATATGCAGGGCTAAAATGTCAGAAGCTATTAGAAACTCTCAGACACACAATATATCTCCATCCCCACGTTTTCCCCTTACACTGTGCAACAACAGACAACAGGCATGCAAACTGCTCAGCTGCAACTGTTCCAAGTCGAATAATTACAACTTGTCAGAAAGAATTAATTTTCCCATTTCTCATAAAGATGTGTAAAAATTACCATGTTATTATACACTGACACTCTCTGGAGGCAGACACAAAATTTAATTTTGAATTCTTTCCGCATATTAAATTAAATCCATAAATAAGAGTTTAGGCATTCACTCGGAAGCATATGTTCATTGGGAGCGAAAGCCAACACGAGCCTGGCTGTAATGGTTGTTGTAATGTTTTAATAGCTCGCTTCTTCTAAGCACCAATAAATTTACATGATCATAACAGTCGTGGGCATACAAGAAGCCCATTACTGTCTGGGCACAGGCAGCAGCGTTAACAGGATGGAAAAATGGAAAGGGGGGGGGGAGAACTCTTAAATAAAATTAGGCAACTGCACTTGTCAGCTGCTCCATGATTGAATTTTTAATATTGTGGTCAATTGGTCAAAACAAATAATGGGATAAAATATTTTAATGTATTTAAAACCGGCTTCTGTGGTTAACAGAGTTTATCTATCTCTTTGTATATACGGCTTCAGACTTTGTCAGGCTGCGTTTCCATTCTCTGAACAACCAGACAGAAGGAAAGATCATGCTGGCATCCTTTCCCCCAGCTCCCACTGGCCAACGACACAGCACCTCAGAACTTGCCGCAGAGGCTGCAAAGGGCCTGGGCACAGCCATGCTTCTCCCCAGCACTGAGCCACATGGCCACAAAACACTTCCAGCTGATGCCAGCAGACGTTGACATAAAACGCATGGGTAGCGTGGATGGCAGTCAGTCCCACACACTTGGGGATGCTGGGGAGAGACATCAGCCCTGTGGGCAAGTGAAGAAGGAAGCCACGGCTTACCACCTCCTTTCATCGCACCAGGACAATCCCAGTGTAGCCCCATGGATTGATGCCAGACCTCACTGCAGGCTGGACTCATACAAAACTGACCTGTGTGTTTGCTTCCCTGGCCAAGACTGCCTTTGAGTTACACAAGCGTAGGCAAGCAGGGTATATCTCTGTTGCTCCCTCTTTTTTATATTTCTAATGATTTATCATTTAGATACATTCACAAGTGAAGTTGAGTTTCCCAACAGGGAATTTAAATGTAATAAAAAGGTTAGCTGTAAAGATGGGCTCCTGGAACTAGTGTTTAAATGTAGGCAATGAAAGATAACAGCTAACCTTATGGTCTGCTCAGATTAAACTACCTGACTCTGTCTCTGCCTTTCTTACACGTACAGTCACGTGGTTCTTCAAAACCTTAATTACTTTTTTAAAAAAAATCCCTGTTATCTCCAAGCCTCTGCTCAGTACCACCAAAAATTTGAGTGTGTGTGTGTGTGTGTGTGTGTGTGTGTACAGGACATATATGTGCACAGCTGCACACTGTTAATGAACCACACTGCAGGGTGGAAGGCAATCCAACTCCTCAAAAAACCTTGGTGTTACAAGTATTTGCACAATTTTCTTTCTTACCAGGACAGAAAAATAAGTTTTGTTCAAAATAAATTTTTGTTTAAAATAAATTTTGTGAGGAAAGCAGCACTGTGATCCTTACATGCAGGAAAACATACAGTCCTGGGCAGCCAAGCATGTACCAGCTGAAATCATTCAACATTTTTAAAACAGCACTAAAAACCCATCTCCCACTGAAGTCAACAGAAGACTTTCAGTGGCTGCTGTGGGAGTTAGACAGGTTCCTAAATTCCCAGTTATATGTCCAATACTTCACTGATTTCCAGACCCCCAGCCCCGAGTATTTAGGTCTGTGCAACTCACTGAGGGATAAGCCAGCCCTGAACCACGGCATAAGACCTGGCTGCCATGGCCACAGCAGGGAGGCAGTGTGAGCTCCAGCACTTATAGCTAGATCAGGCAAGAAGAGGCCAGCAGCCAGCAAAATGCAGGCATCCTTCTTCAATATTATCACGCAGGCTTTCACTTCTCAGAGAGAGTGAATCCAGCTGAGGTCAACTGTAAGCAAAAAAAAAAAAAAAAAAAAAGTGTTTTGAAATCTGCTAGGTGATTTACAGCATGCAAAACGAATTGAGGTTGTCAGTCTTATTTCCAGGAGATATCACCATAAATACTATCCCAAGCAAACTGCTACAGGTGATGCACACAATATCAAATAGACAGTGTGCTGCCTGGCTTGAGGATGCTCCCAGTGCTCAAATTTGCAAGAAATTCACTGCACCAAATTGAGTCTTTAATAATCAGAGATAATGGGATAGAGCAAAGGATAGCCCAGTAGTAGTAAAGCTGTTTTGGTAAGTTTTAAGAGGTTAAGAGGTTCACCAGCAAGCACTGATAGCTTTGTGTAGACTCCTCAGTTCAAAGTAGAGGTGATTCAGAAAATGAGTATGACAATAAAATTTAAATATAGTTCTTTGAAGTTGAGAAAAATTGGGGGTTTTCTGTGTTGCACTTTGACGTTGTCTGTATTTTCAGAGGAGACTGAATTCTGAAACCAAAACTTTGCAGGAGATTTTGACAGCGTCTTTTGGTGGTGTGGCAGTGCTAGTTATAAAAAAAGAAAAAGAGGCACCAATTTTTCACTTTTCATTGATTAATCTGATTCTTACTCAGAGAAGCAGTGATTGAAATCCTTGTCACCAACTGTGCAGCAGCTTCTCCAAAATGAATTTGAAACCTCAGTCTAGATCATAGTGGACAAAAAAAACACCCCACCCCACAACTCAACCCCCCCTAAAGCATTTGGTATTAATTGGCCATCCTTGCTGGTGGTCTCAGGACAGAAGCCGTGGGCATGGCAAATGAACAAGCTCCTGACCTTCTTCTGATCCTCTTCACGAGGGCTGAGACAATGACTGGGCTATGCACTGCCATTTCCTATTTAATTAAATGGCTAAATGGAAGATTTCCTCTGTGGCTAAATGGGAGGTTTCTTTTTCCAGTGCTGCTCTCAGTCTAGGAACTCTTCCAGTCACTTCAGCTGACTGTAACATTAAAAGGAAATAATTCCTCCTTTGGTTTTCCTAGCACAAAGGAAAGAATACTGCACCAGTACTGCAGCTCAATTTATGTAGAGAGAGATTTATATATGTCTTTCTATTTGCATCATTCTTTTCTTTTTAAAGGGACAACCCATGTCATTATTCCCTTTAAAATATATGATACTTGTACCTCTAATCCCACTGCAGAGAGAACTTCTTAAAGGTGAGGAAAAGTTGCTACCATGTAAGATGTACAAACTTCAGCTACCTGACGGTGATGATATATGCACATTATATAATACATACATGTGGAAAACAGCCTTGATGTGACAGCTAAGTCCCGAGGCATCGTAGTAGTCGCTCTGCGTTTGAAAGACAGCTTCTCTACCAAACCACTCAAACAGTAAAATGAACACAATATACTCTCCAGCTAGAACTATGCCCTTAAGCTTCAGTTGGAAGAGGAAAAGAAAACTTCTCATTGAAGTCTATTTTAATTAGGACTGCAGAGAACCAGTTTGAATGAAAGCCTGCCTTTTTTTTTTTCTCTTTTTTTACCTCCTTTTTTTCCTTTTTGAAACCAAGCTAGACTTTAAAAAATTCTTGGGTAGGGGTGAAAATCAAGTGAAAAGCTGAAGTAAACTTGCATTTGAAGGTCCTTTAGCTGAAGAAATTCCCCTTAAAAACTTGGATTTAGGGATGACAAAGAAAGGATGGGTTCTTATATTCAGTCTGCTTCTCCCATATGATCTGCAGACTGGCTCTGTCACAAAAGCTAGAAAACACTAAACAAGTTATACAGCATTTGCTTAACTGACAAAATATTCACTGATTATTACTGCCATTAGCCTGTTCTTTTTGATTTCCCTATGTATTTGTTTCTCAGCAATTTGGATGTTTAGTATCCTGACATGATGTGTCTCCAAAGCTTTGTCAGATGCTATCTTTCTAGATTAAATACATACAGAAGGATATGCTTTATATTTCCTAGTGACAAGTGCCTTGTTTAATGACGGACTTCCAGGAAGGTCATAGAAACTGCATCTGTCTGTGCATGCGATAACAGCTCTGTGGTACCTGACTGTCTCCGCTCATACTACATTTAATAATTATGAAAAGTTTGAATCACAGCACAAATAGCTGGAAAGTAGATGTTGTATACATCACGTTCACTCACCTGCCAGCTTTCATGGTTGTCTGGAATACGCCCAAATGATTCAAGCAAGGGTTTTTTTCCTATTTCCCTGACTGCTTGGTGTATCATCTTACCCCATGTGTCTCAGGGTCATATGCTGTTACTTTAAACACGTGGATCTTGGGTCAAAGATTTTGAGTTTGTTTCCTAGCAAGGGAAATACAAAGCCTATTTAAGCAGATGCAGAAATTATTTTAAAAAAGCAATGTTGCAGAATTCAGTACGGAGGCTAAACAAGAAAGCTTCAGTACCAATCCAGCACAGGCATAAGGAAACTGTAATCATATCTAATTAGAGTGAAAATAATGTTTCCCTTTGAAATGTTTAATTAGCTCTGTTTTATTACATAAACATTCTTGATGCAGAGCATACTGAGCTAGAAGAGTCTGATGAGTTAAACAGTGCAAAGTGCTTAGGCGCCCAGTGTGGGGCAAAACCTGACAAGGAGTGGCTGTTGTTACCAGATGTCTGGACCATCAGTGGAACCATGATGCTTGCTGCAAACAGCAGGCTATCATTTCAACCTTTGTTGCCTCTACTGAAGCCTCCCATCGTGCTTTCAATTTAACAGCATCACAAGGAGACAAAGAAATTTCTTACAATATGCCTTTCAGTTCAGAGACAAATCCCATTTAAACTTGTTCAACCTCTCATAACGTATTAGGTATTGTTGCCAGTCTGCATGTCCTCTGGCAACACACTACTTGTTCTGGAGGAGGGAAGCTTTTTCTTCCTCCACCGCCCTCCCTTTTCTGCCTTTTTTTTTTTTTTTTTTTTTTTTTAATTCTTGCCCTTCAGTTTGATAAAGCAAGACCAGATTTACTGGCAAACTTACAGCATGCTTGTCACAAGCTTGCAGCAAATTTAATTAACCTTATTACAAATATGGTTTTCTTGAAGATTACATCACAATCTGGTTTCACATTGCCTGCTGCTGATTCAACATATTCTGTGCTTTGGAGAATATGTTCATTTTCTGAAAAAGGTCAAAATGTTAAAATGTCTAAAACTTCACTATTTCTTCTGAATTCCTGTTCAAATGTTGTGGTATACCAACACTTTGTCTTATGAGCAGTGATGTTCTCTTTCCATGTGCCAGTTGCAGATAGGTTTACTTCACAATACAGTTTACATCCTTTAGCAACAGAGATAGCCACATGACAGAAAATTGGCTGCTAGTTTAACCCCTCATTAGTGCACTGGGACAAAAACACTAGAAATGAAGAACTAGAATGAGCTTTGCCCAAGAGGCTAGAGACAAAAAGAAGTTACCACTGCAATTTGGAATTTCAGCTGCATAAGGACTGAGTTAAAACGTTATTTTTGCCCAGGAATTCTGACAGTGAAGATGCATTAATTGGTTTAGATTAGTAAATAAATTAATAACTTTTTACAGTCAATATTTCTTTTGAAACCCTGAAGTTTTTGGTTAAAAGATTTTTTGGTCTCAGTTCCCAGAAACTGGAATAAGAAATGTCCTGTGACATAAAATGTTGGCATAAGATTTCTGTCAGCATTCTTCAGACTCTAAGGAGCTGGATAAATATCTCTTAATTGCTTCCTTGAATGATATCTGAACTTAGAACCTTTAACTAGTTGCATAGCCTGAGTCAGTCTCCTTGAAACTGTGCGCTCTGAGCTAAAACTCTGAGCGAAAGATGATTCCTTACATGTTTATTTTTTCATTTAGTGTCTAGGGTAGGAATGCCCTTGTCCATATTCATGTAATAACAAAGCGAGACTTCATAGGCTGAAATTCGGTTATGGTGTGGAAGGAAACAAAGGAAAAAAAGTCACAGCATCTGTCCTAAAATCCTCTTTAATAAAGCACAAAGAGAACAGAGGGTCTAAAACAAAGATACCTTTGCTAATTGCTAACTCTGTAATTCTATTAGCACACAGGTGTTATCAGATCAGCGTGCAGTGGATGCAAAAAAAGATTATGCAGGAAAAAACAAAGCAAACATTAGTACAATAGCAGTGATCTAAAACCTTGGCATATTCCATAATGTTATGTCTCCCACACGTCATACAGATAAGGTGGTTGACCAACACGGCACATGTGCATCAAAGACATTCCATGAAAAGCAGCTATGCTCTGGAGAAGACAATCTGCAATAGCAGAGTTACTAGTAGAGGGTCAAAACATGTGGCTATTGAGTATCAGCTTTTGTAGGATACCAAGGTGCTGACTCTCACATGACAAAGGATGCTTTTTGCATTTACATCTATGTGTACATAATATATATATTTGGTATTATTTTACTTTTATATGCTTAAACAGAGAGGTTTGAAAACTCAAGTGACAACACTCGTCAAAGAAAGACAAAAAAGGGTCTGCCTACCAAGGTCACTTTTTTCCCTGCAAGAGAAAAACAAAAGAAAACCAAGCAAAACTCTCCATTACATTCCAATAACCAAAACCTTTCACAGTTTTCTGCTAAACTTAATTAATCTGTAGGTCATTCTAACACTGCCATGCATGGAGGTTTTACTTCTTTTTATATTGATTCACTGCACAACTAACACAATATAAATATTAAATCTAAACAGAACTAAAGTCCTTGATTCTTTCAGGAATGTATATATCATTAGGAACACATTTTGAAACTTCCTGCAAAACATCCAAAGGACTCATTAAGAAATGGAGAAGCCAACTAAGGAAGAAGTTCTGCTGGGCCTGTTACTCTAGAAGAAGCAAGAAATGGTCGGGGATGGGAAAGTCAAGGGGAACCTCAGTCACAGTGACCACAACATGCAGTATTTTAAGCTTCACAGAGTGAGGAACCCATAGTAGAACCACTGCCTAAGACCCTAGGAGAGCAGATTTCAGCTTGTTCTGGGATTTGCTTGTCAGGATCCCAAGGAGACTGCCCTGGAAGGCAAAGGGACTCAAGAAGAGGTGCTTGATTTCTAAACCACAGCCTTCTCAAAATACAAATATTCTATTCCTATGTGCAGGAGGTCAGACAAAGGTGGCAGAAGGCCAGCATGGCTGAACAGAGAACTCCTCAGCTAGTTCAAACACAGTAAGTCTATAGATAATGGAAGAAGGTACACAGGACAAATAGAAACATTGCTTAAGCATGCGGTGTGGGAGTTAGATGTGTAAGAACTCAGCTGGAGATAAAATTAGCAAAGGATGTGAAAAGCAGTAAGAAGAGCTTCTATAAGTACCTTAGCAGCAAAAGAAAGGGTAAAGGAAGTATGATCCCACTGGTCAGAGGAGAAGGAGAACTCAGTGACTCTGGACATGGTAAAGATTGAAGTAGTCAACCCATTTTTTTTCCTCATTTTCACCGGTAAGATTTGCCCTCAGACTTCGCAGGTCTCCAAGCCTCCTAGCAGTATGTGAGTGTAAAGCAGTGCTCACCCAGTGCAGATGAAAGTCAAGTTCAAGATCATTTAAGGCAATGAGACACATACAGTATGACCAGACAAGCTCCACTGGATGGTGCTGGCTGATATTATAGCAAGGTCCTGCTGTATCAGGGCAACTGGACGAGTTTAATGGCAAGCTGAGCATAAGCTAGCATGGCCCTAGCAGCACAGCCAGCCAACAGTATCCTGGACTGTGCAAACAGGTGTGTCACCACCAGGCACCTATGTGACTCCACCTGGAGCACCGTGTCAATCTTCAGGCTTCACAGCACAAGATATTGATACACTGGAGAGAGTCTGGGTGAAGGGCTGCCAAGATGTCTGGGCACTGGAGCACACAGCATGCAAGGAGAGGCTCAGGGAATAAGGTCTGTTAAGCTTTTAGAAAAGAAAACAATGGGAAGCCTGGAGGTAGAGGTGCTGCTTATAACTTCCCAATGTGAGCAGAGAGAGAAGGTGAAGTCAGAGTTTTCTCAGAGCCACACAGAAATAGGACAAGAGGCACTGGAAGTGCCAGTCAGGTAAAAGGAAAAGATTTTTTTTGCCAGGAGGATAGTCATCTACACTAGCATCTGATCAAAGAGGTTGTGGAGTCTCCACCCTTGCAAACATTCAAAACCTGATGGGACACAGTGCTGAACAACCTGCTGGTTAGAACAGCCTAGAGGTTAGACAAGACTGTCACCAGAGATCTCTTCCAACCTAAATTATTCTCCAATTCTACAGTTGCATGAAATGTGAATCAGATTGGTCTGCTGCCACTTAAACAGATCCTGTAAATATTCCCTATTTAAGTGAATTGTTGTGTGTTCTTCGCACAGTTCCTAATAGCTCAAACATTCAGTGATTTACTGATTTACTTGGCATATATATATTTCTAATAAAGGTTAGATCATCTGATTATTTACTCATATGCTATCTCTCTTATACTGGTGCTGTACACCAAACAACCTGTTCAAAATGAGGTAACATAAACCTGCATACCAACCTAACACTTCCAAATAATTTACTGTTTCTTGCTTTTCATCCATGTGTTGACCTTGCAGGTTATATACCAAATCCCTTTATTTAGGAATCTGCACCTAAAAACTGGCAGCTCACCAAAGATTCTCTGCCACCCTCGCCCAATGCTTCCACCCCACCCACCCCAACATGCTGCTTTTTCTGAAAGCTCTTAAACGTCATAGGAGAGAATTTTGCTTTTTACAAGCATCAAATCCTGTTTAGATATATGGATGGTTTTGAGAAGAATTTTTACTGGAGTGAGTGCTTCTGGCTTTTCCCTTCATGGTCCCTGCAAATCCACGAAACTTAATGCAAACAGGATAGGAAGGTGTCTGGAAATCTGAGAGTATGTGGGAGTTCACTACATTAATTCTGCTTCCTCTATGGGACTTTCTGAGCCCTTCTTCCTTCTCCTTGCTCACTTCCAGGCAGCCTGACAGAGGGGAACAGGGCAGAGGAGAATGGAACCACACAAGATAAATTCACTGAAATAAGCAAGCACTACCCATATGTTTAGGGTTCTCCCTTCCCCCACTTTTTTGAGGAGCGCGTAGAGTGTGCAGGAAGGGACAAGGAAGGAGACTTTTTCTCTCCAATAATTCTCTATAGTGCTTTGGGGTGCTATAGAATGAAAGGTGCCATATATAAAGACTTGATATTGTTATAAAAACACTAACATTACACCCAAAAGAAATACTTCAAGATTTATAACATTTCTAAACTCTCAACTCTTGGGACACAGCTGGAGACCTTTAGATGACTTGCCCACTACTACTGTTACCAAAAATCCTAAGAGAAAAGACAAGACCGCTACTGATTGCATACAAAATAGCACAACCTGAAAGCTTTATAGCAGCTAGCTCTCTTCTCGCAGTTCTCCATGGACAAAACACCTGTTTATGCTGGCAACAAATGAAAAAACTAATTTATCTTCTCTAGTTGGTCCATGTATTATAACAGTACATAAGAGACCAGCACTGTTTTTTCTCAAAATTCTCAAATTGAGCTGAGCAGGGAACAGTTTTCACATTCTTGGGAAAAACTGTGCAGTTTCAAACTATTTTCCAGTTCTAGAATGGGACAATGACAGCACCATTAAAAGTGTGACATACCTGAGCAAAGAGATAAATCAAATGCATTGACACCAGTAGTTAAAGCATTCACTTTGACCATATGACAGAAGCTTAAAATTCCTACCATAATAGATTCAGATAAAGGTCTTTACCACAGTCTCTCACAGGCTGTATAAGCATGCTTCCCAACAGGCTACTGGGAGCATGTGCTGAGTCTCTTGGTCCCTCCTGTTACAGCCAGATAGCCAAACAAGTGAGAGATAAAGGCTGTGATCTGTTGTGAAGGAAAAGTGAGAAGCAAATCTGAAGTATGAATCAGGTAGGGTAAGAATTTAGTCAGATCAGTAAAGTCACAAGTGAGTTCTCATATGTACAAGTTAGAATAATTTTCAGATTTTTCTCATCTGGTTTTGATGAGAAAATAGAATCAGGATATAAAAAAATCCTTTAACCACAAAAGTGTCATTAAATTTTACATATTCCAACAAAAACATATTGTTTCATTAGAAAAATTCCAGAGGAAAATAATTTTTATAGTTGAAAAAAGTTGTGACTGGCTCTAAATTTTACCCTTAAACTGTGGTAGATATGGACACTGCAGTGATTATATCTGCACTCAGAGAATAAAGTGAAAGTGAAAATGGTTAGGGAGTAGGCAAGTCATCTTTCATAACTTGCTAAGAGCTAGTTGAAAAGAAGTTGGGGAAGAGATGAATTGGAATTTCCAGTGAGTATACATAGCAAATTCCAGAAGTATTATTCAATTTTGTAATTGTGGACTAGAAACAGGACTTTTTGGTTAAAGACCTCAGTTCATATTTTTTAAAAAAGTTACAATCATCTGAAGGGAGACAGGAAATCACACACAAAGACGGAATCTCTTGACAACGGCCAGCTAGGAAATCTGCACAAAATTCGTATCTTCTAAAACAGCAGAGTGCAATCTTGCAGCAGTATGAGCAACTGAATCTTTTCTAATAAAGGTAGTGGGATCATATGCCACCTGTCTCTTCTGCTGCATGACAGCTACCACCACTACAAGAAGTCATCCAGTCTGTAGCCCATCCCTAAAGTGGGGACGTGTACACAGCAAAGAGGAGCACGGGTCAGAAGAATGATCTTGTCAGGCTGCATGTGCCCCACAGACTATCGACTGGTTAACCCTGCTACGGACAAAGGAAAACTGTGTTTTGCAGTGCTCACTGATGTCTTCAGGGACAATGCCTCTAATAGCAGCTCTTCCATGATAAGTCAGTAGTTTGGGAAATGCTCCTTCCCCCCCGCCCCTACCATTACAGAGGCATTCTAAGTAAAACTTTCTCTAATTTCTTTTTCCACACCTGTATATAGCATAAACATGCATTTCTCCCATACTAATTTGGATGGAGCCAATACTTATGGCATTACTGTTAATTCAAGAAATGAGAACACAAAAATCTTGGCCAGTGCTCTCTCATTTGGTGCTCTCATGAGCCTTCTTTGAACAAAGCACCCTGAGTAGGAGAGGTTTGTAACACAGACCATGTAACAGGCCAATATCTACTAAAAGGATAACTCAAAAGAAGTGCATCACCATGCAGGTATCTTCAACAACTTTTCCAGATTATGGGAATAAACAGAAGTGATTGGATGGCTGTAGAGCATTGCTTTAGTGACATACGTTGCACAAAAAACCTAAAGCCTAAAATGGAAGGCTTTAAAATGGCAACAGAAAAGGTAATGATGAGGACTGCAAAGTTAGCCTCTCATAAATGAGGAAATACTGTTCTCTGTGCAACTGCATTTCATACTGTATAGATGGTGCATATCTACTCCAGGAACAAGGGGGAACTCTAAACAGTTTGAATATTTTCAACTACTACCACCTGGGAATGACATATCTGAGGTTTTGTTAGCTATTTGAACTAGGAGTGAAATGGCTTATGACCTATTGCCCTGAGAGACTGATCAGACAATAATATCACTGCTCTGCCATGTGCATGCTTTTGAGCAAGGTTTGTAAGAGAAGATGCACTGGAGGTTGATCTGCAAAAGCCTGGAAAACTCTAATTGAGGTAGAGGAGAAATAGTTTTGAAGAGATTTATAAATTATGTCGATTCCTACCATTCATAGCTTTATAATATAAACAACTAAAAAAAGTCGAAGAGGCACTTTACCCATCTTTAGATGGAGAAAATCCTTTTTACTTCCTTTCTTCACTTCCATTAGTGATTCCATCAAAAAAGCTAATCCAAATTTTCTCTAAAAATTTGATGATTATATTTTGACATTTCAACAAGAAAACTATCCCTCCAATGAAAATTGTCATTTTTTTAAAATGGATTCTCATTTCTATATTCACAAAAGTAACAGGAGTAGCAAAATTATTCAAATATGATGAAAAGGACTATTTTCATGGAATACATATGTAAACTGAGAGAGTTCTCTAAAAAGTGTTTTGTCAGGAAGATTTAATAGCTCCAAGGGAAAATCAGAGAATCATACAATGGTTTGAGTTGGAAGGGACATTAAAGACCAGATAGTTCCAATTCCCCTGCCATGGGCAGAGACATGTCCCACTAGACCAGGCTGCTCAAGGTACCATCCAACCTGGCCTTGAACACATCCCAGGATGGGGCATCCACAACTTCCCTGGGCAACCTGTTCCAGTCCCTCACCACCCTCATTGTGAAGAAATTCCTCTTTATGCCTACTCTAAATCTGCCCCTCTCCAGCTTAGCACCATTGCCCCTAGTCCTGTCACTACAAGGCGTTGTAAACAGTCCCTCCTCAGCTTTCTTGTAAGCCCCTTTCAGGTACTGGAAGGTCACTATAAGGTCTCCTTGGAGCCTCCCATCTCAAGTCTTCTGGTCCAGTTCTTCAAGATCATGAGATTTAAACAGAGTAAATAAAGGTTAGAAATCCATGAGATTACTATCTATTTATACTAGAGCTCAGTAATCTTGAGGCACTTCTTATTATCATGACAATTCCATCACCTGTGATTAATACTTTTGCAATTAATTCTAGTTCCATTTTGTGGAATAAAAATGTAACATCAGTATTACTTTTGCAATTTATCTTTCATTGCAAACTGATTCTAACATGCTCTTTAACAATATATCCGTTATTTATCATTATCAGCTGTACAATGAAATGAGCCACCCGTGGTGGGTGAACAGCTGAAGCACAACACAATGCATAAATGAAGTGGAGAGATAATGGAAATTTTGGCTGGCATTAAAGCATGACCTCAGTCTAACAGAACAGGTCAAGGATTTTTTAAATCCCCTGAGAACCAGAGTCTCAGCCTGAAATTCTGAGCACAGAGAAAACAAAACAGTTGAGTCACAATTGTAAAAGTAAACCATAGAGATGACTCACACTTGCAGGAATCTGGGTTTTGCTCCAAAGACCTTAGATCTTGCTTTATGATGAACTACCATAGCTTGACTCAAAAAAAAATGGAACTCAGTAAAATAAAATACTAATAAATAATTCCTAAACTGTACAATTGGTTTAAAAAAGTGGGAACAGTGATGATAATATTGCCTACATAAGTCCTTGATGTACAGGCCTTCCTACGACTGTGGCACATACCTTCATTTCTTGCTGATTTTAGCAGACCTCACACTTTAAAACCGCTACAAAAGCCATGGAGCAACTACATAATCACAGCAGTGGAAAGGGCTTGGATCAAGTGTTTCAGGAGTTACTCAGCTACAAGGACAGCATTCAGCCCTTGCCTTGGGAGACACCAGCTTTGTGATCATCAATACTGACAAACTCAACCATTTATTGCCTAAGAAGGATTTTTTTAAAGCTTTTTGTCTGTAATGTAGGCAAATGAGTTCTGCAAATATTCACTGGAGTCAGGCATGCTGTGAGCATCGTCTTAATGAGACCATAAGGATGCAAGCAGGAAGAGCTATTTCAGCAGGTCTAAAAGGTAATACCCAACAGATTTCTTAATTTCACCTAAGTGTAAGCGACTGAAAAGTAGAGGTAGAAAGCATTTAAAATGAGGAACGAAGCAATATTGTACCTGCCACCATAGATTTAAAGAAGGTAGGACAGCTTTCAAGAGCTGACTGAATCAAGTGATAAAGTGAAACAGGAATACCCAAAATAATTGCATGCTATACAGTTCCTTTTCTCTGTTCTAAACACTTTGCCGTTAAAACAGTTTTCACTGTTTAAGAAACAAACAATATTCCAAACTCTACTAAACTCTACATTTAATGTTTCTTAACAGGCAGAATATTATTTATTCCAGGAATCATATATGCTAGTTGGCACAACAAACAACTACATCAGTAAGTTCCTCTGAAGAATTTCTTAAAATTACAGATGTGAGATGCAGAATAATAAATCCATGCCAGTTCATCTGAAGACATCACAGAATCCCTTTCTGAATAATTTGGGCTGGAAGAGACCTCAGGTGGTCTCTAGTCTCAGCCTCCTGCACAAAGGCGGGTTACCTCTGACCAGGCTGCTCAGAGCTTTATCCTGTCAGGTCCTGAAAGGCGCTACAGTAGGTGACTGCACAGCCTCTCTAGGCAACCTGCCACACCATATGATTGCCCTGTATGAAGACATTTTTTCTGTGTCCAGTCTGAACTTCTGTTTTCCATCTGTGTTCACTGCCTTTTTTTCCTCCCACTATACTCCACCCTGAAGACTGTGCTCTGTCTTCTCAGTCCTCTCCCCACAGGACCAGGTAGACTGATGTTATAGACCTCTGAAACCATCTCCTTTCCAGGCTACGAATCAGCCCAGGTCCCTCAGCCTTTCCTCATAGGGCAGGTACCCAATAACCATCATGGCCCTCCACTGAACTCATGCCAGCTTGTCAATGACTTTTTTGTAGTGGGGATACAAAACTGGACATGGCATTCTGGGTATGATCTAGCTAAGCAGAAGGGACAATCCTTTGCTTCCCACAAGCTACTGGTCATGTCTGTGTTGATATAGCTCAGGAGGCTGCTGGCCTTCTCTGCTGCCAGGGCACTGCTGGCTCATGCCCAGTTCAGTGCCCACCAGGCTGCCCTTGCAGGCCTTGATGGTCCTTGCAAGTCTTGACTATGGATGAGCTTTGGCATTCCTGACACCATTCCTGTGAGCCCAGGAAATGTCTATTTGTCTATATGTCTAAGCTCCTTGTAACTCCCCAAATTTTATTTAACTACAGTTGATCAAAATTACTTCATGCTTTTACATGTACCTAAAGTAATCTTTTGGTAGAATTCAGGATTTAATGACATTATCTTCATGATAAATGTTAACAATTTTCTCAAAACCTTCCCAAAATCTCACTTACCTTTTAACCAAAATCAAAGGAAGGGAGGTAGTAGGGAGTGGAAATAAATTTGAGCTTTTATTTGCAAGATATTTTATTAACCAAGTTAGCTACTAACTTTGCGTTGTAATTCATAATGCAGTTATACTAGAGATTGTTTGCCATTCAATGATCTCAGGCAGTTTCCAACTAATGTGTTATGTGTTTTGCAGCAGGAGTACAGAGAGCAGGTAGGAGCATGGGTCTGGCACAAGGTCACACACCACAACTGTGGCCATGCCAGGCATGGGGCAAGGTGATGGTCTGCCAAGACCCAGTTCTGTGACTTAAAGACAACATCATCTTTTTTCCCGGGACTATAGCAGGACTTTGTTATAGAATATTCCAGTATAAGCAGAATTTTATTCAGGTTAATGACCTCAGATTCTCATCAATATCCTTCCATAATAGAGGAAGAATGACATCTTTGTGTCTCTACAACTAAGATCCCATTTATACTAAAACATACCAGATTACTACAGAGTCAAAATCTGCATGATGAAAAGAATATGCGTTTTCTTGGTGATTTAATAAAGAAAGGGAACTAGGTAAGGATTTTAGAGTTTGGTTTTTTTATTAAAAAAACCCATAAACCCAGAAACTTAATTTCTGAGAAATTTTAAAATATAAACCGAAAAACATAGAATTGACAGGTTGGAAAAGACCTCTGAGATCATCAAGTTCAACCATACCTATCTGCCACTAAACCAACATCCTTAAATACCTCATCTAGCCATCTTTTAAATACCTCTAGGGATGGTGACTCAACCACCTCCCTGGGCAGCCTGTTCATAGAATCATAGTAGTTATACAGTATGCAATACAAAATTTTGAAAGGCTGTAAAAGTGATGCAGTAAGCAATTCTTGCTCTAATATAGAGGGAGGAGAGCAGGCAGCTGTACTCTTTTCCCTGCAAGACTCATGCTGCATCCTTCCTGCTGGACCTGCTGGCCATTTCAACATGAGAACAACAACTGCCTAGGAAGGCTGCACCCCTACGAGAGTAATTGTCGAACTTGGGAGGGAAGAAACAATCTCATAGACAAATATTAGCTCCCTTTTAAATTCCGCAGAACTATTGTAAGCGTTCACACAACTGTGTGAAGTAGCAAGCAACAGCATGGAAGAACACCTTCATGAAGTGGCATTCACATTTTATGATCAAGTACATGAAACTTACCGTAATACTAAAGGCGTTGGCGATCCTTACAAAACATTTACAACCGAGTCTATTTCTCTAAGTTAATTAACTTGACTAGACTGAAAACAGAAAGCCAACACACAAATTATGCCAGATCAGTAACACAGCTTGCCTTTTAAGTGAAAGACAACAGCTACTTCTATTTACTCTTTTAAGCTATGGATAACTAATTAAAAATAAATTATTTCTGTTACTAATTTCAAATGGTAGAACCGTGTGATGATTTGTTTCAGAAAGGTTCTTCAACTCCTGCACTGTTGGACTCTACTTTGTTGACTTTAAATCACCACAACTGAAACCGAATCTAGTTGACACTGAAAACTTTTTACTCATTTAAAAATAATACATGCCTTGATCTTGGCACAACTAGGAGCTGTATAAACAGAAGAGCAGAAAATATTATTTTCTGAATTATAACCAACTTCTAAAAAAGTAAATCAAGTTCCTCAAAATCTAGCATTTTAAAAGTTTAAAACCTATGTAAAATGAAATCTCCTATTACTACTTAACAACCAGACAAAAGTAATTTAAATAACATATTGCTTCAATCAGGTCATCCCCCTTCCTATTTTAATTTGGGTTTTTTGGGGTGTTTTGCTTGGGTTTTTTTTATTGTTGTTTTAAAAAACATTTTCACTCTCAGTATAAGGTCAGTGTTGTCTAAATTCTCTCTCAAAGACAACATTTCCCTACAAGGCTACCAGTTACTAGGGAACACTCAGCCAACAACTTTGACGAAGTTACAGTAAATAAAACTTTTTGAAAGATGTTAGTAAGTTAAACCTGAGACCTGCCCAATAAACAGCTTTATTCCATCATTACACAGTCAATAAGTCTGCACTGAGTCCATTGCGGTTCTACGTTGTTACAAGCAACATTTTACCACTTGTTGCTTCACCTTCTGCTTGAGCTACTTATGCAGCATGTGAAAACAAATGCATAAGGAGGTTAACTAGGAGTAGACAAAAGACTGCAGAGCTCAATCAAGGCAGGCATGGATCACTGTCTTCTCAATAACATCTCTGTTCCCTCCCGCCCGCTGCCTATCACTGCCACCGCTGCACACACGCACGCACTCCAGCTTCGAGCCATAAATCTTACAAAGTCACTCAACTGACAGCCTAATAACATGAAAGAGGTATCTGCAAACAAGATGGTTTCAAACCACTGCTGCTGACCCTGAACAAATCAGGGCCCAGTTTCTTTCGCAGCCTGCGTTTCTCCCCTTCAATCACTTAACTGGGGAGATTGATGTGACACCGCAGAAATAAACTAAGCTCCCTCTTGTACACACTCTCTCTCCCTGGCTCTACTCCTTTCTGGCGTTCACTAATGATTAGATCTGTCTGTCCATATACAGCAAAAGTCCAATGCTCAGAGTCATTTGGGTATCAGAAATGCAGCTTCCCAACAACATCAAATAAAAATAGCCCCCACCACAGAAAACACGTCTTGCTATCTTTTGTGTGTTCATTCATTATTTAAGAATTTCTTCTTTTAAAAGAAATAAAAAAGCAAGCATAAAAAGACCAATACAACCCATCTTGGATGTAATGGTCTAAAACCTTGTGAAAACTTAATTGTGAATTGCATTCTTTAGGAATACTACCAGAATACTGTAGCATTTTGCACAAAGTCAGAGATGGGAGCACTTGTTTTAATCCCTCTGAAGCAATTTTATCTTCAACTTCTCTTTAAACCCATAGCAGTACCTGAAGCCCTCCTACCCTTTCAAACTGGTATAAGTGCACAATTAAGAAGTGACTTCAGCATGTGCCCCCTGGCCCCCTGCTCCCAAGAAGAAAAGACATCAAATGATTTAACGATGATTATGCTTTTTCATGGCTGAGAATGACCATCAATCCAGACATCATAAATCCCAGGCTAATAACTTCTTTGAAGCAGGTGAAAGGAAAATTAAATGGCTGGCATGAAAAGCAGCAGACATAGCCACCAAAACAACCAACTGATGAGCTGTTCCCTGCTACTTTGTTCATGGAGAGTTTTTCAGGATGCCATATAAAAAAATGGGAAAAGCAAGTAGAAATACACATATTTATTCATTAAAAATATTTTTGCACTCATAACATTTAAATGTTCGTATTACTACCTTTTTTTCCATTGTCTCACTAATTTTTTATGGAAGCTTACTAGACAAATAATTTGAAGACCAAGAACTTCATAAGCAGTGCTCATAACAGAAAAGCTAAACAAGAGAAGTCAAGAATTTAAAATATCACATTGACAGATTTCAGCCAGTTTCCTTCTTGCTTGCACCAAACCTTCCGGTTCTCATTCACTAGTGCAATTTTGTCGCATCTGCATAGCAGACAAATCTTGGTTTAGGTCAGCATTAAGTGGCTTTAATACCACATCTAGCAGCAACCCATCTGGCCTTCTCTCTAAGACAATCTGATGGCCACATTTTTAAGGACTGGACCTCAGAAAAGCACAGGAAAAAAACATTCCTAGAGATTGCTGTCACTGTGTTTTTCACAGCTGTCTGGACAAGGAAAAGGGCTAGCAGTGCAACCTTATAAAACAAAGTGAAACCTCAAAACTGATATTGGTGTCAACTTTTGGAAGGCCCAAATTTCCTGAGAAAAAGGGGAAGGGCCCAGCAGGTGACACCAAGCAACACAGGATGGTTCAAGTTGCACATTACTGAAGAGTGTTAGTGACATTATGTGGAGATCATGTAAACAGACCAACAGGAGTACTCAGTAGTGGCTAACCTCCTTACCAGGAAGAGTATGTGTACTTCTATTCATGCTGCCAAGCAATCGCAGTTGCCTAAAATGGATGGAAAGTTTCATGAGGCCAAATCTGTCTCATTTGTACTACTGGCATGTCATCAGTGGTCTCTCTGAAAAGCTTGTAGGCTAAAAGAAACCACAAGCTTAGATAAATGTATGTGTAACCAGCATTTGGAATAATATTTTATAAAACCTACCAGGAACCTCCAGGAGGCAATTTGGGATGGGAAGAGTTAGGTGGCCTGCAAAGGTCACAGAGGAAATAAACATTATGTGTCCAATGCATAAACATGATGTGTCCAATGCAGTCAGCTCCAGAAACAGCCTCTTACATCATTTAACATCATCTATGTACATAACTATCAAAGAGGGCTGCCTCTAGAAAACCATTTACATTTGTACTCCAGGAGTATGTAAGTGAGGAGAGAGATATTTAAAACCAGTCCAGAAGCCAGGGAAAGTACTTGCTGTGAAGTACAAGACCATGTTGTCAGCTTTTAGCTCCCAAATCTAAACATGAAAGTCAACACAACTGGAGAGGTATTGGGAAGATGTGATACGTTCATTTTTAATTGTTGGTTTCAGTCTTATATCTGAAAGCCTGATGTTTAGGGGCTGATATTGCTGAAGGCATAATTCTGGGAAGTTCTCTTTAGCTAATATGTCTTCTCCAGTAGCAGGTGACTGAGATGGCTCTCGTTGCTTCAACAAGGATCATACCAGACTGGAAATGCTGATTTAATATCTCCTGCTGAAATTTCACAAGAATAATATTGGTTACAAAGCTCATATAAAATATTGAAACCCCTAAATCTTGTGTCTGAACTGTGTGACATTTCCATTAAAAGGTTTACTAAATTTAGAGCTGATGTGATTTCTATGCAACCCTTATGCCTGGAGAGATTTGCACTTCACTATTCTGATGCAGGTTTGGAATATTTCTACTGATAAATATTTTAGAATCAAGAGTTTTATCATCTGTCTCTTTCCTTTTGCCTGTTAAGACAGAAATCACAACATATCAATAGTTTTTCATTAAAAGCAGTCAAACTTGCTCAGGTCCTTAGAATGTGAATTTGACCTGTTTATTTATATCCTCAGAGTTTTTTTCATGCTGCCTCAGCTGAGTTACGACTGAGTTTTCTGCCATTGCTAGCACATGTTACTACCCTCCCAGTTAGGGCAGACCGTGATATCTTTCCTACTTTCCTATATTGTCCTGAGGTTGTTTCTGCCCACCCTTCTCGCCAAAATACCCCAATGAATACAGCTATGAAGAAGGAAAAAAAAAATAAACCCAACCAAACCTGAAACCAAAACCAAAGGCATGGGCAGAAGAAGGTTCCAGTAGCTTCCTGTACACAAAAGCACAAAGGAAATAACTAAAGAACATATACTGTATGTGCAGCCTGCTGAGAATGCTATTTTTCAAATGTCCTCAGCCCACGATGGCCTATTTGCTGCTTTGAACTTATTTAATAACATTAAGCAAGAACACTTAACTATCTAAAAGAAGGATCAGTGGCATAAATCAGACATCATTTCACATATTTCAGGATCAAAGCTGTAAGGCAAAATGATTTGTGAGGACATTTGAACAGCTCTAATATATCACGGTTCCTTTTGAAGGATACTTAGGCATATTAGTTGCCCAAATGATGATTTCTTTGGTAGTTGTAGCCAAAAAGAAAAGAAAATTGAAACTTTTCATTCGTGAATTGGTTTCGTCTATAACCTTGATTTATATATAGCATCAAACAAAGCAGATGAAGAACACTGTGAATCTGAATTATCAAAATTAAAACCAGGAGAGTGAATTGATTTTTTGCAAACTATCAAGGCTAAGCAAAGTGACCAGCACAGAAATTGCATAATCAGTAGCCCATATGAGTTAATAGGATCTATATAATCAACGTTCCAGCTAACACTCCCATTTCATTCAAACTTGCTAAGACCTGTGGGGGTGGAGCATAGCCTACAATACTGTATGACATAAAGATAAGATAAGCACTAGCACTATTGGTCAATTTTAAAGCTTATTTGTCTTCATGAACATAACTGCTTGCCATGGTGCTTTGCCCAAGAAATGTCTCAGCTTAAAATTCTCTAGTGAGAAAGGCTGGACCAGATGATCTTTTGGGGACCTCCCAACCTGGGCTGTTCTGTAACTGTGAAAAACGGCAGTCGTAAAACCTCCCTACAAACTAACAGTTTTGACCAGAATCAAGGTTTTCAAGTGTGTAGGTGTTGGAGATGTACCCATAGAAAGGAAATTCCAACTTATTCTAACCCATTCCTCCCTGAGGCCACCCCAAAACACTCAAAAAATGGTCATGCCCTTCTTCGGACAGTTAATCTACAAAATACAAGTCAGACAGACTGCTTGTATCAGTTTCTGGAGCTGAACATGTGTTACCAACTTTCCTTGAAAATCCAAGATTATCTGTTATTCTCTCATCATGTTTCTGCACTGGTCTTCAGGCTTCAGAAAGAGCTAGTTACCAGGTTTTTTGAAAGGAGGAATAGCTAGGCTCACAGCTGAGGTACCACACTCAAGGTTTCCATTGCCATCAGTATCCCAATATTCCCAGGTTGCTTCAAACTCATCACCAGTTGGCTGCCTCATGCTAAATCAGTCCACATGATGAACATCCACTGTTCCTGAGAACAAAGATAAAGGCTATAGGAAAGGGCAATAGCACTGCTAAACCCAGGCACCAGAGCAGTCTTAGAAATCCGTGACCTCTAGTATGTGGAAGATGGGTTATCACTCAGTCTCAAATAAAAGCAACAAGGAGGAGGTAAGAAAACCAATGGAAAATTAATATTTTCGGAAAATGTGTTTAATGTTCAACAAATATAATAACATTTAATGCTTTGTAAAATCTGTTAAGCCAGAAAGTTATTTAAATTAGCAAGTCTAGATTCACAATTCTAATTCCCTGTGAAAAGGAATTCCATTTCATTGTAATAAAGTAATCCCCCTTCCTTCTCCCAAGACATGCATACATACACAACCTTACCATAAATAGCATTATTCAGTAATTACAGCAAAGAGGCAGGGTAAGGAATACCTATTCTTCCATGCTCTATATCCATTTGTATACAAAACCACTACATTCAGTTAAAACAGCTGAACATTTTTGCTAAAGAAAACTAAATACTCTTAGGTCTGACATTCTCAATAAACTAGTAGCAAGCTTCTGCAGAAAACATAGTTAATCAGAGCTTCTGTATTATCAATTTGAGAGTATTCTTACAGTTGCTTGCTCTATTTTTTCATGCTCCTCCTGTAAACTCTTTGACATTGAGGCCACATTTTTAGAACAATTATTAATCAATATGCACTGAAATCATAAGGAAGACTACTGTGAATTGTATGCAACTTGAATCAGGACCACACAGGCTTGTAATGTATTAGCCATTCATAAAAACACTTATGTATCCTTCTATGCATGCTTACAAGTACAGCCATGAAATCTGGACAACAGACCTGACAGGAAGTATTAATACAAAATACATCAGAAGAACAGGAGGTTGGTACAAACCCACAGTATCAATTTACAATCATCTGATAATTGCAGACATACACAACTATACCAATTTCATAACAAGCCCACTGGATCAGCACAAAGATCTCCCTAGTCCAAGCAGCATGCCTCGAACAGTGTTGGGTAGTGAACGGTCAGAGAGAACAAAGATACAGTATTACTCAATATACCTCCTACAAGCATGGAGGACTATCTGATATTGGAAATTCCTCAGCCACAGGTTACATTTCCATGCCTAATAGCATCCAATGGTTTCTGGCAAGAACATTTAATACTTACAGTATCTTGTAACAAAGGGTATGTCACAGTTTAGCTCTGACCAGGCTAATTTCAGCAGCTAAAACCGTACAGTTGGACTCTCAATTCCCTTTCCCCCACCCCAAGGAAAAGGAAAACAAGAGGAAAAAGACTTGTGGGTTGCAAACTAAAACTACAGCTTTAATGAAGTAATAATAAAAATGTTGAAAACAATTAGAAAGTAATAAAATATATACAAATATATGAGATTGTGCTCCCACCCCTCGATGACAATACGTCATCACAAATACGGTAAAGCAGACATGAGGGAATGTGTCTGCGGCTGGGAGGGAGCAGACTCAGGAACTGGATACAGGGATGGAAAAATCCAGGATCAGGAGCAACCAGACAGGTGAGGTCCTCACTGAACATTGGCCATCATAGAAGAGGGTGAGACCTTCATGGTCTCTCAGTTTTGTAATGTGTATGACATGTGTGGGATGGAATACTCTGTTGGTCTTTTTGGGGTTGCCTGCCCCTCCTTGCAGATGAGGCCCTTTCACCAGCTCGAGAGTCACCTTGGTTACTATAGGGATAAGATTGGACTTTCTGCATACCAGTGCCCCGTGTTATCACTTCTAGAGAGAAACTGTCTGAAAAACATGCAGTTTGCTTTCAGAAAATGAAGTGACTTAGGCGAGGCTGAGTTAGAGTTACAAAACTGATCCTACTTTAACTCAAACCACAACAGGGTACCACAGTAATATGAGAAAACCTTGCTCACCTAATAGTTCTACGTGTTTCTATATATAACACAAAGAAAATGACTCCTAAAGGAAATGAGGTATACAGAGAAACCTGATTTACATTTTTAATAAAACAAAAATACACCATTTTAGTAGTTGTTTAAATAGCAGCATTTGAAAAGGATTCACTTCCACAAATGCTATAGGATTGAACTCTGCCCTTTGCTAAGCATCATATCTGAAAAGGGCTTACAGTGGTAGAGATCTCAGCTGCATGTTTAAAATATGCCTGACATATGGGGAAACTTTCCACAGATTAAATGATACTGAAAATAATGACTAAACACTGAGTCAGAAAAAAGGAACAAGAAGATATAGGCACCCCCTCCATCCCTCCACTCAGCCACCCTAAGTAAGCTGATGTGTAAAAGAAAAGATAAATTGCACTATTCCATAGATTAGAAGAATTACAGAAAGGTCAGATATCTAGAAAGAGAAATGAAATGCTGAGAAAGAACTGAAAGAATGTTTAGATCTATGAGGGCAATTAATATTTTTTGTTACAATGACTCAGAAATGTAGGAAACTTAATTCTATCTGGAAATACAACTCTTTGGATTCAAGTAAAATACTGAAAGCCTCATAAGTTAGGTTTCGTTTCTTTTTTTAATGGGATTGGATTGGAAGACAGACTCTGACACTCTGCTACCTAATACCACAGCACATGAGCAGTGTCAGTTGGAAAGAATGTCTGGGAAGTAAAGTCCGTCAGAAAAGCATCTCTGTTTGAGAAACCAAATTATCCCATATGTAATGCTAATTGTTATGAATCAGGGCTCAGTGTAAAAAAAAGGTGGCCGAATCAGTCCTGAAAGCAATAAAGTGATATGATGTTCCAAGAACGAAATGGTAGCACTACTGAAAGCAATGGTATTTTTGTGTAGCTTCTAAAGGACATATTTTTTGACAGATTTTATAAGGTAGACATAGTAACAAAAAGGAAAGCACAAGAATTTTGGTATCTGAATACGATAACCACAGTAAATTAATTTGTTAGTGCTAACAATACAAACCTGGAGAGGGAGTTAGGCAAACATATCAGAAAATGTCCGAATCTTTGTAAATGCAGACAAAACTCAAAAATATTCTCAGCTGAAAAAAAAATTAAGAAATTTTAAGATCCCACCTTCAGTGGCCTGACGCCCAAGACTGAGGCTATGCTTGCACGGAGCCTTGAGCACCCCTGAGCCCCAGGCACCCATGGGGATGTGGCCTTGCCTTTGCAGTCAGTGCCACGGCAAAGTGGTGAGCGAGAGAAATAAGAGACTTACTAGATTGCTCAAAACAACAGTGGAGAAAGATGCTGTAGAGTACCATCAGGAAAGTGAGAAGACTGCAGAACCAGGAGAGGAGGATTTCTGACATCTGGAGCAGGGAAGATGATTAATTTGAGAAGGTAACCGGGGGGCTGTTACAGGGCAAATGGAGAATATGAGAAACTTGAACTGATAGTCTGGAAGAGCAAGATGAAGAGAGTATGAGCATCCACTGCATAGTGGAGACCAGAACCAATTTAGTGGGAAAAAAGGCACTTAGGCAAGAAGACCATTAACAGAATAGAAAGGCCATTAATTGACCAGTGGAAATAGGCAAGCAGGGACAACAGCTTAGGAAAAGCTTGCCTTCCCTAGCACTCTAACATTTCTCACTCTCTCCAAGGTGATGGGAGGGCAACAACTTGCAACTATATGCTTATAGGCAGAAAGGGGCAGAAATCAGTGCAGCTGGATGTGAGGTTCTCACAAGAACCACAACAAGAAGTTACTATGACGGACAGGGTGACATTTCTGTTTTTTCCCTACACACATATATAAATATTATTGAGGTTGCAAAGTAAAGAACTGAAAGACAGAACTGCGGGATTTAAGTTGACTGTGCAATCTTAATTCAGTTGTCTTGTGCATATGTATCATGATAGTCTATAAATATATCATACCAGTCTTTTTTTGTATAAAATGTCACCCGCAGAATAAATTCTGCTTGCTTAACAAACAGTCATTTCATATTTTGTTTATTTTCAGCATTTGTTGTAAAAGCCTGCCTTATTTACGCTACATTATTCTGACTCTTCTCTGAGAAAGCAACCCCTTTTTGGCTTTTCTGCAGTTTCCCATCAACAGAATTGTTATGCTATATCAAATACAGCAGTCTACCAACACGCATATCCAAAGGAGGACTAAATTAAGGCTGCACAAGTTACCTTAATTAGGCCACACTCCGTTCTCCTGCCTCCCCTAATTTCTCAGTACTTGTGCTTTCAGTCTTACTCGTGCAATCAGAATTGCCTTTTGTGGTTGATACCTGAACATCACTGCAATGCACCGAAGTCATGCCTTCTTTAGTTACTGTAAATTTCATTTAGGAGAAAAAATGTATTAAGCAATGAGAAATGTACATTATATCCTCCCAATCTACACATAATAGAACAAGTATCATGACTATCCAATGGCATAATAGTCTTCAGAGCACATACCTATAAAGAACTGAAAAAGAAGCACTGTGTTTGAGAGTTTAATGGTATAAACAGATTAGATGGAGAGTAAACTCAAGAACCTCCCACACTCCCTGCATGCTCCGAAATCCCCCAGAGCAGGTCACTGGCAGAACCAGGTCCCTGCAATCCCAACCGAGTGCCACCTCCCTGGGACTGTGCAGACTCCCTTTGAATTGCAGAATGAAACAAAACTAACATGTGAGGCTTTTGTGGAAAAATCAGGAATACAAATCAAAGTCTCCTTTATTTTAATGTATTAGTGGTACTAAAAATCACTTTCCATTCTGATGTACTGATATTAAACTTATCATTTTATCATTAAGATTATTGTTTTCCCTACACATTTGCAATAGCATCCATCATTATAGTATTGGAGAGCTTTCAACATCTTCATTTCAGTTAAATGAATTGCATAAATTCTCATCTTTCCAGAGAAGGCAAGAGGCACAGAGGATAAGAGGTTCTTAGCAGGGCTTCTGTAAAGTTAAAGATGTATAAAGATCTGTAGAGTTAAAAGATGCACAGACTTCGCCTAAATCTGATTCATTATCTGCAGTAAAAATCTTTACCAGCAAAGAGGAGTATGTAACTTTGGCTGGTTTTATGGATTTTAATTGATTTTTAATCTGCTGATGGTAGATTGTAAATAACTGCTCAAAGCACACACAAGTGCAAGTCAATAGGAAGTTTTATTAGTTTGCTTTCAGAGAATTATAGCAGTGATCGAAGGGCTCTGAAGCACGCAGAGGCCCACGACCTGAATGGTTTCTCTTCTCCTCAGAGGCTGTTTGAACACCACCTCCATAAGAGTCCAATTCAGCCAGAATTTACATTTGACTTCCGCACCACAGAAGCCTAGGATGTTTGCAAAGAAAGTGCTAACATTAAGTGCTATACATTTTTTTTGTAGAATAGGGCCCTAATTCATTGGCAAGACAGCCAGTAAAAGCTCTTGTATACAGCACACCTTGTCTATAAGTCATTTCACAGAGTTCCAGAAAAGGTTTGGAAACAAATCATCTTTTTTTTTTTTTTTTCTTTTCCTGTAGCAAAAGGGAAGGAAAGGGTTGTGCATGTGAAAATTTACTTTTTCCACTTCTTTTCATGCCTTTAAATGGTCTACTGTTTATAGTTTTATATAGGCACTCTCTGCAAATGTTCCAAATAACATATTCACATTTTTCTTCACATCAATTGTCTTGCTGACTTTCAGCTTGCACTGTCTGTATACAATGGAAAATTAGGACCCCCGAAATATTCTTCTCAGCTGGCACCCAAACCTTCTCCCTTTCCACATCCCCCTAACTTCATTCTGCTATTTGAGAAGTGGACAACAAATAAATCAAGTTTAAAACAGTTAAGCCAAGAAATGTCTTATTTTTACTGAATCCAGGCTACTAAAGCAGAAGAAAATGACTCCTTCAAAACCAGCACGGGCAACACCTTTGCTTCTGCCCCTCCTCCCCAGCAATGCATCCAGTGATAAACTGCTCACAGCAACACATCTATGCAACACCAACACCCTTGATGTTTTGGAGAAATCCTGAGAATAGTTATCTCATTATACACTCTTAGTTTTACAGCTTGGCACTAGCTATTTATGTGACTCATCCAGAACTGGAAAGTAAGAGAACAGTATACAGCAGTATACAGCAGAGCTGCAGTAGAACACACTGTCAGTTCCACCAGCCGGAGGCACTGAGGAGATTGCTTCAGTATCTTGCCTATAATTTGAACTGTCCAGAAAAGTATTTGCATACTTAAGAAGACAAAAAGAAAAAAAAAAAAAACCCAAAAAACAAACGCAACTTAAAAAAATCAAAAACATAGCCAAAAATAATAGTCAATTTTCTTAGATAACCAAAAAGTTGGTGAGGAGCATGGCACCACCACCTTCTGTTCATCTGCTCATATAAAGAAAAGGAGGGGAAGTTCTTCTCTTAAATTTAAAACACAGAAGCTCAACACAGGAGAATGAAAGGAAATAGCAAAATACATTCATGAAAACCACATGCATATGAAACTCAGGACCTTTCTTTTAGAGGACTTTGGCAATTACAAAACACATCCAGAAATCATTCACTTCACTGTCAATCCTTTAAATAGTCAACTCTACCCAATTCATGGATGCTATGCATTATCATATCTGTGGATTAACTGTGTAGTAGTGCAAAGATGGCTGAAGTTATGCAGTAGTGCTTATACCACTCACATAATCAGTGATAGAGTAAGTATCTCATTACACATCCCTTGATGTAGTGGAAGATGACATATTTTATCACACATTACAAAGGCATGGGATTCTTCTACACAAAAAGGAAATCATACCATCTAAGAAAAAGCACTAAATGGAAAAACAGAAGCTATTGAGATTAGAATATTAACCATTTTACCTTCTTTATCAAGACAAATGCATTACCTAATGATATAGAAAGACAGCATCTTGGTTTTGTGCCTAATTTGAGAAGAAAATATTTAACATAAAGAATATTTATGAAGATACATCTGGCCAAATTTCCATGAGTTTATCATGAGGGTCTTAGCATACTTCTAATGTGAACTGCAAAGAGAAACACCAGTGACGTCCTCACGTGCTTAGATTTGCCCTGTAGTACTTCTGGAGAATGTCTTTTTACTTGGTCATTGTTAATAGGTCTTTCACACAAAATTGAACCCACAGACTGCTCATTAAAGTATTTACTTGGGCAATTATCTTACACAGAATGATCAGTCAAGAAGTGTTATTTCTGACTTGTGAGTGGTTAGCAAATATTCAAGAGAAGAACACCACATGCAATGCCAACTGAGATATCTTCCAGGGAAATGCTGATTGTGCCAAAGTCCTCAACACTTTTAGGGATGGTTGCAGTTGTAAGGATCACCAGACAGCTGCCAAAACCCTCCCAGACAGCAAGTTCTTTGACCACTCATAAGAAAACCAAACTCTTGGGACAAAATAACATCCCAATGACATTCTGCATTATTTGACTGTCTCAGGCTAATTTTTTGGATGGATTAATATACACAAAGATGTGCTTCAGCAAGACAATTATTGTCTGTTCTGTTTTGACTACAAAATAAATGGTTAAATCCACTAGTCACTGGCTCATAAAACAATTTGTTGAAATAATGAATTCAAATATACTAATAGGATACAGAGGTACACCATTAATTGTTTAATCCATAGCTGCATAATACTGTGCTGAATTATTTTCCCCCCTTTTACCCCTGCTAGGAACTGACACAAGTACAATAATTAAAATAAATTTCAACACAACCATTTGGAAAATTGCCAATGTTTTCAAGAACTTATAATTTTCTTCCTCCCCTCTTTCCCCAAGATAAAATACAGTTTTGACATCTTGGTGAAAAACAGTTGCAAACTGTTACTTACAATTTAGGAAAAAAATCACTGTTTTAATCATGACCTTTCATCTGTCCTTGATTTGGAGGGAAAGGATGGGGGAAATTGGCCACTTACAGAAATAATCCTACTGGGCTTTCGTCTCACTGATTGACAGCCTCATGTGGCTAAACACATTCACAATTATATATAAAAACTACCCCTCAGAATGGCAGAACTTATCCTCCATCAAGTAAGATGTGCTTGGAGCAAGCATAGCTTTTAGTGGAGATGGTGAAAAAGACCGTTGAAATATGTGACAGATATCAATTCTTCTGTATTGTCCATCTCCAGCCATGCTTGACAAAAGAATACTTCCAATTATTATTTATGTAATGCCAAGAATAGCTAAATACTGGCCATATCATTATTACAAAAATGAAAAACACATTAATAAAAGCTAGTGCTGATAGTATGGTAATAATACATGCCAATAGGCTCTCTTCAGTTTAAGATTATATCTGAATATGGGCTATTTGAAGAAAAGTACAGCTACACTATTAGCTGCAGTGTCCTTACAGATGACAGATCACTTTGTGTTTGATGTTTAAGACTGTACAAAAACAATGCTTTGTTGGTATTTGTCTGATCTCACAAGGAACCAGTTCAATGAGTAAAACAGCAGAATATGCTTCACTGTTTCCCAAAGTCACTCTTCTGCCAACTTAACTTTCCAGCTGGTCTTGTGGTATGGCAGAAGAGCCTGGTGTTGGGTGAAAGGGAGCTACGGAAGCGTGTAGCCAGGGAAGAAGGCCCATGGAGCAGGGCTGCACCTTTCTTCCAGCAGCCTCCAGCAGTAGGTGTCTATAAGTGTATCACTGAACCACATGTCATAAAGGGACTTTGAATGACCTCTTACTCTGCTGCTAAAGCCTTCTGCAGCCTCTCCCCATGCCTTAAGTTCTCCTGGGGCAAAATAGGTGCATTGAACCACACAACCTTTCTAAAAGGCTCTGAGACTATTGAAACAACTAATCAGAATGCAAATAAAGCCCACCCAGGAAATGGCCAACCAGCTCCCTACTGTAGATGTTTCTATCACACACCACTCTGCAAGAAGCAGGGAGTGGATGCGTTGCAGAGGACAGCTTCTAAGCTGTGAAGGTGATTCGTGAATCAAGGAAAGGAGGAGACAGGAAAATATTTCAGACTCCTTCTCTAGACGCTTATTTCCAAAACTGAAATTCAAAATCAGAGCAATTTGACAGAAAATGCTGTGTAATCATCACACAAGCCCCAGTCACTTTGGAGGGGGGAAGACCCACTCTCTCTTTCCCCTTTGGTGGACCCCTTAAGCACTTCTGCTTCTGTACTTGAACCACACCCAAGTCACGAGTTGAGAGGACGCACAGGAGCTTCTCATATGTGTGCAAGCACACGTACCATCACAGGCTCTTCAAATGGGCTTTGTCTATCAGGCAATGCATTACTAATAACATTCCTACAAACACTTCTTTTCAGACAGCCAATATAAGGTATGAGTTTTACTGTATTGAAGCAGGCTCAGAAGTTTCACAAGCCTTCTGAGAAAAGGGTAGGGGTTTCCCCTCTCCCTCCTGCCGGCACACCACCTCCCAAAAGCAGAGGCATTGAGCCGAGCAATTTGGAACAGGACCCATGGCAGCAGATCGGCCCAGGCAGAAACAACGCTTGTCTGTCTAGGTAAGTTCCCTGCCAGCCTTCCCGCTAAAATTAGAAAACGGGCGACAGTACCTTGGCGCCTGTCACTTGCTGGAGACAAATCTTTAGCTCTTTCTGCAGCCAAGCGGTGGCATTTTGATTTCTGCTTGCCAGCTCCAAGTCACGGCACTACCTTGCTATCAGCCGGGCTCTTCAGCGGCAAGACCTCTGCCTAGTATCGGGTGCATGCTCTGCCCTCTACCTCGGCGCCATCTTCCTCCCCAAAGAGCAGAAACAGAAGAAAGCCAGGAGAGGGACAGTACATCTTGAAACAAGTAAACTTTCTAGAGGGGGACAACATTTTTCACTCACCACAGATTACAACTCCAACCTGGCTATGTCAAGAAGTAAATTCGGCTTGAACACAGGCATGCTCATAATTCACGCAGTTATATCAATATCACTTTTTGATTAAAAGATCTTAACCTCTTTCACATAGATCACAAACACTAAGCATCACAATATTCCTCTGACAGAGCAATGAATTATTGTGCCCACTTTTATTAAAAGTATTTAAGTTGATCTATTACCTATGTAAGTTACAGATATATCCTCCTGTCACAATCTCAAACACATTGATCCTCACAAATCTTCTCTGAAGGAGAGAAATGCTATTTTCTCCATTTTGGGTAATTGGAAACTCCGGCATAGACAGACTACGTCCAGATGTATATGATCTAAAAACCCACCTAATCCCTGGGCCTCCACTTTCAACTGGCTAGGCATTTCTAAAGGCTTAGAGACATCCAGTAAGAAAACACTAAGTTAGGGATTAGGTAGAATTTAGGTCTAAATTTGGGTTGGACACTGCCCTTAACGCACTTGAGTATCTTTCCTGCCGTACCTCCTTGCAGCCAAAGCATGCCATGGGGCTCTTGGCTAGAAACCGAGGCAGCAGCCAAGCATCACAAGGGACAAACCTACATGGGCTCAGTTGTACAATCAGGGCTTCAGGATGTCAAGTAAAAGCAGTAACCCTTCCCTTGGCCATAATTGAAACAGAAAATAAACAAATAACCATGATAGGAATAATAATGATAACAAATTTTCATTGAAATAAATTGCCCATCCTCTCAATTAAAGGCTTGATACAGAGATGTTACTTCTTCAAGGAAAAAAAAAATGTTTTTCTCCTTTAGTTCCTTCATCTTCCTCATAATCAACTATTCTGTGATCATTACAGAGGTTTACACTGTAGAAACAATGCTGAGATGGAGAAACATAGAAGCTAAATTTTTTATTTAATCATTGAAAGTTAAAAATCTCTTGGTTAAAAAAATTACGCCTCTGCTTTTTTTTTCAGATATATATGATTTGAGCACTTAATATTTGGCTATGTCTGCACATACATTATAAAGTCGCCACACTGTTGTGGTTATTATTGACAAACCTCTTCAAAGAATTGTGTTTTCTGTCACTGTGAAATGCAGCATATTTACACAAAACAGAAAATAAGAAGATGGTCCTCACCCTACTGTTTTAAGTCCACACTTTATCAAACTATCATTAGATTGTTATTGTACTATAAAAGGTTGGAAAACAAAATACTGCTCTCAAAATTATACAAAACCCATGGGGGTTTTTATATATATTCAGGTCTCATTTACCCTTATATTTGACACAAATGAAAATAAAACAGCATTTTAAGCTCCTGGAAATGACAATATCATGTTATCTAGATAAGTAACACAAAGCTATTATTGAAATTCTGATAGCATTTGCTTTACTAGTAAAGGAAAATTACCTGTAATGCATAGTTTAAATAATTACTTTTAAACAAAAGCTTCTTTTCTCCACCACTTATTTATCTTCTGAGACCAGCTCAGCAGGGCTATGTATTTTATTAAAATTGCCTTCAGACTGCTAATGGCGGGGTGTGTGTTAGCACAGCAGAAAGGATGGCCATTTGACTCCTGTCAAACGGGGACTCCTGTCCCTAATATTGAGAGTTCATCCAGATACTGAAGAGACAGAAGTCTGCTGTGCCTGTGAGTATGTCAGCAACACCTGGCTTCCTAATGGTAACTGGCAACAGCATTTCAAAATGATAGGTCAGACTTGAAGTGGAAATCTTATAATTCTGCATACAACAACAGCAGCAGCAATAATAGCCAATTCTGAAATCCCTTTTACTGACATTTCACTTGATATCAAGTCTCCCAATGGGAAATTATTTTGTAAGGTCTTGCCTCATATTTCTCTGTTCTCTTTCTCCCATGTTTAACTTTGGATGTTCCCTATGCCATATCAGGAAACGGTATAACAACTGTCAGCTACTCTGTGGTGAGTTTATGTGGCAGATAACCAACACAAATCATCCAGATAACTTTCCGGTAGATCTTGTTTCCTCTCAGAGGAAGCCACAGTCAAAATGCACTTTGATCCACAAAGCGTAGGCACTGAAACTTGAAGTCCTCCTTCCAGAGAACCCATGGAGCAAACACACACCTGCACCCATCGCTGCTGCTACAAGCCCTAGGCATGGATCTTACCTACGCCACAGGAACAATGGGTCCAGTTTGGTTTGGTCACTCATTTCCATGGCCACCAAGCCTTCCATGTGAAAGGCATGTGCATCTACATTTTCACATCCTTACATTAAGCAAATTCATTTGCTTGATTAAATCATTCAGTGCTTCTAGATGCTTACTTGTTCACATGGTTAAATTAATCTGTTTAACATCTTTTTCTTTAAAGTGATTAAAATTCTAGAAATGAGAAGTCATAGGTTTTCATATGAGCAAACACCACTAATTCTACTTACAGTTCAGAAATGAATTTGGTAAATAAGATAGTCTCTTTCCTTCATCGAACAGGTACCCTACTGGAAGCAGAAAAGGAGACAAAAACTTCCTGGAGTTTCATAAATAATTACGATATTGACCAAAGAGAGAAGGCAGGATTTGTCCTCTGCCTTGACCCTGTATTTCAGTGAAACTTAACAGCTCCAGAGAGCTGACATTTGCTGGAATTTTAACTTACTTTGAAGTGACACTTATGGAAAACCATGAAAAATGTTCACTAGCTGATTTTCACAGGTTTTGAGGTGCCCACACACCACGTCAGCTTCAGAAGGACACTTACTCGTCACCCCTGAAAAACAGCCCAGATGCACACTGCTTCTATGTAAGCTGAAACTATACCTCCCAGTAGAAAGCAACATTACTAAAGACACAGAGAAAGCAGGAAAGACAGATAAAGCTCATCTCCTTCTTTCCTAAATAAAGAGCATTACTATTCTCAGAAAAAAAAAAAAAAAAAAAAAAAGAACAAGAAATCAACACCCACACATAAGCATAAAAGCCAAAGAAAGGCAACATTTTTAAGAAAACCTGCCCCTCAGCTAGCCCAGCAACACCAGGGCTGGTTAGATCCTGCAGACCAGAACTGGAAACAGCAACAGGACTTCCTCATGGGAAGCATAAATGAAATACTTGAGCTTTTAACTCCTGATTCACTTATTCCCATTATCCAATTTTCAGAAAGAAAACTATGCACCTAGCACAAAGTGTACCCATATGCAGAACATACATAAAAAGCAACTTGTTCATGGGAGGAATTACTTATCTTCAGAGGCTATTTAGCGATGCCTTTTAACTGCGGGATTTTGTTGTTTGTTGTTTGGTTTTTTTTTTTTTAAAAAGTGTTTCTAAGTAACAAAATCATCCGCAAAAAAATGACCAGGAGCACTCTGACTTAAATTTAAGACATAAAAAAATCCAGCCACGTACACATAAAATTTGCTCTCACTCCTAAAAGGAAATCGGAAACAAGTGTGTAAACCACCAGATTAGAATTTCAGATTGTAGGTATTATTAGGTTTACAACATGTCTCCAAGACTGTAGTGCCACCTTCTCAGCTGCCCTGGCAACGCTGCACTTAGGAAGAGCTCACCTTCGATCAGTCATCTACTCTGCTGTTTCCTAGAGCCCCATGATTTTCATTGCTTATAATGTTTAGGCAAGAGATCACCAGCCATCCTACCTAATGTGATTCCCAAACCTATCAAGATTACTTAAGAGAAAAAAAGTCTGTTCTTGGTTGCACTGAAACTTTGTTTTAAAATAAAAAGGCAAACCAATATCTTCTGCTTGTCAGAACAGGACGTGAAAGGACATTTCATGCACTTTTTCTGGTGCACTCAGCTTTTTTAGTTATCATTTCCCATTTGGCCCCATTCTTATGGGTACAACAGTGAAGGATGCGCATGAATTTAACTTGTGTCATCTAGGAATGGTCATCCATGTGATTCTCAGCTATCTGAGCCACAGCTTGATGTAAAATGAAAGAATAAGAACCTTATCTTCCATCTCTTCAGTGCTATAAAATCATCCTAATTCCTTCTTAGGCAGCAGTTCTTGCAGTTGAAATCCACAAAGACAAAACAGTAATCACCCTTGCACATAAACTCTCCTTTAAAAATCACAATACAATTTAGGCTTGTTCTTTTGACATAAATATGATATTCTTTAGACCTGGTGGGTCTACTGATCAATCACATAGAGGTATCTACTCACAAGCCACTATTACAAACAAGCCTTAGTCACAAATTTTCACAAAAACTAGCACAAGCCAAATCAAAACTAAAGCCATCCATGCAAACAAAAGATTTAGATCTTAAAGTTCAGGATGACACAGAAAACAAATGCTGTGGAAGAACAGGAGTTTCCTCCCTCTCACAGTCACACTCAGAAATGCATGCAAATACTCTGAGCTTGCAATTTACCAATTTAGCAGTTGGTTTCATTTTGAGACCTTTTTGGAGGGGAAGTAATACAGTAACAGCAATTCCTCCCAACCCACTTCCCACTGTCACCACACAAACAGACTCAGATTCTCAGGTTGACCAAAATCATATCTGCAACAGAAAACAGGATTATAATGAGAATTTGCCTGAGAACATTTATATTATTTACCAAACTAGAAGCAAAATCTGAGGAAAGCGTACAACCTCAGATGAACTCCTTTTCATTGTTTCATAGAGCTACAATTTCCAGCCTACAACTGGTGTCCAAATTGCAGACTACAGATTTAATGTGCTTTACCACATCTTCATGTGGTTGAGTCACCATCCCTGGAGGTATTTAAAAGACAGGTGGATAAGATGCTCAGGGGCATGGTTTAGTGATTGATAGGAATGGTTGGACTCAATGATCCTGGAAGTCTTTTCCAACCTAGTGATTCTGTGATTCTGTGATTCACGGAGGATGTTTCCCAAACTCTACCAATACCTACTTTTTCTCATCAAAATCATATAGGGGGAAAAGTCATAAAAATTTATACCTTATTTGGGAAGAGGTGAAGTAATTTATTTCTCATGACTTTAAGACAACCTATTCAGAAAAAATACCAACATATCCCCTCTTTCAATCTCTGACTGCTTTTCAGTTTCATCAGTACGACAAGTTCTGCCACATGGCTCAAATTCTTTATAGCTTAATCTTCCTACTGTCTTCTTTTTAATGCAATGTTTAATTAAACTGCAGGGATAAACAAAGGTATATATACCTACATTTGTGTATATGTGAACATGCTGTACTTGACAGTTGTCTTCTCCACGCTTTCCATTTCACTTGTTACCACTTTAACTGCAAAGTCTTCGTAGCAGGATCCATGTCTTTATACCTTACTTGCATTTATAGTCCACATTTGATCACAGTTTATAGTAACAGAATGTTTATATGCTAAGGAGGTACAAGAAGAAATCGCTCACTATTCCTACTGTGCAGAAGGGCACATCTATGAAAATCAAAAGGAGCATGTGAAAAGATAAGTTTACAAACACTTGTGAGTTGCATGTATCCTAATCAAAGCACTGGAAACAGAGACTGAGCCTGATGAATTGTCTGAAGTTGCCATACTTCAAATGTCCTAGCAGACAACTAAACTGTAACTGAGCTTTAATACTAATCATATGATCCAGCACACACAGGGAGACAGCCTGTTGCATTACACTGGTTTGCTCCGAGATGATGTAACTTTACAGCAGAAACCAGATGACAATATTGGGTTTTGAAAAATTCAAGAAACCAAGAAAGAACTCACCAACTAAAATAAAATAACCAAACAGCAAATAAACAACTAAACCAAGAGGATATATTCTTCCATACCAAACAACACATCCCTAATCTTCTTCATGTACAGCTTGTTAGAGGTGTATTTGTGACATACACAGTGAAAACACAAGTCTTTCATTCCCAGAAAAAATTTACAACTAAAAAAATAATAATTTATTTTTACAATGCTATTATTTAGCTTGCATTGATGAGTTTTCTCATAAGTGCTAGGGACCAAATTATTTCAAATTAGAAAACTACTTATTCTTTTATCAGCCACAAATGTCTGTTGACCTCTGAGTTTGAGCCAAACTTGCTCTATGTGCCTGCAAACTCTCACTCACAGGAGTTACATTTTTCTCATATATGTGTTGCTAGAACTGTCTTCCAAAAAGCAGTCCAGTGCCGCTACACTGAGAGATATGTGAACGAGTAAGGGAGGCACTCGCTGCCCCACAGAGCTTAGTATCCCTATGTCAGACAAAGCATGACAGGTGGACCAAGCAGGGAATTTGCAATACTCATTTTGGTGTTACTATATCTTCTGGAACTCTGAATATTAAAATCTAAATGTATTCTTACACACTTGTAGGAAGGCAAGGAAATTCAAGGGTTCTTGCTCCGAATCATTATGAAAAAAAAGGCAGAGACGTAGAAATACATCAGTTATTCCTTGTTTGGGTAAGTTCTGTCTTCTAAGACAGCGTCACAGGGCCAAGTGCTGCAGTCTCATTCAGGCACGTCATGCGTATCAGTATCTTTGCCTCAGTAAGAACCCAAGAAAGGCTGCAGGACAATTTCTAAAATTGACTGGATCAGTAGCTACACCTGTTATTAAGAATACTTGACCTAAGCAATTAAACAACTACTTGCAGTTGTTCATACCCCGCCAATATTTTGCCATTTTGGCTGATTTATCTATGATGCATGACTGCCTCAGGTGAGCATTTTGGAAACAGTACAACTCTTTCAAAGAAAAAGGTTAAGGCATATTACACTTAAAATCCTTTGCACTCTTCCTCTGAAAAAAACTCCAGTGCTTCAAGCTTTGGAGGAAGGTTTGAAACCTGGCAGCCTGGCTGTGGCTTTTGTCCCTGAGAAAACTGTCTTTGGGAAACTGCATTTCTCTAACAATGAACACTTGGCTTTCCAAAGTCATTGTGCTTTCTGCACAGTTCCTATAGGAAAGCAAGTGTTACATTTTGACTATAGTGTATTTCACCTCCACCCCCTTTAAAAACCATGTAGAGCAGGAAATGAGACTGAAGTAACCAAATGAGTCTTCATAGAGAACTAGTGAAGTTACAGATGCCACACAAGTACCTTTGTAAAAGATTTCTTGAAATAACAGTAACATTAGCCCAGCTGTCCACACAACACAGTTTTCACCCTTGAACCAGGCAACTTTGTCCAAGTAGTTCACGGGTGCTGCCACCTACTAGACTATCTCAATTGTTTCCCAGCCTTTACTGCACTTCTCCTCAAGCTGCCCTCCCATGGTAGAGAAGCAGTTCTGCCCCACCACAGGTGAGGACCCAGCAAAGAGAAGCATCTGCCCATGGTTACACAGAAAGGCTGCAAAGGAACAGGGAACTCAGCCTGACTGTGCAGGTCCTGAGCCAGCATCGTCTCCCAGAGCTGAGCTAACCAATTGCCAATTTACATCAGCACTTCCAGAAATGCCTTGCCAGCAAGTAAGAAAACACACCTCTTACCTTCCAAGTCTCCCAGCTTAAATTCTCAGCTACTCTTCTTTTTATTTTCTTCAGCTTCCAACACTAAAGAGAAGAAAAAAATATATATATCAAAGGAAGAGCCATGACTATCTCATTCAAAACCTTTTTCATATTCACTATAATGTTTTATTCTGAGCAAAAATCACAAGGAAATAAGTGGTGTTTCTCCATTCATTTTTTCACAGAACTCAGTTTAGGCCCTTAGCAAAACTTTCCCTAAAATGCGAGAGCCTGAACCTGAGTGCAAGACCTGCGGCAGGAGGAGGAGAGGGGGGATCTTCTTAAAGGAAAAGTAAACTAAGAGAAGCAATGGGTATTACAGAAAAGATAGGGATTCGGATTCCAGTACAGCAAGGTTCTTATTCACAGAACTGTAGGAATACGTGTAACTTTAATTAGAATTCTCTACTCAGACAGGTGCAAACTCACACAGGAACTCTCAGGGTCTGCAGAAGAGAAAAAAAGGAGAGAGAGGAGCAAGTGAGAAACAGAGCCATGGTCAGCTGAAATTGATAGAAAGGCTGACTTTGGATCATACCAAAAGCAGCAGAATAAAAATAAATAAATAAATAAAAGTAGCAGCATAAACAGGAAGAATAAATGAGAAAGCAGATTACTAATTCCAAGAAATATTATTAGTGCAATTTAAGAATAGCTGGGGAATTGCAAGGGGAGGGGTATATTCTGCTCTTCGTGCTTATAAACCCTGGCTTGTTCCATCAAAATCAATGAAGTAGTTTTAGCTTTATATCAGAGTAACCAAGAACAAAATCAAATTAAGGAATACACAATAACTGGAGAAAACGCAAGCATTATTGAGCGTTCCAACACTGGGAGGCACTCAGATACTATAGTGCTGAAGGCCATGTTAGTAGATTGATTAAATGATTGATCCATCAGTAGGAGATTTATCCAATATAGGGAGGAAACAGAGAGCTCTAAGTCAAGACTACTAATCAGCTATTATTTATATTTTCTGCATGGTATAAACATACAAAGGAGATGCTTTAGAGAATTTGCTGTAATAATAATTATTACCAATTATTTCCCACTCTTGAGATTAGCTCTTTCACATTTCTTCAACATTTTAAAGGTGTTTTGTAAAAGTATTCTGAAAATAGTTTTTATAACAAAATCTCAGTATGTTCTCATTTAGATCATCTCTCCTTTGAGTCTTACAAACTGATACCAAATGCTACAAAAACTAAACCCGGAGACATTTATACTAGGAGGCACGCGTTATTTTTCTTGGATAAAAAACTGAGACTTTTTCTACACTTCATTGCCAGGCTTATCATGAGTTTTGTATATGACATTGTGAAAGTAGCAGTTCCTTTTCAACAGTTGCATGCTCCCACAAACACAGACTACTTTCTTTCAGACACCTACTTTCACTAATGCATTGCCATTCCTTATGTCATGTACACACTGTTTCTGTTCTAAAACCCACAAAACTTAATAAAAAATAAAGCTCTGACTTGAGTTAATATTTCTTATCTTTCATTTACTTCGTATTTCCTTCTAAAATTACAGTGATTATCACATTGTATCTAAGTTCTTACCACTGGGATTTCAAATGACTTGAACATTATCTGGTTTTGTTACAAATAAAAAAATTATTCCATCTACTTTCCCTTTCATTTCCATGTTTTGCCTGCAAAATCCACCCATTTCCAATGTTACCTTCAACAGAGCTACCCACATTTTGTGAAATCTCTGTCACCCACATATGCACACATTTTTTTCACTTCTTATTAGCTGGCCTACAGGCACAGAGAAGAGAAGGCTACTACTTGTAACCCAGGGAAAACTATTTAACCTCAACTTGTAGAGATTTATGCTTAAATAAGTGAAACAAGAGGTTCTATCTAGTTCCTGCTCCCATAGGTAGTTTTTGATGAATAATTGCAAGTTCAGCTCCTGGATTCCAACTAGTAATCAGGTAATTTAATGAAAAACACTGTTTTAATTTTTTTCTTTTTATTAAATTTACAAAAAGATAAAATAATTTTACAAATCCTTTTTAAGGGACAATATGGATTTCCCTTCAGAGAAGGTGATATCCTTGGCTACATAATTTTCTCACAGGATCTATCCAGATTTTTCAAAATGTAAGGCAACTTCAACCAGAACAAGAGGGAATCTTTCCTACAGTGCTGTGGAGCAGTAAGTGGAAAGCTACACTTCCTCTTACGGAAGGTGAATTTGTGTTTCATATGCAAGCATTAATAACAGTACTGGGTCAAACACAGCATGACACGCTAAACACTAACTTAGCATTCTTCTATTAGTTTGTATATCACTGAGAAGCAGAAAGACACGGGTCCTATTGCAAGGTCTAATGATCACAAGTGTCATTATCATTATACTTCAACTTATTTTTAAATACAGTTTCAGAAAGAAACATTTTTCTAGCATTTCCCTGGGAGCTATATACATTTTGATTCCCAACACTTGGCTGCAGTGGGATGAGAAAGGTATGATCCAAAACACTGTGAGAGGGAAACTTCACAAGGTTCCACCTGGATGTTTATTTGAGCCTGTTTGCTCAACTTTACTCATATATAGGCTTTTTACTATAATCTGATAAATTTAATACAGGTTAGTAAATAGGTCACCAGTGCATGTACTTATTGTCAAAAATTAGAGCTCAGTGTCTTGGGTGTAACAGCATTTGTACTTGAGAGTTATCATCTGCTGCATAGAGGAAATGGAGCAGAAAACTTTTAAGTTACAATTTCCCTTTTATTCCATCACCCCAAAATAAATAAATTAAGACATTCTGAAAGGCTTACAGTAAGACCCATGCAAAAATTTCACCACAAAATGTAAAAATCTCTCATGCTTCATTACAAATCTGAAAAACAAGAGAGTTTCTCAGCAAACAACTTTCACACAGTGATTAAGAGTGTTAAAACAGAAACTAAAGAAAAGCTCTGAGACTGAGAAAGAACTATGGTTTAAAGAAGAAATTATTTCAAGTAGAGCATTTTCATGTTTTGGCCAAAGCCAGAGAAAATTAATATTTTCAGAAACTGAAAGCCATCAAAATGGGCAAGAACTCTTGCAACCCCCAAAAAAAGAAAGTAATTTACATACTCTCTTGGACATCCACAAATTTACATTTAATAGCAATATATCTTTATTTTCACGTGTAAATAACTTGTCTCAATAGTTGAAAAAAAAATAATAATTTAAGAGAATTTCAGGGGTTCTGGAAATCTTTCTGAACAAGGCTAGAATTTATTATTCATTAGAAGAGAAACAACACTGAAAAAGCCACCTAATTAACCATCCTCAAAAACAGCATCCAGTTTTCTGGATCAATTTTTGTGGTTAGTGAGACTTTATGCTGAAAGTAGTCCCATCATTTCAGCAACGTCCCTCTCAGACAGTTCTGGGATTCTCATTTTTCTGTTTTCCAGATCCTAACTAGTGACCTCTCAAAGGCAGGGGCCGTCTTCATACAACTTGTCCATGAAGTACCTGCTGCAGTGGGTTTTCCTGTTCCTACCTGCAGTTTCTGGGTACTGGTATCTGAGATGCTACAGTAGAACACATTAACATCTCTCAAGCTTTCATCCCTTTCCTCAGCACTGACAATACACATTTAAGCAAAGAAAGAACAAAGCTGGACACTAAGAATCATAGAATCATCACAGTTGGAAAAAACCCTTAAGGATAACGGTTGCATTCAATGCTCTCACACTGCTAAGTTCACCACTAAACCACGTCCCTAAGCACCACATCTAAACATCTTTTAAATATCTCCAAGGATGGAGACTCAACCACTTCCCTGGGCAGCCTGTTCCAATGCTTAATAACCCTTTTGGTGAAGAAAAATTAACTTGAACCTACAAAACACTAGAAGAGCAGCTTGAGAGGAATAAACCACTCTGTTTATCTCAGCAAGGTGTTAACACTCAGGGGTTTAAACTATTTCAAGGCTGACATATGAAAAAAAAAAATAACAGGTTATACAAAGCACTATCTGACTTTTCCACTCTGATGTAGTAGGCACGTGGCATTTGAAAGATAAGCTGTTTAGCTCTGTACTATCTAACAAGAAACCAGCCTCACAGAGCCTAATGCAGTACAACAACTGCCCAAATGAGACAGGGATGAATTCAAATGGCTCAGATTTCAAAAATAACATCCCACTTGGACCACTTGCATGAGTGGAGCTGATTTTGTAGGCAACCTCAGGAGGGTCTTTACACCCTTTTCTACCCTCCTCTGCTCTCATCATAGCACTCATACAGAAAATTTCTTAAATCAGATATAGCAGAATTACTAATAATCCATTTGCACTCTGGGTGAGCTTGGCTAATGAATTCAAATGAAAGCAGAAGCAATCCACAGACTGACAGATTTTTAAATATCCTCATATTTTCTAGTAATGGTGTAATTGTAATTAATGTTTACTTTGTTGTGTATTTTATTGTTGAGTCTTTAAATTCCTCTGGGATCCCTTTGGGATATACAGCACCATATAAATGTAAGTTGTTATTATCAAATAGCAATCACTGGCCATTTAAATTATGCAATAGCTACCTGATTATCCTTAACCAAGTTAAAGATCTAATAAAAAATGATTATATATAATCTAAATTAAAGATTTTTTTCTGTAGTTCAGAGAACGTAAGGTTCTTTACATTGAGTATGCAACTGTCCTGCAACACTTGGAGCGTGATCCTGCAGTACTGAAATCAGTTAGGGTTTTGATCTTCCTTTCAATAGAGAGGTGATAAGATGCTTAGCAAACAGTTAAATATCTTGACAATGCTACCCTTCTGAAGCAGGAAGAGTAACATTTATTTTGTTTCCCAAAATCTTTTGATATTCATCCTTGTCTCTAGTATTGATCCTGAAGCATCTATAATGGTCATTTTGGCTGTATCACTAGTTATATATACACTGGATATTTGAGAAATTCTTTCAACGTAGCATAAATATCTCTGAGCTTAAACTAAGGCACTTAACCTGGTGGTGGTGCTGCCAATTGGGCACAGTGTAGAACACGAAGAATGAAACTGGCCCTTCTTCCCTACCTCCTCAGAAGTCAGAAGTCCCTACCTCCTCCTCTTCTGTCATACATCCACAGGGACACTGACTTCAAAATATTTACCCTTAGTCTTGCACATGAAATAATGCATGCGAGCATGACAGATACTTCCAGGACGCAATAAACTCTGGAAACACTGCTGTCAGATATACTTCAAACCCCCCAAATCACACTATCAGCGATAAGGTATGGTGACATTTTACACACAAACTTTTGTAGATTATTTACTAGGCTTTGAACTATTAGAAATCACATCTTCAAGCTTTGAATCCACTGGGGAAAGAACCAATTTAGCTGAAAGTCTAACATACAAAAAAATGACTCTGGGACTTAAGGTTAGAGAAAATCTTGCTTTTTCTCTCTCCTAATAAATACCAGGAGACCGGGGGATGGGGTGCAGGTGAAAACATGTCTTTTCTGGCTGACCTTTGCCAAGTCATTTCCCTTGCTTCAGGTTTCTCATATGTGGAACAGGGCTAATGGCATTAACCTCGTTACTGATGAATAGCATTGTAGATGGGTCTACATTGTATTTCAATAATAATAGATCATCTTGTGGACCTTTTCGTATCAATAAAAAAAAAATTCACTCCAGAGTCAATGACCTGTTGGCAAGTGATGACTAACCCAGCTTAAATTCAGCTGCACAGGTTAAGAACACAGTCAGCTCAGGATCCCTCTGGCAGAGATGGACAGACTACCCTACAGGTCATAAAGGCATAATGGGGGCTGAAACATCTTTTGCTGAAAAGCATCTCTGTGTGCTGAGTATAAAGGCAGGCTCAGGTGATGATCTTCAACATCTAGCGACCTCACAAGTGCCTAATGTTAGTTACAATGAACCTGGAGCCAGAATCTTGATTTTAATCAGTTCTGGATTCTTCTGAAATTTTCTTTAAAAAAAAACCAAAACAAAACAAATCTAGGGTTTGATCTGAACTTGCCTCCTTTTCTTGCTTTCCTCCAAAAATACTGTTTATTTAATTTGAGAAATTACAGTGGGTTGATTTTTTGGTGAAAAAGCTACTAAAACCCACTACCTTCAGAAAACAGCTTCAACAATTTGGCCCTGCCAAAACTATCAATATTTTCATTCAAAGCTAATATTTCATAGAATGGTTTCAGTTGCAATAGACCTTAAAGATCATGCAGTTCAACGCTCCTGCCATGGGCAGGGACACCTTCCACTAGATTAGGTTTCTCAAAGTTTCAACTAATGTAGCCTTGAACACCTCCAGGGCCAGGGCTTCTACAACTTCTCTGGGCAACCTGTATCAGTACTTCACCACCCCCACGGGAAAACATTTCTTCCTAATAGCTGATCTAAATCTCCCCTCTTTCAACATAAAACCATTACCCCTTATCCTATCACTACACTCCCTGATAAAGAGCCCCTCCCCAGCTTTTCTGTAGGACCCAATTCAAAACAAAAATGTTCAACTTTCACATAAAAACTGTTCATTTTTATTTTAAATGAAAATAACTGAAGTGAGGAGAGATTACATATTTTTGAGAAATGAATGTTAATTCTCTAAGATGCAGGCTAAGATCACACTAGTTGAAGATGCGTCTCTCCAGCGATGCAAATAATAACGATGATATGCCATAGACCTTTCACACACACTTAATGACTTCAGTGGCACTCAACCAATGTCCAGCAGCTGACAATAAGGGACCAGCCGCCGCTGAAACTGGGGCTCCCTTGTAGAAACCTCTGTATACATACAAAGCAAGACAGTCCTCACGATACAGTTTGTAATTTGAAAGGACAGCATAACCAAAAGATGAGAATTAGAGATTATTATTAAAGGTAGCATAAGAGTCTGGTGCAAAATGACAAGGAAATCTGCAGAAAAATAAGGCATGGATTTCTTCAGTTCTGATCTCCAAACTAATGCTTCCTTTCTTAAGGTGATTTCTTGCAGTCAGGATGGAAGTAAAAAATAAATAAATTAAGAATACCAGTATCGTTTAAGTGCAATACTCATGCACTAAAACTCCACCTATATTAGCTAACTTTGATTTTAAAGCATTACCCACTGATCTTTGCTGCTTCATGGAGCGTGCGGTCAGTAGGATTCTTCAGCTGCAGAAAGTGGTGGATGATTATATTTGTGTGCATGCACAGCCTTTCCCTGAAGCAGAAGTCCTCCATCTGCATTGAGACTGAGCCACCACAAAGTGCCATGTTTTACCTGACACGTCTCTCTATAACATGTCAGATGAGCATGAGGTGCTATCTATCAGTCAAGCCACAATACACCCTGACACACCAGTTAGTTGGAAGGAGTTGGAAGGCTAAGTCAGGGATGATGTCTTGAGGTGGGAAAAGGATCTGGGAGGTGCAGGGAGGAAAGAAGATGAGGACGGGGTGGTACAAGATCCATATTGTTGTTTCACTGGAAGGACACAGCATGTCATAGCGAATTACTGTTAATTTGCACCAGCAGTACAGTTAGATTGAGACCAGCAAGCGACGATGACAAATAGCACTTGCAGGATCACATAATGAGGGGGCAAGGCTGCTTCACTGGAGCCGCTTCACTCAATTAGTGTACAAGGCTTTTAATGCTGCTATGCACAACCAAAGCAATTTTGATTACTTAGAGTTAAGTCTCCATTTAGAATGAGGCAGAAGCTGAAACATTTTTTTTTCTTTTAATATAATTTATCTACAGAGCATTTGAATAGTAATAACCTATCTGAAAGCTAAGAAATATTAGCCTCTGTTTGTGCCTGTGTAATGCTGAAATATACTTTTTAAAATAAGTTCAAATAGTGTCTTTTCTAGCAAATAAACCCCAAAAACCCAGAGCATGCAATCAGCACTATGACAAAAGTAAGGGCCAAATTTTGCTTATTCACTGTAATTTAACTCTGAAACTTTGGAATGGGATTTTGGTAGAACAGCAAGAGTTTCATGACAGCACACTCCGAGCAGCAGTGTGATTTGCTGATGTCCTCTTGTGCTAGGTTTACAATTGATGATTTGATGGATGCCAAAGACCAAAACTGCATTAGCTCCTGAGTAGTATATAAAATTGTATTAGTTCTTTGTTTAATGCTGTTTTGGGATGGTTGATATTTAGGAAGTGTGATTTGATCTCAAGAAACTCACAAAACCTGAGCAAAGTCTATGAATGTTCATTAAATATTTCTGAGTTATCTCTGCCAGCTTAGGTCCAAACCTTGGTTTCCACTGTCTTTCAACAGTGGAGTTGTACAAATAACTGTGGCTTAAGGACACTTTTGCTGGGCAAAAGTGCTGCCAGCAGTTTAAAAGCAGATCTTGTGAATGAGATGATGCTGCCAAACAGTCCTTACTTTTGTGTCTTAGGGATTAAATTATTCACCAAGATCTGGAGGACCTGAATTTAAATTAAACATGATTTGAAGCAAGGATCTGTGTGTGCACTATATCCTAATATCTGACATAACCAGTGGTATGTCAACACCTACTTATCAGTCTTTCCAGCGGAAGCTCTGCATAAGCACTTACATATTCTTTGGCACAGGGAATGGACATTGGCTATCTGTTTTCAAGGGGATCAGCCTGCTTACGTATGTACAGAATTATTTTATTTCTCCCTCCATGATCATACACAAGGTCTGTCACAAAAAAAAAGCCTGAGACTAACCCTACAGCCCAGGAACGCAGAGCGGGAAGGGAGAGATAAAGAGAAGTTTATAGATTGTGTTCCAAACTGCCACACTGAGACGAGGCTCAAGTCAATCACTTCACTCAGTAAGAGTGGATGTGTATTCAAACAGAGATGTTTTCTTATCCTTGGTTGGAAAATATCAGTGTGCAAGAGTGAACAGTTACCTTCAGATTTCTTCTTCCGTGACAGAAACTTTTTGATTATTGACTGAGGCTTACAGTGAGGAGATCCCAAAGATCAAGTCAGTGCTCAAAGGAACCCAATTTTTGTTGGTAGATGTGAAAGAAAAATCAATGGAGATCACAGAATGGAGTACAGAATGGTTTGGGTTGGAAGTGACCTTAAAGATCATCTAGTTCCAACCCCCCTGCCATGGGCAGGGACACCTCCCACTAGATCAGGCTGCTCAAGGCCCCATCCAACCTGGCCTTGAACACCCCAGGGATGCAGTATCCACAACTTCCCTGGGCAACCTGTGCCAGTGCCTCACCACTCTTATCACGAAGAATTTCTTCCTGACGTCCAATCTAAATCTTCCTCTCTCTGATTTATAGCTATTCTTCCTCATCCCATCACTACATGCCCTTGTAAAAAGTCCCTCCCCAGCTTTCTTGTAGGCCTCCTTCAGGTACTGGAAGGCTGCTATAAGGTCTCCTTGGGGCCTCCTCCAGGCTGAACCACTTCAACTCTCTGTCTGTCCTCATTGCAGAGGCGCTCCAGCCCTCTGATCACCTTTGTAGCCCTCCTCTGGACCCGTTCCAGCAGTTCCATATCCTTCTTCTGTTGAGGATTCCAGAACTGGACACAGTACTTCAGGTGGGGTCTCACAATAGCGGAGTAGAGGGGCAGAATCACCTCCTTCAACTTGCTGGCCACAACAGGTCCTCACAGTTCCTCCTCCCACAACAGATCCTCAACAGTCTTTCAGAAAACCATCTGCAGAATTGCTTTGAACATGGGCAGCATCGCACACAGGTGTGTGTCAACTCTGAAGGGAACTATTTTAAAGTGATTTTCTTAATTTGTTAAATGAAAAGAGTTAGATGACAGTCTCGCTTTTTTTGTGTGTCAGACCTTGTATGCATGAGAGTGCATGTATATATGTAGACTAAGAATGGAAAATAAGAAGACTGAAGACTATCTTCAAGGTCCTTCTTCAATTTAGGAAGATAAAGGATCAGAACATGGATGTCCTATGTACCTGTGAGCAGTCCTCATCACAAGGCTGTATAGTTAGCGTGTCTTCTTGAAAATCCCAAGAAATTAGAATGCTTTGTTTCATATGTACTGAAATGAATCATTTTGATGTTCAGAATTTTATTTTCATCTATTTTGTCTGAAATTACTTATCAGATTTGAAACAAATTCTGAAGAACTTCAGCTGCTTAGAAACTGAATTTTTGGATGCATAAATTTGTTTCTGTGGAAAAAAAACCACTACCCAAATACACAACATTTCAGTACTTCATCAGGATTTCTTACCAGTGGGTGGAGGAGACTGGGTGGGTGATGTACAGTTCAGAGAAAGGGATTCCTTATCAAAGAATCAAAAGAGACTGTTTATCACCCAACACTTCTCCCTATATCTGATATAGCACAAAGCTGGGTTTTTCCACTGGCCTCTAAATCACCAGGTACTGCCCAGTTACTGTGGCAGGGTACCCAATCCAACAGACCAAATGTCTGATGCATTAAGGACATAGAGTGGATACAGGCTTTGCCTAAAGCAGAAAACCAGGAACATTTTAAACTGCTTCATTTCTCAGCTCCAGTACAGCTATGTATGTATAATTTATTTAAGATTTGACTCGGCAGGGTAGCTGCAAGCAATCAGCATATTGTTTTTGTGAAGGTTCCCCCCTATTGCCCCTTAGACAAATTTTAACTGTCAGTATATTGGCCTTTTGAATTTTTGTTTTCACAATACCATAAGCTATTTGAACATACATTATTATGTACTAATCATTGCTTGTCCGATTTTTTGAATCTTACAGGCAACAGAGAACAAGAAATATGATATAGTTAGAACTTCAAAGCAATGTTTCATTATCATTCAAACTGGGGCTCTTTTTTGCCTCTCTCACTATTTGGTTTTAGAGGTGAAAGGAAACCAGTTGCTTAAATTTTTCTTTCCAATTTCCACACACCTCCTCCCACTCTCAAAGGAGGGGCTTCATGATAATAGATAAGCTGATCTTGAGATCAATCACAGATAGAGATACATTTACTGTCCTCAGATAGTCATAGTATTGCTTACACACACATGAATTAAAGATTGCCTAAATCCTGCCTCTGAACATTTCCAAACTTTAAAAAGATAGAGATCTATATTTGAATTTCATATCTGTCTCATATCTCTATAGGGGGATGAACAAAAATACCCAATTCAATCACACCTGAACTCTATAAAACTGAATCTTTCAAGATTTTATGTGGACTTCAGTACATAACGAACCGCCCCTGAAAAACTAATGCAGAACAGCTCCATTCTGCACTCATTCTTATTCCTTTTCAGGAGTGCCTTTGTATGATTTAGCTTTGCTTTTGAAGTGGATTAAGCTAGACTCCATATGGCATTTTCAGTGGTGAAGCAAAGTGCCCACAACAGGAACTACTGCAGAACAGTATTGTGCTTCATTGCATAGCCAAACTTGTTTGATGATGACCTAATACAGGGTAAGCCTGAATAATATGCTTGGGTATAACAAGATGTTGGATGCTTGAGGAAAAAAATGACAGTGAAAAATTCTGTTTTACATTGTGCAAGTCATATTACTGTGGACATTCAGAATAGTTCCTTTATAAATTAAAATCCACTGACTGACCACATTGCATATTTCAAAACTTAAATCCCAGATTTGAAAATCCCTGTGCTGCAGGTGCACTGGGGTCAGCATCCCAGCCAGCACAAACAGGATCGGTGTGATGGACTGGCACTTTCCATGTAATAACTCTCCAGCCATTACTAGTGGGTCCTGGTTACTCCTTCTCATCCCTTCCCACTTCTTTTTTGACAAAGCAGTCCAGCCTGGACACAAGACAATTTTTATTACAATCCATTTAGTTCCATGCAAAAAAAAGAAAGTAAGCTCCTCCAAACAAAATTTAAAAAAAACAGATCAACAATATTTTTCACGTCTAACTCTGAAGCTATGAAAAAAAAAAAAGAAAAATAATTTAAACTTTCACACAATAGGAAAAGTTCATCCAAATGGAGTTATTGGTAGTGAAACAGAGAATAAGAAACTGAAAAGGTTAAGGATTTTCTGTATGGAAATGGTAACTCAAATACACACTCAGGGGGACAGTTATACATATGTTTTTGAACTAAAACTCTAACCTGGCATGATTAATTTTGGCCTTAGTTTTCTCAAAATATTGGAGTCCATATGGCACAAAGCAAATAATTTTACATTTTTATTTTAAACCCCTATGTGTTTTTCTTGTCTATTCCCTTCTCTTCCACCACACACACTGGCAGTCACTACCAATACGCCAAATGCCAAATCAACCCTGCAAGCTGGCTGGCACAAGCACTCTACAATACTGGCACATGCTTCCTTTTGCAGGGGGATTCTCTCTGAAGCCCAGTGGCACATCCAAGCATCCCTGCTTAGCAGCTGAGGACCCCGTCTATCCCAGTCACATCAGCAACAGGGTGCCTTGACTGTGAACGCACTGCCCATTTCATTATTTTTAAATCAAATAAATCAACAGCAGTTTGCATTGGTGCATCAATTCCCCCTCCCACCACAAAGACTCAGTCAGTGCTTTACAATATCTTTATAACCAGCAATGGAGAAGTATTGATGCTACGGAAAAAGATGCAAATCACTGCAAGGTGAGTAAGGACAGAAAAAAAGGCATCACTCAGGCAAGCTGAGCAAAGTCCTGCACCCACATTTGGCTCCACAGAACATAGATGCCCAAGTGGAGCAAAAGGATATCACTCCTTCACCTCAGTGAGCTGGAGGGAAACCAGGAACACAGAAGGCTTTGCTGATCCTGTCTGGATTCAAACTGGTATTTGAGGCTCCAACACTAAATGATTCCCTTTGAACCCCTTCCTGGTTTTGTTTGGTTTTGTTGTGTTTTTTTGTTCCCTTATGCACATAGCTCTAACCCATGGCACAAGTTTTATTTATTTTTATTTATATATTTAAAGATTTTAGTTAGATATTTATTCAGAGTCTAAGACAGCAGGCTCCTTAAATAAGCAGACAAGTACTATTTTTATTACAAAGACAGCATTGGGGAGTCAAACATGACGTACTGAGCCAAAGGTGCATACACCTTCTCCTACACTTATACAGTAAGTTCATGGCCAGGGGTGAATCCCACATCTCAGTGAGATACACATCCTCTGCAGCTACAGGAACTGTGCCCAGGATCTACAAGAAAGCCCGGAATGCAAGACCAAAACCCCTTTTTCACTCCCAGCAGAAAACGGCGAATTCCTCTTTTGTGACAGCCTGTTTCAAGGCAGCTTTGGAGCATTTCTGAGAAAGACCCATTTCTTGGGCTGCATTGTGTTGCAGTGTAGAGGCTAAAGGAGCCTCTGTGCAGACACCCTGCAGCCACAGTTGTTCAGAGGTCCCCACATCTGCTCAGCATCTGCACAGGAGCCCACGCACTGCTCTTCCCTTGAGATGTGGTGAGGAGCCCAGGGAAGCTGATGTGTATAGTAGTCAATGATGCTGAGGAGACTGCCTGCGAAGTTTGATTTTACCTAGAGCTCCTGAGGTTCTGGAGGCTCCCTGCTAGCATGTGTCACCTTGCTGCAGCTCAGCTGAGAACTGACCTAGGAACAGGTAAGCAATGTCTAATGATTTGACTGCTCCCTGCCACAGTGTAATGATCTATTGAGACCACTCGAACATAACAAAGCTAAAAACTTTCCTCTGTCACAGCCTCATGGACAAAGGGAAAAACTTTGGTCTCTTGTAGACCTACAATATATCCACAAGACACCGGGCTGTCTGCCTTTTCCCACATTACCAAGTTTCTGTTGGAGCAGCAACTCCACCTAACAAATGTAACTTTAACAACAGTAAAACAACCTAATAGCTTAGCATGCCAGGGGGCTAATGTGGTGGGCCATTTAACGCTGCACTAAATAGCCCTGGTTCGATTCTCACTGCCAAGTGCTGAACTGAGAATTGCAACTGCAGGAGCAGTTCCTAATTCATTAGTTAAAGGGGGTCATTGCTCATAGGGTGGGGAAGAAGGAGGGGAAGACGAAAGAAGGGGGGAAATACCAGACAACTCTAAACATTCAAAGTCAAAAGAAGGTTGCACTCCTGAGAGATGCAGTATTTAGCTGAAAGCCTGACAAAGCTCTGCAGCTGGGAGGCCTGTGGTGGTTTTACTCAACACTAAAAAAGTTGCCATAAGACACTTGTAACCTGTATAATAGGCTTGGTGGGAACAGGGAAGCTGGGAATGAAAGGAAGGTGAAAACATCTTGCTAATAACACTGCGGTTTCATTTCAACTGGCCCTCAAAACCGTGCACCATGCAGGCTGCCAGCACAGCAAAGCAGCAGCAAAACAAATAAACTGCCTTCCCATCTACCTCTTCTTAAAAACACAAGCCCCCAAAAGAAACCTCCTTGCAAAGGAGATCACTTAAAAACTTAAAATGATACAACAAAACAAGCTTAAATTTGCTATGCACCTCTGCGAACGGAAAGCTTTATTCTTGAATGTTAGAACCCTAAAAACAACCGTTTTCTCTAATTTCTGCCATCACTCAGATTGGCCTTGAATTACCTCCTGATAGGCCTCCCATGTGCTTGCAGATGAGAGAGTGTAATGGGGATCTGTTAATTAACTAGAAGCAAAGTTGCACGGTGGGGATCAAACACTGGATGCGTCCTAAAACTCCCACAGAGAAGATGAAATGCAGCGCAAACTTTAAAGACTTCCCGTCATTAGCCAAGACCTTGGCTGCTCCTGGCTCAGACCCCTCCTGTTTTGGAGAACAATGAGGACAATGATGGCAGAAATGAAATAGTGCAGCAAGGAACAAAGGAATTAGCTATTTACCCACAGAGAGGGAAAGGAAAAGAGGGGTGGGCGGAGGGGGAAGGGAACTTGCTTTTTTTCTAGGGTTTCTGTCTACTTTTAATTAATTTACAGCTGCCAGGGACTTGCACACTGAGCACGCCCAGGAGCGTGTTAGAGCACATGTTAGTACATGTAACATCTACTGTTTACTCCCAGGCAGGAAAGAGAAGGAGCTGGGGCAGAGGGGCAGTGAGGAAGGAGGAGAGGAAATCTTCCCTCTTTGCAGCCACTTGAAAGAGACTGGCAGAGAGAAGCAAAAGGTTATGCTGATCTCTAACTTCTATGAACCCACTTCCATGTGGGGTATTATTCTTTGAAAGAGCTCCAGGTAGGGTAGATTTCTATGGGCAAGACTTGCCCCAGGTAATGAAATGAAAAGGGAGGGCACTAGGATAGGAACACCCAGGTGAGGGTGCACCAACAGAAAATGAAGGGCCAGGTTTAACAGGCTTCCTTCAACATTCCCAGATGAATGGAGGAGCTCTCAGAGTGGAGACCTACAGCCAAACGCTGCTCTGTGGAGATACCCAGTTCTACTTTACCGTATTTCCAAAGCACTCACTCTGAGCTAGTAAGGCTGGCCTCACCGCAGGGCTAGTTGGGCCAAGCAGAGTGCTATATGGCCACAATGGCACTAGCAGCTATCTTCTTCGGTGGTTTCATAGATAAATACTGCCTCTGAATTCACTGAGCTGAACATCCAGCTATGGCTAAAACTACCCCTCAGACACAAGTGCATGGCACCGATGCAAGACAGGATTTATTAAAACATCTAAGCTGGCATTGTAAGCCTATATTTGAGAGACTGACTTAAGCACCAAATGATAATTTGTTTCATCTTACCTTTCATCTAAAAAAGGCTTCCTCAGATGGCTACTGTCGTTAAGTCTAAACCCTGGGTTGCAAAGCAGCATTGCATTTCCAGTGCAAGTCTAGAGGAAAAGGCACAGAGAAGTCCATTCAAGGAGACCCCTGCATTAAGACTCCACAACTCCACCTACAAAACCACCAGATGCCAGAGAATAAGGCAATGGGTGCAGCATGAGAAGCTGAAGGGAATAATTAATTCTGCTGGTAGGCGCTCTCTGAGTGTTTTCTCGGGCTTTTGTATCCCTTGGAAAAGGAACAGAAGAAACAGAGGCTTCACTGAAAAATATGAGTTTGCAGCTGATCAGTTTTATTCTCTGCCTAGGCGGTGGCCTTAGGCAGCAATGGTTTCAATCCGTATTTTGCACATCACTGCTTTTGGTAGGGAACAGGAATAGGAACAGAGGCTAAGGAGTCCTAAGGCTGGACGTGAGCCTCAAGTGACAATGAAGCATTTATAATGTTTTCTTGTTGCTCAGAAAAATAGAAGTGGGGGTGTCAGCCTCTTCCAAAGGTAAGATCAAACAATACTATTAAATATGTTTTAAAACTTAGAGGCATAAACATTCAGTTTCTAGGCTATCTGCTCAGAGAAATTGTTTCACAGTTCAGAAAAAGAGACAAAGTTGTCTAGACTTGCAGTTAACAAGACCAAAACAACAGTTATGAAGTCTATTGCATATCAGAAATGTTTGGCAATGCAGGAGAGAGGCACAGAAAATTTCCCTGACATGTGGTCCAGGGCACCAAGCTTGACTCATCATAGGATGAGGACAGAGAACAGTGGGGAAACATCCTTTGATATACTGTCATTAGTGTCTCAGAACTGTCCTAGATTAGCTAACTCCAGAGACGGGGAACAGACATAAGGTGAACTGAGGGCTGAGGGACTTTATATCCTGTTCGGATGTGTTACAAAGGCAGCTACACTTTCAGGGGGAAAGTGACATCTTCTTTTCCATGAGCATCTAATTCCAGTGCCTAATAGTTGAGTTTTCATGTAATGGACACTATTCTCAACTGTTGCCTACATATCAATCAATGCTAACTGAATTAATCTAAAATATCTATGAGTACAACTCTCTGCTCTTTCACTTTTCTCACTTCCAGCAGCTTTTGCTTCTTCCTCCAAGGACTGCTTCTCACTATTTGGAAAGCACTGCTGTCATGACTTCTGTGTGTGATTACACTGTCCTCTACCTCAACCTCTACTGTTCACATTTGGCAGCTGGACACATGCAATACCCATCTTGCCTTTGGTCAGCTGGAAAAGCTTGTGGCAAAGCTGAGAAACAAGTCTTAGGTCCGGATAAATATTACTGAGGTGATCTATTTCTCTTCACAAACAGGGTTCCTCCTGTGCCTGCATTTTAGCAACTGATATTTAGACTAGACATTAGGAGGAATTTCTTCACCATGAGAGTGGTGAGGCACTGGCACAGGTTACCCAGGGAAGCTGTGGATGCCCCATCCCTGGAGGTGTTCAAGGCCAGGTTGGATGGGGCCTTGGGCAGCCTGATCTAGTGGGATGTCCTTGCCCATGGCAAGGGGGGTGGAACTAGATGATCTTTAAGGCCCCTTCCAACCCAAACCATTCTATGATTCTATGATTTCCTTGTTTAAAGCTACTGGACTGATCCATGCAGGTGACTGTGACATTTGTGTGTGTGCAGGCACCATTTTCTCCATTCTTGTTGCACTGCTGAATCTCTGGTGATGCTGAGAGACACCATAAAGACCGAGGGATTGTAGGGATTGCATGAGCTGCTGCAGCAGTAAAGAGGTCACTTTGGGTCAGAGCTGAAGCACATTAAGAAGTCAGTCGGCGGTAAACCTGCTTACAACCATTGTCTTTTTGAGGAAGAGAGACATCATTGATTTCAAGAGCAAGCACAACCACCCCCCACTGCCCGAGTTAGAACCAAATCTTGCTCATCTTGTTTATCTGGGCAGATCTGCTTGGAATTTTACTTTTGAAATGGAAGAAAACCCTTCGAATTTTATAAAGAACATGAGAAAAAAAAGGGCTCAGTTAATTAGATTTGTTAAAACCCCAAGCAGAACTCACAGGAAAATTGCTTTAACACGGTGAAAATACATGACATTGATCCTTACAAAAAGGTCTGAAGTCCAAAGTAGTAGGAGCCAGGTTTCAAATTCTTTGCTTTTATGCACCTCTGACAGCAAAATGACTGTGTTAGCATAAATGATTTTTAAAAATCTGTTTTATTAATTCATTTGGCTTATACCACTGAGAGGAAATCATCGCATCACAAAATCTGCCAAAAGGTTCAGTTATTATTAGCCTCTAAGATGCAAGCTAATTGCTTTCTGTGTTTTTAACCAAAACCAGCTGAGATACTGAGGTTCACAAAAAGGATACTGCACATGCTCAGAAATTTGCCTGTCCTGAAGATTTTTAATTACACATTTGACATTAGTGTTCCCCAGTGTAATATCTGTGTTATTTGTTAAGCTTGAGTCTTAGAGAGACTTCAGCAAGCCTGTAACTCTCCACATGTCAATAGTCTTGCTGAAGTTAGAGGGACTATTCAGATGTATAAACAAGCGTGAACTTGCTAAGCCTTTGCAAAATCAGAGCCGCAGATTGTATCTCAGTGAACACTATAAACCTTGTCACAACTGCCTGAAATTAAATTAATTTTTAAAGAAATATATTTAACAGAAATTTTAATCTTTGGGTCTCTCTTGTCTTCTCTAAAAGTTTATGAAAACAGATATCCAGAGACTGAATACTGCACAATCCCATTAGTTTTCTACATCTCTTTCTTCCTTGAAGGTAGTTCAAACCTAGAAGTATTCCCAAAAAAGTAGAGTGCCTTGAGTTCTCCTACACCCCAGCAATGCCCTTCTGCCATCACGATTGCTTGAGATGACAGCATTCCAATACAGTGCATTGTGAAGAGAGCACACTCTGCTCCTGTTTATCCTGGAAGAAGGAGGAGGGTGAGCAATGCTCAACGCTAGGTCAAGGGCTGAAGTCAGCAAGTTGAGTGTTCTTAGAGTATGGTCAAACAAGCATCAGAGCAGGCTCAATCTAGAGGCACAGCTCTAGCTGACAGTTTTGTTTCATTTTTTTCCCCATGCAGGACAAATGCAAATGGTTTAATCCCGATCCAGTCCTTCTACTCTGATAGTTTATTTTTTGCAAGCATTTGTTAATAAAGAGCTGAAATTATCTGCATAAGCATGTAATACCTACAGAAAGACAGAAGACAAAACCCAAAATTGATACAATCAGCTTCTCCAGGGAAAGGCCCATCACTCCTATTTTTATGGGCATGTTCTTCAGCCTGATTACATCCTCCAAGAACCAGAGGACTATGCCTCGTTTCTCAGTATATGGACCTGCACAGCAAGGCTACCTGTTTGCTTGAGCAACATCAGAGAAATGAGTGGCACGAAAAGAAGTAACGAAAAGCAATTGTGCCTTATGAAACCAATAGTGTAAAGATCTCTTTCCACCTGTAATAGGCCATATTGCTAAAATGCAAGTCTTACCAATGCTGCTCTAAGTTTCCAAATTATTTCTTATTCCAGCCATGGCAGTTCACCCAAACCCAAGGAGCATGTTTTTCTGGGTGCTCCTTCTTCCACTCTCTGTCTTGAGGCAAAGCAATGCTATAAAGGCACCAATATCAGGATAGCATGCTGCATTTTCCCATAGCACAGAGATAGGCCTGAGCTTTTGTCTAAGTTTTTATATGACCCATATCAATCTTTTAGGTTTCAAAGAACTGGATGACAAACTTATAAGAACTGTACCTCTTGAAGTAAAATAATGCAAATTGCACTAGGGGTGAGAAAATATTGCCCTGTGAGAGAGGTCCAAATTTCAGGTTGGCACATAACGTCACCCTCAAAAAGCTTCTTTCAAGCCATTGTACCACCATGAAAAGTTTCTGTTTTGACAAATATAGTTTTTAACAAAAATATTTGTTTCCTGATCACACTAATGGATAATTCTGCTCATTGCATTGCTGTACATTTGCTTCAGCTACATGTGGGCCTGGAGCTAAGTATAGACTTCAGTTTTTGGAGTTGTCAGTGCCCACCACCTTGCCCTCTCTTAAGTGCAGAGCTGAACATACACATTAGCACCATGAATCAGCTATGTTATATGCATTACATGTATGGGGGACATACAATAGAGTACTGCATAACTCCAGTGACTTGTTCAGGAACTTAATTTTAGCCTGTGTCTCATTTTTATAGAGCTGCTGAAACTGAAAAAAAAACCCAAACCCCGAACCAAAACCAAAACAAAACCCAAACACTTACAAGCACAGGGAGAGACTATTAAAGGCAGAGGTCTCTCATATAAACACAACATGTGATCAGATAATACTGTCTGGATTAGCAGCTTTATAACCTAGCCAAGCCCCAGGGCTACAATTATCTGGTTGCATTAAACTGAAATCACCTGCAAAACCTCACAGTGAATAAGCCCTTGGAAGTGTCTAATCTGCTGTTTCACACTTGCAAGTGAAAGCAAAATTCAGTGATGGTGAAGACATGAACAAACATCAGAGTGCGAGACTTTCCAACTAATGGTTCTAATTTTGCTTCAAAAGGAAGATCTTTCCATTGCTTTTGCCTCTTGTTCCAAATACTTTGCAAATATAACATTATAATAAGCAAAGAATAAGGCAATAAAAGTCACAATAATAGCCTCTATCAATTTGCACCTGTATAAAACTTCTTTTCATTAGTTTTGATGCAGAAAATTAGTGAGGTCTATTCTAAGGCTGTAGGAGAAACCGGATTGGATGGACACTCCTCCAATTCCCTTTGGCCCCAACTGTGTCAAGAGTTTGGAGGTTCTCAAACCATATTGTGATTTTAAAGTCACCTTCCAAAATAATTTACTTGCTCAGGCTTCCACCATTTTCTCCTAGTCCTTCACCAAGTGCCACAGAAACAGTGAGCCTTTACCTGTCTAGTACCTGAGGTTTTTGCTTCATGAAACTTCTACAGCTTTGCAGTCTATCAAACAAACAAACAAACAATGCACAAATGAACAGTCATTTTAAACTCTCTGACCAGCTCTCATTTCAGGCATTCACTTCTGCCTATCTACAGTTCCATCTGATTATGGAGTTGGACATGATGAGCACATACCACCAGCTGTTTTACATTGAGTTTTACCAGGAGTTTTGCTAGAAGAAAACTATGAGTTCATGGAAAGAATTACACTTGGGTTACACTGATAAGGTGGAAATTACAGATAAGAAGCTCAAAATTGTGTGGTCGTGCAGGTTGCCTAAAAGATTGAGGCTACACTGCCCTAGAAATGGGGCATATAAGGAGCGACTTATGTTTCAGGACAGCTCATAGATAGTGAGCTATCTCTCAGCCCCCTACATATATGTGACTAAAAAGACTTCTCAAAAGAAAAAAATTATATAAATGTAAAATCATCCATAATGTCATGTGGACGGACACCTAACACTCATCAGGTAAAGGGGAGTGGTGTCATTTTGTTACATATCATAGTACAAGAAGCTCTGTTAAGAAGGTAATAAAAAGTCAATAATTACAAGGAAAGTGGCACTAGAGGAACTACACAGGTACTACTGCTTGGGAATTAACGGTACTATTTTTTACTGGTGATCTCTGCAAATCTCTAGCTCCTCTCGGCTGGAATAAGCAAGTGGGAAGAAACTTCTAACTAAATTAATTTTCACACGAAGTTTAGAGACAATCTGGAAGATGTTCTTTAAAAACTAACAATGAAATTTGAAATAACTTAAACAGAACTAATTGATTTTGGATTTTATCCACATTGGAAGCTATTTTCTGATATAGAGGTTGGGAGAAACGTTTAACATGGTTATGACTGGTAAATGCTACCACATTTTTATACTAAGACCATTTTTTTTTTCCTGAAAATTAATTTCTTGCCTGGAAAGGATTAAAATAATTTCCCTTTAAAGGAGGTTTCACTAGATTTCTGCTCTATCTATACTGCACCATCCAGTTGTGTATTTATGTCATGACTTGCAAAAGCTTTTCAAGGCACTACTAAATATGTTTTGAACAGATGGGGAAAGGTAACGCATGCCATTTTGTCAGCACAGACATACACTGATTCTGACGCAAAAAATGACATAGTAGTATATTGATTTTACATGCATTTCCATATGCTTAAATAGCTTTAGATTGTATCTTACTAAAGCATTTATTTTAAGATAACAAGACTATTTAAACTTAGTATTTTCCCATTTATCATCTTGTTATCAGAATCTATATTTAATTCTAAATATGGGTAGCTGGGTATGCAGAAAACAAAGGGGGGAATCAATCAACCTTCCCACTGCTAAACTTATTGAAAAAACAGGTAATTCCTAAACCATGAAAGGCCTCAAGAATGTGGGCCATCGTAGCTGCCTAGATGATTTTCTGGCTACTCCAACCACCTCATCTTCTTCACAGTCTTCAGAGTGCGGACACCTGCTTTCCTCAGATCCACACATTCAGATCCCATTTCTTACTCCCTAACTGAGCATTCCTATTTCCTTGCACTGGACGTTTGCTCCCTCAGAAAGGCAGAATAAGGTAATCTGTAATTTATAATCTCCTGAAAGGTTCAGGGCTTGCCCACAGAAGGGGTTGTCTGGAACAAATAACAGGTGCCTGTCACCACAGGGAAGAGCCACACTCCTGCTGCTGCAACAAGTTCCATCAGACCTATTTGTATGCATACTCCCAACTTTACCGGAAACAATAGTGTTTGTTGTTCTGTGCTTCTGCCAGGCACTTATTCAATTTTATTTCCTCTTCCACAGTACTACTCTTTCCCTTTTGCTCTCTATGTACTTCTGACATGAACTTCAGGAGGAAAATAACATATCTCATCTAGACTAGAAAGGAACTAACTCTATGGCTCAAATGCAGCTATGGCTCAGCAGGATACAGTTACGTCAACAGCATTATCCTCTGTTTAAAACAGAAGGAGTGATGTAGGCAGATGGGCTAACTAGTTCTAGCTAAGCTCGCCCTAACCATTACTCCCCCAGCCACCACTTCAAAGAGAAGGCAGCAACAGAGACGTGAGCCAGTGGGATCACAGTCTAGCAAAGAACACTATGGATTAGTTAAACCTGGTTAATTTTATTACTCAAGAAATTTACTACTAGATAAAAGAAATTTAGCATTTCAGAGGCTTGTAACTTGGGATCTGAGCTTTCCATTGAGACAGTGGGAAGAATATTTTTAATAAAAGTAAAACAACTTATTTTTTCTCTCAGCTTGGGGACAGATGAGACATTTTGGCTGAAAAAAATATAATCTTTTAATTATTTTTTTTTTTAAATGTCTGAGGCAAACACCCAAAATGGAAAATATCAGCCAAAGCTGAAATCATTTGGCAAAGATATAAACAGCTGAAATGAGTTTTAGGATGGAAAGCATCAAGCAATCTTCAATACAGACATAACTTCCCATGCTTCCTACTACCTACTTCCCTATGTTCCTGCAATGGTCAGGAGCAGTGGGTTCACCACCAGTACGTGCAGTCCTGCACAGAGAGAGAGCAGTCCCCTACTTATGGGGCAGGTTTCACCCACAGAGCTCCATGCTATATGATGCCACTGTAGTTCACACCATTTAAGTCAAAGAGGGATAATTATAGATGTACAGAAGTTTGTAACACCTTCCTATCTATGACACTAAATCAAACCTAAGGAAATTAACTAAGGTTGTATGCTATCAATATCCATGCTAGGAGCAAGAGCTTGACAATCGAGAACGTTCTTTTCCCAACACAAGTTCTTAAATAGCCATAAATATGTCAAGAGTTGTAAGAAAACCTCCTAAAAGGACATTTCCAAAGATACATAAAATGTTGCAGATACTAAGCCAACATCCATCCAGTAAATAGGAGTCCCATGGATGAAGATTAATTCTGGGGTATGGGAATCTTCCTTTCAACCACCTGATGCTGGATGCTATTGAAAAGGGGCTGCTGAGCTCAACAGACACTAGACACCAGTCAGCACAGCACAGCAGTCTGCGCAAACTATCCAGCAGCAGCCAAACATGAACTCCAGAGCCAGGAGTCAGCCTCCTGAGTCCCACCTTTATTTGCAACATGTATATACCTATTACAGGTTTGGGATAAAGAGTACGCTTCATTTTCACAAGTAATTGTTTGCCTTGGGCAAGTGTAGTTTTCAGTCACTGGAGGAAAAGATTTGCTTTGGTGAATTAAAATCATAGGGTTATTTCACTAGAAAGGCAAAGAAGCACAAAGGTAAAAAGATTAACAAGTAAATACTTTATCTTTTTTTCTCTTTTTAATACAGCGATATGATAGCTCCAGACCCTTATAAATATTAAATGAAATTTCACAATTTTTCATGGCTGAGTTTTGAACAGAAAAACATTTTGGGGTGCAAGCCAAATATTCTGTGTTAAAGAAAAAGGAATTTGAAAAAAAGCTGACCATAACCTGAGGCCTTGGCTCCAGCCAAGTGCCTGTTGTTATGAAAGCAAGGTGCTCCACACGATCTAATCATAGCACTAAACCTTGTTACAAGCCCTTTTACAGCTCCAATATCTGGGTTACATGGAAACACGCTGGAGAGCCTCCTTGTAGTATGAAATAAATGTCATTCTGACTGGCATCCTCTCTTCCAGCAAGTAATTTCTCTCTGCTGATAAATCGATACAGCAAAAACAAATGAGAGCGCACAATGGGCACATTGAGGATTACATTTTTATTCATTTCAGAGCCCCTGCAGCAGAGTTTTTTAAACACAATAGCAGAAAATGATGCACTTGAGCTGAAGGGGGGAGGCAAAAAGAGAGAGTGCCTAAGAAAGAAAGAGAACGAAAGAACGAAAGAACGAAAGAAAGAAAGAAAGGGAGGAAGAAGAATAACCTCAGCATCTAGAATACAAGTCTGGGTTTTGAAAAGTCTGAAGCTCAGGGTGGTTTTGTGTCCAGTGAGCGTTTAGTTTAGCTCATTCCTAAGTTCTTGCTATTTATTACAGCAACAACAATTTGCCCTTCTTCCTCCCCCCTTATTAAAATTTGATCCTATGTTTAGTTTCAATGAACATTTCTCACCTCTTCCATCACAGCAGCTGTACTCATACAAATGGAACTCTATCAGCACTGCCCACATCTATGATGTCTTGTACCAAAACGGTTATGTTAAAATGCATACAGTAGCTACAGCGGAGATGTAACTATACAAAAATGCAGTAAAACATCTAGACTTCTAGGTTTCAGCTCAGGAAACTAATCCAGTATCCAGTATGGTCAGAAGACACATTTTCAGTGACCTGTAGCAGGGTCCAACTCAGCTCCAAAGTAAATGAGACCCAGACTGGTAACTTTCAATTATACACGTGCCTTCGAAACTTAAGGTTTCAGTCTTTGCTGTTTATGGAGCAGAAGTAAAAAGAGCAAAACTGTTTTCTCCCTCAGAGCATTTGACCAAAGAGGGTGCAGCCAAAAATTTACTGAGATGCAAACCCAGAGGCAGGAGTCTAGGGTGTCAAGAAACTGCTTGGCAAGCCCAGACCTCAAGAGAAATTGAAGGGCCCGTCAGGACACCAGTAGTATTGGTGAAACTCTAAGGCTTTTGGTGTTCAGTTGCTGTTGGCAAAAGGCCAGACCTCAGCACATCTACAGGAGACCTACAAGCAGGACAGCTCAGGGTAAGACACTACATATTACAGTGTAACTCCAACTTGAACATGACTCATGACAAGGGTAGGAAATCCAGAGAGTATGCAGTCCTTGTCCCTGAAGAGTGACTACCAGCAAATGCAAGGAGGGCTTTCATTTCATCACTACGTGTCCACCAGGAACTGGACCAAGGTGACAAAACATTGCACATTTGCTGCCATGCGACTGCTGGTTTGTGGCCAATTTCAGCAGGGCCATGGTTTAGATTTGAACCAGCAACCTCAAGGTGAGGAGCTGTTGTATCTCATTACTAGTTCCCCATGCCTCATTAAATTTGCATTTATTTGGTTCTCTCTGTTAGTGGTTCCTACAATGACCAGCTAGAAATTACACAGAAATGTGCCTTTTTTCTTCCTTTTCACACTCTCCCCCCTTCCTTTTTTTTTAAAAAACCAAAAGGCTGTAACACAACAGCAACATAATGCAAAGTGAAATCCTTTTACAGCCCTGAGAAGGCCAAGATGTGTGCCCAATAAATGTAAGCAGACATGATATCCTTTATAATCACAGCAAGATGAAGATGTGAACTGAATAAATGCTTTAAAAACATCATAGATTCTATTAGATGTAAAAGATGGAAGCGTTAGGCACCTTTTAGCTCAACTTTCATTTAATTTACTGCTTGCTGTACTGTAGTCTAAAGGGAGTGAAAAAATCCTCTCTCTAATTTTTTTTTCCTTTTCATGAGCTGACCAAGGAGATGAAATCTGGGTACTTTAATTACCATTCAGAGCCAAAGGCCTGGCCTTTGATATGGAAATCCCACTTCAACTCCAGCTTGCTGCTGCCTTTCCCTGTCCCCTTCTCCTTCCAATCTCCCAACATGAATTTTAAGTAGTCTTGTCAACACCTGACCGTGAAAACTAACAGAAGCCTGTGCTGTTTAGTTGGTGCTCTCAGTAATTTTTTAATTTTATTTTAGTTTCTTTTTTAGGAGGGAGAGACCAGGGCAGAGAAGGCAGGTAAGAAATTGGACAAACCTAAGTGACTAGATCTCAGCGCCTTCTCATTCCTTGTCCTCACAGTGTATCCAAGCTGCATGCAGCAGCTCACATTAAAAGGGAAAAAAAAAAAGGGGGGCTGTTCGAGGAACGGATGAAAGCTGTCATGTACAGTTACCCTGTTATTGTCATCTGCCTGCTGCATGACTTCCAGCTTTGCTATAATTATTAATTGCACTTGTCAACTGTCATTAATTCCTCTTTAGCATCCCTGTCTTGGAGTAATTAGACAGAACAGCCTGACTGCACTCATTGTTTTGAGAGGCCCCTGAAAGAGCCCAATGGCTCTTCGGAGAGACAACCATCATTAATACAATAGAGCACCTCAGCATTAACCCTTTCAAAGGTGCAGAAAACAGAAGCCGTTGGCTCTCTCATTGCACAACTTCCAGTTGCTGGACCCCCGTTTCTGCATGACAGCTCCCATCCCATGACTTCGGAGCAGCTGGAGACTTCAGGTGTTTCAGCTTGAGATGCTTGAAGGATTTTCAAGAGTTTTCCAAAGGTAGGGACTTAGCATTCCTCTGCTGTCAGTTAAGACATTATACTGTGCCCAACTCTGAAGGGAAAGGCACAAAACACTGGACTGTTTCTAAACTTATCATCTTCACATTTTACCTCTTTCATCTAAGTTTATGGAGGTTCACTAAAAAACAGCTGTGGGATATCAGTATTCTTTGATGCTCACTCCCCCCCCTCACCTGAGGAAAGGGATAGAGTGCTGTTACTGCAGCTGCTGAGAACCTGGCCTGAGACCCCAAAGTCCAGCTTCGCTATCACTGCCCCAATGCTAGTCCTCCACATGAGACCCCCACAATATAGTTCCCCGACCATATTATGCAGTACACCTATCCCAAAAGTCTCAATTCCCAAATCCAGGAAACTCCACTGCTGTTACACAGATATAAGCAGCAACCACAATCTGCTTCATGCTTGGTCTTTACTTGGTGGCTGTCATGACAGTGTGTGGCAGAGAGTAGGACTAAGTTTACTCTCCCAGCTGTGCCATGCTAGAAAGCATAAAAGCTCAAAAGCTCATGTATATGGCAAAGGTAGAGTTAGAAGCCATAATTATGAGCATATAAGCAAGGAACAAAGCAATCAAGTGTGCTGATACCATGTTTGTATCACCAGTCTTGAGAACCAAACAACACTTTCCATTGGAAACATTAAACTGCTGCTGCTGAGGTGGGCAGGGGTGTGCAGTCTTCACTCTTTTAACTTCATTTACGCTCATGCCTGACTATATAATAGTGTTTTTTAAAAAAAATGGAGAGGAACTAGAGCAACTTGTTGCTGCAACAAGGAAATTGTCTCTTCAGTTCTACTTACTTTGCTGCTTAGTTTTACCTCTGCAGCTCATCCACTCTCTCTTCTAATCTTTTTCATTATAATGCTGAAATTCAAAGATGTCATATAAAAAAGGGAAACCAACCAGGCAATAGTCAGGTTTCATGTTACTGCTGCTTGGGGACACTCCAAGGAGGTCCCGGGCCACCAGACAGACCTGCCTGGGGGCTTGGGAAGACAGTGCAGCACAATCCCACTCTCAGTTCCACAGCTGGAAGGGAGCATAGATTTTTTGGTTTGATTGGTTGGTTGTTTTACCTCTCTAAAATCCCAGAAAAGACTCATATTCACATCAGGCAAGCAGTTTTTCCAAACGTGGTCACATGACATAAAATTTTCAGCAACAGAAATCCTTAAACGATGTATCTTAAATAGAACTATATATTCTGGTTTAAAAGTGAAACCAAGACTACTGAAAATAAAAAGGAACTTTCTTCTGTCTGCTAGCTTGACTGCAATGGAACTTTTTGAAAAGATTTTTTTTTTTTTCCATTACATTTTGCCTATTTTTTCAACACTTACCCACTGAGCCTATCAAAGCCACAAATTAATGAAGCAAATATACTCTAAAACAGTGTTTCAAAGTCATAAAATGTTGAAGAATTTTATTCAGAGCTTCACCTTCTTTGGATCTAGCTTAGGAGCTTGTGGTTTACTGAAATAAGAGAGAGCTTTGTATAAAGGCATGTGGAACGTATTTATAGTACATATAGAACCAGAAAAATCTTTCCTAGGCATATGCATCAGATTTTTGGCACTGTGCGTCCTGCATCAGAAATAAGAATTTCGCCATAGATCTGATCAGCAGCACTTCTTTGCCTTTCTCTACTGTGGCTATAGTCAAGCAATGAAAAAATTGGAGAGATTTTTTCAAAACAGGGCCCAGTTCATCACTGTGTTGAACACCTTCACTGAATAAATCCATTCTGCATTTTTTAAACATGGATTTCAGTGTCCCACAAAACTGGCCCTGTCTTTTAGAACAATTCAGTTGACAGCCAATCTTAGTGTTACTTTATTAGTGAGGAGGCCTGCTAAACCACCTTTAAATCGCACACCAGGCCAAACTTATCTAACAGCCAGATTTAATACAGTATACACATTTTATTACAAATTCTTCAATGGCTGGGGATACTAGCTCCTCAGGTAAATAAACCAAATAATTCTATTACATTTTGCTAATGCCAGATGTTTAATTCACTTTCTTACATGTGTATGCTCTCGGGACAGATGTAAACTAATCCTGATTGCTGGCAATGAAGGCACCCTAGGATAAAGCTGGCTGAATTCACTGATGATTTCAGGTCTTCAGTGTGATCTGCTGAGACATTTCTGGGATTCTGCCAGAAGCTATGGCATTAGCTCCGATTATTTCAAGAAGGTGAAAAACAATCGGTGGTTAACAGCCATTTCAGTGTGAATTCACGTGCTTTCTGCATTGAGCTTTTTGATGCACATTTGGGAAGCTTTGCCAGTCTAACAGTGCAACTCTGTGAACAGCTCTTTATCAAATTGATTTAGCTGCAAATTGTGTCATTCTTCTAACCCTTAATGCCTGACCATTGTACAGCAGGTACTTCTGAATCATCCTGAGCCTACATCTCCTCCTCCCTCCCCTTTACAGATCACAGTAGCTAAAACTGCAGCTATCAAGAGTAAAGCACATACAGTGTGTGCACAACCTTAAAAACACACCAATATCATTAGACACAATAAATTTTCTGTTCAGCAGTCTCTCCAATGAAGAGTGTTCAAGTGATGATTAACCAACAAGCTAAGTGTTCAGCTGCAATCTCAGCCCATTTTGAACAGTTTTTGCCCAAGGCAAACTAAAGCAGAAGATTAAACGGCCCCTCCCAAATGGAATAAAAACCTAGTTAAATGACCAACTTTGAAGTCATTATAGCAATAAGTAATATCTATATATACACATATATATTATATATATAAAGAAAGAAAAAAAAAGCCCCTCAGACAATCCTTCTCCAGAGGATTACTTTGACACTTTTGACTTCAGAGAGATTGAAACTGATTCTCCTAAGCAAGCTGCTTTAATCCAAATCAGAACTCACCTCTCCGCCAATCAGAAAGAAGCTTTTTCAAAAACTTATACTTCCTCATAGTTATACGGGCCTTAATCTTCTTGGAAACGGTTTTAGGTCATTATTCCAGGAGTTATTAGGTTGGAAAACAGCTTCTAGGCAAATGATGCTATTCACAAACCTTTTACACCAGAAATAATGGTTGGATTATTTCTGCCTCAAAAGTAGTCTTGAGGTCTGATTTCTGATTTTCTTTATATTTGGAGTTCCTGAAAAAAGATACAGCTACTTGCTGTTAAATAAATAAATAAATAAATTATTTAAATACAGAAAAGCAATTTTATAAGGACTGTAATGGCAGTAATGACAGCTAGTTTGGATTTTAAATGGAAGTAAAAAATCATGTTTTATCTTCTGACTTCCAATGCTCTTCTATGTTTCCAATGGCACCTGAATGCTTTGCTGTTTCCCCAAAATATCAGTTTCAAAGGGCTTTCACAGATCTTCATTTTGTTTTCCTCATGTCTTCTAAAGTGTTATTCCTTTTCCACATCCATTGGCATCCCACACCAATAGAGAGAAATAAAAGAAGCATCTTGAAGTTTGCTCCTTGCACAGCAGTCGAGAAAATGGTGACCACACATCCTTGAGTCTGGGAGTACACCCATTTCCAAGACCTTTGAAAGCGCTTGCTGTTTCCACCAAAATTTATGCTTTGCTTTCAGCTGCCAGTGCTCTGCTGACTACAGAGTCATTAGGCTGTAGTCACAGAGCCCACGGAACCAGTATCAGGTATTCTAAATACTCCTGTATTTTCAATTACAGTATTACCTATTCAACTTTTTATTTTTCTACCCTTGATCACAGGAAGTAGATTGGAAGTAGAGAGTTCAGTATCTTCCCCCACCCCAGACAGTTTCCTTCTTCTCTTTCCAAAAAATTACCATTATGTAACGTAGGACTTTTCAGTAAGAACAGACATTTAAAATAATCATTAACAACAAGCTGGTTTTCCTCATATTACATTTTCTGAATGCTTGCACAGACAACACCATCAAAAAGACATCACAAGGCCAGGCCAGGTTGGCTTTGCAATCCTGCCACAGTAGTGCTGTGCAGGTCTAAATCTCTGACATGTGAATCTAACAGAGATCGTGGAGTTGGCGCATACCCAAAGCAGCCCCAGGAACTGGGAGCCCACAGCATCATAAGCACTTCCACAAGTCCCTCCACAGCTCCTCTCTCTGTTTTTTAGCATCAGCAGAGTATACACAGACACCCTGAGAGTCCAGTCCAAAAGGTTCTCTTGAAAAGCTGGCCACGCCTCCATTTTGTAATGAAAGTCAAGCGTAGGAAGAAAAAAACTCTAACCACTGAGAACAAGAAGATAGAAATTAATCTGTGCTACACTGCAAACTTTGCTTCCTTCAAGGATATCAAATACTGACATTTCAATGGCGATTTTTGCTCAGGATTTACCTGTCACTTTTATATATATCCGTATATTCATGTCAAGTACCCACAATCTTCCTTTTCTCAAACATCTCAATTAAAAACTTAGGAAACTGCTTTCTGTAAACTAGTAGTTATTAGTAAACTCTTTTTTTATCAATTCTTACCCTGGAGACAGTAATTCTCTTCTTTGCAGGACAAGGGGGTCAGTGGGAGGTAAAACCTTCAGCATCACAAAACCTGCAGCACAAAGAGCCAGCAGCAGCAACCCTGACTAAATGCTTCACTGAGGAAGTGATATCAGAGAATCTGGTGGCCAGAGGATTCTGTGGTATCACTTTGTAAAGTATACTAAATATGTATTAATTTGCCTAGATTGCAACTTCATCATCATTGCTCAGGAAAAGTCTGAAAACCTACAGGAAAGGCCTTCTGAGGTAATCGAAAGCTAAAGAGATGTAACATAATTAAAAAGAATAAAAGAAAAAGAATTGTTGCATTTGTTCTCCTTAGTTATATTAGGAATAAAACCCAAAACTAATGTAATAATGTATCCCAGCAGTTCAAATCTTCCAATTTATGTAGAATGGATTATTACTTAGACAATCTGACCCTGGGCAAAACTTCCTCAGTTGAGAAGATTTACAATCTAATTATGCAGGAAGTTCTGCTGAGACAGTTTGGGTGCAATGGTCTTCTATTACATTAGCTTAGTTAAAATTGCTGCTCCTTCGCTTGTTTGGTGTACCAAGCACTCATATAGAAACACAAAACCTTTCATTCGCATCCTTTATTTCCCTTTAGTTTTTCTCACCATTACTGTACGTAGAAGCACTTGTTCTCAACTGCAAATAGCAGCATGGGGCTCAGGTTGTTAATAGCAAACTATGAGTTGCCTTTCAGGCTTTTGCTTTGGCCCTGGTTTAGAAACTGACTTTAAAAAGGACCATCAAAGTGCTTTTCATAATTTTTACAATGATAGTTGCTGGGTTATTGCTCCCTTCCCTTATTGCAAATGCCCCTATAGAAGGCCTGAAGCTGAAATCTGTTCCTATACACTTTCTTTTTCATCCTGCATGCACAAAACTAGTTTATTTTTGTAGAGTGGCTCAGAGATGTTTTGCTGCTGTCTCAGACACCTGAATATTTTTAGCAATATTTTTCATTAGATCAAAAAAGGTCCCTCAACACATAAAAAAATAGCTAGAGTGTTCTTTACAAGCCTGTAGAGGAGAAGAAGGAAAACTTGGGTCTAACATAACCCTAAGTATCTTTTTTTTCCCCTAGATATATCACAGTCTATTGATACTGTGAATATACAGACACGTCTTATATTAACATAGATGGAGAAATTGGTGCCTTTCTTTCTTTACAGTAAGTGTTTTGATTTCAAAAGGTCAGCGTATCACGTCATGGCCTTCAGTCTTGATAATTACCATGTGTAGTAATGCACATTTTTATCTACAGGTGGCAGACCTTTTAAAATCATCTTCAATCAAATTCGTTAGACATTTTTGTTGATAGCACCACCCACATTAAAAAGTAAGAATCTGCAGCATAAAGTTCTAATTAATACTGTTCAATTTAGAGGACAGACTTGTCAACAAAGTGGCTCAATTCTCAAAGGCTAGTGACCCCTCTCAGAATGAAAGCCTTAAAAAATAGTAATAATTAAAAAAAGAAATCAGTTACTCAGTATATGGTAAGCTTATTATTAAAAAAAAATCATTCAGCAACTCAGCAAAGGATTTCTTTTCTCTCTAAAGTAAAAGTTTCACTTCCTTTATTATTGAGCATGGGCTGGTAAATTAGTGATGTCTTCTTTGATAAGCTTACTTAGAAAAGGCAAAAATACAAGAATGTCACAACCGACTTCTGGCAGTTAGAAAGAGAAAAGCGAATCATAAAACTTTTTCATATCTAAATCAATCACTTTAAAATGCCATGATTTAGACTGTCATCTCATATGTGTGTCTAAGGCCTCACTCAGAATAGACCTCCACTCAGAAAACCACTGATTTAAGCCATAATATTATCAGTCAATCATATAATCCTGCATTCAGACTTAATCAGAAATTTTATCCAAACAAGAACAGTGGAATATCCCTTTGCATGTGGACAAAATGATACTGAAATTGAGAAGGCTGTCCCAGGGTTTCATCTGAGAATTGACATTGTCCTCGGTTACACTGGCTCTGGCTCACTACTACCTTCTGTATCTTTATTTCATTTCCACACATGAAAACTGGACAAAAGCGCAACCTGTCACTGTAGTTGCATTTAGAATACTGATGTGGTATCAACTTCCACTCCCCTTATAAAGGCAATAATTATACCAGAATGCTTGACTACGAGAGCAACGGAATCAAGTTAAGTGAAGCCTAACACCAGTACAAACTCATCCACTCAACAGCATTTGATGTATTCAACTCTAGATCCTGAAGTCCACAATAAGAAGATAAAAAACACACTACGAAATGGAGGTGCTTGTCTTTGAAACCTTAATTCTGCATTTACTATTCATGGCAGTCAGGTTAAGCACAAAGACTACTATAGGATGGAGCAGCCGTGGGATTACCTATATCCGAGTCTCCCGATAAGCCAAAAAAAACATTTACCTGTTCTCCATCCACTCTCCCTAACTGCAAGAAATGCCATTTTAGAAAGAATTTGTAAAAAATATAGTACTTGATCTATATATACTTACATATCAACACTAATAAAATATTATACATATATCCACGCTTTTATAATAATTTAGGGAAAACTCTTTATCTTGTCAGTAAATTTTAAAGAAAAAAACAAACAAAAAAAATCGTTAAAGTTATCTTTTGGGGCCTTTTGAATAGATTGAAATAGAACTGCAAAGCAGCTTGAATGAGTAACATTAAGTATAGACAAACTTAAAACATCTACACTGGGAATATGGACACTGGAGAATATCCTTATTTACTTGCTGATACACCCACTTCTCCCTGTCCTCCCCAATCCAAAAGAGTGGGTGAGAAAAATTGTGTACACTCATGTCTTTTGTGGTAACCTAGTAACCTCCTTTTTCTCCACAAGCTCTTCCTTCATACCACACTCTTCCATATTGCTAGTCCTTCAGAGTAATTGTCTTATGTCTTTATACATTTTTGTTTTCCTACCCAATGAAGAGGAGTTTGGGTTATTTTCAACCTTCAGAAGCTTGTAAACAGGATCAAACAGGAACCCAGTCATCAGCAAGAGGAAGGCTAGAAAAATAAAAGCAAATGTATATCAACAATTTTATTTTAAAAAGAAAATACATCCAAAACATGAAACAAAAGCATAGGCTCTGCTAGACATCCCCTTCCCTGTTCCTTTTCATTTAGTTCGTGAACTCTTTTTTGCAGAACAGAGGCTGGTGTAAATTAATGTGCGACCCAAAATATATCACATGGAAAAGCTGCCATCGAAATATGTAATAGCAAAGAAAAAAAAGGGAAAGAAATAAAAGTAGACATCATTAGAACTAAAGCGGCATCTCTTGTCGTGATAAATCAATACAAAGATCGAACTAGGAGAAAGATATGACTACATACTCCTGCTTGGTATTCAAACAGCTAACCTACACTCACCAATTCTGTTTTTATAACCCCAGTTTAACAGGCTTGTATGATTAGCCTGTTTCGCATGGTTAGTGGTGCAAGTGCAGCACTCAGAGGAAGAAGTCCTCTACATTTGCCTCTGCTCTCAGCTGTCACCCTGTGAGTAGAAGGGTTATTCATATGTTTGCTCTGTGACTTAGACCTCTGCCTTGAGGTTCTTTGAGCTGCACCTGAGCTTCCTACATGGGTGATGGAGTTGGCATCTCCCTCAGGCATGACACAGCCCAGAACTTCAAGGACTAACATTATACACAGTGACTAAACTAGAGAACTGTGTGTGGTGACAGGGCTACAACCTCACTGAGATCACAGAGACATGTTGGGACAGCTCACATGACAGGAATATTGTCATGGATGGCTATGTGCCTTTTAGAAAAGACAGGCCAGGAAGGCAAGGTGTTGGAGTCGCTCTTTATGTGAGGGAGCAACTGAAACGTATCGAGCTCAGCATAGGTGTGGATTTGAAATGAGTGGAGAGCTTATGGGTAAGAATTAAGGGGCAGACTAACATGGGTGACACTGTTGTAGGTCTTTACTACAGGCCACCTGATCAGGAAGAGAAGGTTGACAAGGCAGCTGGAAGTAGCCTCAAGACCACAGGCTCTCACAGGGGACCTCAACCCTAGGGGCAAGAAACAGCAAAGGAGGCAGGAGGCCTCCATGGATGAGCAGAAAAATTCAACTGGGAGAAAGAAGATTACAGAATGTGGAAAAAGGGACTGAGCACCTGAGAGGAATATAGGAACACTGTCAGAGTATGTCAGGATGCAACAAAGAAGGCTAAGACCCACTTGGCATTGTATCTGGCAAGAGATGTCAAAGACAAAAAGAAAGGCTTCAAGTACTTCAGTAGCAAAAGGAAGTCTAGGGAAAATGTGGGCCTGCTGCTGAGTGAGGTGGGTGCCCTTGTGACAGAGGATGTAGGGAAGGTGGAGTTACTGAATGCATTCTTTGCTTCAGTCTTTGCTGCTAAGGCTGGCCCTCAGGATTCCCAGACGCTGGAGGTAAGAGAGAAAGTTTGGAGAAAGGAAGACTCTCCCTTGGTTGAGGAGGATCAGGTTAGAGATCATTTAGACAAACTGGACACGCAGAAGTCCTTGGGCACTGATGGGATGCACTCATGAGTGCTGAGAGAGCTGGCAGATGTTATTACTAAGCTACTTTCCAATATCTTTGAAAGGTCATGGAGAACAGGACAGATGCCTGAGGACTGGAGAAAAGCAAATGTCACTCCAATCTTTGAAAATGGCAAGAAGGACAACCCAGGATATTTCAGGCCAGTCAGCCTGACTTCCATCCTTGGAAGGTGATGGAACAGCTCATCCTGGATGTCACCTCCTAGCATCTGGAGGAAAAGAACATTATCAGGAGCGGTCAACATGGATTCACCAAGGGGAAATCACGCTTGGCCAATCTGATAGCCTTCTATGATGACATGATTGTTTGGGTAGATGAGGAGAGTGGTGGATGTTGTCTACTTAGACTTTAACAAGGCTTTTGACACCGTCTCCCACAGCATCCTCATAGGTAAGATAAGGAAATGTGGGTTAAATGAGTGGACAGTGAGGTGGATTGAGAACTGGCTGAATGGCAAAGCTCAGAGGGTTGCCAACAGTGGTGTAGATTCTAGCTGGAAGCCTGTGGCCAGCGGTGTTCCCCAGGGGTCAGTACTGGGCCCAGTCTTGTTCAACATTTTCATCAATGACCTGGATGAGGGGAGAGAGTGTATCCTCAGCAAGTTTGCTGATGACACAAAACTGGGAGGAGTGGCTGATACATCAGAAGGTTGTGCTGCTATTCAGAGAGACCTGGACCAGCTAGAGAGTTGGGCAAAGATGAACCTAGTTAAATTCAACAAAGGAAAGTGTAGGGTTCTGCATCTAGGAGGGAAAAACCCCATGCACTAACACAGGTTAGAGGTTGGCCAGCTGGGAAGCAGCTTTGCAGAGAAGGACCTGGGAATCCTGGTGGACAGCAAGTTAACAATGAGCCAGCAATGTGCCCTCATGGCTAAGATGGCCAGTGGTATCTTGGCATCCATTAAGAAGAGTGTGGCCAGCAGGTCAAGGGAGGTTATGCTCCTCCTCTGCTCTACCCTACTGAGGCCTCATCTGGAGTACTATGCTCAGTTCTAGGCCCCGCAGCTCAAGAAAGACAAGGAACTATTGGAGAGAGTCCAGCGAAGGGACACAAAGATGATTAGGGAACTGGAGAATCTCTCTTACGAGGAAAGGCAAAGTGAGCTTGGTGTGTTTAGCCTGGAAAAGAGAAGACTGAGAGGGAACCTTATCAATGCTTATAAATACCTAAAGGATGGGTGTCAAAAGGAAGCGGTCAGACTCTTCTCAGTGGTGCCCAGTGACAGGACAAGGGGCAGCAGGCACAAACTGGAACACAGAAGTTCCACTTCAAAGTGTGGAAAACCATCTGTACTATGAGGTTGACAGAGTGCAGGAAAAGGCTGCCGAGAGAGGTTGTGGAGTCTCCTTCTCTGGAGATGTTCAGACCCCCCCGGACATGTTCCTGTGCGACCTGCTGTAGGTGAGCCTGCTTTGGCAGGGGGCTTGGACTAGATGATCTCCAGAGGTCCCTTCCAACCCCTACCATTCTGTGACTTCCCAAACCCCACCTTGTCCGCCACAGTTCAGGAGTGTGATGCACCTCTGATCAATCTCGGCACCTATTACAGTTGTGGCTGCTGCTGTTTTACCCCAAAGCTTTTAATAGAGAGAGGAGAAATGTTTTGTGGCATGAGGTGTACATGTATGGGATGCACAAGGTAGGAACTGGAACCCCTCTGCAAAGGCCTGTGACCTCAGTTGCATGGAAGAGCGCAACCAGGCTGTTTGCCCCAGGTGGCCATTCCTAGTCACAGGCTACCTGCTACCAGCTTTGTGTCTCAGTTTACCTGGTTGTAAAACTGGGAAAACAAGTTCTGTGTGACAAGTGCACATCAAAACAGTGATTTGAAAACAAAAAATCTCTAGAACTACTGCAATTTAGCTGCATCACATCAACACAGATGCATGAGCAACTCTGAAACCATACTTGTGATATACTCATCAAGTGCACACAAGCCAAAGTCCACACCATCTCAGATGTGAGGAGGCTGTCCTTTCAGTGAGGTTTTTCATCCCTAAGCTGTTACAATCTATTACTATAAATCTAGTCCAGATGAATAAAATCACTTGTACTATGAAACATATGTATAAATAAAAATTAATAGGAATTTATTTTATTTTTAAACAACAAAACACAGACTCAACCAAATTCTGAAATCAATAACCTCAACATATAAAACCAGGCACTTCCTCTACTCGTTTAACTTGAAGGACCCTTCGGAAAAGTCAAATCTACATGGAATACACAAAGCTTAATTAATTTGCTGAAGTAAAAATAAAAATTTGTTTTTAAAGGTAAAGCATCATCTAATTACAACTGTTTATTAACAAGAAGATGAGGCAATCCCTAGAAGATAATAGAGACTTCAGAAATCACTGTTCTTTGGTATGGGCCTGAGTGGAGTGACACAACCAGTGAAAAAAGGATCTGTTGCATGTGAAGAAACCTAGATCCTCCTCTGCAGTTACATTTCATCTAACTATGGTTTCCATGGGATGTACCTAGGGAAATTTATACTTTTAGCTATTTATTTGGCTTTCTTTCTATTTCTATATTATGTCCTATGATGTTTTGGTTTCTGCAGCAGTGGAGTTTGGTGAACATTATTTGGGAGGACTGCAAGGGCAGCATTCCAGAAGGAGGCAATAGCTCCATGTGCAGGAGTTAGATGCATGGAAAAGCACAAACAGGAGACCGAAGAAAGTCTTTCCAAAAACTGTCCCGATATGAAAGAAAATTTTACATATGGTGAAGTCTCAAACTGTACCACACATTCTTATCAAGACTTCTACAACATTATTATAGGAAAGTAATACATCATATAACATACAATATTTCCTATACTAAGTTTTATTGATTGCGTTTTACTAAAATGAGTTCATTTCTTTAAAACTTTGTCTGAATTTTGTAGTGGTGAAAACAGATAAATGCCTTCAAGACTAAAGTCCTGCCTCTGACCACAACCTCTACACCATCATCTCCATACAACCCGGCCTCAAAGAGGCTTTCACTGATGCCAGAAGTCTTTGTCCTGTTCAACCCTTTGACTCTTTACTAAGGCCATCAGGAAAATAAAGGTCCTTGTAGCTTTCCTGTGATGGTGACAGCATTAACTCATGAGAGGTTTGTTAGGAAGCAAACAGAGCAAAGTCCCAAAATGACTCTGATCAGCCCTTCCCCGGCACAGAATAGTAGCAGGACTTTCTGAAGGCACAGGGAAGAGGAGTGGGCAGAGGCCAGCCTCCATCTTCAGAAGGTGGACAGATCCACAGCTGTGGTGGGTGGGATCTCACCTAACTGGGCTGGGTATGCAGATAAGTCTACTTCATAATACAACGTAGCTTTTGCGAAGTAATACTGCCATCGCAAACACCTGCTGGATCTTTTTCATGGATTAAAAGTATAAAATAAAATCAAATGCCCAGCCCACCACACAGTGTGCACAGAAAACACAACCATTTACAGTCACTGTGACTCGCATCTCTCCACATTTCACCTGTGGGTTTGGTTAAATCTGCCTCCAGATATGCACGGTGGAGTGCACTACAGAGAACAGAATGAGAGAAACACCGAAATGTGAGGTTTTCTTCATATACTTTCATTTTCAAAAGAACTTCCTGAGGCTTACGCCTGTTAGTTCTTCACTCTTCAAGTCTTAAGTGTGCTCATTAAAGTCGAAGAGAATTAGTAGAGCAGCATAAAGAAAACTGTGTTGCTACTTCTTCTGCAGAGGAGGTTTTCAGGGTCTTGAGGTATATTCTGGCAAATATTAATCCACTCTTAAAAAAAATGAATGCATATAAGAACAAAAAACATAACTATTTTTGAAATGCTGTTGTCTTCAGAAAAGACCCTACCTCCTGCTTTCAAACTCTGAGTTCTCATTTCATGAGGCAAAACCTGATCCATATATGAGCCTTTCAGAACATTACTTTTGATGACATGAACCAAGAAGAATGAACCACAGGCTGGCTCTGGCTGCTTTTCCCACTCCAAAACAGTCAAAACTAGTCTAACAGAGTGTGTTTGGGGTTGGTTTTTTTTTTGTTTTTTTTTTTTTTTGTTTTGTGTCGTCTGTTTTTAAAGTCACTTTTCTGCCAGAAAAGTACCAGCCAGCTTGTGCAAGATTACCTCCTTAGTATCTACATGTTCGTATGGCTGAGGAATATAAGAGAAGTCTGGCGGGGTAGGGTGTGGGGCTTTTTCCTTTTTCTCTTTTTTTTTTAATCTATTTGCCAACCAGAGTCATTTATCCCCTATTAGATAAAGTATAATAGACTATACCGAAAGGGTCACTGGCCTTCCATTTAATGATATTGCCGGCACCAATCTACATTTTCCCGACAGTGTCCCTCAACACAGAATAAATGGCTGATCTCTTCACAATAACAGCTGATTTCTATTTATTAAGCTAAAAAGGTCACCATTTTCTACGGCTGGGCCGCCCTGCACTATTGATAATTTTATGCATAAACAAATGGCAAATTTGTGCCACATAAATATGCATTAGCAATTACTTTTTCCTCGGGCAACGCTCACCGCATGCAAATGTGTCCCTCACAGGGCCTGGTGGCTTTTGTTTTAGCTCTTGAACAGCTAAACAAAAGAGCACAATAAACAGTTTAAAAAATTGCCAATCAATAGGAAATGCAAATGCAAAGGTAAATGGCAAGAAACTTGCCCAAACAAATAAAACTAAAGCAAAAAGCAAAACAAAAATCATGCAAGGAAATAAATAAATATAAAGGACTATGTCTTCCCTCCCCACAGTCGTATCTTCAACTCTGGGTATTATTTCTTTTTGGTAAAGAGATAGCTCATGTGTTCTTCAAACAGCAACAGTGGAGCTGGTACTAACGCAGACCCCAGACAGGAACACCCAGAATGGACATACAGGTTGAGCATGTTAAGCTCATGTTAAGCATGACCCACACCCACATCTAGAGGAAGGAGGCAAAACAAGGAGGATGTCTGAAGACCCTTGTTTAGCTTTGCGTGATTGTACATTTCCATCAAAAATTTTTAAAGAAAAACTGCATGTGAAGGTATCGCTGAAAAAAAGATTAAGCATCTTTTGTAAACACTGATTTAGGATTTTATTACTGGAAGTACCCAGAAAATACCAACTTATCTGTGACTACATACAGACGTCTGTAGTAACAGCCTAATGAATGTTGTCACTTGATAAAGTTGAACTACATATAATTTCCTTTACCCCAGGGACAGAAAGCTTGATTTCCCCTTGTCTTATCCTTGGACTACTCATTTCCGACAGCAAACCGTAGTTGTACACAAGATGCAGGGATAATGGAAAAATCAGACCCAGACACTAAATTGGTATGAACATGGAAACCCAAACTGACAATTTTAGGAGAACTGATGATTGCTTTGAATTTTCCCCTTCAACAGAGAAGCTTCAGCGCTGCAAAGAACCGAGCGTGACACGTACCATGATTATTATCGTTTGTAGGCAGGCTATTACATGTGGACAAAGAATCCTGTTCAGTAATGCAGTAACAACACATTGTGCACAAACACATGCTAAGGCCAGCTGTATGACCCATCCAAGCAACCAGCTTTCCTTTCACATAACTTTCTCAGGCGGTAACTCTGTTTTCATGACGAGGATTAGAAAATTGAAAGGCATGAAATATAGCCATGAAAGTTGCCCCTCATTCTGCAAATGTTTATGTCAAAGACAAACTTAAAACATGTGGGCTTATCTTTTGGTCTAAAAAAAATTGATTATTTCAACATAAATTGAAGAGCTGATAATGCTTCAAGCATTTCCCAGACGAGGGACATAATACCGCAGATAATCCACATACACACATTTCTATGATGCTAATGTCCAAGGTTTTTATTTTTAACGAATGGCAATGTTCCTGTCAGTCTAAGCATTCAGCAGTGATCCTATATTTTGCCTACCCAATCAGCTGTCACAGAATGAAGATTTCACAGAATTCATTTCCATGAATTATACTAAAAATCAACAAGCTGATAAATACATTTTTTTTACTATTTAATTCAGGTAACTTCTTCCCTTCCAATTAATTTGGTTAAATTATTTCCTTTCAATTTCCCTGGGTTTGGCTTGGATAGTTTTATAACACCACTTTACTCTAGGACTTTTGTTTCTGATAGAAACCGATACAAGCTTTAACAGCTAAAGTGCCAGTGGTAATTGGTTTTAACCATTCTCATCCTAATAACACTTATACACATGGTCCAGTATGGTAGAAGCAACATCAAGCACAGGACAAGATACTCCCTCCAAAGCAAAAGTCCTCATTTTAGGCTTTCAGCCAAGAGCACTCCCACACCAGTAACACATTTCAGTCACAAATCCACAACTTTCAATTTCTCTAAATGATGAGAAGATAATCAATGCAACATGGTAAGTTACATAAGATATATAGAACGCCCTTGCCATCAACCTTTCTCTGCTCTGCTTTTTCTATTCTCATAAACAAATAAAATGGATATTGATATTATCTCCTCCTTGGGTTAAGTCAAGGCACATCCAACAATTGCTTATCCATAAGAAGGAGCATCCTTAGCTAAGACCCACTGCCTTCTGCAACTGGCCTCAGAGCTGCTGGGCAGCTGTTGTTCAGACATGCCCTTACAGTCAAGGGGTATCCACCTGACAGCATACACACTGCAAATCCCAAAGAGTTCAGAAATGACATATCACAAATTTGCATACCATTTTGTTAAGTTAAACGTGATTGAAAGACCCATGATTATACACAAAGTTCTCCTAAGGTCGACAACAGCGTAAAAAAGGCATGATCAGGTATGCTAAAGCAAGATCAAATAAATTGTTTAAATATCACTGCAAAGGTAGTTCTCACGAACCTCTCAGTGGCCAGTCTGCTGTCATTAACATAGTTAGAAAATCTGTAATAGGAAGAAAATTATTACTACATAAAATATTCCTGCAAAGAGATGCTGCCGCAGAATTGAAATGAAAAGATGTAGCTCAATCTGTTAATGCCCCTCCCACATGTGTGAATGTGATGATCAGTGGAGAATGAAATGACTGTTAAATCCCTGTTAACAAGTGTATTTTAAATAGTATACACGGATCCTTCTGTATTGGTACCACGTCTTAACAAACTTTGATGGGGCTATTCATGTTAATCCCCAAAACTAGCACTAGCACTATCAAAACAAAGCCTCCAAAGGAGATACCAAGAGATGGCCATTTTCTACAGCAGTGGGTGGAGTTGTTTTTGTGAGAAGTATGTAAGTATATCAAGAGGAGGAAACGGGAACAGAGTGGAAATTTTGTCGAATTCAAGCCCTTTTTCTCTCTCCCTATAAGCTTGACTTCTACTCTTCTTTTCTAATCCCCATTTGCAATGAATGTGATTGTCACTAATAGTTTAGTTTAAAGAATTTCTTTTCCTTAAAAAGAGAAGAGATATGAGCATTCACACAACTGCAGTCTTCATAGAAACATGCTTTTAATATCAGGGATTTCATTTTTCTTTCTGCTTTGTTTACACCTTTCCTGGAAAGCTTTAAAGCTAAAACATTCTGATGGAAGTATCCTATTTCTTACATGATCCCAAATGCAAGAGCAAGTTTCCTTAGGAACTTTAATACTGAACAGAGCCATCATCGATAGTGTCTAAATTCTTGATGTATATATTTTTATATGTTACACACTTGAAAAAAGATAGCTAGATGACAACACAGATGCTGGCACATCTGTATGATAGGCTTTTACAATGATTTAGTCATACAGCAATTCTTTCCTTGAAGCAATAGATAACACAGTATTAGAACATGACACACAAGTGCGCCACACTAACCTATAAGGATACTCAAAACAGACTAAAATCAGGAACTGCAGATTAATCCCACATATTTCCCCCCCAGACTAAGTATTAACACTTCAAGCTATGTTAATTCTAACACAGCTGAACCCCTCCTCTTTGATTCTCTGTTCTTCTCCCCTCACTTAATTTCTTCCAGTTGTTTTGAATTGGGAAACATAAAAAACTGTCAGCAGAAATTTAGCATGAATCAGTATCAGAAAATTAGTGTTTTTGTTAATTAAAGAAAATGCGATGTTTTTGTTCTTCCCATCTCCTCCTTCCTCTTCCCTTCCCACCACAACAATAACCAAAACGTGCCTCTGCAATCAATCTAGCCTCTGAAAAGCAAGCTGGATTTCTCTTCTTTCCTGCATTTTCACTACCAGTAATAGCTCCATGATTAAGACTCAGCTGACAGTTCTCATGCCACAGAAGCTGTAAAAAACCTAGCTCACTCCTCCAGTAGTTGAACTGGTCCTGGAGTGTGGGGGTGGGGGCTGGGTGTGGGTGAGGGGGAGACTTCCAGTCAGATATGGTTATCCGACCTGAAGACATCCACAATAAGTCAATGCTCTGTGCTCCAAGCTACAAAAACACGCATCCCAGGCAAGTACAGACTCTCAGCAGATAACAGATTTAAGTATTCCACTCAAAATAGTAAGAAAAATTCTGAAGGTTTCCATATGAACCCAGCAGAATTGACCAAATGTATCCATCTGTTCGCTTTCATATAAGCAATATGTATGCTGCCAGTATTGGACCTCTTCTAGGGCAGGGCCCTGGGACTTAAATTACATCTGCCACTTCCCTGGTTTACAGCAGCCTCATCAGCAAAGCATGAATTTTTTTAAAGCCTCAAAATAGCATCCTGAGGAAACACACAAGAAAATTACTATTTCTACATTTCCACCCTTTTCTACCTGATGACTTTGCCTCAGTACCTAATATTAATGTCAAATGTGATGTTCTGAGCTGAGAAACATGGAAGCACTTCAAGAAAGCCCTTTAGTGTCTCATTTCCATCTCCTTAGCTCAGAAGGGACTATCTCATAAGCAAATTTGAACACCTTCAAGCAACTCATGATGAGAGTATCCAGAATTGAATTAGTTACCTTGCCTCTATTAAAACTGGCAAAGCAGCAAATCCTCATCCTTCTTTGCAGTATATAATCACCAATACAACAGGCTGACTAGGACCTCCAAATATGGCTGCAACTTACGTAGCCCAAACTTGAATTACCATAGTTTAAGACAGATTATTTTTCAAAATTTATATTGCTGATAATGTTGCTTATTTCAGCGATGACAACTTTTTTTCAAGTGCAGCCATGAAAATCTGCTTCCTTGAATACAAAGCAGTATTTCTTACATTAGCAGCTGCAGTATCTGCAACCAGTCAGCACAGTCAGACTTGCAGTAAAAGGCAAGTCAATTTCAGAGTAATTCACTAAACCTCTGCGCTAGTCCTCTTCAGAGGACAGAATTCTTTCCAACCTATGCTGTAAAACTTCTGTTTGTGTAGTTTGCCTTTCTCCCCAAATACCTGCTCTAAGTATCAGCAGGAAGCACAGCGCTGCTGCTCAGACCTTTACCACCACTTCACTGGAAACGCCACACTCCTAATTGTGGTTGGCCTAACAGGATACATATTTCATACTAAGAAAATAAATGCAGCAGCCAATACCACCACAACAATGAGTATAAAAACTGAAAACCCAAACTACTTTGGCTAAACGCCTTACTATTAATGACCTGACCACACATCTTCTTAGGTCACCATGGTTATGAAGGGACTTCACTTAAACAATTCTTGGATGTCCTTCAAACATGATTGGGGGAATGAGACCCTTGTGATGTGGCCTTTGCTATCACCCACCTGAGCACAGTTCAAATCTGAGGAAGAGGAGGCTCTCAGTTTGCATATATGCAGAAAAGTCTTGCTGAAAATCAACATAGAAGATTGAACGGCCTGGTACATTGGGCATGCTCCATCCTACACAGCTCTGCATGGCATCCCTATCGTGCCAAGCTGCTTCAGTCCAAAGGCTTCACAAGCCTCTCCTCCAGCAGCTTTTCCTAGTCATCAGAAAGCTCCCAGGTGTTAGCAGTGGAAAGCAATAGCAAGACAGCAAAATCTCACGCCCCTCTGCTTGCTTCCAAATTGTAAAGACAGACAAAGCAACCTGACTCAATAAAAAGACCAAAAGCATAGAAAAGCAGCACTGAGGAAAAAGGAGCAGCAGGGGCTGGCAGGAACAGAGGAGTCAGAAGCGATGCATTGGTAAGAAAGATAAAATTAAGGTAGAGTGCCCGGCAGAACACACTGCCAGAGGGCGCTACATCCACAACCTGTAGTGAATACTGAATTTCTGACCGACTCAACCCACCTTCTGCTGTCCCCAACTACTAACAGATCTCTTAGTGGCCGGTACATGCAGCAGTAATAGCCTACTGCCAGCTCAGGTGGTACTGCTGTCCGCTGAGTATCTGTAGCGAACAGTCCTCTGATGACCTGACTGAAAGTGAAAGGGCAGTGGAGCTCCACAGGATAAGGTTCTTATTTCTCAGTTTTACATTATAAAAATTCTCTGGTTAAAGAGAGGCAGAATAAAAGTAAGCATTTGACAAAATACTATACTTAAGATTGTACAATTATTCCCAACTTAGCCATTGAAAGCATGGGCTAGAAATCGGTCTTTGTGCATATGCATTGCGATACTCTCTAATTACATGATCACATTCCAATTTTTTCTAGAAGGATATCACCCAAGAAGAACCAGCTCTGGGAATGAACATGAGCTGCATACTTAAAGACAGAGTTGCCTGCTGGACGATTAACTCATTCATTTTAGGTACTAGAACATAAAAATTGAAGGCGGCAGAGATTTGTAAGCCAAAGGAAGACAATTTTGCAGCAATCCAAAAAATCTTTGCAGGAAACCCTTATATGCCCCACTTTCTGACCTGATACACCTGAACATATACTTCTAGATGCCATATTTTGCAGTCAAGTGATGCTATAAAGTTACAAACAGTTATAATAAAGTGAAAATAACACTGAAAAATCAGATCTGACCCAGATACATTTAGAAGTTAGCTTCCCTTCACATCGAATGGAGACAGAAGGGTGCCTCTGAAGATTTGTAGGGAGAAATGTAGTCCAACAAAATTCTGCATATCCACAGACTGAACAGAGGCCTTCAGAGGATCGTTTTTGTGTAAGCTAGACACCTTTTTTCCTATCAAAATCATGGGAAACCAACAGAATAGTGTAAGTGCCTCTGTCTACCTGGGATCAACCACTCCAATGAAAGTCCCGTCCCCCTACTAGCCTACAGCCAGGCCAGCTTGGTGTCTGGCTTGCCACATGGCTCTTGCCTTCTGGATGCACAGCAGCTTTGCTTTGGAAGAAAGGTAAGAAATGCTTTTCCTCAGGGTTCCCCTTAGCCAGAAGGCAAGGGCACTTCTCTGGGGTATGTGGGTTCGAATACTTCCAGGTGGTGCATGAACTTGCAGACAAACAAATATATAGAACTAGGCAGAATTAAATGAACTGGATTGCTGCCAGGATTTATGTTGACTGTAGCTACATAGGTAGGATTTGAGTAAATTATTTTCTTTCCCTGCAAAAACTTTTTCCCCTTATCGATAAAATGGATAAAATGCCACCAAAACAGATGTAGGAATCAATATCTTTATGACATACAGATAATACAGAGGCCTATAGGAAGCTTTAATTTCCACATGTATTATTATAGCAATAATATTATGGAATGTCTTTGTTTAAGATGGGGTTTGAATGTATGCAGAATATGCCTGCCAAGGGGCCACACAAACAATAAGGATTAAAATAATAATACAGAATATTTTCTTATTCTGTCAGCACCATCGTTTCAGTGGTCTGATATGTGATGATGTAATTAAAGACTGTATCATAATGCATATGCACAAAGGGGCTGAATTAAGGTTGTGCAGGCAAATCTAATTCTGGCATTTCCTGTGCTTTGAGTGCCTGACTTCACAATCTTAGTGTTCATTTAACAAACAGTTTCTGTATGTAATACTATATATTATGTACACATGGCGGTAACATCTTCCATTTTGCTGCATATTCTGATTCTGTAAGGTACGTTTACACACATATGAACATACACATACTGCAAGAGCAGAACAATATGCAGTCATATTCTGGCCATTGCCCTCTTCCCCTTCTGCAGCATATGCTCACCATTATATTTACAATCAGCAAGAATAGGCTTCTCAGAGGTATCAGCAGTTAAAATGTTCTTTTACCTTTTACTTCTACATACATGGAGTACGTGTCAACACTTCCAGCTTATTACTCACTGCTAAAAACATTTTAAATAGCATCAACTGTGTATGAGCCATTTGTGGATCAGAGCACACGTGCACAAACACATGGAACTCTCACCCTGGGCCCTGAACGGAGGCTCCCCTTTTAAGGAGAACCTGCAGAGATGACCACTCCTTAGTGTTTTAAGAAGATAGGATTAGAGCAGACATCGCTTTTGGGCCTGTGATACACACAACTTTTCTGCCTGCTGTGGGTGCCTAAGACAACTTCGACTTCTAGGGCTGGATAAAGGACTGCTCTACACATGCGATACAAGGTGCTCTGTTAGTGCCAAGAGGCGGATGAACAGGATGGTGGTGTTGCACTGACAGTTGGACTGGATGATCTTAGACATTTTTTACCAACCTTCATGATTCTATGAACGGCTTGATTCATTGGCATAACTCCCATTGATTTAACTATAAGTATGACCAAATTTTTCCTTTTTACATGCTGTAGTTCAATTTGGTTTATTGGGAAAGTGCATTTTTTTCTCTCTCTTCTGATTTCAGTATTTTTTCCTACTTATTGAGCACAACTTTCTTCCCAGCCCTTAACAAACTGGCAGAAAGAGATCCATCAAGACACTTCACTGTGCTTTCTTGCTCCAACACAAATTGTTTTGTCTGCCAAGCTCTGGTCAGACGTTAGCATGTGCTTACCCAGTTACTGGATTTTCCAGCTTGCCACTGTATGCCCTTCCAGTTCTCACAGTATGGATTCCAATAACAACCTTGTGACACACAGGTAACTTTGCCAGCGAAGCCCAAAGGAAGATGCTTCATTTCCAGCCAGGAAAAGATGCATCAGCTCAGTGTGCATGTACCATTTATGCACCAGTCACTGTCCACTGCTTTACAACATTGTCGTTCACTAGATACCTTAAATATGTCTTTCAAAACAGAAGGAAAAAAACCCTCACAATTTTAAATGTTAACTACACGCTATGTTTTAATATACTTGCACTGGTCTACAGCTTTCATTACAGCTATAAGTGAAAAAATTCATCATTTGGTCGGGTTTCAGCATGCGTGCTCTCGTATCCAATAAATACTGCACTGTTAGACTGCATGAGGTAGGTAAGCGTGCCCTCACTGAGGGAAAAAAATCACCCTGGTTTGTACTAATGATAGCCACAGTGAACTCTGGGACTGAAATGATGGGAATTTCCTCTTGCACAGTTTCATAAAAACAATTCCGAGCACTCAAAGACACTAAAACCACCTTGAATCTGAGCTTCCCGAGAGGCAGTTTGCAGTCTCACACAGCTAACAGTCTAGATCCTTTCCTCCTCCTCACACCAGTTTTCTCTCTCAATTTCATAGAATGCAACCTACAGTTGTCCTAGAATTTCAGAAAGTGATAATTTTCTGTAGAGGTAGTTTATCTGACATTGGGCCTATAGCACAGGAGGGCACTTGTAGCTTCTAATCATCCTCTCCATCTGTTCACCATAAGCAATGTTGATCTTCAAATTACACAACCTACACAATCCTGAAAGTGTCTTTTACTTTCCGGTAGGACAATCTGCTCCTTCCCTTTCCCCATTTATTGCAATCTGCAGAATCCTTGCACTGCCACACATACAGAGAACGAGAACATATCAATCCACCCTAAATGACCTAGAAAGGCTGAATCAGTTAACCAAAATAGGCAGAAACGGCAGCTTTCCAGTAGACATACTCCCCCCTTGAAGTTACTTGTAAATCCCTTATTTTGAAAAGCAGACCCTGCAGTTAGACTCTGATTCTATATGTACGCGGTTTTAAACAATGCCAGAATTTTTAGGCGTCAGTGCCACTGCAGGGTCCAAAATACTGTTCCCCACAGTCTGCCCTGCAGCATTCCCTGAGCCAATCTGACCAATGCCGTCCAGTCCTGTTTCAGCCACGTAGCCTAAGAGCTGGCCTGGCTTGGCATCGCAACACCCACACACCTCCCTGGGCTCTGCAAGGTGTCTGCAACAGTATGGATGAGCAGGAGGGGTGACAAGCCACCTCACAGCACCGCGCTCCTTCTGCCCAGGAGACGACTGTTGCAAAGTAGAAATGTGATGAGTGAGGCTTCCAGGAAACAAAATGTGCAGCTGTGATGAGGAAGGAGAGAGCCCAGATGCTCTGATGTCTAACCATAGGTTCTTGCACAAGGTCAAACCAAATAGGAAGCAGTGAATGCACAGAGAAGAGGAAGAAAGAGCTACCCAGCCCTCCAAAACCTCAAATGACCCTTTTGTCTGAAAGATTTGGTAGGAATAGAGCATCTTGGGATATCTTCCTGGAGTAGAAATAGTGTGCATTCTGTTCTATCACTATGTGACTGCTGTCCATCACACCTATCCTGCTAGCAGCAATTGAAAACTGACCCATAAAGAACAGCATAAATATTGGTTCCCTGTCAGAAACACAATCACCACAGCATCTGGTTTCCATACTAGTATCACATACCCTGTTATGGCTTCAACACAGTGATCCTCAACTGAGGAGCTGAAGGCAAGATGTCATCTCCCACAGCAAACACTCTTCACCACCAACAATGACCCCTCTGGCCCACAGAGACAGTGGTGCATGATGCTACCTGTGACGTGCCACTTGTGCAGTATAGTCAGCCACAAGCAAGCAAAAGCAGGTGTCCACACTGATAAGCAGCAAAAGAAACTGCCAGATATGTTTTTGGTTGTTTTGTTTTGTTTGTTTGTTTGTTGGCTTTAATAATAGCAACAGAAAAAGACCACAAAAGAACAAAAAACTCTCAGAAAACAATGCAAACACTAAAACAGGTCCATCTGCCCTGCAGGCAAAAGATGCTCCACAATATTCTCAGTAACATAGGGTGCATTAGCCCAAGTAGGGACAGACAGGCTATTGGTGACACTTAGGGGCAGCAAGTGTATGGCTAAGTGGCTGCCATCACTTTGGCAGCTTTATCACACAGCAATATTGGTAACTAATTGTTGACTGTACACAACACAAGACTGTTGTTGATGTTGTTAGTACACAAGCCATCACATCTGCACTTTTCTTAAAGCTCCGTCTCTTGGATATCTTGGAATACTTGAGAATTCCACTTGCATTACATTTTAGTGGATCTCTATCCCTTCTGTTTCTGGGGACCACTGATATAAGCAGTATTTCCAACGTAAGGCCTAAAGTGAACGAAAAACGTAAGGATGTATTTTCTTTTCATTCAAACATTTAAAAATCAGTCTTAGATATTCTTTTTTAGGCTAGGCACTTTGCTTTTAAAAATTCTGGCCTAATATTACTAGAAAATGTCTCCACGTATTTGGGACTTCAGTCATAAACAACCAATGATACCAGGCATGAGTGCAAAGGGATGACTAGCAGTGTCTTAGCCCTACATCTGCCCCAGTCTGGCAAGCAGATATGAAAGCACGGCAGTATGACTTTTCCACAGCTCTCAACATCATTTGTTAACCATACTACAACATACTATTTGCAGCATCTTCTGCCTCACAAATCGAGTCTTTATGCACATATCCCTGCAAGAAACAAAACTTCCAACATACTTTGGCCTTGAGTAGATTTAGTCCAGTCTTCAGAGGCCTTATAGCCTTCTGACACCAGGCAGAGGCAGGGACCAAGCCGTATGCTATGCTACAGTCTCAGTGATTGAAGTCTCCAATTCAATCAACATAGTGATGAGTAAGGACTTGATGTTTTCCTTTCAAATGTTCGTATTGTTGTTATATATTAGATCTACCAGCTAATGTGCCTGCGGATCCTTGTAGATAACAACTGAATTTGGTTAGCATCAGGTTGGCAAACAAGCAACAACATAGAGCATACTTTTCATTATTCTTTGCTTCATATACATTGAGATGTTCACACACTTTATTTATGTGACCAAAGGTTACTAAACCACTCAAGTAGTTGTACAAAGCAATTCTGAATCAAGCAATTCAGTATCAAGATTTTCACATTGTCAAAGTAAGTTTTTTCCTTTTTAATATCAGAAGTGCTGAAATTCAAAACAGGTCAGGGTGGATTTAGTTTTCTGGGGTGTTAATTTTCAGGAGTAGCAAGTACCAACAGCTCCCATTGTCTTGAGAATGAGATATATGGGTACACCACATTTACCATGGTATCCTAAGTAGCAGTTTCTAACTGCTTGCAAGGCTGCACTGGAGCAATAGGAAAGAAAGAGGGTATTGACAAGCCTCAGCTATAAAGGAACAGGTTCCTGCACAACAAATTTTTCAGTCTTTTTCCTAGAAAGAGCTAATTGCAATTTTAAGACAGAATGGGGCGTTAACAAATGGACCTTGGTATAGGGATTATCTTCAAAGGACTAATTGATATTTATGATTTTAAGTTTCAAGAGGCAACATAGCTTTCACAGTGCCTAGGAAAGCTGACTTAGGTGATGATGTCACTGTGATGTGTCATATGTCTTACATTCCTTTATCTTCGTTCCAAACAATTCTGCAGTGAATATACCAATATTTGTGTGTCCTATGCCCAGCAGGGCCAAGCAGATATTGTCCACTGCCTTGTTGGGGACCATATCTTCTTCCTGCTAGTTCCAAACACATCCCACTCCAAGACCATTTTTATATTCAATATTTAGTCATTTGAATATGTTTATTCAAATGAAGAAAACTTACAACTCCAGAAACAATACTTTCTGCTGACAGACCATGTCACAGCACTCATAAGATTATTCTCTTTCAATATTCTTAGTTACATACAGAAACTCTAACAAGACTCAAAACCATAACCTACAAACATTCCTACATTGTTAGGCAGAGCCTAGTTTCCACTGCATATGGCCATATCTTATGCCCAGACTGTCAGCTCATCCCCTTTCAACTGGGTGAAGCAGCAGTAGAAGGAAGTAACAGGGCAGAAAACTGGGGGAAACAAATACTACTTTTTCCCCAAAGTAAGAACGTGAGCCTTAGGGCAGGAAGGAAACAGATATAAACAGTAGCAAGATGTGACAAAAGCTTAGAAATAAGTTTAAGAAGCTTGAATGTTGTTGTAACAGAAGCCAATGGAAGAAATTCATAATATCTTTACCATAGTGGGATGCCTCCATGTGTCAGCAATGTTGGTGGCAATATGATTAATATGCCAGGTACAAAAGAACAAGGAAGTGGGTTTCAGTGCGATTTTTAACTCAAGACCCTGGGGGGGAAGGAATTAGTTTGAGCCTGGAACAAATCTCTGGAAATTAATGATAAATCAGACAGAGGGGTCAATGTACTATAAGGTACACATCTAAAGCCATTATTTTATAACAGCTGATGGCAATAGCTCCTCAGGAGGGAAAAATAAAATGCTGATTTTACAGATATTCAGAGGGTGGGAATTAACACTCTAGGGAAAAAGAGCAGAGAAGACGGCAGGATACAAAGGTGCACCAAGATTTATTGGAAACCAGAGGGTAAATGTAAGCTAAGGGAAATGAACATTCAGAGCAGACAAAACAGACATTGTAAAGCACATTAATTAGACAGAATACTAAAGTACCCTCTATTAACAAAAATATTAAAAAACAAATTAAAAAAAAAGGAAGCTCACCAACAAAACCAAAAGCATCACTGCAGCCAAGAGTCAAGACGTACAGAGCAAGAAGCCCTGTGATCCCAATCACAGTTAAGCCATGCTGACTAGGTATTCCTCCCTGCCTTTTTCTAGTTCTGACTACCACTGGCTAGGTAATAGCAAGCTTAATACATCTAGATTTATGATTAAAGAGTACTTAGAAAAGATTGATTTGCCCTGCCCAACAGCAAACATGAATAGCCTAGAAAAAAAGAAATAAAGGGTTAGAAATCACATAGAGCACAAGACGTGAAAGGGGACAAAAGTGCTGGCCTTAGTGGCTTTTATTTGAAAAATAAGTCCACCCCCCAAACTTTGTATTACATGCCACTTTGTACCAGAGGCAGGATAATAAAACACTGTGTGGAGTGATATCAACATGAATCTTGCCCAAGGAAAAAAAAAATAATTGAATGCATAAACAAACTTTTCCATCCTTACATGTCTTGCATACTACACTCTTTAAATACACTCGTCAAGCCTAAGAAAACTTATGCGGAGCAGGTTAAAACACGTTCATAGGGCACCATACGCTATTATTTACTTGTCAAACAGCACATTCACTCAAGAGGGGTTGGCTTTCAGAGAACTCAGATAATATTCAATGTCAGGATCTAGTTCATAATAAATGGTATCTAAATGGAACAAGCCACTACACCACTAAGGATAAAAATCTCCTATTCAGTGCTAATCAAAATACATAAGAGGTGCTAAATCTTGACACCTGAAAGAGGGATTAATACGTTCCCTGAATACAGGCTCAAGAGTACTATCGCTGCCAGTGTCAGAGTCCAAAACTTCTCCATTCCTCCTCACGCAACAAGGACTGTGACAACCATCCTGATAGACTGACCTGCACTGACAGATGCCACACACAAATAAGTGGAAGATGTCAAGTATGTTCTACTAACCAGCTGTCCAGAAAATAAAATCTAGTTGCTCTGTTGACGGGAAGGCTCAGCCTCTCATTTACAGAGTGATCTTCAACTTCATTTTGAGAGAACACTGAGTAATGCTCAGCACACTCAGAGCTCTGCAATCCTCTACCTATCACATGCTGCAACTAACCAGGACTTCATCCTAAGCAGCTGTCAACTCAACATTTTTCAAGAGCAACAAATTCATTAAAATTGTATAATTACGGCCGAAACTTTCCAAGATATCTAGGACATTTAATCATAGAGCTTGGATTCAAAATTAACAAAGTCTCAAATATTCCAACCAGGTTTAAAATCCCAGACTACACATCTATATATTTGTCAAATGCCACAAATTATTCAGATTATTAAAAAGGTCTTATCCTTAAATTACTCTTCTACTTTTAGAATTCATCTGCCATAGTAACAAACTTCAAGTGAAGAGAATTCAGAAGAACGCAATTAAAATGAATGTACACATGCTACAATGAATTTTCAAGAGAGGTTACATGTTAAAAAGTAGATAGTGTTGGGAACATGTCAAAGGTAAACCAAAATAAAAATAAGTAAAAATCCCATTAAAACTCGGCAACACTCATAAGTACATGACAGCAGGATTATTATGGGCCACAAAGGACTTAAAGCACCAGATTCACTACAGTTGGCCCAAAGCACAGAACAAACACAAGTCAGAGTGTAGGAAAATAAAAAAAAGTTTATGACAATTTCTTCAAAATTTGCATCCAAATTACAACTTCCCAACAGATCTCCAGTTCCTCATGTCTTCTCTATTTTGTAAGAAACAAACTTCCTACAGTACAAAAGCCTGTTTTACCATTTTCCAACCACCAGGCACTAAAACTTACTGTTAGAAAATCCAGTGGTGGGTCTTATTGTTTATTTGCTCTTAAGTAGAAATCTTTATGTAAAACTTATTTGGAAAGGATAAGAGATATCTAAAGCAAGGTAGCATAAAATAAACTGGTAGTTTACCTGTAGCAGCTCAGGGGTATGTAAAGCATCAGGATAAATACAAGAGATGGAGCTTAGTGGGCAAAGCAATGGTGAGACTGCCAAAGATAAGTGAAAAAAATTATCACACAGTTTCTCTCGTTAATATCACCTATGTAGGGCATAGGATATGCACAGGAACAAAAAAAGGTTCCTCCCTCTCAGATTCTGCCCTCTGCAATTCCATAATATAACCAAATTTTACCATCCCCTGCTCATTACTGTTGTCACTATTAACAGCACACAAGCTGTACAGATGACATCAGTCTGGTATTCCAAGTACTCCTTAAGCAGGTTTTTCCCAGTGTAGAACAGGTTATATTACTTTGTCCCTTCCTCTCCCCTCCTTCTGTAGGGAGCCTTCATCTGAAACTAAATCTTAAATAGAAGCCACAAGCTTTTTATTGCAATCTGATTATCAATTTGCACCTCAGCAAAGGAAGGCTAGAACTCTATTGTCTTGTTAATTGTCAATTTGCATCTTTGAAAGGTGTTGTGTATTTTCTTCTTTTAGCGGGTTAGGACTAATTCTGTATGTTAACATATATGTGGGTGGTGTGGGTAAAAAAAAAAAACGTTTTCTTTAAGAATGCAGTTCATTTAAAGTGTGCTGCTTTATTTATTTGCTTTTCTGAAGTTGCATAATTTTCTTAGACAAATCTTGGTCATAAGTTAGTAGAGACTACCCTTCTTAAGAAAGGGCTCAAATGATAAAGCTCCTTTTCTACTAGATATTTATATAAACTCCTAAAAATTGCCTGCAAAAAAACAAAAGGGGGAAAAGTTCTAAATGAAAATATAGTTATACTTTCCAGTTACAAGGAACAACTGACAAAGAAGCTGGCAAACATTTCCTTTCAAAGGTAGCTGGAGAGTTGTAGAGATCATTCTTATGTTGATTTCACTTAAATAGGATACTGTTTTTAAGAAAAAGTATAGCTTTTAAAAGCACATATGTAAAAATAACACACAGTAAGTCAACCAACAGGCTCCAGAAAGTCCCTCAGACCCAGCCAGCTGCTCACCAGACTGATATAGACCTGGTTTTGCCATCTAACTGCATAAACAGGTCTGGGAGTTGAAGCAGCTTTGTATTCACTCTACTATTACTTCATATAGTGGCAACCATCCACCCATACATCTCCATCAGACTATAGCCTGACTGAGCCCAAGCTGTAAGCCTACCCATATCTGAATGATGCTTGCTTCTGCACTCAACCCTCCACACTGGCACTTAGGTCTAGCACAATCCTGTGAATGTCATTTTTCAGACTAGGCAACAATAAATCTTTTCTTGCATTTTATTTTGATTCCTGCAACGCCCTTTTCCTGCATTAAGGATACCAAATCGTCAACACTATAACTGTTAATTATTTTTCAAATCAGAACTGTTGGAGACATGAGCTTTTTGAATTCCACGTTGCAAATGAAGAGGTAGCCAAAGACACTCCTAATGAGTAGCAGCGCAGCCTTCATCTCGGTCACTAAGAATACATGTGAAACTTGTACCCTTGTGGTCCTGCAAGTCACCATTCACAGCAGAACTACATGGAAGAAATTTTTTAAATCCTCAAAGCTACAAAACTAGGCAAAGCCTGAAAAACACTGATGCACAAAATTATTCTGACTACTGCTTAAGTGACAAAAGCAAAGTGAAATTCCTGCTAAAATATCAGATAGCCATGAAGACAAACACTCTGGCTGAGATTACAGTCTATTCAAATATACAAAAATTAAATACAGTAACTACAGAAAGAGCTAGCAAGGCAGAAAGCCTTACTTTCAGACAAGTCCATGTATTATTACCATCTTCACCTAAAGCTGGGTAAAGGATAAGGAGTGAGAGGAAAATCGGAAAACTACACAGTGTCTTTATACACTCAGCAATGTTTCACTTGAGGTCATGATATTGTTATGTTAGGATTGACCAGTGTTAACTATTTGCCAGCAAGTGCTAAGGTTTTCAACTGTGGGTTAACAAAACAAAACAATAATATATATTTATATATTTACATATATATAGACCCTAATCCATTTTAAAACAAAAGATGAAACAAACTGAAAATTGTGATGACTGGATCTCTGGCTGAGCCACAGATCTCAGAGCAAGATCAAAAGGGAAGATTTCATGAAATTTCTATTACTAGCCCTACAAAGATGAATCCAAGATTTGATGGCAAAAGTATCTCAAACAATAGAGTTCCTTTAGCTCTGTGAACAATCACAAGTCCTGACCAGCTCTGATGGTTTACAACCTGCAAAATCTGTCAGTTGTGCTCTCACAACTTTAAGTTTGATTTCCAAAGAAATCTGGAAAGCAGGTTAAGAGGAACTGGAACCTTGAACATCTGTTAATACTGTATAAAGGAGAAGGAAAGTATTTTATTATCCACATTGGAAAACATTTTTAGTTTTACAGACTTCTCCCAGCAAGCTGAGACTTGTTATAATGCCCACCAGCTATATGTTTGTGAAGTTCAAGGACATTTATACCTATCACACCAGAAGAAATATATGTGTCCAAGAAACAGGAAGAGAAAGTGCCTCTGGCTTCAGAGAAGCCTCTGTAATCAAATCATACTATTTTGCATATAAAATCAAGTCCAAATGTTAAAGAACTGTGTAAATTTTAGTACTGGAGAATTGGCGGTGTGAGCAAAACACTAAACTTAATTCTGTTGAATCACTGGGAAAAAGAAAGTAAAAATAAAAAAAAACTCGAAGTCTTATTATACTCTTAAGTAAACTATCAAAAACAATTCCTGTAATCGGGGTTGAAATATTACAATAACTGATTCATGAAACTCCTAGAACTTCCTGGGTTTGTGTGACAGGAATGACAAAAGCAGCTTCCTGTGTAATATTTAGGGGAGAGCTGGGCTGAAGCCACAAAGATTAGGCTTAGACCTAGACTCCACCAGAGCATCAGGATTTGACTTACTTTTTTTTACTTTTCCAATTCCCAGTTGTAGAAAACTTAAGAAGTAGTGTGATACTGAAAGCCTTCTCCCAGACTTAAAAATAAATAAATAAATACGTAACACAGCCCTGTAACTGATAAACCAAATGACGTGAGCAGATCCAAGCAGACAATTTAGATAAAAAGGCCTCCTGCAGAGTTGACATCCTAGTTTGGCACTAAAGATTAGGAAGTAGTAGAGACTTTTTAATTCACATTGGCTCACCCATCCAACATAGGATGTGTGGCAAATAGTTTGAATTTATGCAAGAACAAGCTTTAATACATGAGACAGAACTGAGATTCGTTAAGGGTTTGAGACCATGGACACAGATTCAGAGACTCAAAAGCAGTTGTGCATGTAGGAATCCTGCAATCAATCTCGTGTGCTACTACAATGGCTGAAGATAGACAATGCTCTAACACATATGTACAAGAAACTGTACCTATTCACAAAGGTACAGTGGTCATCATTTTACAAGACATATCACATTTCAAATGCTCCACAGATCAATTCAGCATTTCCATTTAAGTACGTAGGAACACAGTTCCTGACTCAAAGGATAAGGTATAAAGAAAAGATATTAAAAAAAAATGTAATCTTGGCCTGATTGTTACACTTTTCCTTTCAAACAAAACCAAATAACTTCTTCAAACATCTCTCTCTGTTTCTTTTTTCTTCTCTTCTTCACCTCTCCAGACTAATTTCCATTGCATTTACTGTCCTCTGTGACTTACCTCAGCTCCACTCCAGCTCACAGAGCCTGCTGCATTCTCCACCCCCAGACCTGTTCTCCTGCAGTGTGTAACATTGCTTGGGAGACAGCACATCAGGTGGGTGCAGCCTCTGGGAAAATGATTTAACATATGGCAAACAAGAACATCGGACCAGATCACTTATTGGAAGAGTACCCAAAAGTCCTCTGAAAGATGAAATTCTTATTTCTTTTCAAAATCCAAGTAAGAAATTTCTAATAATTTCACTATGTCAAGAATCTTACCAGACCAAACAAACAGCAAATTTCCATTGTTATACTTCAGGTACCCAGTAGGGCTTGACAATAATTCTCCAAGCACCAGATCAAAAGATTAAATGTGGTAAAGCCTGAGAATTTTTATGAGGAGTGTTTTTAGAAGTGTATCAGCATACTGACAGATCAGAGACAGGAGAAGCACTTGACTCTGACCTCTGCAAAGCACAAGCTCTCTGGAGCAGAAACTTCCTCTCTCACGTGCACACTTCATACTACAGCAATATGCCAATCTTCCTGGCAGTGTAGTAACAATAATAAATAGGGAGGCAGGACTGAGCTTTTCTGCCAGAGAGTATTTGAGCCTAGTAAGGGGACAAAGATGAGAGAGGAAACTATAAGAACCATAGGATTTACAAAGACAAATACTCTGCTGCTCTGTCTGCAGCCCTGTTAACAGTGCATTGGCTTTAAATTGACAGAACTTTAATAAAAGTCATATCAGTGCAACAGTTCTATTGTAGCTCTTTCCTGGCCCAACCCATCAAACCCACATTGATCATGATGCCCAGTGGAACGAGACGTTTTCAAGATCTGACAGAAAGCATCTAGAACACCAGGACAATCAGACTACATTTTTTTCCTATTAATTTTTGTTCTCTGAAAAACTCAGTAAAACTTTACTCTGATTATATCCTCAGTTAAAAATATTAACTTCTGCTGGCATTAAAATAGTCTGTCAAAGCCAGTGGAAGGGCCTGCCAGAACATCACTTCCATCACTTCCTTTCAGAAGTGCATCAGTGTCCTGTTATTTAGTTTTCAAGTATTGTATTATACCCATGACCTACAGTTTTAAGCTCACTTCTAGCCAAACTCAACATCAGGAAATTTTCAGTTTATACTTCTGATACTTTCTTCTCTCAACTTCAGCCTAGTGCATCTCAATGGCAGCCTACAAATAGCAGCATTGCCACTCCTCTGCTATATTATCTTTTCTCTGCTTCAGAGAGAGATGCAGAAGCCCCATCCTAAACACCTGAGTGTTTGTCTGTCCTCTTCAAAGGTTGAGTCATAATCCAAAAATTCCTGTGTTATGCCAGGATTGGGAGACTAGTGCCATATACACAATTTTAAACATATCTCTGACTGCATCTATGCTGTCCTTTTTTCCCAGTTTTGGTGCATCTAATCTCTCAGTTATTTCTTTGATGTCATACACCCATTGCACATACTTCTTAGCTGAGGCCTCAATGATTTCACTTCCCTTTCCCAAATCAGTGACGTTCATTCAGAACCCTAAAATCTATACCATTGTTTCCTCTCCTCAACAACCGTAAGCCTCCTTTTTTTGTTCTTGTTCCTCTCAAATGCTTGTCCAATTATAATATTCCTTTCTTATTTAATCTGGCTATATATAATTGAGAAAAGCAGGAGGAAGAAAGGACAGAGAAAAAAAAGAGGAAGGTAAAAACCCATGTCCTGGAGACAGATCTCTCCCTGCTCTCTAGAGCACCAATTTCACCTCTCCACTTTCTACACCTGGAGACCTGCTGAGGGCTTGCAGGGCAGAATGTTTCCACTGGAGTTCATCTAAGGAACAATGAGCTTAAGCAGTTGTATTCAAATAGTATTAATGTTTTCAAATCTACTTCCTATTTTCCTACTGGAAACCCTGCCAAACGCTCTTCAACAGACACTAAAATAATTTGGATAGTTGATATGCAATCCAAATTTTTAGTGGAAAACTGCCAGATTCGACATCTGTGAGAAAGTGGGTAATTTTTATTATCCACAGAGAGCGTGCACTTGGTCCGATATTTTCTACCTCTGCACATCTTTTTCTGCTGGAACTGCTTTATGGGTTTACATGATCAATGGGCTGCCAAAAATGATTTAACCCCTTCATTGCTACCAGAATCCAAGACCCCACTGTCACTATTTTAACAGCATCCATCTAGTGGGAGGTATTTTAAAATACCTCTTCCCAACAGCAGGATGTTTTATCTGTTACCTTTGAACCCTCTAGTTACAGCAAATGCAGATTTGAGTTTTTTTTGAGGTAGTATCTTCCGATTGTTATTTGCCAAATACATGAAGGAGCCTAGTCTCTTGTAAGCAAAGGGTTAATTCCCTGCTTCCTCTCGTCCCTTCTCTTGCTTGAGAGAGGGTCTGTATGAGCAGCTGGTGGGGGAAGCCAGGATGGGAAAAGGCCTTTGGGAAAGTAGGTCTTCCTGCTGAGGACCCAGCCCAACCTCAGACTAGAAGGGTATTTTTTCTTGCATTCAGTTTTGCTTAGGACACCCCCTAATTTATTAAAGGCTATAAGTATTTGGTTCTGCCTTCACAACAGCTAACAGGTCAGATCCTCCAGACCACTGAGGTGCATGGAGTTATTCTCATTTGCACCAGCATACAACCCGTATGACTTAGAATTATAGAATGCTTTCGGTTGGAAAGAACTTTTACAGATCATCCAGTCCAATCCCCCTGCAAATCCAGGGCCATCTTCAACTAGACTAGGTTGCTTGGAGCCCCATCCAACCTCACCTTGAATGTTTCCAGGGATGGGACCTCAACGACCTCCTGAAAACTTGCTACCATCATCTTGTGATGAATTTCATTATATATTCCCCAACACTTCTGTCCTGCACCTTTCAACACTAAAAAGACCGAGCTGATCACTCGAATTCAAGTAAGCTACAGTAAAGACATGATCAAAACACGCTTGTAATTACTAACTCATATATACACATGCACAAATGTCACCTATATCTATATTACGCACACAGTTTAAAACATTTTTTGTTCTAGTCTGGTTGTGGAGTCCACCGTGGATAAGGCAGAGGAGCTCTGGTGTGCACGTGAAAACTTGTCACTGAGACATCCCCAGAAAGTCCTGGCTCCTGCCAGCTCCCTCTTCTTGCACTGGAGATTTCCGGAGGACCCAGCACATGCATTTTTAGGCCAAGTGGCAAAATATTTGGCAGTGGCAGCACCGGGACATAATTTATGCGTCAGCAACTGCAACAATTGACAAAACAAATAAGGAAGTTGAAGATTGGCTTTCTGGGTGGAGCGTGAAGAAACAAATTACAGGATGGAAACTCACTCCAGAAAATCTGCTCTAATCTGTATGTTGTTCTTTTGCTTGGCGTTTCAGGAGAAACGGAGTACTTTCAAGGGACCACTGACTTCTTACTAGGCAAACATAGGATGTGCTTAACACTGTATCTAGGATTTAGTCTTAATGTAAAGATATCAGCTTTTCCAAGAAAACTGATATATTACTATTTTCCTATTGCAGAAAATTATCCCTACATGTATCTGTATCAGAAATTCTAAAAGGTTTCCATCCAGTGTGTCTTTTTTTTTAAATCCATAAAATGTCTTTAAAAACCCAAAAATTACTTTCTTGGCAAACTTGTAAATCTTCTATGTTAGCAACTTTGGGATGCAGGCACAGCATCACAGTATTTCTCAAGAATTTCCAGTGCAGTGTGCAGTATTAGAGAGCTGGCAGGCAACTTCTCCAGAGTTTCCTTACTGATGAACTGCTCCTCCTCCAAGGAAGGCCCATGAGAGCTCTGAAACCTCTCTTTACTTTGGAATTAATAGCCGACAGAAGGGAGATGCCAAAATGCCACATTCTACATGGACAGTCCGTAATACTTAAATGCAACAATGCTTTCATTTCTTCCCTTTTGAAACCATATAATTGAGTATTACTACACAGACTATACCTCTAGGAAGACTGAAAAGTCTTTCAGAAACACAACAATTGTTCATGATGTTTCAGCAGTTACTTACATCCACTGCAGGTTAGCATACACCCTCAGCTCTTCCTTTACTGCCTTTTAATGAACACTCTCAAAAATCTTGTCTTTTTTTCCCAAATATGTCTTCACCCATACAAACAACTCCTCAGTTAACTTAGTTGAATCAGAAAGAAAATACTCAGCCCGTGTCTCCCAGCACAATCACAGTGAAACATATTCACAATGTCTATTGAGAAAAATTACATTTAATCACAATTCTTAGAGTATTTGCTTTTGGAGTGAGTGGTATCATCACAAAACTTTCTTTTATAAAACTGAAAAAAAACCCAAAATTCTGCCTTAGGAGTGTATAAATTGTAAGGTTTCAGAATAGTTTTGAATTTCATGGGAGTTAGCTGTTATGACTTTTTTTTTATTTTAATCCTAGGAACCAGCAGAAATGCCAGAAGAAAACCTGTAAAAAGCCACAGTTAAAGAAAACTGGGATTTGTGATGTTAGTCTTGCACTGATGGCAGTCACTTGTGTTTAATGATGAACCTCCTATATTTTTTTAAAGTATGTAACTGGTAAACAATATGACTTCAATATTGAAGCATAATTAATTACAAAATGGTTTTATTGCAGAATTGTTCTTTTACTTCTAAAAAAAGGCAAATAATTAAGAACAATGGAACATCAGTCTTGCACAGTTGGTATTTCTTTACTTCTGAATGCCTAACATTATTAGCTATAAAGATTACATCTGCCCCTTTCTGAAAACTGTAACACTTTAATTACACGATTACCTCCTTCTATATACTAAAATAGCATCTCCCTATGAACATCTCCACATGTAGAATCATATAATCTTATGCATTTAAATTAATTTTGCTTTTGTAATAGTCAAGTATGCACAAGCATGAGAGTTTAAATACATCACAGATAAATGTATTTGTGCATATATATATACACACACACACAGAGCATGTGTATATGATTAGCAAGAACTTCAGTTATATGAGCAACAAGCTGATCCACAATAATTACTTCTGCGCCCACACAGAGCTCCATTACCTTCAGGGATACTTCACATGATCTGTATTTTTATACTTTTAACAATACTTTTAAAATTACTTTAGCAGATATCATCATAGTCATACTACAGAAATAATGGAAAAGAACAGTAAGCATGATAAATACATCAGCTAGTAGGCAGTAGGCTGTAGAGTTCTGCAGAAAGATTATTACAGGCACAATGCCACAGATTTATTTATGGTTTAAAGCAGTGTATGTCATAAGCATACATAGTTTTAGTAGGTGGAGTCATCTGACCCAATCTGGCAGAGCTTTCGCATGGGAATGGCAAGGACTCCTCATTACCCATGAATTAATGCTTTTATTGGCAAAAAGTGTCTCCTATGTATATTCCTGAATGAGAACAATGTGAAGTAGTTTCCAGTGATTCATGTAAACTCTTTTTCCTTTTGAAAAACTGGCTGACTAACAGTCACTTCCTTTTCAAGTTCTGCTTCAGCTCTTCAGCCCTTCCAGCTATGCAAGCCTGCACATTGGGCTCATTTCTCCATTCTAGCAAAGAACCTCAATTCAGGGGTGAAACACAGTTATCATTTAATGCTGAGCTCCTGTCCTAGCTTAACATTGCAAGGTAACTCAAATCTGCATCACGATCATATGTAAAATTTAAATATGCAGATACAGTTATTGTGTCTATATTCAGATGGACATTAGTAATGCTACTACAGGTCTGAAATGAAGCATATGCTTTTTCAATGAACCATGGATTTCACGTCTTACTAGAAAGAAATGCTCATAGGCATCTCTACTCTCCTCAGCATGGCAATGGCTGACCCATCCAGTTCACATATCACTCAATCACCAGCTCTCCCTGCCCTAAGTCACTGGAAATCCCAAAACCAGGTTTTGAGCAGATACCGTTCTCTTAACCTGCTGCATCTCCTGAGACCATAGAGCATGGGGACATCATTGTACATGCACTAAAAAGGGTCTGTGACTTTGATTAAATTTGCATTAAAAAAAGCATTACTGTATTCTACTAGCATAATGTTTCTGAAGTTTGTGGATAGGGTTCAGGCTTTATTCTGTCAGTTGCCCATACAATGACAGATACAAATAAATAACAAGTCTTTCCAAGGGTGCTAAACCAGAGCACTACTAATAACAAGAAGAGTTCAGCCTGAGTCCCACTAAAAGGCATTAATATCTTATTTCTAAGGACAGGGCTGCTTCTGTGTCCACAAAAGCAGTCTCGTCCCCTTCTTCTCACTCTCCATAGTGAAAATCGTCCTTTCCATCCTTTGCTTTCCTCATTACATACCTGCCTTTGTAATTTTCCTTTGGCTTCCCTTCTCCATCACAGCAGGTATCTGCTGCTGTCATGACTTCCAAGGCTCCTCACTGCCTACTAACCACACCTATTAACCACATTTTCAAAAACGTACACCAGGTATGCCCCATAGCTCCTCTCATAACTAAAAACATCCTGTAGGACTTGACAAAGCTGCTAATTTATTCTCTTTCAAAACTCCTCTTACAATACTTCTCCATTGAAACTTCGACCATTAATATAATGTAATGTAATAAGAAAAACTAAAACATGCCAACTACCATTGTATCACTCTTTCGTTATTTTACCCATTTGTTTGTTTGACTTCAGGAAATTTTTACAGAAGTAAAACAGGCAAAACCGAGAACTACAGGATACAAGTGGCTTTTACTAGAATAATTAATAAGAGCCATATATTTTCATAGCATGTGCACAATACTATTACGACCATGCCATGCCAAAGGAAAAGATGTTTTTATCACACCCAATTCAAATTCATACCTTATGATGCTGCATGAAATGATAGCGGCTTTCCATGAAATGTTCTGGTCCCATCACTCTAGTGACATGAACAGGCAATGTCCAAAGCTTTACTCTGAATCAAACCTACATATCCTAAGGTTTTATTCCAACAGCCACACCCTGTCTCCATGCAGGCTCTGTTCTCTGTCTTGATGCACAAAGGGAGGGCTTTTTGTTGCTCAAGTCAAGACACAACTGATCTGTGTGTTCCCCACGGCGCCTGGACAGCTTCAGCCTCACCATTTATCCAGTTTGGGACACACGCTAACTGGGCTCCACACCTCCAAAGCACAGTTTGGAAGGTGCTTCATTCAGGTGTGTGCAAGCCAACTCCACCTCCCATAGCAGAACCATAAATTCTCTTGCTGCCAACCCCCGTGACTAACAAGGCAGTGAAAACAAAGTGTCATTTTTGACTAAAGTACAAGAATAGTTTGCATTATCCTCCTCTCCGCGGTTACTGAACCAAACAGTCTTTGATGTATTAAAAAAATTTTTTTTACTCTCATTCTGTTTCCATGCAATGAAAATAATACATAATATTGGCTTCGCCTTAAAAATACTTCTCTTATGAAAAGCATTCCATTTGCACTGACTTTAGTGGAAGGTGCGTGGGTATGTCAGAAGAATTAAGTCCCAAGACACTTATATCTCCCTGTATACATAATAGAGTAACAATTCAAACCTTGTTTGTTTAAAAGAAAAATTCCAGCTACAGACCATTTGTAAAACAACACAAGAAATTGTCTGAATCCCAACATCTCAAAGTCTGGACAAGCCAATGTTCAGTTTGGATCCCACTTCAGCAAAACACTCAACTTAAATATGACAGCAAGTCCTGCTGAAGTGCCTTACTGACTGTGGACCTAGGTACCACCAAAGTAAAATTAATACCATACAAGTCACTTTCTGCAACATACCAGGACATTCATTATCTCTACACATCTCCTTGTAGGGCTGGAGGGGAAAGGAGGTTTGAGTTGATGGAGGGATTTTGACATTTGTATCCAGGGGACCATTATGCCTCAGCACCCTGCTAATCTTTCCCAATTTTCCTTTCTTCTGCACTCCATAGCATCTTTGTTTCCTTCCATTTACCCTCCTCTCCACTTCCGCACCCCCCTTCCCCTCACTCTCTCTTGGTGGTCATTAACTAGGCTGACAGTTTGACAAGCTGAAATAAGGAAATAAAACACTTAAACATTGTTTCCTGATGTATGCATTCATCTCCTCTGCCAAACACAGATATTGAGGAGATACTTCACTCCTCCTGTCAGCTTGCTAAATTATAGCCCAGCTCTCGTAGCAACACAACTCAGGTCTTGTACATTCACTTGATCTGTCTTTCTATCAGAAGGCCACACAAGGGCCATTTCCATGTCTTTAGCAGGAACTTCTTATATTTATAATCTCAATACCACATTTTCATACGCCTAGGGTTGAATTTCCATTAAAAACAGAATCTCATGCTTCTTCTACTGATCATGCTCACATTATCATGACAGTTCCACTTCTTGCTTGGATTACAACGAAAGTACTTTGGGAATAAAATAAACTATATTGCATTAAACATTGTGTCATTCTCATAACGCATTACAGCGGCTGAGTAAACCAAAACCCAGTTTTGCTTTCACCAGGTTTTATTAGACTTTTTTTTATTTAAACATTTTCTTCTGGTTGACAGAAAACATGCTGCTGGAGACTAGAGGCATCCCACCCTTTATATAAAAAGCCACTGCCTACAGCATTGGCTTACAGGAGCCAATGCTATTCGGCTCCCCAGGGGAAAATTGCTGTGATACTGTCACTGCTCATTACCTCCAGTGGGTGTTGCTGTGAACAAGCCTATGGGAAAAGCTCATAAACATGTCCCACATCCAGACTTTGCCTGATCCATACAACCAGAAATGAAAGCTTGTTAAGAAACTAAATTATTGTACTTCTTTGCCTTTTATGACTGTCTTCCACACCAGAGAATTAGATAAATACAATCTGATAAACACAAGCGTTTCCTACTTTTTTTACACTTTGCTGGAGTAAGGCTGCAATGGAATCAAGCCTTCTCTGTGTAATTTCAGTAGCTCCCAAGGTCTATGTAGAGTAGTACAGTGCTGTGGCTGTAGCCTCTAAGGGATGCCTGACAGCTAATATCCATTGCAGAGCAGATCGATCTTATATCTTCACCACACCAAAATGAGTGAAAAGCTGTGACAAGCGATGTACTGAAATCCCAGATACACAACATTCCGTCTTGGAAAGTTATAAGTGTAACAATCAGAAATCAACCTGGAATATACTGTCACTCGTTTCCACTGGCAGATGGGGAAGGTTAGCTCAGGTTTCAGCTAGCAGGTGGAAATGCAGCAGAAGTAGGTTAGCACAATTTAGACCTTTGAAACAAATGAACTAAGATCCCTCTTTACGGTCCAGCATTATAAATCCTTGCAGAACTTTACATTCTTCCTTGCCTCCCACTTTCTCGTTATTTCAAATATCTATAATCATGACCCAAAGAAACAGTCTTTGAAGTAACTGTGTGGTTTCACCGACACGTAAATTTAATTGGAGATAGGATGAAAAAAAACAACAACAAAAATGTCCACAAGGAAAAGTCTATGCAAGTAATCCTGAGATTTCATTGTCCCTTTAAGCACTTTTTTCTCTGTTTGTAAGAGTTTCTATTAATCAGCAGCAAAAATTCAAATTCAATCACCCTAAAAACCTAGCAAAGCCCAAGTGGAAAAGTAATCCATTTGCTCATCTAGAGAAAGTAAGGACTTTGCCACAGCCTTCCAATATTGACTCTCCAAGAACAGCATTTCAACTGGTTACACCCATTCCATTATCCTCCAAAGACGTATTAATAGAAGCAGCAGCCTTGTTACGTGTTGCTATTTAACTGAGAGGTTTTGAATTTCATGAATGAAAACGAAATAAAATACCAATGAAGCAAGAGGAAATACAAGTTCCTTACCATTTCCTCCACATAAGTGTATAAGAGAAGCAGTCAACCAAAAACTGTTAACTCTTTACCAATAATACGCACAGAACTTCCTAAAACTATTTAAGATTGACTTTTTTTTTTTTATCATTGGAAGTCATAAAGAACTCCCAGCGCACAGTCGGAGGGCACCAATCTTTTTCCTCCATTGTTATTTCATACTGCAAGAGAAAAACGAGCCCCACCCACTTGAGATCAATGCAAATCCCATGATGTTTTTCAACAGTATCAGCTACTGATTATTGCATATTGCCAAATTCTCAGCTCAGCTACCTACTACTGCCTGAAATTTCTTCTTACTTTTCAGAGACGTCTATGTTTCATGCCACAATTCTTAGGACAGACTCTCTTCTTCTATCAATGGTCTTGCATTTCTGTCTCTAACTTACTGCCAGATTAATAAGAATCAAGAAGACTAAGGGACTGAAAAAGTATAAAATAAGGTTGCTTTTGCAAGTGTAGCTTTTCAGTACATATGAAAGATTTCTACATTTGGTTAAGTTTTTTAATTTATCACATAATACTGAATTTGTTTTTTTTTCTAAGTAGCCATCTTACTCTTCCATTATTTATTTATGGTGTTACTCTTACCCTTTTCCAATAAAAAATAATTTAAAAATTAGGATAATACCCTACTGAAAAACAATATAATTTATTATATTAAAACCAAAATTAAACTAAAGATGCATAAGAAATGGGGAAAAAAAACCCACCATTAAAATGTCAGTAGGAGTTTAATTTCCTTCTATAGTTTCTATACAACTAGCCTTGCTAATTTTCCTCAGTATATTTTTTTTTTTATTATTAGGGAAAAGTAAGAGAATATTACCATGTCATTCTCCTGAACTAATTCATCTTCATCTCTCAAGATTTACTCTTTGTGCTTTAGTTAAAAAGAGAAAGCCTCCTGTTATCACTAAACCCAGAAATATTTCTGGTTTGGAACCTGTATACCATAGGAGAGTATTTATTTGAAAGAGCGGACCCTTGCCTACGCTGGAAGTTGTAGGTGTGTGGTTATCAGTCATCTGAACTAGCATCCACAACAGAAAAGTCTGAACTTTTAAAGTACTACTATCTACCTTATTCAAGTAGTGCATTCACACTGCAGGTGAGGCAGCACTCACAGGGGTGTTCTGAAGCTTGCCGTTCCCCTGCACATACCTCATGCTTCTTTCCTCACACTGAATGTGACTGTTCTGCTACCATGAGAGGTCCACTAGGCAGGTTTGAAAACAGCACTATAAAGCTTGAGAACCATCAAAAAAAAATAAGTGGCAACCACCGAGAAGTTTTGGAGTGCAAAGCAACAAGGACAGCGTGTCTGCTGAGGACGCATGTTGAGCCTTAAGCTAGCGATACCATTCCACAGAAGGTTACGTGCCTTACTGCCACCTTCAAACTTCATCATCCAGACTTCCAGGACAGTAGATCCTTTACACATATATATACATATATACACATATATATTAATGTATGTTGTACAAAACAAGGCCTGCACATGTGCTGCAAGGAGGGTCTCCTGCCGGACTTCTGCACAACTTTCTTGCCTCTATGGGTATTAAAACATTTTTCTCAGTAGGGCAGGATTTCCTCCCCAAAGTTTGTGTGAAAACTCCTGTGTTTGTGTGCTTGTTTGTGTTTGCACATATAAGAATGTTGCTTTCTTAGAAATATTGTTGGATGTCAGCACCTTCAAGAAATTGCAAGTTGCTTCCTTCATAGCAGGTACTGTATCTGATTATGGTTACCGTGATTCTTCCACCTCCTTGCAGTGAGATGTATTTAAGAAGAATAATATTAAAATCTTGCATGCTTCTGCAAGATGCCATAAAACCTGCTTTAGGTTTAGACTTTAGATCTTAGCCTGAGATTCATTTTTACTCAAGGTTTCTCAAATGTCAGGTCCAGCAGTATGAAAGCTTCAAAAGTCAGTGTGAAGTGACATATGACTTTGAAAGTGACACCAAGTCATCCATTTCTCAAATTTTATTTACATACTAGATATCAACCTATGATTAACTTAAGTGGAAATAGAAGTAAATATTGAACAGTAAACAGAGAAAAATATGAAACTGGAGAAAAATACGAGACACTGGGTAAAACACAAATTAAAAATACATGCTTTTTGCATTCCTGTTTTAGGAAAGTATTTTCAGAGGCAAACAAATCAGATACAGCAGCTCTTCAGTCACCTGTAGGTTAATGAACCTGAGCTCAAGGATGAACAACTGCTACCACTGTGTTTCAATGGCAATGCAGAAAGGTAACAAAGTCGAGTGCAAGAAGAACGGAAAGTAGCAGGGAGCTTCTCCCATCATGAGGGTAAACTATTGCTCAGGATAGGGTCACGAGTGGGAAAGAGATTACAGCTGACCATAAGTGATCTTCCACAAGGTCACCTATCACCATGACAGGCACTGCAACATCAAAAGCTCTTGTGCAGTTGTCCCCAGCACAACTTGAGACCATTTCTTATTGTCCTATCACTAGTTACTTGGGAGAAGAGACCAACACCCACCTCACTACAACCTCCTTTAAGGCAGTTGTAAACAGTGATAAAGTTTCCCCTCAGCATCCTTTTCTCTAACCTAAACAGCCCCAGTTCCCTCAGCTGCCTATCACAAGACTTATTCTCCAGGCCCTTCATCAGCTTTCTGGACACAATCCAGCACCTCAATGTCCTTCTTGTAGTGAGGAGCCTAAAACTTAACACAGTATTCGAGGTGCACCTCACCAATGCTGAGTACAGAGGCACAATCACTTCCCTCATCCTGCTGGCCGTGCCATTTCTGATACGGGCCAAGATGCCATTTGGCTTCGTGGCCACTTGGGCACACTGCTGGTGTACATTCAGTTGGCTGTCAAGCAACACCTCCAGGTCCTTCCTTGCCAGGCAGCTATCCAGCCACTCTTTCCCAAGCCTGTAGCATTGTATGGGGATAATGTGTCCTGGGTGCAGGACCTGGCATTTGGCCTTCTTGAACCCCATACCGTTCGTTACAGCCCATGAAGTGGTACACTCCTCCCTGAGTGCACCAGCACCCACTGCCTGCAAATTAAGTTCTTACTTAAAACTACTATTTCTGGAAGTATGTTTCAGAGAATAACTAGGTAGGTATTTCCCTGTATTCTAGAAATAAAGTGTTCTCAACAAAGAAAAGGCCTCAGAAACACAAATTATTGTCCTTCCTATCCACCAAGTGGCAGTACCCTAAAAAAACCAAACTTGAAAACACTTCCATAGTGTCTCAGCAAAACTGTGACTTGTGTGCCATTTAAGATCTCGTTAGGAAGAGCTATGAGCAAACTTTTCAGCTTTTTTACAAACCAAAAGTTTTACAAATCAAATATTAATTTCAGAAAGAACCGTTCCTCGCAGCTAGTAATGCAAAAAAGGTCAGTATTCTCTCACTCTTGCAAAAATACTCTGCTCCATTATCAAGGCCAAATGAATTTTCAAAATCAAAATAAGTGAAATAAAACAAGGCTTTACAATGTCTGTTAAAGTTAGCCCTACATTTTTCAGCTAACACCAACAATTCACAGTATAATTCACAACTCCCACTATCCCCAAAATACCTGGGAGGACAAAACCATACAGCTGGGGCTGTAGGGTGGGATTAAAAAAAAAATAATAAAAAGACAAAGTCTCTGAAACTCATGGAACTGACATTTCTTCTCTGCAGTCCTGTGGAGAACGACTTGGGAGTGCTGATTGATGAGAAGCTTGATATGAGCTGGCAACATGCACTCACAGCCCAGAAGGCCAACCATATCCTGGGCTGCATCAAAAGAAGCGTGGCCAGCAGGGCGAGGGAAGTGATTCTGCCCCTCTATTCCTCTCTTGTGAGACCTCACCTGGAATGCTGTATCCAGTTCTAGAATCCTCAATATAAGAAGGATGTGGAACTGTTGGAATGGGTCCAGAGTGGGGCTACGAGGATGATCAGAGGGCTGGAACACCTCCTAGATGAAGACAAGCTGAGAAAGTTGGGGTTGTTCAGCCTGGAGAAGAGAAGGCTACAAAGGAGGCCTTATAGCGACCTTCCAGTACCTGAAGGGACTACAAGAAAGCTGAGGAGGGACGTTTTTTAAAGGCTTGTAGTGATAGGACTAGGACTAGGTATAAACTGGAGAGGGGCAGATTTAGACTAGACACTAGGAAGAATTTCTTCACAATGAGAGTGGTGAGACACTGGAGCAGGTTGCCCAGGGAAGCTGTGGATGCCCCATTCCTGGAGGTGTTCAAGGCCAGGCTGGATGGAGCCTTGGGCAGCCTGATCTAGTGGGATGTCCTTGCCCATGGCAGGGGGATTGGAACTAGATGATCTTTAAAGGTCTCTTCCAATACAAACTATTCTATGATTCCACGCACATACATTTCTTTCACTTATTTAGGACTCCCCTCAATTGTTTTTACTCCCTCTTTCCAGCTTACCCCTACTGCCTGTCTGCTCCTCCTTTTCTCCCACTTTTTATGCCAACGCTGTTCAGAATACTGCTTAGGATTGGAAAAAGCAAAATAGAACCAGTCAGCTCCTTCCTACTTCCTTCACATGATAAAAGTTTTGGATAGAGGGAAAAAACAAGCCTCCCCCCAGGTGAAGCCACCCAGTTTTCTCTACCAGACCTTGGAGATCATAGCAGACACTGAGGAGGATCTCTTTGCAGGTCAGTGCCTCTAGATATCTGCTACCTGGGGCAGGGTTGAGATCTTCTGACAGAAGAGATCTTCTGACAGAGATCTTCTGACACTGGGTTATCCCCAGTGTCAGAAGAGCTGCCGAATCCACCCTGGACACCCTGAGCAGAGCACATCTCTGCATGCTGTGCACTGGTTGTAAAATATATAAAAACCCAGAGAGGTATGAAAAAAAATAAAGAAGCTTCGTGCTCAGAAGCCTGTTTTTTATGTTCAGAAGTATTTAAATTAATGCATCTGATGGAGTAATGAGAACTGGGTAGAAGATTGTACTTCCCTCTGACGCTAGGATAATTAAAAGGGCAAGGTATTAACTAGCTTTGGAAAGAAAAGAGTTGTAGTGGTTGTTCTGGGGATTACAGTCCTGTCTTGATCCTACCTTCACTAATCATTGCATTTAGTCATTAGACACTTTGCCCATTCCCTGGTATCCACGTCAGCTGATTACTGTTTGCTGATCCAGTCTTCAGTCAGGATTTGAAACACAGGGATAGTGCTAAAATGCCCTTTAGAAAGGCCAGATAATGCCATTTCTGGTTTGTACTACAGGAAAGGAATTCTTTCACACATATTGGTGTCAACTACATTCTCATCATCTTTTTACGAACGTGCTCCTCACGCACAGTGCAATACTGCAGATCAGACTTATCTCTGTCAATCAAATATATATTTGCTTATTTTTTAAAATACCTGAGAAGACTGTTACTCCCTCCCCCCAGAAAAAAAATGATGCTGAATTAAACATTACATGATGGTTGCAAATACTAGCACACTGGATAAAAAGTATGTGTCACAGAATTATTATTGAGGAAACAAATAATATTAGTATACATCCATCTAGTTAATACATACCTTATTAGCATACATTTATCTGAGATAAAAAAACACACAAACATGCTATATATTATGCAAATCACATGCAGATCTCTTGATATTGTGAAATGTAGGTACTCCTTTCCATAGCCTCTATATACAATAGTATATCCAGAAGTAAACTGCTGCAGTATATGACACAACGTGAGGGTTGCGCCTAGCCCACAGGATAAAGGACAGACAGTATGAGAGGCCTATGTGCTACAAATTCAGCAGCTGGTTATGTATTTTATATAATGTAACTACTAGGAACAATATCATTTATGTCTTATGGTACTCTAAAACCAATCCAATTCATAAAATGCCTGTTGTGTTTGCAGACAAGAAACTATCATAAATCCTGAGCATTAAACAGAGTCAATAGATGAAAACCAACTTTCTCACAATATTTTGCATGCTGAGCTTAATGTGCTTATAAAGAAAGAACAGTTGCAAGAGAAGGCTCCCCTGAATTCAACTATTTACCGATGTTGCATATCGGTGACTGCAACAAGTCTTTAAGAAATTTAATCTTTCCTCATAATGAAAAGATATTCTTAAATTAACCTCAAAGCATGGCATGTATCCACAAATGTTACCATTTATTTAACATTACACTTTATTAATTACAGAAGAAGAGTGGAGGAAATATCCCATGCTAGGGAGAATCCCATTGCATACAACTTCTTGCCTGTCTTTTGCTCTGTTGACAGAAAAGGTAAGTCAGTGGGAAAGAACATGTGCTCATCCTTATCTGTCACCTTGGGTTAACAACTTGGGGAATGTCTTGGGAAATGAGTACAGCCATATGACTGCATACCCAAATATGCAATTTGTCTCCACACTGCCTGGAGTACTTGGATGCTGTCATGCACGACCAGCTTCTGCCTTTACCCGATTCATACAGATTAGTTGACTCCATTTCTGTTCCCCAGTGAGGTATCCAGAAGCCACCAACTCGCCCCAGCTTTCGCAAATACACAGCCATAGTGAAAACAGTGTTTCAAAAATGTTTTTTTTAATTTCAGCCCTTGGCCCAAATACAAGTTATTGAAACTCAGCCTGCAGTGGCACTGATCATCATGACCAGGTCAGCACTTGGGAAAGCTGGTCCTCCTGGGAACGGCTCCCAGAGAAGCAAAGGTCTGGCATCAGCACTGGCCAGGACAAAATATGTTGGGCACTTAATGGCAGCATTCTTCCTGATCACTAGTGGATGTAGTCAGAAAGATATTTGCCTCTACTATAGCTGTTTCCTGATATTTTCTCATTACACAATCTTAGTACATATTATTGTTAAGGGCTTGGTTCTGTTCTTCTGAGCAATTCAGGTATTATGTAAGCACCACTTTACTTAGAAACTCAAATTCACTGCTGGGCATAGACATCTTCTGTTCCAAGACTTCCTGCAGAAAGCTGCCCATGCATTCCCACAGCTTGCTCGACCATCACATCTTTTTAACAGTGGAGAGCTTATCAAGACAAGCTCTCTCATGAGATTTTAAATATTCTCTCTCTGTTTCCAGGCCAGAAACATTGCAAGCGAGGCTGTTCTTGCCTCACATTAGTATGACAGCTGCTCTCTTGGCCAGCATGCTGGACCAGACATCTCAAACTGAGAGCACGAGCAGCCACAGCTTAACGCAAAGAGCAGACACTCCCTTGTTTGGAGGCTCTAACAGCTCATCTCTTCCCTGATCAGCACAGAGGGTGGGACTTAAAACACACACTTTCCCCTGGGTGGTATTAGTTAACATATTAATCAGTTTTAATATTAGCACCTTTTCTTCGGTTCCTGAATAGCTCCAAATGGAGCAGTATGTGTTTAAGTGGAAGGTTCTGAGATTTGTTCTTAACCATATCTGTATTTCGACCACATCATAAAGATTCAAGATGTTGGCTTAAGCAAACCAGTTTACCCACTTCTTCTGATTTTACACTGTACTTCTCTGTAGCAAAGAAATATGTACTGTGAAGGTGAAGTGTTGCAATGGCAGTATGCGCATCGTCTAAGACGTAATGCTTGTGTTCCTGTTCAGGAATGGGACAAATGGCAGTGCACACGAATCAATTTTTGAGAAGCATCTCAAGTGGTAAGGACCAGGAACCACGAAAGACAAACTAGGGTCATGCTATCACTTCCCTGGTGACTACAACCCAACAATATGCAGAACTGGCTCCTCAGGATTCTTAGTGAAGAAATTTGTCACTTCCCCTCCCTAGCATATCATTTGTCTTTAACGCACACTGCTGATTTATCTTGCTCAGGGAACAGCCAAAAAAGCAACCTAGCTGATACCTCTGTACACTGTGGACATAATCGGAAGGCAAGGACATCCTGAGAACACCTTGCAAACTGTAGCAGACTACTATCCGAAAGCTGCTATTACGTACCTACCATTTGTAGGCTTTGTATTTTATAAAATGTTAGTTTTACAAAAATATAATTTTTTTAAGTTTTTAACATTTTCCAAAAGAGCTGGAAAAATTAGGAGCTCAGACTAGATGCTAACAGTCAGACTTAACATGCCTAGATGCCTCTGTCTGTCTCAGGTCAGGTTTTACTTTCTCAGTCTGTAATATTCATCCTTTTAATAGCAAATGATTAGCATCTGGAGACTGAAGAAAAGTTCATGTCATCCCAGATGCTACCTAATGTGACAATACAAGAAAAACAGGTGCAGAAGCCCTGCTTCTCAGTACATATTTGGCACATCTATATAGGCAAGTGCAAATGGACTCGACACTACCATTGTTTGTACTTTAACATGAGATTGAAAGGAAACAGATGCAGAGACAAACAAAAAAGAAAATCAGGATAAAAAAGAAATCTGCCTATGCTATTATATCTTTGGCAATTAATGCTAATAAAAATTTCTTTGTGAACTGATGAAACAATTTTTATTGAGGAAATAAAAAGTAAAGATGTGCTATGCTTACTAGACCACATAGCTCCCAGTCCAGTATCCTAACAACAGCCAGAACCTAACAGCTTGAAGTGTCAGGTATCAGGTATACTGCAGTTGTGTCACAGCCTATCATACAGGAAACTTCTTCCCAACTGTAAGCAACTAGTGGCTGGCATACATCATGAAACACACACCTTATAAATCTGTATCAAATGTAATATATGTAAATGTTTAATTCTTTCTTAATCTGGTCTGCCCCTAAAAGTACAGTATTCATCTATGTGAACCTCATTTTATTAGTGTTTCATATCTATACATATATAAAAGGGCAGTGAAAAGTCTTGCATGTTGTTACAAAATAAGAATTGTGCCAAATGTTCAACTCTACCTTGGATGATGTGGCAACATCATAAATATAATACAGCCTGAGTTGCTTTTTGTGCCAGTGATCAAACTGTTACAGGCCACACCAGTTTCTTCATATATATTTTATAGAAAAAGTGACAAATGCATTTTACCTCTTAGTAGTGAAATATCTATTTAAAACAGTATTTGTCAAACAGTACAGTATTAGTTTCAATATATTTCACTTAATATAAAATAACTTCATTCAGCTATTCCACTCTTTTTTCCAGTTGACTGATAAGCAGAGAGTACCTCTCCATTTAGCAATGCCTTTACACTGAATTTTCAGTCTTTATAGTGGGCACTAAGCTGCCTCACCCCTAGCAAACCCAAGAAGGAGGAATCCTAACTCGCATTTTTTGAGTTCTTCCCTGTTTTTCACTTTCCACTGAGGAGTACGTTTACTACAGTTCTGAGCAAATGCAATTTACTGTCCCCTAAATTTGATGGTTGCAGTAGGAAAAGGAAGATTTGGTGTCACCAATTTCTTTACAAAAGCAGCAGTGATTGGTACTAAGGCCATGAACCTGCCCACAGTATATTCATGCAAGCGATCTGGACAGTTCATGAAAAAGAAAGAGGACCAACAATCTCCAAATCCTGAGATACTTTCTCAAGTGACTGAAAAATACTTGCAAAATTATGACTTCCAGGAAAAGTACCAGCATCCTTTAGCAAATCTATTTGAACCATTTTAAACAGCTGGCCAGAGGTCCAGCCCAGAGGGCCCCCAAGAAAGGATACTGGGGTCCCTCCTGCTGGGAGCCGCTGGGAGCCACAGAATCATGAGTTAATGTGAGGCACTGCCACACAAAAAGGCAAAGCAACACTAAGCAGCTCAGGGATTGCCTCTGCAAGATGCATTGACCCCCAGCACCCATGTACTTTCAAAATATGCTTAGTTGTTGTCCCTTGGGTGCTTAACCTGTAATCTGGGGAATAGAAACACCACGTAGTACACCATCCTTGAAATATCACTATTTCCACTAAATCCTAGTGCTGTTCCTATCTTTCTTTCTGTCACAGTGAATCATCCCCCCATAAAAAAGAACAGCACCCAACCATGGGGCAGTAACAACCCATACTCTCAGCATTAATTTGCTGCAGTCTGCTTCCTGCTCAGCAGGTCACTCTTGCAGCTCCTCTCTAAAATAATTCACTCCCTCCCCACTTTCCATGGGGTTCTGGGTACCACTGTGCTTGACACATTTCAGACCTTTCTGAAATTTAGCTCCCTACTCACATTTACGTGTTATCTGACTTCAAGGATCCTCACTCTGTGCTGTTATTCTTGCATTGATGTCAGCAGTTGACTGAGAAATTAAATTATCATCATACTTCTGAAAATAAAGTTTAATTATAGGCAAGTGTGATGTATCTATAAATTATGATGATTATCAGAGTGAACAGCAGCATAACCAATAGCATTGAGCATATATCTGAATATTCTCACAGGGCAGGGTCCAAATCTCTGAAGTCAATGAAAATATTCCCGTTGATGTTAAAAGTTTTTGAACTTTAATTAAGAGACACAATGACTTCAAGTATTTACTGCAATTCAAATAAGTATGTTGTCATCATTTTTACTACTACTCATCATCATAATAAGACAGTTAAGTGCATTAATGATTCTTTGAATAAAGGTATTAAAATCAAGTAACAAATATAAACTAAGGCATATAGTAACATGGTAGTCTGGTACCTTGATATTCTGCCAATAAGCTTCTGCAACATTAGAAAGTTGCCCCAGCTCTTTAAGTAAGATTTTCCTATTTGTCTGTTTATACCAGAAAAATTGCAGTAGGAAAGAAGTCAATGAGATATTTAAAGTTTAAACATAGTCATGTCTTTTTTTTATTTTAATACAATTGCTGAATTAGAATAGCAGCTTTGTATTTTTATTTATTTGCTTATTTTTACAGTCTGACATTGCATTCCCATGTTGCTAGCAAAAACTTCTCCAGCTAAATAAATTCAGTTGAAATTTACTCTTGCTCTCTTTATTCCTCGAAACATAACTGATGTTTGCTGGACAAAGAAGAAAAAAAAAAAAAAAAGAAAGAACCCATCACATCCAAAGCAAGGATCTATCTTCTTATCTATCCTGCTTTAGTTAATGAGAAAATGTAACTGTGACTCCATTGAGAGAGAGAGGAAGAGAGGCAGAGCGCCTCTCTCTCTCTCAATAAACTGTTGCACATGGTAGGACTAATAGTGTACTGTCTCATAGCCATCATTAGGCTAGCTAGTAAGTAGTACATTATCTTTAGTTTTCTTTCTTTCTCCAGGGCACAGTCATGTAGTTACTGCTCCTCATTATCCTTGGAAGCTGTAAATTTAAGTGTAAACTCATTGTCTCTGCAGGGGTTGCAGGTGAGTAGTGTGTAATATCATTTACTCCATTTTCTCTACTGAATTTTGTAGAACTGTGTTTTTAAAAGATTCTCCTCCCCCCAAATCATCCTCACTAACCGCTAAGTGCTTGGCTCTGCTCTGTAACCTCTCTGGTTTGGCCAGAAAGATCACTTGCTGCATTCAAGGAACCCACATGTGTGTGGTCCTCAAAATGATGTGTGGCCACTACAGGATCTCATAATTTAAATGAGGGTGCTCCTGGGCAGTGGTGGGACAGCAGCCAGGAAGCTTCAGGCACCAGGGGAATTTATTCCATCCACTTTTATTACCAGTTGCTCCAACACTGCCTGCAGTTCCTCAATTATGGCTAGCAAGCCTACCTCAAAAGCTAACGAGGGAGGCATGTTCCTTCATGCTTATGGGAACAGCAAATACATCAAAAAAAAAGAAAATGGACCTTTTTATTGGTTCAGATGCCAACTCCGCATTAAGCTTGAAGCTTTCAGTTTAGCTTCTTTGCTTGCTCTTATTATTCAATTAATTTTTGTGGGTAGCCAGCAGAGACCCACATTAAAATATAAAATATGGAAGCAATTATGGCACTAGAACACAAGATGCAAAAATATACAAGGCCAGATCATGTCTAGTGGCTTAGGAAGGACTTACATGCCCTATCTGACCTGTCCACATCTACGCCACACAGAAGAAGGCTGGGAGGAAAGAGAAGTTGCACATCAAGCGCTGATCAATTCTAAGCAGGCTGGCAGAATAGAAGAGGGAAGAGATCCCAGCACCAACTAAGCAAACTTGAGGACAGATGTAAGCTGCTAACTAATACAACCAACGCTCTGTTGCAAGAAGCTGTCATTCTGTGAAAGGTTGAGATAATGACTAAGTATGGAAGATTTCACCTTTGAAATCACAACAGACTTTGGGAAGGAACAAACACCTCCTAATCTACAACCTGCAATGCAAGAGATGCAGATCAACTGCGGATAGAGCATGGTCTCCACCTCATGACCATCTAACTATACAATCTACCAAACCAGAAGTACCTGTATTCCTAGAAGAAGAGAATGACATGACAAAAGGCAACCCTTCTTCCTACCCTTTTAGGAGTCACAAATACTTGAATCAAAGGAAAACAGATGGTTTCAACTTTACACTTTATTCAGGAACAGGAATAAAATGCTAACCAGTACTTATGGGTATTCTAGTTCTCCCAAGCAAGATACACATCTACAGTCAGGATTGTGTTATGCTTTATACAACTGGTTTAAAAAAAAAAAAAAAAAAAAGTCATGGATGGTAACAGGACAGTAATAAGAAATCTTCAGAACAGAACAGAGGAGGGAATCAGAATTTCTGGTGATGTTGAAACATGGCAGCATTACAGGCATAATCAACTGGTGCTTATTTTGGGGAAGTCAAAAAAAATTTTGACTTTTTCACTGCTAATTCACCTATTTCAAAGTTATCATAAAATTAATTTCATTAATTTAGATACAACTCTATTTATAGGGATAAAAAAATCAGATTTAGTAATTGTCTCAGAAAAATCTATAAAGAATGAAAGTTTCATAGTTCTATTTTTGTGGTTTTAACTTGTACACACATTTTAACAGCAAAGAGATTTTGAAATTCATTTACTTAATGATAGTTCAGATAGTTTTAAAGGCTTATTCCTTTAGAGAGAGAAAGCACCGCAATAGGTATAAACATTGTCATTTCTCCATTTAAAAACATCCACAGGATCAACAGTACTGTATGAATATGCTCCTTTCGCAAACAATGTAAAATTTATTTAAAAAAAAAAATCTAAAAGATTACTCTTGCTTGCTTTTTTAAACAAAACTAATCAGGGCAGCATTAGTAGCAATTTTGATATTCAGCCTACCAAGTATTAACACTGTTACTAAATATACTGAGTAAATGTTATAAAGGCTGTGAAGCATCAATGTCAACCAAGGGGCATTAGGAAACACTCTCCTTAAAATGTAACTGACAGTGAATGACTTACCCTGTTCTATTGTCAAGCTCTGATAGTCTTCCATATTTAGCCAAACTGATGTGGTAAGCCTGGGAGAGCCTTATGTTTTGTAAATATTAATCCTTTAGTGGATTCACCGGATTACCTGTATTTTATCATTCAGCATAGCCCAGCTGTACTGCATTTGGCTGAAAACTGACATTGATAGTAAGGAAAAGACTTGGTAGCAATGCTGACTTCTTATCTAATATTTCCTTGTCTGGATTCAAACAAAGAAAAAAACGGCTGCTGGCCATATCAACTGGACAGATTACCAAGGGCAACCAAGAACTCAGTTATACCATAAAAACTGTCAATATAGCTTAGTTTCAAATTAGGTTCTCATAATCAACTCAATTCACCGTTCTAAGACCTCCTTAAAAGACTCCAAAATAATTAAATCACATTCTTGCCTGGGCTAAGACTTTCAAATTTAGTAACTAATTCCAATGTTAATTTCCAATTTTAACTAAATGTATCATAGCTGCACTTCTTAAACTTTGCATAATAACTTTGATGATTTCATATGCAAATCAAATCAATCAACAGGACAGTCCTGTGAAGCTATATATGTGTGTGCATATTTATGTGTATGACTTAAATCTAGAAGTCAGAACTCACTGATATTTATAATGTATATTTATAAACACAACCTGTTAGGGTTAAGATTGTTATTCTTAGAATTTTGCAATAAAATTTATTATTAACTATGTTAATGTAACACCAGTATTTTATTCTTAAGAATTTATAATGTATAGAAAAGAAATCAATAGATTACAAGAAAAAAATTTACAGTTCTTAAACACTAAACTTCATATCACTGCATGCAGAACAAATACAATAGTTCAGGTTAAGTACATCGTCAGACAAGTACTTTAGAAATGCAATGGATAAGGTTTTGGAAGGAACCAAGAATTTGACTGAAATTTGAGAAAGCATGAGTTCAGTCTGGTTTTCAGAGAGTGCTGAGAATCCCTCTGAAATCCAATTTCAGTCCACAAGCTTTCTCCCTACCACCATTTTAATGAAAGGACAGACGTTTTTCTGAACCTGTCTGGACCTTGAAATACAACAGGACCTACTAGGTTCCCACTAGAAGACTCACTGCTGAATCAATACCATGATATTGAAATTACAACCTTTTCTCATGATATATCAATACCCGTCTTTCAAGAAACGGATCAAGCAAACCATTAGCTAATTGAAACAACAGACACATGCCAAAAATTTGTAGCCTAGGCAGTAAATTTTACAAAAAAAAAAAAAAAATATTACAAAGCACTGTTCTGGTCCAAATCCATTGTTTTCCAACAAGCTTTAGGGTCCTAAATCATTCCCTAGTCATTTTTTAAATAGGATTTGGACTTATAAATAATACCCTGTCTTGAAAAATGTCATTCTTCATTCCTACATCAAATAATTCATCATCAATCAAACAGAAGTGAAAAAAAATACCACAAGTGTCCTGGGAGAAGTAGGATCACTGCTTGTAAGTACACTCCAGCTTACAGGTGCTTTAAAGAGTTGTGAACATGTGAAGCTCTATTACGTTTTTATAGCTTTCTTTAGCTGACACCACTATAGTTGTATTAAGAAAATTCACATTAATGTTATCAGGTCAAACAGGCATATATTGTGATGCCAAAACAGCACACAAACTAAAAAAATACCCTGCACAAGTCCATGTTATTCTCATCCCATACTGAGTGAGGTGCTCTGGGATAAACACCACATTGATGAACACAGCAGGGTGTCAATGCACCCAGGATAGAGAAGGCTGTGTGTTCATAAATGCAAGCATTTCCTAGACACTCATTCCATTAGATCTGATTGAGTACAGCACATTCTTAAAGAGACAAGCAATTATTATTCTGCTCAAAGGCATTATCGCCCTGTATCACAGCTCTTCTCAGGTTAAACAACTCAAATATACCAAAAGCACTGCCACTAGCCAGAAGCAGCAATGCTCAAACAAGCACAGCCCAAAAGTAACTTATCAAGGAAATCTGTCTATTCTGCTGGCAATAGGAGCTTAATGAATAATCATATATCCCAGGACTACTTCAGAATCACGTGCTGGAGTAGTAAAAATTGCCATCTTTCCTGAATTTTGTAGCATCAAAGGAAAAAAAAAAAAACCAAAAAAACCCCAAAACTAAAAAGAGCAGATACACAAACGCAAGGGTACTACTCCTTACTCCTGCCAACACACTGATAGAAAGCAGGGTGAAAGTCACAATCAGGAAAGCCACCACTCCAGGAAATAAACCAAGTGCCCTGAGAAGTTGGCTGGTTTATCCTCAGCGGACAATATTCCATTCACACTAGCACTTCAGTTCACACATGCTGAGACATGCTGGCAGTCCCAGATATAAGATAACTGTAGACTAATTTGTGGTCTGAGTACTTCTGTTCTCAGTGTTGCACTTGACATGGTTTCAGGACAGATGGGTGAGCTGAACCTTTGTTCACCACAAAGGACCTTCTAAGGATATCAGTCAACTACATTTTGGTTAAATTCTGGTGTTTTTATACCATGTTTTAAGGAAAAAGAAAGGGAAAGCCGCTATTTATCAACCATCTTTAGTGATATATTTTAATCACTACATTGGATGAAATCTCTCCATACTGTTTAGTTGCTGATCAAAAGCTGAACAGTGATCCTTCTTGGATGGACAGATGTATAAAACTCTTCTTCAAGGGCAGGCCTACTCAATGGCTGCAAAGGTCATGCATATAAAATCATTGCTTTGCCTCGGTCACTTTGCACCAAAGACTCAGCAGGTTTTCTTACAGGTCCTCATCTCACAGTGCAATTTCAGGAAACAGGGTTGGCAGGGAAGCCCTCCCTTTCCCTTGGCTCTCCTCTTGCACTCTACACACACTGACCCGCAAAACACAGCTCCATTTGGTGGCAGCAAATTTCACCTCCTTTATTCAAAACTAGACTTCAGAACTAAACGTGAGTGAAATATCTTGGTGGCTTTCTTGTATCTTCAGGGTATTAATTAAAATCCCTCATTTCTCAAATATCTTGTAACATCTATGCTTTGTTCTTTCAGGGGAAAACTCGTACCCAGATTTGACCACATCAAAGAACACAGACTCACTGCAAAGTTCAAAAGAGCACTGCTCCTGCTAGAGGAGGCAGCTCTCTTTGCACAATGCTTATAGAAAGCAATCAGAAATTGGGACTTCAGAGTTCTTACCCCAGCTCCACTTTCAAAATAGCTGCAGGGGAGAAAAGGAACAAACATCCATTAAAAATCCTGTGGTCTGGGTGCCACAGGGCATTTCTGAGAACTGCAGCTGCAAGTTTTCAGTGTCTTCTTGTGTATAGAGGGCAAGGCAATACTCTATCTTAGGGGGCACGAGAGTCTTGACATAATGCCTGCAGAGTGCTCTGAGGACCATGGATGAAAAGCGCTCTAGAAGGGCAAGTCTCATCTACTGCAAGTTCAACATCAGACTGTGCTTCTGACCCCTTTTAATCGGGAATATTTCTTTCTGTTATTATTTTAGGCAATGGTTAAGAAGAAGACCTTTTTAAAAATATATATAGCATAGAGAAAATCTGCAATTCAAATTGATATTTTTAATCTTAAAAGTATTTCGGTGGAGTGGAGTGAAAAATAGAAAGAAGAACAAGTCCCATAAATCTGTCACTTGCATAGCACATCACTCACAGCTTCCCCCAGCCCACTTAGGAGGAGAGCCATATAGCTTTAAAATGACTTCATTCCCATATTTACATATTTTTTAATAGGGCTATGATGAATCTCCTTCCGCTTGACTCCTATTTTGAGCTGTGATATTTTAATCTCCATTCTTGCTGCAACTTAGCAGATGAATGTTCAGTGTGACAGAGCTCAGAGGAAATAGTATAAATAAAGCAAAGTGGAGCTATGACATCTCACATTTTATAGCTTTTTTATTGTAGCCTAAGCATAAACAGAGCACAGCTGTGTTATACTTACTGCTGTGAGCACTCCCCCAGCTCCAACCCCCTACTGCTTTTAAAGAGACACTGCCCCTACTCAGGATCCTCTAGATACAAGCACTGCTGTTTGAGGCATCGCTAACAGAAGCAAAATGCCCCCCACCCATTGCTTCCCTTCCTTTGTTTTTACTTTTTCCTTCTTCGACTGATTTTCATCCTTGCTCTCCTTCCTCCTCGCCTCCCCAATTGGCACAGAATGTGACCTCACAGTCCCCAGTGTGTACACTCAGCCAGCACTGTGCTGCTGCCTACTGAAGGATGCCTTTCTTCCCTCGCTGTTACAACTTGCTCTCTTTAAGTACAGAGACACACACGCAGAGCACAGAAACAATTTGCAAAACCAACACTTTGATAAAAGACTTGTAACTAGCTGGGAGTACTCAAAATACTGCCATCTTTTAATGGTGGTATTTTACAGAAAGGGCTCTCACGTTTCTCATTGCTTCTTGACATTTATTTTTTTTTCCCCCTCAGAAGGCAGTTGAAAAGAAAGAAAGAACACACACCAACTTTACTACTGCCTATTTAAAAACAAACTATCACAATGAGTTCCTAGACAGCAAAGCCTCATTTCACCTCGGGAAGAGATACCACAATGGATCTCATCACAATCATGACCACATATTCAGCTGAAATAGCTCCTCTTTGAAGCTTTAGACAAGAAAATTGCAATGCACCTGGACACTTCCATTACTATAAAAAGATAAGGCCAAACTCAATAGCCAGCAATTTCCCCCATAAAGTCCAACAAAGCTGTTTATCTTTGTGGCACGTTGAAAAGTTTTACAGTTGCACTCCATGATCTTAAAGATTTTTTCCAACTTAAATGATTCTATAATAGTGCCCGCCCACCGCTAATTTCAGTGTTATAAACACAAACACATCTAACACGCAAGTGTGTAAGATTTCTTTCTGCTATTCATTTAAAACATATCAAGGCATTGCAATGGCTACACTGAGCTTGAAAACTGCATCCAACTTTCCCAAATATAGGGCCAAGGTACAAACTGGGAAGTTCTTTGCTCAAAGAGGACCATGTTGCATGTCTCATCCCACTAATTTATTACGAACAGCTTCAACGGGGAAGGAAGTTTCAGTAACCACCAATGCTAACCTACGAGCTGTCACTTAGTTCTTCTGGCCACTCTCTGCTCTCCCTCTATGCCCCACTGATCCTTGGAAGGATTTGCTACTTCACTGCTACCATAAACAAATTCTGCAGCTATTTTTCCCCTGTCTGAGCTTCAGTATAACCTGGAATAAAGCATCGAGCAATGTTCATGCAAGCAAAAGAAAGTGGTTAAAAATAGCAAAACAAAACTATGCTAGATATGCATCAACAATTGTATTTAAAAATTAAAAATAAATTTTAAAGGCCACCCACAGTATGCTGAAATTGTTTACATATGAGAACTTGATTAAACTAACAAGGTTTCAAAGTTGGGATCATGGGATTCTCAAGACTCCCCAAAGTCATTCCTCTACTCAACTCGTGGCTTACCAAGAAGATAAAGATCTGGTTAGGAAACTGCACTTTTGTCAGATGATTAGTAGAATTCTTTTGTTTTGTAAACAGATGATCACATCTCAAAAAAAACCCAAAAAAACAAAAAAAACCACAAAAAGTGATTTTTCATCAAGTTTCAAGTTTGTTTATCCCTGAAATATCCTGAGCTTTTCCAATTCTACTGTATACAACCTAGAACTTCTTTATGAAGTTACTGACAGGAGATCATACTGAACAGTTGCTTTGTGTGATGTTTGCACAGTAAATGACCTTAGACATTTTCGGAGGAGGGTAGAGGTTGTAAGGAAAAAACGTGTCTGCACTCATACTTAAGAGAATTCTCATCAGTCAGCGTCACTGTACCTAGGAGCTGCTACTGAAAGCCACTCACACCCAACAACATTTCATTTGCAAACTCTTCCAAAAGCTGGTCTGGGCAACATCTCGCCTCTCCTGGGACACACGACAGGTGGGAAGCCAGGAAGAGGATCTGGAAAGCTCTTGCTCAATGCCCTGCAGTGGGCTGGCAAGTCACCCCAATGCTAGAGGAAGCAAGGCTAGGAAGAAAATAGACTGACCTCAGACTCAGAAGCTCAATAGGGCCCAGTAAAGCCACCAACAGTAGGTTCCTACAGGCTTCCCACCACTGCCATTCATTTAGGTAGGAAGCAGATGTGTACTCCATGCTGACCACTAGACCAATTCCATTTAATAATATAGTCATCAAAATGCGCTCACTCTGAATGAGTGAAGACGGAAGAAGGTGGGCCATAAATTACTTTTTACTGGGAGAGGAAATAGACAGGAGAAGAGATAAGGAGGGGAAAAAGAATAATATAGCCACAAAAGAATACATTTTTCCCCACTACCTACCACCACATACCTCCTGTTAAATTTTTAACTACATTTTTTCAATTTCACACATGATGTCTTCCATAGCAATAGTCCCACCAACTTCACTTCCCTGTGGATAGCTCTTTTCAAAGAACTTTTCAAAGCTGCTGCAAAACTCAGGAAATACAGTGCCACTAAAAAATGGTCCTTGGAGTATTAGGACGAAAGAAAAAAAAAAAAAAAAGACATTGCAATGAAGCCTGGAAATTCAGACTGCCTTACAGCCCTTTATGCCTCCCTCATCCCACCTGGAAAAGATCCTGAAGATAGTCATGAACACTATATTAAGCACTTTTTGAATGAGAAGAGTGCGACAGCATTATGGTACAGATTTAATGACAACAGTGAGAACTGACCCCTTACGTGCAATAATAAACATAATTTCCGACAGGGATACTTAGTTTGGGAAGTCTAATCCAAGTCAAATAATCTGCAGCTAAAAATTAGACTGCCCCCTTGCCCTTTAGAATTGGCCTAATGTGAAATTATAATCAGTATGAGATAAAAGCCTCTATGAGCTTTCAATTAATACTGCTGACCCCAAATTTCTTTGCACAAACTTTCTGCTCATTTCAAAGAAGTTGGAAGTTTGATTAGCACAATCTAAAATGTCACAGAAATCTTTTAAAAAATATAGTCATGGCACATGCAATACAATATATCAACACAGGTACAGCAACATCAAGACATCACCAATTCATTCACAGGCTGATGCAATACTAAACAATGATGAAGTATCTCTCACTTACTGATTTTGAAGGGTAAATATGGCTAAGAACCCAGTTTCTAGAGAAAACTCCTTATGCCCTGAAAGACATTTCCCTCATAGGCCACTGCATCTCTTGCCGACAGCTTTCAGCCAAATCAAATGGAAGAGGCTGCAGGCAGGAGCTGTAGGGTACCTGCTCTGAAAAACAAAAAGAGGTAGCAATTGGCTTTTTTCCTCCTTCTTGTTTAGTTTTCAGTCACAACAAATGAATGAAATGAACCAAAGAAAAGAACTAAGCTGAGAAAAAACAAAGTAAAATTAGTAACAGGCTAACAGCATATACCCACTGCCTGGGGCAACATACGGCTGATGGATGATGACAGCCAACAGACGAATCCTCATTCCCTGTCTACTAAACAAATTAGTAATCTCATCAATATCATCACTACATTCACCTTCTGCAGCAGCTGCTGCTGCAGCACAACTGCTGTTAAGCTTTAGGGGAAAAGCCTGGCTTTGTCTTGCAGTTTGCCAAATACTGTGGACAGTCAGGGTTGCCACACTTGGGAAAATGTAATTAACCTGATAGTTCTTTTTTTTTTTTTTTAAACCTTGTTATATTTTAAAAAGCCCACAGAGCTGTGTGGTCACCTGCATGGAACACTCTGAAGTCCTAGTAATCTGCAGAACTACCACCTTCAGGTCCTTTCCAGCTGTCATAGTCTCTCCAATTAAAATCTAAGCACCTTAAGCTTGAAGAGGGCACCAGGGCTTCTCCTCAGATTTGGCTCTACACTTCACTTTCCTCATTCCTAAAGTTTCTCTCCTAAGTTGACTAAATCCCATGATTTTCAAAAATAAAGAGTGATTTTTTGATATCTAACACACATTTCTGCCCTGCCCCCAAACTGCTCTGAGCCCCATAGAGTATTGGCACTTCCAGTCCTGCGAAAAAGAGACAACACCATTCTCTTCACTTCCAAAACCCATCAGAAAAACAACGCAATTCAAACACTTAGCATTCCAGAAAGATCAAATTTCAACAGCACTCAACACAAATCACAGTAAGTCATTTGTTGTAAGAAGTCTGGATTACAAAGCATCCCAGCAAATGCCCCCAAATAACTACATCAAATTTTAATACCTTAAATAACCGATTTCAGCAAATATTCACTAGAAAACACCATGATTGTGTCAGAATTTTTCCATCTACGGAAAATCTTAAGTTGTTCACAGTAAGGGCTGATGATGAATCCTAAACTCAGTCTCTCTAGTTGTTAACAGCTGAAACCTTAACTGGATGTCAGGACCAGTGTATTTTCTTGAGGTCAGCTAAAACAACAGAATGTGTTTTCTCCTGTTTGCTTCCATAATTGACTTTATGAAAAATTCACAGTGGTTCTTTGTGCTGAAATGAAACATGCAACTTTCTTACGCATCCTCTAACAGCTGGCACTGGAGAACGTTCCTGGAACTCACTTAGACAATATTGTATTTATGTTCTAGTTCACTAATTCACATATGTAATAAAGATTTCAGGAATGAAACTTAAATACTGGAGTATCTTCATCAGCCACACTGAAATATTTCACCATCTTTAACCACAACAGTCCACAACTTAAATATTTTCCACAATTAAATATCTCGCTGCCTAAGTAGCTGAATACTTCTTCTCCTCTATAAGAAACCAAATAGAACTTTCAAACTCTTATCAGCTAACGACCGAAATTCAAATTTTGCTACTGCATGTGATCTTCTCATTCCTCTTGCCCAGTTTCTTGTGTTTTCTGGGCTTTTTTTTTTGTTGTTGTTTTTTGTGTGTGTCTTCTCCCTCCTTCCCCAGTTATTGAGCCATATCACAGGAATATTCCCTTTAGCACTTAATTGTCCACAGAAAATGTTCTATTGCTTCATAAACTCCATCACAATGAACATAATCCTTTAGTTAAGTGCCAATTAATTATTAAAAACATTCATTGAGGATTAACAATCATGAAATAGATACTTTCTATTATGTAGTTGTTAATCCTCAATAAATCTACTTGTAATAGACAGCATTTTAGTATGAGAGTTAGCCTACTTAATCTAATGCTTTATATATAATTAGATAATTATTGCATGTTAAAAAATACATTCATTAGGTTTAATAACTATGTAATAAGCATACATCTAATAGACAGATTAGTAATCCTCAGAAAAGGAGATTTTTAAATAATCACTTGTATTAGCATCCAAGAACTACTCTTCAGTACAAAGGCCAGCACGCTACAGCTTCCTTACCTATAAAAATGCAGGCCAAGAAAGGGTTAATGCTCCCTGATCCACATTCTTTTTGGGCCCCAGAATGAAAATCCTAAAGAAGTTCAGCTGCCTACAAGTCTCATATTCACTCAAAGCATCTGAGATCACACTCCTCCAGAAAGGAGTCCAGCCTTTCCTAATACCAACTGTGTGACATGACCAAATAGCACTCTTGTTTTCAAGACAGAGGACTTAGTCTAGAATGGATAAGCAAATCCAACAAGATTAATCTTTCTAAAATCAAAGAACTCACTGGGAATCCCAGTTCCTTGGAATAAGGCTAAATGCATATCCCGCTATACAGAGATGCACTTCTTGTTATTTTATTTTTCATACATACTTTTGGTAACTCCTTCAAATAAAGGCTATGAAGAGACAGGCATATCATGTTATTCATCTGGTACCTAATTCCAGTGAGGCACAGGCCAAAGGCCGATAGGCTTGCTGCCTGTTTCTATGGCTGGAACTATAGCACAAATAGCACCAAGTGGCCTTTTTAGGAAATAAGACTAATAAAGTGATCACCAGCCCCTCAGATGAAGTTGTAAGGGCTGTTTCATGACACAGTAAGAACATAAACTTATGTCCCACACCTCTGGACATCTATCGCTCCCAGCTTATAGTCAGCATCATTACCTAATAAAGGTAACTTGCAAGATGGTGTTTCAGATGACCCTTGAAGATCCCTATAGTCCTATTTCTGTCTTGTCTTTTTCCTGTGCACTTCAATGATGAGCTGATTTTAGTGACTGCTCTCTTTGAAGAGGTGTTAGTTCTTGAACCAATGCCAGTGCCTGGCATCTCAAGAATAGTAGACCTTGTTTTCTGATGGTGTAAGGAATACATCTGTAATTCTGTAAATCTGTGACTGCTTACACTCCCTTCTGGAAGCAAAAGTGAGGAAAAAGGAAAGATGGTAGTCAGACAGAATCAAAAAGCACAGATTTTGGCTACTATTTTAAGTCTTGTATTGACACCATAAGTGATCTGTGTTCCTTCTTTAAACTGAAGCTACAGTAGCTCAAAGTTAACTGCAGTATGTATAAAAAAAAAGTGTCACAGAAGTCCACTTAACTTGGCAACAGTAATTACTCTTTAATATGAAAAGAGAGCTGCTCAGGGCTTCAACTATGGGATTATACTCACTGGACCTCTCCTATTTTGATGCAGATATTAATTTTCTCCTCTTCAAAAACTTCCTAAATTTTAATTGTTAACATTCAGTAATAAAAGGTAGTAAATATTAAGTGATGCTACCCGTGCTAGCATGCTCTGAATTTTCAGAATAGCAAATGTTCGAACAAGATTTAAAAAAATTCTTTCAGGATAAGTAATTTTTTGTAAATTCTTCTGTTAGCTCAATGATGAGAAAAAACCTGTTTCCTCTTCAGTAGGTCAGAACTGTTGCCTCTCCTTTATGTGAAAGGAGGGCATGTATTTGTCTACATGATGGAGAACAAAACTGCATGGAAACACACTCAGTCCTGCCCTGTTTCTCAAGGCTAACTGCAGGGTCTGATTAAGATCTAGATACCCTACTGTCATACTGCTCAGCTTAACAGACCAGTGAGTTATCCCACATTTCCTTTCTATTTTTTAAGATACACATCTAATTTGAGGACTGAAAACCAGTAAAAAAACCCATCCTATGAAATTGCTAGTGAGTAATATCTCCTTGAGCAACCGTCAGCTTAACACAGCTGTCAAGAAAAGTGACTTTCCCAATAATACCCAAAGGGGAATTGATACCTAGACCTGCTGTTGTACAGTAGCCTGCCTGCCCAACAAAACAAGCGACTCTGCACAAACAGCAAACCTAGGGAAAGAGGGGAGGGAATGAGGAAAAAAGGGAATAACAAGGCTGCCAGAATGGCCAGGGGAGAAGGTACTCATGGCTGTGCCCATGCTGGTGCCTGGGCAACCCCTGCATCCATGGCAAGGGAGATGCAAGAAGCCACGTTACCTCTGTGAGCAAGGTCAGGCCCTCATAGCACCCACATCGGGGCAGAAAGAAGTAGCATTAACCTCTCCCAGGCTTACCTGTGGTAAGCATCAAACTACCTCAATTTCTCTCCAGCTCCTCTTTTCCCCCCAGTGAATGAATCATCCAGTGTTTTCCCAGTGAGGAGGTCTTCTTTTTTTAAAGATCTGACAACACAATGGCACAAAACCCCATGTGTTAGACAAAATAATTAAATAAATAAAAATCCTCCCTTCTCCTCACCAAAAGCAAAAAAAAACAGAGCAAGACTACAAGTCTGTGATACTGCTGGAATAAACAAAGTTGCATAATAGAGCAGAGGGAGAGGAGGAAGAGGCCAACCCTGTGATCCACAGACCTCTTTCCTCTGGGAAGAGCTCTCCAGACCAGAGCAGGGCCATAAGCACTTACTCCTGTAGAGGCAGTCCGCACAGATCCTAGGGAAAAAAGCTGGGCTGTGGACATCCCTTGTCAGTGTCTTGCAAGGCAAGCTGGAGCACAGTCCGCCCTTCCAGAGCATCACAACAACTCTGAGGTTCAAACAGCATCTTCAGACAGCAGCACTCAGCACAGAGGTCTGACCCAGGTGGCACATGGACCAGAGCCACAGCATGGACATGGGGCTGGGATCTCTGTCTCTGTGCAGCAGCTTCCCCTCTTCCAGGCCAAAAAGCAGGAGCTACTTGGAGCTGAGAGCATAAGGAAGGGGGAGGCTTATCAGTTACAGCTGTTTGAACGACTGGTAATTGCAGCTGGGGGTCCTTCATCTCATGTCATACAGAGTAGGAAAATGGGTCAGACATAATGCATTTGGTTAAGTATCTAAGCTGAAAAGGTACTATTTTCTTTTAAATTATATAGTCTTTACTGGAAGTAAGGTTACCGGTGCAAGGCTTTCTAGCTTTAAAATGAAACAGGGACATGCCCTCTGAGGGTCAGGCTTTCATTTGCGGATGTTAATTCTCAGCTGCCTGTTATTTGTCCTTCATTGTAGCCTCTGTCTTAGCTGGGCACGCTCCCGATTCCCTGCGATATCCAGACGGTCCATGTAAATAGTGTTTATGTTAAGGAAGTCATGTTCTGTGTGACTGGAGCACATAGAAACTGATGTTGTTGTCACTTTAGATTAAGCTCTCGTTTTAGCAAAGGAGGCAATTGGAGCAGGCAGCTGAGTGGCCGAATGAAATATTCGGCTCATTTCGTTTAAAGCTGCCCTCATCTCTATTGTTCAGGCTGGCAAGGCTGATTAACCCTTGCTGGTGCCACCACAACAACTGCTCACTCTCTGTCCCTCTGCTCAGCTCCTGCATGAAACCAAGGCCCCAAACGGTTGGGCAGATTTCAAAGGTCAGCAAAATGGTATTTGCTGATCTTTTTTCCAATTAGTGAACTTTAAGGAAAATAAAAATTAACCCTTCAGGCTTCCACCACTTTGTAGAGAAGAGGAAAACAGTACTTACCGAGGGTCAAAGATACTCTCTGTGCTTAATGCAGGCAAGAACACAGCTCCCATTAATCATAGCTCCTCAGCTAATTCCTCACACCTGTGAAAGTCCTCCTAACCTTGAGTTAACCCCAAGCATTTTAACAACTGCTGCTCTTGGAGGATCATAGGCTTAGTTGTTTTTTCTCAGAAGCTGTTGATAGCAAATAATACACCAAAATAAAAGTAAAGTCTAGGTAACAGAAAGCAACGGCTAACACTACTGGAAGTGTTCAGCTGCTGCTGCTGCCTTCAGCCAGCCTATGGCTGCCTAAAGCACTGCAGCCCAAGGCTTCAAACACTACTGCAACAGGGCTGCTCACCCACAGCTGTCCCACAACCTACTTTGTAAATGCCTTGATCACAGCATTGTCACTGCACTGGGCCAAGTGCAGTCTTTCCTCTTAGCAAACAATCTTAAGCAGTTTTCTACAGTGAGTGGTTTTTACAGAAGTAGCGAATGCTCAAGCAGGCAATGCCTGATATCCCCAAACGGAAGAAAGGTATTATTAAATGGTCTTCCTTTGGCTTGAATTACTGCTAAGCTTCTATTTATAAAAAGGCCTAATGCTGTTTCATGACAAGCATTTTCAAATCAAGCTCCACTTGTGCCAGCATCCGCTTGTGCCAGCATGAAGTGCTGTGTCACCTACTGCCTTACACTGAAAAGCCTGATGCTTCAGATAGCTCAGAAGCTCCCACCACAGGGCTTGGGTTGCTTAGCCCAAGACGGAATTAGAAATAAGACACATAATATTCTTGGGAGAAGTGTTAGTAACAGCTCTGAATGCTGTGAAGTAATACTATTATAAACTGCAATATTGAGAGTAATAGCATTTTATTTTTAATGGGAGATTCTTTGGTATTTTAAGACAACGGCTCAGGCACAGGTGACAAGTTTTCTTATATTCACAGTGATAAGTACTGTACCAATTTCTCCCTTTGATCTGTATTTTGTACTAAACTGCCAAAAGAAAAACATATATATTAAAAATATCAGTAGTTATACAAACAGTAGTCATGCTGACAACCACTAAAGTAACTCTGCTCTGGAGCAGCTGAAATCATAACTTCCCCTCCCCTTCAAGAGACTGAATTATGCATATATATTTGCCTCTTTCTGCTGCTAAGGCATTTCTCTAGGATACAATAGAATTGGGAAGTACTGATAAATGGATAAACTCCATAAAATAGTATTTATAATACCTAAATGACTAATTTCAAATAGCCTTGCAGCTACATTTTACTGTGACATTTTACAGCATAGTTCATATGAGAATAGTCTGTAACACCACTTACAGTAATTCTCTCTCTTGCACATACAGGATAAAATTCCAGCTTTACTGTAATAATTTCAATAGAGTCAACATCTCATCAGCTGCATGTTTGCTTTACTAGTTACCTGGATAAATATGCAGCTATCTATTAACAGCTTGTGAATGCAGATATTAGGAAGTTAACAGGAGAATGTAAACATTACACAGGATATCTTGGATGTAATTATTGTGCACACAGTTTATCTACTAGCACTTTTTTTCCTCATTTGGAAAATGGAAAATATACTTGGAAAAAATCTTGGAAAATATACTTACCTGACTCCAATATTCTATATATATGCTTAAAATTTAAGGCCCAATTCAAGAAGATCCTTGAATGCTGTTTAAATATATAAGGATCTTAGTATCTCCATCTAGAATATACATCTGTCATAATGAAACAAAGTAGTCCATATTATGATGAAACCTATTTCTTAGAAGACTTAATGTCTTAAATCTCAGAAGCAATGAATGAAATACCCCTTTTATTAATCTTTTTTCGATCCTTTCCTGAGCAAGAAGTCATGCAAGAAGCACACATACGTAGCTCAGCTCCCACAGTCAGCCTAAACACGAGTGGTTGTAAAACCAAGTTTATGTTATGCATCAGACCTATGTACTGGGAACAGTGAAGTGCTTGACATCTGCAGTTAGACAGTGGTGAACTGCAGCACACACACATCATGCTCATCTGCATAAACATCTATTTTCAGAATCGCCAGAGTTCAAACACTCCCAGATACTTTAAACTAGTTTAAAATCATCACCCCTTCGAAATATTAAGTCCAACAACTAAGTTACTCCCCAAAACTCAATTTTGGAAGTATTGCAGTTCCATATTTTCCCCTCTCTCTCTCCACTTTTTTAAATTTAAAAAAAAAATCACACCCATAATCATATTCTATTACATTGATATTTGACCCACCTGCACTGCCAAAAGACCCATATCTCAGGATGGGCAAGTGTGGAGATGAATGGCCTCTAAAGAGGAGGGGAAATAAGACAAACCCAAAACTCAAAAAGCTCCTGCAGAAAGCATGACTAATTCAAGAGGTAGCCCTCTCCCCAGTGGGATGCACGAGCTGGTCAGCAAGCCAGCATGGTGCTGCGGCACCGTGCAGACAGATGTGTTGGGTTCACCATAAGAGTCTCAGAGGTTCTAAGGATTGTGGTCATTAAAACTGCAGCACCTTTGAAGGAATCGAGTTATTAACTTCTGTGACCCCAGACAAATTTGAACCTGACTAACTGCAGATTTCTCTGAGGAATTAAGGCACATGTTTGTAAATTGCTTGGATATTCAGCGTGATGAAAGATGTCACATAAATGACAGTTATTAATATAATAATGGCAAATGGGTCAGGAGGAAGATTTCAGTACTGATTTAGGCTGTTGTTTTTATCCAAGATCAAATATTGGTCAAAGTTTGGATACTGATGTATCATAAATATGATATTCCCCTTTTTAAAACTGCAAATTCAGTCAGAATTAAAGGCTGTTTCTCTGTTTTAAAGAAAATCTTGGAACAAACTCTTAAGAAAGTTCAAATCAAAATGGTACTAACTGCTTATATTAGGTACAGTCTGAGATTAAAGATTTGAATTTGGGCTGTAATATTGTCATCTACTGAATCACTGCCAAATAAATCCCCCAGCAACATTTGTAAAGCCAGTTTTCCCAAGGCAATGAGAAAAAAGGCACCTGGGAGTGCGTGATGTCCCCATTGCTCAGAAAGATGCTGTAAAGATCTAAATTTAACTAACATTTTCTTAAAGAAAACAAATGGATAAAAGCAATCTGAAACATGCAACACAAGTGAAGTCTCCCATTACAAACCAAGTAGAGATCTTGTGTCCCTAGAGAGCATCTCACTGTCGTCCATGAAGATGCAGGACAAGCTCACCATCCCAACTCACTGATCTTAAACAAAGATCGTAGCTGTTACACCCTGATGTCATTAGCTTCATTATGACTGTTGCTTGGCCAAGTCCAACAACTATATATTAACGTACATAAATGAACATGTGCATCCACAGACACCAATATGTCTGCAATTCAAAGCACCCAGCAATCATTTACAGATTATTAACAGGCATCACTCCCCTCTTAGGTACTCAAGAAGCAGCCTTCTTCTAAATAGACTGTAACAACCAAGAAACAGCACCACTTCACAACAAGAAATGAAGCGAAATTGCTCCCAGATTTGAAGTCAAAGAAGGTATCAAAAGTAAACAGTATGTAATTACCCAAATGGCAGTTTGCCAGAACACAACACAAATTGCCTGAGCCAGTGGCTCCCAATTCAGAGGTGAAGGCCTTGACAACTGGGGTCACAAGCCTAACCAAAATGAAATCAGAGAAGCTGGGATCACAGACAGAAGTGCAACTCCTGGACCCAGAAGCAGGGTCAACAGGGAAAACTCTGGAAGCTGTTTAAAGGTAAAAGTTTGGCTCTTTATGTATTCAGACCGTTTCACATAGTTTATGAGAAAGAAAGTGGTAACTGGTTATACACACAGAGTGCACCTTTGTTCCACACTTCTCATGGAATGGTGATCCAAACTTACCAGCAGTTCGGTTACAAGTGAGTTTTTTGGTGGAGATGGGGTAAGGGAGGACGTGTCAAAAATCAAATACCGCAAAAGTGAACCTCACTCATCAAATGATAAAAATTAATTCCCAGATTGTAGTACAGTTACTGTAAAAATGAACTGCCAGATTACTACTGTTAAAGCTATTAACCCCTTCAATAGGTTCCCCCCATGTTAAAAAGAGAAAAATTCCACAAAAGACTAACATACTTATGCTAAAATCCAGGGTGATTCAGAAGGACATTTAAGAAGAGACTGCACTTAGCACCCTTGCTGTGACAAGGTGGGTTTTTGTGCTTATTGTATTTCTAGCAAACCATACAAGAAAGAAAGAGACACTTAAGATAGATGTTTCAGTCCAATTTAAACAATTTTGTAGGTCAAAACAAAACACTATGACCTCAAAAGTCCTCAGAAATCCTAAAGAGAAGTTCCCAAATTTTGTGACTACACCCAACCCTGAAAGCCATGCATCAGAATATAAGGAAATCTAAGGAATGCAGTTTTAGAGAACATTTCAGTAAGGCTTCAGTAACTTTTTAGTATATCCAGGCCAAATACAGAGTGAACCCGGGTCAGTTTCTGGGTTATGGTGGAAACTATGCAAGATGTGGTGGTTTCAGCTAAGTTTCGTTCTGGGGTTTGGGTTTTATTCAAAGCCTGAACTCTAAGGGAAACTAAAAGGACATGAAGCTATCCAACATGAAATGGAAATAAGTTTTGCATGAACACTGACAAGGAGGAGTTGGTTTTATGAAGCGAGGAAAAGAGCAGAAGTCCCAATCAACAAACAGACGTCAGGCTTAGAATTCACCATACTTATAATGCTAATTCTAATCTTCACTATTGCTGTCTCTTAGGAGTCATTCCTCATACTTCACCCAACTCAGAAATGTAAGGTCAAGAGAAGTTACTTTTCATTCATGAAGCCTTCATAGGACATTGCCCCATATCATCCATTAATGTTTTCAGTCAGGTGCTAGGATTAAAATCACAGCATTTTATTTATTCAGGTTTAAACCCATAAACACTTATACCTTCATATATATCTTTCTTTTGAGATGTACCCAGTATCATCATTCTTAACTACACACAAAAAAACAATGCATCATAAATCTATAATAACTTCTTCATTTGGTTTGCTGCATTGATTTTTGTCTGGTTAAATGTCTAAATTACTCCCACTTACAGGTTATCTACATGTGGACTGAGAGCTGAACCCATTTGAGAATTAGCTTTTAACAGCTGACCTGGTGCCTCAGCAAGTGTTTTGCACAGTCTCCTGGGAAAAAGCACATTCATGAGCAAGCCTGGACTCACAAACCTTAACCAGAAGAGGCCAAGTGCGTTAATACTTTTCACACAGCGAGTTCAACTGCCCTACTGCTACAACACTGCTCAGTGGCCAAGTGACAGAACAGCATTAAATATTATTTGCAGAGAGAGCCATCTGCCTGCCATCACATAGGAGGGTGAAATCACCTACCAGCAAGGGAGAACAGAAAGAGATGACAGAGTTTCAAATGATAAGTATAAAAGAACAAAAACCAGAAAATCCAGCAAAACCAGCAAAAAGTAAAACAAAGATTAATTATTTAGAGCTGCATCTAAGCTTACTATTGGATATATTAACATCTTATCCCAAATAATTATAGGGTTTTTCTATACCCTCACACTGCTGCCTTCTTATAAATTGCTATGTTGCGTAAAACACTGTGTATTTTTAATGCCCCTGTAGTATCTGAGCAATTATATGCATTATAGTTCTATATTTTCATATCATTGAGGAATGGCGGCTTCAATTCACCACCTCTGTGCTGATGACTCCCACATCTCATTCCCAACCAATCTTGTTCTACCTAAACACACATTTCAGCCAGTTTTGCTCCATCTCACAACTGTTAAAACCTTTGTCCGTCTGTTATTGAAGACTCAACAGTAGTGACTTCAGACACACTGATGGGACAGCGTTTCTTTTCACTTGCCTTTACAAACAGGCAGTCTATAAAATATCTAATGGAATAAATTGATATCTAGAATTAAGGTCAAAGGCATTAGAAAAGATCACAGAGTTCTTCTAGGCTCAGTATGTAAACTCCTCAACAAGTGACTTAGAAAAAATCATCAAGGTTTTAACAGAAAAAAACCCAAACAATGAAACACAGCTTTCCATCTTGATGGTCAAACTACCTACCAACAACTTCTGTTCATTGTAGACCAACACCAAATTTACACCCCCTACCTAGTAATGATTATCAAATCATATGTAAAAGCTTTAAGAGATCAACAGTAAATCAAATCAAGAAAAACAGCAATAAATTTAAGTACCCGCATAGATCCTACAGCTCCCTTCTCAGCTGCCATTGGCATTCCCCTCCATGCTGCCAGTGCACACACTCACTGAAAGCTCACCTGCTGCAGAGCCAGCTTTTATCGACCCCCTCACCTCCAATGCTGGCATTTAGCTAAATCAGTAATTCATAACTGCAGTCTTTGCTGCTCTGATTTTCCCCAGACTAGCAGAGGTAGCCTTGGAGGAGGGCAGTGATTTGTCAAAGGACCTTTGGAAGTCATGGAGTTAAAAGTAGTGAATGTGCAGCCAGTTGTAGAGGCATGTGAAGCTGGGGGAACCTTGGTCAGATATAAAATCAAACTGTGTTTTCTTTTCTCTATCACTCAGATTGGTTGTTAGCATGGAAATCATGGCTCCAGTCAGATGAGTAATGGTCATTCAGTAAAGAGCAAATGGGATATTCATAGAATCATAGAAACATAGAATCATAGAATAGTTTGGGTTGGAAGGGACCTTAAAGATCACCTAGTTCCAACCCCCCTGCCATGGGCAGGGACACATCCCACTAGATCAGGCTGCCCAAGGCCCCACCCAACCTGGCCTTGAACACTATTGGTATAGTAGGTTTTATTTCACCTATTAAACAGCACCACCATGGGATCTTCATCACTCCTTTAGCTGTGGCCGCACTGCAAGGATGTGTCACATATGCAATGGCAGAGCCAAGAGATGTTCCTGCCAATATAGTTATCCCACAGGTCTTCCACGCTGTGGAATACAGTGGCAGTACTAACCAAAACATGTAAGTAGTTGCTCAAATTTCAGTTCCTGCCTAAGGTACGGTTATTTTGTTCACTTATCAATTCTGCTATGCACAGCTTGCTTAGGAGTTCACCCTGTTCTCAACTTGTAACTGCAAAGGATGAAGAGACTCAATAAAGACTCGGAGGTTTTATTCAAATGGATATAAAGAGTGAATTTAAGCTTCACACTTCTTATCTAAATGGTCCAAAACTCCTTCTGGAGAAAAGAGAGAAAGAAGTCTAAAACTCTTTGGACTTTCACACAATTTTTCCAGCTCTCCCGTCTGTTACACAGACTAGACATTTTGCAGATTTCTTGGAGAACTTCCTGGCAACCACCAGCAATCACCAGGGCAGGATGCATATGTGTTAAACTGAAATCTTAAACAAAATCATCTTTTTGAGCTTCAAACATCTTTTTTCTTTTCTTTTCTTTTTTTTTTTCTTTTCACTGTGAATTCTGGAAAATGGTTCAGTATTATTTTGTTTCACTGCAGCTACTTTAGTCATGCTGCACCTTAGGAACAATGGTGCAGCAAAGGCTTAGGTGCTATCAAGTGGGTGTCTTACATGGCCCTTCTAGGAAGAAGGTCTTTTTTTCTAGACATCTTGTTACTTCTATTACAGTGAATTTTCTTTCGCAGCATGTTATTGTGATTCAGATACAAACTAAGATCACAATTCGTTTTTTTCAGCTAAACAGACAGACTCTTCCCGATTGTTAAGTCAAACAACCTGGGGTCCATGAGGTCAATGGCTCGGTTTGTTCCAGAGCAGTTAATCAAGCAAGAATTAATACACAGAGCATAGAAGAAATCATCAGTTAAGAGTCAATAAAAGGATTTCATCTCTTTGTGAATCCCTAATAGCTTAACAGCTTTCTCTTGGACGTATGGCAGGTACCAGGAAATGTGTAAGCGTGACCCCACATCACTGCTAACACATAGTTAGTTAGTGTTTTTATGTTCAAGGACGTTGTGGAAGTTCACAGCTTTCTCCAAGCTTTTCCTTTACAAATGATAGTGGCAGCATACATTTAGAGGGAATTATGGCAGCATAAGGCACGGACTAGTAGTAACTTGTATCACATAAATGCACTCCTTCACAGGCAGCACCTCACAACTGCTGCCCCAAGTAATAAAAAATACTTCACAATGTTGCAAAAGCTAGAGCATTATCAAAGTATATTTTTGTAAAATTACTCAGCATCATTTATAAACTTTTTATAAACTTTTTATTGATTCACAAAACAAATCACTTTAAAAGCCCTGATTAATTTATGGTTTTAATCAATAAATATGTTCTCAGTATGCTTTTATTCACCCAACAATACATAAGGAGGTAAAGAGTGAGGTAACATAACTTCCTTTAACTACCCATATTGTAGGTAGATTTTAGATATGCTTACATCTAACTTGTACTAAAGACAGAAAATGAGGAGAGATTAAGCTTCTCAGAGAAAGCCACAGAGGAAAATACTAACTTTGATGGCAGAAGACCTCAAGTGGTAACTCTGTGCCCATTCTGGCTGACTATACTCCTCCACTTCTCTTGGGAGTCACGCACTGAAAAAAAAGATCTGAAAGTGTTAACACTAAGTGTAATCAAAACCAGGCTTCAATACTGAGTGGGAGGGCAGTGAACAAAAAGAGGAGAAAGCAAGAGTCACTGTGAAGTCACTAGAAAGGAGACCGAGGGAGGCTCTAAAAAGAGTTTGAGATAGGAGTAACACACTGTAATTACTTGAAATTGAGCCACTAAATCTTGCTTTGCTTTCCAAAGTGACTTGCTGCCAGAGCAAGCCAAACTCTGGATTAGTGCAGTGATACATCTGTACACTTGACACGAACATAAAACTGGGAATGCTGAAGTCACTGGGAGTTATGAGTGCTCAGTACCTCCTAGACAATATCTATCATGAAACCAGGAGAGTGATTGCAGCATGTCTGGATATAACCACGCAAGTTTGAATCGAACTATCTCAGGGAACAATGGTGTTCACAGTGCAGAGATTGAGGCTTCAGAAGGCCTTTATGAGCAACTTTTCTCTCACAAGCAAAATTTCTACAACTATTATGCAAAGGAACTAAGACTCACAATGAAACAAGGCAATACCCACCGGCAATTCTATCTTAAATATTACCTCTAACAATTAGGGACAGACCAATTGCCTTCAGTTCCTCTAGCAGATCCAGAGGCTATCAGAGTCTCAAACTCAAAAAATGCTAAGCACTTCTCAATTCCTCTTCAAGGCCAACAACTGGCCATTAAGTAAACTTTAATAACTAATGGAAATCAAGAAAAATATAAGAAGCTGCTCAATAATTCTTTGCTAAAGGGAAAGAAGGATAAAAATAATTTATGTATATTCTCTCTGATCTTGCTGTAAAAATCTCAGGCAAAATACACAAATTAGTATTTTATTTAAAAGAAAGAGGGGACAAAAAGGTAATAATCATAGTTATTTGATTTAATTATTCCTAAAGGAATCCATAAGAGACTAGAAAGTATGTAAAACCCACCACTTCTGATCTGCTACCTGGGGAAAATAAAACACATTCTAGTAGGAAACATAGGTGAAAAAATAATGAAATTAGCATCTCCAAATTGTTTAAAAAAGGATCTTCAGTCTAAAGAGAATCAACAGTATAGCTTTCAGGATAGATAAATGGCTGCCTCAGGGATCTGTCTTACCTCTCCTTTTTTTTTTTTAAGTAATACCTTAATTTGCATAGTAATAACCCAATTATTGTAAGATTAGGTGACAGAAATCTCATTATTACTGTTCCTACAAAACAGTCGATATTCCATTCAGAACCTTTTAATGTTACACACCTTAAAACATAATTATTCCAATATATGCTCATTCATCTTTAATGCAATTTCTTTAATAATAATAAAAAAGACTCTTCCTGTAATTGTTAAGAGTTTTTTTGTTGAATGTATTAGTGTTGAAACATGATTTTCTTCGTACAGGCTGCTATAGAAACAAGCAAAACCAACCAACTGCTTAGGGGCATGCTCCCTCCCCTCTTCCCAAGAGGGAGTCCACCAAGAGGCCTGAAGCACATATGTTAAAATATGTTGCAACAACTCTCTCTCTCCATCTCCTCACTCCCTGTTTCTTCCCACGCTGAGAGCTGGTCACAAGGCAAGCTTGCAAACAAAATAAAACATATAGTAGCATCAGGAATCTAAGAGTTATTTGTGTTTAGGGCTTGCTGTTAGGAGGAGAGAGGGAAGGGTTGTGGTTTTAGGGCTGCAGGAAGAGAAAGCAAAGCGAGCACACAGAGGCAGGGGGCTTACCAACCACAGGCTTTCTCGGTTTCAATTACAAAGATAATAAATGTGATAAGTGGTCAGTTACCACATTAAAAGCAGAAAGGAAATATGGGAAGGAGATAGGGCTGGCTCAATCAGAAGACCACAGCACCACACGTGTTACACTTCAAAGGGATGTCATGAACAGTTAGAAGAGGGGAAGCAGCAGCTACTACTTCACCAGTTTGATTTATCTCAGTGTATGCAAGGTAAGGCTGGGGAGCTTTTTACAGGCAAATATTCTGTACTGCTCCTTCAAATCCAAGAGAGGCTGGAAACAACCAAGAGCTGGTACCATTGGGTATCTAGGCAGGAGCCTGTACAAAATAAGTTGCCAGTGCTTAGTGGCCAGTGCATTTCACAGTCTCTTACAAAGGCTGGGAAGAAAAGGATTGCATACAGCAACTCTATGGACAGTCTCCCTCCCAATCTGCACAGTGGCACTGTGGGAAAAGTTTGAGGAAACCATTCTTCACATAAACACACACATTCAGCTTACTTAGCTTTCAGGTGATCACTTAACCCACCATCACTAAAAGCAGTAAATACAAGATGCAGTTTTACAGAAGTTATTTACTGTTTAATTTTTGTGAAAGCCTTCTGTCAAAATGGCATGAAGAAGCAGTAATTTGGCCAAGTTCCGATTTTCAAAGTCCGTTACAATCACCAAGCCACTACAGGTCTGATTAAAAGGAAAAGTGTGCATAGCTGGAAACCATCCCTGGGTGGAAGAATTCCAGGGTTTTTGCAGGGTTGGGAACACAGTTTGCAGGTCTTGGGAGTTAAGCAGCCCACCTCCCACCCCCAGTCATGATGGGGATAAACACGAATTTGAACTGCAGGGCTGCCTCTTTTTGCTGCCCTGGATTTTGCAGAAGGGGAAAATAACATGTGCCAGTGCACAAAGCGAATGGGGAAATGACCATCCCTGGCACTGCACACAGGCCGGCATGGAGGATGAGCTCCAGTGTGGAATGGTTGGACCTTTCTCTGCAGATTTTGACCATTTGCCTAATAGTTCTGGTTTTGAAAAATTTCCAATTATACCACGTTCCACAGAATGCAAATTAAAATGACTGGTTTTACTTGAAAAAAAAATAAAATAAAGCAGTGAATATGCTAATGATTTTTCCTTACATTCTTATCATCTCATTTCATGCCTTTAAACAGAAAACCTTGTGAATCTTACTATGAAAATTATCAACAAAGAAGAAATAGCCTTCCATCTTACACCAAAACTTGGAGGGCTGAGTTTATACCATCCTGACCCAATCTGACTGAAATTGAAAACTTTTCCCCTTCCATTAATAGCTTTTCCAATTCAGCAGTTCAAAGCCGCAATCCCTTACAGCCTATGCAAGGATTTGGGATCATTTTATAAATCTGTGTGGCAAATGAACATGAAAGAGAAACTCTCCTTATGGCTGGGAACTATCCTTTGGGGGGAAAAATGTTATTAGGTTTTTAGAGAGCATTTGCAAGGGTAATTTGCACTACAGCATCTCTTTTTATTGGCCTTGCAAGAAAGTGTTGAAACAATTTGTCTTATCATATATATTCACTTTGAATAGGGACCTCATGTGAAATGCTCCTCTTGAAAGAAGAAACAATGGGTTTGAAAATCAACACTAAAAAGGATTGAGTGTGGCAATAATTTATTTCAACAAAGCAATGTTGAAAGTGAAGGGAGAAAGGAAAAAGGAATGGATAAATGAAAAGGGAAGGGAAAAGCTTTTGCTTTAGTCTGTCATAACTTAAGGAAGCTATGCCAAAGCTCCCAGTTTGGTCCAGTAATTTCACAGGTATTATAACAGGAGGGTAAATCGCTTCTCCTGGACATTATTTGTATTTCATTACCTCTTATGAATCCTCAACCAAACCCAGGGCCTCACCACGTGAGACTCTCCACAAACAAACAGTAAAGAAACACCTTTACCACTCCTAGACAATTCACAACACACAACTGTAAATCAGGATTATAATCACCTATAAAGGATGGCAGCACAGAATGGAGCATTTGATACAAGAAATACCTAAGTCAGTGGAAATCTTCCCCCTCTTTCAGTGTGCTTTGACTCATGGAAGAAGCAAAGCCACAGATTGCCCCCGAAAAAATAAGCTCTTCCACTGAACTGAGAGGGGATTTTATCCATGCTTAGAAATATCTAAGGGGTGGGTGCTAGGATGATGGGGCCAGACTCCTCCCAACAGTGCCCAACAACAGGACAAGGGGCAATGGGTACAAATTGGAACATAAGGAGTTCCACCTCAACATGAGGAGAAACTTCTTCACTGTGAGGGTGACACAGCACTGGAACTGTCTGCCCTGGGAGGCTGTGGAGTCTCTTTCTCTGGAGATACTTAGAACCTGGCTGAACGTGCCCCTATGCAACCTGCTGTAGGTGAACCTGCTTTAGCAGGAGGATTGGATGAGATGATCTCCAGAGGTCTCTTCCAACCTCAACCATTCCGTGATTCAGTGAAAACTCTGAGTCATCTCACCTTGCCCCACGGGATAGTTCTTCAGCACAGATGACTGAGCAAAGAGAATTGATCTCTTTTATGCTTCCATACAACAAAATGCAGACTGTGGTTCTCCAGTCCTGACAGTGACATTTCATTCTGCCTGGGCAAATGACTTCCATTTTAATGAAGGAAAAAAATTTTAGTTACATGAGTAGGAAACAGTAGTACCTTTGCAGTGAAGTTACATACCATTTGAAGTGGAAAACCAGGGAAAGTATTTCCTTCCAAATAAAATCAGAAACAAAACAATCTATGGAAGTGTAGCAAGAAATAATAAAATCAAAGGTTGCCAATTACATGTGTTTCTGATGCTGATTCTTCCCTACAGCAAAAATTCAATTTGCAAATGACAGCCTGGCAAGGCAGTTTGCTAGCGCAGATCCTTCCAAGTGATTTCTAATGTGGATAAGAGTCCATTTCTCACAGGCTAAAACAATACACTTGTTCAGTTGCTGCAATTTTTATATTTCCCATTTAAGTGCTGTATTGAGTACACTAACTAGAATTTACCCAGCAATTCTACTTGCTCTGACTTTTTCAATTAAATACATTTAAATTGAAAATATTTTTCAGTGGAAAATGGCTGGCTTCTGTAGCAAATTTTTCAAGCCCAGAACAATTGAGTTGAAGAAAACACACAAAAAAAACCCACCCCCAAAACACCATGCAGACCAGCAGGATGGGCACTCACTGAAGCCACGAGTTCAATCTCTGCTTCAGATGAGAGCCCTGAACCACAATTCCATTGTCTTGTGGGAGTACATTAACCTCTGGGCCATGAACTTTTTTAAAGTGAAAATTTCTGAAAGCTTCCTTTTTTTCACTCAGATTCAGAAATGAGACAAGAAAAGAGGGCTTTTGGAAAGGTTATTGAAAAGTACAATGGGCCACCACTTCAACTTTCACAAATCAACAGAGTGGCATTTAAATCAGTATAACCCTCTTGACTTTAACTTTCAGCTTGACCCAACAGAAACAGAAATGATGTAAGATTTTTATGTTCAATGAAAACCAAGAAGGGAAGCTGACCAGCAAAGGACAGCAATTAATTTCTTCAAAATTCTTGCCTAAGATAAGAAAAAGATGAAAAACTCCCAGACTGCACATTTGTCCATGCAAGGCTATAGACTCAAGTTCTATGTCAATTCTCACTGGGTCCTGAGACATTCTATTGTCCTGAGACACATCCTATTTGTGATAGCTTTTTCCTAACCCACCAGGACATTTCAGTCACATATAAAAAAAAGGCCAAAGTCTGCTTCACTTGCTCTTGACAGAATTGCCACTTGTTCACTCACAGTATTGAGGCAAGACTATTTGGCCTCATGTCATCAGCGTGGAAGGTAATGTATTTTATGCAGTAACACTCTCATCGATGTTAACTTCAGAGGTAGAACTTATCTCTTTCAAACTGACCCGTACAGGTAAATATAAAATAAACAAAAAATATTGCTCGGGTAATGTATAGGAAAAGACAGAGAGACTTAGTAAAACAAATAAACAACCTCTCCAACCACTGTACACATTTCTCACTGATGCTTTGGTCAGCACTATGTGCTATCATTAACTGAACAAAGCAATTTCTGGCAGCTTTGAACAGCAATTCAAGTCCAAAGCTTACTTAAAATTCATGTAAAAAGTCAAATTGAAGCATCAAAGCACATGACTATATTTTTTTACCAAGCCTGGGATATGCTGTTCTGACTGGATGAACTATTTCTTCCTATTATCATGGCCATCATCAAGACATAACATTTGGCTGTTCTGCAGTTCCTTGTAGTGTTTCCAAATGAAGATGCATCTTATGATAAAGATGTGGCAACCATACACGTGAGTCCATCTGCTTGCTGCCAGTGTAACATACTTGTTAAATATTGTATTAGCATTTAATTGTGACATAAACAGGCCTATGTTCAGCAAGTGCCTAGCTTTAAACATTTGAATAAGTGCTTACTAAAGTCCTTAAAGTTAGCCAGGCGTTTAAGTACCAAGCTGAATCAGGACCAAAGTCAGAATAAGTGTTGACATGGTATAACAGAAAGGCTTAATATTGAATGAATAATGAGACCAACACAAAGCTCATTTAGCTGAATTTCACTGCCATTAAGCTATCCACACACACATAATTCCTGGAGACATCTGATCCAATGGAACTCTTAGGTCAAGCAGAATGATTGTTCCCATCTATTTCAATGTGAAAACAAAATTATTGGTTTGTGAATAGAAAAATTCTCTCAAGAATAAAGCTGTTTGAGACTGACTTGTCCACACATACAACGAGGACTTAAATATTTATCTAAAAATCTGAACACAAAATTTACCTATGACCCTGGCAGATGTGTGATAAAAAAGTGGAGAAGAATTAACACCTCATTTAAATCTGCAAATGATTTGATAAAAATCTGGCTATCTTTCTACTGCATCTCCCTTCACAGATGACTTGTTTACAAAAACATACGAAAAAAAATCCCTTTTCATCAGATGTCTCAAAGAAAACTGAATAGTTGATGGAGGAGCCTGAGCTGTGACTATTCCAAATGTCCATGGGATATCTAAGACGTGTTGTAGTACTAACACTCTTTAAAATTAACTACACTCATGTGGCTGAGACACTAGATATCTAGGTTTGAATCACATGAAGACCAAGTTTTGATACAATATGTATTCCTACCAGTGTGTGGCTTACTTACGGTCTGGGGAGTCTGCCATCACATAGTGTGTCACTTTCCATAAAATAAAATCTGGGAATTATTGAAGCCATTGTCATTTCATATGACAAAAATATCAATTTTAAATGTGCCTTTAAAACATTTACCAGTCACGTGTGTCAAGAAACAAGAGATGAGGAATATTTCATGTGAGTAAAATGCAGATAAGTTAACTTGACAAGAACATGTATTCACTTAAGAACAGGATATGTCCCTCTTGGCATGGACATCATACTGTGCAGAGTCTCCAAGAATTTAATTAGAGCTTGTAATATACCTATTAACTACTGTATATTGAAACCCTTTGTAATTTTTTTTATTTTCTTCAATAGTGGGTGAAGAAAGAGAAATTATCATGGCGGGAAAAAAACAATGGCACAGGAAAACGAAAGGCATTAAAAGGTGTTCAGTGAGCTTTGTCAATTCTTTGTACCATCACTGACCTCACCTTGGACTCAACTACTTATGACACCTTCCCTGAGTTACATAAATGAAACAATAAAATCTGCTTTATTTTCGTTAGCTCTCCACAAATAATTCCAACTTGCTAAGGAAAATATTGCTGCTTCACAAAGTCAATGCGGTAAATTCTCCTAGTCTCTAAATAGGTATCTCCCACAACTTACCAACCATAAGAATTGTTGAGTTTATGCAGAAAATAAAAAGAATTCCAAACCTTGGCCCAAACAAAAACAAATCAGACATTTGAAATCACCAAAACCCCTTCCTTTTATAATGTACTTGTCTCTTAGGGCTCTGTTTGGCTTCCACAAATAACAACACAGAGTCTTGAGGAGATTTTCTAAATATTCTAGACCAAGTTAGGAAGCAGGGCTGATCCTAACCTGATCCTAACCCGAGATCCCTTTTCTCCTTTTCTCACACCAAAAGCATGGTCAAGTACAAGAGAAATTAAACTGTTCAACTACACATTGCATATGCTCCAGAAGGCATGTTTACTGATGCAGGGCAGAGGACAGGGTGAACTTGGTAAGGTAATAGGCCTATTAATCATCTCCTCTGCAAGTCAACACTGACTTTTGCAGATATTTAAGTTCAGCTTTAACCCCACAAACAATCAGCAAATCCTGAACACAGTCCTCTCCTTGGAACTCTTCAAAATTTCACATCTATGAAAACAATATCAAGACTCACTGGGTAACATACTGGACCCAGCATAAAAACATACACATGTATTATTCCAGCTCGATCCTTGTTTGGGTGGGTAATCTTAACGACTTCTGTTGTCATTTTGCCACCCATAAACCAGGAATAATAGTAACTTACCTCTTTGGTGAGGTACTTTAAAATCTGTGAGTAAAAAGCACTATGAAATAGCTGAATTTCACAATTAGGTCTACTATAGTCTAAGTAACATTTGGCAAATATAAAGAGAATATAAAAGCATCCAGGCTCTGATTTATTGTTACTTAGTTTCCGGGGGCAGTCTTTCAGACTATCTTTGCCTCCTTCGCCCCGCTGTACAAAATGTAAACTCAACATTACAGAGAACAAATGTTAGTATGTTCAGGATAAAGGCATCTATGAAGCATTTGCAGACAAGATGGTGAGACACACCACTGTGTAATGGGTTACTACATGTCAGCTGAGCGATAACTTTCTCTGTGGATGCTCTGAAGCTGTTGCAACTGCCTCTGAAAATCTTTTAAACTGTGACAACTCAATCGCTTCAAAAGTAGCTCCTGCCCAAGCTTTCAAAGCCAGAATCCTTACTGATTGTAGAGTCTTAATTTGTAACTCATCTGCTGGGGTGCATGTGATTCAGCTCTTACTTGTACTTTGAAATGACAGACATCATTGGTAGGTGAAGCAGGGATAGAGTTTAAAATGAAAATCCTACCCAGTTTCCCCATGTTGCTCCCTATGACTCTTGTCGTGTTTATTTGAAACTGGATTTCCCAGGGAAAGAAAAGTAAGCAGCATCAACAGGGAGAAGGACATCTGCTGCCAGTCCAACAGTGGTACAAGGGACCACCTGGTGCTCTCCCAAATGGCTCTTCCAACCAGCTGGACCCTCAGGGTGGGAGGACAAAAGCCCACAGGGACAGGCTTTCTGAGGGAAGCTGAACAAAACATTTGCAGCCTGAGTACAAGCACCATCTATACCTTTGACATTGTCAAGAGTGGGCAGGGCCTGTTCTCCTGCACAACATAGCTTGTAGCCCTATAGCTCAATGCTCTTTCTTCCCGCCACATAGGGCAGATGCGCCCCTGATGCCTCACGGGATGCCTCTGGTTGTTGCTGTCTCCAAAATGAGGCCCAGATACTGGCCGGGACTTTAGCCCTCTCCAAGGTCTCTTTTGTGAATCTCCACCTAACACACCTTTCCATGTGTTAAGACCTTTCCGTGTCTCCCATTATACAGCTGTTTCCCCCTTTGGAAAAAAAAAGCAAACAAAAGCCCCTCCTATGATATACAAAATGCGATGTACAGGAAGGTAATGTATATCTGATCTTGTCACCAGGGATCAGGACCAGTGCCATTTCCTTGCCTTTATGTCAAAAGCCAATCATCCCACCTCCTCCTCCCAGACATGCAAGTTCTTCAGCCTCTTCCTCATTACATAAGACACATGCATAATCCTTCTCCTCCCACAGAGCATCTCAAGAAACACAATCCTCCTCCTACCCCTCAATCACATGAAGTCTAATCCCAACATTTCTGACATTACCCTCTAAATAGCCATCAGTACAGTGAGAACAAACGGAATGAAGCACAAACCCTACACGTGCCTTAAACCTCATCCTCACAACTGATCATTTCAGTTTTCTACTCAGCCTCAGCCTTCATGTTCTGCTTCATACCTGCAACTGCGAAATTACTTTTCTATACAAATTCTGTCTCTGATTTTTCTTTTTTGTTTTCTTTTTTTTTTTTTTTAAGTGAGGATGAGAGGGAGACAGGGTGCTTTTATTAGCAACAGAGAATTTTGTTTTGTTTTGTCGGCATTATATGACAATATTTTACAGAGAAATTCATACTAAGTTCAGAGTAGAAGAATTTTCAAAGAAAATCTAGCACAAAGCATTGTGGGGAATGATATGGAAAGTTGACAAAATGATGATAAACAACGAAAAAAAGAAATAATTAAGTATGTTGAAACACTGTATCAGTATTTATCACATTGTTAGCTTTTCTTAGGGAAAATCCTTTGTCTACAGTTTCAGAAAGGGGATCTTAACCCAGGCTGTGGGAGCAGAATGCTGAATATATAATGCTTTTGAAACATTTTTTTTTTATATATATGTAAAAAAAAGGAAAATGGCAAATATGTCTGTATGAGATAAGGCTTTCAGAACAAAATATAATACATGGAAATCCTTCCTTTAAGTGCTTTGTGGTCTTGAGGAGGTAGGAAACTTTCAACAGTAGAGTTATAGTAAACACAAGTCCAAACAAGGTGTGAAAAATTGGGACGTAAGCAGAAACAAAAGCTCTGAAGAAAGCAGCAAGACGAAGTGAGAGGACTGAAGTCTTAAATGAACTTGGCTAATCTATGTACAGTTAGTTTAAAATCCATTTAAGAACTCAGTTGCAAATAAATAGAGAAGATCTATGCCCAGCATTTATGAAAAGTGGTAAGATAATGAAGTATAAGTAGAAAGCTGGGCACTCACAACCCTGAGCTCTAATTCCAGACGGACTACGTCAAACTGGTTAAGCCATACCATCTCGCAGACCAGTTCCCTTCACACCTAACATGTTGACAGTATTTTGCTCTCAAGTGTGCTATGAAGATGAATTAACTAAATTATATTAATTAAGGCTACTTCACTGTCCTCCAATTATTCTGTCAAGGCTCCTTCCTTGCATTGATGTCCACAAAGGCTATCTTGACTGCTGGGCAGATGGTGTATAAGATATCTGCCTATTATAAGTATGTCTACATTAGCAAGCAATTTGGTGCAATAGAGGCAGAGCAGTAGATCATAGAAATTGATACCAGGTTATCTACACCTATATTATCTGGGGCTCAGGTTTACTATCAACTAGATTCAGCCTCATGCTCTTTACTGAATCTTGTGCATAGTTCAAATTTGTTTCAAGCAACTAAGCATTGGTTTAGATCCTTGCATTCCCATCAGTGCCCAGAGCATCTGTGGTGTGTTTCTGAAAAGGAGCTTCTGCTTTATTTGCCTCTAGAGGAATCTAGTTCAACACAAATCAAAACCATTCTTTGAACCAATATGCTAAGTAAAAGAGACCAGGGAGATTTTCTTCCAACTACCTCCTTATCCATATCTTTTTCTTTCCTTTTAATCTTCAAGATATGTTAAAATTTTACATCATGTACAGTTTTGGTGGTGAAGCTACTTCTGAGTACATTTTACATGGACTCAGAAGGAGCTGTAATGGCACAAGTCAAAGTGCAAATAACTGAGGTGCAAAAGTGGAAAAAAGGACAACATCTGGTGCTAGACATTTTAAAGCAGTTTCACCACTGTAGTGTGAACTGGCTTGTAAACTAAAGACAGCAAACTTCTGGGATAGGACCTAACAATACACTACGTGACACTATGTTGAAGAATTACTTAGCTCAGAGACTGCACTACAAAATTATTCTTTTCAACAATAATGTATTTAAATATTAGTGTTAATTTATTATTCGATCTCTAACCATTAGTGTTAATAATTTGTCTTAATTTTTTGCTGGTGCATTTATCTTACAACCTATTATCCATCTGATCCATTTTGCAGAGTTTATCCTATCTGTTGAAGGAAGAGATACAGGATGGGGACGACGTGATTGAGAGCAGCCCTGAGGAGAAGGACTTGGAGATGCCAATTGATGAAAAGCATGACATGAGTGAGCAGTGTGTGCTCACAGCCCAGTAGACCAAATATATCCCGAGCTATGTCACAAGACGCATGGCCAGCAGGTCGAGGGAGGCGATTCTCCCCCTCTGCTCTTGTGAGACCCCACTTTGAGTATTGTGTCCAGTTTTGGAATCCTCAACATAAGATGTACATGGATGTACATGGAACTCCTGAAATGGGTCCAAAGGAGGCCTACAAAGATGATCAAAGGGCTGGAGCACCTCCCATACAAGGACAGGCTGAGAGAGTTGGGGTTGCTCAGTCTGGAGAACAGAAGTCTCCAAGAAGACTTTATAGTGACCTTCCAGTACCTGAAGGGGGCTACAAGAAAGCTGGGGAGCGACTTTTTACAAGGGCACGAAGTGATAGAACTAGGGGGAATGGCTTTAAACAGAGGGGGTAAGATTTAGATTAGCCATTAGAAAGAAATTCTGGACAATGAGGGTGGTGAGGCACTGTCACAGGTTGCCCAGGGAAGTTGTGGATGCCCCATCCCTGGAGGTGTTCAAGGCCAGGCTGGATTGGGCCTTGGGCAGCCTGATCTAGTGAGATGTCCCCGCCCGTGGCAGGGGGGCTGGAATTGGGTGATCTTTAAGGTCCCTTCCAACTCAAACTATTCTATGATTCTATGATATATAACTGTTTAGAGTACAGTTAGCTATGTTTTATTTTGTATATTAAACAATTATTTGGAGATTGACTGTATAAAAGACATTTGATATGAACAGTGTTGAGAGTGTTCAGTAAGTACAAAAAAGGATAACATCTTGATACAGGCCAAACAATATTGCAAATAGAAGATTTCAATTTTGTTGCTACTGTGTTTTTGTCTGCAAGAGGTGGAGCTTTCTATTCCTGTGGAGAAATCAGTCAGGAATCAATAAAAATGAGGAATATATTCATAAAGGTTACTTCAGACAGCAGGAAGCTAATCTACTTTGGTTACTCATAAGTAGCAAAGAGATAAAAGCTCATTCGAGGAACAATTCAGAGTACCTACGCTAAACACTGTCTCTGAATCACCTTCTACCCACATCATTCCCCACTGGGAGAGGAACAGATGAAAGACAGCCTTAGGTTAGCCTTTCTGAATAACCCTCGTTTGTGAATACCATTCCCATATACTATATTTCTTTAATCAGAGGTTTAAAATACATTGTTTTATTTTGAACTGTGAGTGCTTCCATTTTGGCAATCAAATCCCACTGAAATATTCCCAAATTCTAACATTTCATTTGGACTTGCCATTAAAAATGCTTCAGTAACTGATCTGAAGTTACTACAACCAGATTTAAATGCTACCTTGCTGTTATTACCTTGTAGTTAGTCCCTGTGTATAGGCATCCACATAATGAGGTTATGGCTAAATAATATTCTAATACCCTAGAAAAATACTGTTCTAATACCATATACCTTAAGCGCAGATATAAACGACAGTAAAATACTCATGGTGTGAGTGCAAAATTTCAAGATGTAGCTGGATATGCACAGTGCAAATGGCCAAGGAGGCAAATGACCAAGGAGCATCACAGCGAGCGTTCAGTCACAACCATATGGTATTGTGTACAAGCTGATGTGGCCACGTACAAAGACACATTCAGCTATGACCAAATCCTAGTTACTGTGGCCAGTAGGAACATCGAGAACTCATGCAGTCCTTCTCTCTCGCCCAAGTTTGACCAAATCTATCTGCACCATCCTAACTGATGAAGAGATGCTTCTGGTCCAGAGCTGTCTTCACATGTTCTTATTTTGAGCTCCCTAACACAAGTGACATACAATCCACCGCAGTGTCTTTGCAGCCACAGTGGTGTTATGCCTGAGTCTGTCTTCATTCATACAAAGTCCAGAGATGAGTGGCTCTGTGCTAACAGGGATCATTCAGCAAGCGTAGTGATAAGCAGACAGCAATACAACCCCTTTAAGTCCAGGAAATATTATTTTTCAGTTTGCTTTAGTTTTCGTGCTGAGTTCTTTTTGTAAAAACCAATAAATTATAATATTTAAAATGGTTATTAAATTAATCACTATTAATCTCCAAATGACCCAAGAAGTCTTAAAGACCAGAGAAATTTAAACTGTAAAGGTGTCTTTTAATTTTATGCTTCTAATCATCCTTGGCTTTTTGCTTCTAAATCAATGCAGCCTTGCTCATCATTTCTTGGGTTATCAAAATGAAATATTTTCAGAGACCAAAATCCTCGTGCGACCCAGAAACATCATTACTTTCCAAAAATATAATGACATGCTAACCTATTAATGCAAACCTGACGCTTTACATCATTTTCACTAAATCATATTGAAATGTTCCATTGTGACAATCCCATTGAACACTTTGCCAAACTTCCTTTATTAGAGACATTCACAAGAATGACACTTTCTATTAATTAGGTATTGAATAATCACCTCAATTTTTTTTTTTTTAAAAAAAAAAAACTAGCTTCGTTACTGGCTCTCCAGGGCACTGTTTTCTAATGTATATTTACCTTAAGTAACAGAGAGTCCAGTTGACTTCCATGTCTTCTGTGAGACTCTCAGCACAATACTGGTTTACTAAATATGAGTAAGAATCAAAAAATCCAGCCTTAGGTGTCCAGCTGTGTACTTCTCCCACAATGTATCAAAATTTCCCTCCTTTGAATTAATGTCAGAGCTGAGCTTTTAATGCATGGCCTTGGCTTGATTTATGAGTACATTTAAGGAATGTGAGGTCATTCAAGTAAGCAAACCAGCCAGGCTCCATGCAGCAGAGCAAACCAAAAACTTTAGGATAAAAATGTCACTGGATTTGCTTTGAAGAATGTACCAAATAATGTTTCTCAATTTTATTTAAAAATACATAAATAAAGCTATATTGTCATCTTTGTTAAACGCAGAACTATTTTAAGTGGCAGACAGAGATGCACCAGAGGACGTTTGTTTTTTTCCCCAGTTCTGTCCTCAGACAGCAGTACCCACAGTTGTAGCTACTTTATTTTTACCAGTCGAAAATTGACATAGAAGGGAAGGAGATTCTCTTGAAATTAAAAATTAATAAAACTTTGTCATTTATGTGATGCAAGACACCATTTGGAGCGGAAGACAGAAAGTCTTTCCATAAACCTAATACAATATGATTTTTAATGTTGCTGTCTGCAAGGCTTTAGTCAGATGACTGTTGTATAGAGACTGAAGAGACGTGTAATACACAAACTCCAATACATCATTTTATTGGCAGCTTCGGAAAAATCAGGGTTAATCTAAAAAGACCAAGGGGCAGACTAGAGGAAGTCTGTATTTATGGGCTCATTCTGCACTCAGTGAAGAATAAGAGACACAGTATGAAGGGAACATCAGTTTTTCACCTTCTTCAATTTACAGATATTTGAAGTATTCCAGTGAAGCGCAGAAACCTTACAGTAAATTTGCCTTAGTTTTTGCAACACTCTCATAAGATAACAGTCAGCATCTGCCAGTTTCCTGATAAATCAGCCATACTTGGTCAACCACTCTGGAGCTATACATTGCAATTCAGGGAGACAGTAGAAGAGGCCAAGACAACCGTATTTCTCCACGGACAAAGCACTGCAAAGGTACATACATATTTACACAGACCTAGTGTTCTCAAATATTGTGATTTTATAATGAGATTCATAACAGGTATTTCTCTTAAACATCTACTCTGCTTATTGGAGAATATCAGCTCCAATTTAACAAAGAAATGGAGCTACTAGCTCTGATGCTTAAATAATTCCACCCTTGAAAGCATAAACCCTGACAACTAAAACCCAAGAAAAACAGAGGGAGGGGATTTTTCTGCTTTTTTTTTAATCTTACAGTTTGTAAATGATTTTGCGGCCTGCTTCAACTAGTAATATTCACACAGATGGGTTAAATATCATTTTGCACTCTGAATTAACTTCCTTAAAATCTGTTCTGAAAGCCTTGTCACTCACCTGAGTAATCCTACTGGTTTTAAATGGTCCTCCATAAGTGACCATACTAGTCTACTTCTGCATGCTGCTGAGCGTTACGTAGGAGGTGCTGATACTCCCACATCCCTTTAAAAAGAAGATTAGGCACTAAGATAAGTGAAAACTTCTGTTCAAATTGGCTCAAATCCCTCGCCTATTTAAACTGGTGGCAGAACTCCCACTTACTTCAAAGGTCCAGGACAGGCACGCTGTATTAATTAGGACAGTACAAAAACTCTCATTACAAAACCGAAGCATGTGACGCTCACCTGATTCAAAATAAAACCAAAAAACAAAGTCTTGGATTTGCATCTTTGTGAACACTGGGCACTACAGGCTTCTGTGCAGAAGCCCCAGGGAATTTGGATTTTGAATCAAAAATAGGTAATAATGAGATACTTTTATTCATTACTCATTTGTTATAAGCTTGAAAGTAGGACCCTTTTACAGAATGTCTACATTTGTCCAAATTCATGTAAATGAGAATAAAACTTGACCAAACAGTAGGTCATACTTGCCACAGCTCCACTTACACTGAAGAGGGCTGGGAACTTTTAATTTTAAAGAAACTTTAGCCTTTTCATCACTCTCTGCAATTCAGTGTGATTCAACAGGAGCTCCTTTGGCACTTAAAGAGGCACCTTAGCACAATGCTAGCTATAAATCTAGCATTGCCACATCAAGCTCTTCTCATAGCAAAGTCCCAGCACAGGGCATATACACTTAATTTAATTTACCCTCTCATCTCATCCTCACTCCCTCCTAGAAGATGGTTAAATCAGGCTGGCCCATCTGAAAATAGCCTCTCTGGTACATCAATTAAACCCAAGAACTGCACTTTCCAGCAGCAATGCTCGCTCAGTCCTGACAGTGCAGGCAGCTGAGGTCAAACTTCTGCTCCCTGGACCAAGCAGCAGCACATTTACTCCACACCAAATTCAGCCTTTTTTTTTTTTGAAGCAATGGGGGAGCAAGCAAGATAATGTCAGGCTGAATATTTTTAATATTTATAATGAATAAAATTATATGCTTGGAATACAACCTTCAGCACAACAGCACTAAAACCTAAATTTTTATTTGGATTACATTCATGGTAATAACAAGTAATGTAGGGGTTTTTTTGTGACATATAGGTTAAAAAGTCTGTAACCTCTAATTTGACAGGAACTCTATTATCACTCTCTGGAAAATTAGACAAGATAGAATATTAAGACATCCAAAAACTGACACAAATAGAAAACTAGGTCTCTCCCTTGCTCCTCTTTCTTTAAACAGGGAAGATGATTATATGCTGTTTGACATTCCATTTTCAGGGCAACTAAAGAGATGCCGGGAGTCACACTTCATTTATTCTTCCAAATGCCACTGAAAAAAAATGTGTTGGTATTTGAAGGCACCATACTCCCACAAACAGCGGCCAGAACTAACCTTGTCTTCCTGATGGTTTCATTTGTGAAGTCCCTCAGTTTAGTTTCTTGAGATGAAATTAAAAATACCCTCATGGCTGAGTCTAAGGACTTGAAGCACACACACTACATGGTGGGCCAAAATTCCCCAGGGTGTAGCCTCACTGAATTCATTGTATTAGACAAGTCAAGGGGAAATATGTTCTTGTAGAGATTTCCAGCCTCAAGATATTTGGATTTGCTTAAGGTTAGCGTCTGAACTTTTATATAACTACTCAGACTGAACCTCAAGAAATTTTGAGGTTCATGATCAACTCTGAAAATTAGAGAGAAAGAAATTACTTTACTAACTCTTTCATGATACACAGCAAGATGCTTTCCTTTTCAGTGTGAATCAAACAATGTTTTATATCTTGTCATACCAGGGAACAAAGGCATAATGTTGAACACATTTCCTTAAACAAACAAACAAACAACCCCCCCCATGTTTTCGGTTGGAACTTTATCAATCCAAAAAAAGAATAAAGAAAATTTGATTTTTTTAAATCTACTCAAAGCTAAGACAAAAAATTAGCGTCATTAGTGAGTTTTTAGTCTGTTCTTACTCAGGCAAAAGTCCCACTGAAATGAAGCCAACATTACTTCAAAATCTGAATACTGTTTCATTCAGCTTTTCAGCACCAAGATGAAGCTTTAGTTACAACCATCTGTCATGGGTACAATTTCATAGCACTGATACCCATTTCTCTTAAATATAACCTTTCTTCATAAACTCTTTATCTATCTCTGGGGTATATATAAAGCTCAAAGAATACAAATTAAAAATCAGTATTTTCGCTATTATTGTACATTAACAATAACAGTACTTTGCACAGAAATAAAAATTTATCCCAGTTAGCTTAGCTAGGCTGAAATGCACACTACAATACGGTATCTTGAAGACAGAGATTAAGACTTGCTTTGGCATATCTTGAAAGAACGTATGAACCAAAGGGATGGTGGAGAAGGAGACGACATTGTATTTTAGGATCTCAGCACATTGTGAGAGTTCTCAAATGGCAGTTCCCTCCGCTACCATTAAAAATCCACTATACATGTATTATTGACTATTAGTAAGACAAAGTTTACAATATGCTGTCAACATGAAAATTATAGAGGACATGGGAAAAGGTTATTATAATTGTATCCAATAATAAAACATAATCATCTCTGAGAGCCTGCATTCCTCAATACCCAAATATTTCACACTGGCCTTGCTAATGTGTGACGAAGGGCTCAAAACTCTGGACAAAAGAAAGAAAAAGGGGTTGATGACAACTGAAATGAGGAAACAGCACAGTCTACTGGTTAAGACACTGAACTGGGTATCATGTCACATGCGGCTGCATTTCTAACTCAGCTACTGACACACTTTTTTTCCTCCAGCCAAGTATGTAGCCAGTCGGGCCAAGCTGAGGACCATACAAATGCCTGTGCAATTCAAAGTGTGGGCAGAGACTTTCACTCACACTCTGACCTGTCTGACTGGAATCCCTCCTGGTCCATATGGCCACCTCAACAGGATGATACACTAACTTAGTTCCATGACTTCGAAACTAGTCTGAACATGACCTTCCCTTCAGACATGCCCCTTACTAAAAAATAATAGGCCAAGGTCATGCCAGAAATTCCACGTTGCGGTTTTTTTTAAGTGCTACATTAACGGGTAGTTTTTATTTTCACACATAAAACCTTAAATAACGTATAATTCTTTCAGTGTACCCAGACCTGAAAGTCATCACCAATTACCCAAAACAAAACCCAGGAAAGATAGTTGTTAGCAGAAAGAAAACTTGTGACTTACAATATCTTGAAGATTTTTGACTTAAGACAGATTGTTTTACATCAGGCCATGATTTTCGAAGACTTAGAATCATTATACTGTTAATTAAACATTTTCTCAATCCTAAAAGTCTGCTTTTCATCTTCAGTGACAACACAATCCTAAGTGGTAGAACTTTTCTGGTTGGTCTTGGTTATTTGCAAGGAACATGGTTTTAAAACAATCCAGGTACTTCAAACTCCTGAAGATAAGCAGTAGCAAAAAACTAATCATGTACACACTGCTTCAATTTTAAAAGTACATAGAATTATAGAATGAGATTTCTGGGCACTGTGATGTCCTAGCTTTCTCTTCTCTTAAAATATAATAAATATAAGACAAAACATCCAGATATTTCTACTGGTAAAAATGAGGCAAATATTGCCCCCTGAAAATATCTCCACAACTGAAGGGAAGAAAACCAAGCAAGCCTATTCCTCTAGTGTAAACGGATTATTCCCTTGCCTAAAGTGATGAAGCTGTCTCTCCCTGTTGCACAAATATATAAAACAATATATCTTATCTATTTGCCAGGATACTGGGTAATGTCTCCAGGGCTGACTATCAGCTGGTTTAATTCTAAGACAGTTATACATTAGGCATAGGAGAGGGGAATTTGGTAAGTACTGTGAAGGGGGCATGAGAAGAAAATAGGTCAGATAGCTTACAAACATGCCAGAAACAGAGACTAATAGTTTTACTTTTTATTCTATAATAAAATTAATGTTGCCCCAGCAGCACGCTATATGGTACATCCATCTAATTTATTAAACAAACAAGAAGACAAAGGATTTGCTGAAGATAGTACTCCTGTGTATTTGTGAACTAGTTTCTTGAAATTAACAAAATGATGATAAATATAATTTAGTTTTTACTTTCTTCATTTTCACATGCAAACATGTAATATTACATATCAACAAGAACAAAATCTGCTAAACTGATTATGAAACTACCACTCTGATTTATTTATATGTTTAGTAACATCATTTTGCCTTTTGCCGGTTTCTTCACACAGTAAAAAGAAAGAGTAAAACAAGAGGAGATATGCACAATTTCACTCACCAGCATTTTACATTAAAACCCACAATGTGCACATAGTCTAGGCTGCATGTCCACACACAGAAAAGCAAACAGTGCAAAAAAACATGAAAGGGGAGAAAACATTGGACAACTCTGAACAAAAGCAATTTCAAGTACAAAGATTTGAGATCTTTTTAAATTCTTTGCAAGCAGAGAGGAAAATAGGTCTTTCAAAATGGGGACAAAGTGAAAAGGATTCTTTATAAACACAGACTCGAAGCTTTCAGACGTTAAAGACTCATATTATAGACTAGCATTGCAAACTCCCTCAAATCTTATCTCTAAATGCTTGAATTAATTTTTCCATTGTCACTGGGAATCGAGTTTACTTGGTCACTCAAATCTGTCCAATCCTTGCAAGATTTTGCAGCCTTTATTACAGTTTGTGGAAGCAGGTCTGCAGAAGGGGGCCTTTGGAACTATGTTTACAAGAGAAGGCAGAGGTAAAAAGCCCTACTGCAGCAGGGAGAGTCCTGCAGAGAGGAAACCCATCAAAAGATGCATTATGCTATTAACAATAAGGAAATAGCTCTATGGTCTCCTCTTATTTTTAATATTTATATTGGCTTGGTGCCCAAAACCCCTGGTAGTCCTCCTGCATCTCAAAATCTGGATAGAGCTTACAGGCTAAGTTAAGAAACTACAGGTAAAATATTTTTTCTCTAAAAATTCTATTTCTGGCATTTGAAAAAATTTCTTTTTCCCTGCTTTGCCTCACAGGCACAGTGGACTATTGTGTTGAGTTTAATATTCCCAAATTCATCAAAGATGCTGCAATGGCAGCATACTCACATGACGACAATAGCCAAGATATCAGTGTGATTCATATCTGCATGAAACTCACTCTTCAGTTCATAAAATTCCTCTTATCATTTTGCTAAGTTTGAGGTCTGCTGGAATCCAGAAGCTCAGTGAAAAACTAACAGCATGTATCTATTCTGGGGCTGAGCTAGAAGAAAAACTGAGTTCCACAGCTTTCCCCCAAAACAGTAACGCGTTCACTTTTATTTATAACTCTCACCCATGTTTGAAATTTTTGTGAACCTGGCCTGACATTCAAATTGGTAATTGAGCTTAAAACTAGAGAAGACTCCTCTCCTTTTATGCCTCTATACAAAGGCTTTGAAAAGGCTAATATGAAACAAAGATATTAATAGCGTAGCATGACATGAACACATGAATGTCACAAAGTAATTATTAAATTCTAAAAGGAAGACATAAATAGACAAAATCTACTATCAGTTGTTTCTGTTAAACAGGAAACAGAAAAAGGAAAAGATAAAGCCAGTGTTTATATGTTGGGGATTATAAAATGTTCTGAAATCTGCCGTATGACTTTGTCATGGGTGACACAGGGTTGTGAACACTTTCAAGGAGGTCCCATCAGACCTTGGAGCTAACGATCCTCTTTCAAATCTGTCTACTTCTTCCTTTTAATCTTCCTTTTTGTTGTTTATGCTTGAGAGAAAACAACAAGGAATGATGCTGTGGGAGAAATGCCAATACTCAGCTCCTGCTGAGATGAGAAAAAAAATTGTGTTGGAGCTGGAGCTGCTGAATCCTGCTCACTTTGTGCAAAGGAATTAAACAGTGTCTCCCTTCACTGATTAAATAGGGCAAATTTGGTGTATCTGGGTGAGAGAGTGTCTTTTACTGATAGGGTACTGTCAATACTCAAGATAAAATTATGTGGGTTTGAGGTAGAAAAGGATGTGTCAATTCAACTCCATTGCTGTTATAAGTAGCATCCATGGGAGATGGGAATTGCTCTATGCTAAGTGGTGAACCCCTCCACATTTGCCTCAGGGAGGCAAGGAAATGCAGCAGCTCCTTCAGCAGGAGCATCTTGATTGCTCAGACCATGAGTCACAAACAAGCTTTTGGGGCAATTAATTTATTTTTTTTTAAAAAAAAAGAAGGCCCTAAGGAATCACTCAAATAAATCTCTTTTGTCCATTTTTGAGCAAAGATTTGGTATACTGCATAAAATGGGATTTTCAGAATTTGGCTTTTAACTTTCTACACCTGTTTCAGGGTTTTTTTTGTGCACTGTTTATAACTGGAAAGATGACACAGGAGAGATATGAAAGAAGCTATTTGTTGTTCTCCCATTTGTGTCACAGAGTGTGGCTGAGTTCAGAAAACTGGTATTCCTACCACATGGCAAAACTGTCAAGAAGAGCAAGCACCAAATCCAATATTTAGTCTTAAATGCTATTTTCCTAAAAGAAACCCACTTCATAAATCACAACAAAAATTAACAATACCAACACCGATCATTTACAAACATCCTCAATCTCCTTTCACATGAAACCAAAACACCATGATCCATATTAAAGAACTAAAACCTAAAGTGCACAGAAGTCAAGTCTTTTCTCTTAATCTCATGCTTCACCCACAGTCCCACACTTCCTTTATCTCAAATACTTACTCAGATTTTAAGTAATTTTGAGGTTTGGAGCTTTAGAAACATTACTGTAGAAGAAATCACCTGCACCTGCATTTATACCCTAAGAATATTAACATTTTTCTGTTTAAAAGGAAAAATGATCACCATCATCTAAAATGGATGTCCTTCCCAAAGAAAGGAAAACAGAAAAAGTGATAGTAGTGTCTTGTCAGAATCATACAGGCATAAAATTGAGGACTAACTTTGCGTCTTGCAAACTCAGGCCAAGGTCATGAACAGGATCTTGATTTTTGGGGCACCCCTATGGGCCAGTGTCAGGGCTCAGGCTATGCTCATCTCCTCCTCCCCATTCGTGGCCATGGTGGGAATTTGCATAGCTAAACAAAAGTATTCAATAGCTGCTGGATTTCATGCTCAACTTTTCCCCTTCATCCTCAGTCCCACAGCAAGGCCACAGCAGAAAAGCAAGCAGCAGCATCCCACAGACCACCAGCTGGACCACTCCAAGTCACTCCAGCTTTCAGTTATTTTTTTCATCTTATTCAATGACATAGCAAGTTTCTCCCTTCTCTCCCTCCTTTTCTTCCTACTCCCCCTAGTTACTCATTAAACTTTTTGGAAGCAAACAGGAAAGGGAGTCAGCATAGCTGGGTGATGCACCTATTGTGCCGGCTGTCCCCCGCCTCTGGCAGTCAGCCCACTGGCAGTGTAAAACTCAGACAATGGAGCTACAGCTCACAGCCAAGTTACTTGCACCTTACCTGAATTGCCACTGAAGATCTGAACTTCAAGACTGCTGGGGCAAGTGGTATCCCTCCTCCATGATACACAGGGACACATGAGAAAGCATTTTCCCTTTGAAGTCCGTTCTCCAATTCAAGCCCTCTTCACTTGTGAACCATGCTGTAGAAGTAAAGATGTGCATCCCCAAGCATTTGTACCCTCCCACGCCTGGCCCTAACCACAAGCGATGGGAAGATGTCTCCATGAGAGGCTGGCCCTTATATTAGATTCTGCAAGTCATAGAGAAGAGAGCAGAAATAAGAAAAAGAGATTAAATACATTCCCCCTTTCTCACATATGTGCGAGTTATTTCTCCATGCCAGCCAATATACAGGCTTCAGAACTGGAGTTTTCTTCACACTACTTCAGTCCTCCTTTCCAAAAAGAAAGAGGCTTAATTTGAAGCTCAATTCAGTCTGGAAAGAAAAACAGTCCTTCAGCTACAAAGTCTTTCAAGCAGCTACAAAGTCTTTCAAGCTGCATGTAGTACTTTGGGTTTTCAGTTTTTCCTCCCATCATTTAGCTTGTGGCTGGACAAACATTTCTCTCCTTTGACCCTTCCAGGCCTCTGCCTTACCAATCCACTTGCTTGTACTCACATGCCTGCTTTAATAAGCCTTCCTTATATCCTTCTTTCCATACCAAGCTGCTATAATACTTCTGGTTTATTCATATTCTAATTTCCATCCAACTAATCAAACTTAGAAAACCAATGACAGAATTATTTTTGGCACTAGTAAGATCAAAACAAAGTTTCTCTATGTTTTCAAAAATGAATGTGATATATTTAAAAAAAAAACCAAACAAACAAATCCAAATGTAACTATAAGACCTTACCTTAAGCTTTCACCAAACTACGCAGGAGAAATCTTAACTCCAGTTATCATGCAATATGCAAATTTCAAGATGATATTTTACCTGATGTTGAAGCATGTGGCAGAAAACCTGGTTGTTAGCAAAAAAAGCCAGCTTGCTGGTAAGACTTGTGTGCCTGCTATTACAGAGAAATAGACAAAAGAGAGATCCTAGGTTCTGCAATACCTAAATGAACAGACCTAATTTATCTGAGTCCTTGACAGCACACACAGTACAGAGCAGAGGTCTTAGAGCACCAAGAGGGGGAAGTCTTTATAAATACAGCACAATTTTTGTACTTTTGTATTCTGCAGATGGGCAGTATCACTTTCAAAGGCAGAATTCTTTTGATTAACATGGAAGGACACCACAGTTGTGGGTTTATTTTGTCATTAATAAATGACAAACTTAAGCGATCCTTGCTTTGCCTGAGTCTTCCTTGGAGCCTCCCATCCCAATGCACTGCTGTTGTCCGTTTTACACTTGTTGCGTAATCAGCAAATACCAAACAAACTAGAAAAAGTCTGTCCAAAGAGGAACTCTCTGCACCCAGCTCACAGCAATTACCAGCCTCATGGAAGCCGGCAGGCAGTTATTTTACACCCTGCGGATAACAGAGATTTTGAAAAAGAGACAGCTGTCCTCCTTCCAGTATCGTTGCTAGTGTTGGAGGGTAGATTCATTTATCTGGGGGGGAGCATATGTCAGGAAGGAAAAGAGAAATAAATTCCTATTTTTTAATGCACTACAAAATCGTATGAGGAAGCTGCATGTTAGCACAGCTTCAAACTGTTGCTGCATTAGTTTTGCTTTTACTGTGGAACACCATGGGGTAAAACCTTATTCTTCCTCTGAAAAAAAAAACCCATCTGTATTGATATCAGAAAAGGGCGGGGGAAGAGAAATGACAACCACTGGCCTGCCCTTTAACCTTTCTAACAGAGCTGGTGGCCGCAATGAAGCTTAATCAATGCAATGGAAGTGACATTTCGCAGTCAAATCAAATTAAATGGAAATGAAAGGAAAATCTGAGGTCCAACCTAAAGGCTGTTCCCTCTTGCACCGAGGTCATTGCCATGGCAACTAAATGCTACAAATGTGTAGAGTAAATCCTTAACAAATCTGTAGAAAGCATGTCCAATTGAATATGATAGTTCCTGTCACTGTACTTTGTACCTCTGAAAAGAAAGGGAGAAAATAAAACAAAACACATCTTACAATCCGTGCAGCAGGAAAGAAGTTCTGCCAGAAACTACGTGGTGTAGAGGCGCACTTAATCTTTCTCTTCTGCTTGGACACGGAGAAACAGAACGGCTTTACTGTAAGACAGCAAGTGGGTAGCTATGGACAGAGACCGTATTAAGTGGATTATGGCATGGTGTGTTACATTTTTCAGTCTTGCTTCAACTGTAGGGCTAGTGACTGCAAAAACTTCCTTGTATCATTGCAAATGCATTTAAGCGTGGCTGAGAGCAATTCCTAGTGCAGATTGCCCACAGCTCTGATCATCCCACCCAGTTTCAGCACATACCTCCCTCATCCTTCTGCCTTTTTCTGGGGTGAGAAGGCTGTTTTCTTAGTGGGCTTTTGATGGCGAAGGACTGATCAGACACACTAAAAAAATCAGGGATGCTCCCACTTTTATGCGTGCAGCCCTTCCTTTGTACAACCCCAAGGTTCCCTGTGCAATAGAGCGGAAGCAGGGTGGGACCCCCAGCAAAGAGCTCCCACCCAGCTGCCTTCCAACTACCCATGGCACTCCCTGCGCACCCAGGCTGCTAAGAAAGGAGACGACAGCAACCCATTTTGCCCATACACACTCCAGCATCACAGGTGGCTCTCACTCCTGTTCCCTCTGTGTCAGTTCCGACCAACACACTCACAAACACCTCACCTCCACATGCCCCTGTAGACAATTAAAGATAATTACCAATTTCTACTGCCACTCATGGAGTATATTTCAGCCCTCAACCTAACAGCTTCTGACAATGAAGGGCAATTTAAGAACCACATCAAAATACAACAGTCTCACGCTCACTCTGGCGAGTGTCTATTTCACCTCAACATCTCCACGTCTGTAAGCAAAGAGAAAGGAGAGGGGGAGTGGGAGAGGCTGGGCGTGATGTCAAGCAAGATGTGGGATTTTTCTTTTTCTTGTGAGATGTAGAAGACTTCACATACTGGGCTGTGACCTTCCCCAAGCTTGTCACTTATCTGAGCTGCATAAGGTGGCAACCATTATCCTCTCCTTGAATGCAGTGAAGTTTTGATGCAGCTGTAGTGATGCAGTCACTGTGCATTACGGAAGATCTCAAGAGATTATATGCCTTGGGCCAGCACAGGCTGGGAGTATTGCAAATCTGATAGGAGGTGACATTTTCTACTCAAATACATATAGCCGCAGGACATCACACACCTTCCTGCATGAATAGCAATACACACTAATGAACTAATTTCTGGGGGGAAATTGTTACTTCTCCAGTGGGTGGGGGAGGAGACTACTCTGCCACTTCAACCAGAAGGGATTTTGGTTTTCTCGCAATCTTTTACTGTATTTTCGCCTTTTCAAAACAGCACTGCTTCACATAGCTATACTCAGCATCTCCAGACAAGGCCATCTAGTTGGGAGCAACGCGTGACGCATCCCACAAGATGTAGATGAAACCACATAGCAGCACACCAGGCTCGATGCTCCTCTGCAATGGAACAACTCAGAGTATGCATATGCCCCATCGCACCCACAGGCGAACCTCTATTATACGCAACGAAATAAATTTACTTTGAATTTACTTGGGTATCGTGTTCACTAAATACTGCCAGATAGTCTAGCTTAGGATAGTCCTGCCCTCCTTTTTATCACACACAACAGTGATATTTACAGATCATTTCACATTTCTTTCACCCTTTAAATGCCACGGTATGCTTCTGCTCTCTCACTCACTCCCATTAGTTGAAAATGCACTAAAAAAATTGGCTGGCAGTCCAGACAAGATGCTTATGCTTGAAGAGTTGAAGGGACAATTCATTGTAAAATATACTTTAGTTCTGACTAGAAACATAAAAGGCCAAGGAAAATTGCCTTTAAATTACCTCTATTGTGATCTTGCTTGAGTTTCCATGGAAAAATAAACTGAAAAAAATATTTCAGAGGACCAAGCAGATCAGGGAAGCAGTAAATTAATTTATGGAGAGGTGAGATACCAGTACAGAGCAGCAGGCTCAAGCACTGCATGACAAGACGTGCGTTCTTCCCATGCAAGTGGTTCTTAAAACTTTTCAGTGTCAAACTCACTTACCTCTGTGAACATCAACCCTAAATTTCACAGGACTTACAATCTAGATATCTAAGCACTTTTAAAGCAAGTATCTGTGAAATGCAGCCGGGATAGCACTCAGGTGAACAATGTCATTCACCTTCCATCAGGATATCTTATCACAGTATAATACAATATTTCACCCTTAGGTATTTTATCTTTGCTTTGGGTTAAAGAAAGAAAGAGGTTTGACAGAGAATGGAACATTACAGAACAGATACGAGGACAAAAAGAGTGAGGAAATGTGAACTGTGAAAGGCACTAACTACATAAAAAGATGAAACACTGGAAACAGAGACTGGTATGTCCAACAAATGAACATTACTTCTACTCAGTTGTTCTTATTGAAAAAACAACCAAAGTTCTGTAGGAAGTAACAGCTAATGATTGTCCTTCTAAGTGCTTTAGAATATGTAATAAAAACATTTAATAAAAGCTCACCTTTGTTATAGAATTCAGTATTAATAACAAATAAAACTTTGATAAATATTCCTTAATTTTTACATAAATATCTGTGGGATCTCACTTCATGTGTTTTGGTTTTGAGCTCACAAATTAAAGGAGCATTTAAAAAAGCAGAATCTGCAATGTGATGAGCAATTACAAGAAAATAAGGATTATAAAACAAGGATTTTTATGTATTTTTGCAATACTGTTTGATACATATTTTTCATGTTATTTCTTTTATATTATTTTTGAGATCTAACAACTGCTTTTAATAAGCAACTGTTATTGCAAACATATAATTATACTAGGCCACAATCCAACAAAGCACTTAGGGGCACAGATTAAAGACACTGAAAACAATGGGATTATTTATGTGCTTAAGGTTAAGCATCTGCTGAAGGACTCGGATGGATCAAGGCTCCATTTCTATTATATCTACAGAAAAAAATTATATATGTTAATTAAACCTAAAATATATGTAAATTAACTAGCACATGAAAAATAGCAATTGCATAGATTTTTATACTCCTATATAATTTGTAATAATAGAATATTCCAGTTAGTCAATATGAAGAAAAACTGCTAATATCAGCTGCTTCATCAAAAGGTGAAGAATTGCTGGAACTGAACATTTATGAAATAAATATGAAATAAATATGAAATAATATGAGACTTCCCTTCATAAACCATTGACTAAGTAGTCAATGTTAGTAGTAGTTAATGTTCTGAGGCATAATGGAAAAAAACAGAGAGACAGAAAGCATAGCTTATTTATCTTCAGACTTTAGTCATTCCTGTAAAAGCTTGATATGTTAAATTTCATTTTTAATAAAAATCAATTTAGTTTTATTAATCAGATCCACAAGTTATTTGCAGTTTCATCAAAAATTCTTCCTTGCTATTTTCACTGACCAGTATCTTGTTCTTGAATTAAGGATTAAACAGACCAAAGTGCTTGATTTCCATTCTCTCCAGAATTATTTATATTAACTGTACACTGTTCCTTATTCTTTCGTTCTTTATTAAAAAAAATCTACTCAAAAAACTTGCAAATAACATTTCTACTGTAAATTGCTATTTCATCTATATTGAACAATTTCAATAATACACCAGGTTTCACGGTATTTCAGTATCAAAAATCTAGTGAAGACCTCTTGATAAGGTGGAAAATTTTCCATTTTAATTGTTAGCCCTAGCAAGCTCTATCTGATATGCAAAGACAAATTATCATCTGAAAATGTCTTCTACCTGATGCTTCTTTTTCATTTAATGGTGTTAAAACAGAAAAAGAATCCTTCATTTCAATATAATGTTGTGACAGATCAAAACAAAAAACTTTCTAAAATTGTTTCTCCACTGGAAATCAAATTTCTTTCCTTTCTCTTAAATTTGGGAATTACAAGTGCAACAGTTCCAAAGATGTGAATCTATCAGAGCATTGCTAAAACTTCTAGTACTTTCAATCTATTTTCATATTCACTTTCTCCAGTTTTCTTTTTTTTTTTTTTCCCCTTGCAGGGAGTCTACACAGACTGTTTGTTCTATAGAACAAGCAGAATATTACAACCTTAGTCTTCCATAATAGGAAGCACATTTTCTTCAATATTTTTATATGAAATTGTGTGTGATTAAATACTCAAATATAAGAATGTGAAGAAGTACTAATTGTCTTACGTATTTAAATTAAATACGTAATTTATTTTTAATCCCCCTGACAGGGGACAGGACTAGAGGGAATGGCCTGAAGCTCCGTCAGGGGAGGTTCAGGTTGGATATCAGAAAAAAATTCTTCACAGTAAGAGTCATTGGGTACTGGAACAGGCTGCCCAGGGAGGTGGTCGAGTCGCCTTCCCTGGAGGTGTTTAAGGAACGGGTGTATGAAGTACTTAGGGACATGGTTTAGGGAGTGTTAGGAACGGTTGGACTCGATGATCCAATGGGTCCTTTCCAACCTTGTGATTCTGTGATTCTGTGATTCTGTGAAATGTGTACTTGGAGAATTATAACAAAGAGTTACACTCAGAGCAAAGTTTTAAATGAAAGCAAAACTCGTAAAATGGTCTGATCACACCTTCTTTTAATCAAATTTATGCCAGCTCACTGACTTTGCTTATGACTTGACTTCAGTTTTGATTTTCTCTATGCAAATAAGGATTTCACTTGAATCCTTCAATAACGACCAACAGATGAAAAGGCAGAGAAATAACGACATAACTGAATAATCACCTACTTTTAGAAATACTGGGTCAATTAGTCCTTATATCAGCATACAGAAGGAGTTAACATCAAAATAGCTAGCTAAGGACACAGCAGAAACTTCAGTGATGGGGATATGTGTATTCGAAGGAAAGTAAATTCTGGAAAATACACTACAGTTGCCAGTTCTCCGATTGTGAAAATAGTAGATGGTCTTCCAAGCAATGTACAGCTCTACATTTTGACTAGATCTAATTACTGTTTCAATGGCAATTAGAAGTTACCATACCAAATACAAATCCCAGACCTTTAAAAACTCTTAAATGAGCACCTTCACTTCAAAGGTAAGTCACAGTAAAAAAAAAAAAAAAAAGAAGGCACCCAGAATTCTCACTTATTAGTTAAAATCCCTTTATTTTTTAAATCTTTTTTTCATTTGCATGAAGAAGCTGTCATTCATACTAAGATGGCAGGACTACACATGTGATTTGAGATGGATGGGAGGCAAGCTATCAGCTTATCACCAATATTCTTAACTTTTTTCTTTCCAAAACAAATCAAGACTATGCTGATGGATTGTTGTGGACATCCATTTTTCCAGACATTATGAATGAATAATAAGCAGCAATGGAGGCAAGGAAAAAAACAAAGGAACTGCCCTTATTCTCATTTAAAGGGTTGAGAGAATATTCAGTCTCCTCACGGGGACAACTGCATTAGAGAGTTAGTGCTGAAACATCTGAATGTGATTAGAGAAGCGCATCTCGACTGTTTTGTATACCACAGATGTACTGTTTAATTAAGCCATCAAAAAAAAAAATTGAAGGAAAATGGAAAAAAGGGGGATACAAAAGAGAGGGAAACTTCTTCAGCAAGTTAAAGCACTCTTAATAAGTAACAACATGACATTAGTCATTAAGAAACAAGAACTCTAAATAATGCATTCAGAACCTATAGATCTAAACCAGAAGATAACAAAGCCTCATAAATCTGTTTGTTCATTAAGTTAAAAAAAGCTAGACTTTGTGTTGCTATCATGTCAGCTGGCACCAAACTGTACGCAATTTAGTGCAACTACAAAGTGAAACCCATAGTCTACAATGGCAGGGTTTTTGATCACGCTAATTAACAGCCATTTTGTTTAAAATAAACAGATACGACTCTAATTGCCTTTTTTACATAAGAAAGGGAAGATCTTAAAAGTGAAAGCATGCAAAAGGAAAGATCAGACAGTCGCCTTTCAGACTGATAAGCAAACTCTGTGTGAAATGAGCACAAATGAAGTTTGAGACACTCTCTGGACTGACAGCGGGAAGACAGCAAAGCAAGAGATGGAATGGTTTCCATAGGTGGAAAGGCTCGACCACTGCTCCTTCCACCATGAAAATATTGTCTTTTTAGATCCCTATTTTCTCTGGTCTCTCTATCTTGTAACCATCTGCCCACAAGGAGTTTCATCTTCTGCAGGGCCAAGTACGCGCCAGTGGCAGCCGATTTTGTGAAATCTACAGGTCACACAACAAGCCTGGTTAGCATCTCTATACAGAATCTAACAAGAAAATAAAATGTTGTTGAAAAGGGAGAAAGCAGAAAAAGATGCTCTGATCTCTGTGCCTGCACAAAACCCTGGCATGAGAAGAGCGGATAGACAGACTGTACAGCTCAGTTTGCCTGCTCCTAGGACACGCAGAAAGACCATTCAGGTCCCTGAAAAGTCCTGGTAAGTAACGTGCAAGGTAAGCGCTGGGACACAATCCAGTTCTCCATCTAACTTCACTGAGCCTGAAATGCAGCCTGGAGTTGCAGTGAAGACAATTTTTTTCAGTTTTTCATGTTTTTCATAAACGCCAGTTCCTTCTTTTAGACAAATTCCATTTATAATTTTTGAAACATAGCTTCAAAGTAGCTTTTTAAGGGCATTAACACATGTAACATTGCAGAGTAAGACAATGAAGAAAAACATCATTCTTTTTATATGGAAAAAGGTCCTTTGCCTTCTCCCCCACCAATGAAATTCATAACCCTTCCCCTGTCTCTTCTGCCCCCTCAACCCCAAAATCTTCTAGATGTTTTAGGCTGCAAACAAAGAATATCACTATTAAAAAATGCTCCCCTGCACTTCAAGTGTATGAGGTCCCCACACATCTCTCAGTAAGAAGTCCCCCGGTACAGCAACTTGCAGCATCATTAATTCATATGTGTAACAGCATGTTCTGACTCATCTATATGAGCTTTCACGATACTTCAGATATAAGGACAAGGTCCCTATTTTCAGGACATGCATGGACAACGTGTTCTCAGCATACTCAAAATATCATTTGAAGTTCCAAACTCACAGTGAATTGCTCCACTTAAGCACCACAGGCTTTTATGCCATCATGGTAATGGTACAGCAGGAGGCAGAGTTGTTTGCAGGAGCTGGTCAAAATTGTGGCAGGAGCTCTCATTGGAATAAGGGTGTGTTAAAAACCTCACCATTTTTCATTCCATCTGATGGGTAAACTTCTTCAACCTGCTTTTCCTAACGCTATGCACCACAGTTTGTATATTTAACACAACAAAATAAGTCCCACTTGAAATTGATCTGAAGGCTTGCACTGGACACACAATTTTCTCTGGGATGAAACAGAGAGAAGGAAGACTGTAACAGGTGTTAGCCACATTAATGAACAATCTCCTGCAAGAAGTTAAGATATTGCAGTGAGAAAAGTGACACAGAGCCGACAGCATGGATTACATCTTCTCAGTTATTTGCAGTCCCTCATATTGCTGAGACCACAAGAGTAAGTGACCATGGGCACCCTGGGATGAACAGGAAAGCCATACACAGATCTGCAGGGCGCAGGTGACCTAAAATTCCCTTAAGACACAACAGCAGCCTTCACATATAAAGATTTTCCCGTTTTCAGTTTAAACTCCAAAGTAAAAACTATCCTACATAAATTTCACAGAACTCAGCTTTCCAAAACCAGTTTTAAAAAGCACATTTTCAGTCTGCTTTAATGATAACAACATCAGAGAAGAACTTCATCACAAGAGCAATCTCCCTGGCCTTCAAATATTTTGTTAATATAACTCTGAACATCAGACGTATTCCCTATCAAAAACAAGCATCAGTATATACTGTAGGGGAATTTCATTACTATTGAAACAGTACGATGTATTGTGCTGCTGGCTGGGAATCTCAAACTGAATGGCTTCAGTTTTCAGATCAGCAACCAGAACTGAGTACAGCTGGGCTAATTCGATTTAGACAGAGCTATGTTGTTGGTTTTCAAACATCCAAAACCCCACAAAATAGTAAAACAGCAATGGTGGTGTTCCCTGAAAAGGGACAAGCAGAAAGATGCAGCAGCTTTCCAAGAAGCACAAACCAAGGTTGCCAAAATATGCCTACAAGAATTACACTGTGGGAAATAAGACATAAAAAGGAAAGTTACTCATAAGACAAGCTGGATGATAGCGTTCTCCCACTACGAGCATCACATCAGCAATCATATTGGAGCACCGCAAGTGATACATACATGCAGCTGGTTTATCACTGCACTATGGCCAAAGTGATACTTTCAAATTCAGACCATATATATGTATCAACAAGTTATGCACTGAGCGTTAAAGGCAGTAATTACTTTAGTACCACTATTGGTAAAATTTGTCACAATTTTCGTACCAAAAGATTACACACACAAGGAAACAGTAATTTGGCTTGCTTTTGGTTTGTATGAAAATTGTTTCAAACAGCTAAAATTACACACACAGCTCTTAATTTTCAAAGTAGCTATTTGACTTCTGAATCTAGAACCCATTAACTTTTCAATTTGATTTTAATTCCTCCAGCCTAAGTCACATTAGGCAATAAATAAATAAATATATGAATCCATCAAGATTTAGTTCTGCAAAACAAAACAGTATTTCATTTTACCTAAAAGGGCAATTTTAGCAAACATAACTGAGGCCCATAAAATAAACACAAAATAAGCACACAACCTTGCATATTCTCTCCTCTATGTGCACACGTGTGTGTCCTAACTCTTCTCTCTTCTATGTGATGTTTTAAGGGACAACTCTGCATTAAAATAAGATGTTAAATTCTCACAATCTATGACTAATATCAGCTGCATTGGTAATCAAGCTTTCAGCAGCAATTTTACACAGTGCAACAAATAAACAATTTGCCTCCAACGATCCCACTACCCCATTAACTATCACACTTCTTCCAAAGGACACATATCAATAACCCATCGTAACAAGCCTACTCTTCAAAATTAAGCTCTGAAAAAAAGGTATAGCAAATCTAAGCATTAAAAAATCTGAAAAAATCCTAAAGACTTTCCATTTGAAGAATTTAAACTCTGAAGTCTCAATTAAGTAGTACACTTTATTTTTGTTCTGTATTAGGTATAATCGTTAAAATCAAATTCATAATTTACCTTACCAAGTATGGCAGTAACTGGGAATATAAGCAAAAGTAGGACAAAAACAAAACAAACTAGAGGCAATCAATAAACAATAACGTATTGAGCCATGTGGTGGAACTTTTTCTATCCAAAAGGTTTTCAAAGATTCTTCTTATTACTGCAGATTTTTAAGAATCTCCATGGATTCTTAAAAAAAAATAAAAAAAATAGTAAAGCATATGTTTGGAACTTCGCAGAAATCCTATAGAGTATCACTGAATCTTTCATATTTAATGTTTTATTTAATGGATTTAGCTTTTATCCAAACCTAAAAGTAATAAATCATGTTTTCATTCCAATAATTAAATAAAAGGACTTTATTGAATGCAGAACAGTAAATGTGATATTATAAAGTTACATTGCACTACAATATTATCTCTGTCAGGTTTTACATCGTGACTGGAGAGACTGTGCCTATTTCTGTAATGGCCATTTTCATACTGTGCTTCAATAAATCCATCTGAGTGACACACGTATCATAGCACAGTTTCAGAAAGTGGCATAAAACTAAATTAGTGCACTGATTTCTGTCATGAGGAGAACCTATTTTCAGATCAGAACTACGGCTGGATACTTACTGAGCCATGATGATCTATAATATGTAAATTGTTAGTGCAGAGAGAGACAAGTACAGAAGGAATACTTCCCACCTATCCAGCTTGCATATCCTGTATTCTGAATTTGTTATAGAGAAAATACCTAAGTAATGGTATGGTATAAAGCCAAGTCATGCTACTTAGAGCAGAGTACAACTCTGCCCAGACTGGAAAAAAAAAAAAAGCCAAGTCATCACTGTTGGACTCTGTAAGCACCACACCATGGTATCTATCACACACGGATCCAGCTGCAGGGTACCTTTCTGTAGCTCTGATTATCTTCTTACTAATACAAATACTTCAGGACTACATTGCCACTTGCATTAGTGGAAGTTTACATTATTGTACTGGTGGTATTTGCTACCATAGTTTTTTCAGATACAGCATTCGGGCTGTATTTTCCACTGGGCATGAGTTTTTGGCATAGGACAAAAGAAAAGAAGCAGAGAGCTTCAAGTGTACATGCTAAACTCTTTCACAACAACAGTAGCAGGATCAGCAACAGAAGCAGGAGGTTTCATTTGCAAATGAAGACATTCAGATAAGAGTTATAGAAGAAGGATTTTCACTGTAAATCATCTAGTGGAGTTACATTTCAGCTCACAGCTATTGCTTAGTGAGCAGGCCTTTTTTAAGAAGGAACAATTCAGAAGCGAATCTTCAGTGAATTCCTTTGCAGATGAAGATCCTATCTTACACTGGGGAGCAGTGTCCTATCAAAATCTCATTCACATGCTCATATGCATGATGTAAAGGAAAGGGAAAACAGATGTCACTCCTCATAGTTGGATTCAGAAATATGTCTTTGAATCAAGTCCAAACTCCATACTTTAAAATAAGTTTAATCACTAGCAATTCCTCCTTAGCCTTTAGTGTTCAGAATTTCTAATATGCACTAACTAGATTCCTCTCCAGTAGTTCCTCTCTATTGTGCTTGCTAAAAAAGCATCACTTTTGCTCACAGTGTCCTTTCCACTTTATGGTTCTCTCCAGCAGCTTGAATTATTCAAATATATACCCTGATTGGCCTCCTGCTCTTCTGGAGATGCAACTTCTAGTAAGGCCAATCTGGTATGGAATTTTTGCTCTCATCACTCAGCCAAGTGAAAAAAAAAATGAATCTGAAAACAAAATTTCCCCCGTAAGCCATTCTTTTCTGAAGGAAAACATACACAGACACATACAGACACAAAAGAAATCAAAGAGTATAGTCAAGAAAGTGCTTCTTGTCAGGAATATATCTTTGGGGCCTCTTCTAGGTGGCTGCACAAGCATGGCAGATGGCTTCAAGACATACTTTGGAAGCAAAATTAATTTTTGTGAGGAGTAAAAGATTTAGTTTTGGGTTTTTTTACTCATTGCAACCATATAATATTTTCTTAAATGAAGAATACTTATCCCTCTTATTCATATCATTTGGATTAGAATGCCTAAACATTTTGGCATTTTAGATATTTTTCATATGGACTAAAAAAACTTAAATATGAACATGTAACAAGATTCATATCCTTAGATCATACCATCATAGAATAGAATTACCTTTTGTAGATTTTCAAGATCTCTGCCTCACACATTAACTTCAGTTAATAGAAATATCAAAATAATAAATACCTCCATCAGTGTGCATATATACATATATATATGCACTGACATGCATATATATGTTATAGTTAATAGAAATATCAAAATAATAAATACCTCCATCAGTGTGCATATATACATATATATATGCACTGACATGCATATACTATATACACACAGATTTCTTCAACATTCTTCCATGAGATGTTCACAAACTGCAGAAGCTGATTTGCATTTTAAAGATGCATTAAAATAGGCTTAATCACAGTGATCTAAAGCTCACCTCAACAGCACTTAGGTAAGTAAATTGAAAATTCATTCTTATAGCACTTCAGCACAATCTCAAAGGTCTCAGGAAGAGGTCTCAAACTCTCTCTCAGAAGAACCTGAACATGTAACACAGGAGGACTCTGCAGCATGTAAAGTCACTCATCAGTGCAGATCTTAATTTAGTTTCCATGCTTCTAGCATACATAGAAGTATACCTTTCGCTGGCATAAGCACAAGCATTGTTTCCTTAATGCACTTCTGGTCACATAGAAATATTTCTAATATAATACACTGAGACTGTACAGACTCTTCTTTATCTCATCCCATCCTTGTATTAAAACATTAAATATTTAATTCTGATGAAAATATTAATTGGAATTATATATTTATCTACCAGCTTGCAGAATTTTCATAGTGTCTCACGATTGAAAATGCAGGCATTTCCAAAGAGGAATCCAGGAAGCTGATCAACAGCACAAAACACTCTTACAAAACAGTTCACAACAAGAAATTAACACATTCAATATAATCTTTAAAAATGTCACCAACTGAAAAGACTGTGTATCTGACACTGTCCTCATCTCTGAAAGACACAAGAGGCTTTAAAAGTAAGCATCCTGAGGAATATAAAACACAGGCTACTTTATCATACATGGCTCTACTTCGGCAACTCGACCTCTGTTCAGCCTCCAACAGCATTTACATGCACCTAAAAATTCTATTCCACATTCTGCCCTTGAATGTGTACATGCAGCTCACACCGAAGTCAATGCGCCCATACAGCTGAGGCAGAATTCAACCTTATGTACTCGCTCATTATCAGAGAGATCAAGTCAGCTCTTTTGAAAACTTAGTAAGTCTTGAAACCACTGAAGAAAGTCTTCCTCCCCAGAAAGAGATTCCCCAACAAAAATGCAAAACTCATATTTCAGTCATTTCAGTGAAGCTCCTGCAAGAAAGAAAAATCAAAAGGAAGGTGCTACGATCATTTAGTTCATACTCATAAAGTATGTTACATAGTGCTGTGCCTTATATACAAATACATATATATATATGTATGCATGGGCCTCTTTTTCTGAGTGGGAGAGGCTGTATTGCAGTTGTAGTTAAAGTCTCAGTTGTGGAATTACTGACACCCACCAGCTACCTCAGACCCCTCATGCTTTCAAGCACCATTTATTGTAGGCAATATTTAAATGTGTGGTTTGGAAAAAGAGCAGCTTTATCTTCTTCGCACTAAAAATACTAATGAAGAGCTAAAAATCTTTCTTCTGGCTTCTCTTTCTCACTGTATTTATTTACTTCCTGTATTTATTTATTTGTTACTTTTATAGTTAAGCCAAAAAGGACAGTAACCTCTTACGAATCATGCAAGGTCAAACAAAAACTACAGGCCAAATCAGGTACAGAAAGGAGATGTTGTGATACCCTCATATGAGGGCATTTTAGACAGCAGGAGACAGGAATGTTAAGCTTTACATGGTGAAGACTAGACATGCAACTGGCTCCCTATTTATGCTCCCCCATATGTATCTCCCACCTTCAAAGTACTGGGCCATGGTTTCTCCCTCTCCGGGAAACCAAGTACAGCCCTGCCTGTGAACCTGGAAAAGTGGCAACAGGCAGGAGGCCACGGCACTGCACTGCAGCCAGAAAGCAGGTCCTCTTACGAAGCCTCATCTCCAGAGACATAAAACTCTGCAGCTGGGGCTTTGCGCTGTGCACACTCCCTTGACTGTGGAATGCAGAAAAGGCATATGATAATTGTCTGCCCTGTGACCTTAAGAGACAACTGCTCCCCTGCAAAGACAAGTTTCTCCTGCGTGGAGTGATGGTGCTGTGACGGGGCCCCTGGGATTCTTTCCAATACTGTTAAATTGAGATATTTGGAGCGTACAGCACCAGATGCTCACAGGTATCACTAAACACTGCTGTGGCTTGTAGATGCAGTGAAAGTCTAGTATCACCACATTACTTCTTTTCGAACACAAAAGCATAGATCACCATGGGGCATATGACATGTAGCTTCCTTGAAGTCTGTGGAATTAATATAATTTATGCTAGCTGTGGGTCTGTTTTGTTTTTGGGTTTTTTTTTTAATTATTAGAAAATGAGGTTCAAGTTGTAAGCATGATGATAACAGTAGTGCTAACATACTCTGCTTCTTAGAACTAAGTGGTGGCCTGTCATCTATAAACTAACAGGAGTATATAGAAACATCACCCTTTTGGAGCATACTGCAAGTTATGAATGAATTTTAAAAGCCTTCCACTTATAGTAAGCACTATATTTCTCTGTCAGCAGCTGCTTCGGAGGGCTCCAAGTTCAATGGAGACCTATTAGAAGATATGTTCCTGATCTCCAGCCTCAGCACTGCATTTCTCTGGCATAAAATCCATTGCAAAGTTCTAATAACTCAAACCCAAAGTTTAGATAACTGCGAAAATGGACATTGGGCCCAGAGCTTTCAATGCTCGACATCCAAATTTTGAACGGGGATCTTGGAGAGGTCTGCACAGGTACTTGAAGAAGGCACAGATTTTCAATTCCTCACTACTCTTAAGAGATCCCATTGTGCACATCTGCCTAATTATTCAAGATGCTGAAATCTCCACAAGTGAAAAGCTGGTTTTCAAATCTAGCCTCACTGCAGCTGTCAGATTCATTCAAAAAAAGGGCTAAGAACTGGAATTATCGGCCAAGGAGATGCCTTCAACTCATAATGCTTTCAGCACACGCTGAAAGTTTGTATCTCAACAGCACATAAAAGTTGTACCAATTTATCTGTACTGATATAGTTAAAGCTACATAGATCCATTCCAGTACGTCCACTAGTCTATTGCTCACCCTTTTGCAAGTACATACATGGTTGTACTCATTGTCTTCAAAACCACCATATCATTTCTCTAAGCTCTATATGTATTATAGAACCCTCAATAGCACCACAAGTACTCGCATCCCAAGTTCATAATGACATCACTTTCCTTAGGATTTACGCTGCATCACCCCACTAGTGACATATCAGAAATCCTTACCAGGAACTGTAATACAATACAAAAAGAATGTATGCCTTCATCATGTCAGAGATTAAGGTTGTGTCACAGGTAAGGAGTCAGAGTGAATTTGTATCTGGGCCGTTTCAGTGCCTTCCTCTCAAGTTCTTCTTTGAAAAAAAAAAAAAAAAGGCACTTTCTCTTCCATTCCTTAATGACATTTTTTGCTGGTTTTAAGTGCATCAGTCTTCTCCTGCCATGCCCCTTCAGTTACTTCTTGAAACAAGGACACACATTTCCAGTAAGGCCAAAGCAGAGAAGAGGCATGCGTGAGCCCAGCGCGTACCCTTCAACTTCCCTTTTCGGTGCAGATTCTGCACAGCTATTCTGGGACTGCCTGAGTCTTGCAGCAGTAAAGAATCAAACATTATGGGGAATCCCCTTTTGTCACTTTCATTATTCTGGCCAAAAAATTGGTGATGATGTGTCTTCTTAGACACGGTACTGGGCAGGAGGGTTTTCTTTATTTTAAGCATAGGCAGGAAATGAGTAATAGATTTCCTCTGCAGTTAAGCTGGGGCTTGAAACTTGCTGGATGACAGGGCTTTAGCCTCTCAATATCTCAACTAAATGGGGAATAGTAACTATCCTCGTTACTTTCATCACTTTTGGACATCTCAAGATAAAAAATATTAAATATCTGTGAGCCCCATGCTGTACCTCTGTATGGAATATCCTGATCTTGCCAGCTGGGAGATCGAGGCAAAGAGTGGTCTACAGAGACACATGAAGAGGATGGGAAGCCATTGCTTCCTCACACAATAGCTTCCCTACCATTTCCCACTATTATTAAAACCAGTTCTATTCCCCTACTGGTAGAAATGATGGGATTGCTTATATATAGAGAGAGAAAGACACACATAGCTTTGTTCAGAACAGGTCTAAACGCCCTTGTGACAAAATCCCCACCCAGCCACCTGCGCTTTGTTTACATTAGACCTCCTCCTACCATTAGTCCCACTGATGAAGCCACACAACTGTTAATAAAGTTTTAGTGGGTGAAGATGTTTTTGCAGGGAAAGCAGCTGTTAGCTGATAGCACCAGCTCATGTTTAAGACTCCTTTTTACCTGGATGACAGCAGCCCAATTTCTGTGTGTGTTTAACCTTCTAGAGATAACAACAATGATGGCTTTTTGCTGAACAGGGCTGAAGAGCCACACCAGCCAACTTCGCCATGTAGAAAATGAAGCAAAAAGAAAGAATTAAAGCTAAAGATGCCATCAACAAAAACAGACTGCACAAATTAGTAATTAACGTACTAAGGAGAACCAGACAGAAGAGAACAAATTTTCAAACAAATCCGAAAAAAAGTTGTTTCCATATCAGAGGAATTTGAAATGTCTACTGAACTAGTATCTTAATTCGATTTATGCAATGACTAATTAAAACCAAAATGTAATAAAATGCTACTGTAGAGCATCAGTTAATTCTGGAAGGACAGATTCTCTACCGTGACTCTCTCTACTATACACTCCCTGAGACAACACTCTCCTACACTGAAAGGTCACTTTGATGGCTTTGCAGTTCCTGCCACACACTTCTGTCTTTCTGTGTCCTTACTGCTTATGCCCATGCTGTTGTTGACTACTTTTATGACTTGACACCACATTTATAATTCAGGCAATGAGACTAAGTAATAATACTGTCATGTCATTTATTTCCAATTCAGCCACTTAAAATAAATCCTTTTTATTGAAATTAGGCAAAATATAGAACTTGGAAACATATTAGGCTGATTAACATTTTGATTTACTTCCTCTCAGAAGAGTAGTCCCGTTTTTGAACCTTTATAGCAATGGCGGCAGTCACATTTTCTCATTCTGTTTTTTTCTTCTCTGCTAACACAACCAAACTGGATCTGTGGGGACTGAATTTGCCCCATTTTCCTCAGAAGATCAACTCATGCCAGAAAACAGAGCTCCAACTTTTGCTAAGTATTTCTCCCGGATCTGCTTTCCTGCCACTGAATTCCTTTTCCTTGAATGCAAAATTTTAACACACTTCTAGTATTTCTACTAAACAAGCATTACCAGCTTTCAGCTTCTTCACATGTTTAACCAACCTCCTGAAGCCTCTCAGCTAACATAAATCTCCTGTTGACCCACAAATTTCGAACTTACCCTCTTGCTGCCGATATACCCGAACACTGGTTTACAAATGACAGTGAATCTCTGTAGGTCACGGGAGATTCTGGGGTCCAACTACCCTTGCTGTTTTCCATACAAGCACTTTTCGTTCCCTCCTTTCATAGCCCTCTTAGAAGGTGATTACATAGAAAAGTCACCTGTGTTAATATACCCTCTATATTTCTCTTATATTCAGTCTCTTTAAATAAGAAAATATGGGCATGCACACTGCTTGCCACCCACATCAATGCAGACTACGAGCACAGTCACTGCACAGGACACAGTGCCATGCCACGGCAGTTGTATGGCTTCTGGTGGTGAGAGGCACAAGAGGGAGACTGCTGCCAGACAACCAAGAGCAAAGGCATATCTACTGACCACTTGCATGTGCCAACACATTGGGACTCCAGTAAATTTAAAAGTTGTTGTTGTGTATACGTTCTGCACTGCTCTGAATGGCTGCAATGTGCAGAAGCAATAGAGAATCGGGTCTCTCCAGAAGCCCGTTTATAAAGTTTCACCATCTGCTCCGTGGCCACTAGCACAAGCAGGTGATCTATTTTCCTCTGAAAAGAAGAGTTGCTTCCCTTCTGCCCTCTTTCAGCTTCATGTATGCTTGCTGCATCATTACAGCTCAGACAACTCATAGGACTCCACTGTTGAGGTTGTCTCATTGTGCTTTTGCCCAATTCATGGACACAGTCCATACTCACATGGTTCCTCTTTTTCCTTAGTATTCTTGATATCGCTACTTGGTTTTACACACTCAGCCATTCAATACTTCTGAAAAAAATTGGTTCTTCCATTGGCAATGCCCCAAGTTGTGTTGGCTTTCTTGAGTTTTGACTTCAGTGGTTCCTTCTGCTCCAGGTCAGTTCAGAGGTGGAGCTGCCAACCTGCCATTCCTACAGTACTTTAAAGAGATATCCACTGTCCAAGCTGATGAATAAAAGCAGACGTCTTTTTTTTCTGTGTTTTCATCTATAAATCAAATTTCTAAATGTTTCTGTTATCCTTGTGCCTAAAGTTTCCTAATTTCTTAGTCATGAAGGAAATTAATTTTAATATACAAGACTTTATCTCTGCTTAGAACTTCCACAAGCTTTTCAAAACACAAAATTATTAGTGTCTTACCTATCATACCCAGCAACATCATACAAAATACAGGGCTTGAAATAACTCAACAGTGACCTATAAGAAAAGAAGAAATTCCAGATTTTGAAGTAAAATTACAGAGATGGAAAGCTGAATTTATTGAAGACATTCTAATGCAAAAATAATGTCTGCTGTACAAAAAAAACATTTCTAAGAAGAAATGACTCAGGCTCACGACCATTTATGTGGCTTGTGTTGTCCAAGCAAGAACAGAACAACAACATAATCCGTGAAATATCTGACACTGATCCCAATTTCACTAAATAAGTAGTAAAATACCCATTGACATCAGCAACATGGGATGAGGATTGACCAAATATGTCCTTAAAAATCAAGAGAGCAACACAGAAGCACTGACCTAATGTGGTAGTGGGGTGATAGTAAGGACAATGAAATGGTGTCCCTCGCCTGTGTAGCTACAGTATGCCTGCTTTGTAGCAGTTGGACCTTGGACGTATTAAACAATAACCATGTCTCTCTCTGTATACACTATGGCAGGGAAGGAGAGAGGGAGAGTGGAGTGAAAGTAAGGATCATTTTAATTTTTCCTTGTATTTTTTCTTGTAAAAAAATTTGCATAGCCTTGTCTACTTCAAAGAGCTCATTTGAAAATCCACATCTAAAACCCATTTAAAAAGAAAGTTAGAAATTACCAGTGAAGCAGAAATCCTCAGTCTTACCACCATGCTGGTGTTATTTCCCCGTTTGTACTGCTGACCCATGTCTTTTTTTTTTTTGCCTTCCCCCTTCTCACATTGTGAGTGCTTGGCTGTGGCTGCTAGTCAAACATATCCTCAAGGCTGCCACTGTTGTTCTATAAAAGAATGAACAATGGAAAGAGAGATCAGCAAAACCTGCCTCAGGGGTTCTGGGAGGGCCAGTAAGATGAGTACCATAATTAATTTTGAGTAAAATTTAAAAAAAATCCAACACCAAACAAAAACAAAAAACAAAAGAGATATTGAGGAACTGCCAGAGGTAATTTTTGGTTTCCAGTAGTCTTGTCTACTAAATAAACACAAGCTGGGATCCGTAAGCTGGGACCCAGACACACACAGTTGCAATGTCTGAAGAAAGATCGCTCAAAAAAATTTTCTAAGGGTGAATTCTCTCTTGGGGCTAAAGACCAGCATAAAAAAAAGCACACTCAATTTTTGTGATTTCTTATTACAAATCTAGCAGGGTCTTTTTCTTCAGTCTCTAGTTTCTGGAACCACCATAAGAGCATCAGTTTCCATTAAAAGAAAAAAATGCCGATGACCTGTAATTGTTTGCAGGATTATGCCTGTAATGTTCAGATGAAATTTAAGTAATAGAGGCCTCATGTTGTCCCTTTAGAAGTAAAATGACCTGAAAGTGTAGGTATTACTAAAGTCTTGTTTTTCAAAAGTACTTTCTTAAGTTCCACTAACTTTTACACTGTTGCATTTTCTTTTTTCCTCTGGTTCACTACATAATCTCAAGCAGCCAGAAACATTAGTAATTTCTAAAAATAGCCATTCTATCCTCCTTTCCAAATTTAGAAATACATGGCATTTCTCAGGAAAATGGAGAATTAAGGCATTCACTAAAATAAAGGTGGAGTGTCCTATTTTTGCCTTTTAGTCAGCTTTTTTTCTTCCTCTAAATTCTCCTTTACATCTTTGTATCCCTCATCTTCATTTCCTTGCTCCTGTTTTTACTCAGGGGAGTAACTGTCACTATTACTCGCATTGTCCAATTCTTTTCAATCTTCCCTCATATGCAGTTCATTCATCCCTTGTTTCCTTCCACTTCAAGTTCCTTCTCCCCAGCTCAGATTTTCCTAAATAAAACTGCCTCAGAGTTGCACACTTCTCCAGCTCTATTTAACTCCCACTTCAATGGGCATAAAAGGGCATAAACATATAGCCGGGGAAAAAAAGTTTAGACTATTACAGCTGATTAAAAAAAAAAAAAAGTATGACTAATTCATGTATTAAATAAGGTCAGACACAGTTGGCAGTTGGATGCAAAAGAAGAAACAAACAATTCTGGAGATGTAAAAGGGCTATTTCCACTTAAAGTATGTCAATTTTTCATTTCCAGAGGATTTGCTTAAAAATTCTTCACTTAAACACACCCAGAGCAAGGCTCCGAAGTATTTATGATCTTACACACAAAAGCTTTCATTTTTGATATTTTAAAATAAATTTTGTTCAGCTGAAACAAGAGATCTTCCCTTAAACCTCCAAAACCCTCTTCTCCAAAATGTTTTTATTTGATGTTAAATAACTGTAATCCTCAAAACAATGAGCAAATTGAAAAATCTATTTCTGTGTAAAGGGTTCTGGATCCCTTTGGGATGAAGACCACTGTATCAGCCCTAGAACTAATTAACCAACATTTAAGGAATGCTAAATGAGCCTCTGCATTACACATTACATCTTCCTACCTTCCAAACACTATTAATGTCAAGGCAACTGTATCCGTGACTCCAATGGATGACAAATGAATCTCCTTTTTCTAAATATTTCCTTGTCACCGTGCCATCCGTTGATCTACTATCTTCCCACCAGCAACATTCTCTCCCTCCTTCCAAGCATTTATTGCCTCTGTGATGGTGACATCTTTTCCATCATCCTCTCGACAATATTTACCCATCCCTGTGGAAGCATCTCCTAATGATTACCTCCTTTCTCTACCCTTTTAGGGAAGCCACAGCACTGTGTGAAAGACAGACAGTGCATCCCTACTCATCATTTTTCTCAGGTATCCCCCCCTCCCACACCAGCACACTGCAGATTTCCCCTCTTCCACCACCTTGCCTGGGCGTGGTGCTGAGATAGGCAGCTGGCCAAGCCATGACCTGAGCATCCTCAGCAGAAACCCTGGTGCTCCTACCCTCATACACTCTCAGGTCCTTCAACAAGTTTATGCTTTGGCAGCTAGCTTCCTAAAAATCCCGGCCTGGAAATCTTAAATCTGGAATAAAAATGAGCACAGAGAAAAGTACTGGCCCCTCATTTCCCTCAACAGAAGTCAATGTGCCACCATCCGTGCCTCCTACTTTTACTGATGTAAACTGAAATAATTTCACTTTTAATTTCCAGTCTCATTTCTCACTTCACATGCTACCAAAGCTCAGTCAAACAAAAGGTATACTTACCAACACCAGCTCTTAGCTGTTCATCCCTTTGACTCCTTTTCCTCTGCTCTTACAGCAGACCTGTCTGGTGATACTTGTTAGCTATCCCCTCCTTCCCTCACAGATTCCCTCCATCCAGCCCACTTCGAGCAGATGAGTACAAAATGCTGTCCCTGAACAGAAGGAAATTTACTGTATAGTCAGTAATTATCAGTGAATATTACCAATCCCACAGAGGGCAAAGAAATCTCTGTTACAAAATCAAAGCATGAAAGTGCAGTCCTCTGTGTAAAAGGGAGTGGGAAAGGTAACATTTCTAATTGAAAATTAAAGCAAGAAGCACGATACTAGCAATGTATATTTATTGTCTTAACATACCATTTGTCTTCTGGGCAAGTTACTAAAGGTCATTTGTTCTTCATGGCAAGTGTTGAAAATAGTTTATGTTGTGGGTCTAACTTAAAGGAACAATGTCAAAACCCTCAGGCCCAAAATGACCTTTTTATGCCAACACAGAGATCTAAATCTCTTACTGAGGATAGTGGTGATGTTTGCATTTCACTTGCTCCCCCTCCCCTCTCCTTCTAAACCTCTCTCCTTTTCACATGAAATAACTCACTACAGAAGACAGCACAGACTACAAAGTTAACCTGCCCACTCCACACCTTGCACAGCTCATCCCTTGCTCTGCCCATGCTGCCAGACACCCAAGACAAGCAGCTTGCTGATGTACTTGGTTCTCAAACCGTTCTCTAACCAAGGGGAAAGTAACATATTTGTGAGAGAGGCGAAAAGGTAGGGAAGGTATCAGACCTACCCTTGCCTCCCAGAAGAAAAGAAGCACTCGATGCCACGAAAGCAGGAGATGGTGACATGGTTGGTTCTTGTTTCAAAAATCTATAATGATGCTGTATTCCTGCCTAAACAGAGCCTCTTGGGGTCACATCTAGCTGTTTCTCTTAGAAGGGCCTGGCTGTAACAGGGGGAGGATTGGTGTTGATAATGTGCTACCAATGAAATAAAAAAATACACACATGTGTGATGGACACACAGAAAGACAGGCAGATATATAGATGGATTTGAACATGAAGTTTAAGGCTCTGAATGGCTGCAGAACGGCAAAACACCTGGACTCTCTTGTGATAATTTAATCCACAGTTCACCCTTACTGGTGCACAGATGTTGTCCCTTAAGTGTTAGTGCAAGATCAGTGTGGTGGCCTCCTGCTCCTGCTCAGTGTTATCACATTATCTTCAAGATTCTTTAGTCTGAGCATATTGTGAGCTCCTGCAGATGTGGGATGTGAAAAGACACTGAACAGCACTTTAAAAGAAGAATTATGATATATGCATCGTGGAACTGTAAACACCTTTTCACTTCCAAGGAGACAATCCTGCTGCTCTGGGTTAGACTGCACCACTGCTGCCTGCATTGCTGCCACTCTCTTCTGCAGGTGAAGAAAGACTGTTTCCATAGCCATCACTCCCACGCTTCTGAGCTACATCTGTGATTTCTGACATACGATACATCGCATATACGAGACATATGAGAGCACAGGGAACACGTCACATTCTCCTATGCCATACATCTCCCACAGGGCTCCATTTAGAAGATATGCCTTTTTCAGTCTGAACCATGAAAGGTGAACACCTCCTGCGAACTAATGCTAAGCAGGCTTAGCATAACCTTTCAGAATGCACTCAGCACTTTGCAGGATTTGAATGCAAAAGCCTCAGAAAGGCAAAGCTCATTTTCCTGAATTCCCAGCTCTGGCTGCCATTTGTGACAGACTTCACACATTTATGTGCTGCCCTGTCACATTTGGGTGGCAAAAAATGGCAAAGTATAGATGCCGTGACAAGTAGATGAGACATGTTTCTACTCTTTAGTGTTCTTAGGCTCAAATTTCCCTTCAACACATAGAGGAAGAGAAAAAAACCCTTGGGGCAGGCAGAAACAGTTTAAGTTTCTTGGTAATTGTTAAAAGGATTTAAAAAAAAAAAAATTAAAACATCATGAAATATAGAGCAACTTTGGCCTTTGTAAAATTCTACATGGAGACTTTCATAGGTGTAGGCTAATGAAACAAATAAAAATATGCACAGGTATATATTCTAATATATACATTTTATACATAGATCTTATGAGTGAATTTCCATATTAGATACATTAACTACACTAAAGAGTTTCCTGGATGCCTTTTTCCTTTTTCAGTTGGTTAGAAAGATTTGCAAAGAAAAATACTGGAACAATACAGATAAGGGTATGTCTCCTGATTATGGTTCAACAAATCTAGTATTTTTTTTCCTCGCTGTAAGGATCCAAAAGCAAACCAGTTACTTGCTATCTAACATGTACTCTTGGAAGGCCATGGGAAATCCGTCTATATTTAATATTAGTCATACACTTAAAAAAACCCCATGTGCTACAGTTGGGAGCGGGAGGTTTAAGCCATATCTGCATCAAGTTCTATACAGTCATGATTCCTGTTTCTATTTTGCATTTGGTGGCAAATATTAATGTTAAAGAGAAATACTCAGCTTACAGATGGGAAATCTCCCAGGGCTCCACAAAGGCTTTACAAGAGTAGTCACCATCAGACTTTTCAGGGTTCATTGGTTGGCTCACATATGTATGAAACATTGCCCTGTAAAATACATATAAACAAATAAACCTACACACACTGTTTGTTTCCTTTTTGCAATGGGTATACGCACTCTGATCAGTTAAAAGCAATTATTAACACACAAGAAGATTTAAAGTCAGAGTTACCACCTGAGTGGTATCCCCTTGACTCAGACATGTCACAGGATTTCCTTTACTAGGCAAATTACAAACTTCAGTAAACTCTGTCCTACACAGCTGTAGTTAACACCAAGCATCTATAAGTAACTCTGACCTTAATCAAGCTTCAGTATGGAAATTTTATTTCACCTTAATCTGCCGTGTGTGTTTCAAAGCAGAATGTCCAAGTCAAATCCAAGAGCTGAAAATAGGTTATTTTAAATTGTGAGATATTCAGTATTCTAGATGAAATGCTGGCTTCTTTGAATTCCACGGCAAATACCCCATTCACTTCAATACTGCCAAGATTTTTACCATGGAGAATAGCCTGGAATTCAGTTTGCAAAGGTGAAGCAATAAAGAGTCTGAATCAGCTCCCACTGAAGTCCACGGACAGACTCCTATTCATAGCAATGGAGTGGATCAGACTCTAAGCCCATTTTGGCAGAGCTAGGAGCCATACCGCCACAGATAGTGAAAGAATTGTTATAAATGCCAGACAGAATTAGGAAGTACAAGAACACCCAGTACTTTATACGGTGTTTTACAAGAAGTTCAAAGCTCTAAACTGGACATAAAGCTAAACAAATTGCAATTAGATTAAGAATCATTCATTTCAACTTATTAAAAACCCAAGCTAAGTTTTCCTGTAATACTTAAAGTAGGCAGAACAGAATAGCAATTTACTTTAATGTAAAAGTAAACCTGAGAGAGAGAAAGTGAGAGAGAGAGAGAAAGGCAGAAAGAGAATGATCTCAGTGCAGAAAAAGCCAAACCCATAGTTCAAAGAAGTAACCATGGCTTTCAGTGACGGCTCTACGATTTCATCTATGTTTTTAGCTTCTACCTCCATTGTAGTGAATCATGTAGAATCGAAATATGAAAAATGGTCATGACTAGATTAGAAAATATGATACACTATTGGCGTCACAATGAAAAATGTTTGTGATGTGGAACTAGGTTTCCCACTCTGGCCTATTAATTTAATCTAAAACACAGAAACAGCTATCAAGAATATTTCACATAGATTGGCTTTGCTTGTAAAGGTTTCCCTGTGGCAAAATAGACTATTCTGTTTTGTTACTTTGTGGGACTTGCCTTTTCATGATACTGGTGGAACTGCATTCAAACCTGAGCAAGCAAGTGGATGCATGCTTGGACTTTGTTTATTGTTTTTTATCCTATTCTCCCTAACAAGTTAATTGGTTTGAAACAATGCATTATAGAGAGCAATGGCTACAGTACACAGTTGACACATGATAACAATGAAATGAAAGGAAGAAAGACATGTGGAAGGAGGATGGGTTGAAGAACGACAGAGGAGCAAAACACTATGAGTACCAAGTCTATAATTTGTGTCTTATTAGGAAATAACACAATGTCTATGAAGATCTAACATGTATGTGCAAAGAATACTTCTTCCGGAACATGTTGTAAACAGCAAGTAAAGTCTTCCAGCTGGGATCAGTGTGCTGATTAAAGACCACAGAAGGACCATAAACGCAGAGCAACCTCCAGGATGGGGAAAACAGACATGCCACTTACCTTGTCTGCACTGAATAGCAGTACAATCCACACAGTCTTCTGCAGAAAGACCAATGAAAGGTGATCCCATCTGATATTAAGGCAGAGCAAAGACGTAGTACAAGGTAATTTTTCAGGGCTAGTGCTGCAGGTGGGAGTTAGGCTGTCAGTCCTCACATCAGCTTGAGAACATTTCACAGAACACCTCAGGCTGGGAGGGACCTGTAAGGATCATTAAATCCATGTCTCTGCTCCTTGCAGGACTACCTAAAACTAAATCACATGACTAAGAGCATCGTCCAGACGCCCCTTGAACTCTGACAGTCTTGGTGCTGTAGCCATTTCCCGGGGGAACCCGTTCCAGTAACCAACAACCATACTAGCCAAGAACCTTTTCATAATGTCCAATCTGAATTTCCTTTGACACATTGTAACAAAAGAGGAGGCTGTGAATACAATCTAGAGTTTTATTTTATTGTTTTACCCCTTTTGCTGCTGGCTTGGTCTCCAGATTTGTAATCAAAAACGTTACTCATTGCTTCATTAGATTAAAAGGACATGTTCTTTCTGTTAAGCTCATCCAACATTTTAAAGAAACTGTTGGTCAACCTGATAATTTTGATATTTTCACTTTCCTTAAAGGTAAGAAGTACATACAGAAGCATCAGTGCAGACAGAACTTTTGACAGCCTGAAGCATGTGAGAAGTGTAGAATCCCAGGAAGCCGGTACATTACCAACTCAGCTGAGAACTTCAAACAAATACCCAGCAATACGAAGTGCAACAACATATAAAGAAGTGTCCTCTGGCATGCTTTCATCAGCAGCCCCAGCTAAGGCAAGGGACAACTTTGTACCTTGATTTTCCATATTGACTCCCTAGAGAAAGAAGGCCACAAACCCAATTTCACACAAAAGAAATAACAGTACCCACTGCTACCTAGAGATGTAGGCGGCCAAGAATCCCATCTGAAGAATCCATCAAAGGAAAAAAAAATGAAAAATGTAGAACTCCAAAAAAGGAATGTACCACACTAACAAAGTCATCCAGAAAGGGCATAGGGGAAATTTAGACAGCTAAGAAGGAATCCAAAAAGCACATGTTTGGAGAGGTTAAAAAAGGAAAGTAAAAAAGAGCCAGTTTTCAATTAGATTTAAACACTGAAAACATTTCCTTTTCCCAGTGACAAAACAATTTTCAAGAAACATGTTAGTTTAACCATTTTGAGTTAAAAAAATGGCAAGAATGTGAGCAAGATTTTCAATTACAATTACTTGCAACGTCCGGTCAACATCCGGACCAGAAAGAAAGTTGAATGCGTTTTGTGTTCATTTTTCAGAACACTGATATCCAGCGAAGGCAAGGAAGGGTACTCTCTCATCTGCTAAGTGCACTTGGCAAAAACAAATGAAGACACGTAAACCAGAAAACTCCTCCAGTACATAATGGAAGAGGAAACGGTGAAAGAATAATCTGTTTATTTAGGGATCTGCAACTTTTGAGCAGCAATCTGGCAGCTGTTAATACTCACTGCTTATACTTGAGACTAACCTCTACTGTGGTAGTGGTGGATTGCATATGGGCTCATCCTTAGACTTCTAGGCTGGGGATTTCCAGGCATTCAGCCTGTGGCACAGTTCATCCGCCTCTGAGGTAAATGGAAGCTTTAGCATTGAATTCCATAGCAGCAGAGAGAAATCACGAGTGCTTTTAAATTTCCACCCCCTACTACAAAACAAGACCAAAAGCAGTCTCTGACAACTGCTCTCAAAAACTTAAGAAAAAAAGATGTCTGCATGAAACCACTGAAAGGGACTGGCCCAGGTTTTGGACTATTTCTTTGCTGAAACGATTGCCTAATCTGTCTTGAACAGCTCTGAGAGGACACTTCTGGAGACCTTCCAGACTTCCAGCACTACCTACAGTGGGATCTTATTATCAAGCATGGCTGGGAGAAATGAAAATTATGAAAAAATATGAAATGCAAGGGAGAGGAAATAAATGTGTGCTATGGAGGATCTCCCCACGTGTAGTTGCTACACATTATTCAGGTTTGAAACAGATCAAATTACTGGCTACCTGGACACACTGACTGAGCATCTGCTGAACAACCAGTGATATATCTGGAAGAAAGATTTATCTGAAGGTTGTTGATTTCAAATTGTATTGGTCAACTTTACTGCTTTTACACATAAGGAAGGGAAAACGGAAGAGGACTGTGTCACACATAAGCACTCCATCACACAGAATTGTTTTCTGAAGTCAAAACCAAAAGGAAATCAGGATAGATCCCAGCAGCAACAACAGTTATGCAACTCTTCCAGCTATATACATTTTCTTTTATCAGTCCTGTTTTCAAAACATACTTCTGCCATAACCAATGGGGGCAGAATGATTTTTAAATAATTAGAGGTAAGAAAGTAAATTCTAGGATGATGTTATCAAAATCAGTCACAGCCAATTTAGTTTTGCTGGCATGGAAGTCAGTGGAGATTTCAACACTGACTGCAGACACAGAGGAATTCAATTAATGGCAAGGACTTTAGACCAGTACACGAACACAATCAGAAGCACCCACCCTCCTTCGTAAGTAGTCCTACAGAAGTTAGCTGAGCTAACAGCAGAGCATAGTGCTACTCTCAGTCTGTATTTCAGTAGCACAACCTGGCTCTGAGTAAACAATACTAAGCAATAATTCTTTGTTAAGAATCCATTATACAGAAGGTTCCAAATACAAAAGGGAAAGAGAATGAAGTCTCTAAAAACATAGCCATTTACACTAGTGTACTGTTAAAATCACACCTAGTAAAACTGCATGAGTTAAGGTAAACAATAATAATAATAATAATCTGAATTAAACTAAATAAAATTTGTCAGAATGAAAAGAAAACAAATCCAAAGCCTTGACAGCAACATAAAACCAGAATTCTGCCCATTCCCTTCATAATGGCTTCTCTATTGAGCTTTGTTCTGACCTTTCATTACTTTCCCAACACTGAAGAATATTGCTTTTCAAAACTCTTCATGTCTTTTCTACTCCTGCCATTATTTCCACACCTATTGTTAAGTGCTCTTAGCCACTGTTGTTCCAAGGTGCACAGTAGTGTTGTTACCTTAAAAAAGAGGCATGAACATAGCTACTTTTTGAGAAAAAAAAAAAGATACATTTTCTTCTCTTCCTTCTAGAGACCAAAGACACATTTCGGTATAAAATCAAATGATAAAGTAACTAAATGTATAAATAATAGTTTAATAAATGTGCTGGGAGATTGAAAAGCATGAAATCAATTTCTTGCTGGAAGGGAGGCGACTCGAGTGAACTTAAAAAGACATTGTCCTGATCCTGTAATTGTTCCATGCTCAGAACATGTATTGAATTCAATGGGAGCTCCAAAACCAGATCAATTAGAGGATCAGAGTTGTTTGGGAAAGGCCTGCCCGTCACTTTGAGAAAACAAACTAGACAGACATTGGAAAATAATGTAAGCGCATAACTAGTCTACAAGATTAAACAAATGAGGCTATGCAAATCCTACAGCCCATAAAGAAGCAAACAAGGACATACAATCCTAATGGATGCCTTTTAAAACCAGGTCTTGCTCCCAGTGAAGAAGGGCTTTGTCACTAACGTAAGTGTGAACTTTAATACGAGTATGTCCAGGCTTCAGGAAGAATAGTCAAAGTGCTGACAGTAAGTTAGAGATACTAATTAATTTGCAATAATGTTTGAAACATACTGGATCAGCATACAGCCCAGCAGCTCTATGTACCAGCAGAAGGTCTGTCAGAGTACAATTTTGCCTCTAAGCAGAGGCAAAATTCTGGCTCCAGTACAGAGCAACTAAGACCAACACAGAAATTCTGCTTCCAGGCTTGCAGCTGGATCCTAGTGGACAGACCCCTGTGCTGCTGTGGAGCCCTGCTGATTTAAGTCGTGCAAAAGGACAGATACCTAAGTGCAAGATTTGGACCCTTAATTCCTAAGAAATTAAGAAAATTCCTAAGAGCTATTTTAAAATCGGGATTGTACAGGAGAATTTGTAAAATATTTAGTTTAGCTTTTTTTTTCTCCTGTTGTTTACAAATGGCATCCCTTATCCATATTTCCATGGTGCACAGTTAGTTTTGTGGATCAGTCTTACACCATAGGAGATTCTCATAAAGTCTCACCTAGTATTTTTGTTAAGGTCTCAGAGGACCGGTACTCATACCTGAGAATACTTTAGTACAACAGTAAGCAGCGTGATGTAGGATATTCAGCCTTTAGCCCATTTTAATGGGCTCTAATTTAAGCAGTCAAGATCTCAATTTGCTTTGTAATAACAGCTAGTTCTGCAAACATAATCCTAAAAATAAAAAATACATAATATTTAGCATATTGATTTGTTGGTTTTGGGCTTTTTGAAATGGAAGTACGTGTCATGGAATAGTTCAGAGCTATTTCAACTCCAAGTAGCAAGCTCTGACCATGAAGAGCATCAGAAGTTCAGCTTCACTTCCCAATTCTCACAGTCATATAAAACAGATTTCAAACGGACTTCCAGGTGTTGCATGAAGGGTCATGTGCAGTTAGAAAAAAAGACCACCCATTCCTTTTTCCAGCAATAATCAGGAACATATACGCAGGGACAGACTGTAGAAGAGAGTCACGTATAAGTTTATTCTTCCTCCTGTGTATCTTCCCAACTCCTTGCAACCTATAGCTCACAGACTTCCCGAGCACCTCAAGACACAGCCTCTAGGCTATATCTACACCTTTGTATTCAACAGCCCTGATGGACTTTTCATCCACCAACTTGTCTGATTGCTATCTACCACAGTTACACTTTAGGCCATCAATAAACTCCTGTGGCAAAGAGTTTCACCATTGTTTAGAAAAAGTACCACTCCATATTTAGCCCAAAGTGGATCCAATTAAACCTGTGCCATTCAAGACAGAATAAACTCCTCCATAATGGGGTTTGCCCAATGTTTTTGCCTTGTGTCAATGCAAAGTAGGCATTCACAGCTCCTGCTGGGCAGCTCCAAACACCACCACTGGTTTCAGTCTCAGTATATTCCCCATACACCACTAAGCTGTGGTAAGGGCAGTGATGTAGCACACATGAAGCCAGTTCACATATCCAGGATGGCTGCCTTCTCCAAGAAGTAACTTCTACAAACAAAATCCAAGTTTTTATCCAACTGACTGCCAAACAGAAAATTCCCTCCTCAAGCTAATTTAGACATTGCAGCTGGAAAAAAAAGAGCAACTGAGATATTTAAAAAGAGATGGTGAAGTCCCACAATCACTTCCATAGTATCATAAAAAAAATCAGCTTCATAGAGACCTCAGCAGGCCTCTGATCTAACTTTGTGCTCAAAGGAGAGTCAGCTGTCATCAAAGTCAGGACAGCCAGGAGCTAGTGCAAAAGCCAGCGTCTGCTAAAACTAAGTTTTCTCTTTCTCCCCTTGCCCCTTGGCTTGGTGTTCCTTCTACATCATTAGGACAATTGCTGATGCTTATGTAATAGGGTGCATCATTAAAAAAACTAACTAAACATGAGTTTGCAGCCAGATCAGTCCCTTGCTCTGGCTCCCCACACAACTGCCAAGCACTAGAAGAGATGCATGACTGCCCTATATTGTGACATCTCATTCTGGTGCCACTTTAAAGTAGCAGTTTGAGTCTTTCGCTTTGAGAACATTGATTCTAAGACAGATTACTAGTGAGCAAAATATGTTATGCCCTTCATTACTTTGTAGAAACCTTACAAGTTCCCAGTAAAAACTTAAGCCCCTGGACAAAAAATTGAAGCCTATGGAAAACCGGTTGCTTTTCCCAGCTACCATTCACAGGCACTTTGAAATAGTCCACAATCGTTCAGCACTCATTGAAAAGGCATGAAAAAAGAACTCCTGTAACAAGATCATACCTTGCTGAAATAAAAGAATTGGCAGAACTTCCCATCACATCCTCTGTGGACTGAGCCCCCTATTTTAAAAACGTTTGTCAGTGGTGTTAGTTCTAATTATTCTGTCTTAAAATGGACAATTTGGAAAGAACCTCTTTTGCCTTACTCCCATACTCAGAAGCGTGGGATATGTTTATATGCCATGCTGAAAAAAACACTCTGTGTTTCAGAGAGGGCATTAATGTGAAATGGTAAATGGTGCAAAGATCATTTGCTCATATTTACCTGTTTCTCTAACACAAGACACACAGTTAAATGGCATACAATGTATTTAAAATCAAAACACTTTTTCCAGAAACATAAGAAGATCCAGACACACTGTAACATACAATTAACTTGAGAAACTAGCTAAAAGAGCTTGGCAGGATTCGAAAAGATTAATACACGTGTGGAAGAAAACATTCATATTTGCATTCAAAATAAAGTCTCCTCCTATAAGTAAGTTAGACTATGCACTTCAGTTGTGGAATCTCTGCTCCACGAAGTCTCCGCTAAAGAGCCTGTTATTGCTCACCATCAGCCACAGAGTGTTTGTGAGAGTAAATGCAGGAAGCCCTCGGTCCTGGAGTGGGTTCACAGCCCTCACAGAGAGATGAGAGAGAACATGCCAAAGTGTCTTGGGCAGCTGGGGAGCTCTCTTTCAGGGTGCCCATTTGAGGTGTGGGGGCTGGAGCTCATGTGGCCAGGTTGTGTGGAGAAAATCCATACAACCATACCTTTATCTCTTTGGTGCCTAATCCTAAGTAGTGTTTGGCATGATCGGTGACCCAAGTAACCTGAATTAACTTTAAAATATGATCTACCTTCAAAGCTGGCCGTGTTTTTAGTGCGGGGTTAAGCCTTAAGCCCTCCAGAGGTCCCCTAAAATATTCTGTGATTCTATGAGCATCAAGAAACCATCAAGAAAATAATTATTAAAACCAAGAAACACAATGCACTGCACATGTTAATGCAGGGTAGTAGAGGGTTAATGATTGAAATGTTCATGAACCACTGCTGTATTTGAACCAAAATACTTCCACAAGAGGTATAATCTTAAAGCAAGTTCACAGGGTATTCATAGATATGTTAGAGACGTAACACAGGAGGGGAGATTAAAGATCACACAAACCAGCTTTGTAGCTCTTAATAACAAGTACCATTCACTGAGAAGAAAAAAAAGAATAACCTTTATTGTTTAAATAAGCATATTGGACAACAATTCTTTTCAATACTACCAGACACAGAGCCTTGGAAGAAAAACTAATCTAAAACTATGCACACTTCTTTTCTTCCTTCTGCCATCACCACTGCTTAATGGTGTGAATCTGGTTCTGACACAAGAAAAGAAGAGCAAAATCCCTTCAAAAAAACACAGTTGGAGTTTCATTTCTCTGAATTTGTATCCACCTTGATGAGTGGATTACAAACTCAAGCAAACTGAGCCTAAGGCTAATCAAAATGCAGTGGAAATGCAATACAGCTAACCATCACTGCTGTTCCCCTTACTACTTCTTTTCATTCTGCACTGAAGATAGGATTAAGCACCGGTGAGAAAGGGGAAAAAACCCAAACCTGTGACTATTTAAAGTATTACCTTCCAGTACAGCAATGTGCAGAGTATGTGAGCCTCTCAGAACGATTTACATTACCACCAGCAAAAGAAAAAGAGGAGAGAATAAAAGAGTGGAAGCAGAGTAGCAGAAGTAAAAATCTGGTATGCAATTGGGTCATCTGAAATGGATATCAAGTACTTTAGAATTTGAAATTATTAATATTTATTGTGCACATTTCTGAGGAAAAAAGAACATTAAAACAGTAAAAATAATTTCTCAGAGTATTAGCTTAAATCAACAGTTGTGTGCAATCTGTAGCAGAATAGATCTCAGCTGAAAGATCAGAATGAGGAAAACTTGAGGTACATGTGGCACAAGACCAGCAAAAGAAGATATAATGACGTATCTGTTAGGCAGGGAAGAGGATAAATCAAAATGTATGTGATAGAAACACACATAGTGTCAACAGTGGTCCAAGGAAGTTTTTTCCAGCCCTGACCTCAGTAATATTGAAGTTCCTTCAAAAAACTGATACTTTGTTCCTTCCTTTGAAGAAATGTTCCAAAACTGTAATTATCCGTCATCATCCCTAAGTAAATAAGTTAGGATAGTTAGAAAATAATAATAGGGCTGACCACTCACTGCTTGCACAGCTACAATTGTTTTCCTTTAATTTGCCTCATAAATTGAGCCTTAGGTCTTAGAGCCAATATCGAACTCCTCTGAACATAGTGGCACGCATTGTAAAGCAACATGCACTTTTGGAAGAGCAGAAGTGAAAACTGGCCAAAAAAATTTGCATTCGTCTCCCACACAGGCTCCATCTTTACCAACCTCCAAGCTACTCACCTTATTTCAGCTCCACTGTGCTCTGCATGAGACACACAGCTCAAGTCCTCCCACAACTACAATGATGAGGAGCAAAGAAGATGTAAGAAGGCTATAACTCTTCCGGGTCCCTTGGTTTTATCAACCAAGAGATGTACCTACCCTTCATCTGCTGCTCTGACACGAGTCCCACACATGCTGCTTGCTGCCGGCCTCACTGCTTTTGCCACCATGACAGCCAACACTGGGCATCCCCTGGTACCTCCCAGTGAGACAAGGGTGGGGGTCAAGGCCACAAATATTTTTTTTCCCCGATATTTAATTCTGAGGCAGACACCACTTGGCGTTCAACCCAAGCAACAGTACTTTTAGAATAGGTCAGATTACTCTTCCTCAGCTAAGAAACATGAGGACTTGGATGCAGGTTTCCTTCCCTCAATATTTTTTTGCCATTTTGGAAAGGGCTCTGCATCCAGCCCAGGCCACACACAAACCACGGTATTTTCCTATATGAATAAAAGGAGGATGAAACTTTGAAAGCAGTCATTAAATTATTAGTATATTGTTTTTCCCCACTCATAATTTATTAAAACATGAATTTCCACACCGTTCACTCATCGGTGACACATTCTGTCCCGAACACATTTCTGTGCGAGAAATGACAAAAAGAGCAACAGCAGCAGAACTTCCCCATGGCTTTTCTTTACATGCAGCCAGGGAAGAACCAGCATACAATCTTACAGCTACACAGGTGGTGATCTGAGACAAGGAAATTGCTGTCGCTAGCATTATTATGAAGCCAGCTGCCACCACGGGGATCTCAGGCAAAATGCAAGCAGCATTGCCTTCATAGCAACCGAGTGGTGACCAGCATACCAGGTGCTCTCGGGATCTACACAGAACAGAATATGCACCAAGTGCCTTCCCCCAGACGTTTGCCACTATTCGCTTGCTATGCCTCTGCATATCACCACTGTCAACATGGTGCAAAGTAGAAGGTAAAATAGGAAATCACAGCAGTTGTCCACATTCTATTAAAGCAAGGTATCATGAAAAATTCTGAATGATGGCAAAGAAAGAGTGAACAAAGTTCAGAAAGATATGCAAATCCATAATGAAGTTCCAGTCCATGACCTGTCCCACAGATTCAAAGATAACTATATAAGTTGAGGGCCTACCTCTGCTTAACCATATCATTGCCAACAACCCAGTGAAACCTGGTATATGAAAATCTGTAACGTGATATACTAGAATCACATGCTCTCAAGACTTATTAGGACATACTACATTCTAGTATCATATAATATAAACACTAGTACTCCATCCTTTTTTGAAAGCAAATTCTTTTTAGCTTTCCCTCATTTAGTAACAATCAGTGCTTACACTAAATTTAAGACAGACCAGAAAATCAGACTATCTATTAGACAAAATTGACTTTTAATGTTAAAATTATCAACTTGAAAACTTAAAAAGAGCCTTGAAGTGCAGCAACATGCTTCATTTTTGCTTTGGTTTGTGTGGTGCCTTTGAGGTGGTACAACTTTTTTTTTAAAAAGGCTCATTAAATCATTATGAAATATAATTACATAGTACTGAAAAGCTCTTTATTCCCCATAAGGTATCCACAGCAGTGTTAAATATTTTATCTTATTGCCAGCTTACTATAAAAATACTTTAACCTTTAGATGATCTGTTTTCAACATTTGATTGTTACCTACTGTGGTGCCAGGGTTTCCTTGTGCACCGCTTTTCCTTTCTAAACAATGTGCCTCAGACTTCACCTTAGCTCCTTCTGCTCTTTTCAGTGACATGAATGTAGGAAGATATTCTAATATCCTCCAAAGCCAACAGCCAACACAAAGGAGATGAATATGAGCCCCATCACTTTAAGGCTTTAGCTCCAACAATTTTAGTGAGTTTTTTTTTTTTTGTTTTAATTGGGCATTTTGGTTTAAATCCTACTTTCTGACTGATGAATTTTTCGATTAATGCAACTCATTTTCAGCTTGGTATTTTGCCTAGTTCCCTTCAAATTGAAGCAATTATAGAAAAAATTAAGTGCTCCAATAATTTTAAACCTCTTTACACTCTGCAATATTATCAGTGTACTTCACTTTTTTTTTTTTAAAGGTGCAAGCTCTTCAGGAATGCTTACTATTCAAGCAAGCACAGTCTATGAACTGATTAAATATTATCAGACAATTTAAAATCTTTATGAGAGCCTTGGCTTCCCGACACTAAAAGCAAATGCTGTGCTAAACTCAGATGATGCTATAACACATTATGTTCCAAACAAAAGAAATACCAAAATTATTTTTAAACAAAGACAATCTCAGGCTTTATATATACAAAAGCATAATAAACAGACTCTTCATGACTGAAATGTGAACTCTTTCTGCCCAGATCATGAGCCAATGAACTTAGGCCAAAGTGCTGCCAGACATACATGCAGACCACTGCATGCAAAGCCTCATCAACTTCCATGCTGGTACAAGTGAATCAGTAAAGGCCTTCCTCTTGCAAAACAATTTATGTGATTGGGGCTTTAATGAATATATATTTCACTTTGAAGAAAAATCTACCACAGGTAGACAGAAACACTCATCTGAGGAGCTGCAGAGGTTTGAAATTACTACCATCTTCACGGTACAGCAGCCAGACTTCTGCCACTCTTCCTGTGTCAGGAGTTCATATTTATGATTAAATGAACTCTGGAGCAGGAAGTTATCTCATCTTACACACTTAAACGCTATCCTAAAGTGTCCACTTTTACAAATCTACTGCACGATTTTAATCATAATTTTAGTGCTCTTTTCATGCAAGGTTTTCACAGTACATATAAAAATGATAAACCTACACACCGGAACCTTATTATTTCTTTCTACTAGAAGGAATTGAGGCAAAGAGAGAGTTTGTTCTGGCCAGTATTGTTAAAAGAATACCCCCCCTACCCCAAAAGATACTGAACATAGATCAATGAAACCAATGGTTTCAGTGTAAGGCTTGGCTTCTTCCCATATATTACACTGCATTTATAATTTAAAAAAATACTCTATTCGATATGACAGTGTATGACTACTGGAAAATAGGCTTACTACATCCTCTAACTTATCTATACTAAGACTATCTCTCACAAATTTTTAAGCCACTCAAAAACAGTAGCATAACTACAATATAACAGACTCTTGTGAACATCAAACATCTATTATTCCTTCCTTAAAGAAGGGGAAAAGCAGCACAGATTATCTTTTGTGGGGGTCCTATTAACTGCCACAAGAGCAGTTTGTAGGTTCAAGGGTAAGTTTTTGATTGCTCAACAAATGCCATTACATTCCACACAGATTTCTCCTGATTGACCTAAAAAGCAGTCCCCTGGAGATGGGGCAAAGGCTGATCAGCCTAATCATTTTTTTTTGTCCCACATACAACACTTTTTTCCCCCACATACCATGAGAACACAACTCAATTGCAGTATTCTGTCAGGCGGATGAAGTTTGCAGAAGTAACTTCAGGCCCTACACTCGTGCATCTGTCTCAATATGAATTCTCCACATTTAAACCCACCACCTATTGCCTAATCCAAAATCAGCTCTTCAGCTGTTAGGCAAATTGTTTTTAAGATGCATTTCAATAAATACTTAATGAATAACCTGTGAGAGGGAAAGAAAAAAAGGATGGCAAGAGAGGTAAAGATTACAAATCAGCATTTACAGTGGCATATTTTGTGTGTTCTCCCTGTATCCATTTTCAAATCTGTCTTCCCTGTTTTTGCCATTTGGAGTCATCTCTCATCCTCAAACTTAGCAGAGTGAAAGAGATTAGCTTCAGTACTAGGATAAGCAAGTCTTAGGTGTGAACAGCCCTTCCACACACACGTATCAGTCATTTTTGTCAGTGAATGTCAGACATGGATCAAGGGGGAGTAGATGATGCAGTGTAAAGGTCTCACCACGGATCAACCTGTTAAAATGCTGTAGGAAAATATGGGTTCTTTCTACATCCCATGCCAAATGCACGAATCCTCAAAGTAAGAAGGATATGGAGCTGTTGGAATGTGTCCAGAGGAGGGCTACAAAGATGATCAGAGGGCTGGAGCACCTCCCATATGAGGACAGGCTGAGAGAGTTGGGGTTGTTCAGCCTGGAGAAGAGAAGGCTCAGAGGAGACCTTACAGCGACCTTCCAGTACCTGAAGGGGCTACAAGAAAGCCAGGGAGGGACTGTTCACAAAGGCTTGTAGTGACAGGACTAGGGGCAATGGGTATAAACTGGAGAGGGGCAGATTTAGACTAGACATAAGGAGGAATTTCTTCACAATCAGAGTGGTTAGGCACTGTAACAGGCTGCCCAGGGAAGCTGTGGATGCTCCATCCCTGGAGATGTTCAAGGCCAGGTTGGATGGGGCCTTAGGCAGCCTGATCTAGTGAGAGGTGTACCTGTCCATGGCAGGGGGGTTGGAACTGGATGATCTTCAAGGTCCTTTCCAACCCAAACTATTCTGATTCTATGAACTTATGAGTGGTGTCGGGCTACAGGTGGACAACACAAACTGGAATCCAAAAGGCCAAACTCTTCTCATTCATAGCAAATCATCAGCTCATCAGCAGAACTGCTTTGGATTTCCTTGTGACAGATGGGTGCACTTTACTGATGACATCCTCTGGGAAAGAGAGCTGCTCAAAGTAGAAGTGTCATACTAAAATTTAGTCAAATCCATAACATTAATTAGCAGCAGTTAGAAGCCCCATAGATGTCCCCCCAAGAGCTGCCCTGACAGTTCTGTGGTTTCACAATCACAACAGGTCCTTCTTAAGTACTGTGTTCTCCTTCTTGATCTATGTAACACTCACAAAAATATGAGGGAAAACAATAAAACTGACCATACACAAGGGACAGGGTTATAAAAAAAGCACTTAACATAAGTCTCATTCTGCTCCCATTGACGTCAGCTACAAAATTCCCATTGCCTTCCTGAAAGCCAAGAGATGCCACTGAACACAACTTTTGAAAACAGCAATCCAAGAGCAGTCAAATGCAAAAAGACAGCAGACTGTCAGATTTTTCTTCTCCCTCCTGTTCCTTCTAATTACAGTTATATTTAACTGTACCCCATCATCTGCATTCTATTTCAGAGAGAGGGCCCCCAGGACCAAATGGAGAGGTCAAGGCTCTTTCCAAGTATGCTGAAACTGATGCTGTCACTCCAACCCAACTTTCTCATTTAGCCTTCAACTAGAACGTGGGTGTACACAGTTTATTTAGTTCATTTCTTATTTTATTCCTGCACTGAGATGCCCTGATCATCCATATTGCCAAAAAAACTAGTTTTCTCCTTGGCTCCCTTCTGGAATAAACTGTGAGGACCCTCCAAAGGGAAACAGGCTGATAGGAGAGTTCATCCTAGCATATAAGATGCACAAAGAGTATGTCAATGTGTAACCTTACTGGCAGACATCTCATCCTCTAACACCTACAACCAACCAACTCAAAACACAAAACATACAATCCAGTGAAATGTTATAAAAAAATCAACCCCCTATCAGTACTCTGTCATGCTATTTGCTAAGTATTTATGGCATTTTGAATTGCCAGAATTCAAAACATGCCACAAAACCACTCCAGGGATGCCACAAAACTATTCCAGGGACACCACAAAAATCAAGGAAAAGTACAGGCCCACAGCTTTGAAATATAGAAGTGGCTAGTTCAATACAGAGGGTGTTAGCTCTAAGCTTAAGAGACCCCCAAAGCTGGTGTGATGGCCAGGGGTCTCTGCCTGGCACAGCCCACACTTCAGTACAGATGCAGTCAGGTGGGGAAGGAGCTGCAGACTTAATATGGCAAAGTCTAGTCAATAATTACAGGTGGTGGTAAGAGGAACAGTGATAGCCTAGTTCAAACCAGGAAAAAAGTTCTTAACCATATGTACAAAATAGTGTCCCAAGTAGGTACTGAGTATTTTAACTGGCATTTTAGGTAGAAGCCTTATTTATCCTTCCAACTCTTCCATGATCCCAAATGCAGACAGCTTCACAAATGAAGCTATTTCATAGTAGTTTTGATTAGCCATCACATCCTCTTCAGGAGTCCTCAGCTGCCTCAAACAAATGGTAGCTCTAACACTCTAACAGTGTGAAAACATAGAATCATAGAATCACTAGGTTGGAAAGGACCCACTGGGTCATCAAGTCCAACCATTCCTAACAATGCCTAAACCATGCCCCTCAACACCTTGTCCACTCGTCCCTTAAACACCTCCCCGGGCAGCCTACTCCAGTGCCCAATGACCCTTTCCATGAAAATTTTTTTCCTGATGTCAAGCCTGAACTTCCCTTGGCGGAGCTTGAGGCCACTTCCCCTTGTCCTGTCCCCTGTCACTTGGGAGAAAAGGCCAGCTCCCTCCTCTCCACAACCTCCTTTCAGTACTTGTAGAGAGCAATAAGGTCTCCTCTCAGCCTCCTCTTCTCCAGGCTGAACAACCCCAGCTCTCTCAGCCGCTCCTCATAAGACTTGTTCTCCAGCCCCCTCACCAGCTTCATTGCTCTTCTCTGGACACGCTCCAGAGCCTCAACATCCTTCTTGTGGTGAAGGGCCCAGAACTGAACACAGTACTCAAGGTGCGGTCTCACCAGTGCTGAATACAGAGGGAGAATAACCTCACTGGACCTGCTGGTCACACCGTTTCTGATACAAGCCAAGATGCTATTGGCCTTCTTGGCCACCTGGGCACACTGCTGGCTCATGTTCAGTTGGCTGTCAACCAACACCCCCAGGTCCTTCTCCTCTAGGCAGCTTTCTAGCCAGACTTCTCCTAGTCTGTAGCACTGCATAGGGTTGTTACATGACAACATAGAGACATACACTGGTTGTCTTTCTGAAATAAAGAAGTGAAATCACATGAATTTACTTGCATTACTTAAACTACATGCCTGCTTTTACAAGACAAAGATAGTTCTTTTGCTCCAGAAACACAATTCTTTGGGTCAAAGCAGCCAGGGCATGCCTGATTTTGGAAGCATTTTTCATTATAATTAACAGCTGGCAATGAGAACTGACATCTAAGTCAGCTCTTAATGCTGACTTTTTAATTTACTGTCACAAAGCTCACTTAGATGAGACAAATCTGTCTTCCTTAGTTCATGTGTGCGCACCAACAAGAAAAGACACAGACGTAAAATTCTCCAAACCTTGTAGAGATCCTGCTGAAGCTGAGAGCAATGTGGAATGACACAGGCAGGACTGCAACAACTCTCATGTACTAATCTCTGTAATTAGCTAAGTGATCAGAACATCTTTCACATTGCCCTGCAGTTTCTTACAAGTTCTCTCTTGCTCAAAATAAAAATATGGGTAAGAAAAACTATGCTCATCTTTGGGAACATAAAGGACTAACTTTTATCCAGGCCAAATCTTTTCCCATGCTGACAGCTCAAACTTGATTTATTCATCGCTAGATCATTGAACTCCAAAACAAACCAAGGCCTAAAAAATATCTTTGCAGCAAGTACTTTTGGAAAACATTTTCCCCACTTCTCTCTCTCTTTTCCCTTCACTTCAAAAAACAGGTAGAAGAATGCTTGGAGAAATCACACATTATTTACATGCAGTATTATTTTATGAAATTTTTCAAGGTGTTAATTGAAAGGTTTAATGAATGTTAATCATCTGTCATTTTCATTGCCAATCTCCACTCTGCCATATGCTTAACTTTTACACCTGTACAGATTTTTCAACCAGTTCTTTTAAATTGTTTTACGTTTTCGGTGTAGTATTAGTATTAATATTTAGGAAACATGCCAGCTGCAACCAAGACTGCAATTGTCTGCATCTTATTGACTACATATAATATCTAGTCCCAACGAACTAGCTTTAATGCATCCTCACTGTACCACCATTATTTTTGAAATACTTGTATTAGTCCAGTATTTAAGGGAGATGCTGGACTGTCCCTCATGGAGACCAAAGTACTACACAGCATGGCTAATGCAGCACTCATAACATCTGCATAAGCCTCCCAATATATTGTCTCAATTTGTGTCCCTTGCATTCCTGCTGACTCCCACTCTAGATCACCAGTCAATTGATACAAACTCAAGCGGTCATGTTTCAGTTCTGTTCTCTTACAGTAATGTGAAGATTTGTTTCTGAAGGGACTGGACTGAGAAAGCACAAGCATGCAAGTTATGAGCTCTATTTTTGACTCGACTGCAAACATTCTGTGTGAACCAAGTCGCCCTAGGCACACATGGCACACATTTAAAATGGACATACCTAGTAGGCTCCTCATCTTTTACCCTTTTCAACATCCCCTTTACTCAGTAAAATAGGCTGATCTTCAAAACAAGACTCTTTATCTTGCAGACTTTAACCAGCAGTAATATATCAGTAATATTTATCATTGAGATTTAGAATTAAAATAACATAGAATTTCATAGAATCATAGAATCATTAGGTTGGAAAGGACCCACTGGATCATCAAGTCCAACCATTCCTAAGAATCCCTAAACCATGCTCCTCAGCACCTCATCCACCCATCCCTTAAACACCTCCAGGGAAGGTGACTCAACCCCCTCCCTGGGCAGCCTGTTCCAGTGCCCAATGACCCTTTCCATGAAGAATTTTTTCCTGATGTCCAGCCTGAACCTCCCCTGGCAGAGCTTGAGGCCATTTCCCCTTGTCCTGTCCCCTGTCACTTGGGAGAAGAGGCCAGATCCCTCCTCTCCACAACCTCCTTTCAGGTAGTTGTAGAGAGAAATAAGGTCTCCCCTCAGCCAAAGATGAATGAATGTAGCTCTAAACTCTTGGCTTTGCTTTTTCATCCATCACTAGAAAATGGTTTCAGTGCTACAACGAATCAGTGACATCAGAGCAGTATCACAGTTGCGAAACTGGCAAAAGTGAGACAATGGTGAAAAGCAAGTTTAGGATTGTAAACTCAGGGACAAATAAGAAGGCAGGCAGCTGTACATCTTGCAAATTGGGCTGTGGATGAGATGCAAGAGAGGCAAAGGAACAGCCTGGCACTGAGAGCAAGCCCAGGCGTGACTTAAAGATTTACCAGCAATCACCAGAAAAGGGGTGGGGGAATTTTGTTGTTATTCCTAGGAGAAATTTGTACATGCACAGAAAATGTTCAGAAAAACAGCAGAGAAAACTATTCCTGAGTAGTGTCCTATCAGAGACCTGAGTATTTTATATAGGTAACCAAACCCAGAATATAGACTATGCCTTATCCACGACGGGAGATGAAGAATCTTGTTGTTCTGCAGCTTTTGTAAAGAACAATATATGGAAGTAGGAGAAAAGGGTCTCTGCTCTTTGCCTTTCTAATGATATGAACAAATGAAGCAAAGACGAGTGGAAGGAGCCAAAATTAAAACACTGGTGAGGAATATTCTGAAGTCTTTAAAAGACTGTCAAAGGAACTGAACAATGCTCAGTACAGAAATTTGTGCATGTTTGCCCCTTTCCTTCAATTAAATTTTAGGGAAAATTATTCCTCTAATAATTTTATTTAAGCAGAAAGGACAATCTGATGGTGTTAACTTCCCTAAATGCGGTTCACCCTTTTCAGTATCCCTCCACTCCCAACTGTACTGAATGAGGATCAAGGATAAGAGAGGCACAATCTCACTTACTTTCTTTGGATATTACGCATCTCATGAAGCATCACAACACGAAAGATCTTATGTGTGAGAGGAATACACAACCTGAGACCCTTCATGGTGCCTGTATTCAAGGAAGTTATAAGGTTGCAAATACCTATGAGCAACTTCTATTGTCTTGGAATACTTGGAGTTTTCCTTAAAGCCCGAGCACTTCTGATGATAGGAAAATCTCAGCCTCATTTTTTAAAGTGCTGAATTTTACTGTTGCAAAGTTAAAGGCTGAGAACCAGGGCTAATAAAAAGGAAATTGGAATCTATTACTTTTAAAACCCCACAATGCATGAGGGTTCTGACAGTAGACTTTTTAACTCTGTGGATGGACAGAAATACTATGCAGATGATTTTGGACAAAGAGCAGAGAGAACGCCAGGAGGACAAAGTGTACAATAATACCAGCTAACTGGTAAGTCTGACTTTCCTCTGATGAACTGACTCACAAGTAAAAACCTGTAACTTCTCCATCTGTAAAATGGAACAATACAGTAGGCAACCCAGAGAGAACCCTTTAATATCTATCCATCCAAGCCAGTGTTTCTGTAGTGCAAATTGTAATAATGGTAACGCAGTACCTGTGGACTCTTGAATTGAAACCTAGTATAGAGGTACTCTGTTAGGCCAAACAATATCATGGTGGTACACAGATTAGTACAGGAAAAGAAAACTTCTATTGTCGTCCCTCATGAGTCCAGCTAATGTACAATGCTCGTCTTCTATGTACCCTAGTTCCCATTTAAACAGCTGTTCATTGAAGAAAGACTGTTTAAAATCATTGAGAAAGATAAAAGTACCTATTGCAAATATTAAATAAAACTGCTAGGAATTTCCTAGAAATTTCGCTAAACAGTAGGAAGCAAGTTCATTAGTTTCCACATCATAAACCTAATAACACTAACAAAACCTATGCTCATTGCACTACTACACGTCTTACAATACGAACTTAGATTGCTGAAAAGAAAAACAGATGGAGCAGATCTGCCAAATGATCCAGGTGTTGTGCATGCAGTGCTGGGGCCTGAACTGGGATGGACTAATCAGCACATTCTACTGACTTTCCAGAAGCAGCTTCCAGAGTATCAGAAGTGGAAATGAATTTGCATTTGCTCAACTGTAAATGGTATTCATGAGAATAAAAGAAAATCTCAGCAGCTAGGCTTATATATAGCATATTGGTGAATCTGAAAGAGGTATTTTAATATCTTGGGATTTTGAACATTCTTTATGTTCCTATTTTGTTGATTTGCAATGGGAACAAATGTGTTTTCACTGGTCTCAGATGCTTATGTCCAACTGGTGAGGTGGGTCAACAACATAAAGGCTGTGAGCATGCAGCAGAGACCAAGTTAATAATCTTTGATGCCTGTATTAGTTTGGGTTTATGCTGGAGCTTTCAGGGAGCAGCAAGGAGAAGCACCAGGGCTCCAGCAAGAGCTGGGGAGAAGAAGGAAGAGGAAAGAACAAGCAAAGAAACAAGCAACAGTAATACTAGCAACTAAGAGGAAAAGCTAGCTCTCTCCAACAGACGTAAAGCCACCATGCAACATATACAATAACGTTTGCTCTCAAAGCCAATGCTCCTTCTACAATTATTTCTCTTACTTTACATTACTACACTCTACAAAAGACTATTACTACACTACACGTAAATGAGGACTCCACTGCACTACATCTTATATAAAAGAAAAAAATAATTTGCTTCTATGCCTCAGACTTAAGCATCAGAAGCTGTCAATTGCTATATAAACAAAAAGAACAAGTTAACAGACATGGCATGCTGCAAAATACATCTATGGAGAAACAAATTTACGATTCTCAATTCACTTGTAAAAATTTTGATGAAAACCTGGTCATTTCTTTTGAACAGAAAGGCAATAAAATATTTCTATTTTAGGTGTTACTCTACTGACTCAACAGTCAGTTTTGGACCAAATGACAGCGTGCTTCTATTTTGCTTAGGCCACAGCAAAATCCTTCCTACCTCTATTGTATCGTCAGAGCACGTATGTATGAATTCTGCCTAAAGATAAGCTTGAAGAACTAATGGAAAAAAAGTAAATATGAATAATTCTTAGGATTTTAACTCATTTTATACCAGCTGTTTGCCTCTGGACTATATTTTGCCAAAACATTCTCCTGTGTTAAGCCTATGATAGGGAAAAATGTTTCAATCCCATGTAATATCAAGACTTTTTTGAGTGTTTTGATAAGCACTGGCTTTTCATCAAGTATTACAACATTTGCAAAAAACTTGACATAGTAAGTCACTTGATATCTTTCGTGTGTATTGTGTATATTTAGACTGAAGGAACCACAATTGCCAATCAAAAGCCAGGCTCCTGAGAGAAGGACATCACCATACCAACCGCTTCTTTGTAACCTGTAGAACCTTGCAGTTCTCCCTTGAATAAGGAAAGGGATGAAAGGCTGATATTCTCTATGTCTTCCTGAAGGTATATGGGGGCTTCTCCTCAAAAGGAAAGGATATGCAAAAGAAGCAACAATATCCTGGACTTTGCCTATTCGTTGTTTTCATGAGCAGGGTCTGGCAACTAGAATTATTTTATGGTTCACAAATTTGGAGACACTTCATAAAAATGATCCCTCAACAGATTCTGCACAAGGAAGATAAATCTTATACCTCCTTGGCTTTACTGCAAGCTGACCCCCCAAAAAATCCGAGTTTCTCACAAGAGGAGTATTTCCTATGCTATCAGCAGTGATGAGGTGCTGAAGGAGAAAATCTAAGTGGCCAGCTACTATAGAGGATTTCAAGGAGCATAATTTCTGCTGTTTCTGTGTAACAGATGAGGAAACTGAGGCAGAGATGTACTAAGGAACATGTATGGGCTACTCAGCGGATCATCAGCAAAGCTGAGACCAGACCAACCTAGGAAAAGAGAAAACGTAGGAGCTTCAATGCTTCAGATGACAGGAAGAGAATTAATTTTCTGATGTGGTGTTTTGTTGACTCTTTTGTCTTGTCATGTATAGCAGAAATAATGTTCATAGGAGTAGAGGAAACTCTCAGCAAACAACTCCTATAATTATTAAGCATCTCAGCTTCAATTTGATGTTTCTTCATCTGCCAACCTTCCACATCAACAATGATTTTTGTGAGCATTTGAGACAAAAAAAAATCACAGAATATCAGGCCAGACTTTAAAACACTTCTTAAACATGTTGGAAAAGTAAATTTAAAATGTCACTTAAGCTAAAAAGAGGAATAAGCCTGTCCATTGCTCTTATGCAATAATTAATTTTCATCATGGTCCTTATTATGCATTAGTTTTTATGGAGCAATGAAACATAACTACATGCTATTGTTTAAATACATTTGCTGCATATGCCAGAAGAGTAAAGGCTAGAAATGTGTGTAAAGGATAATTCAGCAAATGCAGCTAAATGTATTCTATATTACGGATCCATAATACAGAATGCAAATGATTCTGACTAAGCAGTCACAGGAGACAGTCTTTAGGGTGCATGCTGTGAATGTATATTATGAATAATGCATAAAACTTGGCTAAATCTTAATGAGTCCATTGACATCCTATGGGGTCCACAGGAGCTTCAGATCCCAAAGCATGTCAGTGGCACATTACTCTCCTCCCCCACTTCATTTAAAAAAATATTTTCTTAAAACAAAGGAAATTAAAACACAAAAGAAAAAAAAAACCTAGCTCCAATTTCACTCCCTCATGACCACAACTGCAGAGACAGCCACAAAGTCTGACTTCTTTCACCCCATTGTGCCTAGATCTTCTACACGAAAGCATGTAGGGTTGCATCAGGTGTGGGACACGAGTTGCGTTGCCTTCCCAAAGCAGTAAACTAAGGGGCTTCTCTACACACACAAGCAAGAGGATAAAAGGTGACAAGCACCCATATTACATTTTGTTTCCATCCTGCTCCCCTAACTCATACATTCTTTAAGTGCAATAATTAATGTAGAAGGAGACTGCAGGATACAGGAGGAAAAAACATGTATAGTTTACTAGTCAGCGCCACTCCAAAGGAGTAAGTTCACATGCTAAGGGACATTGGCAATGGGTGCAGTCATGCGGACTAAGAATCTGACCAAAGAGAAGTGCCTGGTATTTACAGCTTGTAACTACAAAAACGCAGTAAGAAAAAAAAATCCACTTCCTGAGTGAAACTGTAAGGCTGTACTCTTCTATCTGACTGTACAAGTATACCATATTTACTAGGAAAAATATGTGTTGGCATTGAGCCCCAGCTCCACTTAGAAGTGTGAAGATACGTTTTTGTACATCACGCACTTGGAAATAAATTAGTAGATTTTTCCTGTAGTATAAATACGGAGAAAAATAACTGATTAGGTTCTTGTTTATTGTAAGTCTTCAAAACTGTACAAATGTTAATTAATGAATTCTTCCAACACCCATGTGTGATGGTAAGTCTGCGTGTCCTTAAACACAAGAAAACTGAGGAACAAAAGGTCAAGAGACTTACCCAGCACACCAGAGCACTTCAGTGGCAGAGCAGGGCTGCAGCTCATGCTCTCCATGCTCTCTGCCATGCACTCTCTCATCCACTACACTCAGGATGGCAAATGCCAGTTTGCTTGAGGACCACTTTTGCACTCAACTACGTAACTGCAGGCCAAAGCCGATACAACTCTACGTGTGCAGGGCTGAAATCAGCTGAATAAATTTCATCACAGCCAACCTGGCTCTTCCCTCTCTGTTCCCAAAGCACCTAAGTCTGTACACATACAGACACACACAGCTCCAAGCTCAATCACTATATCTCCGACACGGATGTCCAACTGACCAGCCAGCATGCTGAGGCAGACCCGCATCTCTTGTCCTCTCCTCACCAGACCCCACTGCTGTGCCTCGTTAGACCATACACGGAAAACATGCCTACACTTATTATACCTGGGATTCCAGGTAAGCATTTTTCACCCCATCCACATTTTGGCACCTGAACCTGCCAGGCAAAAGCAACAGAAAACCTCTTTATTTCCCGAGACCAAGCAAAGACAACAGTTTTCCCAACAGGAACTGACCTCCTGCCCAAGGCAGGGGGTGGGGAAGGGGAGAAGGGGCAAGTGCCCACAGGCTGAGCAGGAGACAGGTTGTGAGGCAAAAAGGTCCTTCATCCCTGAGGGCATTCGCATGAGCAGGAAGAGGAGGACAGGTCTGAGACATATTCGATATAACCAAGTTTTGTACAAAAAGCAGCAAAACAGCAACTGACAGAAAATTAAGAAACACTAGTATTTTTTAGGTTTTGTTAAAATCTTCTTTCTCCCACATGTGCTTCCAATGGAAAATCGATACCAGGGAGGAAGAAAATACCTAGGTGCTGAGTAAGCATTTCTGATCTAAAAAAAAATAAAATATTGTTTTTTAAAAACCAGGTTTTGTTTTCCTTGTTTCTTCTTCTTACAACAACAAGAAGAAATCCAAATCCAATTTTTTGTATGTGAAAACGTTCAACGGGTCCTTGAAGAAAATAACTGATGAAAACAGTTCCACCACATCTACAGCAGAATCTGGCATGAAGAGTACAAAGAGAGAGCAGGGACACACACGTGCTGATCTTTGAGCACAGCTGCCCCTGTATTTAGGCAAGAACACACAATCTCATTGTACTCTATGACAATAGCCTCTTTTTATCAACAGGTGAAATTTCTGTCCAGTTACAAAACATAACTTTTTTTCTTGTTGATGTGTAAATTTGCCCCATATATGGAAACATATATATTTATACACACACACACATATATATATTCTAACCAAAAGCAAAGGCCAACCTTTCACAGAAACAATACTGTCAAACTATTTTACCTTTGCAACCCATACTGCTACTATTTATACTTACTGCTGCAGATATCAGCAATTGTTTCCTTGCCTCCTCAGCCCTCCTGGACACCATGAGAATAACAGAGAACAAAGTCTCTCAGTAGCACTTTCCTTCTCAGCAGGAAGCTCAAGCGTTTGTGATATCCATTTTGATACAAAACCTAAATTAGGCCTCTGGAAATAGGTAATGCATAAAAAGAAGCATTTTTGTGCCACAAGATTATTATTATAGGTTACTGTTAACCCTTGGGAGATGGAGGTGAGTCCTGCAGCTCCCCACTGAGTAGAATATTTGCTGAGAAATCACAGGCGCTACCTAAGCAGATATTTCAGGTGTGCTTCATGATAAAGAGAACGATCCGGTTGACCCATCATACTCTGATAGCTAGTTCGAGTGCAAAAGCACCGCCAGTTAAACAAAAACGATCAGCACAACATGCACATGCCGCAATCCTCTTGCGCTAACAGAAGATTTAAAGGAGGCTGGCTACAAGGACAACTGTGGAACTACTAATGCAGAGATGAAACAAAACAATCAGTACTATATTTAGGAACTACCATTCTGCCTCCTAGCTCCCTAAAATTCTTCCTTATTGCAAAGTTTACACTAGGTCACATGTTAGTAAAAAGAAACATATTGTTCAAAAAGGGCAAAGAAACCCAACTAAGACCTTTAAACAATTTGTAGTTTTCAAGTTTCAAATGAGTGCAAATGGGTTGGAAATCTGTGTGATTTATACCAGCTTTACAATTGTGAAACATAAAGTTATACAAATCATAAATTAACTTTTTTTCTTCAGAATCACCATCATCCTCAAGTTACGAAAACAGGTCCATAATTAAGATTCAGGGAACCACACTACTTTGCACTAAAGCTACACCAGTTTCTGTCGTGATACAAGTTGGCCCAGCATTATTCATTGCCTGACTTACCTCCTTAGCAAAACAAGTCATACCACAAATTCAATCTGTTATCTGACTACATGATTTAAATCAAGTTCAGATTATCCTAAGCACTCCTTTTTCCTTCAAACATACAGACTTCAAAAGGCTATGAACTGCGATCTTAAATGCAAAAGCAACGCCATGTCAGTAAGCTTTCCCTAAATGTAAATGACTATTTTAGTAAACTAAGGTCACCACTTGTTAAGCCTAAGAAAAATGGAGCCTTGCTGTAACCTGGAAGGCAAATTGGACCTCAGAGCCTCACAGATCCTTCCATTCAAATACCTGTGCAATTGTCTATCTGCAGGAATACAAAGGAGAAGCATTCAAATAACTCTGTGTACTAGCAAGGCAGGCTGAGGTTTTCCTAAGAAATTTTAAGATTTATAGCTCCTTCACTCAAATTGCCACTTACTTAGCAATCATTACACATCAAAAGGGAAGTCCCATGGAATAGATATTATATTGCATGCCAGTCTGACACTTCATGATGATCAGAGCACAAACTTCTGCACCCATATAGGCAACCTTTCCCATAAACATCCTCCTCTCAGCAGTACAGTTTGCATGAGTTACAACTCGCTCCCAAGAATAAGGAGCTTTCTGTTTGGCCTAGAGTTTTTTCTACAGTCCTGCAGAGACACGGGGAAGAAAAGAGGACAGAAGTCCTAGTTGCTGCTTCTCCACTCTAGCCATTAGGTTTGGCATGGCTTTTCCTAGACAGCCCTTTTTGGTCTAGCTGTTCTGACATCTGCACATTGCATTTGCCCTGTTGTGCAAGCCTGACTATTTCCTAAGAAATAAACAGAGATCACCAAGCTCACAATGCCTGACATAGAGTTCAGATTCAAGCTTCCCTAGGTAGCTTAGACCCTTCCTTTTCACTTGCAAATGTAAAGGGAACTCTGCAGGAGCCAAAGGGAAAAAGAAATCATCTTAATAAAGGAACAGGAAAGAAAAAATCTCCCTCACTCTCGCAAGTATTTTTTTTTTAAACAGCTGTTTGAATCATCCCTGCTTATAGACAGCTCCACTTTGTCAGCAATGGAAAAGCAATACAAGCCTTTTGTCATCTGATCCACACAAACATTTTGTAAATTAATGTGAGCAGTCTCCTCACTGGGCTCAGACAAAAGTTTACCCACACGCCTCTTAAAGTACGTACCTGATTTTGCCTTTGTCTGCTAAGTTCCTTTTGCAGCTGCATTCCCACGAAAATGTTTCTATGCCCGTTTTCCTCTGTCATTTCTGTAGTCTGCTCAGAGGTGGATTCATTGCTGGTTTTCAGCAGTTATATTTCTTCTTCAATTGATGCTTCTTTTATTTATTCTGAAGTTGCCAATGTAAAACAAACAGGAATACCACCCTTCTAAAATTACTACTATCCCACTGTCCTCCAATGTAACTCTAAAAAGAGGCAATATTCTCCAAAGCTATGAAGCATATACTGCCCTAAATTACATTGCAGTTGCTGCCCTGAGCTCACACATTTTTGAATAGGAAGGCTCCCAGGGATCTCTCTCTCCGTACAGACTGAATTTAAAATATTTTTAACCCAGACACTGAAGTGCCAGCCTAGCAGCCCTTCATGCTAATCCTAGCCTGGGTGGCTGTTCTTAAGGGAAAGCATTCAAAAATTGTAGCAGTGCATCAACTTTGACCCTTTTCACTTAAAACATGAGACTTTTTTTTTTTTTTAAGGGAAAAAAATTAGATTCCAGAGGGAATCACTGAACTCCGACCTGCTTAAAATTAGTTTTGTTTTAGTGCCTGCGTGGTGACTCAACAGGCCAGTTTTCCAGACACTTAAGACTTCTCTGCTCCTGAAGATTCCAGTTCAAGTCCTGGACTCGCTGCCTGGGGTCAGATAAGAACACTTTGTTTTATGGCTTCAAGCAGCGAATTCCCAGATCACCATATCCTTGCCAGATGCTGGCATGCCTGGTAATAAGCAGGGCTGTAACCAAGCTAATTATGTATATATTTTTTTTTTAATCTGTGAAGAGTTTTCCTTGCAATACATATGTTAGACCGAAAGAATTTCCCTTCAAAATTCAGCAGCCGAGAAATGTTTATATGGCTCTGATAAACATTTGATGATAAGCTGGATTCTTTTAGAGGGGGAGGGGGGAGATGTGTACTTTGGTCTTAACAGTGCAGCAAATAATTCTCAAATAGGGTCTGGCTGAGTGTATCCATCTCACTGGGAGTAACTGATTTGAATTTTTTAATCTGTCACAGGCATTACGAACACTAAATGAGTCACCATAGACTCCCATGTTGCAAAAAATAGCATCACAATGCTTCATTTGCTCTTCAACAAGACTTCAAGTCTAGTGCCTGGTATCAAAATGCCTTGTCAGATAAGAAATTAAAAAATCCCAGGAAATGAAACCCCAACACAGTCTTTGAGAAAATTATTTCATGCACAAGGTTAACACTGCTCAGCAAAACAAAACTCATCTGAGAAATAATTTTCCTCAATCTAAACAGAATTATTCTATTTAATGTTATTATTAATGCTGTTGCACATATTTCACATCTTTCATCAAAGAATCTCAAACAAATTCACAAACAGCTTCAGAAATCTCCTGTAAAGTGAGAGAGAACTATTATCTCCACTTATAAGTACTGAGGAATTAAAGCAAAAAGATGATAAGAAACATTGGACACAAGGCAATAAAGAGCCAGACCAAGAAACAGAACCTAGGTCCTGGTCCATATTAAATGGCATCTGTTAAATTTCCATCCATGTTTCACAGCGATTATGGAAAGAAAAGCTTTGCCAACATTTATAATCACTTATTTGACAGCTGCTAATCCAACGAACACGAAGGCAATTTATACACAGTGCCCTAATCTGCCTGTATTTGATCATGTATGAACACAGCCCATGTACTTGTTTCAATTTAATTCTGGGTTTTTCTTAGAAAGAATGTAGCTTTTTTCCCTTTTTCAGAAAGAAAATGAGCCACTAAAAGACAGAGTTCTAACACACAGTCATCAATATGCTATTATTAGAAATACAAAAAAATGTAAAGCAGTAATAACACAAACTGATGTACTCTGTTCCACGTCAACAAAATGATTGCCTTCTGTCCAGAAAGCCCTCCTTCAAACTATACAAGGAACCTCTCAAGACAGTTAACCCTGGCCTTATACCATAAGAGACACCAGTCAGGACAGCCAAAGGGAAAAGAAATTTTGTGACAATAGAAAATGACACCACTGTAGAAGTATCTTGAGGTATTTAACCTCAAGATCTGCACTCATCTGGTGACCACGGTTGCCACAGGACCTTGAAAATACCCAGCTAGTTTAAAAGTTGAGCCTGACAGGAGCCAATATTCTGAGCCATATTAAACTGTACTGTCTAAGGTAAAGAATTAGTGTATGGTGGTCCATGGTAAATGGCTGACATCTTGGTTTCTCTGCCTGAGAAAACCTACCAAAGAACCACCAGAGCATTTCCACCATTGAGCTTGAACTTGAGTGCGCTATTACAAACTACTACCATGCTTTCTCAGAGGAGAACTGTCACTGGATTGAAACAATGTGAGCTAACTAGGTTATTCATCACCTGCATAAAAATGATACTGTTCAGAGCTTTTTAGATACAATGGTGAAGGTGAAGAAGGCTTTCTTCACCGCCTACGCAGCCTGGGCTCCACTCTGCAAAACAAATCTAAGCCGCAGCCAGCCTCGATGTCAGACTTTTGCCAGCTGAGCTCCCTCTCACTTCCTCAGTTTCAGGTCATCTGAATACCTTGACAACCTGTGAGGATAAATCAAGCACAGAAGGTGTTTAGGAACTAAACATACACGTCAGGTGTTTCTATAAAACCTACACAAAGTTATATCAAAGCATCCCAAATTCCAAATCCTTTACAAATGTATCACACATTTTGCAAGTGGTGGGCAGTGACTTAAAACACAGACACACTGGTTATGAAAAATAAAAGGAGATGGAGTAAAACTGGGAGGAAAGCAGGAGAGAAAGCCCGTGCTGGCATTTTTTCCTCTGAAGGAGAGCTCAGTTGCATGAAGCTTCCCTTCACTGGGGTCTACTCTTTCAGAAGCTCCAACATTAAAGCACATAAAGTAACACATTAATATTAGTAATCACTGACCTCTTTATCTCCAGGACAGAAAGGACTGTTAGGACCTGCCAGTCAGGTCTCCTGCCTGATGCAAGAACCCCACCCAGCAATTCCCACAAAGTATCTGTAACTTCTGGTTTAGCACAAATCAACCGCCAGAGCCCATGCACAGCCCCTGCTGGAATGAAGGCCCTGGTCCTCATCTTGCATTGAGAGCATTTGTAACTGGACACGTTTTTGTATTCAGCTTGTCCACCTCCTCTCAGCCACACCAGCTCAGGACCAACATGCCAGCAGCGTGGTGAAGAGACCCATGATCATAAACCATTCCCACAGATGACACCTGGTTCTGTCACCAGATACATCGCACCGTTTGTTACGTGAAAACTGTTTGTGTTGCTGGTTGTTGTTTAAGAAATTATTTACACTGGCTCTTTGATTTTTCTCAGCACCAGCAAAAATAAAGCTCTAGTTCAGCAAAAGGCTTGCAGCAGTTCCCAGATTTTAGGCACTGAAGGAGGCTTGCTGGCTATGGTGGGACTAAAGTGCTTAAAGTCAGGCACATTCGTAACCACGTCAGAGCCAAAATCTCTCTGCAGAGCCATTCAAAATGCATCCAAAGCTTGTGCTTTGCTTCTGGAAACTTTATTCTCACTTTACATATAGTCAAAACCTGACAAGAGCTCACTGTCGGATTATGCAGGAAATCTGCAAGTTTCACCAAGGTGTGATCTTATGCTTTTTCACACATTATTGTATCATGCCGCGCCAGAACACTAACGTATGCACAGTTCTAAAATAGCTTGCATTATTACAGCCCAGTACGGAGAACAGCGCTGAAAAGCCAACACGCAGACCTCCAGAGATTTGCTCCTCCATTACTTGCAAACTGATAAGGGGTCACAATTCCTTTCTTACCAAGGCGAAAAAAATGTTAAAAAGGAAGAAACAAAACCAGCCAGACTCAGCATTCCAAAACATTCTTCCCTATTTCTTTCTCTTATAAATAAAACTATCAATTGTCAGATTTGTCTTTGGTCATGTTGAGGTTGGCGAATGGGATTTAATAACATTTAATTGACTTTCTATCAAGAAGGAAACATATTTTTCTTCTCTCAAATTTGAAACCGACACTTACTTTTTTTTTCTGTTGGCCTACTTTCTTTTAAGTTGCTTTTCAATTATTTATGAAAATGCAATAATGCATTACTTTGCTGTGCAAATGTTTAGAAGGAGATAGTGTCTTTCAAGCAAAAAAAAAAAACACAAAACCCCATACATAGTTATATAGGGGTTTGTTTAAAAGCGCGTTGCAGGTGACAGTTTATAAAAAACAATATCCTTTCATTTGCCCACACACACACATCCCCATTTTCTTTATACTGTGTGTTTGAGTTAATAAAAAGAAGTCCACAGCTCCACAGAAACACCCCACTCACTGCTCTCCAAAGCTGGAGCTGTTACAAACAAACAAAAGCTCTACATGGAAAACCGTACACGGGGCTGAACCAAAACCTATTAAGACACTGAAAAGACTCCACACTTTCTGAACAGAAAAAAGAGGGCAAAATCTTGTCCCACTAAATAAAGAAAACTAACAACAAAACTCTCGATGTTTCACTTAAGGTTTTTTTGAAAGGTGGTGTTTTTTCCCCTTTGAAACAGCTGGGTCTTGTAATCAGCTGTGTTCCCAAGTCCATCAAACACCAGTGAACACTGATTGCTGAACTTCCACAATTTTGGAAATCCCATGTGGATGCACACTTGAGTGGCTATAGCTTCCAAAGGCTCACCACCTCAGGGTTTTAGCATCAGTAGACTAAAATAAATAGCAAACAAACTGCCTTGACAGCATTGGGTACAAAGTGAGGTGCATAATGCTCACCTCCTCTGTCTTAAGCTCTACCCTCATAAGGGCAACTTTGGCCTTGTGGGAGGAGTCGCCCCTATTACAGTCAACGGTGAGATGGAAGTTCATTCTCTGCAGCATTTTCTGCAAGAGCCTCCCTCTCTCTATTGAGGGAGACATAAAGAAACAGCTTCACTACTTTAAAGCTACCCTTTGTCTGTAAACTATAAACAAACATCCTATATATAATCACATTACTGGTCCAGTATATCAAACTAGGAAAAAAGATCAGAAAGTATCATACAATGAACACAGACGTACTTAACAGCAACATAACAAACTGAAATACGATCAGAGAAAGACAATGCATTAAAACAAACCAAAAGCTGCATAGATGGGTTTTGGCACCTCCATCCATGAAGGTTTTCAAGCCTAAACTAGACAAAACCACCGCTGACCTGATCTGGTACTAGCACTGGTCCTGCCCATGCAGCAGAGCCCTTGAGGTCCAACCTGACCAATATATGTGGTGCTATGAAAGAAAACAAAACTGTACGAGAATGTAAGAGAAGCCTATCACTGCTACTATTAACCATTTAAAATGCCCTCAAAACTGAAATCCACACGAATCCTGCAGTCTCTAGAGCTCCTGAAAGATACCTCTCATACTCACTTGTTGCAGTCCATGCAGGCTTTCAGAACAATGTTTAACAAGGTCACTTAGGAAACTAAGTTTTTTCTTTTTTCCCTTCTTTAGAGTGACTCAGGCACCTAAATCACCCTGCAGGTCAATAGGGCACTGTCTGCACTACCTTCAGAAATGGGACTCTGGCTGCACTAAAATCTCACTTTTCTAACTAAATATTGCACTTGTGCAAACACTGATGTTTTGCTCAATTTAAATGAACTAAGTCACATTCCTAATGGTAAGCCTATAATCAAATATTGCTCTTAATCGGGGTCATAAACCACACCTCTACAATCACATGCCAACTCACATTTAAGTAAAATTAAACTGGAAAAAGAAAACACGGAAACATTTCTAAACATTTTTGACTTAGAAGGAGCAAGACTTACGGTGTTGAGATAAAAATTTTATAAAGCTGTTTAGTTATACAAGTAAATATTTTCCTTTTTCTTGTACATAAAACCACTGAATTTAAAACTAAGCAAATAAGAAGAAAAATCTTGCATTCTTAAAAATTTACAGTATTGTGCAATAGAATTTTTCTTCCATGTAGCTCCTACTGCTACTACTTTATGCTATATTTGTGTGCATTACAGTGGTGCTTGGGTATATAACTGCTGCTGCTATTTGCACTGCTGTAGCCACACATTTACCTTTAAGGATTAGAATCTCTTAGTTTCTCCATTTTCTATCCCATTTCAGCTTGCAGCTTCTCACTATGAGCCACTTCTGTAGCAACACAATGCATTAGTTATTAAAAGAACAGCAGGACATGTAGCGAAAGTCTGCCTGACTTTCATTCCCCCCCTACTCCTCATAAAAAACACACACATCGCTATCATTCAAAGACAACATTTCATACAAAGCAAGATATTAACTTACTGGCATTTTGTGGCTGAGGGAGGATGTCAGTCTCCACATAAAGTTCCCAACCACACACTTTAATTGTGTTAGTAATCTATTACACACGTGCTTATAGAATCACACTCAGAAGTGTTTTACAGAGTGGGCTCTGAATGTGTGCAAACCTGACCATCTTCCTCACCCCAGGAGGGGCTGCCTGCAGAACACATCCCGAGTCACACTGGGGAGGCACTGCACACATTTTTTTGGTGCTGCTTTCCTCTACGGCACTTTCCTGGCAGAGGGAGGCCTTCAGTTTCCAGAACTGTCAATTGTCTTTCAGAAGCACTAAATTCACATATACATATTTGTACATATTCAACAGCATTTACTCATTTGTAATCTCTCATGAGAATTAACATTATTCCTCTACAACTGCAAAACTACCATCATCCCATGCTAACTGCTACATACCTACGGCAACCCTGTTTATAGGAATGCCTCATTATATATAATTCCGAGTTTCAATTGGAAACGGTTCTACGGAAGTGACAAGTACTTCAGTATCTCTACTGCAGCGCTGTCTTTTCTGACTATCAGCAGGAGGCACAAAACTGGTCTCAGCAACAAGTTTCAGCGAGAGCTAAAAAACTCACCCTACATGTACAAATACTGACTGAGTAATCTACGCATGACTTGCAAACCTGAACTAATTAATTGTCCTACATTTGTTAATCTCAACCACAACGCACTTAATGCACCATGGTGCCGCTAAACAAACTCACATTCCCAAGAATCGGAACAAATAGTTTAGTTTTCTCAGAATCAGGCTGTCCTGCTTCTGGCAGCATACAATTACAAACATAAAATCAATCTGAAGCACAGCAAAGAGCAGAGTATCTTTTACTAAACACACTCTTCTTCCAGATTTGAATTCGCAAAGCAGAGTATTGCATTAACACATTCACTCTTCTGTAACTGAATATAAGCTTCTGATATAGTTTGCATACCCTTCATAGTAGATGCATTCAATTCATTATTAAAAAGAAGTGTAATTGACATATATATTGCATTACTTGTTATTATTTATGTATTTGCCTATATTCTAGCATGAGATGCATAATGTTTAATACCATGGCATCAGGAGCAAAATAATTTTATTGAAAACACGGTTGTATGTTATTGGATGAACACGTAAGGACAGTACGTGAAGAGCCACAATGGCTGCCTTTGCCTGGGAACCTCAATATCCCCAGATTCCTTCTGGAGCCAGAGGAGAAGCAAGGTCTCCACCAGAGTATGATTTGATGGATGAATCACTATTATAGAAGAGGCATTTCCTTTGTGTTTGTAAAGAATTCTTTAACACAGAAGTCAGTAGCTGCCTTTAATTCAGCCTGCTCTGAAATCGCTTGAAAACCATTCATTTTCTAATTTTCTTCTCTCCTCTAATAGTTTCTGCATTTTTCTCAGTACAAACATAGTCCATTAGGACTAATCTCCTGCTAGAAGGTCAGTTGTGACATTAAAATGGTGTTCCCAGCTACAAAAAGCAACTCTTCCGTTCATTGACCAAAGGTACTGACTTAGCCATGTAACAGGTATTTTTCCTTTTTTTTTAAATGAACTGTAAATTAACTTTTAGGTTCTTATTAAGTAAACATTTAATTGGTTTGCTGAGCATTACAGCTCTGTCCCCCACCCCCTTTCATTACATTCATAGACAAGGAGTTTATAGCAGCATAAAAGGTAGACTCCGTTATCCTAGTTTAGAAATTGAACCAGATTAATTAAACGTGTCTTTAGATTGACTGCTACAAAACACAGCATGGCACTCAGTCAAATTTAAACTCATTGTATTCACATATACCCTACAGAAACTGAAGATACTGCAAATTGTATTTACATATGCTTCAGGGTCCGCTCAGTGCTTCCATGCAGAGCAAGCTTAACTGAATTTTATAGCGTCCCAAAAAATGTGGGCAAAGCAACTTTGTAGAGCAAGAGCAGCTCTTACTGCCCAGCAAAGAATAGGCAACTTCATCATATTCCACCAGTTCTTTGCTGTCCTAGCCAACCTTCTAACCTGCCTAAGCCAAAAGCCAGTGCTGAAATCTGATTTTAAATTAAATGGAATATACTAAAACCATAGCAAGACCTTGAAGATAATTTTACTAATTCTCTACTATACCTTAAGCATCTTCCTAAGCTTTGACTAGCAAAGGCAAGTACCCTATATAGCAAATCTAAGCCTACTGAACAAGACATTGGCTTTCCCAAGACCCTTTAAACTCATTTCAAGTAAAACCCAAACCACTCTGCCAGCAACCAGGAGACTACAATGGAAATCACTCCTCTAAGGGATGTGGTTTTATTAGGGTTGTGTTCTGTAAACCCTGTGCTCCTTGTAGAAGCTACAAAATGTCATCTAATTGCAGTGGCCGGTTTGAACCTGCTCAGTTTCTCTCTGGACACGCTCACAAATGTAAAAGAATGGGTTTAAGTGTTCTGTGAGTGTCCTTTATCAGACTACTACAGTATTAATACAGTACAGACTTTCCCATGTATTTTAAGTATAACCATTCAAAGGATTCAAAACTCATACATAAATACATAATTTTAATAGTGTGAGATTTTTTTTCTTGAGGAGATTTTGCAGTAGTGAAGAATACTATCCTTATAAAACAACTTTGACCTGCGATTTTCAGGCAATTCATTTCCTTGAAATATAGGTAAATACTCTTTCTTTAGACAATAACCACAGAATACACTTTAGCTTTGTCACCAGGATTTTTTATTTAAAAGAACAACAGGAAATGGAGGAGGAAAAAAAAGGACTTCTGTTAAAGCACAATTCACTGAAGGGTCTTTTAGCTGGCAATTGTCAGCACAGCTCAGAGCCAATGGATCAAATTTAACTCTAAAAAGTGCTGATGGTTGTATGAGTCATCACAGTAGGAGCTGGCACTCTGGGCCACTCAAGTTCAATTTTTGGTGTTACCACAGGGTGTAGGAACTGGGATCTGGGTGAGCAAAAATTTACTCCATATTGGATGCACTGGGTAAAGTGGCATTCTTAAAATCACCAGCCTCCCAAGCAGCTAGCAAGCCAGCAGGAGGTTAGAAGGTAGAGAAAGTAATTGTCCTTTGTGCCTCTGAAAATAGCCAATATTAAAGGATCCTCTTAAGTATTACCTGAGTTTCAATCTATGCTTGCAGCTCAAAGGAAAAGAGAAGCTGGAGAAGTCAGAAAATAAAGCTGTCAGAAATATTAGAGGAGATCCTCCTCATGCTGTCATGAAGCATAGTCCTAGAAAAGTGTGCAACTAGAAAGGATGTGTGCTCTGCAAGGAACAAAAACTTGTTCAGATAATGTGCTTTGTGCATGTGCCTCAGTGTGTTCATGTGCTTGAAGAGGCAAGAGACATGGGGAAAAGAACTGCAAGAATAACAGTCTTACACTTATCTAGGACGTCCATCAGTCGAGCAAGCAGCACATGCACTCGAGCTGCTTTAACAGACTGTACAGAAGTCATCAGAAATCCACTTTATCTGTAGCCTCCACTCTCCACTCAATGCCCAAAGAAGGCGTGGCTGTAACACACTTAGCAGTAGGATGTGAATATGATGTTTTGGTCTTGACCTGAATGTTCTTACCTACTACTAAATATCACAAGGGGGAACACATTTCACTTCAAATTCCCCTAGTCCTAGTTTGGTCACCAATCTGAATGGAAATTTTCCTAACTGGGTCTAAGCATACAACAAAAAAATCCCCTAATTCTTCAGTCCCACCAAAGACGGGTTCATTCTTGTTTCTGACTCAAATTAATATGCTGTCTAAACCAAATCTGGATCTGAGCTTGACTGCGTAATAACATAGCACAAGTGATGAATTGGACCATCTCTAGCGTCTTGAAGAAATGAAGAATATAAGTGAAAAAGATTATAAAAACATAGGTTTACAGTGCAAGAGACTTCAAGGCTTTACAAGGGCCACTCCCAGGGTGCACGGCCCAGTTGCCCACTTCCTCACCAGCAACACTCCCAGTGCCTTCTGTGCAAGCATGGCTCTGCGCGTTTGGGGGACGTGCAAAAATCCTTATGTAGAAAACGGGGAATAAAACTTCTTTGCTAATAGGAAAAAAATCCTTATAATAATAATACTAATCTATTTATAATGGTCAAAAAAATATGACAGCTTACAACAGCGTCACAGCAGTGCTTTGGCAATATTTTAGCATACTGTTGTATTTTTAGAAGGACTGTTCATTTACTTTCTCCGAAATGCCGAAATTCTTATTTTTCAACAAATGGTCTATTTTTCTGGTGTATCCATATGCCAACATCACTGTGTTTCGTATCAGGGTAAGTACAAACTACAGGCAGAAACAAAGCTCCTGTACACACGTTGCATTACAGCAGCGCTGTCACAGATGCCAAGTCTCAATCTCCTCTTATGCTTTATGCAGCAATAGTTAGCTACACCACTTACAAACCTTCTTGGAACGCAGCGATGCATTTTCACAATGAGTAACAGAAAACTGCTGTTCCTTCAGCCTGAACACCAAAGAACTATCCCATTGTAAGCAATACATCTGACAGTTTAATGATATTGCTCAACCTAACTGGTTTTGGTAAGCAGCACCCTTGATAAAGGTGCAGCAAGATGTATGTTTAAGCACTTCTACATTTTCTCAGCACAGAGACATCAGTAGTGTGCCTTAAAATTTCAAAATTCATTAGCAAGCTACCTGCATACTGAGGTGAAAAACAGCAAACTGCCTGTTAACTGTCACCTGGCACTACAAGATCACGACAACGGTATGATCACAGTCCCTAAGAACCTTTACAGCTGGAGCTTCAACATGTACTGGCAAAATTGACATGCTTTTATTTTCTTTCTGAAAAGCATGCATTAGCTTCCACGGCTTACAAAAACTTCTACCAGGCTAAACTAAATACATGTGCACCCACATGTTAACTGAATTAACCCGAAACAGTCAATGCATCTCAAATGTCTATCTGTTTACTTAAGACACATGCAGCTTTCAAGTCTTGTGCTCCTCATAGTGTAACTCTCAACCAAAACAGTTTAAGTTCAATCAGAAAGCTCTGCTGCAGGATTTCCATGCATAATGGCCATGAGTTTATTGGGTTCTCATGTTCAAATCATGTCAGAATAGACATGCAATCTATTCACAAAATGCAACATATTCATGTCAGCCTCTCCCTCTTCAGCTGGAGAAATCTCGTAAAACAAACCTGGCTATAACCTGGCCAGATATTATAATTAAATAATAACAATAAAGAAAAAATCTCCCCTTGCAATCCCAGTATAATAGTTGTAAACAATGCATTTTTCAGGATGAATTAATATCGGAGGCAAGAATGTATTTTCCAGCACTGGGAAGGATTTGGAGGATATAAAAAGAGAAGATACAAGTAGCTGTTCTCAGGTAAGTTCCAGGTGATAAAACATTTTGGTGAAGAACTTTGTACTAGCTCCTCATTTACAAGAAGTTGCTTTTTAATCTCAGTGGCTCTGTTCAGCAAGGCTGTAGACAGTAAGCTGTATTTAAATTGGGTGAAGGAAAGATGGGACACATCATCTTACATTTCTAAAGCTGGAATCAAGCTTCCTTTTCTTTTTTTTCATGTGAACTAAAATTAATATTCCATTATTTGACAGAGATGGAGTAAAATACATCTCTCTTAAAAGAAAAAAAAAAAAAAGCAAAAATATTTCCTCCCTAATTTTAAGGATATCACTGGCTTTCCTTTTACAAGTTAAGCGGTAGCAATGATAACAAAAGCTACCTGTGCCAGTGTGCAATACTAGCCTCTCAAAGAAAACAGTTTTCATCAGACACAGTCCTCCTGGATGCCCCTACTCTATTATTGTTGTTGTTGATGATGATCGTGATGTCGAACGCCTACAAATCTCCCACGTGCCTATTTCGTTGGCCTGCTGGTTAAAAAAAAAAAAAAAAAAAAAAGCTAGAGGCCATTATTCATGAGCACTAAGAAAACAAATCACTCTTAGACCTACTCCTCTTGCAGATTCCCACACTTATTACCCAAAATCCCACAGCTTGCTATTGGTTCTACCCTTGACCAAAGTACAGGGCATGCCATCCCCAGGGAAAAGCCGATCACGTTCCTCCCGGCAAGCGGCTCCGGTTATTCCAGGACCGCAGTCGGGCTGGAATAAAGTCATTTAACTTTTCTGAGAAAGCAGAGCTTTCTCCCAGCCCCAGCGCCGAGACCAGCCCGGCCGGGAGAGCATTTTTCCCCCCTGACCCGTTTTTTTTTTTGTTTGTTTTTTTTTGTTCTGTTTTTTTTTTTTTTTTAAAGGAGAAAGCAGCAGAAAGGAGCGAACTGAGAGCCTTCAGCCCCTGACACGGAGTCACCTTTCTGCTCCGGGAGAAGCAAGGGACAGCAATACGGGTGCAGTCTGGTCCCGCTGTCCCCCTCCCCGGCGCCCCCCTTCTCTCCCCGAGCCCCCCGCGCCGCCCCGTCCCTGCGCGCTCCCCGGGCAGCGGCGGCGGCCGCCGCTTTGCACTCACGCACGGAGAGGCAAATTACAATAATTTAAAGCTTCCCGTCCTCCGGGCTCCCAAGGGCTGAGCCATGCCCAGGCAAGGGCTCGGAGCAGCGGCTCCCCCGGCACACCCGGCACGTTGCACCGCCCCCAGCCCCAGCAGCGGGAGGAGGAGGAAGGGGGGGGGGGGGGGGGCGTGACGAGTTGTGCCAAACTTCGGGAGGTGTGCGAGCGCCAGGGAGGGTGACAGTCTGCCCTGTCCCACCGGTGGCACCCACCAACACACGGACACATAGAGCTGCTCCTGGCCGGGCCACCCCCCCCCCTCCCCCCCCCGCCGCCCGGGAGCCCCGGGGAGCAGCAGCCGCAGCGAGGGAAGAAAGTTAAAACGGCGGCGTTCGCGCACCTACCCGCTGTCTGCAATGTCTCCTCCGGGCGCTAAGTGAGACACTGGCGGGGTGGGGAGAGGCAGAGGTGCGGGGAGGGACTGGGAGACGGGTGTTCGGTGATCTCTTCCTTTCTCTCCCCCCTCCTTCCCCCCCCCCCCCCCCTTCCCCCTTCTCTCAGTGTCTCTCAAGGACGAGGTGAAATCCCTTTGCTGGTCATGAGGCGGCTTCAGAGACAAACAACACAATGCGAGTGCAAATGACAAAAGGCAGCAACAACAAAAAAATAAATACCCAGGAGGGGGAGACTGGGAACAATGGGGGAAGAGAGGCTCGCCGCGCCTTGCCGCCGGCACCCCGGCAGGAGGAGGAGGAGGAGGAAGGCGGGGAGGGGGCTGCGAGGGGAGTACCCCCGGCGCTCAGGGGGTTCCTCTGATCAGCCTCGACCAGCATCGGGGCGGCTGGCGGTAAGTGATGCGCCCGCCGCCCCCGCGAACGGCCACCACCATCATCACAGAATAGTTTGGGTTGGAAGGGACCTTAAAGATCATCTAGTTCCAACCCCCTGCCATGGGCAGGGACATCCCACTAAATGCTCATCCTCAGTGTCCCTCGGGGAGGGAGGGGGGCGGCTGCCCGCCGGCTGAACGAGCGGTCCAAACCGGCAGGGAGTGGGCACCAAGCCCTTCCCACACCTTTCGCCCCCACTGCTCCACCCCCCACCCCCCTCCCCGGGAACTTCTTCACCGAGCGAGGCTGTCGTGGGTCCCGTGGACGTCGCTACCGGGTCCCTTCCCAAGAAGGAGTCCCCCCTCCTTCTCTTTGCTAAGAGTAAACACCCGGGAGCTGCTTCTCCGTGGGCGTGTGCTTGTCCGCTGGCACCTCCTGCACCGGCGCGACCGCACGCACAGCCGCCTCCTCCGCTCCTTCTCTTTAATTGCCGGGATTCCCGGCCGAGCGCAGGAAGCCGCGGAGGGGGGAGAGGCAGAAGTTTGGGGTCCCCCCGAGCCTTTCCCAGCGGCCGGCGACGCGACATCGCCCCGCGACTCCCCCAAAAGCCGCGGCGGGCGCGACGATGCCCGCTGTCCCCTCGGCGAATTGGGGTCCCGCGGGGTTACCTGGCACCGGGATGGCCCCCGCGGGGCCGGCAGGGTTCTCTCCGCGAACCGAGGCGGAGGGGAGAGCCCTCGCCGTGTCTCCGCTACTCGCAGGCGGGCGGGGAGGCAGCGATGCGCCCGGCTCCGCAGCCCGCCTCTGCCCTGGACCCCCCGGTCACCTCCTCCTTTTCTCCGCCAGCGTCCCCCCCGCCGCTCCTCGGGGCTGCGGACCCGCGCCTGGGACTGGTGGGAGGCTGAGGAAGGTGCGGGGGAAGTTGTGTTTTCCTCTCAGCAGCCGCTTGTTCTGCCTGTACTTAAACCAGCTGTTTTGGGAGCGAGTCCGTGTGCTGGCAGGGTGCGACGCGACCGGGAGGGACCGGGGGACCGGCGGCCGCAGCCCGGAGCCGGGAGAGTGTGGGGGGGGTGGGGGATGGAGGTGGAACGGGACGGACAGACGGACAAACAGACCGCCGCCGCTGCTAATTCGAATCACCAGGTTGGGAAAGACCTCTTGGATCATCGAGTCCAACCGTTCCTATCAATAAAGTCATGCTCTGCAAGTACCGGCTCTCTCCCGCTCCTGTTTACTTACGGGGTCTTTTATTTTCAATCGAGCGCTTTGCACACGTGGGTTTATGAAGCGGCGGCGAGACGGGGTTTGAGCCTGAGAGTGGGGAAAAACGCAGAGCTACGCACCCTCAGCCAAGCGGTTCAAAGAAGAGCAAGTTCGTTTTTTATTCATTTCCACGAGGGAAGTCTTATCTTCCACAAATATTTGATACTGGGACAAGTCCAATAATTAACAAGAACAATCAAACAATTTCACTCTGTTCCCGGGGATTTAAAAAGTCATCATCTGGAATTCATGAGCATTACAACCTTTTTTTTTTTTTTTCCGTACTTGGATGTGTTATTGTATATGATCTTTTCAGTGTGTGTGTCCCTAAGTGATTTTACCCTTTGATGCAAAAAGATGCAAACCATTAACAGCACAGATAAATTCACAACTGCTGATTCAGTGAGACTTCAGACCTCTCTGTGGGAGTGGAGAGAGAGGGTGGTAACCCTGATGGGAAAAGGAAGGTGGAGGGGAAAAGATAGAGGAATGTTTGTTTCTTGGCTTCTTCCCTACCTCTGTGGCAGGAACGCCCACAGGAGTCCTGTGGGTGGGATGGGAGCAGCACACATCTAACGCATTACTGCCTGGCATGATGCTGGCTGTAGCATCAGGCCTCCGAGTCAGCCCCTTGACTCCTCTTACCAGAGAAAAAAGCCAGACTGGGAGAGGAATGGGACTCCTGAGCTCTACAGCAGCATTTCTGAGCTGGGGTGGGCTTAAGGTGCGAGGGAGGACCCTTTTGTTGCCTGTCTGCAGTGTGCCAAGCAGGCCAGATGGGTAATGGCCCATGGTCCAGCCATATAAAAAACCAAAAAAAACCCCAAAAAAACCCAACCAAACAACCCTCAAATTGCCCAAACTTGCCTCATCTGGATCAAATTCAGATGTTTGGGAAAGCTGCCCACACACTGAATGCAAAGTTTCATCCTACTCTACACCAGTCACCAAATTCTGCACAAGTTCTCACACTGATCATCAAAGTCAGAATTCCTTGGTCCCCACCTGCTCACACAAACCCCAGTTCTTATGTCTAGCAACCCCCAGTACTGGCATGGATAATGAAATATGTTGGGCATGTAGCTCCACCCTGTCTTGGGTAATCTCAAGGCTAGGGACCCCCAGCCAGACTGGGCTAAGGCTGGCAGGGTTACATGTGTCCTCCCCACATCTTTCAGAGCTCTATTCTGCTGATACAATTCCCACCCATTTCATAAGCGCTGCCCCCCTCCTTCGCTTCTTGCTTTGTGCCAACTCCTCCTTATAATCATGCTGAAGTTCCTTGCAGTTCAACACAAGAAAGGAAATAAGGTGTTTCGGTCCAAAACTAAACTGGAGCAAAGAGAAAAAGCCAAATGCAGGTGCATTTTATTTAAGATCAAAAGCACAATGGTGTGAGATTGTATTATGCTCTCCACAGGAGCTGTATTTTTCTACTTCTACAATAGGATTAAGGTGTTCAGTAGAGAAGAGAATTACAAAAAAAGAGAAAGCCCCATTGGACTGGTACTAGCTGCATTTGAGTTTTTCCTGACTAATGAGGACATTTCATCCCTCAGGGACTCTATCATCCTATTTCCAAACACTTTTTAAAACAGTAATTGTGAATGCCAATAATAATTTTATTTTTTACTATTTCTTGCTGAAGACTCATTCTGCTGTATTTTTTTTATTTATTTAAAGGAAGGATGTTACATTTATGCATTGACTCATTTCAAAATTTTCAGTCAACCAAATAGTTTTTCGTAGAACCTTAAGACATCTCCTTATTTAGCTCTGTCTATTTGAGAGCACAGGATGTTGAATGTTAGTACACATGGGCTGGACACAGCTGGGAGCACAGCTTCAAGCCACTTTTCCACCCTGAATAACTAAAGAAAGCACAAAAGAAAATTCTGTGTGCAACTTAGCCAATGAAAGGTAGGCTGCTATGGAAAGATTGCTACCTATTTTAAATCTGAAATTTGCAAAGCTCTGGCTAGCTTTCAATTTCCCAAGACCAGGGATACATGGCTTGAGTCTGTTTCCGGTCTAGCTGCGTTCATGGAATGTGAATGTGTTTAAATGAAAGGTATCACTCCTCTTTACAGTGAGCAGTGTGCTCCTAGAAATCAATCTGTGCATACTTAGTGAATGTGGTTTATACATAGGTCTGCTTTCACTGAATTGCCCCCAGCCCTGCATCTGTAAGTTCTGCAATTACGTTTATTAGGCATGACTCCATAAGGAAAAAACTATGGGTAGATCTCTCTGCTTGCACAGAGCTGATCTGTCTTCAGTTCTCTCTGACTTCGTCCCTTCCTACCACTCTTCACAAGCTACAGCATGCAGCTTCTTTCCTCATCCTCCCAGAAAACCCAGAGAACTCCAGTTTTCTAGTACGTCAGGTATCACCACCATCATTTCCACAAGTAACAGCGTAAAATGGTACCTTTCTTGTATGGAAATGGTTTATTACCACCTTTCAGAGGTACAAATGACAGCATTGAAGAATAAAGCCCAAGTTCTATAAACTGACATTAGCCTTGTGCCAAAGTAATCCAATTATTGAGGTACTGCGATAACCTTAAAGCCATATCAAAATGAAGAAACCACTTAGGAACTCACAAACATCTGTTTTCACATCAGAGTGCATCAGCGTATGAACACTCTTATGTAGTCCCAATCAGTCAAAGAATCACTCTCATCTTTCACATTCAGAATGGCTTATCTGCTTTTCCATAACAAAATCAGGGTGATACTTGCACTGATTTCTGTTAGCAGGAAAAGCCTCTGTTAGTTCAATTGAAGCAATCTGCTTCTATGCAGGTCCCGTCTCCTTTCCCCCAGAGGCAATAGAGCATCCCAGCTATGATATTTCAAAGAGACATCCAAATAACATCCTAGGAAACATAAAGCATACTGCTGTTTTGTCCCCAAATAGAGCACTCTATCCAGTTTCTTGTTTGTTCATCAAACTAAATGACAGTCATGTATCAGCAGAGTAACTAATGGTCTTAAATGCAGTTTGGATACCGCATTTAGGTCCTATTAACTAAATAAGAATATATTTATTTTTAGTGGAAGGTGGTTACAAAATCTGAAAGAAACAGGAAATGTTGATTAAGTTAAATGTTGATTAGGTCTACTGTAATTTAAACTATTGCAGGCATATGGAACAATAAAAAGAAAAGGAAGCCAGCTGAAAAAGTTAAGATTCTTGCCTTTAGTTGTCCATGCTGAGCAAAACATAATATCACAAGAATCTGTGAACAGCTTTCAGTTTCAATAACGGGTAAAGGCCTCAGCAACAGTCATCTATCATGCTACCATTAGTAACTCTCAGATTTCGGTGAGATTACTCACATATATAAAAATAAGCATAATCTATCAGGACACACAGAGGAATAAAGACAGTCACAAGGATGGATTTAAGAAGCAGGCTGGAACTTCATTAACACAATATTTTCACATGTCAAGCAGTTAAGTGGGCACAGTGCAGGGATTACAAAGCTACAGTTTAGGGTATATCCTCCCTAATCTCTCTCTCAAATGAGCTCACGACTGAAGCCCAACCCTCAACCCTTCCCCAAGAAAAGGAAGAAGGACCTAAACCCCGCAACACTTCATTTAGATTTGCTTCTTTCCTAAGCACAAATCCAATTGTAAAGGTCGAGATTTCTTTTTCATTTCACTCCACACTGGACATGACCTAAAATTTTCCGTGAATTCCAGCAAATCAATAAATACGTATGTCATCGTATATTCCGTTTCCAAATCCAACTTTTCAGCCTACCCATGACTCCATGGTGCTACAAAGGCCATGAAAACATCCTATGCTTCCTCCAACTATACTCTAATAGCAGAACATACCTTTTTAGATACCGAAACAACTAATCGAGTGATAGCATCCCAAGACCAGAGTTTATATGCCTTGACACAGAGGGAGAAGAAATACTGTAGCTTAAGGCAGAGAGACTCTCAAAACCTAACTTCGCTCATGTGCCTACCAAAAGCCAGAGAACCAGTCAAGTATCCCAGCTGGCAGTCTCATGCATATGCTTTGTCTGCCTCCTTTCTTTCTTGGCTGTTTACTCCACCACCAGGTTAATTAATAGTGTTTTCCATGAAGCCTCCACTGGAGATGGAGGAAGCACTTGCAGGATGAGATACCATGTGGTGATGCTTACTTACATATAGAGACCACTAGGAATATGTACTTGCATGCCTCGGTGGGGGTTGCTTAGGACTAATTAGTCAGTGCAGACCATTAGGACAGTACTAGTGTGGTACGTCCAGACCCCCAAGTAATCCAAGTATGACAGCATGGTGCAGCATTGTGCACTGCGTGCACATTAAATTCAAGCAAAGTCTGCAATGTGAAGTTTAAAAAGTAATTAGGGATTTTGGGTGCTCTATGAGTGGAAGAAATTTTGGTGCCTCAGGTTGCACGGAGTTTTCCAAAAGCAGGTGTCTTTCATTTTTTTTAAATCTAGCCCCATTTTCTAAAACTAGTGATCAATTGAAAAAGGGAAGTAATCAAAATCATCTGTGACTTCTGAAAATAGAGACCAGTTCCTGTGAGTAAGTTTTAGCAGGACAGAACTTAGTGTCTTACCAGTAGCACAGGAACAGGGATTTGTAAATACTGTTTTATTAAGATTAGTATCTCTGCAGTGTTTCTTAAATCAAAACAAAAGAAAACAATGCTGTAGAAGGGTAGAAAAAAATGACTCAGTTTCCTGTCATTGCCAAAAGTCTGTAAATTTGAATATAACCAATCTTTGTGCAACAAGATGGAGTATTTTTTATATTTTAGGTGGAGCAATTAATGTTAAAATAAATCTGGAAAAAAATTGCATGATCCCATTTAAAATTTAGCACAGTTGCTGCAGGTTTATCGTCCAACACATATGCAGTAAAGAGTACCCTCAAAAAAGCAAACCTTCGTAACAAAGCCAAACCAAAATTTGGCTAAGAAGTAGCCAAATCCCCAGCCATAGGTACTGTTCTTACTGTTTACAAGAAAGTTTGTTCTGGTAATTTATGATCTTTGTTTGAAAAGTCATAGAGTCTGGACAGTTTTGGCTGCAACATTTTCCATGTAAAGTCCTTTTCTTGCACTACCATCATTCAGGGAGTAACATGGCTCCTAATATCACTAAATTACTATCATAAAAACAAAGAGGAGCGGAGGCTGCAATGCAATGAAATGTCACTTGTATTTCTAACAGGGCAATCATTGATTTAAAATTGGCATTGCAACTCCTTTTCTGAAGTGATTGCTAGGGTAGGTAAACAACACTTTAAACCAACTAGCAACCTGCTCATTTCTAAATATGTGTGTATTCTATTGCTCTGGAAGTAACCTTTAGTAATGCTTATAAGATAAGTGTCTAGCAGGCTCGTACATCTTTATATTTTACCTTTAAAGAAAACAAAAAGTCTTACGATTCTATACAAATACAGTTCCCTTAGGAACCTCATTCACCTCATATACCTGCTCATGTGGTTACAGGTATGCAGTGAAGGATAAGCAGTGCAAAATATTTTATATTCTACTTTGACAGTGTGTAGATATTCAGGCTGTTCACTACAAATGACTGCACAAGGTGAGAGGCACTAGAGAATCAGGCCCCAAAGATTTTCTATACTGGATCAGATCAGTGGTGCATTAAGTGTGTCACCTCACAGCTGGATGCTCCAAAATGAACCTAGCTATCTGCGTAGTACCGTAGGAACTGCTCTGGCAGTCAGGTTGCATCCAGGAGAGGAGGCTGGGGTTTATCTTTTATTTTCTTAGAGTATCTAATCAGAAGTGTCCTCATTTGCGATCAAATTGTTCAGACTTCCTTAACAATTAAACAAGAGTATCTGACTCTTGTTGTGAAATAGGGTGTAAGATATGACATCAGAAGTTATAAATAATAGCCTGAGGAGAAAAAAACACGGCAAACTCAAACACACTACTTTCTCACTATTTTCATATGCTTCTGTGGTACAAGAAAATAGTCCACAACATAAGAAACATATAATAAGCATGCCATAATTTACATCACGGTATTTTACTTTGCAGAGCTATTTTGTGGAACTTTACAGCTTCATATAATGATCCATTTAAGTTAGAAATGTAACTTAATATTACATAAACAATAATTATATACAATATGTCAATATCGTCTAGCTACGGGAAGTGCCAGATACCAGCAACGTGAAGTAGCAAAAATGTATAAACACACAAAGTTGTCTAAATCTTTTAGAGGTTTCGTATGCTGAGCCTCGGTGAGAATCTGAACACAGCTAATCAAGTCTTAGGCACATATATTCCTAAAACATTTCAAGATGCTGATTTCAGCATCCACAATATCCAAAGCCCTCTGTCTGTAGAAGAGCAAAACTTTTAGTGCATGTGTTAAATATGTCAATCCTTATTGTCACACAACTGATGCAACTATTCAAAAGCAATTACCTACCTGCTATCTGACTGAAAGTCAACAGCACTTATATGTGCCCGTAAACAGCTTCTCTGGAGCTCAACTTCAGTCACCAGAAGAAAACCCACAAAGAAGATGTATGTACATACAGTCACAAAGCCCCTCTTTTGCTACTGGCTTGTATACCATTTTTTAAAAGAGTCTTATTTCAACAATATTTTTAAACATATGCCTTAGGACTGGTGATCCAGTTTCCCCCAGTTCGCATAGCTTTTCAAGGAGAACACGTGTCCCAGCATCCATTCACTCTTAGTCATTCCGACACGTAAGATTTGAGTGCAAATCTTTTGCCAAAAAATGCTGGTCAGTCAGGAAAGTCTTCTTTATCCTTTTATTTTTGTTGTTATTCTGACAGAACTACTTCTCTCCAGACAAAATTAAATAGAGAGAAGAGTAAACTGATGATCTGTTTCTGGAAATGTTTATGTGGAGAACTGTTACAAACCTGAAATTTCACTAGTAAGAAACACAGATTTTGTTTTGGATAGGTCTAAATGGGCTTATTTTCTCTTCTGACCACGTAATTGAAACACCTGATTGTGTGTGGTCTTCTGCTGAAGGTGAAGAGCCCAGGACCTGCCATATGGCTGAGTAAAGGACTGTCTCAGCATTTGCTAGAATGCAGGACAAGCCCCTGGCAGTGCTCTGGGGTAGGGAAACCTGAGGTTTAGCCACCCACTGGCTCCGTTTTCAGGGTATTGTGCACAAAAGTTAAAGCAGGAAAGAAGACGGACCATAAGGATGGAATCAAGATCAACACAAAAAGTCATTTGGCTTTCTAGAAACTGTAGAAATGGATATATTAGGCATATAAAAATCCCTCATACAGAACTCTTTTTGGACCAGTTCGGGTACTCTGAATTAGTTGGATTGCTTTTTCCTTTTTTTTTAATCTGTTAACTAACTTCAAAATGAACTGAAAAGTTTGTAAAAAGCAGAAGGCCTTTAGTGTGGACTTTTGTTCAGAAAAAAAAAAAAAATCCGCACTAAATCTCTATTGTATTCATCCTCCAAGCCAGAAGCAGGGCTGGTATTTGTAAAGCCAGAGCAGGGATTAGAAGCCAGGCTTGCAGACAAAGCACAAATCCAAGGGTTCACAGCAAGGACTCTCCAACTATAATATTCCCGAGGTCCTTCTCACCCAGACACCAGCTGTTTATATGTGGAATATTTTTTCTTTTTCTTAGATTCATGCTGATACTTTAACAGTAAAGGCCTTCATGCAGCTGATTAATTAAATTTCCTTTTGGGGTAAGAAGGTTTTCAAAGACAAAAGCAACTTTAAGAAAACTAGTAGCCATAAGAAAGCAGAAACTGAGTTTTAATGGAGAAGAAAAGGGTCAACGGCAGGCCTGGGACAAGAGAAAGAGGCACCAAAGGAAGAATCACTGGAGCCCTGAACAGTATTAGTCGTGAAGAAGCAAGCTTTCATGCTGCTTATGGTTCTTAGGCTACTCTCTGCCTTTTGGAGCTTTGAAGAGCTCACCACTTCCAGGATGATTAAATAATTAGTATTTAGTTTATAGCAGGTAATAATGTTTTACTCAGGAACTGGTTACCTCTCTTGAAGCACTCAGGAGCTGGAAAAGCTATCTTTTCCTATTTCAGCATCCTTTGTTCAGAGTTACAGTCTATTTAGTTGCTGAATAGTTGAAATGACATTGAAATCTAATCACTGTCCTGTGTTACCTTCCTCTACAACCTATTCACCCCCCTCACCTGCTGTTTTCCTAAAAAGCAGCTCACTGATAAGTGGCAGGATTATCATTTGTATGGTGACATAGTTCATCAGAGAATAATGCACATAGATGAATGTTGTTTTCTGTAGCAGGAGGAATGACTGGTTTTGAACAGATTTATTCCACAGAGTTGATAAATGCAATCCTGCTTGTTACCGTAATTAACAAGCTTACATCTTTACCTCTCTTGGCATAATCAGTTCTCTGATGACCAATGCCCAGCCAGTGCCTGTGTAGGCATGCATGTGTGCATCTCTATCAGGCAACAAGTGTGCAACAGGGAGCTCAAGTTCACCCAGGTCCATGAAGCGTGTGAGCATCCTATGACCAAAAATATGCTCCAATGCATAATTCTGAGATTCGCAAATGTCTATCAGTAAAGGATATCAGATCAAAATGGGAGGAGAGAAAATGCTTAAGGTAAGCGTAGAGGAAAACCCATCGTAGGAAAGTAACTAACAGAACTCATGCCCACATGCAGCTGCATCTCTATCTCTGATTCCTGTGTAACCTGGAGCATCAGCTCCTTTGGCTTCAAAATCCTTTCTCTGAAAAATTAGAGCAGAAGTAGATGAAGCTATTTTAAAGATCCTTGGCTGGTTAGGAGATGTGTTGTATGAGTGCCAATTGATTATAACCCACTTCTGACAGATAGGGGAGGGAAAGATAGCGGACCAAAAAATATGTTCTTCTCAAACTGTAGCATTCATGAAAAATGTCACTGGCTGAAGGTGATTATCATCTTAGCAGCTGTGTTCAATGGGATATGTGATCACACAGGCAAAACAGCTAAAAGGTGCTTACTGGGCATTCCTCATGTGTGCTGTTTGCTACTGGTACTTTTAATCCTAAAATGTGAGGGGTTTTCCTGAAATGTCCCTGTAGGAAGGTGCTGTGGGCATTTTTAAGAGCTGCATTTCCACAGCTAATGTTGGGGCTACCTGGCAGTGTGACAGCTGGAGTTCCCACGTGCTTCTGCATCCAGTAACTCATTCCACATGCTTTATGCAACTGGGAGACTTCCACACAGGATAGATGGTGTTTTCCAGTGATGCAATACATAGATAAAATGTACTCACTATAACTTACTATAAACTAAACCTGTACGTGAAATCCTTGTACTGCAAAGGGTCAAACTATAGTTATTTTGTTTGGAATTTCTTTTTTAATGGAAGGTTCATAATTTTTCAGGGCTACAAAGTAAGTATACACATAGTCATGTGATATTTTGCTTTGCTATTAACATAGTATTTTTTACAGAAACAGGTGAAATAGACATATATCTGTCTGTGATCTGTAGAGTTTGCTGAGATTTAACTAGAACAATAGTTCTTTCATTTGTGATGAACCATATTTTTGGTTGGGAGCAGAGGGGAGGGAAGGAGGCAAGCAAGCAACTAAGAAAAAGCCTGAGAGAAAGTCTGGGCTGGCTGGCACACAAAAAAGCGTTTCCCAGAAAGCGTGGCCCTTCCTCCTCCCTAAGCCTGTTCCTCTGCCACACCCTGCTTGGCCTCCGCCCTGTAGCTTGAGAAGCTGCCTGGCATCTGTGTGGGCACCTGGGTACCTGCCCAGGGCTCGCTGCCACCGCATAAGCTTGGTGCACCCTCTCCTGCATACCTGGCAACAGACCAAAAAGCTATTCCACTCTTTAGCAAAGGTTTGTGGTTTGTTGTTTTGATTTAGTCTTTTTTTTCCCCCTCCGTGACTTGAATCCTTTCTTCAAGCCTTTGTTAGTTTCGCTTGGAATAACTCCAGGCGGCCCAGAAGACAAAACAATGTAATACTTAAAAAAACACAGTTAATTTGTGTGTCAATAAGGGTTCATGCACATACTCTGTGAAGGTAGTAGGCCATTTCTTTCAAAGCAATATCACTTCCATCTCTAACCTGCCACTTTACAACAAGGTATGACTGAGAAGATCATCTGCTGAGACAATGTAAAATCCCGTGTCTCTGAATTCATTATTAGTGTTAGTTAAGCAAGAAACAGAGTCAAATAAACAAGAAAGGACTTTGTATGTATACATACTGGAGGCTCCAGTCAACCCTTTGTATAGGGATAAATGACACTGTATACTTACAGACAATAGTAATGAAGCCTACAAAGTTGTTTAACCCTTGGTTCTTAACAGGCATAATTCTGGTTTCTTTTCAAGCTGAAGTGTTTATGAATTGAAATCCACATTATCACAACTGTCCAGGCCCCAGTGATCTCTTTCTGAAGCAAGTTACTCATTGCAGAAGCAAGTTCCTCCATATCGTTTTCTTAGAAGTTTGTTAAAAGACTTTCTCATAGCATTTGGGTTGCCAGTTTGAACTGGGTGGCAAATAAGAGGTGGCAAAGTATTTAGCACCTCAGAAATATAACAGATTGAAAATGAATACTTCTGCTTCATTTTGAACCCACTCAAACACAATGGATCTGTAAATTCATCCGAGACTTGGAAGTTGTTGGGGATTAATTCTGCTGAGACAAAATGATGTTCAGAGAAGAAAGAGAAGGCATTGAAATGAAAAATAAAGCACAATACAGAACAGAAATCTGTAACAGTGAAAAATAAAAAAGATAGATGGAAACTAAACAGAAAGATTTTTATCAAATACAAATTACAGAAACATACCTTTGGAAGTTCTGTTTCTATACATAGGATACACTTTAGTTTTCCTAGAAAACAAGCTACTACAAATTAATTATTGTATAAAGGAGAGGCTTTACATTACCCAGGAAAAAGTCAAAAGCCGCGTGAATTACTTCCACTCAGAAGTAATCCACAAAGGATCTGATTCTGCAAAGCAGTTGTCTGGGTAGAATTGCTGCTATACAAAGTGCCAAAGATATGGTGAGAGTCCATATGTGTGTAGATCACCCTGCCCAGGCGCAATCACAAGACGTGGGAAGTGGAAAAAAGTGAGGCTGAGTGCAGTCCATATCAGCAGCCTTAAAACTTAGAGGTACAAGTGTTCAGGTATCTGCTGATGGACATTAGGCTGTTCATATCCTTAGAATTCAGTAAATAAGTAGAAATACTGAGTAAATGACAGAAATATAAATTTGTATAGCAATTTTCCCACTCTCTCTGTGCTAGTTTCCACATCATCATAACTCCGCTGGCATGAATGCTTTGATTTCCAATTTACCGTATAAGAGGAAAGGCAATCAGGAAAGTTCATGTACTGACATACACTTAGAAACATGCATGCGTTGATACATCATACACAATTTCTCAAAGTAAATATGTAGTGATTAATTTAATATAAGAAATAATTGCAAACAGCATACTGGGTCATGGGTGACAAATCTAATCATTTACTGAGAGAAATATATGCAGAAATAAACAAGATATAGCTTATAACCAATGTGTGGGAAGTTAGCTATGATTCAGGCAAGCGTTCGGATTTCTTGTTTGTGGACAGAAGGTTGCAAATTTAAGCACTTAACAGACACCTCTCTAATTTCCTGGTAATTAATGATTTTTGTAATGGCTATTAAGGCCTCAAGTCCTAGTACTGTCAGCTCATTATTTTATTTATGAGTTAGCTGTATCCCTTAAAAATGTAGGTGGGCAAAAGGCAACTCCATCTTATCTTGGGGGTATTGTAGCGCTCTGAACTAGAGCGTGTAACCCCCTCTAGTGGAAAAAGTCAGAAAGTGGCTCTGAGGGATTGCCCACGGGAACACACGGGCCACCCCCGTTGCCTCTGCAACTGATAAATGAAAATCTCAGTGATCGCGCATCCCTTCAGATGCCTAGGGCTCGAAAAGATGCAGCGCCACTGATGTTCTACTGCAGGATGCAGGAAAGTGCTTGTAATAGAACAGAGTGAAATGAAGGAAATCAGGTTCAGGCCAAGCATCCTGTTTCACTCCAGTGAGAACACAATTAAGCTGAGCCACCCTAAGAAGTTTCCTTTTAATAAACAGCCACTTATATTACAAAGTCTTTTAGAAAGTGGATTCTGAAACAGTGCAATTAACAGAAAAAAAGGAATTAAAAAGATGGCAGGTACAAAATTAGCCTACCTACCTCAACTTCTTATGACACATTTTAACGGGATGCATTCCCATTCCAGAGAAGGGACCTATTTAGTTATTTGAATGGTCTTATTCTCCTCTACAAGTGGGAATGAACTGAAACATGTTATTGTTGCAAAGCGCTGTGGCTGCATGGTGGGAACACAGAACTGTGAGGCTCAGAGTCCTGAGCTAGCCAGGACTTCCGTCCTTATACAAGCCATTGGCTTTCTCCCATCTCGGTTTCCCCATCTTCAAACTAGTGAAAATACCCTTGGAGTTCCTCAAAGCTGAAGTGTGTACTCAGCAGCAAAGGAAAGTTAAGTATATATGCACAGCACAAGTATGTAAGCACACAGCTCTGGCCACCTGGGTTCCCAGGGTTCCCACCCTGGCATGCAGATGAAAACTGGCCTGGGTACACTAAGCAACGGCATCTTAGCTGAGTTCCCTGTCCTGGTCAGAAATTCTTGTACTTCAAAGAAAGCCACTCATTCAACAATATATCACCTCCATATCTAAATTAAAACAGGCAATAACTTTTTAGACACACTACAAAAGGGTCTCTGAACCTCCAAAAGAGATCATTTGTATTGGGGTGAGAACATGAAATATTTTTTTTTTCATTAGACAAAATGATAATTGTGAAAGAAAAAAATAAATCATTCTCTGCAAAGTAAGGTTAGTCATGATGTGCCTATGCACAATTCAAATTAAGTTGGGTTTGTACTATAGATGTAGGTTTCAATATAGACACTATATATATACTATAGACAGAGGATGCTGCCAACTTACCGCTGCAGGTTTCTTTCAGAAGGAGAAAAGTGAGGCTGAGCTCAGGTCTCCAGAAATTTCCTGAACCTTTTCCTGTTCCCTCTGCACAGCAGTGTGGATTTACTGAATTTTAGGGTGGGGTGATGGATCCAAATTGCCCATGCAAATGGCAATGTGCCATCATGGCCTGGAGCTGGACAGCTAGTTAGATGGGAAGACCAGAAAGCCTTATCCTCATTACTTTTTGGAAAGCTGAGGAGAAACAAAACAATTCTCCTTTCTGTGAATCTTGCTTGTGCTTTTCTTTTTTTTTCTCATGGAAACTGAGTGCAGCATTTTCCTTTAAGTTTTTTTTTAAAATCAAGTTCTTAACTTAGAAGATGAATATCAGCCATTAGCGTGGTAGATGTGTGTATATAATTCTATATTCTTCACTCAGTATGTAGCCTACAAACTCCTAACTGATTTACAAACTTTTCAAGTGCTATTTGCACCATTCTGTGACACATTAGTATGTACTACATACAGGATATTTTCATTTAAGTATTCATGTTTACAGGTAATTTTCCAGTATTGAGAAAATGTTGTAAAAGTAGAAGTGTGAAACAGTCGTACGATGCTAGAAAGTGTCATGTCGGATTCTAGAAAAGCTTCTCGGAATCAACACAGCTGGTCAGGAAATACCCCTGCTTGCAACTCACATTTAGTTAGCTTTTCAAAAATAGGGTTTTAAGAGGTTTCATTTTAATTTTTTAATGTCACAGCAGATTACAGTGCCTTACAGCAATCAATCCTTAAAACTGATTAATTCTGTGGATGTGCTAAAAGGTGTATTGCTATATAAAAAGAAGAGGAAAGGGATTTTACCACTTATTATTTCATGATTGAGAACTCCCCTCAGTTGAGTGCTTGCTGATTTGCAAGACAAAAAAATAAATGCTTACTTTCAACATGCACCTAGTTAAGTCCTAGTGGAAACCAATGGCTGAGAACTTCTCTCTACATGTTTGCATACAGCTGAATCTGTACCTTCAGAGCATTAATGTGCTGCTACTGAGATTTTCAAAGCAGCCTGTGAAATTCAGTGGGATTTTCACATGCAAGTCTCTACTCTATTTTGAGAAATAGAGAGTAAATGCAGGTGCAAATAAAGAGACTAATATAAATTCTAACTCACAGAACTAGTATAAAATAATTAGAAGTCATAGATCAAATGCTTGTTATCTAGTGTTTATGTGTTAGCAAAAAGGAGAGCTGTATGACTTCCTAAGTAACTTAAACAGCACACTGAAGAACTCACACTATGCTGGTGTCATTCCTTGTCTGCATTAAAAGAAAACCAATCATGTAGGAAATGACAGCTTGATCCTAGTAGCAGGTCCTTGCTCAATACTCTGTGAAAGATCAAAACAGCAAGGCAGTGCTTACTCCCTTCTCAAGGAATTCCTTCTGGGACTCAGAGCTGGCACCTGACTGCAGAAAATCACCAAGGTTCAATACCCAGTCCCACTTATACATCAGGCACTATGTTGTTTATTCACAGAACAAGCCGATTTTGTATCCAGATGCATTTTAGCACAATCAAACTTCCTATGTTTCCCACTGCTGTTACTTTAACTAGATTTTCCTGTGCTTGGAAGCTTGAATGTTTTGGCAGGCTTTACAAACAGAAGTGCAGGTTTTGACCTCCGGGCATTATCCAAGTCCACACCATACATTTATCAGCCTGAATGTAGTGTTAGCTTTATGGATGTTTCTGGTATTAATTCATGAAAGTTTCTAATCTGCCCAGTTCTCCTTTTGATCAGATGAGCACCTGTTAGTCTCAGGACTGGACAGCCCACGTTAAATGTTCACACATCAGTGCAAGCTCCAAGATCACCACAGGCAGTATAGCACACCTTAACTTTCTCACCTCCTATTACAAATCTGGTAGTCACACAAGGCTTGTATCAGCACTGAAAAACTGAGAAAAAAACAGGTCTCCAAATCTAAAAGTCACTGTGCTCAGCCACACACCAGCTGCCTTACTTTGCATCTAAAATGTGGCAGGTAACATCTATAAGGAGAGCTTCAGATCTAACAGAGATTATAAAATACAATGCCAGCATTGGTTGTTTTCAGAAAACACCATAGAGGACTTCTGATGCTGAAGGCTCTGCAACAATGTGTACAAAAATATATAAGTTTGTGCAACTCAGAGCACGTTTTATAAGATCTGATGTGCATACAGATGTATGTTTATAAAACTAAGGAAGTCTGTGTACGTGTGAGTGTTACACTGCAAGAAATTAGCTGCACAGGCTTGATTAGCATCTGCCCTGCTCCATCAAAGAACAACAGTTAACTTGGCTTCTTTCTTTGTCTAACCTCAGATGCACCAATTTGATGGAAAATATACAAATGTGAATCTAACACCTTCATCATTACAGCATTTTGGAATGGCTGTTCGTGTATGCAGCACATGACATGCTCACGACCACAGGTCTCAAAAGTTCAGCCTGTGACTTGACTCGATCAACCACTCCAGATGAACAGGATGCTTTGCTCTGAGGAGAGGTCCCTGGACTTCTGCAAGTGAAACATTTCAGTTTACTACATGGGATAATGTCTCTCTCTAGTGGCTAGGTACAGTCAGTAGAGTAGCCTGCTTTACTTGCAGTTTTGATGGCATTTTATAAACAATCACTGTTGTAGTCAAATTCTGTGCTAAAAGTTCCTGGTTTAAACACTTTATTGAGCACATCATCAACATGCAGTCCTGACTTCGCTAAACCAAATTAGCAGATGTTCATTTTGCAGGGATTGTTAGCTGTTTAATTTTACAGAAAGAATATTGTTTAGAAAGAGGTGAAAGTTGGTGAAAATACCCAGGGTTTGGGAATTTGTTTCTCGCGGTGTATACCTTAACCAAACTAAAGCTTTTGGCATTAGGAGTCTTGGGACACTTCTGAAATCTCAAGGATAGACAATGTTAAAGACAGAGGGCGAAAATAAGCTTTTTTCTCAGCTCCTGACATATTTCAACTTCTCATTCTCTTAAAACTCAACAGAAGGTCCAAGTGGGGGAAATTCTAATAAAAAAAGGGTGATATTAGAGTGTTAAGAAGCTGCTAACTTGATATAGGTTCTCTCTTCCTGTTTACTTGCTCACAAACAACAGTACAGTTCTGGTGATCAGTGACCAAAGGCCAGATTTTTAGAGATAATTGGATGCAAAAAAAAATAACGGTTAAACAACTAGAAAGGACTTCTGAAATTCTCTGTTGTGCACATGGAGAAAATTCCATTGAATACCTGCCCTTTTGAAAACCCGGCTATACATCCAGTTTTCTCAGAACAATAACTGACCTTTGCCATACTGATATGCAACAGTTGTTTCGTAAAAATAAAGTCAGGATTTCCATCCAGGCATTAGTTTCCAACTACCACCAGAGTCATCAGTGTTGATTGGTGTAGGAACATGTTACAGCAAGACACTAAGAGGAGGCTCATACTGCCACTGTCAAGGTTACAGATGTTATTAAGAGATTTCCATCTCTAAGGGTTGACTGTCTTGCATTAAGAGTCAGTAAAGCCTCAAGACTGAAAATCTCATAATGGTGTTTTTAAGCATGGCTATCCAGTGATACCCGCACAGGATATAAGTGAAATGCAGATGTGTTGCCAGAGCATCAATCCCTAAAACAGCAAGGCAGCTATGTTGGGTGGTGGAGCACCAAGACTTTGTGGACACACTGAGGTTTCTCTGTCACGACGATTGTCTCCCTCAGCACTCAGGTGGGGAGGGCAACAAGGTGGCAGCTGGGAACAAGCCTGTATTTTACCCTTGCTCTTCCCAATGCAGTACAAATTTGCTACAGTGAATGGGAAAGACAGGAATTGCAGGAGACAAAGAGGGGCTGGCTAGGAAAGGGGAAATGTTCTAGTGCTAGCAAAACCCCACTGCTCTTGCATATGGCTAAGCCAAGAATAAGGGAGACTTGGGGAAGGGAAACAGCAGGGAAAGCTCATCCACCAAATTATAAACAAGACAGTAATTGGGGCTGGAGAAATAATATCCTCGTTTTCTCCCAAGGCTGCAAACAAATCAGTGGCAGAAAAACAAGATATAAGATCTCTTTCCAGTTTTCCAGCCCCATTCTGCATTTCCTGGGCCATGCTAGTTTTTATTTAAGGCAAAACAAATAAACAAAACAAAACAAAAAAAAAGGGAAAAAAAAAAGGAAATCCTAATCTGAAATGAACTGTGGGTTTGATATTTGAAAACGAACACGTAGCTTGCTGTATCTTGTGGGCTCTGGCAATGCATTTATCTGGGGCAAACAAGCATTTTGCCAACTGCTGATCGCAGTGAAGTGGCAGAATTTGAACTTCTGCAACTGTCTGGAGTCTCCAGTCTATGCTGAAGCAATATCACACACAGGGCAGTTTGCTGACCATCTGACAAATCCAGGACTGTGTGACAAGGGCAGCCCTGACGCTGGAGAAGAATCAAGACTGTCCCCTCCTGCAGCAGGACAGTAGATGCACCCAGAGCACGGCCTGACTGCTGCTAACAAGGGTCTGTCCCACGCTCTGCAGGCTGAGCCCTGCCAAAGCTAATGGCACATTTCAGCAGGGAATAGGGCCCTGTGAATTGCAGCTGTACATGAATATTGATAATAGCCGCCAAACAGTTTTTCTTTCTGTATCTCCCATCCCAAGAGGGGTGAAATGCTTTCTCAGCAAGGGTGGGACAGTGCTTCCAGTGAGGCAGGAAGGGGAAAATTGCCTCCTGTTTCTGCTGCCTTTGGGCTCGCTATTGCTTATATGAAAACTAGTGGTGAAGCTGCCATTTACTTTAGAGAAGGCAGGATCAGACCCTCATTTTCCTGCCAGACAACACACCCTCATAATTATGTATTCACACCATATTTTGATAATGGTTCCTTACAGACTAATTAATATGAATGTTTAAGAAGTCTAGTTTTAATATGTTAGTACTGAACAAGAGACTGCAGTCCTGTGGGAGGTTACGCATATTTCCCACTGATGAGTACCTTAAATCTTAATGCACATGGAGAGAGGGGAGAATACAGAGCAAGATACAGATGCTTCTTTTACAGAATGGATTTTTTTATAATTAAAAATCAGGTTTTCTGAGAGCAGTGGCAAAGGTTATTTTTAGTTTCTAATAGACGTGTCTCTGTTTGAGGTCTAATAACATGCAAACTCTGAAGTTTTTCCTGACATCTAGGGGTGTGGATTCTCTGGCGACTAATAGAATCACAGAATCACACAGAATCACAGAATCACAAGGTTGGAAAGGACCCATTGGATCATCGAGTCCAACCATTCCTAACACTCCCTAAACCATGTCCCTAAGCACTTCATCCACCCGTTCCTTAAACACCTCCAGGGAAGGTGACTCGACCACCTCTCTGGGCAGCCTGTTCCAGGAGCCAACGACTCTTACTGTGAAGAATTTTTTTCTGATATCCAACCTGAACCTCCCCTGACGGAGCTTCAGGCCATTCCCTCTTGTCCTGTCCTCTGTCACTTGGGAGAAGAGGCAAGCTCCCTCCTCTCCACAACCTCCTTTCAGGTAGTTGTAGAGAGTAATAAGGTCTCCCCTCAGCCTCCTCTTCTCCAGGCTAAACAACCCCAGCTCTCTCAGCCGCTCCTCATAAGACTTGTTCTCCAGCCCCCTCACCAGCTTTGTTGCTCTTCTCTGGACACGCTCCAGAGCCTCAACATCCTTCTTGTGGTGAGGGAGTGCGAAGCCTTTGTGTCACCTCTCTCACCACAGCATTAACAGGGTCTTTTTCTACTATCCAGCCACCTGTGTTCCTAGAGGTTGCAGGGAGACAGAAACTTTGAAATTGCTATATTCCTACCAATTCTGGTTGATGGGCCCAAAAGATCCTGAAAGAGAAAAGAAGTATGAGCAGAGATTACCACTACACAAAACATATTTCCTTAGGAATGCAGCTTAAAAAACAGTTTTAAAATTAAAATATTTCTCTTTATTTAAAAAAAACAAACACACAACCAAACAATGAGAGCAATGGTAATGGAAATCAGTGCTACTAATCTGACTCACAGGGGTCTCATCATTAACAGGAACTGACTCATTGCATTTGTTAGAAACTGCCATGGTGCTGTTTTATCTGCCTTTTGTGTCGTGGAGCAGATCTGAGAAGACCAGAAGAGGCTTACCCCAAGTATAGACCATGATAGCAGGCATGGCTGGTCCTGTATAAGATGACTCAATTCCAGTGAAGAGGCACATTTGGCTTTTTAAATGATTTAAAATTATCCTGGATCTGAACACATATTACCATGAGAGATAAGGCATGGTGAAAGTCTTGGAGGTTACCACTGACAGCTGTATCAGCTCAAGTATAGTTGCGACCATCTGAGTGGTTTGGCTCACAGTGTTTATGCCACAGAGGTCTCCTCTGCTTCCTGCCACAGATGAAACAAAATGTATAGCTCAGGTTTTATTGTTTTTGCTATGCGAGGCAGAGTCTGCAATGTACATCTGAGCTACATGATGGGTTATAGATACATGGTACATGATACCTGCACATGGTACCTGAAAGACTGTCACAGTGCACTGTGGTTAAGGAGTATACCTTAATGCAAGGCACTTCTGAGAGTGAGATGCTACCAGGTGACACGCACCCTGGCCATCACTCCACCTCTCTCTTCCAGGTCAGCTTCTGCCTGGAACGCTGGTTATCCAACCATAGTGTGAGGGCCGGCCTCATCCGGTGCCGAGTATGCACGCATCCAGGATTCCAGTGCAAAAGAGTTTTAGAAAGATGGAGCCTGGAGGTGAGGACAGCATTATTTCTGATCCCTCTTACTCCTGATGCAGAAGTAGGGCTGAAGTCACAGTTAGTCATTTTTTCTAGTCCCTTTTAACATATGCTATTCTGTCCTTTGCAACAGCTGAAGACAGTGCAAGGACGTGTGAAGTTCCATGCGAGGGTTGTTTAAAAACAAACACACAGTGTACTCTGTTGCCAAATATTTGTGTTACTGAAGAAGTCAGGAGCCTTGGACATGGCTGAGAATCTATTGTTTGAGGTGCTACAAGAGCAGAACAAAAGGATGGTGTCTAATTAATAATAAAAAGAAAAGCCTAAATATAGCTCCAAAGACAAAAGATGAGGGAGTAAAAGAACTCAAAGACAAATATTTAACTTTATAAGCATAGCATAAGTCACCTAAGCACAGTCAAGTCTCTTTGTAGGCATCACCACAATGAATTATTTTAATCCGGAACTCGAGAAAGTTAAAGACATAATTATAAGGGTATTTCCCGGGAACTAAGGCTCTGTGAGACCACAGGAGGAACATGGGAAAAAACCAAGGTAAAGACAGTAGCATCATGAGCTGATCAGAAAGTCCATCTCACTGGTTGCAGTTTCCTGGCAGCTACACTGAAACCAATGAAAATCATCAAATACTTCCCTTATCTGACAGCCTGTGAAGTCAGTCAATGCCGAGAAAGTGCAAGTTCTGATATTGCATTCAGCTCACCTAGCAGGTAGTAGGCACTAACTCAGCAGCCCCTAGAGAAAGGGGAAGTGTCAAGTAAAAGTGGAAAATTAACTACTTTTCCCACCTCTCGAGGTAATCCTGGCAGATCAAAGCTGAAGCACAACAGAAGGCAGCTTGAAGAAATTTAAACTCCTTTACTACTTATCCTTACTTCTGCAGCTGAGATCTGGGTGGCTGGCAGAGAATTCCCCATGAACACCACTTCCCTTTGAAACATGTGCCCCCAGTTAATCTGAGGGAGTCCAGATCTGCAGACATTCTTAAAAGGTCCATCTTTTGAAGGGATATCTTTAGAAGGGCAATGCTGCCTGAAAAATGAAAGTTAATACAGCAATAAACCTTCCTTCAGCTTTTTGCTCTAGTCACGGAAGAATGATCTTCCGCCTAACATATGAAGTGGTATACAATTTCAAGCTCTCCCACCAATTTTCCACGTGCTTTAGGCAAAGCACAACTTTTCTTTGTACATTCCATTATATAGATATAGTTATTTAACCTATATATTATATTACATTTATGGTATATGTTTTATTCAGTTCATGCATTTCATAAACATGTTCATATACATTCTTCTCACCCATTGTCTTATCTATGTAACCCATAATTTCATAAGCTCCTACCATAAGGTTTTTCAAGTATATTTTGCTCTGGAATTGCCACTAAAAATGACAGCAGCTGCTCCTGGCTCTATGTTGTGACATGCCTCAAATCCCACCCTATCTATGGCTATAACACAGAACATTTAATCTCTATGAACTGTATGCTGAAGAAGAGGGATCTGTGCCTCATTCTGTTTCTCCTTTTCCCCAAAACAGAGTCCACCTCCACAGAACTGACCTACTTACCTCTTAACCCATAGCTCTGCAGTCAGAACTGATTAGCCTATCTAGAAGGAGGCCCTAGCCAGCAAATAGCAGAATTTGGAGCTGCTGTGCTTGCTGCGTGACACAACAGTAGAAGTGCCCGATTATTCATTTTATCCCATCCAAAAACTTGCCTGCCTTCAGACAGGTAACTGCAAATGAGCAAGTGCCAGATTCCAAGTCTATGTCCATAAAAGTAGTAGAAACTGCCTTTTTCCATTTATTCTTGTGGATTTTATACATGGCCAGGAGCAATAAGCATGGGTATATGAGGTACCCACTTGGGGTTGATAAGTTAAAGAAAATAAATTTTATAAATAAAACCAAAATTTTTCAAAAGGCCTGAGATTTTCAGGCGCATTTTAACAGCGTAGCTGAAGGTTACACAAAAAATACAATTTAGAAAACTGTCATGGGGACCAAGACAGAAGAAACTTTCCAAAGTCTTCGTGTAGAGGATGGAGTTCACCGTAATGCAACACTCATTTCAGAGACCTTCAGAGGATCTATTCATAGGGAATAATTTTGCCACAAGAGTATGTAAATTGAAAGGATTTTTTACTCTTCTCTTTCTCCTTCATTATAAAATAAAGGGACAAAGTGGAAGAAAATCACAGCTTCTGGGAGAATGCTTCAGGAAAGAGCAAAAAGGAGGTGACTTAAGCCTTTATTTTGCTTCCATGGACTGGCATTAGTCCATATTCTTTATGAAGAGTATGAGGTGCTCATATAACAGGGCTCTGACATAATAACGAAAGCTGCTACCCCTTTCGTCTCACACTTGCTTCTTTTTTGTGAAATATGATCTAAAATGAACACAACTTGAGACACAAAAAAGATCTTCTAGCAGAGGACATGTATAAAATGCTTTCCAGCAGGTATCTACTAGTATCATCTTCTTATTTCCTTGCAATTAAGGCCCAGATAGATAAAAGTACGTTAATATGTCAGAGGCAAAATTATGCTGAAGTTTTTGACTCGCAAAATACTGATGGCAGTGCGTATTTCGGCAGTTTAATAACTGAGAGGGGTATCAAGAAGTTCCTACTCTGTGCCAATACATGTCTGACTGCAAGGTGATCAGTGGACATATCTTTTCACAGTAAAATAGATCTCAATAGAATATTTACCAAAAGCAACACAGGTAAAGCAGTAGCAAGATACATTGCTTCTTGCATTTGTGTTATTCATCTAGTCTAGATAATATAGTCTGCATACTTAAAAGTGTTTAAGCATTAACTTACACCAATTTCAATGAAAAGTTAGCAGTGGGCCCAGGTGACCAAATTATACCTGTCCAATATTTCTCTTCAGGGCAACATGAAGTAGATTTAAGGACTTCATTCTGGGTCTCAAGACACGTAAAAAATGCTGCTACAAAGAAAACAAATCCTACAGAGAGAAGGGAAATTCTTTTTCATATTTATTGGTAGATAGATGTTTTACTTTTCAGTATATGTGTAAACTTTTTCTCCATTGCTTGAAAATTTTGTTTTCCTTTTTGCAGTAAAACAACAAATATACTATCATAGGCCATTACATCTAAAAATGTCTTGAAGGAGTTTGGTTTTTTTTGTTGTGGAATCACAAATATACAGAACAACAAGCAAAATCCCAGTCCTTTAAACTGGGAAAACAGTTTTCAGTAGTGCCCATCTCCAAGTAAAATGTCTTTGCTCCTGTCGTACTTTGCTGTTACCCATACCACAATCACTACCTGTAAGATTATTAGGCTGGCACCTCACAGAAATGATAAGCCAGTGAAAAAGAAAAAAACCCAAACACTATAACATTCAAAAGAATAAATTTCCTTCTAAGGAACAAGGTGGAGTGAACCTGTATTTGCTTTACATTGAGCTCGTACCTATTTTACGCGGCAAGGGATGTCTCTGTAAGTCAGCTATAACCATCACAGTTGTGTATCCACCTAACAAACACTGAGATTCCAATTAGATAAGAATTCTGAATAATACTGAAGTGTCACACTAATTAATTTTTATCTACACATACGCTAAAAATGGGCAGCCTTTTAGATAATGGCTGAACTAAATACCTTAAAGGCCTGTAATCCTGAATTGCATAACTATTTTTCTTCTTATGTCCTTTCCTTCTAGCAAGCAGTCTAATTTAAAGCACTCTTCTGTTTCAGCACTTACAAATCATTTGATGGTGAAACATTTAGATAAAATTCTAGGGTAGTGCATATATTACATCCCTGAAAAGGGTAGATTTTCATTTCACATGCACTTGTACTACAAGTACTGGCATTTTTTTGCTATCTCCATCTACATCTTGCTCACTAAAAACTTCCCTTTGGCTTCTCAAACAATAACATGTCTTCACAATCCCACAAAGTTTATAAATATATCCTCCTGAAGTTAAGGATATGGAAAATGAGGCATGCAAAATGGAAGGCATTCTTTCTGTCTGAAAACACTTATATGTACTGAATACATAATACTTTTACTAGACAACTCTCATTGAAGTGGGTTGGGTCATTCAGAAAGCACGTGTTTAACAGCTTGCAAGATGAAACTTGTATGAGGATATAGAGAAAATTAGTGGCAGTATGGGGAATGAAATCCATTTTTCCCCACTTTAATCATCTGTGACATTTTCTAAAACACTCCTTTGTTCTGTACAATGTAAATAATGACATAGGCATTTTTCAGATAATGCTGTATAATGTGCCAAAGTCCTTGAAATACTGGATATGGTACCTTAATATCCATCACCTCACCTAGGACAAGTTCAAGAACAGATGCGCTCCTATCTTTGTGTTTGCAGAATCTTTATTTAGCTCTGCATCTTTTTGTCCCCAATGACCTAAGTAAAATTAAATTGCAAAAAAAAGTTAGAAGCTAAATTGTTTTACTCTTAATGAACAGTAAAATTTAAAGTCTGAACTTGGAGAAAAATATACTCATAGAAAAGCAGATTTCATATGTAAATGCACAGAAGACTAAGGCAATTCTTTTTTTTTATTTATTTCTTCTTTTGCAGTTTGAATTGCCATTCTGTTTGTGGCTGCAGAGACACCATCCTGTCACAAATATCTTCCCCTTGAGAGATACCACAGTCAAATCTCTGGACACATGAATCAGTTTATTCTTTTAAATGTCTCTAGAAATTCTAATTCCTCAGGTTCAGTGTAATTGTTAGCCTTCAGAAGGTTCTTTTAAGCTCTTGTCATGGACTGAATTGCTTGGAAAAAATATGAACTGGTTCACTGGTTCAGGCTGAAGTAGACTCCCATGAGTACTCTGCCAGCTCTTTATGCAAGCTCTGGTTTTGAGAGCTGTTGACAAGCAGTTTGGACAATGTTCTGTCCTGTGATAATCCCATGAATTCCTGTTCTTCTGCTGAACATGCAGTGCTTTTGAATAAAAGCCGTTGCATCCTGGAGGACAGAAGCACAGTCCTAGCATGCAGTGCTGACCTTCACATCATGTAGCACTTACTGTGGCATTTGTATGTAATTCTTTTACGTGTAGCTACAAAAAATTGTTGCCGATAGTGCAGTTCATGTTATTTTTCCACTGACCTTACCTGCAGAGACTAAATATCATGCAATCTTTATACCAAATCTTATGTATTTCAAAATAAACACACTGGTAGTTCACAGGGATGCAAGTAGAATTTCTTCATTCATTGCGTCTAAGCATGAGCCCCAGCAAGCTTTGACAACAAGATAAAATTTAGCTGGTCATTATGCATCTATTGTCACTTGGACTAACGCTTCCCTTGCAAACACACTGGGGATCCCTACTTTGGTGAAAAGACTTGCCTGGTGTTTTGATATGTCTTCGTGCAGTCTCTTTCGCTGCATGAGTACACACCACCAAAAGACCTTTCCTGTAACATCTTTCAGGAATTCTGTGCATTTGTTTCAGAAATTATTGGCCAGCTATGTCATGCTGCACACAGACATGCATGCACACTCCTAAAGCAATCTGTTTGATTGTGCCTTTGTAAAACACAACGGATTTCTGTCCCCATAGGGTCAGAGTCCCAGAGAAAAAGGCCTGGGGAATATCTGTATTAATATATATATGGAAGTAAAATCTAGTCTATTGACTTACCTAAGAGAGGATAAACTATACCAAAAAGATGAACAGTCTTGATTTGCCTAATACCTTCAATAAACAGAAAAGTTGTATCTCTTTGGTTGCTCCAAGATGGGAAAAGGAACACATGTCCTAGCAGAAGCATATTTATATGCTGCTAGAGGAAAACTAGAAAGTGCAACAGACATTTTTTTCATTTAGAAAAAGTATAAAAAGCAAATGAGACATGGAGTGAAGTAGCAGAAAATATAGAGACCACTACCACCATCAACTCCTCAGGCACACAGAAATGCAGCAACAGCAAGTGAACCATATGGCTTCAAGGGTTTCCCTGAGGAGCGATATAGCAAATGCTGGAACTGGGGCACTGATGGGTACCCTGAGGAGATAAAGAACGTTAACATTTTCCTCACATAAATAGAAGTTGTGACAAAACAGAGACAACAATCCTTCTGTCTTTCCCAGTCTTCCCCTCCTAATTCAGGCTGTTAATCTTACATGCAAACAGTGTGTTTCATGTGCAATGATACTTCTGTTTTAAGAAGTAGTGAAATGGGTGCGGTTGTTGTTTGAAACACGCCAGGCACATCCACATGAGACCAGCATCTGTGGTACACAGATTCTTAAGTGGGGCACACAGAGCTGCAGGGAGAGGTTAGTGTAACACCATGACAATTCTGCTACACCAGGGCTCTGTTTGGCACCAAACTCCCCTCACAATTGTCACTGTGGGTTATGGTTGAGTCCTTGCTCCCATTGCACACCAGCGGTATTTACAAGAGCGTCCACTGTTTCAGTGGAGAATCTTTCTTGTTTCATTCACCCAGTCTCAAAGGCAGAGTTAGCATAACTCACATTTTATTTTCTAGTGTCAGACCTTGCAGGTACATCTGGACACAACTGCTAATAAATTTAGATGTAGTGTGCTGGGAAAAGTGTTGTCTTCCGATTGCATTTGCATCGCATCTGGAGGAATAAGAATAACCTAAAAAATATGAACATTTTCCTAACAATCCCTTTTATAGTCTTATAGTATGATATCACTGTGGATAAGCTTGCCTTTTCTGTGTAACCTTCTATATGACTGTACTTATGGCATCTTCTTGGAAAACTGAAAACAATTCTATTAAACATCAACATCTAAAAACATATTTATATATATTTTGCACTGTTATTGCAGTTTTACCCTATCTTGCTAGTAAAAGTTGCAGACCCTTTTCTCCTGATTTAAGGAGGAGGCTACAGTTTTAAGCAATGATGTACCAGTTTTCTAGATGCTGAGCTGCTAAGGTTGCTGGGCCATTAGTTATCCCAGTCAATTAATGCACATGGCCAGTAGCCAAAGCATGACTGACCTGCTTGATGCATATTTGGAGAAAGTGAATTGTTTATACTCACTGATTACAAATATAAACCTGTCATTATGAACAAGTCATATGCAGGGTTGAGGTAGAAAAGAAAAAAAGCCAAACCAACAAAAAAAACAACCAAGCAAGATCCACAGGTATTTTTGCAAACTTGCAATACACAGCGCAAATAAACAGATAAACATTCAGATCCCTGTCTGGATATATTTAGGAACAAGAGGCTGTTGTGTATAAGCCTTTTTGTGTGTTTGCCCTAAGAGCTCTCTTTGGTTCTCACTACTTTTTTGTTTGTTTTTTTTTATCACTTTCTCTTTTTTTCCTTTTTTTTTTATTTAATGAGAGTCTTGCCTAATGGTCAATTTGCTGGAAAAGATATGCTGCTCATAGTTTGCCATAAGAACAATTCTTTTTGCCTCCTTAGATTCATAAGCCTGGTATCTATCCATAGTGCCCCCACATACTTCACGTCCCAGTATAAGGGCAAAACGAATCAATTGACGGCACAGGTTAAATTCGTCATGAGCCATATTAGCAAGACTGCAGTCAGAAGGTCAACAGAAGTGTTCTTTCCCTTCTGCTTGGTATTTGTGAGACAGCTGGTGTGTGGTGTCTAGTTCTGGATACCAACACACTGTAGAGAATCAGCAGAGGGCCATCATGGCAGTCGGGCTGGAGCACCTGCCCAATGAGGAGAGGTTAAGGGAACTGGGCTTGGTCACCCTGGGGAAGAGACAGTTTTGGGGGTCCTAACAGCAGCCTGACTGGTCCTGCAGGGAGGTTACAAAGAAGTTTGAGCCCCATGCCTAGAGGTGTTTAAAGCTAGGTTGGATGGGGCCTTGGGCAGCCTCATCTAGTAGGAGGTGTCCCTGCCTATGGCAGGGGGGTTGGAACTAGATGATCTATAAGGTTGCTTCCAATCCAAACTATTCTATGATTCTGTGATTCATTCTGTGATGCACACAAAAAGAACTAGAGGCAATGGATAACAAGCTACAGCGAAGGAGACTCTGACTGGGCTAGATGAAAAAGAAAGATCTCCCCTCTGAGGGAGGTGCAGAACTGAAAAAACTGTAGAGGAGCAAAAGAAGCTCCATCCTTGTAGATTTTCAAAACTTAAATACAGCCCTGAAATCCCAATCAAGCTGGCCTTGCATTGAGTCAGAATTTAGACTAAATGACCTCCAGAGGTCCTTATGACCTGAATTGTTTGGATTCGTTAACTCAAACCTGCCCTGAGAAAATCAGTCCCAATTTCCACCCCACTAGGATGCAACAATGCCTACATCCTAGGCACTGCTTCTTTCTGTCTTACTAGTACATGGCATATGAATGACATCAAATGAACTATGACATCCTAGAAATTACAAGGTACTTATCACAGCATTATTAGTGCTATTTCAGAGTCACTGCATCTACATGCATTGAAATGTAATGCTCATGTTCCTCTAAGTAGATTTTTATCTTCATTCAGAATAAAATTACTGGGTAAGAAGGAAGGCAGGAATAGGAGAGTAGAGATTCTCTTTCCTGGTGACTGCAGGTGAAGATAACTCTGCTTTAAATAACTGTAGGATGGATAGTCAAAGTGCGTAAGCATGAGGGATATTCAGGGGTAGATCCAGCAACTAGTTATTCTAACCTGAATCAAATTAAAAAGGAGTCACAAATAGAAATTGAATTTCTGGAACTTCAGGAAATGGCCTTAATTTTTCTCATGTAACTTAAATTCGTTTATGCATAGAGGGGAAAAGCCAGTCTTGAGCGAGTCAAGTTGATTTTACTTTTACAAATACAAAGACTCAGCTAAAGAGGAAGGATGACCTTTGTTCGGTGAAAAAAACTTCAATACCTGTTATTCACTAACAGCGGGTGTCTTGCTAGCTTTTAAAACAGAAATCCTATTGTTATTTCCACTTGCTTTAATGATGACATTTTACTTCTAAGCTACTAAGTGTTTAGTCCCAGGAAATGAAAGTTCAGTACCTGCCCAGAATTTTGTACTGTGTCTTTTCTTGTGGGCCCTAAATGGTGAGAAGGTAATATTTTACTGCAAACTGAGGAAAAAAAAACAACAGAGGCCTAGTTCGCTAGGTGCACAGATTAGAACAAATACAACATCCTTAAATGCAGCAGCTCTGGGTTTGAGTTTGTGTGTAGCTTTGATTCTGAGAGCCTCACTGACTGTGAATTACATCCATCCTTATTCAAGTAAGTCCTCTTATTCTGCTACTGAACCCTATATTGAGCATAACAGAGCTTTTCACTCAAGGAGGGCTATTTGGTTTTGGTTTTACAGTCTTATTTTACAAATTAGATGACAGAATACGAAGTGCTTTTCTACCTTGACTCAGTTGCAGCATTTATGCACCACAGTATCAATGTGTAGTGTGGCACAGGATGATCCTGTGTGCTTGCTGATCATCAAGTAATGTACAAAAATACTTTCTCTGCATCCCTTTTACCCCAGCGTGCTTGGCAACCCCGACAGCTGCTTCTGCTTTGGCTGGAGTGTGGCAGGGATGTGACACACTCTGGTTCTGCTGGTACTACAAATAGCAGATTCCTGACAGGAAAATTGAGTTACATTATCTCTAATTACAGCCTCTGGAATTCCATGCCAGGCAAATGAGCTCTCAATGAGACTGGCTGCTGTTGCATGTGAGGGATCTGTTTCCCAGTCACCCAAACAGAAGTCAAGGTTTCTTGTCAGTGCTCATAAACCAGCAAATACCTAACTTGACTTAAGGGCAGCAAGGCAATCTATGTATCATGGCTCTCCTTTGTTACCTAGCTGGGAATTCTTTGCAGACATTTCCTAGACTTGTGACTGCAAACCCTTATACTACATTGCTTCTGTATGTCTACACAGAAACTTTTGCATAAACATACATCAGCATGGTTCCTGCATTTGCTTTGAAATACATCAGGCTTCATATCTTCAAGTATTTTGATGCTCCCTAGAAAGTCCCATTGTGCTATCCATTCTCCTCTACCAGATTGTCATGTACATATTTTAACTCTTCATTCCTTTGTAGATACTGCATTTCACATGTTTGAAGTCCAGGGATTTCCCACACTGGTATAATACCCCACAAAGAAAACCTAATTTGTCAACCTACTAAGGATCCTGGAATAACATGTTCCAGCATATGCTGACAATTTCAGACAAGGAATGTCAAAATCACCGTCTTACACCCTACAGGTACTATAAACAGTGACAACTTCTTACTTTATGGTACTTCAGAAATTGCAACACAGATACTGACAATACACAGAGTTTGCACTTCTGACAACCTGCATTCAGTACCATCCAGGAAACCAAAATCCATGCCTGGAAAACTATTATATAGGTTTTCTATTCCAGCACAATTTTAGCGTCTTGTAGAAAATATCACAAAACTGACTGCTGTAAGTGGATTGCTTTGTTGTAATTCTACTGCTGTTAGCATGACAATGAAAGTGTACCACTTTTTTATTGATATTTCAAAATAATTTCTTCCTTTGGACTTTGGATACAAAATACCACCTAGACTTCTTGGCCTGCTAAGGCTATTTGAGACTTTAAAGGGAGAAATGCTACTGCAGTATTGAAGTCTATGCCTAAATATTCTGCAAAATACAGGCCATAGCAAAGATGCTGGACAGAAAAAGGTACAGTCATAGATGAATAACAGTACAGTACAGTTTTAAAACTGACAAATAAGTACAGTTATGAGTAAGTACAGGTTTAAAACTGACAAATCCAAAGTAGTTTGAACTTTCCCAGGATCTGGACAAGACATTCATGAGGCATTTTAAGTATAAAAGTGCCAGTGAATAGAAGGGTGGGAGCTAGGATTTGGGTTTGCTGGGGTTTTTTGTTTGTTTGTTTTCAAAATCAGTTATGCAATTTCAAATAATTTCTATTCATTGCACTTAATAGACATCTTGCTGTCAGTTCCCCTCTTTCCTTGCTTTGTTTTTGGAATACATATATTTAAGTATCCCAGAAATAAAATATCTTTAGCACAGTTATCTTAGCTACCATGAGCTTGACAGATCAGAGAACAAGCTGAAGACCTTCTGAATTAAAACCAAGAGCTGTTACAACTCAGTGGAAAGAGCTCTGTCTCCTTAGTTGGGGCTGTAACAACTTATTAGATCAGTACATATGGTACCCTGGGAGTTTGATTACATGAGGCTGTCATGGTGAACACCACTGTCATTTTCAAGAAATACTCTGCACACGGACATTTTTCAGCAATATTCGTGCACAACTCCTTCAGCATTTCATAGCAGAGAATTTTTGCTCCTGAAGAAAGTAACAGTGTAAATACAACTGTCTGAGTACAGATGGGAATTAAGAAGATCATGAAAAAATGTGTTTCCTTTAAACAAGTTTTACCTGCCAGGAATCTTTAGTGAATAAATTAAAAGAAATCTTTCTTCAGTAATTCTTTCTCCCTAACCCCACACCCTGCCTCAGTTTAAAGGAACATTATTTTTTTTCCTCCTAAAAAGAAAAGACCAGTTTGTAAAACATAGCAGTAATACTTTAAAACTTAGAGGACAAAAAGATTGACATTTATGGCTAGTTTATCTCACTTATTTAAAACACAGCCTATTACTAATCTAGTCTATAGGGCAGAACTTTCTGTATAGATAACTCCTTCATGTGTCCATTTTCCAGCTCCTTCTTTAAAAGAAAATTTCCTGTCTTCTGATGGTTATATTGGTTTCACTTCAAATTTGAATTCTGATTTGTGTTTTCTAGACAAATGCTTGAATCCTTTAAAAAACATCTATCATGATCTAGTTACTTGTTCCTTTCCTAAGGACAGTAGGTTGAAAGCATACTGGCACTGTGCGTTGCACTGCTCACCACTTGCAGTTGTTTCAAGGACTACCTAATGGATAGTAGTGAAATGATGCTGTTAAATTTTACATTATCTTTTACAGTTTTATCAAACTATTTCCTGGCTACAGAAGAGTAAGTCAGGTTACAGAATTAGCGACCAAGATTGTAGAAAAAACAGCTATGATTGAAGCTTATTTTTTGTTGTTCTTTCAGTCCATAGTATTTGCGAATAGACAACAACATATTTAGGATTTTGAGGGTGTGTGGTTTGTACATTTATTAGTTTATTCAACACCATTCCCATGAGCACGTTTGAGAACATGCTATCCTAAATAACTTTGGAGAGATATTTCAGGAAATTTTCTTTATGTGACTGACTTTATTCTTCAAATATGATGCACTAAAGTAATTGTATATTAGCTTACTTGTGGTCTAATGTATTACGTATACTTCTTTCTGGAATGAAGCCTATATTTTCCTTCAGAAGCAGCTAGTTATGTTCTATCTGTATTCTTTTATAGAATAAAATGAAGTGGCATGTTCTGACAACACCATTCATGATTTTACCAGTATCTCCTTCTCATTTGCAACCCAGCACATTGAATTTGTTAAAATAGGTTCTCTTTTGTGCTGGAGGAAGACTTAGGTTCCATAACGCTAGTCAAGGAGAATTCAGCAGTGAAGGAAAACAAATCTTGAGCTCTTATCAGTTGCTTAATAGCAAGATGGACAATGCTAATTTGTTGAAACTATACAGAAAAATGATACTTTTTAGTTCTGAAAAAGTGCATAGACGCACTTTTAATATTTCATTCTACTTCTACCTACAAATGTCTTAGAATAAAGTATAAAAAAGAAGTAACAGGTGAATTTGTAAATAATCCTAGGCTGAAAAGTAGGTTTACAGTTTGCTCTGTCTTTTTTCCAGCTGCAATGGAGTGATGTCAAGAAGGAAAGACTTTTGTAACTACATCTTTTATCTGTGAGACAGATAAAAACCCCAACTCACTTCAGAGAGACAATTAGAACCCCTTGAAGTAAAAAAAAAAGCATAACAGGATAATTAGACTTTGCAGAATGTGGAACAAGATTAATGGAAAGATTTATAGAAGAAAATCTAGCCACCATCAACATAGTCTCACAGTCAACATTTATATGATCTATTTAGTAGACTTGTGGAAAATTCAGAATACCAAAGGAAAAGAGACCTGGATGGAAAGGCATTGAAAGCTGTTATCTGGGATGTGAAAGAAGAAGGAAGACACAATGAGGGGCAGGGAAGGGCAACACAACATACAGCTAGATGCTTCAAAGCTGCCATCACAAGTCAAGACACTGCCTGGCATTTGCCAAAGCCTGCAAACTGTGCAGGACACAAAGGTAACAAACACAGGGCCACTAGCTCTTATGAATTCTTTATGGAACCAACAGTTAAAACATCAGCTTACACCTTGCTAGATTTTCAGCCTACAAGCAAATGGGATTCTTGTAATTTTACACTGAATACAGGAACATAAGCCAATTACACATCATGATCTGGAAAAACGGACTGACAGACAAGTAGAAAGTGGTAAAATATGGTGCTTGCAGGTGAAGTCCTATCCCCATTAATTTTATGAGTGAATAAGCTGGAAGAGAAACAATTTGCAATACTACCAGGAGAGGAGCTGTTAAAAAACCTGACATTAAGCATTCAACAAGGTGCACTTATTAGAGGAACCTAAAACTAATAAATAGATGCTAGACTCAGACTTCTAAGGTGACTTGTTGGAAGAGAAAGTAAAAGCAATTAACCATCCTGTGGCTCAGATTGCTGGGAAAGACAGAGACTAAAAGGGAGAGCTGCATGTGTTCACTATGAGGAATGATAGAACAAATAGGAAGAACTGAGGAGGTAAATTCCCTGAAGATCACAGTAGGGGGAAAAATGAAACCTTTCATATACGCATAGGCCCCATAAGAATTATATAAATATACAAAAAAAAGGGCAACATTTTCTACTACCTACAAGGAGAAAAGCTTCTGAACAGCTGTCCAGTGCCAAATATTTTCCTACGCTGAAAATGTCAGCAAGGTTCTTGCAGGTGTCTTGGAAAAACAGAGCCTCCTTTTATGCAAACTCAGCATCCCCTTTGGGAGACTCCATTTCCACAGGCTGTGCTAGGGTTGTGTTTGGCACCTGAGGTGTTTCACAGGAAATGACAACAAGTTTTTGATGGTATAGAGGGTACTATACTCTAAATAAATGTTTTGGTATGATGGGGTGGAAGAAGGAGGAGTGCCTGTGGTAGAAGAGCTTCCATGCAGGTTCAGAAAGAGCTGCAGACCTGCTAGCCTAACACTAAAGAAAGAAAAGTGAATTCCTAAATGATCCTTAAATAAAAAGAAAAAGATCTCTAAGGAAAAGAAAGAAAATCCCTAAAGAAAATAAAAATAAAAGAAACATAAAAATTAGAATATACATGATGTGCAGAAGTACCCAGCAAGTCTGAAGTCCTCATCAAGATACCTGCCCCAAATACAAAAGGCAGTAAAATAATGTCTTGTAATGGTGAGCCTCCAAAGAAAATAGGTGTCTTCTCCAGTTTTGCAGACCCTTTGAGTCCCACCCCTCTGAGACATTAAGTGCAAAAGAAAATGAAGGGGAGATATGCAGCTGTTTAATGTACAGTACTGGCAGGGCAGATGTCTCAGAAAGAACAGAGAGAGAAGCCTCGTTTTTCTATGGCTACCTAGACAGAAATTGCTCCATAATCAGTTATGACTCATTTACCCCATCTTAATAGTAAAATATTACCATAGCATGAGTATGTAGCCTGTATAGAAGTATAAATTCTGCTGCTATCAATTCAATTAATTTACTCTTGCAGAAAAAATGGACTGGCAAATTACAACCTACCATACTGGCATTTCACAAATGAGCAAGTGTGTACAGGTGATTTCTGGAACATTTCCAAAGAGGGAAGCACTGCTACAATACAGAGTTGAGAGATTATACATATAAAAAGAATCCTGCACATTGCCAAGTCTGGGAAAAACTTTGCTTTTGTTAAAGTAAATATTTAATTTTAAGAATGAAAGATGGATGTTCAAACAGGACAAATACACCTGGGCCCCTGAGAATGTAGGAGTGTCTGTGTGCCTGGAGGAAGGAGAGGACAACCAGAAACTAAGGTGGGACAGATATCCAGTAGCTGGATGGCACAAAAATTTCATGCTGGCTCTACTCTTCAAGAAGGCCTTTTGGGCAAGGGGTCCTCTGGATTTTCCAAGACTACAAGAACCTGTCTGAAAATCTTGACTTTCTAAGTATCACTGCAGCTTAGTAGTATTGGGTTTAAAAAACTAGGATTGCAATAAAACATGGGCAAGACTACTGAATACACTCAAAGAAAAGGGGAGATTATGTGTAGCAATCTAAGCAACAATGCAAAAGCATGTGTAATTTGGCTTCTCAGTGTTTCCTGTTTATACTATGTCTACATAGAAGGTGTTGGATGCAACTGGGAATATCAAACCCAGAACACTATAGCTGCAGGTAGGGTAATTTTCTTCTATAGATATACATTGTTTCCTTGTAGTTGAAACTCAACACGCATACCTATCAATACTTTAATGTGTGCATCTGTGTGGATTCCCTTACAAACCACACTTTCTGTCAAAAGCATTTGATATGACTGACTTGTGACATTTAAGATAAATGTTCTGAAAGATCTTAATTTCTTTAGTTAGATAAATTTGACTCTTTACTATCTACATATTTGGATTGTGTATATGAAATCAATGGCTTTAAGTGATTTTTCCCTATAGCTAGCTCTTATTCTGCTCTAACAAAAGCTATAAAAGGGTTTTCTGTTAACATCAACAGGTGCAGAACAAACTCCTTTTGAGCACCACTCAGGAAATCACCTGTTCAGCTTCTGCTCCCAAATTCGTTTGGATTATATTTTCTAAGCATCAATGAAGATTGATTCTTATTTGCACATGGGCACCAAAACCATACCATGACAACTCTTGGCATTTGCCTCTGTGTAAGGTCAAAACTTACACCAAATGTTGATTTTAAGTTTCTACTTTGTTATCATTGCATCATGGGGCTATTTGTGTGTTAAGAAGATAGGTATACACAGTTGGAGAAGTGATGTAACTTCTTCTAGATAGGACAATGTTCTGTGGTTATATCTATATTAGTAAGAGTAGCATTGCCTGGGAACCTTCCCAAGCCTAGGAATGTGATCATCTCTGCTGTTAAGCCAAAAGAGTGGTGTTTTCAGCCCATGCCAACTGGCAGTCCTCCAGGCAATTCCTGGCCACAGACTGGGAGTTAGAATGGACCATGGACCTTTCCCAAGAGGCACTTTGCATACAGACATCCTGGTTTTGGAAGCTAAGGGAAGCACGGACAGTATCTGTTATCTGCCAGGTGGTCAGAGTGCCCAAGTACTAGCAGATAAATGCAACCCAGAATTATAGACATAGGTTTTGTGTCCTTAGGGACCACTTACTTCAATGTGAAAAGATAAATATAAATCTACAACACTGTTCTGAGTTCTAATGATTTAAAATGCATTTCTGCACCAGTTTGCTGTAACTCAGAATCATTATAAGCTTATCATTCCTCCTCTTTATTAATTTATTATTTAAAAATATGAGCCCAAAACTAACCACATCATCTACTTTTATTGGCTTAAGTGAGTAATTTTTCAGCTTCGAGTTAAAATCAAGGGGAGAATCAATATGGGCATCGCTGTAATTGAAAACCAGTGGGTGATAATTCTGTACTGAAAACAAGATAATAAGAATAGAGATGAAACACTGGCAGGGGAAAAGAAGAAGAGATTAGAGATACGATCTCAATTAAATATCAGCTATTATTAACATTATATTAAAAACTTCCCCGTGTTCTTTTCATAGGCTGTATATTTTTCTTTTTTTCCCTCTAATAGATGTTAAAGGAAAGAATAAATGAAATTATATGAAAATATTATAAAACAAATTCAGACAGAATCAATCAAGTGTGTCCTTAACTAGTAATTTATTCCTAATATCAATGAATAGCCCCCAAAACATGAATATTTAAATCCAAGTCTTCTTTTTTACTACTCTATTTAGATAGTCTTCCCTTCTACCTCCAACTAACAATTCTAGCAATAAGGAATTATCTTCCCATTTCTCACAATGAAAGACACAATGAAAGAAAAAAAGCAATAATTCAGCTTTACTCCTCTACTCCTCATTTCTAGCAGGCCTGCTGGTTCCAGCTTTGGACTTAAATACTCAGGAGAAAGGAAGAATTCATTCTCTGAATAAATGGCTAGCAAGCCAACAGAACTATTCTGTCTCTGGTTTAATCTGTATTTCAAACAACCTAGTGATACCTGTTCAAGAGATAACCCATTTTGCTTTCATATGTTTCATATTCGAAGCCATTCTAAAGGTTGGGGCTTCTAAAAGCTCACTGAGAACAGATGATGATGAGTCCTGAAAATTAATTTTATTCAAATAAAAATATAAAATGAAAAAGAAATAAAATTAGAAACCTGCCTCCACAATGAACACTATCATTCAGCTTTTAATTAGTAAACTTCTCAAGAAAGAAGAAAGTCATATATTTCACACTTTTACTACTACATGCAACATAAGAGGAAGGCAAAGAAAAGAATAATTCCATTATTTAACGAGCGAGGACAGCAAACAGTGGATGACAAAATAACTCACACTGAAATAACCAAAGGCTTATTAGCAGCACTGTTAAATTTCAACTGTTTTACAAACGGTTTGTAAATCCTTCTGAAGGGCAGAAATTTTGGTTATAAAGTGCCTTTCATTTACAGGCGGCTCCAGGTGCCTTAGTGATAGTTCAGTATAATGACATCAGCAGACTCTGCTCTTGCAAGAACAGTTTGTCATTCAGTCCCAAGCAGGAGAACAATTCCCCAAATCCCTGTCTAGCCACACTGCCTACCCAGATATTGTATGGGTTACAGTGGAAAATGCAGATATTGTTCTCTCCTTTTGTGCCTTTGCACATGTATAGAGACCAAGAGGAATTTGCTCATACCGTGCTTGCCAGGGGAACCATAGGCAGGCAGGGGGAAGTAAACTGCACCTTTTTTATGTTTTCTCTGGATTGAGAGAGGAGAATGAGCCAGTATTGTGACTGAGACACGATTCTTTGTCAGCATGCCTCCTGGGACAGTACAATGGCATATCGTCCCACATGCAGGACTCAGCCTACAGACACAGAGGCTAGACTTCAGCAGGAACGGTCATTAAATAAGACAATAGTGGTATCAATATATCTGAATATGCTCTTAGGTGCTATATAAAGAAAATAATCTCTCAAATGGAGTTCAGAATTTTAAAACATACGGTACGTATTACTGATTTTAATTATAGATTCTTTGAAGTCTCTTTCAGTCACTTAGGTAATCTGTGAATAGAATACTAGAGACTTATCACTTTGAATATTACTGACAAGACTGCTATTAAAAGTGCAATCAGCTTTTTAATTTTTACAAGTAGTGTCAAAATGATTTAAGAGTATTTGAATTTATGAGAGTTACCTTTACTCTTCCTGCTACAACAATGACACAAAGTCAGGTGTCGCACTATTACCAGGGGAAAAAGTGACTGAGCCAGTCATGAAAAGAGCAATGTGTTGCTAGAGAAAACTCATGTTAAAGTTCTGAGCGTACCTAGGGTAAGCAAAATATTTGTAGTAACTTAGTTGAGCACTACTGTGTAGCCTTGCAGAGATAATTAAAATACTACACCTTCTCCGTAAACAAGCTGATCTCCTAATATTAACTATGGTGTAGTTGTAGCCATGATAGTCCAAGCACCCAAGCAGATGCAATTTGCAGGATGAGGTATCTCTTTTTGGCTCAACGAATACCACTGTCAAGTCTACAAGCTTTTGTTCAGTTGAGCACACATCACAGTTCAGACTCATCACAAAAACCTTGTTTTGAATTTTTGCAAAAAAAAAATGGCCACAGAGCTGAAAAGATGAGTATTCCCTTTGACGCAGAGAGTCATAGAATCAAGAACCCATGCAAAGCTCAGAGATACTATTTCACTTCCATCTAACTCTTTGCTAATGGATAGGGGTACACTGAAAACTGCAAAGATTTCTTCAGATTATCTCACCAGTAGCAAATAGTCCTTTCAAAAATTGCCACTGAAATTCATGCCATGTCACTGCAGGAGTATCCTCAGTGCCTTTATCCCCACAATGTCTACTGAGGCACAGAGGAATATTTCTTCTTTCTGCAAGTGGAAAATAGAGGTTTGAATTGACATTGTTGTTTACACCTAAAAACAACACAAGTTACCTGTGAGACAGAATCTAGAGTCATTAATGATTTGTTCCATTCTGGGGAAAGGGCTACAATTTCAGGTGCTCTGTGGGAGTCCCTCAGACAAGATCTGCTTGCACCTGGAGGATGCTGCTTTGCACACACTGCACTATGTGCAAAGCACAGAGCTGAGTGGTCACAACCAGCTGGTGCCTCCTCCACTGCTGCCCTCTGCAACTACAGCCACAGAGCAGCAGGACACAAGCGATTTCTTCAGATGAAATGGACTCACATTATTTTCCTTGTTGCACACACAAACTACCCGAACATGTTTCTTCTACACTTCAATACTTGGTGAAAATTCTTTTTTTTTCAACATTCTGTATCAAAATTTCTCTATCAATGTAAAGCTCTCCTCTGAACAGCTTTTACTGTAGTTTACATGAAAAGTATCCTTATAAGTAATTTCCTAAAGGGTGTTTTAATAATCACTTGCTAGATAATTACTGGTTGCAGCAGGACAATTGTGGTAAATCATGGGCATGAGGAACCAATCTCTAAGGCTTCCCAGTAGTTTCTACTCATGCTAATGATGTCTGACTGTATTAGCCCTTTCTTAACTGTTTATAAACATACATAAATATTACATTATAAAATAAATTTTTTGCTGACAGAGTAGTATTAAATAAAGGTGCAATGTTTTAGAGCTTTTCCTAGTAGAGAGATCTCATTAGTGTGAGTACCATTGTAATTAGATAAAGAAGTTTGTGTTGATACAGCTTTCTCGTCCACATTTTACCTCTGAAAACTGGAATAAGTAATACAGGCAATAAGTTCTTTAACTAATAACACTATAGGCACAGTAACATCTTTTTCAGGTAAGACTAGCTTTCATATGTACCCACAAAGAGATAAAGTATATTCGCATCAGAAAAATCACTCGTGGCCTACAAAACTACAGTGCACTACAATGTCTCCAACAATTAATTTCAGTGTGTACTCAGATGCTTTGGAGTCAGGCAGATCATTACTGACATATACCCTCAGGAAAATCAAGAAAATGAAACTTATTTCAATAATCTTACCTTGCACAGCCCTCCCCCCCTTTTTAATTGGAAGGTTTTAAAGTGATATTGGTTGTTTTTAAATGCCTAATTATCTTTATATAAATGGCACAATATCATCCTTGATGTGCTGTGCTTTGTGCCCTGTGCTGTTTATTATTTTGCATTACAATTATCATGCAAAGCATAGAAGGTGACTTTAAGCAGCTCATTTGAAGTTTTCTTTTCTTAAACACAATATCTTTTTGAGGCTATTTACATAGATATTTATCTCCCAGTTTTAAGAAAAATCAGCCCAATTATAACTACACAAAAGTTTTTATTATGGGTTTAATCTTGAAATGTAAATGGGCCATTGTAAAATCCATGCTGAAATTTTAATTTGTGTTTTTATTTGTGTCTGTGGATTAACAAACCATCCTGCACTGAAATTAATTATACAGATACACAAAATATAAGTGATAGCAGAGCACATGTGGCAAAATAGCTCAGAGGTTTGAAGAACTGGAAGTTCTTTTGACCTGTATGTCATGGCTACTGAAAATAAATGCATGTCTACTGCCCAAACAGAAAAAAAAACCCCAATCTTGTGCAGTGGATATGTATTCCATTTAAGGTTGCTTTTGGTTACCATGGCTATGATAGCCTTAATATTGTAGGCTCACAGCAAGGTTGCAATTAGTATTTGGATTTAGAAGAGGGAAGATAATGATTTCATATCGAAACTTCTCGCTTAATACTCTTACGGACATAAAACAGCTTGTGGGTTTCAAATTAGCTATTCCTATGCTAAGAAAACAAAATGAAAGAAAAGTATTGTGTTATTTGTCTTTGAACTTGGTACTTCATGGAGTAATATGGCCTGGCATCTTCAGAACTCAGCTACAGTTCGTTTATACACGTGTGCATATATGCATGCATACACGTGTATAGAAACACTTACCATCACATGATGAAAGTTTATAATTGATTCATTTCCTTTGTCATAATTCTGTCATGAAATACTTGACGTTCCAGGAAGTGTCTTTACCTGGTTCTTGCTAATCCCTGCTCTTAAACGCTAGGGCACTTCCTAGAAGTATCCTGGTTCAAGGTACTAGAGTTTGAAAACAGTCCTCCAAGTAGCAAGCCTGCATCTCTCACACAAAAGTGGATTCAGTTGACTCATACTGACAATTTTAATCTTATTCTGTCGGCACACTGCTGTACAAGTTGAGAATAAGCTCTCATGGAGAAGAAAAGACCTAATATTTCTAATGGGAGCCTTAAGTAGACCCTTCAGTTAAAACTGTTTTACTTTACTCTTTAAACAACTACCACTACTTACCCTTAATTATTGGGAAGGTTTGTTTTCTGGTGCTTGCATTACAAGCTGTTATTTTCACATTCATCCATTCTTCTGGGTTTTTCTCTTCATAACAGAGCTTACAGTAGTACTAATTCTGCCATCTTTGACAGCAGTCATACTTTAAACTTCAGATGAAAGGACAAGGAAACTGTTGAGGACAACTACATGAAGAATCACCCAAAAGGGAAACATCTCCCTGTTTCTGTCAATTTGTGCTTAGATTTCATCTTCACAATGCTGAGTGCAACTCTCCATGGTTCTGTTTTAAATCTTTTAATCTTCCCAACCCTTTAAATATACCCACTTCTGTTTTTCAAAATCCATTAAAATTCAGGACTCATAGTTTTCCCTATCAGTTGGCTATGTTATGTTAAAACTAGACTTTCCTTTTCTCCTTTTTAATATATTAAAAAAGAAGTAGTAGGTTTGCTCAGAATATTAGCAAGAAAAAGAAAGCAGTCTGTTAATCTTCCCATATAATTTTAAATCTTTGTCATCTTGCACCTTGCTTATTTTCCTTCCAAACTGAACACTAAGGGAAAGGATTTTGAATTCTGAGTGGGTCTGGCAGCAGAAGTCTTATGCCTATACCATTACTGTAGTAGTTGTGCTTGGCTGTGATCGATAGAGCTTGTGGTTGTGGTTGAGCTTGATTCATGTCTAGCTCTCTGTAAGGATTTATTATAAACAGCACAACGCCAAAAGCAAAATCTGACCATGCACACTTCTGGACAAATTAAAGTGTAAACCGCATCATTTTTTCAGGAAAAAAACCTCACTTAATTTTAATTGTTTTAGCAGTTCTGTTCTGGTACACATGGGCCTTAATTTTCTTCTCCCCCTCCTCCAAAAAGTAATAATAAAAACCAAACCAAACCAAAAAAAAGCAACAAAACGAAAACTAAAATACCAGTACACATCTCCAGTGCAAAACAGCAACAATGAAAAAATGAGATATTACTATGGCCCTTGAAATCCAGGTAACCAACAGTCCACAGGTTTCTGTGGTGCTCTGACTGCTGGAGTCATATATACGTAGGGCACAATTTAGAGTTGGCTCTAAATTAATTGAAGAGTATACATGTGATTTAGCACTAGTAAATTCATGGAAGACACATATCCTGAGGACATATCAGCAATTCCTTCTCTACAACTGGGTCCCCACTACAAGCTGGAGGAATATGCTGGAGCTATTCAACTTGCGTGCAGACCTCTGGGATCCCATCTCAGCTGTTCCCAATGTTTACTCTCGTCAGTTCTTGAAACACTATGATGTGAGGAGGTCTTGCTTTTAAGTGACCAGTTATGATGTCCCACAAGAAAGGAACAAATACTCTAAATCTTTTTCTCCAGATCATCGATTTGTCTTCATCTTGTATGACTCATCATTCCCCACCTTTTCACATCATAGTTTTTCTCTCACGCTCTTGGAAAGGAGTCCTCGGGTCCCAGATCTAATGGTCAGCTCCGTCATACATTTTATATCTGCCTGCAGGAAGCTCTTGCCACTGCCCCTGCACTAAATTTTATGGAACTGGCACTTCTCAGAGGTCATCTTGGAGGAAACGTCACAGGTAGATGTATATCAATTTGAGCAGGAGGAAGGGAGTGGGAGAAAGAGTAAATCTTGCTGGATTTCATTAAAGATGTTTTGTGGAGCACAGAAATATGCTCAGGCTTGCTGTGACCTCAATAAACAGATGCTGCTGGCAGTATGGATGCAGAACAGACCCTAGCTGAGGTTGTAAACCCCACCTGAGAATCACAGTAGACACCTGGGCTCTCCCTGGTACTTGCTGTATGTTACTGAGGAAGAGGACATGAAAGCTGTCTGTCTGAGCACTCCCTTATTTGAGCACAACCTTACAAATACCTTGTTCCTGGAAAAAAAAAATGTAAAAGCAACTGCTTATATATTTCTGTTAGATGCTATGAGCAGAAGCTTCTGGCAAGTCCTGCCCAAAGCTGTTGATGTCTTCCTTTCCTCGTGAGAGGCTTTGAAACTCTTTTCTAGACATCTTATTTTTCTACTCACTGCACCTCATAGTAAGTAACACCATTGCTTTAACTTTTGCTTTGTCCAGCTTGAAACAAAACGTAGCTATGCAGCAGCCTTGACTGGATAAACAGCTGGATTTCTCCTGCTGTGTACAGTAGCTGACAAGCAGTGGCCACCTATTTAACTCCTGCAGTCAAAAAGGGGCTTGTCCTGCACACTTGCCATTTTCCAGGGATCACCAAATTTGGATCCTTTGTCCACTGTTACCTTTTATCTGTTGATGCTTCCAGACACTTAATAGCACTGGTTTCGGGGTAGCTGCCCACGCTGGGAATACTAATTGTTGCTGATGGTGACCTTATTGCATCAGCAAATTCTAATTCCTCTTATGTGGCCTCCTCCTATTCAGGCAATTTCATTTCAAATGGACTTTTCTTCCACATTTTCTACAAATGTCATCGGGCCTGTGATTCCTGGGAAACAGTCTCTCTCATCTGACCCATGGGACACAGAGGCATAGTCAGAACTTGGGCTGCTTCCAATTTACATTCCCCCCCCCCCCCCCAATCCACATCGCTAGCAATTGTTTTTTTTTTTTTAAATACTGCATCTGGTATAAACGAGTCACCCAGAGGCTGGAAATGAACAGCTGATGCTTGTCAAAAAGATGCATAGTCTGATCCACAGGTTATCACTATCTTTGATTCAATCAGCTGTGCTTGTCTCCAAATATGATTCTTCCCATGGCTTGCACTAGGCACAGGTCCTTATCTGCCTCCACCAGGGCCAAGTTTAGATTTGGCATAGCAGATTCTCCCTCACTTGAGCTATGTCCAAGGTACATGATAGAATGAAAGCCTTCATAAACAGTCTCCTCAAGGCTGTTCCTCCCCCCACTACCATCTGATTTGCTATCTTCCCCATTTTTTTAAGAGAGCAAATCTTCCCTCTGTCTCATTAGGAATGATTATGAAAATACAAACCACACACACACATGTGTGCAACACAATAAACCCCACAGATGAACAATTTCTTATATATTTATTTATTTATATTTTTAGAAAAAGAATGCCTATAAGACCCAAAATCTGCAGTGGGAAATTATTGGTAAAGATGCTCTGGTCACCACCTAACAGACACTGCCAGATACTAATACTTTCTTATCAGTTTAGTCATTTACAGAGAAAGAAAAGCTCAGAGCCCATCCACTGCCCTCAGATTCCAGGTTTTTTTCTGCACAGCTAGTAAATCTTTCCTCAACCAAATACAATTCTACCATTTTAAATCTACTTTTACCAGATGCAGGACTTATCTGTGGATTTCAAAGAGTGATTGAAACATTGCAAATAACAATGCCTTTTCCTCCTCTAACTTTGTTAGGCAAAATGCAAAAGATCCATGTCAGGACAAAACAGGTAACAGGACTGTTTTCCTTGGGGAGAAGCTCTCTGTGCGGCTCTGTGCACGTTAGTAGGTGTATGCCTAATAACCTGACTCTCAGACGAGTGAGCATCATAATTTAGGAAAGTAAATATTGAAGATGTGTACAACATCTCATGTCTAGTCCTTTAAGCTCTAAAGATGACATTGAATTCTAATTAATGCAGGGTCATCTGCCTGAATTTTCAGATACAGAACTGGAGATGAAGGAATCTGGCTCCCTACCTACTACCAAAGCAGACCTACTTTCTTCTAGTTTTTCAGGTGAACTCTGGGCAAAAATTATGGGAGTGGAGCTCAAAAAACTCAAACCAACCAACCCATAACAAGTTTCCCTTTTGTCTCTACTGGCATTGTAATAGTGTTAGATATCTATGTCAAATTCTTGCACAAAAATTCTTCGCTTTCAGCACAAAGGAATATTTATTGCAATTATTTGGCAAAATAACTTTGGAAAAACAAATAGCTGAAAGAAAACTTTGATATATTTGCAGACATTTTATGAAACAAAAGGAAACATAAATTCTTTGATTAAATCATACATAATGAATTATTCATTCAGCCCTTTTCTGAGTTAATCAGCTAACACAAGGTGATAAAATAACTTTAGAAAAAAAATGAAAACAAAACTTAGGGAGCTGTAAGAAAGTAAGCAGAATCTGAAATGTGAACCAGAATAGAACATACATAATGAGATAATAAGGATTCCTTTTAAGACAGGGGTAAAGAGTCAAAGCCAGTACACCTTCTGAACAAAAAACAACAAATTCATCAAATTCATCTTTCATGACCTTGATCATGTTGATTCCAAATGAGAAGGCATTTGCTGGGAACACGCGAGAAAGCTAAGCTATCTGAAGTTGTTCTGAGAGTCATCATACCTGCGCTATGCTCACAGCCACTGCAAAAGAGCCTGTTTAGAGTCTGGAGAGCCCAGACTCAACCCCTGGATCCTGCCTTCTGAATTCAGCTCTCATACTGATTAGTGGACTCAGAGCAGAATGTCCCATCTGCCTTACTGGAAGGTACAGTTGGACTGAAAAAAACCCAAGAAACATGCTTTGAGCTAATCATAGTCTTTCAGGGCAGTGAACCAACACCACTGGACCAGAGAAGGAGCAAGTCTTGCTTACTCATTGTGGGAGAAGAGCAGACCCAAACCTCCTCAGTTCACCAGCACACACGCAGAACTGAGACAAATAGGAGTAGCTACTGTTAAAATCTGTTCCAAAAAAGGGGAAAAAACACAACTAACCACTGTTTATCAGAAGTGTGGAACCTGTTAATGTGAGAACACTGGAGAAAGAAAAGGTGTAAATTTTTACACATTTAACAGCTTGGCCCCAGAACGTAGAGAAGACTTCAACCCAAGTTTTTGCCAAAGCAGGCATTTACTCATATAGCCACATGCAAGTCCTTGAGGTGGGTACTCATCACAGGGCTACTAAGGTTCTAGCAACACTCTGCATAGCATAGTCTCGTGCAACACAGCAAAACCTATGCACCATTTAGATCAAGGCTGCATTGACTCCTGGTCAGGGCAGGAAATCATTCACAGTACTCCATGGGTTCCGTTTTTGAAAGTTTAGAGCAGCACAGCACAATAAGAGCCCTCTCCATCACCCTTTGACATACTTCTGCAAGCCAACCCTTGCTACCGAGCAATGACACAGGAGCTTTAATCGAGACATGACTCCCCACAAGCCTGATTTCACCATTTGTAGTTTCCCCACCCCTTATCACATTAGCGATAAGATCCCACATAAGTGCAATGCCCGTTACATCAGCATATAATTTCCTTTTCAGAAAAGCCCTTGTTCATCAACACAAATAATAGTAATAAGATATATATAGTTGAAGTTTGATATACTAAAAGTATGCACAAAATCTCAAGGTAAATGTAAATTTTTCTCATTTTATCAATGCACAAAAAGTATTACATATGGATTTAGCACTTCATGTAGTCATATTTCTTTAAAAAAATCCCACACTTCCATGGAATTTACCATATTGGTGAATATTTATCAAGAATGTTCTGTGATTTTTCCAGACTCCTTTTCCCTTGACCCCTAAATGTCTCAGCTTGAACTTGCATGAAATCTATGCATACAAAAATATAAAGAGACTCCAAAACCAGAAAGAGAAGTGACATTTGGAATTCCAACCTGCTGAGAAATATTTACTCTTACTTCACTTGACTTAAAAGTAGCTGAAGGGAGTTACTCTGAACAGTAATTTTATGCCTTGTAAAAGCTATCAAAGTTGCACACAGATGAATTTTACAGAGACTCAAAGGAATGCTCACACTTCTTGGCAGGTGAGTTAAGCCTGTGGCACTGTCTGGAGACAAGGTTGCAAGGGTGAATCGAGTGGTCCTGAAGATCCAAATCTTCACATGAATTTAAACATTTTCTCAGCATCTGTATTCCCCAAGCCACAAGTGTGCTTTTGTTGGTTAAACCTTTCAAAATGCTAATGCTTTCTGAATGGCTACAGCTCTAAATCCTGTGGTGCCCAAATGAGCTCCAACACAAGCTAGTCCACATACCTAACTCATCCTGTTTGTGGGCTAAGCGAAGGCAGGTGATTCCTCTCAGTAAGGTATTAGCCTAAGACACAGAGTATTATTTCCGGACATCAGGCAGGAAAGAGCAAATGTGACAAAGATCCACACCTACTTTTTTAAAAAAAACAACCAGCAACAAAACCTACAGTTCTCTACTAAGTTCAATTTCTACAAGATGCAAATACAAATTACTACACTGATGCAAACACAGTACATAGCAATGAAGAAGCAAGCCTTGGAAAAAAAGATAATATGACCCATGCTTTTCTGTAAGCAGACTATTTGAATATGTTTTCACTTTAAAGTCCTATCTCCTGTTACTGCTAATCCCCCCAACCCCAAGGAAGCAACTTTTAGTTGCTAGAAATGGATTTGAGTGCACTTACTGTGAGATGCCATGAATAACACCGTCAGAAATTATATACTTCCCTGCCACCTTTGACCTTCAGAGTTTTGGCTTTTCAACTTATGTTGCAATAGTTTCTTTTATCTGATGCAGCATTATTTTGCACTTTATTTCTCTGCTGATTTCCAGAGGTGAAAATTAACGTGTAGCAAGAGAAATAAAATAAATATAGGTCAATATATGAAGTGGATGACTTAGTAAGAACTTCATAATAAAATCTGAAGGCCAAGATTTAAAAAAAAAACAAAAACAAACCAAAAACAGATGGAAATCAGATTTTTTCATGGATGCTAGTTATTGTATGAAATTACCACTGTAATGCCTGCAGTCAGTTCTAACCTTGAGTTTACTTTAGAAATAAATAGATAATAACAAGCCAAAAAAAAAAAGACCTACATGAATGTCTTTATTTAATATAACTGCTCCCTTATAAGAGGTGGGTGGACAGCAATAAGTTTTCAGGGAGGCTGAACTAAAAAATAGTACTCTTGAAAGTTGTGATTCTAATCATCATGGTGTTAAAGAATTAAATGGGTCACTGAAGACCCTTCATAATTAGATGACTGACTCCCAGTAATATCCACAGGAATTCCAGGACCAAACGGCAGCATGAATTAATAGGAAGTGTTTCTCAAAAATCCCCTTTTCATTTTCTAAGATGTCAGCCAGGCGCTCCTATGCCCAGCAGTACTGCAGATGGTTTGGTTGTTCTTCATAAATATTAATTAATTTGAAGATTATAGTTAGTTCTACAATGGCATTATATGCAACAATCACATATCAGAAAAGGGAAAACTATGATTCTTCAGTTTTGCTGCAAAAATGTTCCACTCATGACAACACCAGAAGTGAGTCAAACACCTTACTGCAGGGGCCACCATTCGTACTCAGGGCAGAAAAAGGAGCATGGCTTGGCTCAGCAGGCTTGAAGCTCCTAGTCACCACCAGCTCCTTCCTTTCTCTTATCTTAATTGAAGTAGGGAGGGGGCTGCACCATTGCCTGAATGTTAACTGGCAACAAGCCATGCAGGTTGGGTCTCCGCTGCATGAAGTAGGGGAAAGCCTGATGAGATTCCTCATCAGTCAGAGCTTTGAACTGCATCTTCTCAGAGCATTTCTGTATAGTGAGCTCCCTAAAGATGACCAAATAGAAAAAAAAAAAAAGCAAAATTTAATTAGATTATATACTAATTAGCTGGCTCCAAATGGAGAAAACTCAAAAGAGGTTAGGTAAAGCAGAACAGAAATAAAAAAGGTTTATACCCAAGTCTTTCCCTGTTAGTTAAATCCTTGCAAGTAGGTCATTGCTTCCAAGCATGGATTCAAACAAATTAATGGCTCTGCTTTGTAGCTAACTACATAGGTGCTGCAATGCCCTCTGGTGCCTAGAAAACACTCAATCTCACCTCGAGAGACCTGTCTGTGTGTTTTACACCATGATCTCTACAGCAATCTCTTTGCCCTGTGAGAATCAGTCTCAAGCTACCACTCCTCACTCTCCCCTTACTTCCACTTTATCACTGTGGGCTGGAAACTTCTCCCCACCATCACGAGCTGGTTGCCCTAAAAGGAACAGTCCCACCTGAGCCACTAGTAGCATAAAGGATAAAAATACCAGCTAGATTAAAAAAAAAAAAAAAAAAAAAAAGCCAGATATTGCCCATTAAGTCTTTATTCTACACTCTTTTTAAACATCTTTCTGTCTCTGTGATAGCTGGTTTGAGCCCATCCCTAACGCACACAGCCACCCATATGTATTCACCAGACCTGAGATCATTGCTCTGACATGCTTCTAGTGCAAACCACTTGTTTCTGCCTTTAAGTTAGTGCTTTATTTCTCTGCCAACCATCTTTGCTTCCATTTGAAGAAGTTGCATCTGAGAAAAGAAAGGACTTGGCAAACAGTAATAAAAAAAGCGCTTGGCCACAGCTTCCTCCTGGGTGCCCAACAATATAGTTAAGCCATGACCCACAGTTGTGAAGCACAATTTTTCTCCTCCATCTGGCCACGCTAGAAACTACCATCAGAAATCAGGGAGCTCCCTCTCACTTCACTAACACCTTATTGCCCACTCTGTTCTTGTCTAGTCCCTTGTATGTAAGGGTGTCAACCACATAAAATGGAAATGAAGGCTGGAGATTATCGGCTCTCCAAGTACACTAAAGTAGATTCTTCACTAAATCTCACAGTAAAGTCACAGAGAATACAGAATCTGAGTCTTCACTGAGACAAACTTGAAAGTTTTCAACAAGTTCTGAATCTTAGTTTCCTTCTGAAAACAAGAAATTAATTCAGCTGTACAAAACAGTCAGTAGCTTCTGAATTTGAGTGGGATTTGAAGAGTTCTCAATTGTTTCTTCTTCCTCTGTATGGTTAAATCCAGGCATTTAGATTTGGATCTCTCTCCTTCTAGAGAGGTATTTTAAACAGTGGTCATGTCTGTTATGGCATATGGATGCAGAACTACAGTGGAAGCTAAGCTGAGGAAAGGGGTACTTGATTTTCTTTTTGAAACGTTGCACATTTTCCCATAATTAAAAAGTCATTTATAACACTGGAGACTTGGTCTCACATGTCCAAATTGCACCTAATTACCGAAATGTAGTTAGTTACTCTCTGAGAAAAGAGCTTATAATGTATTGGATTGAAACACAGCAGCTCCAAATAGCAGCAGTAGAGAGGGATGCAGAGTGCAAATATTGGAAATACTGTAGAGCTTCCAAATGCTTGGCATTAAAAAAAAATATTGCCACATGGAACAGCAATATAAATCTTCCTGTTTATAAGTTAAAATACAAATTCTTTCAAAGTTGCTTGCAACTTTCCTAAGAGCACTGGAGGAAACTGAATAGGACAGTCCTATCAAGATCACATCTTTTTTGCAGGATGGCATTGAGAAGGGCAGCTGCCACAGATGGGTTTTGTTTCAATGCCCTCCAAGGAGCTCTGTGGATCCACCTTCCCTTGTTGGATTGTCTATATTGGCTTTGTAGAGGGATTGCAATGCTCTAATTGAAGGGAAAGCATTGAAGTACTTCTGGTGATGACACTGAATATTAGACTATAAAGAGAAAGAGAGCAAGCTGGAAGAGACCTGCCCTCTAGTATCAGTTTTCCATTTCCTTATCTATATAACTGACTGTGACAAAGAAGGTTTGGATTATATGTTTTCTTATCTGCTACTCAAATACTTTCTGTAGTGTGCTGAGATTCCATCATGATTATACAATTGTAATGTTCATGCTCTTGTAAACTACATAATAGAGATATCTTATGTTGATGCTCATCTTCTTGTCATAGGTTTTCTGTCTTTACATAGGCTGAGGTTCATAATCATAGCAAGTGAATTATTCTGGAATACACTAGGTTGACAGAGGAATTCTTCCTGACCTGAACTATTGTATTTTTTTGAAAAAGCAAAGAGAGGTAAACCAAAACCTACTCTGAATTCTGCAATGTAATGCAGAAATTTGCCTTCAGATAGCCTGAAAAGTTGAACTACACTTGCATAAAAAAATTGCTCATCCAAGTAGAGATCCAAGGTCTATTAAAAGAACCTTGGAAGTCACACAATTGAAGCCACTGGATGACAAAAAGGGAAAGGGAAACAGAATCATAGAATCATAGAATCATAGAATCATAGAATCACAGAATCACAACGTTGGAAATAAAAAGGGTCTGTCCCTGTGTGGGTAGAGGGAGTTGTTTAAACTGTTCCAGGGCATTTAGAATACTTTTCAACAAATGCGTTTCTCCAACACATCCTAAGCAGATACCTAAAAAGGCAGCTATTTTAACTAGAAACAGAGAGACTGGTTCTAGCTTCTTCGTTTGCCAACTGCAGTATATGGCCTCTAATCACACAAGACAGACTAGAACAAAAATAAAGGGCTCTAGGTGGCCTGTTTTCTGCAAATACTAGCATAGATGGCATGATGAAGGCAGACTGGAACTCTGGACAACCTGTGTGAGTGTATTTTAATATCACAGCATCCTTTAATTTCTTTTGGGAGAGCTCCTTAAGCCCTGTCTTTAACCCAGAACACAAAAGACAGAACATTACTTAGCTTTTTACATATTTATTTCCTATCTTTCTTTTTCCACTGAACTTTACAAGACTATACCAGAATCTAGATTGCCAATTCTAATACAAAATTAGTGTGAAATAATTTTCAACCTCCTCGTTTAAACTTACAAAAATAGATAAAGGATGAGAGTAAAGGCAAAGAAACTATTTTCACCCTCTGGTGTGAGAGTTGCTAGGTCATAAGGATAACAATTATTTTGGTACTTGCAAACACAGAAAAGGTAAGTACCATGTATCACCAAGTGTGGGGCTTGTAACAAAAGCCACTCTTTGGTATAGCAGAAGAAGAAAGCTTCTGATGATGCACTTCATAGCATCTTTTTCCTAATACAGAAGAGACCCAGTTACTGTGATGCTATTTTTACTATCAGAAGTGCTTAATCTATTTGTTTGAAAGATAAAATAAAATGTGTAAGCTATTTGTCTCAGTGTCATCCCACAGAAGCCATCTCTTTGAGTACTTGAACAACTACACTCCCTGAACTTCCTGAGTGGGAATTTAAACAGAATAAGTGGGAGAACTGGCAGCAGGATCAACAGCAAAAAACTGGCATGTGAGGATTAAGTTTTTTCAGTACTTTTGGTGCAGTGTCTTCTGGGTTTTCTTGTAAAAATAAACAGAGGAGATACAGACACATCAGAAGGTATCAGAGCAAGGCTTACCCCACTAGAAAGGAATGTTTTGTCATTCTAGTTGTAGCTGGATTATACAATGGAAAGTGTGGAGTATATAACTTTCTAGTCAAAGTTGTGATTTGCTAAACTAGCATCCATTTAGTTTTCCAAGATAACAGAAATACTCCTAGAAAACTAGTTCTAAACCTGCTTCTCTCCTTGCTCAGATTTATACTAGCTGAGCTGTCCAGTTGGCTGACCTGGGATATGAACATCCAGAGAAGGATGCTTCTTCTCAAGAAGCTTCTGCTTCTTTATATTCTCAAATATAAGCAAAATCTCCATGTAGTTAAGTATTATTTATTTAAATTCTCTCCAGTGAGGGACTTTTTTTTTTTTTTGAACTAGGCAACTTTCTCAACATCATCCATGAGTTACAAACATTGATATAAGGAGTTAGCAATAATCTTGAAGAAGGTTGTAAGACTAGAAACAAAGTATTCATCATTTCAGCACTATGCATGTGACTTTTAATCACCAAAATACACAATGATCCTAATTTTCTAGAAGAAAATCCCATAGGGAATCAGCTATTAATTAGCTAGTAGGAGAAAACTATACTTCTTCAAATATGTAGTGCTCACTTTAAACCCAGGAAAATTTTAGAAGTGTTTATTTACCTTTGCCTTTCAGATATCAGAACACAGCCACATTTCTGATGGGTTACAGGTTTTGTACATCTCTGGCACCACATTTGGGAAGGCTTGGAGGGGATGCTGCTCCTCTAGTAAACGGTTTTAACCCTATATGGGTTAAATTTTACAGGGAGAATGCTGCCTGTCATTTATTTGGGAACAAATTTTAATGTATCTTGAAAGAATAGGATTTGACCTGGCTATGATAGAGTGAAGATCGGCCACTCTGTATGTAGAGGGCTTTGAATGGGTACAGAGCATCTGCCCAGTGTCCTGCAGGATCAGAGCCTTGGGACCTAAGAGCTATGAAGCAGTTTCACAACTTTACCCTGCAGGTATTCATGTTTACTTTTCAGCCTTTTTCTATGTGCACTTAAAATTTTCACTTTCCAAAGAAACCACAGAACAAGCCTCATTCAAAACTCCTTACTTTTCACTTGGAAAATTAAGAGCTAGGCCTAAGTGTACCAGCAACTACAGGCTAAGCAAATACCGTCCTGTTTGTAGATATCAACTTGAACCGGACCCTTTTTGCTTTGAAGCCATGTGCTGCACAGCTTTACCACTTCCTAGGCATGTTTCATAGTAAGTTATTTAAATTTCTCATTAAAATTTGGAGAAACAAAATTAAATGTCAAAGTCTGCATCTTATCTCATTTGCAATGTTGCACTGAGTTTATTTTTAAAGCCTTGCAACCAAGGAACCAAAAGAATGCCATGTTCTCTTCAAAGCACATATAAAGTGCACATATTAAAAAAAAAAATTCTGACTTGTCTCCAACCAAGGATTATTTCCTGACAAAGTTAGCAAGAGACTTCAATATTCCAAGAATTGTTCAGTTTAGAAGGAGAAAGTGACTAAAAGAAATAAATTAAAAATAACCCATCAAAGGTCACTCTCCATTTTTCACTTCTAGATTGGAGCCTTTAACGCTTTTTTCTGCTACACCTATGCGGTGCAGCAGCAATTAGTATATAATTCTGCAGGAAACTGGTTCCTCAGACCATATATGGCACTAAAAAACCTCACTGCTGGACACTGGTGCTTAGAATTTGTTGAGTTTTTAGTATTGATTGTGTTTATCTTTAAAAAGTTTACCATTGCATTTAAGAAGTGTCCCTGCAAGACTCAATATTTGTCCTTACAAGACACCTGTATAGCAACAGTAATGCACAAAACATCTGAAGTAGCCATTTGGGTACTTAAAAATTATACTTCAGGACAGGAGACATTTAAAAAAAAATTTAATAATTTTGAGTGTTCACTGCTTTTGTCTTAGGAACAAGGAAAGATAACTCGATTTTCCAGAGAAGTCTGTCTCACAGGCATTACCTGAATGTTTATGGCAAGACTAAGAGCACAGAGGTATGAGCATTTGCTCCAAGTGACTAACTAGGGAGTGGGGATTCATCTTCAGCACTACACAATCCAGACCTCCAGCAAGCCAAGCAAGCATTCCCTTTGAACCCAAAAGCCATCTGAGCAAAGCTTTGCAGAGGCTAACATTTCAATAAAATGATGTATGTGATAAAGTTTTGCTTCCCCAAAGTACTCCAGATGGCTCTCTTGGGAAGCATTAAAGGGATGAAAAGACGTAACGCTCCTAGGAGGTGGAGGATCCATAGGAGAGATAGGCGCCTTTTCCCTTTTCCTCTACCAAGTGACGTGACTGGTGCCACAGTATCAGAAATGCTGCAGAGCCTCGTAACTCCCACTCCTGTGTTTTAACTGGCACATACCATTTAAAGATTAGGCTCCCTTCAAGGCCTTTCCTTTTGTAGTGCACAATTTAGTCATGAGTATCCACTAAATCTAGTGTGTCAGTTTGAGATAGAACAGCCAGGGTTCTGCAAATTTCTTTTTCAAACAACTTAAGGCTGTGCTCCTAAAGGACTGACAGTCTGTAGCATTAAAGAAGCTTCTCTACCCTAATCAACTTTGTGAAAATCCAAAGAAACATATTCCTGTTTAACTTTGACCAAGGGCTTTGAGCTTCATGTGATGAATAGTTTCCAACTCCCACTGCAGTTACAGACAAGAAAAAAACAGTTAGAAAAATAGCTTTATAGACCTGTCACACTAATCTTATCATTTTCATATATTGCAGTTGAATTCAAAATAGATTTCAACACAGCCTGTTGGGAACTTGACTATAAAACTCTTTTTTTTTCTGAAAGAAATTCCTTAATTGATTTTTTAGGGAGGGGGGAGAAAAAAAAAAGAGAAGCAGAGCCTTTGTCCTGCCATGCAGACCTTCTCTTTTTAAAGCTTTATTTCTCCATCTCTCTTTGCAAAAACAATACATTCATTCACACCAGGAGTTAAGAAATATATTATTTATTGTAGTCAGGAGTTCCTTTCTCAGTATCCTGGATATGAGCTCATGCCATATCAACAACCAACAATAGCTATTGTTCCTGGAGTTTTAAGGAAGTTTCTGTACCCTGTTTCCTGAACACAGTATGTAAACTAATACATACAAAAAAAGGTGTTTCATATTATTCCAGGTACATTGGGCCCCCTCCATGTCCGCCTGCTAGGAATCTTTTTCCCAGAGTCGGAAGAGTAAATGTATACTTGTGTTTACCCATTTGTAAATGGGAACAGGCATTTCCATCACAATCAATATGGAAGCAGAAGCCAAAGAAACATAACAATGTGTTTAATTTGAAAGAGCACTTTCTAACTCTTGGCTATTAAAACTGGCTGCCCTGATGGGCTAGTTCCTCAGGTAAATCACCACTGCTATAGCGTGCTTGATTAATAGGGCTAAAAACCTCCAGCTTCATACACATCAGAAAGGCTGGTGCTTGTTATCATGTAACAGCAGAATCTCTCAGCAAGGTAGGTGTTGACTTAACTGAGTGACTGAGCTGTGACACATTTCTCCACTAAATCCTCAGGCCTAATAATCATATACATGTAGATATATACCTAAAACATGTATGGTTTGTTCTGCATAAAATTTATCATTGTGACAGCAAGATGGGGTGAACATGTCTAGGGTGCACAGAAAACACATGGACCTCCTTAGAATGCAAAACCAGAGTATTCTAACATGACCAAACAGGGCAGACCTGTCTTGCAATTTTAATTCTTGCAACGCTACTGCCTTGCAATACTACATATTTCTGCCAGTGAAGGTAAGATCTGTTAGATTTTTCTTCACTGTTAATTTTTGTCGTCTGCTGAAGGACGAGGCATCCATTTGCACCAGTGTACCTACAGGTAGTAGAGGTTGCTATAATTTACTCATCCTCCCAAAACGCTAGCCAGTCCTCAGGCCAAACATATTAGGAGTATTTCTGCGGGTCATGGTAAATACTTGCAATCTCAATTCAGGTCTGACAAGATTTACTACATGCAAAGCTATGGAAATTGCTCTGTGCAGTCTTCAGACCTCCGTACCTCCAACAGTTAGCCACACCACAGTAACAGACTCTTAGAAGGGCTGAGGTGGGAAAACACCTCTCAAGATCATCTCACCCAATCTCCTTGCTCAAGCAAGGTTACCTACAGCATGTTGTCCTTGACCATGTCAAGCTGTGTTTTGAATATCTCCAGAGAAGGAGGCTCAACAGTCTTTCTGGGCACCGCATTCTAGCGTTCAATTGCCTGCACATTAAAAAAAGTATTTTCTTATGTTGAAGTGGAATTTCCTGTGTTGCATTTTGTGCCCAATGCGTCTTTTCTGTCACCATGCATAGCTGGGAAGAGTCTGGTTCCAGTTTACTGAAGGAAAGAAGATGCTGATTTTACTGGTATGGTTCTGCTATAAACACATGCATTTCCTCAGTCTTCTGGAGCTCTGCCTCCTCATGTGAGATGCCACAGAAACATCCACTGGAAAAAACTTCACATCCCAGAGACTCCATTATATCAGTCCTGGTTATGGTGCTGCTGGCACACTGCAATGAGCACAGATCATAAGAAGAATAGAAAAATATCCCACAGTGTTAGGCTAAGCAGAACACGATAGATGCAAGTCCCTTTTGGTGACATTCCTATCTTTACTTCACAGAAGTTCACCCAGACCTCTCCTTTCAGGTACCAGTTATCACGGTAACCCCCAGCCCTCAGTCCTCCCAGTTTAATCACTGTCTCATTTACAATGCAACACCCTAGGAAAAGAGTCTGTTTTCTGGTGAGGACTGATGACCATGATCTGAACCTTGAAATGGGACAAGAAATAAAGACATGATAAAGACATTAACAATGTATGGTTTAATATATCAAGGCTGGGCAAGCCAATTACGAATGAGTAGAAAGTAAGCTAAATCTTTTCCCACAACCCTAATCCTTTCTGTAGGATTTGGAAGAGAATAAAAATCTGCTACTGCTTTAAAAGTTACTTTCATGGTCATTTTTATACTTTTATACTAACTCTCATGCTCCTGCCAGGAGCACAAATTAAAGTGCTGAAATACCCTGCAGTCTTTCCTGTGAGATTTACAGACTAATTTTACACATCTAACAAGTATGAATTATTGGGATAGGATTCTAATAAGCTTCTAATTTGAGAGTATCTTTCTAAATCCAATATGAGTTCTTTACTATTTGAATTTCCTTCAGCCCTATGGAAGCCACAACGTATTGTTGTGCTTTTACTGCACATCCTGTTTAAGGGTTTAGTGCTGGCTCTTAGATCTTTTATTTCCAGGCAATCTGTTCAATCACTAAGAGTGTCCAATTGACTCCTCTAACTACTGCTATTCCCAGAGCATGAAACCATAACTGTACTTGGAGTGAGGGCAGGCAGATATATGTACAGCCCAGTGAAGTCTGGGATGTTTTGTCTGTACTTCAGCTGCACTTTCATTTAAGAGTTCAGAGAACTTTAATAACAGTCCACTGGTGAGAAGAAAAGAGGAAAGGCAATGAACAAAGGGAGAATCAAAAAGGAATGTGATACCATGTCTCGCAGCTAGCAGCTTCTTCAGTCCTGTAACACGTGATTCCCTCTCAAACACCCAAGCTGGAAGCACTATGGATGGGACTGTAGTCCCTAGAAAATTCCAGGAAAGATATTTTATCATAAAAACTGACTCTTCCCAGTGTCTAAATTATCCCTGGGATCTCCCTAGTCCTCCTATAAAATTGGAAGAACAAAAGGTGACTTAAAGCCCACTCTATCCTTGAACTGAACTTAGTTTTAGCTCATCAGGCTACTGCTGAATTTTAAATTAAACATTTAATTGTCCATTTTCTCATTCCACTCAAAAGTAGAAGGAAAAAATCATCAGTATTAATAATCAAAACCTACACAAAGGGGAAGTTTAATACATATATATGAATTGTGCCCTTGTAGACAAGGTTGCTGCTATCAATTGCTCTCTGGAAATGAATAACGTATTAACCTTCTGATCATCATCAGCTATGATTTTACTCTGCATGTGTCATGAATTCTGTTTCCAAAGTCAGTGGGGACCTGATCCTGCAAACATTTTGGAATATTTTAAGTTTCGACTCTAAATATATGTTACTTAACCCCCATGATTCTATCTTAATTGGGAATAACTTTAATGGAGTAGCTTTTAATGGTGTATCTGCAAATGTGGGTGTTTGTGGTATTACTGTGTATGTCTGAAAAAATATCTGTGTTAATTTAGATATTTCTCAAGCTAACAGTTGAAGTTAAGGAAAAATATTTAAAAAATATGAAATGCAAAGAAAAAATACTAGTCCTTGTCTTTCTTAATGCATCCTTTTCACTGTAGGTTTTAAGTAACAAAAACCTTAATCTTATTAACTTAAAATCATGTCTCTTTTTTGTCATTTAGCAAAATCTTTTAGAAGCCTAAACTTAGAAACCATATTTTTACATAGGCTTTGAAAAGCAACATCTAAAAACATTGCAAAGGAAAGAGGTTAATGAATAAGTGACTTCCCCATTTTTGCTCTGGTTCCACAAGCCTGACCACCATGCACAGACAAACATACACACACACACATTTAAGGACTGAGTGGCAGCTGAAAGCAGCTATTCCATGCAAGCAACATTATAACAAAACCTATAGAAAAGACGACTTCAAGTTCAGTAGAGCTTTGGGCTTAGAAAGGCATTTTAAAATATTTTCCATTCAGCTATTAATATTGTATTAGAAAAATAATAGTTTTAGCTCAAATTCCCATGTTTCAAAGCTCACACAGCTCTAACACTGAGGTTATCTTGTTTGGCATGAGAACAGCTCATGTCTAAATTAAAGCTGGAAGCTTAGAAGTGACATAAACAGGCCTTTTTCTATAAAGATAAAAGGCTAAGCTTTAAAGAATTTTATATTTATAGATAAACGTTTCCATAGTAATCATTACAGTGAAACTTGCTGGTGTCAGCAATCCTTTGCATACAAAAATGGCTTATATTCAAATTAGTAGGAATCATAGAATCAGATCCCAGCTGGTACCTGAAAGAAGGGCTTACAGCGAAAGTACAAGTAGGGCTCTCTGGGGTGGGCAATTGCCCTCATTTTAGTGACTTCTTTGCTCCTTTCTGCCCCATGTGCCACTACAATGAACAGAAGATATGTGGTAAGAAGCAACTTTGCAGTGTATAAAAACAATTTAGGTGACTAAGTGACCCTTTCCATCTCTAATTTTTAAGTGGCAATGACATAAATACAGACAAATTAAAAGCATAAGAAAGGCAACAAGCAGAACGCTGGGTCAGGTGAAAGTCATATACTTTTCCCCTTACCTATTCCCTGCATTTGGATTCTTTTACAATACAGTACAAATTCAATCCCTCTTTTGGGAAGCTGTCCATTTCATGTTACTTAGGTTGAAATCTCTTTCCTATAGCCCTTAGGGAAGCAGAAGAATGCCCATAGTGCTCAGCAGAGGTCTATAAAAGAATTGACCCACTGATGAGCCTTGCTGGATCAGGACTGCCTTCTTATTACATTCCCTGCAACAGGCAGACTATCATTTGCAATGATGGAAGCTATTTAAAGCAACAAGGCTACAATAATCATGTAAGATAAGACTCAAACTGCATGTTTCTGGAGGTTTCTGCAATGCCCCGAAGTCAATTAGGTTTTAATTAAAAAAAAAAAAAAAAAAAAAAAAAGTTACATGAAGGCTTTCAGTCTATGAATTTTTAAAGCTTCACAAGTTAATTAAACAGAGGAAGGAAAATATCACACTCCCTTTTTTACAGGTGGCAAGATGAAGAAGGAGAGAGGTGAGGTGACTTACTCAGGGACAACGTGGTAAGTCAGTAGTGCCTGGCACAAAACCAAGCCTCCTCACTCTGAGATTACATCCTACTCACTCCTTGAAGTCTTGAAGAAGGGAAAAGAAAAATAGCTAAGAGAGCTGTTCAGCTTTGAAATGAGAACACTGTGTGTGTGAGCCCACAGGCGTATGAACATATGCCATGAGAGAGATGCAAGTAATATTCCCTGATCAGCAATAATAAAAACATCCCTCCTCCACCTTTTTTCTTTAAAGAAAAAAGAAAGACAAATCAGGGAGGGAGGTAAGTCTGAGTGGTTTGCAATTAATATACAAATGTTTCCATTGTAATCAGCGCACTAATACCTGTCACTGTCAGAACCAGCACCTATTTCCAGAGAGGGCTCACTCGCTGTTTCTCTTGGCACATGATACTTTGACACTAACAAGAGATTGTTTTCATAAGGTGCTCCATGTGCATATTCAATAGCCATTTTACCCAGGTTTTTACGATATCTTTGGAGATGTAGATCCAGTTGTTTGGCTCCCGCAAAGCCACTGAAGTCTGGGACTCAGCTGGCAGAAAAGTAGCCTCCAATAAATAATGAAACTCTTTTGGACGGGGAAATGTTTGTGTTAACACCTAGCAGAAGGGAGGGAGTGGGGCTGGGAAGAGTGGCTGCACTTCAAAGAGGTTGCCCCTGGCAGGCTCAGGCCACTGCTGCCTGTGGTTGGCAAGCTTTGCTGGAGCGATGGCTGCCTTGGCTGCGAGCATCTCTGAGGAGCTCAACAGAACAGCTCGTGCCTGGCCCTTGTTCTCAGGTGCTGTCATGGAGAATTAGAGCTTGTGTTAAGTAGGGAACGAGATGGGAAATGCTAAGAAAGGAGAGGGACTGTGCTCTGCTGATCAGCGCTTTTGCAGGCTTGATGTAGCAGCAGCCCCTTGTCTCTTTGCTTCTACTCTCAGTTGAATTACTTCTTTTTTACCGTGTGCTCTGCTACACTGGCTCCATCACTTGCAAGACTCTCTTTCAAAACAGTTATGCTTAAATCTGGTTTGGTATGCTCAATATATAGCTTACATTTTCATCCTAGCCAGAAGTATCTCAGTGGAAATCTGTATAGCAGGCTACCCCATCCAAATACTAGTTTTTCCTATGATACATTCAGCAGCAAACCCGAGGCATTGCTTCTTCCCTCTGCTCATTATCTGCCCTGTGTAAGAATCAAAGCCCAAAGGCAGGGTACTATTGCAGGGCAATAGTAATACTTACAAATCTGACCTGAACCAAGATCTAGGGAAGTCAGTGGTCTTTGAATCAAGCTCTACCGCTAAACAGCAATGTTAATTATATTTTTTGCATTTCTGCAGCACATGCTATCCCAGCATGGAATGTTTTACAGCAACAGTTAAGACCCATAGGTTTCTGGTGTGGAAGAAGGAGAGCCGTTTTATAGAAGATGAACACATGCTAAGGCAGAACTTTTGCTGTGTGCTGCTTGGGAGATTGTAAATAGAAATCTGAGAACTCTGTCCTTGCCATACTTCTACTCTAAGTATCCATCTATAATCCACGGTAGATGTCAAAGCGATTCTCTCTGAAGCCATTCCCTGCTAACACACGGATTCTGGGAACTACCTATCTTTCTGGCTGTAGCTATGGGTATATTGTCTGCCCACACCAACAGCTTCCAAATTCATACCTCAGATGCAACTGCACACCACCTCTGTGAATATATGCAGTTACACCTGTAATTTTAAAAATTAATGTCTGTTTGCCAGCCATTATTTATCACACAGTAGGGTTTGATAGACCACTGTTCCCTCTCAATTGCTTTGAACAGGAAATAAGTGCAATGACTTGCCCTGCCTGTTGGCAAATAATGGGTTTTGCATTGTTGCAGTACTTCTGTGTGTGTGCCAGAGGAACATAAGTCTGGAGAAGATCACTCACTTTAGTTAAATACTCTGAGATTCCACTCGAATCTCTTGTTATTGTGAATTTTATGAAATAAATTCTGCACTGAAATTCTTCATGTGTGGTCTCAATGGAAGTTATCTTACATTATAGAAAGCCCGAGAGATAGTCTGCTTAGACATTTCATGTTGCGAGAGTAGGATGGAAAATGCTTTTGCTGTAAGTTTCAAATGTCATTTTTTTATACAAATGGCCAAAATTAGAAACTTCAAACACAGTTTCCTTCAGTTTTTATAGCTCCTATTGCAAAAACAAAGTCTGAGGCAAATTTGCCAAGGGGTTTTTGAATGACCACATTTGCAGATGCTGATTATAAAAAAATATGCCATCCACATTCCAGAATATTTCAGGACTCTCAGACAACATTGCAAGGGATTTAAATGGACTCATTTCAACACTGTCTTCTGGTGAGGCAATGCTTAATTAGGGACAGGATAACAAAATGTTCGACTTTTCTGAAATGCCATTTTAAATTATTTGAATTAGAGTTGAGCCAATATATAACTTCATGCAGCACTTCATAGTGGCAGAAATGCCAAGAGTGTCCCACTCTAATACAAGGAGAAGTGCAATTCCCCCGTATATTCTTTCTGTTTCTTGATTTTTCCAGCTCCTTCTTTTTCCTTCCCATGAATTGCCTTGTCGCCCCCACCATCCTCCTTCACCTTCCCACACAGATCCTTTTTTGTAAGTAACTGTGGAACGTTCCAGCTAAGCTGTGAGTTAATGCAGTGCGATAGAGGGAGAGGCAACATCAGGGAGTCAGAGATTTGAAAAGTTAAGGGCTGAGTCTCTGGCTTCAGTTCAATCGATAATCGCTGTGCATCTGGCCCAATGTTTCTCCTGCACAATTAACTCAGCCACATTGCGCATACCTTGTTTTTTAGATCAATCTACAAAAAGTAAATTTACTGTTTGCAACACTGAGTCCTGATTGTGCAGGGTAGTGAAAAAAAGTCTCACTGATATCAATACAGCCAAAGAAATATTCGGTACAATGGACCCAAATAGACCCTGGGTTACAAAGGTTTAATTTGCAATGCACCTTCAGATTAGCTAACAGTTGCAGTAGGAGATTTTTTCCCCTTGTATGACAACTTCAGGCCCCATTGGCAAGAAAATGTTCATAGCCAGCGAGGCTGAAAACTAGGCAAATAATATCAAAATGAACAGTGCAGAACAAGTGGTGCTGGGCTGCTTTGTTTGTTGCTGTTTTGAGAAACCATCTAATTAGAGAAGGACCAGGCACTGCCTGAGTGCCATGATAGCTGCTGTCTCAGTAGTTCCTGTAACTGTGGAATAATCTCAGATGGAAAATAAGTAGCTTTCTCCCATCTCAGAAATGACAACAACTCTTACAGAAGGCACAGGTACTTTGGTATGGAGGTGCTTTTTGCTGCTCCAGGTTATGCCCCCATCTTCACAGAGCAGGCTAAACCAGCATAGATAATGTTGGAAGTGCTGGCTTTTCCTTACCTTACTGATCTACAAGTCAAAGCAAACCACAATAAACTTTCAGCATGGCTAAAATTAAGGTAGTACAATTATTTGCACCCAGAAGAACCTGACCAAGTTTCAAAATACAGCAATTTGTCAAAATGTTTCCCTGCCAGCTCCAAGCCCTACCCCATGCCGTTGAAACTGAGCCAGCCAGAAGTCAGCAAGGCTGGAGACTTCAGTTAGTTGACATCTACATCATGCATAATTTCATACCCAGTGTTGTTAACTTCATTGGCTATTGTGATCCGTGATGGTACCTACCTTCTCTTCTTATCTACCAGCTCAAGGCAAAAGCTACATAAACCTCTGCAATTTTAATCCAAAAGCAGGCTGAAGGAGATTTCCCAATTCTAGCTTGAAGTACTAAAAAAATTACACATACATACATACATCTTGGTTCTGACTTTCTTCTGTTAGTTTCCTCCTTTCCATTTCCCCACATCAATTCTACCACAAAGGCAAAGGTACGGTTCACCTGACTTTCCACATTCCATGAGACTGCCTGTATACTGGAATCAGATGTCATCTGGTATCAAACACAATACATGTTCTAATGTTCTTTCATCTGAATTTGCTCCTCATTAAATGTTCCTGTACACATTGCAAAGTCACGCAGAAGGATGGAGAAAAAGAAAACAAGCAGTGAAGTTTATGCCAGGAGTGATCTTTTACTTTGCTGATGGAAGCAAATGCATTTTTTCTCTCATTTCATTCTACCTGAATGAACCCTTCCTACATGTTCTTGAGATAATTATTCATTAAATTACAAATGTAAGTAAAATTTATGATAACAAAGTAAAGCACTTCAAATAAAAAAGTCAAAACATTTCTTTTTGAAATACAAAATTTCAATTTTTTTGACAGATTTGTGAATTTGTTTCTTCTGGAGCTAAATATACTGAGCTGGTAAGAAGTTTCACTGCAAAAATTCTGCCTGGCTCTGAAGAGAAGTGTTTTTATTTGTGTCTGCATTTTTGCATGGGAAAAGGGGCATTTAGAAAGCTAGGACAATGCTTAAAGCTGCCAGCATTGCCTCTCTGGATTGCCAATGTTGGCCACTGTCAGCTGCCTGCCTGGAATCATTTTGCTGTGGATCATATAACCTCCTAGCATCACTGTCAGGGTCCCCAAGGCGCAGAGGTCAAGAGCTCTGTGCAAGCATGAGACATTGTTCATACTCAGTCAGTAGCAGCAATGTTCAAGCAGAAAAGGAAAAACGTTTACGGACTTGAGTAATAGTCTAGCAAATCCCCATTAGATTCTTTTCTCTTCTTCCTCTAATAAATGAAACCAAACAGAAACTAATCTTGATCACCATGTGTTCAGGGTCATGGGGCACTTTCTCAGCTGGAGCACAGCAGAGCTTTCCTGGCTTTCAGATGATGCTGATTTACACAAGTGAAGCACATGGCCCAGGGTTTATGTTACACATCCAAAATCCCATATAGACTTAATTTTGCTTTTCAAAGCCTACAGAAGTCCACAAATTAACACCTTTTACCATTATTCACTTTGAGTTTGTCAGTTTTTCTACAGTAATCGATTAACAGTTGTTTCAAACTTAGGGTTTATCTTTTGTTGGTGGGTATATTTATGACACACGGTTACATCTACAAGAATACATTAAAAGTTTTTTTAATAACTTGGAACTACAAAGGCAAACTAGAGCTTTGCAGTTGCTATAATTTCTAATGTCAGTATGAGACTACATTTACAAAAATCAAGCAAGAGAATTCTGTTTTCTGCAATTAAAACAATCCAGGTTAAACCTTTAAAGAAACCAAGACAACACATGTAACTTTGATGTAAACTTTTGAAATGTTCAGAAATATTAATAGACTGCCATGCATAAAACTTTTACCTGTTTTACCATGATTAACTTCTTTTTCCTGAGAGAGAATGCTGTTTCGTATATAGCATCCAGTTGAACAAAGAAGAAACAAAGCCTGAACTGTGTGCTCCGGGCACCAGAATCTAATGCAACTCACTTTCATCTCAGTGTAGCTTATCTAGTAGACAGACCCAATGAAGGCATGAATTCCTAAGGATAAGTTATATTATACGGCATGTGGCTGGATTCAGACAACTCAACAGTGATGAAATTGCCTTCTCTTCCAGAGTTTTACTTGCTTTTAAACAAAAAAATTCCCAAATGGAATTAGTCTGTCAGTATAATCTTTACCATAGTTAGACATAGTGCAAGGAAAGGATACAAATATGTAATCTACGGACCAGCCTGCATGTCAAACTAGGCAAATGTGGCTGTATTTACACATATATACATAAAACACACATGACCTGAGGGAGGCTATCTTCAATGACACAGGATTGCGACTCAGGAAAACAGAATTCTATTCCCAGCCTTGCCACTGAATTCTTCTGTGACTTGAAGTAACGTGTAATATCTTAGTTTCTCATTCACTTACGTAGACAAAACGGTCCTTTGGGGGCAAGGGCTGTCTTCACTGCGTGTTTGTACATTGCCTAAGGAAAATAGCTCTGATGTGACTTGCAATTTTGTCATGTCACAAATAAGTTATTGATAGTTCTTTTTTGTTAATGCTAAAAGTGGATCATGATGACAGCAATGTTGGGCAAATACTATAATTAAGGAACAACGTGTTTCTAGTTTCATTTTCTCCTGTTGTAATAAATACTGCAGACACTTGTCTTACAGTACTAGTTCAAAGCATTCCAGGCTGCAGAGAGCTACTTTTCTCTTTGGTGAATATCAATGTAATATATGCTGGTATTTTATAAAGGCTTTCTTCAGACATGCAGAAATTTGAGAAAAAATTCATCAACACCTTTTCTCCAACTGCCAACGCAAAGCTGTGGCTGGGAAATGTGAAATATTCTGTAGCAGCTAGGGAACAGAGGACCTAACTGGGGAAAGCAATCAAAACTGCATGGCAGTGCACAGACTAGAAAGTCCATGCCTGATTCACAGCAGACAGCAGACAGTTTTCATCTAGGTTGCATTTGAGTCAAGTGATGTTATTTTAATATTTCTTCTGGAAAGGTAGCAACTTCATTAAATGCGACACTGCACATTATCCACCATCACTCTCGTCATCGTCCTCTAGGATACACCCACACCCCCATACTACAGAAAGATGCAGAGCCAAAGACCCTTGTTTCCCCTTAACTACCAAGAAGAGACCAAGAGCTACTTTCCATGTTCTGTGTCATAACTATTTACCTCACAGACCTCTGCTTTTATATATGTGTTTTAATTTCCTATAATCCCAGCTCATACCATAATTATATGGAATTCCATTTATTCTATTTGTTCTATTTTAAAAGGGATGATGTCATCTGTGCTGGAAACTATGACCTGATTGAAAGTACTGAAATGCTGCAATGTCTCAGACACAGCTCTGGCACATGAAGAAGTATAACTAAACTCTTCTGCAGACATTTGATCTCTTGCTATGAAAAGGGATATTGTGCTTCCTCCGTTTAACAGTATTCTCTGTCCACTGTGAAAAGAACCCTGTTTTCACTTTTCTTTCCTTTAAGTTTAGCATTTTTTTTCTACTCTAAATAGGATTGCAAATTAAGCTTCGGCATGTATACACAGAGTCTAGATATTACTGACTGCTGTGAACTAAGGGATGCCAATGTCAGATCTCATAGACTCATTAACCAACCGATTCAATCAGTACCAGTGAATCTAATGCTTCCAGGACTATATACAGTACAACCACTCCACAGTTGCAAACCATTTTTGGTCATGAGTAACAGATCAGCAGAAGGCAAGGCACCATGTTAATCCAGTCAACAGTCATTGCTTATAGCTATCTACAAAAATTCCAGTAGTCATGCGAACTCTGCCCTTCTCAGCATAAGGTCACCAATTACAGATACCATGTCTTTATTTACCGTAAATCTATGTCCCTTGCAAACTCTAACATGGTTCTGGTTAGAAGGGTCATCTTAGTCTAGACTCTTATGTGTATAAACCTGGGTTCATGCAACACGAGCTATAATTAAGTATATTGTGCTGTAAAATAATTCAGCAAAGTTAACGATCTCATGCTATATAGTTGCTACAGAATTAGCTCAACTTGCCTACTCATCTCTAGAGCTAGGCAAGCTTAAGTGAGAATAGCCATACTGAAAAATACTACTTGAGTTTCTGCAGGGTTAGCAACAGATGAGGTGTATGAACTACAGCAAATTCCCCCTCTTTTCCACAACAAACCAGACAACTCATATTAGGAGTTAAGGAGTTTTTTGTGTCAGAAAGATTCATGTTAGGGGCAATACTCTTGTTGCTGCTTCAGTGAAAACAGACCCTTAGTGATTTCTGTATCAAATGCCTTCAACTTAACGGTACTGAACAAGATCTCGAAATGCTCATTACGTACCTGCCTTTGATCCCATGAAAACTGATGGGATGGGGGAAATCTCTCATTGCACGTAGCAGAAGCAGACTAAAGACGATGGGAATATTTCTTTTTATAAATCTCAACAACAGATTTTTTTAACAAGATATAAGCTCTACAAAGAGTGGCTGTATACTGGTAGCTGAGTTATTTTTGTCCTGTATGTGGCTACTGGCAATAACATTTTCCAGTGTGGTGTGGACCTGTGGTCAGGCAGAGCAGGGCTGTGGGGAGCTGCAAACCTGACCTGCTGCAGCACAGCTGGGGCAGCAACTGATGGCCCCAGAAGGTGGAAATGGGGTCCTGGGCTGGAGGCTGGAGGAATGGAGTCTGGGCAGGGCTCCTTGTGGCCCGGTCACTAACACAGTGAAAAGGACAAATAAACCGCCCTAACTTATGATCTTTTGCAAGGGTACGAATAATGTCCTCAGAGAAAGGTATAACCCCTTCTATTTTAATGTTATCAACAACTCAGTCCCCTGACCCTTCCTCAATACAACTGTACATCTTTAGCTAGCCATAAGATTTCTGTTGATGCTTCTATGATAGAAGACTGATTTTTTTTGCTAGCCACTATTTTTAATAGCATGCTCTTTCCTTAAAAAGAATCTGAACTTTGTTGAAACCAAAAGGTTTTGAGTATTTTAGCCACAAATATTTTTGAGGTTACCTGTACTAGTCTACACATTTCCCTACATTTTCTACTGCTAATGGAATCTTGTGGCACAAAAAACCCACCCCTTCACTATACATTCTCTCCTTCTTTCACTTCACAATACATTATTCAGTCATTGCTCTTTGATGTGCCTTTCTCTTGGGATTTTCAAAGCAAATCATTTTCCAAAGTATGATGACACTTAGCAGAAGGTGAGCACCTAACTTCAGTGGACCTCACTGAGCATTCAGGCTCCAGCTCTAATACTGAAAAGGCATGTGCCATCTGTGACCTAGAGACTGACATCTTTTGTGGTGTTTAGTCCTATCAGAGATATGTGATAGGTGGAAGAAACCTGTCCACTGGAAAAATGTGACATGTAACGCATATATCTTTAGGCTTTTTTCTATCAGAAAATCTTATGTCATCTTTGGACATAAAATAAGTATCAGTTAATACAATCAAAATAACATAATACACATTGGCTGTGCAACTTCTGCTTCACGCTTGCAGAGTCATTCTTCTGGTCTTTGAACACTATATCTCAGTGTGTTACTGTGAGATGGTTGCTCTTGTGAAACAGCCTTCAGAAACTGTTAGAGTGCCTTCAGTGTGAAGGGATTTGTTTTGCTTTGGTAGAGAAAACTGTTTTCCGTAAGCTGAAGCCTTGTGGCCAGGCAGTTTCTTAACCAAGAAGAGAACTAGCATCTGGTTCCCACTCAGGGAAATAATCAGTCAAAGTAAAAGGACATTTTCACTGTCCATCTGTAGAAAGGGGAAACAAATGTCCTAATCAGTAAACTCGTAAGTAAAAAAAAAAAAAAGTGGGCGAGGAACACTTTCAAAGACAGCTCAGGCAGACTTTGTGAGCCCAGAGAGTGAATGGGTGTATGGCAAGAATCTGGCACCCAAAACATCCAAAAGGCCAAGTCCAGGGACAAAATCAGGCTTTCCTGGGAACTTATGCCCAGCTGCTCAGCTTGAACTTCTAGCAACACACCTGAAGTACTTTACTTAAAATTTAGATATCAATGACAGAAGGTATTTCCAGAGCAGTTTTGTATGATCCAGATTTCCTTCAAACTAAAATCACAGTTCAGCTTCCCATGAGCACTGGAGAAAAGGAGCAGAAATAGTTCAATGCTAGCTGAAATATACTCATCTCCTCATTATGAATATGAACCTATGAGCTGTGAATTCCTAATTGAAGCTTGATAAATCTAATGAATAGATTTCCTGGTTTTTTTGTTTTTTTTTTTTTTTGCCAAGAGTCTAACATTCTACTTGATTAAGAAAGTTCCTCTCTTTGCTTACATCTTTGCAATATCTAGTCTTCCAGACTGTTACAGCAACACTGTGTCAAATCACTTTACTCATTTTAGTGTAAGAGCTTCTCCATGAGTGCCTTGTTTCCTCCAGTGTCCAGGACGTCTTTGAGAACCTCTCAAATGTTCTCCAGGAAGCAGTTTCCCAGCTCTTGCAGCTACCCCTGATTATACCATCCTTATCTCACTCCCGATATAATGATGCAGCAGGCATCCCAGCTATGTCCCTCTTACTGCTAATGGCTGTGAGGCAGGTTGGGAAGTAGCATGCCCATTTTTGACAGCCACCCATCATAGTTCACCTGGTATCCTGCAATGGAGATTGCACAGGCATTGCCTGAAGATCTCTAACTCTGTAACTCAAATATCTATTGAGAAGGAACATGTGTCCTCATAGCTGAGAACACATTCATTAGATCTTTCCAGTAGTCTGCTGCTATAATATGGTTTTTGCAATCCAGAGCATAGAGCCAAAAAAACTTCCCAGGAGTACATTTTTCCTGCTAACCAGGCAGAGCATCATGTAGCTCTCCATGAGGAAAAAGCAATAGCCAAGTCTGCTCACGAAGGATGCTTTGGATTCAGTTCTGCTGAAGACTTTATAGCTCACTGAGCTGGAAAACCATAACGACCTCTCTGAATTTCACTGGCATTCATCCCATATGATGTTTGACTCCCTCAAACCAGCAAAAAAGATAATTGTAAAGGCAGATATTTTCTGATGTCTCTCTAAATCCCATGTTGCACATGTTGCTGTACTCCATCTATGTCCACATGAATGGCTAAGGGACCACATTTCTTTAGAACAGACAATCCCAAGAAAATATGAGCAAAAAACTGCAGTGGGTCAGACGACCTGGCTCACTATCCTGTCTCCAGCCGTGGCCATAAGAGGATGCCTGGAAAAGAGTATAAAAAATAGAGGAAAAAAAAAGATATTTCTCAAAAATACTCTCTCAACTTCCAACAATTTCTTACTGAGAAACTTCCTGCTCTGATGAAAGCATGTACACCACACTCTGCATGTCTTCTCTGCACAGTATAAAGCCAGCAATGAGCCTAACAGTTTGACCTTTCCAGTTCTTAAAGCAATCAAGTAGGACTCCATGTAAGTGTGCTCTTACCAAAGTCTTTCCATACATAGCTGGCTTTCCTACAGTCGCACTACTGACTGTTAGCACGAGATGCTGAAGGGCAGAACCATTCCACCTCCACTGCTGTTTGTAGTTATCCCTACCATAAGTCATCCTTCAAAAGGAAAGAAAGAAACTGCATCAGGAGAAGGGAAAGGATGTTAAGTCCTCCAATTTCCCTCCCTTTTCAGGAACGATGTGGCAATCAGGTTGTCTCTGCCCAGAAATACCAAGAAGTAATTAATAACATTTATTATTCCTAGGTGTTTTTCCACTGTCCAAGAAAAGCCGCTAGCTAGCTGCTCTTGAAAAGTGCATATGTAAAAAAAATATCATCAAACCAAGAAAAATGCTTAGTATCTAATCTGGACATAAAAAGGCACTCTAAAATTTTCATCGAAATCTACTGTAAATGCTTCATTTGTCTTGATATTTGGACTGTCACGATAAAGTTTAAGCTGCATTTATTGTGCACTTGATGACTAGATGAAGAGAAAGAAGACACATGACACTCTTTGATTGGCTCCAATGACCAAGTTTCTGGTGCAGAAGGCCCAAAGAAGAAGAAGAAATTAAAAGTCACTTTGGTTAAAAATTCACATATCCTAGTCTGGAATTAATTTCCTATGAATGGTTATTAAGCTTCAACTCCATGGGTGTTTATGAAAAGAGTACAGAGTGAACAAACTCTGGCAGGGTGGATTACAGTTTCAAATGAGTATTAGCCATCCTTTTAACAGCATTCATTAAACTCTGTTGTAAAGTATTAATCATGAAGGCCTCTAAGATATGTCTTTAGTTCAATAACAAAATTAACTCATTAATTGATGATGGAATGTACTTATCTTTAGATTAAAATACAATATTCCAAATAATATTGTAATGGCTATTATATTCTTTTAAAAATTTGTTGCACCATTTAGAGGCACTTCAGTAACCATGTTATTTTAGGATACAAAGGGCTACAGAGCATTGCCCACTCTGAATAGTCCTCTGAATGGGGCCTTTGTTTTGTGTGCTGTTTTGGTAGGAAATGGTTGCTATTTAGGTCTCCAAGAGGGAATATAAAACTACTCACCTAATCAAACAGACCAGTAAATACAGCAGTTAATCTGACAACTTCAAATTCCTGAATTGGATTTGCAGAAACAATTTAACAAAAACAATCATTTAAAGCCTGCATTAATCATCCACCTTGGGTTACTAAGATGCATATTTTGTTTTAATTATTGCAAACTTGTGGTTCTAAGTGACATTTCTAGCAGTTGGATGTTTTATTAAAAGCAAAAAGAAGGAAAAGGTACTGTTAATTTTTTACATCAACAGAGTTGTAAAGTAAAAGCCATGTTATCGTATGTATAGGAAGATAGACTTATCATAAGTCTATCAACTCAAACAAATGTAACTGTCCTAAGTATTCTGGATAAAGGGAATACAATTACATGTGAACTAAATCAGCTATTATTCTCCATGGTGGCAAAATGTTCCTTTCTGAGCAACCTTGCATGATAATTGTGAACCTAGAAGTATGGCTTGTTTTGCTTGAATTATTAACATGTCTACAATAGCTTCATAGTTACCTTGAACAGGTTCAGTGGACACTTCAGAAACAACAGGGAGAAAGGGAAAATCACATGAAACATGCAGTGAATATTTCCACCTGGCACTTTGCACAACACAGAACAGCGCTTTAAAACAACAACAGAGATAGGCTTTCTTATTTGGATATAGTCAAATATAAAGACATAACTACTATATTTGTGCCTTGTGCCTCTCTGAACAAGAGCAATAGCAAACTTTTGCTTGTCCATTCTTGCTGCATTACAAGGCAGTTTGGCCAAAGCCGGCTGTTTTTAAAACATTACACAAACTCTTTCTTCCCTCTTTAAAAAAAAAAAAAAAAAAATCCTGGCTTTTAAAAGAGCCATTGTCACTTCTAGCTGAATGTTTATTTTACTGTTTCCAGCACAGCAGAGGGCATTCCACCTATAAAGAGCAATTATATAGGACTGGGACAATTTGAATACTCTAATCAATGCTAGTTAAAGAGCAGATAAATAAACTTTTATAGTTCCAGGGCTCCTACCCTCCATGGAAATTATTGTTAATTTATTGAATCAATAATCTTGGAACAATAAATTATAATGCCTTTTGTTTTACTAAACCCATCTTGCAGCATGTCTAAAAAGCAAAGCTTTATAAATATTGCAGCAGGCTAGGGGGACATTTCCTACCAAGGCTTTGTGTCTGCCCTGTTATGCAAAAGATTAAATTGTAAAAGCAACCAAAAAAAAACTCAAAACAGCCAAACCAAAAAAACCCTTGAAGGTGCAGAAACACTGAAAAAAAAAATCCCCTTAAATACAGAAACTGCCTGGGTTGTAACTCAGCCCTGTTTGAGTCTATATTCTTTAACTCTTTCGTTCCTTGTGATAACTTTATCGATTTATTTTTGCATAATGTGGAAAACCCTAGATTTATAAAATCTGACTCAGATGCTTTAAAACACAAAACCAGAGACTGATCTCTACTACAGCATAATTTTGCCATAGCTCTATCAACTTCAGTAGCACAATTCTCGATCTACATCAATACAACAGTGACCAGAGATTTACCCAACAACTGAAAAGGTATTTTCTTTATAAGCAATTTCACTCCATTTCAATTTCACCTATTGCAAGGAACCCACATCTTTGGCTTTTAAGGAGGAAGAGTAACACAATCAACCTTATTATGGTCCGAACCATGCGAAAATATGCCATGCATCTGTAGCTCACTGATTCCAGTTTGTATCAATTCAATAAGACAATCAAATATCTTCTTGTGAGGAACTGGCAGTTTCTCTTTACCTTTTCCAGAAAAAGATGAGTTGGAGCTGGACTGCTCACTGTTCTAATGAGAACAGTTTCAGGACAGGAACAGATACACAGCAGAGTCTGTTCTTCACTTTGAATAGCTCGTTGTTCTGGAGTAAGGAAAGGACTTATCTAGTGGTAATGAGAACATTCCCCTTGAATTTAATGCGTCAAAATTTCATCCCAGTTCTTTTTGAATAGTTACTGTCAAAGTTTCAACACTGGGACACTTATTGATGAGAATTAGCCTTTCAGTAAGGTGTAAATTAGCTTAGTTGAGTAGGAAATAATGATTCTACACAGATTTAGAACAACTGAGCATTTAGCTCAAAACGGTTAATTCTGTATCTTCTCTTAAGAAAAAAAACTGCATGAGTTGCTATCTTGCTTCTGATCTCCTATTTTTGATGATTTTTGAAGCTGGAGACACAGCCCCTAGCTTATGTAAGCTTTGCTTATTACACAATGTGCTAAACATAAGTAAAAGTAGGCTGAATCATATGGGGATGCAAACCTGGCCAAAACCCCCAGAAATCTCTGAGGTGGGTGTGAGGAAAATCAGCTGCTGTAATTATGATGGTCGTTGTGGGGGATAAGGGGGCAGCCAGATTTGGCTGACTTTGAAGCAGTACTTTTTGATTTACACACAGGGAGTGTATTCTGACTTGTCTTCAGATTGTTAATTTTTAACTCTTTCTGTTTGCAAGGTTGACAGTGCCCAGACGAGAAGCATCACTTCAAATTCTGCCTACATCACCAGACAGCATGCATCCACAGATAATTTTTAAATTACTCTTTAAGTCACTGTCAGGCTGTGACCATTTTCTGTTGGTACTTCTAATCCAGTTCACCACTGCTTTTTTCTGCAGTTTACCATGAGCCTCTAGTATACTGCAGCTTGAAGCTTTGTGGCATCATGCCTTTTTATCCCCATACCACATAATTTTCAGTCCTTTTATCGTGACTTATCCCATCAAACACAAAGGAAGAATTCCTGTGGAAGATTCTTACCTTGCATCTGGCACACACACCTGTATTTTTGACAAAGTTATACCCTTAGCCTTAAGAATTTCTTATGGTGCTGAACTTGGCTCATGAAGTCTGGGACATTTCAGGAATATTTGAATGAAAGAAACTGCATTATGAAAGCCATTTTGAGCAGCATCAGCATCTATTATTTTGGGACTTGACACAGCATCATTAAAATCTACAGGCATTTTATCATTGATTTAATCAAGAAGAGGAAGCCCAAAGTTGAAATGCTGCATCCAAATTATAAATATCTATCTTTTCTTTTTTTTAATCAGATGTGTAGGACAACGCATGCTTGCAGCGATATCTGTAGATAAGAATTCACAAGACAAATGGTGGTCCAAAGCTACTATTCTAAGCTTTCCCTGTACTGCAGATTAAGCTCCTCTTCCCTCTCTGCAGCAACCGTATACAATTATCTTCTCTCTAACAGCATCCCAAAAGCAGATGTAATTAGGGATCTTTGGAGCCAACATATGCATATCTTAATTACAGAACCAATATGGGATAGTATTTGTTCCAACATTTACCATTAAAAAAAAAAGTGTCATGGACATCTAACTTAAGAGATAGTTATTTTTATGCTAAGTTTGATTAGTTTGTACTCAGCTAAACGGGTCACTCTAAATACGATGCTGAACTGCTGAATTGTTACCAGCGGAGAGGAAGAGCATGCAGCACCCATTCTAGCAATACCAGGAGAAGACCGAAGACAATTTTTTTTACCACACTGCCCACTAAATGATCATTTAAAAACAAAGTCAGCATTTAAATATTACTGGATCAGAACTGTTCATATACTCATAGCTTCTGTAAGTTGCTAATTCAGATGCAATGTAAGGGAGAAGCAAATCCTTAACCTGCATAATTCAATTAACCATTTGAGTTTCAAAAATATTTCCAGCAATTTAGTTAGCCATAGCAACTCACAAGAAAGGAAAAACAACGAAAAAGAGTTCCTGAGTTGCCAAGATGCCAAACTTTTCTCATGAGTCAAGAAAATAAAAATAGACATCATAGGGTATTGAAACATTACATATATTCATGTGATTGGATCAATATTTATAAGCAAAACAAAATATGGAGAATACTGGATGTGTAACTATTTACTGCTTACAGCATCTGTACATTTTTTCTTTGAGCTGTCATCAACAACTTCTCTGGATCTCTTTTGCATCCTATATTTTCTGCAGGGGAAAGGACGTCTTCATGCCATGGGATAATGTCTGCAGAAAAAGGCAGAGGAAGAAGAAATGGTTTGTTTTCAGTCTTTAGTCTGAGACTAATCTCTTCATTCTCCATTTCTCCTTGTGAAATTAGAAAATATTGACACTTAGTTTCCTCAACAAGTGGTGTTTGTAAGCATTACTATTCCACAGTAATCACATGCTTCACAAATGCCTTGCAAATTAAACGAACCATTTTTACAAATAAAGTGCAGTTCTGCACAACAGTTATTTTTGATAGGAGTGAGTGAACAATAATCACACCCCTAGCTGATTCTTTCTTGGAATAAAAGACAACTTTGCAATCGATAGTTCCAATCTCCTTATTTGTTTTCCAGTTCAAACTCTTTACTCTCTACTTCTCATCATATTTCATACCTTCCTTAATCTAGATGCTTTTGTAACGCTTTGCTTGCTTCAAATTTTTAATGCCACTTGTCACAGATGACCTGTGCCTCCTTAGGGATGCTGAATATCACATATCTATCTTTACTGGTAGAAAGATCAAGTCTTTTGGATTTCTAAGTGGGCTGCACTAGAATGACGTTCACCAGTTGATATGACACAGGTATTGGTACATTTCTTGAATCCTGCTTTAATTCAATGTTATGCTGTTGAGGACAATTCAACTCCTTCAGTTAAGAGACAAACCAGTGAGTGCTCTGAATCTATCTTGATTTTTTGTCTCAGGAAAGTTATACTGACAATTTTGCCAGCCTTGAAGCCCAGATAACCACCTGACCAAGAATAGTTTTTCGATTTCTTTCCATCTGAAGAAGAGCAATTGCCTGACAGCTTTCCATGAGGAAAAGACTGATACTTAGAAAGATCCCCTCTGTCATTCAGGTGGTCAAGATCAAGTAAAGTGGGCAGTATTAAGCTTTCCTTCTTTTAAAATACCTTCCAATTAGTAATATGGGTTTTGTTGTGTTTTCTTTTTTCTGACTGGATTAAGAAAAGTTTTGTGTTATGGAAATTGTATGAGGTCACTTGGATTATTGCTACCCACATTCTACCAGAGCACTTGCTGAGAAAACAGTAATCATCAAGGCTTGGGACATTTCACCTCAAGATCAGTGGCTAGTCAAAACAAATGGACAATTGTAAAACATAATAAACAAAGCGGATGGGACAAGGATAATTAAGAAAACCAATGTATTAAGTCCCAAGATATATAACATAGATATCTGTTGTTAATGGTATTACAGAACAAGAGTAAAATACAAAAAATATACTGCAGGTTTTAATATTTGTGAAGTTCTGGATAAAGAACAACATTATTTTCTCCACCTACTTTATGCCACACATGCCAGTCAACATATGACTGAAGAAGCAGACGGAAGAACTTGCAAAAGGTCACCTACCATTACTGACAAAACCACAAATGAATGTCAGGGGTGCAAACTTGCATCTGAAATCAGATGATAATAGCAATAGTCCCCACCAAATGCTTAGCATTTTGCATTTCCAAAAGCACAGGCAAATCAGAATTAAATACTGTAATACTGTGACTGATAGCTTAAAAAATGATGGATAAATGTCCAGTAAGCGAATCTCACTGCTCAGAGGGCAAGTTGCCAACACGTCTGCATGCAGACTAGGAAAAGCAGAGGAAGACCTGCAAGAGAGTATTTGATGGAAATGTGATTTCTCCAGCAACAGGGTATAACTGCAGCAATGGCAAGAGCACTTTTGACTGCATTCTAGTTCATTGGCAGTTCTTAATCAAAGCCTCAGAGCATTATTGAAATAGGAGCATTAAATAATACCAGGCTTTAAATAATACTAAACAATTGTTGTCCCAGTAGAAGGACAACTATGATTACAAATTATTTCCTTCCAACTGTGAGGGCAATGCGTGTCCCTCAAGGGCCAAACATTTCACTCTTGACTGACCTGGTGGGCTTATTTATGTAAACAGATCATATCCAGCATAGGACTGTGTCTGAGTGCTGCCTAGACATTTTTAATTGGATGACAACAGTGGTCCTCTTCTCATCTTGCCACCTTGACTGGCAGAAGGAATAGTTTGATTATTTTGGAGACCATTTTTCTATAGATAATGTTTGTCTGTATGACTATCCTGCGCGTTTCTCTGATCTGGGTGTTGTATACCTACTTTGAAACTTGTAAGTATCAAATGAACGAGGAAAGACTTCAGCCCAGTGTAGGTGTTTTGCATCGGACCAGAATGTAAGGGGACTGATGCCAGACAGTGCTCTGTCAGTGGGATCCCGAATTTACATTGCACTCACAATAAAATCTCTCTCCTTCAGGTGCCTTTTTCATAATTCAGGTGAAAAGAAGATCCTGTGGCATGTTGGATCATATAAAGACAGATGATCTTCAGGGACATCATCAGTTGTTTACTTGTTAGGACTGAGAACTAAGCAAGAAAGTGCACTAAAGCCAGATGTCCCTCTTGCCCTTTTTTCCAAGCAGATAGGTCAAGATATTCTTCATTTGATTTACCAGTCAAAGAAGTTTTACAGGGTCAGCTCAATTTCAGGAGTAGTATGGATCCCTGGTGTAGTGAGATTGTGAAAGCCATCAAAGGGATAGTACACCAGCATGTTTTTCAGTTTCCTGTTAACACTGTTTCAGCCTTGAGCAGATTTCAATCATTGCTTGCTAAGAAGCGAGGGTTGGGGTGGCAGAGGGAAGGAGCCATTTCCAATGGGGCTTTCCCCTTGGCTCAAAAAGGCTTCTCCCCATTGGGATGGGGTGACCCTGTGGCACACCTGACTATCCTGATCTGTCCCCCATACTCCCACCTCTTCACTTCAGTTTTCAGAGCAGACAAGGAGCAGATGTACACTCCTCCTCGAGCTGCATCCAGCCTGTCTCCAAAACACTGCTATGCCTGCATACAGTAAGCTCTCTCCAGTCAGACATGCCAAAAGCGGGAGGTAGGCAGGAATTCTGGACGTGCATGAGCACTCAGAACAGGCGAGGGGGCTTTGCTGCCTCCTTCCCAGCTGTGCCCTGGCCAACAGCAGCCCCAACCCTAGCCCAAATTATCCATCTCAACATGTCAACATTCCTCTCTAAACCACCAGCCAAGGTCTGTTTTCTAATACAGCCTTATGTAACGGGAGAAAGGGAAGAGGGCAAAGAAGTAAGAGCTCATGGTGATATTTCTTGCTTAATATTATTGTGTTAATTCCTTGTTTGTCCAGCAGCTGAATCATCTGTGCCTCCTCTGGGACATGGCTCCAGCTGCTGTGAAACCCAGTGGCGAAGGCAGAACTGATTAACTGTGGGCTCCCCTGCTGCTGAATCCAGCCAGCAAGCCATGTATGGGCCATTTCCCCAGCAAAATTTGCCTGTTTATTGAAAATTATAGATGGATTTCCTCCTCCCTCCTCCTCCCTCCCTGACACAATAAAGTCTCCCATAGCCAGGATGCTCTTTGGTACTAGGAAGAGCAACAGAGGTACCGTAAGTGTGTAGGGTGAGTGAGGAAGAGTGATATGGCTCACACCTATGGTCTGCGAGGCGTATGCTTGAAACTGTCAAGAGAAGAGCCCCAAAGGAGGCCTGTTAAATCTAGATGGCCTGGAGAGTGATACAGCACATAGTCTCGAATGACTGATCATTTGACAGACACAGAGGCCACAAGCGGTTGGCATTAGGACACACTGAGTCCAGTTGCTAAGTGCAGATGACTTGACCAGATTGCTCTGCACTGAAAAACAAAACAAAACCTTACAGACTGCTGCTTGATGACTATTACATAGCCTCTTCTTTCCTTCACAGGAGGAAAAAAATCCAATTGTTTTCCTTCAGCTTCTACAGCTGGTGGTATAGCAAGCTTCCTTACCAGATGCAGGCTGCACACAGACAACAGTGACCTGTGCTGGTCAAACTGGAGATCAGGGACTGCTCTGTTACTGGGCTATTCAAGAGGACCCTTTTTATTGCTACAGGTAGATCAGAGATTGTTTTGAAATCTGACTGATCCATTGACACAATTGCCCAGAAGAGGCCTTTGAAATACGCAGCCTACTGCTTTTTAAGGATGGAGAGGCGAGCAGTAGCCTCAGATCAGAAGGGTTACTGTCACTTTTTGACAGTCATTATTTTCAGCTACCTAATATTTAATGGGACCAAATGTCAGGTCAGGAATGCAGCCACCCATGTGAGAGGACTCCACAGTCACCAAAGACAGTTTTACGGTTCCTTATGGTAGGCAAGTAATGAAGACCCAGGCCAGGAAAATCAGCAAAGATAGCAGGGTAATAAAGCTGATTGCAATGTTTTGTCCTGAAGGATGTTTTGGTACTAAAAACACCTCACTTTTTTAATTTAAAAACATGAGCATTTTGCAAATGACTTCTCCTCTTTAAGGATTCTTCAGTTTCTCTGTTTGAAGCAGCTTTGTTGACTGGTCGATTTCCTCCCTTTTCGTTTTTTATATTCTTCATATTTTCTTTTTTTTTTCCCAGTTTTGTACTGAAAATAAAGAACATAAGAAGAGGCTGGGGGGACAATTATTTGTCAGCTGAAATTGACAAATATCTCTTCTATTTTTTTTTTTTTGTTTTAAAAAGCATTAAAAAAATGACGAAATAAACGTGGGGAAAACAACCAAATTTCAGCCAGCTCTGCTTTGGAGAAAACGATTGAAACAGCATACGAACAAACTAGTACACTCCTCAAAGCTGACAGAAGACCCTTTCCGAAGTAGAGCATAACTCTCGCTTTTTAATAACAAAGACTGACAGAGATTGGCTGTTGATGCTCAGCCTTCTCAGTGCAGTGCAAGCCGGTCATGAGCACAAGCACAGGATAAAGTTCAGTGTTTCTAAATCTCTACACTGAAGGCAATTGTTTCATATATGCACTAGGCCAATATATCATAACGCAATTTGTACAACCAAAATACTTTTAAAAAAAGAAGTATTTTTTCTGTGTGATTATAGATGATGACAGCACTGGCTGCTCTTCAGGTAGGCGGGAAACACCACAGCATCCTGCACATGGGGCCATGTCTGATTGAAATGACCAGGAAAACTGAGGAATCCATATAGCATCAGGCCTCAAAGTCCAACATCCCATCGCTCAGATGACGCACAGCAGATTGTTGAACCAAGATGACCTGATTGTGCATCTGAAGTATCGCATTCAAAGCTAAATCAGGGTTCAGGCTCTGATTCTAATGCACTGAAATCACATAGCCAAGCAGCTGGAAGTCCAATCCAACAGTAATGTTCATGATACTTATTATGTCCCTAGAGATAACAATCTGCAAGACCTATAACAGGCAAAAGGAAAAGTGAGGTGCCTGTCTCAGAAAGCCAAATCTAATTTCATGGCAAGACAATAGGAGACCACAAAGAACCCCTTACAAGAAAAAAAAGCATGGCTGGAAAAGAGGGATTGGGAACTAATAATTTCTATTCACATCCTTGGTGTGACTTTGTGATTCTTGGACATCTTAGCTTCTCTAACACACTTATGTGTTTTCCAAAGGAGAACAAAATCTTAAATCTTACAGTTATTTGTTAATGTTTGCAAAGCTCTTTTAACTAGAAGGAAAATGTGTGCTAACACTACTGAAGCACAAAGGGACCATAATAAAGCCTAGCTGACTGCTCAGGGTTCCCCTACTGCAACACAGTCTGTGGTGGGTGCAGGTGGCTCTTTTCACACCTTTGGCCCCTGGCATTGACAAAATGCCACCTGCGGAATCTCTGAACATTTCTGGAACATCTCGAATGCCAGTTGCATTCGAGCAGTTGGTGCAGATGCCTCTCTAACACCTGAGACACAGAACAAGCCACCAACAGCTCCAGATACATGGCAAGTATAGCAGTGGCATGGCAATTTCTCAGTTCTTAGGCTGAACACAATCAGGCAGTGCTGAAGTCGAAAGGCAGTAATTTTAAAGTGCTCTAGTCACAGACAGTTCTGCATAATAGGGACAGAAGAGTCCAAGTTCATCTCTACTGGATCTGTGGTAGAGGTCCTTTGTTTTTTGTATGGAATGAAGGTAAATATTTTATTCACAAGACCTTTTAATAGTGCTGTGGCCACAGGAAATTGAGAAGTTTAAACAGAGGCCAACAGGAAAAGCAAAGTGTGACATGTTGTATTACTTATTCAAAGTCAATGAAGACTGGGAACAACAGTTCTATACAAAGGACTGTTTATATCAACCAATGCAAAATTTTAAATTTCCTGCATGAGTCATTTTTTTGGTATCTTTTTGTCCTATTTGTAACTCTCCCCTGGACTGAAAAACATAGGCACCATCATGTTAAAAATATTTTTTCCTTTTTAAAGAAATCTTAATAAATCGAGATCCCTGTAATGCATCACCATGCTTCACCACTAGCATGCCAGACACCAAGAGCTGAAGCCAAATGGTCAAGTTAAGGAATGGGTTTGTAAGTTATCTGGGGCTGTGAAAAATAAGAGACTTGGTAGCTCTGAAAAATAGTTTAATGGCATACAGTTGCCCTGACTTAAAGTTGCCACCTTTGGGAACATTTAGCAGTTTTACACACTGAACTGTTGAGCATCCAAACACACCAACCCAGCTCTAGCAAGGATGGAGTGAGTTCTGCCTTTCTGAAAACCAGCCTCCGCACTGCATTGGTCTCTGCACTCACACAACGCTTGTCTTCTCCCTGAGCACTGAAAGCAAACAAAGCAACACCCAGAGGATTTCTGTGGTACCTATTTGGTGTGGAAGGGACCTCAAGAGAGTACTTCTGACAGGCAAGCAACACAAAATTGTCCAGGAAAATGAATCTCGCCCCTTTATTCATAGACTACAGGTCTACATCAAGGTGCTACATTCGCCCCCAAAAAGCACCATAGAGAATTCATGTGCTTAGGCTAATGGCTTTTAAAGAAAATCAGGGTTCTTGCCACACAGTACAATGAAAATGTATGGTTTTCTTCTTAAACACATTTTAGCTTTTGTGAGTCTGTGTGAAAAGAGTCCATTATTAAGCCCAAGTTATTTAACCAATATTGGAAATGCCCCCGCCCTTTTGTTAATTTGCTTGGCTTGGTGCACACACAGCATTTGTTTTATATCATATGTGGAACTTACTTTAAAAAGTCTGCAGGTTTCAAATTCCTCCGCTTTTGATAGATGTACTGTATGTACTGTTAGGTTTAAAAAAATGTTACAGGTGGCTGCTATTTTTCCCAATTCAGTCCACAAAAGCCCCTTTATTAAAAGAAGTCCTTAATGAAAAAGAAAAGTAGAGCTACTGTAAGTGAGGTTGCAAAGATCTCTGGTGGAAATATTTGGTGTTTACATTTTGTCGAACTATTTATACTGTGGACACATACTACACTAAAGGCTCTCTTTTCCCTGCATAATAGAAATCCTTGTGACTGAATTCTACATACTTGGTATGGTTTACATTTTTTTATCCAGCCTTACCACATTTTATTCCACCCTGCTCTATACACAAGTTTGTGTGTCTTAACAGAGCTGTATAATAGCAACACCTTCTGGAAAAAGGGAGACACTGGAGAATCATTTCTTCATCTAGCAGCTTGTTGCACTCACCAGCCAGCATACATTACTAAGGCAGAAGTTCAGAATAATAATTAGGATCGATCACTAACTATATGTGCATTTATTGCTTCATTTAGCAGTAACTGAAAACACTGTGCTTTTTAATAACTCTTTCAGAGTCTTTTTGTTCTGAGTACTTTTAACAGTTAAACTTTAGTATTTTAATTCATCAGATTTATGGGTGTAAGTCTGTCTTCTGTACACCCTTTGTCTGATCATATGAAAAAGTGAAGTGCCTGCTGCTCAGTGGCAGCAGCTACCTTTTCCCCTCTCAGAACAGCACAAGCTGCCAGTGAGAAGACCAGTGTTTCCAAACCCTGCTGCCTGCACCAAAGCTCCTGAGACCACAGACCAGCAACCAAAATGCAATGGCCTACATGTAACATCAGTTGATTATGAAAGTCTCACAGTCTTAGACAAAGTACCACAGCCTTCCCAGTGTCTTTGTAAGCAAGCCTCTGCCAATTAAGAGCCTTTCACGTTGGGGCTTTTAAAATTTTGCCAAACAGGACAGGCAACACATCTGCATGTTTCTACAAGACAGCTTTGCAAGCATTAGTAGGAAGCAGTGTGTTGGTGGCAGGGGGCCTCCTTTAACTGTTTTTAGTGTCAAACTATGTCAATATTTTCTTTTTCAAAGTACTGAGATACAATCGTACTAGTAGTAGCCATAAATAAATAAATAATGGGGAAAATAATAATACCACCACCTCTGATTAGGTCTTTGAGGATAGCTGCAACCCATCATTTTCACACCACTCCTGTAAGGTGAGTACTCCTAGAAGAACAGGGAGAGAGAACTGAAATCCTTGTTGAAATATTCTATTGAGGGACATGCAAGATTTCTGGTTTTGCTTTTCATTTTCAAATGGTCTCTAAGCAAAATTTACTTGTTTTCTTTGCTTTGATGCTATGTTTCTGTAGCTTCTATGCCTGATTCACATCTTTGGTCAGGATTTTATTTTGTGGGCTACTCCTTTCTTTCTGCACAGCCTTACTTGTGTTGGCTCTATCACTGCCAGCTCCTGCCCACATAATAAAGAAGCCAGTGTGCTGCTAAGTTTGCGTGCAATGCAGCCATCATCCACGAGACACTCTAACTTTACTCACTCCATTGTGCAAAGCTGCTCTGAAGACAAGCTTCTGAGAAATGCAGAAAGAGATTTGACCTGTGTTGGAAGAAAAAGAAAGCACTGGAAGTTATGTCCAGGTGTGTCTGGGTCAGGAAAACTGTTTAGTAGAAGAAGTTTGTGAATGGTCTTCATGACATGTCTCATTTTGGCAAAGCATTCGAGGACTAGCAGTACCCCAACTTCCTAACATCATGCAGTACGTAGCCCTCCCAACTAACCATGGCAAACACAGCCCCTCTCTGCTCCATCTCTCTCTAAGTAACATTGTCTGTACCTTAAAAAACAGGGATCTTGGGCATGATCCTGCATGAAGGCAGACTGTGCAACGTTAAGAAATCCGTGAGGGGGCTGCATGCAGCGTGGCCAGGTGAGGATAGCTAACCAAGCAGTACAGAGGAGGCCATATGGCACCAGCTGTGCTCTGGCTTCCAGCAGGACAGCCTCTCTCTTATGAATTTCCACAGCATGCATGAGAGTGAGTCACTATTGCAATAAGCTGTCCTGTCCTTTTCCTCGCCTACACCTGTCACCTTTGGGATGTTGGGCTATCACAGAAAAGAAAAAGCTAGTGTGATGAAAACTGCAAGCACTGAGCCCCAAGCTGTGGAGATGCTCCCCAGAGAAAATGAGGACAAAATTCAGTAAGGAAGCCTCTTCCCTCTCCCTTCTGCTTCATGTGGAAAACGACTTATGTCTGCTCCCCACACCTGTAAGCGCCAAGAACTATGGGGTGATGAGCCAGCAGGACCACGGGAAAGTTGTTGAAGCCCTTCTCTCTGGTCCTGCCAGCACAGCCTCCCCCAAAATGACACAGCTCAAATGTGTCCCCTGCGCTGGGGAATGGGTTAATCCCAGGACAAGGGGAGTTTTTCACAAACCACCAACCAGACTGAGAATCTCTAGTGAGATTTTAACACGTCTGGCCTGGGATCCTCAGTCGCTGATAATGACAGGCATTACCTGACCTAGCCAGCAAGAGGATCGCGATAGCTGTTCTCAAGAATTTGCAAATCGTTCTCCAGTTCCTGGCTCCTTCCCTTTGACTATCTTGGCAGTCTGTTCTGGCAGCCAGACTATCTCACCTAAGACTTCTCCAGCTGGTGAAGCATCTTGGCGCTCCTGCCTCTCTATGCCCACACACTTTCATCAACTTCAGCAGTAACCCTTTTAAGTGTTATCTTGCAGGCCTAATTACTTCAAATACGTTTTCTGGCTCATGGAGTTGGACAGGTGGAAATTTAGCGCCATCTATTGCTAAATAATAAAACACTGGTTGGGTAAGAATACGAGGAAGGCACTTTCCTGACGGGAGCCTTCGCTGTAGGATTCCTGCAATTCAGCAGAAGCATCCCCACGGCTGCCAGAAAATCTTCGACTTTGAAGGGGTGGTTAAAGTCTCACAGTTTTGTAGAAAATACATCTGTAAGTCTGGGGTGTGACCCTAGCAAATGTCTTCAACCTGGAAATAGTCTGAGAACCAGTTTTCTTGTAAGATTTGTAAAATTTCCTAGTTAAAGTTTGTTCTGAAATAGGATCACATCTTTTTCTCTTCCTGTTACCGTACTGATACTTTGTTAACAATTCCCTAAGTTGTATACCTACCTCAGGCAAACTGTAAAGCTGGTTTCTTTATTCACAGTTTGTAGGCTCCAACCCTTGGTAACACTGGCTGTACCCTCTTTCTGACTGTGAGCAAATAAAGTCAAAGAAGCAAGTAATCTCGAAGGCTAGTGGCACCCCCGTGAGCTCAGCTGCAGATGAGGAACACCCCAAGAACCCAAGAAGAACACTGAGCAGTCAGCATTCCTGGTTAGTGGGGTGAGAATTGTGTTTCTGAATAGACAGTAGTGAAGCTGAAGGTTATATTCTTGTCAATGGTGTTGGGACTTATTACTGCATGGGATTAAATAATTTACAAATGTATATACCTAATGAGACAAGTACCCTGAAAAATCCCATCAAGACACAAAGGCCACAGAGCAGAATGTGTTGATTTGTACAACAGGAGCAAAAGCTGTGCCTTTTTGCAGTTCCATATACAACATTTTAATACATCTGAAGCGATATGCATTAGTTGCATGACGTGTTAGCACCAGATGTTCATGCTGTTAATCCTGCTTCTCACCATAAGCAACTACTGATATTTCAACCTTTTCCACAAAAAGGCAAGGGCTGTTGGTGGTGATGATGATTAAAGTTCATAGGATAGATGGGTAGACATCTGAAAAAAAGTTATTAAGTCGAAGTACCACTATACACGACATGCAAAGATCAGAAGCATGTTGTCTAACTCTGTGATGTTTCCAACAGATGTGGGTGCAAAGATTTCTGAGAAAAGGAGAGGCAAGAGATGACAAAAAAATAAAAAAAGGTGAGCAACACAGCATCAAGGTGTCTGCAGACAAAGTTAGGACATCTTGAAACTGTTAGAAAAATTACCTGATAGAGTGTAAGCAGCTGTCTGTGTTCTATTGCAAGCTCCATAATACCTAGAACACTTTTTTAAAAGCTCTACATGCTGTAGACAAGAAAATAAATTAATCTTTTTTTTTAGAACATATGGTGGAGAGGAGAGGTGGAATATGTGTATCAGGCAGTTTAAAAATAGTAAAGTCAAGATAGAGACACAAATGTTATTTTGTAAAATATACTCAGGATTTTTAAGGCTGTCTTGAAGGGTTGCAAGACCTGACTCATGATTTTGGGTTAGGCTATAATATTAATTCTTAAAAGTCAGCATAAATTGTGTAGTCAGCATGCTAATGACCTCTTACTTCTTATAAATGAAGACACGGAAGAGTGGACAACAAGTCAAAATGAAAATTAAATAACTCAAATTCAGCAGTGTTCTAGGGAATCCGCTGCTCCCTCAATTTAATATACTGTAGCCCAGATGATTTCTCACTGCTATCCAGAAGCTAGCAGACCACTTTTATTTCCCACTATGTGTTTGGAGAACAGAATCTGGTTCACATGACCCTGCTACTGACTCCGACCTGACAGTCTTGCCTTTGACTTTCTATTTTATCCCTATATCCCTACCTTGCTCCCCTGAGCCTAACATTAGCAGTGACAGCAACCAGGTTCTCCTGCCAACATTGCCAGGAGGAGAGAAGGGGACACTAAAACTATTATCACCAGATCTGTCCCATTGACTTTAATTTAGAGCATTATATAAAGGACAAGGCAAGACAGACTGTCGGTAGGGGAAAATTTTCCCAGATGTGTTAGAGGCTGCTGCTTCTACTCAGCAAATCAGTGGCAGTCCTTAAACAGAATGTCCAGCATGATGAAGAGATGGTGAAGCAGAGGAGCATGTGCCTGACAGGAAACCTACGCACTCACTCAGCTCTGGCACATGGTAGGTACAGCCAGTGTACAAAACCATTTGGTCTACCCATCACCTCTCTTGGAGTCAAGAACAGAGTGTTCAGGAGCAGTAACGCTGCCCTGTGTCTGCTGAGGGCATACTCCCACCAGGAGAATTAAACTGCACAAGACAGCATGAAGACTCAAAGGTGAATGGCAGGCTGAAAATCAAATAGCAAAGAATTAAAAATTACTTTACTATGGATCTGAATACTCCTGGCAATAATCTGGAGCATATTAATGGAAAAGTAAAGAATGGGACATAAGAAACTAAATTTGTAAGGTAGTGCTGATGGGATGATGACAATGATAACTGTGGCCCATATTTAGGTAGGTTCTCCAAAATCCTCCCCTTCATACATTATTTTAACATAAGAGGGATTTCATATCAGTTTTTGTTTGGCTTGAAAGAAACTTACAGTACTATAGCTTTCAAAGAAGTACAAAATTAATTAATACAGTTGTGTTTCTTGGCAGGACTGATAGTCTATTTCAACATGAAACTTCCTCTATCTCTGTTGGTATTTGGGGGGGGTTGCTGTTCCTTTTTTTTTTTTTTTTTTTTTTTTAATTTGAGGGCAGGTTGTTGGATAGCAGGGGAAAGGTAGGATGATTTTTGTCTGGAGGGTTGACCTATTTGATCCTGGACTAGATTTAAAGCTGGGAAGTTAACTAGAACAGGATCAAATATCCCAATCTATTAGCAAACTTCTCATATCAGGTAAATAAGTGGTTATAGGTTATAGTAAAAAAGGTTACAAGCTACCTTCAGAAGAAGGCAGTACTCAAATCTGTTCCTATAAGTAAAGTGGTAGAAGCAGTTATGGGTGAAGGAGGGATATTCTAGTTTAAAACAAACCATGTTACATTGCAAAAGCTCTACAGAAGCCTGTTCTAACTCACACAAGCTCCCATGGCTGTCAAGAAAACACCGAAGACCTGAGTCGCCTGGGATCAGTAAGTTTAAAGGCAATCTGTTCTTCCTGAGCTAGGAGAGTCCTGTGAGACTATGACTCCATTCCAAACTTCTGCAAGCAGCAATGCCAACTAGGAGCATGGTGAATTGTGATTTCCCCAGCATAGCTGTGCCAACGAAAGCCCCAAATGATGCTGGTTTTCTAGCAAAAATGTGCTTTTCCTTGTATAAATTTCCCCTTGCAGGGCTGTGGTCAGGTATGGTCTTAATGCATAAACAAAAACTGCATCTTCACTGATAGACCAACAGTTTTATGTCTGCACTGATAAAAGGCAGCTAAGCACAGATGTAACAGTATATCACACTTAGGCTGTAAGCTGGACTAGAGGTTGATTATGTACAGCAAGTCTAAAAATCCATTCCTACCTTACAAAGTCTATACTGTTCTCTTTCCCTGTGCTGTGGCTACTCAAAGGAAGCCATTGTGAACTGAAAATACGCAAGGCATATATTTTTCTTTTGTGCATGAAGAACAACACTTCTCACATTCCCTATAGTTTTCAGCAGAGTGAAGAACTGCACATATCCCTCAATGGACATCTTTCTTCAGGTAGGAAGAAAAATCCGATCAGGCATCTTGAGTTAAGAGAATAATTTGCCTGGAAAGATAAAATTGTGATAAACAACCTAGAGTCATTCTGCCAGTGGAAATCACAGGGGTCACAACCTGATTGCTGGAGACAAGGCAGGTTTTAGGCGCAAGCTAAATGAAGAAAAGTTGGAAGCTCTGTGTTTTATCAGGGAATGAATGTTCCTGCAGTTCAGGCATTCAAAAATCGCATTAACCTGGAAAAGCCAAAGCAGGGACAAGATACAGACATTAGCGTAATACATACTGACTACAGAGGCTCCAGGGCAGATGTCAGCTCTTACTTCTGCAGTGGAGGTCATGGAAGAATCTTTTTGGTACTTCTTTTTTTCTTTTGCTTTCAAACCAGTACTACAGAGTGCATTTAAGCAGCAAAAAAATAGTTCACTTGTGGGCAAGAAGGGAGACAAAACATGTCCTCTGTGTCTCAGCCGGCTTACCTCATCTTGTACACCCCAAAAATTTTCTGGTCAGCTAAATAAATGTGCTGCCGCACAAAAAAAGCCAGAAGGCAGCTGCAGAATAACCTCATTGTGGAGGGAACTTGACTGCAGGTACAGCAAGCAGAACCAGCCTGACTGCATCCTGCTCTGGCCTGGCCAGGCAAGAGTCTACAATGCTCAGTTTTTCACTAACATGCACACGCATCGAAGAGTTCTTGCATCTATGAACTGCACACATAGCCAAGCAGTTTTGGAGCAGAAAAATCTTGCTTAAGGCACTGAACTGCAAATCAAGTCCATCTTCTCTTTCCTAAGCAATAACCAATGGATTGTTGTTTTCCACAGATGGCTGTGGGGTTTCCTGGTTATGTGGGCTTGGGTCAAGGTCACACAAGAAACCACAGTAAGTGCTTCAAGTCTCACCTATGTGGATTCTTTTACTCTGTGTTGCTTAGTAACATAAAAGGAACTTTATATTTGCAACACAGGCGGTCCTCTATTAAGAAAACTATGTATACTAAAAACATGGCCACTAAACACGTCAGCACAGAAACTTGACTTTCTTGTGCAGTCTCCAAAGTCCTTCCTCTTGCAACTTGCTTGTGTCCCTCCTCTGAGGTCTGGATTGTGTTTGGTCCCCATGCACAAAGGAGAAAGGGCTGAAGTTTCAGGTGGCCAGGCACTCTTTTGGGAAAACATGGCATTGTGCCTAGATCTTTCTTGTTGATAGAATTAATTTGCTTTTGAACACTTCTAATCCCAGAAAATATCACCTGGGCTTCAGAATGGGATATTTAAAAAATATGGACTCTTGCAGGATTTGGTGAAAATGAGCTGGATGTTTATTTGTTTAAACCAGAATCAATACCATAGACTGGCAAGGCCTTGAATTATAGAAGGTTTGGCCATGCATAAGCTTGATTTTCTTGCATTTAAATGTCACTGTCAAGTGTAGGCAATGTTCCAGCTTGTGAAGTTTCACTGAAACTGGAAGCAACACTGAACTTGGCAGATATGCAATTGTAAGGTTTAATTGAAAGAGTAAGCATGCTGTTGCAAATTAATGTGGAAAATGCAGCTATGGTGGAATCTGTCTTTGGGCCTTTATGGCCCTCCATTGCCCATTGGTCATACAGCTTGTCATGCATTTATCCTCACCAAAGTCTCTCATTTTACTATTAGCCACCTTTTACAGCTGGAAAATAGGAGGTGGGAGAGTTACCTGCCTTGCTCAAAGACACAAAAAAGAATTGATCAAGGGTAACTGCTAATCTTTTCTTCCTTTCCAGATTGCTTATAATTTTTCCCTAATGAAAAATAATTTCTTATCTGATAAACTTACATTACACACTGCAGAGGAAACCAAGAGGAGCAGTGTCTTCTAAAATAAATCGTTATAAACCAGCATGGCTTTAGCAATTTACTGTAATTGCAGTTTGATTTTCAGTTTTCCTGTGAAAGATCTCAGACTTGTCATCTTATGACTAAATGAAAATGTGATTGCTAAAACATTCTTGGTTGATTACTGGTGACCTATGGGTCATAATTTTCTTTCTTCCCTGAAAATTTCTCATTTTTTAAAATAAAAACCATATAGTTTTCTGTCTATCAGCTCTACACAAGCACAAAATTAATTTTTCTGACAATATATATTTTATCAGGAAAAAAAAAGGTTGAAGCCAGTTAAACAAATGTACAGCTAATGAATTTGGCCCTGAACTTCATATATGACTTGATGAGAGTTTCACCGAGTCAAACATTGTTGGCTATCCCTCACGCTATTCAAATTGCAGTAACAGATAATAAAGCCTTGTTCATGTCACTTGCTCTTTCCAGGAAAAAGTTGCCACAAAGAGGCTGTGAGATTTGGCAGAGATGCGTACATTTCAGAAAATAAAGTTTGTGTTTAAATGTGATCTTACCCTGTAAAATATGGGGAATTTCCCTCTTGTCAGCCCGAATTTTGGCCTTATTGATATCTCTCTTAACTTTTGAGTTGATGTTACCTTAGTACTGGAAAAGCTTTTCAATATCACACATATGCAAAAATGGGGGAAAAGTACAGATGTTGATAATGTGGGTTCTTTTTTTTTTCAAGTGTGAAAAGAAATGTGGAACAATTCTGCTTTGTGCTGCTTGGATGTAGCATCGTGTAGACTAACAAAGGGAATCCTTCCAAGGTTCTCTGTGAGTTATACTACTGTAACAGGTAATATCAAGCTCTTAAGATTCACCTTAGTAGAGGTAAGGAGTTGCAAGGTAGGAACTCAATAATATTTACGGTTCAGAAACAGAGCAGCCATCGGACCTAAAAAATCTGCTGATTGGTTATGGCTGAAATGTTTAATGCCAGTATCAGTTACAAGGCTTCCACGCACATACAGTTAAAGAAGCCTCTGTCTAAGCTGACAGACTGTAGTCTGGTCTCCCTGAAACAACAACCACAAAAAATATGCCTTGTCTCTTTGGAGATGTCCACAAAGGACAAAGTGCACCAACATTTTGGATCTCACCAGATTCTTCTCATGTGAACAAAAATACAGGCAATCAATTTAGGCAATGTTGTTTCCTTAGCTTGTTTCTTTGTTAAAAGGAAGATCTGATTCAGGAATATGATGGGACCAAAGAGCAAAAGGTTGATTCCTTGCTCAAGAATCCTCAAGTGTGCCATGCAAGTAAAATCTACATTCCCAAAACTGTTTCTTTGCTCCTTCAGAAAAGCAGATGCAAAACTATCTTGCCCCGCTCTCCACCTTAACACACACAGAGGCTACAAATTCTGCAATCTAAAAAGTCCTTGGCACAGTCATGGACAAATCTGAATATCTGTGGATTAAGGACTTATCTGATAGCAGCTTATTAGCACTTCCCAGCCTACCGTTATCACCAATGGTAGATGAAGATACATAAATAGAGCAAGAGAAAACACAATTTCTCTTAGAAAAGAGACAACGTATCATGAACAACCACCTCTTGTCTCACCTTCACAATCCTCATAGCAACTTTGCAAGCCCACATAACAATGTGAAGATTGCCACCACCTGACAGCTAAGCAGGTATTTTGGTTACACCAAACCCAGCACAGATTTGGTCTCTCCTCATCAGCCAATTACTGACCCTCTGAAGAAAACTGATTGGCAGCAGGGATCAGGGAGGATTTTTAACCTCGAGTTTAACTCAAATTTAACCCTTTTCCTCAAAAGCTATAAAAAAATTTCACCTGCAAAAAAGAGGGAACAGCAAAGGGAACCTGTGCAATGAGCTATGCTTAGTAGTTCGTATGTGTAGAAGTGCATTTTTGAGACAGGAATATAAGCAACTAACAAACCGCTCAAGTTTTCTCTTACTTAGCATGATATAAGTAAGGAGAGGCTCTGTGGTGGAGGTAGGGAATGATGCCAAGTTTATAAGCATTTAGGAACACTGTGAGTCTTAGTTGGTAAGATCCAGAACAATGAGGTGGTCAGAATCCCATTCAAAGAGGTAAAAGATACTTGGGACAGTAGTCTGATCTGTGGTATTTGTCTTCAATTTTTTACGCAATGAGATTTCCTAAAGAGATGGGAGAATTTTTCACTGTCTTTGCTCTAATCAGTTGAGTTGTCAGCCTTTCTCTTACGATAAAGATTCAAAATCTTTGTAAGTTCCTTTCTTTCCCAACTTGGGACCTCAGGGTAAATGAAATATTACAGTCTTTGCTGAGACACAAGGCTTGTATGAACTAAAAGAAGGGGGGAAAAAAAATCCATGAATTCAGCAATGACTTAAGCAAGATCTGGTGCATAAAAGTTTAAGAGCCATAATAAAAGTGGCTAGCACGTTGGACACGTTCACATCCTAGCATTTCATACAGGTGTGACTTCTCAACTGGCTTCAACTCCTTAAAAACTCTGCAATGGCTAAAAGAGCAGTCCTGCTCTTCCTGTGTGTGGTATCTGTGCATACGTTTCTCTCTTTTTGTGGTGAAGCGGTGATCTGGTCACTCTGCAACTGTTCTAGTACCAGTGGTGGCACAAAAGGAAAGTCATGGACAGCAGATGGAAATAGGAAGAGTGGACCTGTTCCCTTCATCATGCTTGGAGTATAAAAGTAATCTCAAGTTACAGTCTGAGCTTATATCAGTTGAATTGGAAGTTTTAGCCGAAATTAGTGTTTCCACGGGCTCTGCTTAGTGATGATCTATGTAAACTTCACCTAAAATCCAGGTGAGTCACAGTCCTAGTTTTCAGCTCAGGTGTGGTACACTAGATGAACTTCAGCCCTGTGAGAATGAAAATCAGGAAAGCTCTGGCTGTTTTCATGTGACATTATTTCTGGTACTGGCAGCCTCCAGGCACATATTTAATTTGTATACCTGTAAGGGATGGGTATAAATTCACCACCCTCACACATACAAGCCTGCAAAGCACATACTTCCATATCATGACAGCTTCAGCTGCAGAGGCTCCATCTAGACTGGGGTTTCACCTACATTTGCGTTTGGGCAAACACAGAGAGGTCCTTGAATGCATACTGTATACTGAAGAGGACTGGCCTGCTCGCTGAGCATTTAAGCAATACTTGCTTCTTCTATATTACTGCATATCAAATCAATATTGACTTGATCAGCCTTTTGTTTGAAAGGCATACATCTTGTGGACTATGAATATGCATAAGTACCTTATACATGCAATTGTTATCTCAATCTGTACGAAGAAAATTTGAAGCATTTCATTATTAAGTCCCTTTGATAATATGTAGAGTGTCTAAAATTAAAGTGTGGGTCCATTTTACACAGTCTGTGGTTAGAACTGAGTCATTTTAAACATTTAGGGGGTTGCTTATCCTTTAAGTTAGGTATTTATCTCAAAAATACTGAGTTTGGTTAGGGTATTTTCTTTGTATATGAATTTTCTTGACTTTGCTCAAAAAAATGTTAGCTTATAGTGCCATCAAAGTAAAGGATAAATGCTTCTGTATCACTGAGCATGAATTAACCAAAGTTGAAACTTTGAAAAGAATTATTCCATGAGCAAGATGAGGAAAAAAAAGTATAAAACAGAAGTCATTCTAAAATCACTTCAGAAGAATATAATTCCCCTGAATGACCCAAAACAACTTACATGAGTTAAGAAACAGTTTTGTCTTATACGACCTGGCAGTGACAATGCGCAGAACTTAGCATCCTAAATCTTCACAGATAGAACATAAAACCACCTGCAGGTGAAGCAGGACAAACCTTTTCTTACCTGGCATTATAAATAATTCCCTCTGGAGAGAGAGAAGTGCATACCTTCCACATGCTTGTATTTGCTTTTCCAAATTCCTCTTTGGAAAAGCATCTAGAACAACAAAGGTGCTACTACAGAAAATTTTGCCAGGATCTTGGCAAAAAATCACCACTGTAATGCCACAATATCAGAACACTGAGCAGAAGGACAGGAAGAAGAAAAACTGAAATTCAACATTCAAAACCGGTATATCTAATTCTAGTATTGACTACCTATATGAGAATCCTCTACTTTTTTCCTTGCCCTGTTTACATATACAGAATGCGGCTTTCTGTTCTGCTTTGTCCTCCTTCGTAATATTTTAAAATACTTTTTGTCACACCAACGTTACAAGACTGTATCCCAGGCTGGAGTCCTCAGAATTGATGCTCTCCGTCCCCAAGAACAGAGTGATGGTGGTACTATTGAAAAAAGTTCTTTATTGAACAGAACTGTTGCCAGCTACTGAAATGTTTTAAAAGGGATGAAAAAAGGGGTCTTATAAGTATTGTTAAGAGGCACGGATCTGGTTAGCTGGCTTTAGCACACTCAGCACCTTGTAGGATTAGTCCTTAAATTATTACTACTTAGGATAAGAAAGTGTTGAATGCTGTCTTAATGAAGCTGAAGTTAAGAGTTCCAGTTAAGAAAGGTTCCCTTAGGATGAAAACAGAGAGGCCAAAATACAGGAATAAAGTCTGATTCTGACATGTTAGGCTCATTCTTCTTCCAGTAATTAACAAATCTTAGTACTCACCTGTCCGCAGCTTCTTTAAAGTGTCCTGTATTCATGCCAGATTTCTCTGAAATCATTGAGAACCAAACCAGATGGAAAATTTACCCTGATGTGTACTTTACTGCAGCATGGATCATTACGACCTTTAATCACACTATTCCCTGCACTGGAAAGGGGGAATACGTCAAGTATTTTGGTAAATACAGCTACTACACATGGCAAATGTCAAGATTTTAATGACACTTTTCAGTGCTTTCCATCTTCAAAGGACTTTCCGTTGGTTGACATAGTTTAGAGTAATGACCATTCAAAACTGCCCTGTGATGTAAGTACTCAAAGTACGAAGTTGTTTTCTGGCTTTCTTCTCTCCCTTTAGTTCATTGCCCAAACCCCTCAGAACAGGGCCTGTATTCAATCACTGCTACATAGTCCTGGCATGTTAAAAGTCGTTTCATGACAAGATGGTTAGCGGGTAGGTAGTTTTGCTGCTTGATTTGTCCAGGATTTTACAGTAAGTGAAATATCTGGCTCCGCCTCCATGTCTGCCAGTGTTAAGGGTCCATTCTTCCCTCTGAGTGTTATATCCTGAGACATAACTGGAAGCCAGAAGGCAGAGTACGGGCTTCGCATTTTGACTACAGAGTTAACTTATCTCTCACCACTAGCATCTTGCTCTGCTGTTCTTAAATGCAACACTTTGTTTGGTAATACTTTTTCCTTTTAATCCAGCTTCAAGAATGTATTTCATAACAGTTTCCAGCTATGGGATAATTATGCTTAGTTAGCTGTACTCAACAATGATGATTTCATAACATACCACAAACAGGTGCCCATTAAATTCTTTTATTGCAGACAGAAACATTGCATAATTACAGATTTGATGAGGAAAACTGCAAATAGTACAGACCATTTCTACTGCCAGCAAAATACAGTTATTACAGGATTTATAGACATACAAATATAAAGTGTTTCCTTCATGCCAGATGGTCTGTATGTAACAATGCCATTAGGAGTACTTAATTGTGCTTCTGCAAAATCTTTAGAGAAGAATGAGGTAGAGTTTTCTTTAGTTTATCCTGTACTTTTTCACACATCTGTCTTTTACTGCTTTTATATGCTCAGATCCTTGTAAAATACCCAGTTAACTATAACATTTGAGAAAACAGAGACTCTTCAGAGGTGTTTACTTCTCCCTTTTTGAGTTGCTAATTTCCCACTGTCTATATGTTACAATTCCAATAACTACTACTGCACCCTTCTAAATGCTTCAAACGCCAGGTAGCTTGGGACATGTGCCTTTCCGAATTAACTGCTTTGAAAGAAATTGTTTGCAAATAGCTTCAGATATAACTCTTATTTGTCTCCATCATGGCAAAGAACCTTTTAAATTCTGTCATTCTTTACTATAGTGGCCGAGCTAGAGTCCAAGCCATCTCTTTAGGAGGAGTGAATAGATTCACTCTTTGTCAACATCCTCGACTATGGAATAAAGTTATTGATAAATTGTCTCCTACTTGCAGTTCTAGTCATCTACTGGGACATTAGGAAATAAGTATAAGTTATGGGAATAAAATAGGCTACTGACCTATGGAATACCATTTCTCACTGTTAGGTGAACGCAAGTATCACCTATTTGTTTTCAGCTAGTATTTTATTGTTTTGTGACACATGAAAGTGTTTTGCAGGTTTCAGTTAAGATACTAGGGCCTCAGTTAGGAAAATGTAGGCACAGATGTAAATATTTAAGCAACTGAATAAGACCATTCTTAAATAAAAACAGCAACCTACCAACCTGCTAGACATCTGGCATACCTGGCCAGTCCCTGTTTTGAACTGTATGAGAATGGTAATGACATTCTTCTAACCTTCTGTCTTGACAGGCTAATGGCTAATTTTTGCTTTACTTTTGCTCTGGCATTTGCTGCAAGCACTTAGTACTTATTAAGAATCTGAGAGTGCACTAGTAGGGTACAGTAGAGGAAAAAAACCTGTTTTTCAACTGAAGAGGTCACAATTCTAATGGTGACCAAATCATAATGAAGAGAAGATTTGGCATGCATGAAGAAAGCGATTATATAAAGAATAAGAATGTTTGCCTTTTTCTGATAACCTACCAAGACATGAGTTTAAGACAATAGTTCAGTGATATTGAATTAGAATTCAAAATGAAAAGCAAAATTTTTATAAAAAGGTGCAAAATTTCAAAGATTCCATCTTCATATCTTGATCACTTTGATCATAAATTGAAAGAAAATCTGTTCTTGCAAGATAGTACTGCCTAAGACAACTTCTGGACTCCTCCATTTCATACTTAAATGATTGCTCTAAGCCTGACAGAATCAAGTCCTATGAAGAGTTAGCAATTTTAAGAGAACCAGCTCTGAGAAACTTTCTCAACTCTTGCTTAGAAAAAAATCCACGACACTTATTTTATCTACTATTCCCTGCATCACTCTTTGGTAAAACCCAAAAATTATCAGTGTTGGAAAACCATTTGGAACACCGTAGTTAATTACTTACACAAATTTATCTTCTCTTTATCTACTTTAACTTTATCAGCAAATATTTTAAAGACTCTAAAATTCTGCATTAAAGTCTTAAATCCTCCTTAAGTTCTTCCTATGAACATAAAAGTTAAGATTCTTTTTTTAAAGCATGGCATGAAAATTCAGGATTGTTGTAAATATTACACACAATAAATTAAGTTGCCAGATAAGCAGACAGTATAAAGTCATGTTCAGAGACAGCAACAAGAATCTAGCTATGTTGTCAGTACTAGTGAATTTAAACACCATTATTTTTAGTAAATTTGGATGTGGTTAACCTTGCTAGCGCTGTCAATTATATTTATTTCTATCTGAGCTACGAATTAACATTTTTTTTTCCAAATGTAAGGCCTGACTATTCTAATTCAGTACTGGTCCACCTCTGCTAAGCCCTAAAGTACTTGACTAGCTCAAGGTAGTGGAGAAGTTAGTTTTGTTTATGGATTTGGCGACGTATTTTTCAGCTATACTATAGATGGCATTCAGACTTTGAATAATCAGGGAAAATGTCCTGGAATTCCCACTAATAACCATACCATCATGCTTAAAGAAAGGCATGGATAGAAGGATTGCTACAACAAAAAAATTCACCATTTCAATACCAATACTCTATTTTGCTATTACAACTAAAAAGAGAAATACTTACAAGGAACCTACTGGTTTAGGACCTATGAATTATTTTTCCAGATCTTGAGGATAGTGTTGAAACACATCTTTTTTACACCTCTCAACTGCTAAATATTGCAGTTCAGAAAAGTCAAGATTGATAATGAGGCCTGTATCAGTGCTACATGACAAAGTGTACTTCTAGAATAGTTGTAATCTAATGGCTCTACATTGAGAGGTACAATGCTTCCTTCAAGCACGAGTTTTAAATAAGATAGCACTGTTTGAGAGGTAGAAGTGAATTCTCTTTTCAAGAACTTTCTGTATACTCATTTATATTCTGAAATATATATTTTATTTATGCATCCATACAGCAAACCTTAAATATAGTTCTCATTCAAATAATATTTTCCTTCCACATAATCAAGATACTTCCACTCAAAAGAAATCTCTGAAATACTAGTCTTCACAGGTTATCTTTCTCTACTGCTTAAAGATCTTTCTGGAGATCTTATTTGATCAGTAATAAAATAACTGTTTATGCAAAAGTTGGAGTACAGTTAAAAGAGGTATAGGTGGTAGTACCACTACTTTACACACACAAAAAGGCTAGGTAATTTGCCCAGGGTCACCAAGTCATTGGCAGTCTGTTCAGGCATTACCTGTGCAGATGGTATAAGTGCGATTCTGATCCCTGAACAGCCACAAGATGAACTGTCTCTACTACTAAAAGCAAAAAGAAGGCAAAATCTGCTTAAATGGTCACTTTTAGATATGAGACTAAGTGGCATCATGATAAAGGATGCTGGGGAAATGAGACTGCAAATCTGTGAGGAAGGCAGAGAAAGACAGCAAGGAACAGCCCACCTTGGGGTACGCTCAGCCATCATTTACACCTGCTCACCTCGCACTATAGAAGCCTGCCTCTACAACATTAAAATTTACCATCAGTAGGATCAATCCCATGCAGACAGAGCCAATATGCCATAGTCTGGCAGGCTATGCTACCATCTCTGTGTTTCATAGCAAGGCCCTATCGACAGACAGTTCATACTAAGCAATCTGTTGAGATTATGCAGATTGTTCTGGAGAGGCCATTGAATTCAAGAATGTTCCTCCTCTAGCTAGGTGGCTAAGAGATCAGTTCCAACTTTTTTTTTTCTGCCTACCTCCCTGGAATACCATGTATTAGACATACGTTTCAAATAACTTACACTACAAACTACTCTGTCAAATACGATATTTTTCCAAATTGTCAGTCTTCAGACCTGAGGAAACGTAAATATCATATAACTATGAAATAAGTATACAGGAGAGGATTATTTCTAGCTCTCTGTTGAATTATGGAACCCTAAATAGTTTATCTACAAAGAGGAGTGCAGGACAACTGCTTTTTGGCTTGAGATAGTTGAAGAGGTGTAAACAATGGCTGGACACAGAGATTTCTCACTATCTTTGCCTTATTAGACTTCCCTTCTATATTAAAAAAAAAAAAAATCATGTTTGCATTGCACTGCTACAGACTGAACAGATTATTTATTCTAAGCAGAAACCTTTATTAGCATTCTCATCAGAATCTATCGCTGTAATTTTTCAGTGATTTTGCCCTCACTGCTGATAAGAAACTAGTTAAGTAGTGCCAGTAGCTGAAGCCATAACTTTTGGCGTCAGAACAGCTTGTATGAAATGCCAGTTTAATGAAAAGTTCTCTCAATTCAAGGACTTCTTTCCTATGCATGAATCATACTCACCAAACTGAAAATTAAGGACATGCTTAATACTGAAAATAATAATCAGAAGACTGAAGGGGAGAAGAAAGAACATACAAAAATTAGAGTTCATTATAATAAAGTACCAGTATTTGTAAAACATAAGCATGTGAAAGGCTGAATCTCATTTGATCAACCCAATTAAACATTAAATAATTGCAGACAATTATGCAAATATCACACAACAATATTAATTTGTTGATCTTTTTTGAACAGTCTCAAATTCTCCTAATGTTAGACTATCTTATGTCTTAAATGATCAATTAGCAGAACCATAACTAAGTGATGAAGAATGGATAATTGCCTAGTTATGATGTACCAAACTCTTTCTATGTAAATCTCTTGCAATTAAACAAATAGGGCACAAGGAGAAAAGATGTGCAGATGTTCTTTTACAGTCTATTATTAGCTCAGGAATACTACAGTTCCCTCCTAAATTTTACAGGCAAAAATAGGGGGAATGTATACCAAATACTATTATTTACACATATTATTTCTTGCCTTTGGTTAACAGGATAAAAAAGCAGTTGCAGAATGCAGGGTAGGATGGAATGCGTCGGAAGAATTTCCTGTATTATACTGATCCATCTGTTCACTTATTTATGTTGTAAAGTTTAAAATCTAGAACCTATTCATCTGTATCCCATCTGGAAACAAACATAACTTTGAGTTGACATAGCCAGAGTAGAGCAATTAACCAAGATGTTAAAGCCAACACACAGATGCTACATGTTTTCATTCTTTTCTGCTAGAAAAGACTACACATTTCTGTGGGTCATTCCAGTTTTGACTCTTATAGTTTTGAAGTCTCCATCAGCTCAAAACGTGCAGTAAAAGGAAAGGTGTCTCTCTGTCTCAGGAAACAGCGCAAAGCCACAGTAAATGAAAATGCCTGGTTTCCTCACATAAATCACTTGCACCTAATTTAAGAAGAGTTTTACACAACTTTTAGGTTTACACTACAGTAAAATAATTTTTCTAGCTTGTCCTTATTCATTCTGAGTAGTGAGCAGATTACTGCTGGTATACTGATTCCTTCATGGGGATTTTTGATATACGATACCTGTCAACTCTATCAACATCCTGAAATGCTAAGGTATCATGCAACCACTCTGCCATGCATCTGAAGTTAGATATTTCCACTTTTCCTTTTGCTGTTGAATCTAAGATGAACATAAAGAGACAGGTTAGATAGTTCAGTAACAGGAAGCCATATGTGGTTGCTTGTTACGTGTTCTTTAGAGAGCTCCATGCCACACTCTAGTTAAAAGGCACTCTTTAGTTACGATACTTGTCTCATTGGATAAAACTCTCTACCCCATGTTGCATCTTGACATATTGCCCATGTTAATTCTTCCACCCATGTAGTTAAATTACAAAGAAAGACTACCAGCAGTTTGTAATACATGGTAAGATACAAAACGAAGACCAGACCAATGATTCGTATTCAAATGTTCAGAAAAGCAGACACACAATACTATTGCTACTGTAAGTGGAATAACATCTTGTGCTTGCAGTTGTATTCTAAAAAGAAAACTATCCAACAAGTTTAAGAATGGTTACATTGTCTGAGAGAACCTTCAACTGTTCTTCATTAAAAGATCAGATTTGACTGCAGTAAAAGATAGCAAAAGTCACAATTTGAGGGAGGGAAAGTTAGTGATGCCTAAGTAGAGGTTTTCTTTAAAATCTGATAAAAAATAAACAGGAAAGCCATAAGGCTACTTTTTAGCAGTTGCATAAGGCATGGATGGTCTCTTAGAAATTATATTTCCCCTTTTGAAACTATGTTAAATATTGCCAGTAACTACAGAGGACTTAAAAAGTATGGGAGAGATACTGTTGGTTCTTAAAAAAATAAAGTGCTAAATATTTCCCTTAATACTGGTGCATCTCTACCACAAACTATGGCAATAAATGTTTCAGGTTTATTTCTTATAGGACTCCCTTAGTGTCAATAAAGTTCCACTAGTATTACACTGAAGTAGCACTTTGGAACACTGATACAGATATGGTGATTCTTTTTGGCAAGAGATACCTTAAAGCTGTTTGACAAAGCTGTGTGCAAAAAGAGAAAGCTAATAAATATTGCAATATAACTGTTAGTGAACATTTGCAGATGTTATTTCCCTAACAATGGGCTACATGCTCTATATTCCAAATAATATGAAGACTGCATATGAGAGACTAGCACTATTTGAAGAAATGTGTACTTAATCAGACCACAACCAGAGTTTGAATGAACCTCTTTCCTTCTTGTGTTAGGTATTTTCTATTGTCAACATAGCCTGTTCCTTAACAAGTGGGCTCTGTTAAGGTACACATGTATCATTGCAGGCTGGATACATCTCACAAGAAATGGTAATGGGGATAAGAAAAACATTTTACTGATCTAAATTATGTGACTGAACGTTGAAAGAAATCCCTTAAAACAAAGGTGAGGTTGCTCTGAGGTTCAACTTTCACAACTACAGCTGTCTAATCTTATTTTCTAGACATTCACTCAGAAGGCAACACTGTGTCCACGGCACCCAGCTCTGTGCTAGGCCAAACAAAGGGTGATTTTTTTGTCTCTCCAGGGTCTAGCCTGGCCCTGTAAATCATGTATGGAAGTATGTATTCAGCTATTAGAGAGGCATGCACTGATCAAGCAGCCACCGCATATTCCTGTGGAGGGAAAGGCAGCAGGCTACCAGCGAGCATATTGTAGGCTAGATTGACTCTGGAGAATTTTGGCCTAAAGGACAGAGCTGTTATTTGATAGAGTACGCATGAGAGGATCTAGAGGGCTATGCAAATCCAAGAATCTCCCATATAAGCAGACTATGGAAGGAAAGAATGTATGGCTAAACTTAGTTTTTTCCCAAACGCGGAGCAAAAGGCAGAATAATGTCAACAGTACCCTGTGGCCAACTAACAGGCAACATCTTTGTGTTAGATGACAATGTGCTCTGCTGATGATAGCAGTTAAAACAAACCAAACAAACTGAAGAGCAGTTGAAGAGCATTTTACAAGTTTTCAGACTGTACATAAGACAAAAGGAGGCACTAAGAAAACCATTAGGAAAGTTCTATTGCTAACATTTAGCACCTCTACTAAGAAGACAAGCTTCTACTAACAGATTACAGTAGAAATCAAAATGATTGTGTTCATATTCACCGGATTGTGGAAACAATCATTCTGGGGAGCAAATTGGTACAGAAACTATGCTACGCACAGGCAGCTACAAAAGTTGTCATTATCCATGTCTGTTCTGTCTGGAGGGTCTGAACTCTTCCACATTCATGACACCAGCATTGCCCAATCACTGTCTTCTCTTCCATACTGAAACAAAGGAAAAAAAGGAGCTTAAAAATAAAAGTTAAAGGTAACAGTGTATAGTTATGATAACTTCTTATGTCTATTGTCAGAAAGATTCCTATCTCCCACTTTGACAGTATTTTACTTTGCTTCTGTCTTTGATGTGAGCAAAGCCTACAGGCAGCTAGAAGCTTTATCCATCTTCCAATAAGTAGGCTAGGAAAGGGCGATACTGATACTCACTAGAGACGATACAGAACAGTCCTGCTTCACTAGAGCTTTCCATCAATTTAATACAGTTATTCCCTGAGGTCAGTTCACTAATTCATTCATAAGTATGTCCCTGCTCAGGCTCCAATATACAAACACATTTGGTGTTATTTCTTTTTATTTTCAACATGGCTTTTCATTACAGCATTCTGGTTGAATGTGAAATAAAACCACCACAAATACCACAGAGTACAATTACATAGAACAGTAACCTAAATAAAATAAGTCAGCTTTCCATACACAAACCAAGAGGATCACCAGGCAAAAACGAAGGCAACCTCCCCTTTCCAGGGGATGATACAGTCCCAAGGCTGCACTTTTGGTTGTTAAATTGGCTCCATGTTCTAAAACTCCCACAGAGAACCCCAAAAAGGCACACAAGACTCAAGTATGTAAGTAAAGTAAAGGTAGACAGACTAGCAGCAGGTATAAGTTAGGAGCCCTTTCCCTCATAGTACCATGTTCAGGGAGCTTGAAAACAATTTTCACTGAGAAATAAAGGCTGGTTTCAGTGACTTTATATAGGCTGAAATGACCACTTGATGGTCATTTCTCCAGAGAGAATAAAAGGAAGTTCCTCCAAGTTCTGCATCAACAGGAAAGGAGATAAAGAGACATTAAAGCAGGGAAAAGGCAACAGCTCCAAATCAGGCTGAGCCAGAAAAAACACACTTGTGGATCCACAGAGGAATTATGTTTAGTTTGCTTGTGTTTGACTCTCTACTCTAGCAGGTAAAGCCCCTAAATTACCTTCTTATCTATCACACCTACTTTTTCTTTCTATTACTAATTCTGTCCTGCCGTCTGTGATGTTGTTGACTAAACACTGGTATGGTGCTACACATGACCTTAGATGAATTACTTGTTCAAAGGATTTCCAGTTTAAATTCCCAGATGCCACTGTGGTTGCCTTGGGAACTCTAACCAAAGAAAAGCAGATGTATCATTAGTTTATCATTAGTTTAACCACAAAACCACTGGACTACCCTAATGTGAAGCAATTAGGGGCCAAAGGGAGAAAAAAAAAGAGATGTTTTTGACCCTCAAATCACTGCTTCTCAAAGAAAAAGTGGCATACTCACCTCCCTCAAATCAGAAAGCAAACAAAGGCCAGGGGATTATTTTGAAGTTCTGCTGGCTTTAGGTAGTAGTATCATGTAATATTCTCATGCTAACTTGAGAAATTGCAAGGGCAGTTCTGAGTTGCCACTTGGCTGTGTTTTGAACATGCTTCCAGAATTAAAGGGGGGAATGAAGATGCTGTACCATAACGAAGATGCTTTCGTACAGAAATAAAAGCAGATTTATCTTCCTTTTCTGATTCTGACAAAGACTTTGTGACCATCAGCTAGTCAATCCCACCTCTCTTTTTCCTCCCACAGGTCCTGCTTTGTAAAAATCAACATGTCCATTCCATTCTCCTGCCCTGCTTGTTTTCCACTGGCCTACTAATTTAGAGATTAAGGCAGCTTTGAGGAAGATTTTACCTAAATGTCTGTTCACTGATGTCTTGACTGCAGTGTTTAAACTTATTTTATATCCTGTATTACAAATAATGTATCTTACACTCTCCATCCTTCCCTTCCAAGTTGCAGCCTGATCTTCACTTTAAAGGGTATAGCAAAAGCTTGTTTATTCTCGAAGTGTGAAATGCAAACACACAAAAGACATCTGAGTGGTATTTCAGTGAGTGTATTCCCAGAGAAAAGAATCTCCTCTCTAAATTTCCTGACTCAAGTGGTTACAGAAGACAATGTACTATGACCAATTCATTCATAAGCATACCATTACTGCATACAATGTAAATTATTTAATTTAAAATCTTTATCAGACTTTGGTGTTCATGATTTCCCCTTAGTGACAGAAAGGGAAACGTATATCGCAGTGCTACTACTGTCTCTCTCAATTGGCATGAGAAATGGAATCAGTTCTGCTCATGAGTTTCCAATTTGTCACTCTAGCTCTAGTTCCACTGAACAGCTGTTCAAATCCAAAGAAATCCTGTTGAACATAGAATACTTGCAAAAGAACAATGAGCAGCACACAACACAATATGGACTTGGAAACACAATAATGATGATAATCTGAAAATTTTAAACAAGCATGTATTGTACACAAGGGAATCCATATAAAGATATTAGATATGGAGCCTGCATATGTCTTGGTCACAGGCTCAAATGCAGGACCATGCTGGTGCCAAGAATTTTTACTTTTTTACAAATGTCCTTTGTCTAACTGGACACCTTGCCCTAGTTCAGGCAACAGCACAGCACAGAAACTAAAGCTGCATTTGGCTGTAATTTCCATTGCATTTTATTCTTCTGAACTTGAACATTCTTTGGAGTAACAGCCTCAAACTGTACAAATGATATGATGATAGTCCAATGTTACTGCAAAGAGATCTCTTCCCTCCTGCTAGAATATATAAAAGACTGTTGCAAAAGATCCTGAAAACTCTCCTGACAATTTAAGGATATTATATATTTCATATTTTGTGTTGCAGTATTGTTTTCTGTATAACAACCTGAGGTCCATTTGAATATGGGCTCATCTCTCCATAGACAGGGAAGTGCACAAACACAATGAGCAACCACTGACAAACACTTAGAGGGGAAGCAGCTATCATACTCTTTAAAACCATGTTTCTAATGATGAAGTGTTCTAAATCTCCTAGCTTTTTTTAAAAAGGAATTAAAAAAAAACAGAAGTAAGCATATATATAACAGTCCAGCATTTCCAGAGTGGAAAAGTGCATGTAATTAATGAACACGTGGTATTTACATAGCTGAAAGGTGAAAAGGTCTATATGCATAATTCTAAAGTGAAAAAGTCCAGGAAAGATTACTGTTACAAGCAATTTACACTTTTTCAGCCTCTTCCTGAGCCTTGACGGGGGAGGAAGCCCCAGGGAACAGGCTGGATAAAAGCTTCTTAATAATCCACTCCCTATCTGTTGGCCAAGGGAGAAAGACACATATTCCAGTGCTGTTTTCTGAATCAGAATTCTGGATTTCACATGCCATTCTTATAGAAAAGGTGCTTGCTTGTCTCATAACACAAACTGTTAAGTGGTACCTATCCTTACAAGCAACACTCAACAAGGAGACAGATCTGGTCTCAATTCTTTCTGATGCTGAGCTTTTCCATGACTGCAATTAGAAGTGATCAGTGGAGACTCAAACTGACCACATCTTGTTGCAGGCCCTAACACATATTTCATCACCAAGAAATGAGAAGGTAATACTGGAGTTACATGAGTGCTTTTAGACCTAAAGATGTCTTAAAGACTTGACATACTAACAAGATGGCTTTATTACAGAGCAGAGCACTATGGAAATGATGAAAAGTGTATCAATAAAATCAGCTTCTAGTCTGGACATACAACAACAAGAAAAATAAAGTGATGAATATCAACAGTTATACTAGATAGGTGTAACAGGCACTTGAGATGAGAAGGACAAAATGAAACTGTGTTATGTAGTGGGATTCTGGAGAAAGGTTACTGTATTCTTGTACAGTAAGATGATAAAAATGTTGCATATAACTGACACGGGAACTTGAAATAGTGAACCTCTCCTTCCCCTCAACAAATAATAAAATCTAGAACCAAAGGTGACTATGCGTCTTTCTAGCTATCTGTCCTGCATTTTGAAGACAAAGACTCAGGTCCCGAGCCATTACAGTTCCTACAGCTGAAACAATAGAAACGTAATGGGGAGTGTCTATTCTTGCCTCCATGAAAGTTGGCTCGGCCACCAACACGAAGATATCAGAATATCAGGAAATCTTTCCTCCTGGAGTTGCAGCCAGAAATGTCCAATGCTATTCTAGAGAACAAGAGATGCCGATCACGTCATCCTTCTAGAGAAAATAGTCAAGAGGTCTTGTTGCATCATTTTAGCTGCCAGTCAATGCAGAGGAAGTAGTTATTCTGGAGAACAGCAGCTGTGAATGGTGAAAATATGTAGACAAACAAGAGTACAGAAGAACCACTAAAATGACTTGACTTCCCCTATGTAAATATTGCTCCACCCTACTTGAATTAAGCAGTGAAGAAACCCCACAACGAATAAGAAATGGATTTAAACTTGGACTGCCATACAGCTAAAATACTGAATAAGTAACATTACATAAATGAACATTATTTTAGATGGGTCAACATATGACAGCAGACTGAAATTCATGAGTAGTTTTTGTTTGGGGTCTAATTAGAAGAGCACTGGGTCAGGTTGTTTCTACACATTAGTATAGGGCCTGTAAAATAGAAAGAAATATCAATTTGAAGACTTTCTTAAAAAGTTATTGTTTTCTGTGATACATACAGTTGCTAAGTGGTGCAGTACATCTCACAAGCTTTTAAGAATATTCTTAGTTCAGGGCTTACTGGCAGGATGATAAAAATTTTAGTAGCAGATGTAGAACCTCTTGAGCCAAAAGCTAAGAATGTAGAACAGTAACCCTCAGACTTGATTTGAAGAAATAATGACAATACTTTCAAGCAGCTGCTATCAGATCTTAAATAAAGAGGCTTGTAACCTGCCAAGACCTACTCTTATTTCCAAATTCACACCACCATAAATAAGGGAAAGAAAACAGACAACTAAAATAAGAAAGGCCATCATGTTCTGCTCATCTATTTGAACTGAAAGGTTTTCGACTCCTACGCTCAGACATCGAGGTCAAGTGCAGACTCCAAATAGACTTTGATATTTACCTAATCACAAAGGACTTTTTTAGAACAAGAAGCAATCATGTGATTGGAAAGATGCTGAGAAACAGAAATGGCCATCAGCTGGCTGCATGCAGTGAGAGCTGACTGCATCACCCGTCTCTTTATTGATTAGCCTACACTTGTGATCATGGTTATTAAGATGCTTCATCTATTTTCCCCCTAGAAAATGAAACAATAACAACTGTAGTGGACTTCACTGATAATGAAAACTAATGTCTTATATCTCTCATCTAGCTTCCAAGATGAACAGGGGAAAAACATATCACTTTCCATCCATATCATACTTTCTCAAGGAAAAAAAATGAAAACAAAAAAATTGGTAGAATAACCATGCCAAACAAAACAGCCTAAATTATTATATAATAGTGCTTATAGCAACACTATTAAAGACTAATTTCTGATGTTTTCAAATTTTCACCTTTTATTATTTTATCTGGTTAATGAAGCAGAAGCACCTTACCTGAATATCAGTCAGCTTATTCAGGAAACGAGTTGTTAATTGAGGTCCATTCTCCATAGTTGGTATGTGCAAATGCTGACATTGAATAAAGAAGAGATAACAGAAATAGAGTTAGAAAGAATAACATACTGTAATAATTATATATATATGTGAATATCTTAGAGTTGCCAAGAATTTTAATAAATATTTATCAAGATTCCTAGCACTTCGTACAATTAGGCAAGCACTGTTGTAATGATTTTATAGGAGGACATGCTGAACCAGTGAAAAGTTAGATTTACTGAATTGTTATACTGTTTTTAAACAAAGGCTAATCTAAGCCTTCCAAAAGATCTGTCCAAAATGGAAGTTAAATCGTACAGGCAAGAGCAGAAACACTATACATAGTATTTAATTTCAAATACAACAAGTGCATTTATAGTACTTATCAACACTCAGCACCTTGATGTTTCCAATATTATCTTAGCATCTGATAACATCAATGTATTCGATACTGGCTGCCTTGGCAGCCAAGAAGGCAAAACTCTTTCTGGGGTGCACCAAACACAAACAGCTGGTCAAAAGATGTGATTATCCTGCTGTATTCAGCATTGGTGTGGCCTCACTGTGAATACTGCGTCCTATTCTAGGTCACACATTCTAAAATGGATGTGAAGGTCCCTGAATATATCCAGAAGAGGGCAACAAAGCTAGTAAAAGCGCTGGAAGGAATGTCCTGTGAGGAGTGGCTAAGGATTTTGGACTTGTCTAGTTTGGATAAAAGGAGGTTGAGGGGTGATCTTATTGCTCTCTGCAGCTTCCTGAGGAGGGGAAGTGGAAAAAGAGGTGCTGAACACTTCTCCCTGGTGTCCAGTGATAGGACACGTGGATCTGGTTCAAACCTTCGTCAGCGAGGTCTGGACATTAGGAAACACTTTTTTACTGAGAGGTGGTCAAATACTGGAAGAGGTTTCCTAGAGAGGTGTTCGACATCCTAAGCCTGCTTTGATTTCAAGAGTCATTTGCACAATGTCCTTAACTTGGTTTAACTTCTGGTCAGCCCTGAATTGGTCAGGCAGTTGAACTAGATGATCATTGTAGGTCACTCCCAACTGTGAAAGTCCTATCCTATTCAGTTCTATTCTATGTATTTCACCTTATTAATTCAAGAAGTATCACCTAACAGACATTTACTGTACTTGTCCTATTTAATGGAACAAAGCACATCCATATATACAGTTGGAACAATTTAACTTTCTGAACTAACTTTGTGCTGGCTAAATAGCATCAGGTCAGCTAAACAGGCTGAATGCCTGTGCATTTCTACCTGTGCAGGAGAAATCTCCTTTTGGTTTTTTTTTTGTTGTTTTGGGGTTTTTTCCCTCCTCCTTTTCCCAGGAACTGTGATTTTATGATTTTAATTATTAAAAATTCCCAGAAGATGAGAGAAAAAGTTTTCTTCTGATAACACAGTAGTAACTCACTTGGGAAACAACATACTGACACTGTTCATCTTTCCAGCGCTCCTTTTCTATCTCACCTGTTTTTTTACTTCAGCTACAATTAATTATGATAAAATTCTGATGAAAGAAGAAAAAAAGGATGGCAGAGAAAGAGACATTTTCTTACCTTGCCTTTATATAAAATTTTAGAGATAGGACATACAATGCAAGCTGTTCCAGCACCGAACATCTCCTTTACTCTGTTCTCTTCCAAGGCAACTGTCAGGTCACTCATGGTGATGTATCGCTCAGACACTTTAAAGTCTCCCTGCACAAGAAGAATCAACCATAGAAATTGTAAGAAGTTTAAAAATCGTTTGTATTTTTGTTTTCCATGTTGAAACATCTCTAACAGAGCTGTTAGCCTAATTGCAACCAGTCAAGTTTTGGCCGTGATCTTGTAATCAATCTTTTCAGGTCTCCCAGTATCACATAAGATAGACTCTAATTAAAAGAAGGACCTCCAATAGAGCTGGTGGTTTGCCAGATGCAATGCTGGTAGCTAAGTGGCACCTCCTTCTGCTTTGGTACATAATATCAATATTGCACTAGGGAATAAAACAGCAGAATTTGTCATGGGTTACGTGACACAGGAGCAGACTACTGCTAGAGTTTGTACAAAACTTAATTAGGAGAGCTTTGCATCCCACTCTCGAGCAATGCCTAAGCAAAATACATTCTGTTAATTCCACCTGTAATGCCACTTAGATGCAATACATTTCTTTAATCCCTGGTGAAAATTTGCACTGTAGCCTGCACACAGCTGTCACATACAAATATTAACTGTACTAAGGGTATGAGGAAAGCAATTCACACTGGACAGTTTTAACACAAGAATTGTTTTATTTCCTACAAGTGTTGAAGAATGCATAGCAAGCGATTGAAAGGATATGTTTAAAGAACAATAATAAACGTAAAGCTTTGAAGTTTTTATTTCATGCATTTATGTGGGCTTTGTTGTTCTATCAGACCAAACTAAAGCTTAGACCTTGTTTTAAATGCAATATTTTTAACATGGGACAGATATGCTCAGGACAGCAGAAACCATGATTAGCTCTGGACAGGATAGTAGTTGGAGAGAGAGGTAGGGACAATTTGTAAGCAGAGGTTCAGATGGATTAGGGAATGGAGGTCAGGAAGAAGAGAACAGCCTTTGTGAGGGCAAAAGATACCTAATTGTTCAAGAGGGCTCAGGTGAGAGTCTGATATCTCAAACAAGCATGATAAACTGGGAATATCTGCTTTGTAAAGAAGATGGGACTGAGAAGTGTCCATACTTACCTGCACTAGGAGAGTACCAATATGGATAAAGATGCATAAGAGATCTGTGCAAGTCAAAAAGTGGCACATATTCGCCACGAAGAACATGTCTCTTCGCTACAAATTAGATTTCAGTGATATAACTGTGAACTGTATTCCACGATGTCTTTCAGCGTCAGGTGCTTGGAAGCTGAGTTAATACTAGGGGGAAAGTATCACAAATGCCCATACTATTCCTATTACTCCTCCGCAGGCATAAGCCTTGCCAAAACTAGTAGACAGGATATTAGGTTTGATGAGCCTTTGGCTGTATAGTATTCTTATCCAAGGAGCAATAAATCCTTTGAAACACAGTACAGGCCGAGTGAACAATTTGCTGCATTTCAAGATCTGAGGCAGTCCCAAGTGTCCAAATAAGTACTTGGGTGGCTACATTATAGAACCGGAATCTGAAAGCAGACAGATGACTTCAAGAGTGCGGCTGGATTTCAGGCTGCATGCTAGTTACGAGAAACAAAGGTGGAAGCATGAGAACTGAGTGGAGAAACAGGGTGGTGATGACTGAAGTATAGTTGCAGTCATGCACAGTAATTCTTTGTTTCCTTGCTTTAGGTCTCTGGTACCAGTGGACTAATGAGAATTTTCTTGTTAAATACTACGCAGAGCTACTTCAACAAGCTTGGTATTGTTCTACGTGACAGGTGTCGGCATTCTGATGATGTTGTCGGGAATCTAAGAATTAACATGCCTTTAGTTCTAATTTAGGTTGAGGGATTTGACCAGATCAGTTAAACTTCGAGATACTGAGTACCAGGCATGCTTAATGTCATCAACGTTACACATGATAGTGGAAATCTTTACTGCCAAGTTCAAAACACTCACCCAGTTGCGTGCCAGATCCAAAATGCTTTGTCTTGTCACTCCTGGAAGGATGATGCCATCTAAAGGTGGGGTTGCCAGTTCATTTTCTGTCAAACAGAACAAACAGAAACACTAGTTGAAAAACAGTGAAACAAAAATAATGTTTACACCAAACATGAAAATTAAAAAGCAGTCCAATGATATCAGAACTGTTCCCTACTCAGTTAGAATCACTTATCAGAGTTCTATTAGACCACAAGTTACACAAATTCAACTCCAATAAATTGGTGTTGAGTGTTTGGAATCTTTTGAGTAGACTTCAGTGGGTGGGGAGGAAACACATTTAATACATTCATAAATACATAGTGAAAGCCTAGTAATAGACTTTATTCCTCAGTGTATTATGGATTCACTGTATAACTACCCGTAACCATTGAATGTCTGAGTCTTCAAATTCAGAATAGAGAGGCACACGGGAAAGCCATGCCTAAACATCCCAGGGCAGACCATGACTTCCCCTGAACTGATTCACTTAATTTCAGAGTATGGTGTTCGGTATACCTACTTCTTCGTATTAATATGAAATGTCTATTTGAAATTTTGAGGCTCATTTGCTGAACAAGAAAGGCATTGGAAACACTGACAAATGCATCTTGAGAGGAGACTTCCTTAATAATCTTTGGTCTTAATCTAGACATTGGGTTTTTTTCCCCTAATTTTCTTTTCACAAAAAAGAGTAGTCTTAATGAAATTTTAAAAGTACAAAAAAAATCAAGTTGTTCAACTAGTTTAGTTTGTTGGCTTGTTTTTCTTGTTTTCTTTTGAAAAGGAATATTCGGATAAATGCTCATCTACCACAACTAATGAAATGGTGGATAAATGGTCATCCATACTTGGTAAATACATAGAAGTTTGTATGTAAAATCAGAGTTAATCTTTTTCATTTTAAACCATCACTTTCATTTCAAGCTGTCACATAACATAGTCAGTGGTTTCTATTATCAGAGAATACCGAGCATTTACTGTTTCAGACAGCTAGACACTTTAAAGACAGCCTCAAATTTGCACTGAGAAGTGAAGATATCCATGATCTCTCAGTAACACTCTTCATATTTTTTTTTCTAAAAATTTTCTCTCATTGTAATTGCTGCTCACTGTCCATTCTCTTGGGAAACGTCTGTTACCTTTCAATGCAGCCCCCTGGATCAATTTATTTGGACTAGAAGTTTTTCCTGCTTATACTTCCACGTTCCTTTTATGAGAATCCACACAGACATAGGTAATAAATTTAAACTGCCATGACAAAATGTATTAAAAAGTTATCCTAGAACTGGCTATATACTCTGCTCTGGTTTGACTAAGCAGTATTGCCATTCCCTAACCTATGCCAGACTCTTCAGTACAAAAGTGGTCTCTTCTTTCCTATATAGTAGGGAACAATAGCTTTCCTTTGTTTGGAGTCTATGTAGCACCACACTTAATCATGATGTCTGTCTGGTTCTAATTGTGGCACAACTACAAAAACAAGAGGACTTAAAAACTTCCCATGAGCTACAAGGTTCATCTGATTCTGAACACTGAAAACCTGATACTCTGCATTTGTGACCCAGTCATATACAAGTGCTCCCATTTCTCTAACAGAAAACAAATAATGTGGATCTTAATTCCAAAGATTGTGACTACACACCAGATAATGTTCTCTGTTTGCTGATTTTGCCACAGATCTTGGCCAGGACCTGTTTAAGCTCAACAACATGTATTAATTGATTTGAGCTAGTTTGAAAAGTTGCCAGGCCAAACCAGCCACCAAACTGCACTGAGCAGACAGGACATGGGAGTCTCAAAATGTTTCAAACAGCCTGCTCTGTAGAATTTTGTCAAGTATACATACGATGCCTACCAGCCTGGGGCCACCAAGGAACATCTGCTCCCCTGGTATCCGGCAGAGATGATAACGCTATACAACATGGCATGCCAAAAAGCTTTTCTCTGTGAACTGATGCCAAACCAGGCTCCATGTGATATCAGTTTGTCCACCTCCAAAAAAACAGACTGTGAGCTCACAGACTCCATTTGCCTTCTGAATTACTAAAAGCCTTAAAATGTATGGTAGCAGAAAGGTCATGAAGGCATTTGAAGGAAATCGTCAGGGTTTCTCTTCATTTGACTGCTGTTATTGTTATAGTAGTAGCACTATCATTCCAATGTCCCATTACACCAGGCATGGCATAGGCATGCTATAACAACAGAATTCCATCAGAGTGTTTGAAAGGATTTTTAAAATGAGGTTTAGAATATTACACACCTTCAATTTTCACATACCTGTCTTTATGAACACGTAGCAGATACTAGTACTAGTCATACTATAACAATGCTGAGAAATTCACCAAAACCTATTTCAAAAAACTAATAACAGATACCAAGAGAATTTTAGGGTCAAGGAAAATCCAGGAAACCCTGATTTCACTATTATTAACTGGTGACCTCCTCTCCCAGTTTGTTCTGGACCTTTCTATTTCTTCCGCTTTATTTCTCTCAGGCTTTTCTTCCACTCTCTCCTCACGCAATCACTCTGCCATCACATCTCTATTTATTTTCTTCAATTGTTTTCCCCTCCTTTTCTTTGTCTTGTCTGTCACCTCATCTACCTGCTGCTCTACCCTCCATTCTATTGCTATGGCTGTCTATAGTAGAAGGTATGACCCTTATTTTGTTGGTACTCTGCTTGTATAATATACTTGTACAGCACAAATAATCCTCCACCTACAGAACACTAAGCAAACTTGCTTCATATTTTACCTAACTGTTCCATAGAATCTTTTAACTTACTTATTTCTTAATTTACATCAGCTATTTAGAAATGGGCACTCTTAATCCCCATTTTAATAACAGCACAAAAATATTAAGCGATATCTGAATGCTATTCACAATTTCTTAACATTAAAGCTAGAAGTAGACTCAGATGGCTCCAAATCATTCTGAAGAAACTGAAGTTCTGGAAAGTGCATGCAGATTTCATAGTCAGCAACCTTGAAGTTGGACATACACTTAAATTTTAAGGTTTACATAATGCCTAGCCTATATTCTAGGCAGAAGAACAGATATGATTAGCAGAAATTATTTTCAATGTTAACAGCTTCCTGAGATTATTATGTGCTCTGAAGACATAGCTGGAAGGGACAGTAGGGTGCCCAAAATTTTCACTTCGTGAGCATAAATTGTAAACAGTATTTAATGAATGAAATATCCAACTCCTGGCAGCACAGCTGTTCTTTAAGTCTAGGCTTTACCAGGCTGGGCCTCTGATTTGTTATACACCTAGAAGTGCAGTTCAGACTACCCTGCAGTGACCTCTGAAACACACAAAAAAGGGCATGTTCCTTTTGATGATCTTTTTGTTAGATCACTCTCTCAGCTGGAGGATTTGCATAACAAAACAGAATTAGAGCCTAAGAAAGTATCCTTTGTGAAGTGACAGAACATAAAGGTAAACACTTTTTAAATCACAGTGTAAAGCTATAGGCAGGTATGCAATGACACACATCGGCAGCAATAGTGATTCTCAACCAAAAATGTGATAAAATAAACATTAAGACACCAGGAGACAGCAAATGCTCCGATGATGCTAATGACGTTGTTGTGTGAAATGGCAGGTTTGCCAGTTTACAGTTAGCTTGGGTGGCATGAATTACAAGTTGTTTGCTACAGCCACCTCACAATAGTACTATTCAGTAGTGCACTGGTAACACAGTGATTGGCAGATCTTTGGAACAGTATGGTGCTGCAGCTGGATAATTCCAGCATATTCCTGGTTTAAGTACAATGAGAACATTGAATTCTAATTAAGTTTCCCCTTCAGTGTCCTTTCCCTGGGCAGAAAAAGCCAAAATCTATTTTTGTGTGTCTCCAGAGAAGTTACACAAGGCTTGATTTTGGCCATCTAACTACACTGATGAATCTACTGCTACTATAATAACAGTAATAACAACATTTCTCATACTTATAGTTTAACTTGCAACACTTCGCAGACTCTTTCAACACTAAGGGAGTGTTATTCCTCTTCTTACAAAAGATTTTGAAGAAGAGTAAGTAATGGGACTGGAGAAGAAAGTGAGGTAGCTGGATTCCCCTTTACTCTACACTATACAAAGCACACTGCTGTCCCCACTACTGAGCACTGTCAGAAAAATGTCAAATTTTTAAGGGTACTTATGGCACTATAATGAAATCAGAGTCTGAACCCTGCACCTGTGTGTACTCAAAAATTCAGTAACAATTTTCATGGAGGGCCAGCATACACAGAAGTCAGGAGGTATCCTTTTCTTCATCTACCTATATATTGGCTTAATTCAGAGCCATGCAGTCTTTCAAACCACTTCTCAGTGCAGAAATGGTATCACTTCTCAAGCACCGAATACTTTCATTCACAATGTTTTTGAGATGCCTAAATATATGGCTGCTCATTAACTAGATAGTTTTCTAATCAGCACGTACATTGCTCAGTGATGGTTACAAAGAGGTAAAAAGGCTTCATAGAATCATAAAATAGTTAAGGTTGGAAGGGACCTTAAAGATCATCTAGTTCCAACCCCTCTGCCATGGGCAGGGACTTCCCACTAGATCAGGCTGACGAAGGCCCCATACAGCCTGGCCTTGAACACCTCCAGGGATGGGGCATCCATAACTTCCCTTGGCAACCTGTTCCAGTGTCTCACCATACTCATGGTGAAGAAAATCTTCCTAATGTCTAGTCTAAATCTGTCCTCTCCAGTTTGTACCCGTTCCCCCTCATCCTATCACCACAAGCCTTTGTGAATGGCCTCTCTCCAGCTTTCCTGTAAGCCCTCTTCTGGTACTGGAAGTTTGCTATAACACCTCCTCTGAGCCTTCTCTTCTCCAGACTGAACAAGCCCAACTCTCTCAGCCTGTCCTTGTAGGGAAGGTGCTCCAGCCCTCTGATCATCTTTGTAGCTTCAAGAATGACAGTATACCTTTAAAGCATCACTGGAGCATTAGTGATGTGGGATGCTGATTGGCATGTTTCTCTCTCTCTGTGTCCACTGAACAGAACTTCAAATTCTTCAAAGAAAGAACCAAGTTGTTTGTCCACTGGATGCTGAAATACTTTTGATTATGTTTCAGGAACATTTAATTTGCCAGAAAGTGGGAACCATTCATACCCAAAGCCAGAGTCTGAAGGGTTACACAGTTACAAGTTCTTTTTTGCATGTCTGTGCTGTTTCTGATCCAAAGCTTCCTTCAAGATCAAGTATGCTCCTAGACTTGACAGTAAACCTGCAGTATGACCTTGTGTTTTGCTGGACTATATCTTTCTAAGCACATGGACTGGCCCAACAGTTAAGTGTGTTATCAGTTGGTAGTACTCATAGCTGCTCCAGAATCACAGAATTATGGAATCATGGAGTCATAGAATCATAGAATATTTAGGGTTGGAAGGAACTTTAAAGATCACCTAGTTCCAACCCTCCTGCTGTGGGCAGGGACATGTCCCACTAGATCAGGTTGCGCAAGGCTCCATACAATCTGACCTTGAACACCTCCAGGGATTGGACATCCAGAGCTTCCCTGGGAAACCTGTTCCAGTGCCTCACCACTCTCTTAGTGAATAAATTCTTCCTTATGTCTAGTCTAAATCTGCCCCTCTGCAGTTTATGCCCATTGCCCCCAATCCTATCACTACAAGCCTTTGTAAAAAGTCCCTCTGCAGCTTTCTTCTAGCCCCTTCAGGTATTGGAAGGTCGTTATAAGATCTCCTCGGAGCCTTCTCTTCTCCAGGCTGAACAAACCCAACTCTTTCAGCCTGTTCTCGCATGGAAGGTGCTCCAGCCCTCTGATCATCTTTGTAGCCCTCCTCTGGACCCATTCCAACAGTTCCATATCTGTCTTATGTTGAATCTCTGCCTTCACAATGGTATAACTGTCACCTATCAGTTTTCAGAAGAGAATAGACATTTCTTTGTTAAATAATCTTCATTAAAAAGTTTATGATCTGCACTCTAACAAACATTTTGTGGCTTACAGTCCCAACTGTAACTTTGTAACTCTGTTAAATTTTTCATGTTTTGTGTTACTATACCTCCATCTTCATTTATCCAGTAGAGAAACAGATTCATCGTTCCAACCTCAGTTATTTGGTGATCTTCTCCATAAAGCCACAAAACCTGCTGGCAGCCAAACTCCAGGGCTTCTTGCTGGGCATAAATAGAAGAACCATAATTCCTTCCAGAAACAAAAAAGAAAGGGCAAACAGTTATGAGTATCTGGTTGAGTATTTTCTCGTTTCTAGGCAAGGTTTTGTGCACATCTACCTCATGACTAGGTGCTCTCCACAGGCACTGCTTGTCCCTAGAATGTTTTCATTGAAAGTACTCTACCAGTGTTCTACTAGATCATTTGCATCTACAACCCAAAAACTTTGAAGCGCTAAACAGCATCAATAGTTCAAACATATCTATACAAATTGTCTTAAAAAAACCTCTTGCTCCACTTTCTGGAAAATCTAGTCATTGCAATTAGACACCTTAGGAAAGCATTTATATTTATTTAGCAGTTGCCATCCTGGAGAGAGAGCAATAATTCCATTCAGCTCATGGTTTTTAAAAAAAAAAAAAAGCAAACCAAAAACATCTACCTTATCTCATATATGTCAGATGAACCTCTTGGAACACAAAAATCACCAGAAGCAAGTTAATTCTTTCCTAGTAAAAGACTATCACAGAATTAGTAGCTTCAGAGGCTGCAGATGGGCCTTAATGAATTCCATATACTTGAAAAGCAACTGTTTTCCTAAAATGCTGCCTTCAGAGTGAATCTGACTGAATACTACTTGTTTACACTGTAACTGCTCTGAGGCAGGGGCAGAAATCCCTTTCACTTCTGATGTTCAATAACCATCATGACCAAAAGTCAGCAGCTCCAAAGTGCTGACTGCACCGGAGTTAATTTCTCACCTCTGGGCCCAAATCAAGTCAGTAATGACTCCAGACTCTTCCTTTTCTTAACTCATAGCTGATGTATGAAGGATTCACAGGAAACAATTCATACATTTTTAGAACTAAACAAAAACTCAGGAAAAGTTCTCAGAACATCAGACTGAATGAAGGAAATGTAGTGCTACAAACTAGAGGAAGAGTGGCTAGAAAGCTGCACGGAGGAGAAGGACCTGGGGGTAATGGTTGACAACCGACTGAACATGAGCCAGCAGTGTGCCCAGGTGGCCAAGAAGGCCAATGGCATCCTGGCTTGTATCAGAAACGGTGTGACCAGCAGGTCCAGGGAGGTTATTCTCCCTCTGTACTCGGCACTGGTGAGACCGCACCTTGAGTACTGTGTTCAGTTCTGGGCCCCTCACCACAAGAAGGATGTTGACGCTCTGGAGCGTGTCCAGAGAAGAGCAACAAAGCTGGTGAGGGGGCTGGAGAACAAGTCTTATGAGGAGCGGCTGAGAGAGCTGGGGTTGTTTAGCCTGGAGAAGAGGAGGCTGAGGGGAGACTTTATTGCTCTCTACAACTACCTGAAAGGAGGTTGTGAAGAGGAGGGAGGTGGCCTCTTCTCCCAAGTGACAGGGGACAGGACAAGAGGGAATGGCCTCAAGCTCCGCCAGGGGAGGTTCAGGCTGGATATCAGTAAAAAATTTTTCACGGAAAGAGTCATCAGGCACTGGAACAGGCTGCCCAGGGAAGTGGTCTAGTCACCTTCCCTGGAGGTGTTTAAGGAATGGGTGGATGAAGTGCTTAGGGGCATGATTTAGGGAGTGTTAGGAATGGTTGGACTCGATGATCCGGTGGGTCCTTTCCAACCTGGTCATTCCATGATTCTATGATTCTGTGAAAGCTGTTTTCTTGCCCGGTGATTATTCTACTAGCTCAGCTGAGATTACTTGACAACTACTAACTTTCAGCCTAGAAAAATAAATTCCCAGGTAGAGACAAATTATGATCTTAAAGGTATTTTCCACCCTAAATGATCCTGTGAGTCACTTATTTAGACACATCCAAGTTGCTTGCTCCAGTCAAGTCCCAAGCAGTTTCAGTCTACAAGTCGAGTACTTGGACAGTGACAATTACGTGTCTACCTAACTTGTGCTTTGGCCTAGTTCAGCAGAAAACTGGCAGACTACGGTCAAGTCAATGCAGATAATTGTCTCACACTTTCTCTGAAATACTTCTACTGCCATGGCTAACTGCAGATGGCTTGTTAGGACAGCCTGCCAAGGAAGGAGGTCGACAGTCTTTGCCGCTCACTGCCCACTTGGCAGCAGGCTGCTATACCGAATGATGCATCACAGAAGTGATACCTTTAGTGTCAAATTCTGCACAGCCAAAGTGTTACATGGACACCTTCCAGGTCCAGTTTATCAGCTTGAAATGCTGAAAAATTGCGTCTGCAAATATTCCACTCTGCTATATTATATGCAACTGAATTGTACAAATAATATTTGCAAAGTACGATTTGGAAATATTTGTTATAGTACATTATTTGTTTAACTGCTACATTTAATGCCTCTACTTCCACTGGATTAGAGACTTCATTAAATACCAAATATCCTTTGTGACCTATGCAGAAGATGCAGAATTATGTTTTCTTACCCTCCCAGTTTGCAGTCCCCCGTTCCTCCTTTCCAAGCTCTTACATATTTTGGATCTGCCCATAAGGATATTGGATTAAAGCTTCCACTTGCAAAGTAAGGGCCCACAGGGCTCAGTATGACGTACAGTAGGGCTTTAGTTGGCTTCTTCACTCCAAGGGAAGGCTGAAAATAAGGAATGTAAACAAAACAAAAAATACTGAGATAAAATATTTATATAATATTATGCCAATAATATATAAATAGCATACTAGTATCCTAAATATAAAATATGTTAAATAATATAAATATTCATGTAATATTTATACTAAGAAAAAATGCTCGTATAACTATCCCATCCAAGAAATATAACAATTCTAGGTTTATATACTGTCACTATTCATTTACATTATACGTTACTCTATTCTCCTCAAATAGTTTCAAGCTTCTGAGAATTCAGAAATTATATTATCAAGATACCATATAATTATATGAATTAATCACAGCAGAAGCCTACACAGCCTTCTTTGGGGGAGGAGTAGCAAGGACCACTGCTAGCAATAACAACAGTGGAGGAATGCAGTCAGCTGCATTAGTGATGAGAATTAGCCAATGACACTTAAAAGTGGCATGGGTAGAGTCGAATAGTGTTTTGTGAATGGTTGTGTGACAAGCTAAAATGATTTGCCTGCTGGAAATGGTTTACAGGAGCACAGGAGATAACCCAGAATGTGTGCCCTCCCTTCTCCCCCCCCTCCCCAGCTCTCACGAGAGATTGCACTTTAAAAATCATCACCATCAATACTTGAAGGTAGAGATGAAAAGTCTGGCACTGGTCAAAGTCTGATTCCTGTGGCAGGATACTCAACTTAACTATATGTTTATTCACAAAGTTCTGTACCGACCACAGAATCACAGAATGATTGAGATTGGAAGGCATCTATGGAGATCACCTTGTCCATACGCCCCGCCGAAGCAGGGCTACATAAAACTGGTTGCCCATGGTCTTAAGGATCTTCTATGCAACTGATAGAGTTTCTATTTTCTCTCCACTCTGAGAAACCAGTCTTGTAAAAAGAACAAGCTCATGCTTGGTTCCTGAGATTAGGTCTCCACAGAAAAAAAAAGTTGTTGAACTTAAATCTTCAGGAACACAGTTCTAAGAAAAACACTGTGCACAAAGCACGTGAAACTAAATTGGGAGGTGGGAGGGAAAAATCACAGGATAATAATGGAATGACTGGAAAATTCGAATAAGTCTTCCTCAGGTTCTGAGAGGGTATTTTCATTTCTGTGTACTTTACTCCTTCTGCAAAACTTCTAACAAGATTAACTAAATGAGATCTTGATGTTTTTCCTGATTCTTACATAATCATCCAAAAGAGTGTGCTGACTGGGTTTCCTAATGGTGCTGATTCACAAAACACTAGCAGGACATGCAATGTGAAGACAATATATGCAATTATGGAAAGGCCAGTGTGTTGGCTAACCTGAAACAAAGCTCAACAACAACAAAAAAATAATTCCCCAAGATGGGGGGGAAATAACTTTTTAATATTAATACTTTACAGTCACCGTGTGGAAATCCTTCCATCTGAAAATCTGCAACTCATTTACAAGCATTAAATTAATGGAGTCCTAGAAGACATGTGAAATGTATAATGGTCATGTGTGGTATAACCTACAGATGCGGATATTGCAGAGGAGTAACTTGCCTAGTGGAGAACCACACATTCTTTAGCTTCTTTGTCCTGTGCTCTACCATTTAAGTTTTCTTTCTTGCCACTACTAAAAAAAAGTTTTAACTAAAACAAACTTTCTGTTTCTAATTCCCTTTATAAATCCACACAAAACTCACAAAGTACACACACAGAAACGCACAACAGTACCTAGTTAATGAAGAGCCACTTATAAGGTCAGATTTATCTGTGTTCAAGAATAAATTGACACAAGTTGCTGCTGTAATTTCTATTAAAGGCTGCTCTCGGAAGAGCCATCTTAATGTACTGGGAAGGATCTCCCCAAACCCCCGCGCTGAGGTAAGGATGGCGGTATGAGACAAAAATCACAAAATGTACACAGAAAATTTCTGTTCCCTCACATTTTCTCTGAATTATTAGCATTTTAAAGGCATACATTATAACGTCACTAATAACTATCCTGTTAGCACAAAACATAAGTTAATTTAAATTTTGCCGTTACCACTCAGAATAGTTAATTCGAAGTTTGCTTTCTGTGATCTGAACCAAGGTAGCCACTAGGTGGTGGTGTGGTCAACATAAAATTGTGAAGCGGAGCCCCAGGTGACTAACTCAGAAGTAAAAACAAGTTGCCCCTGAAACGTATACTGTTGTTTAGTGACTGCTGCTTATTTCTCTGTATGGATGGAGGCTTTTGCCATACTGCTTGTGATTAAATACACAACAGTTAAGAGGGGAAAAAACTGTTTCACACCTCAGTTCCAATTAAGGTAGGACGGATATACAGGCTGGCAGAAGTTGAGTATGGGACCCACTCCTTTTCCACTTCCACAAGCTTCCGGATGCACTCTAACAGTTCATTCTGGTCAAAACACTGGGAAGGAAAGCAAAGGGAGAAAAGCAAATGGATAAATACAGTCTGAACACTCTTTGGGCTTTATAGATCCATATGCTAAGAGGAATGCTTTGTCAGGATATGTAACAGTGACAGTCCATAGAGGTTCATAGGACTACATCATAGAATCATAGAATCAATCATAGAATAGTTAGGGTTGGAAGGGACATTAAAGATTGTCTAGTTCCAACCCCTATGCCATGGGCACGAACATCCCACTAAATCATGTTGCCAAAGACCTCATCCAATCTGGCCTTGAACACCTCCAGGGACAGGGCATCCAGAACTTCAACCTGTTCCAGTGTCTCACTACTCCCATGGTGAAGAAATTCTTCCTAATGTCCAGTCTAAATCTGCCCCTTTCTAGTTTATACCTGTTCCCCCTCGTCCTATCACCACAAGCCTTTGTGACTAGACCACAAACTTTTATGAATCATCTTCCTTGAGTTTATTTCTTATAAAGTACAAGATCCCATGGTCTTTGCCACTGTGTCTTTTTATACAGTATCCTGAATGCCCTTCTGCTGCTACAAAGAATACTCCTGAGAGAGTGAATAGGAATCACTGACCCTTCTCGCCTCCAAAGCACATGGAGAGAACTACCTAGTGCAGCCAGCACCTTCACTTTGACATGTCACAAGTTATGGTGCCACCTCTTCTGCATAAGAATTCTCTGCATTTTATCTCCAAGGAGCCCACCAAGTCTTCCAGTTTTAAAAAGTTGCAAAATCGTTGTAGTAATAAGCCTGAGAGGAAATTTACTGACCAACCCACAACTGCTAAAAGCAGTGTTAAGTTGCTAGCATGACCAAAAATGAAGACACTCAGAGACTAATGGGACTGATTGAAGTGGAAAGAAGAAAAGGAAGAACATCAGCACCAGCACAATTTCATCAGATGTCTGCATGTGAATACCTGCGGAACAGCGCTTATCCCTCAGAAATAGACTGCATACATCTGAGGCAGTAGGGATACAACAAAGAAAGCAGAACACTGCTGTGTTTTAAAAGCAAAATGCATTTTAAACAGTTCACTGAATAAGAGCTCCTAGTGAAGTTTAACTAAACTGTTCAAGAGTTGAGTATTTGATAAATGTTGTGCTTACTGTAAAGTTCCAAAGACTTGCACTCTGAAAATGAAAATATACTCTGACTTAAGAGGGATAGAATGCATTGGCTACATACTGGCAGAGTTGCTCGTCTTGCTGATCGCACCATCCTGTCCATGTTGAGGGTTGGCCGGAACAGGCGGATTTTGCCATCTACTCCTCGATAAGCCTTCATTCCTTCAAACAACTATCAAGCCAAAAAGGAGGGAAAAGAAATCAAATAATAATTGAGACATGTTATCTCACAATGATCGGTGCAAAAGCAGAACACACCCTTTAGAAATAAAAGAACTTCACTTTCCTGCTCACAGTACTCAAAGCATAAATGCTAACTAGATAATACTTGCAACACACTCCTGTGAGGTAGTATTATGAAGATTATATTAGAAAAACAACCTGCCTATGCTTCAGATACACTTCTCCATCAGTGGACTTACTGATAACTATCTTTTTCTTTTGTAATTTGGTTACAACAATTAAAATTTGTAGCATGTGTTTGACTTAACTGTTCCCTCACATCCTGAGGCTGAGCCAGAAGAGTATTCTCCTTTACAGAAAAGGCCTAGAGAATTTGATTATGTATGTAAATCATTTTTAGGACTCTGTCCAAAATTCGTTTTGGTAGGAAGCATAGAATAAAGTAATTGAGGGAACTGTTGCAGTTCTTGCTGCAGTTGTAGCAAAGTCTTGGTTGCTTATTTGCCCCGTATACCCCTACATTGTGGAAGGGGGAAAGGGGGCTTAGCTAGCATGAGAGACAGATGCATTAGCCTTACAACTAGAGGAAGAATCCATGAAAATATTTTATCTATGCTTTACAGGAAACATAATTAGTCATAACTATCCCATCAAACTGTAGAATTTGGATGACATGTTTACAATCAGTTTACCAGAAACCCTCATCCCACCAGTGCCCTCCCAGCAGAATGTTCTACTGCATCTTCTAACCATAGCACATGCCCACAAAATGTCCTTAGCTATTTTCAGTTACAGATTGATAAATTCTAGTTACAGTTATAGACAGAAAATGCATTTATTATTTAAGCTCACATTAATATATACATGTATGAAGCTGCTACTTCAATTAAGTACTAAAGGATCACTAATGCTAACAGACAAGAGTTCAGATTATTACAATTCAATTTCTAAAGCATTTCTTTGCACATTAAATTTCAGTATAAGTTCTATGAATTTAACTTCATCACTGCTGTCAGTCTCCTCACTCTTCTACTCTTGACTTTTCCACAAAAAAATGGCTGGAAATATATTGTGTGGTTGGAAGTCTATATATGTCCAAGTTTTATGTAGAAAAAAGGAATCCTATGTTTGTGCACAAGTAATTCTAGTGGAATACACAAGGTTTCATTATTATTAAATGTTGTATAATTTTCCCATAAGGATCAGTGAAATGCAATGTTTAGAACACTTTTGTGCAATCCTGTGACAGCGCTAGGTCCTTTCACATGACAAATTTTAATTGCGTTGTAACTGGGTTGCAGGAATCCCAGCAATCTTCCTTAGGCTTTACGCCAGCTATGTAGCAGAACTAGAATTAGAATCCAGAACTTTTTGCCTTCAAAATTTATCTTACTCCTATGACAATGCTAACTTTATTAAAAGCTTTTTATGCATGTTTGAAAAATAAACTCTTCCTAGGATAGACACTGTAACTACAAGAAAAAAAAAAATCTATCTTTAATAAAAGATGGCATAGCTGGTGATATGCTTGATAATTTGATATGATTTTTGTAAGGTCAGTTACTAACTAATACCACATTTTGTAACGCTACTTTCTTATCACAGAATATTTGTTTCCCCCCACCCTTCTCCCAAACACATTCACAGAACTTTTAATGAGAGGGAAGAGGAAGGAATGTTACTACTAAGATATGATCAATAGCTTGAGAGAAGAATCACATCATTACTGAAACACAAGGCCTTCTCAAGCTGTTAAAACTTTTTTCTCCAAAAAGAAATACTTTTAACCTTCCAGAGCTCAGTAAAACCTTCACTCATTAAAAAAGGAGACAGTGATGTGTTCCAGAAATGCTCAACTTGAATAAAAGCAACTGCTGTAGTTGCTTGATGGCTGGTTGCTATAGTGGTGTGCAAACAGTACTCTGACATCTGTACATCACAGGAGCTGGATCTGGAGTGCAGCAGATCCAGACTATCACACTGCATCATGAAGGGCAAGGAGAAAGGGGAGGGAATGCCAAATTCATCATTTTTACTATACCCACTGTGTATTCATTGAGCCACAGCATTGGCACCAGATTCTCCTCTGTCTGTCCTCTTGGCTAGAGGAAACGTGTTGCAATAAGGGTAAAAGAATAAAAAAATGGAAAAAAATAAGAGCATGTTCATATTAGTAATGATTTCACACTGGGCCAGAGGCCGAGCATTAAAGCAATATGCTACTAAGAGTGAAACATAGATTTGGGACCCCAGCGTGGTTTCTTACTTCTTGGGCAGATCAAGAACTGCAGCCTTAGTCACAGGGACCTGTTGTAATTTGCACAGGACCTTTGGAGGTTTAGTAACTAGACTGGAAAAAAAAGAGCAATGACAATAAAAATGGTGAAGGCAGGAGCTAAAGGACAACAAACAGGGAAAAGCTTGATCTTTCCCTTGTATTAGTGGTTAAAATTAAAAAATAAAAAATAATACCGAAAAAAAAAACCCCACAAACCAAAACCAGAAAACAAATAATAAAAGAAGCACAAGCAACTCCACTAACTTCAGCAGAGACACTGCCGTCTACCCAGAAGTGGGAGGAGATTCAGGCATACGTGCATTTCAGCATACGTGCCCTACTGAGGCTCTCACACAGATGTGAGTAAGGCCAAAGCTGCTCTGGAGACACAAAAGGTAATTTTAAACAGTAAGCAGCTAAGCACGGAAACTGTTAACCACGCTGGTTTCCGACTTAACATTTCACTTTCCGAAGTTCCTTGCTTAAATACACTTCCATATGCTAGATGCCTCAGATCTAGTAAGGAGCTCTCCAGACTTCTTGGAAGCCACAAACAAGCATCAGTCTAGTCTGTCCTGCAATCCAAGCAGTGAACCTTTAAGACAGCTTAAAATAACTCTTATGAAATGCATGTTCAGTCCCCAAATTAATGCTGCTCTTGGAATCTCACATGCTCTTATTCTGTGCTTCATCAGGTTACATCAGAGACAGTACTTAGACCAATCCACAGTCGGTGGACTAGACTGCTTTCTCAAATGAATTTGTCACCACACAAGAAAGGACTCACCTTCACTAGGCTGGCAAGTTAAGAGAGCTGGAATCCACAAACCAGAGCTGCTTCTGAGTTATACCAATATAAACACAACCCTGTCGTAAATAATGGAATTATTCTGGGAGGACATCACTTAACAAAACAAAATGTAACTCAGTACTAATAAACTTAAGACAGTAATAGTCCTTATATTCCAGAGCTCTAGCTTCAAGAGCTAATGAAACAAAATAGCATTTTCCAAATCAATTCAGTACTCACTTCTATAGCATAATGCAGAGATGAGGAGGCTGGATGCAACGAAAGGTTCTCAAGTGGCTTAATCAAAGGTTTCTCCCATCCTGAAGCCAAGGACCATTCAATTGTCAGCATATTATCAGTGAACACAGTTCCAAATACCAAACCACTGGGGTCTGGTTTTTCCTTGAAAGTTGTAGATGGGGTGATAATCAAGTCTGAAGCCTGAAGGAACATGAAGACAAGAATGAAGTGTATGAAAATAATTAAGTCAGACTGATTTAAAAATAAATCTGCATCAGTGAACATGGACAAATGCAATATTTTATCTGCGAGGACATTTAATGACAGAATGGCTAAAGGCAGCTACTTCTAAAAGTTGGCAAAACAGTCATACTATTTATGCACATAAACACACAGTGCTGCTTATACCAGAAGTAGCTGCATCTTGTGAAGAACTGTTAAGTGGAGAAAGCAGTAAAAGGTGTAAAACAAAAAAACTAGCAGATGAAAACAACTTGGACATTGAGAGTAATACGTTCCAGAAACACCCAACTGCTGTACCTCAGAACATAAGCTGATCATCAGAAATTAATCCCCCTCACAACTAAGCAGATATATTACACTGATATTCCTTTAATGCATAAAACCAGCGTGAGAGATCAGAGCCAGCAGTCAGGAAATTACTTGGGTCACACTAACTTGTTCTTTCACATTCATATTTTTCTAGAAAGACTCTTGAAAGATTGGCAAAGAAGTTTCCTTGCATAATACACTGTAGAGACCTTCTCTTACAAGCTCTGACTAGCTGCAGAAACACAGTGTAGTTTTTTGTACTGTGTTTGGCTGAGAAGGAGTTAATTTTCTTTAGAGTAGCTCATACAGTATGAATCATCCTAAAGAAAGGCACAGGAAGAATGAAAGCAGAACCACTGGCGTGTCACTCCCCCTTTATACACAGATAGGAGCTAAACAAGCAGAGAGGGCTATGAAGTGGGCAGAGTCTTGATCCTCCCTCTCCATTCCCTTTCTACGTAATCTGAGCATTTAAACTGCACTGGTCAGAGAGGTAAGAATTCAAGAAAGCACAGTATTTGAAGCTACATTTTCTTTTCTAGCATGACTCAGAAAGCATTGACCCTTATTACAGACCCCAAAGTGAAACCTTACTCCTATATGTCAGGTACATACAGAACAGACTGGAACACAGGTAGTTCAGACTATTGTTCAAATAATTTGTATGTGCACTAAAAAGGTGGTTCTGAAAGAGATATCTTTGACTTTTCAGATGCAGTACATATTTTCAAAATGAGAAAAATCAGACCTAAGGTTTTGAAAAAAACATCTACATTCCTGTCCTTATAAAAAACCTGCCTTTCAAGATGTCTTTCATGAACAACGGCCTGGTTTTTATTGATTGGTTGGTTTTGGTTTGGGTTGGTTGGGTTGGGGTTTTTTTGGCCTAATGGTTTAGATATGAAATTAACTTAGAGTTGGAGCACATCAATAACTAAAAGTTTGTTTCAAATGATCTCCAGCTATAGGGCTTGTCTAGATATTACAGTGCATTAGTCTGGTTGAACTAATACATAATCTGATGAAACACCAATTACTGTTCTTAACTCTTTAGAGTACCCTTTATCCTGCTGACAGTGAATATGCCAAAGTGAAAAGCACTACTTAATGATATCCTGAAAATGAAAATGTATTTTAATGAACAACCTCTTATCATGCGCTTTGGAAAAAAAGATATCACAGAAGAACATGGTTCAAAATAAAAAGCAACAAAGGCGTGTTTGCAATTATCCACAATGCAAGACTCATATTAGGAAAACACTTATGGAGGAGCAGGATGTCAGTGGGGCTCAAGCAAGGATGTAGAATGCAGTTATATCCTTGTTTTTATCTCTGGACAAGATCACAGCTTCTAAAGAACTGACAGCAGTATTAACAGCTCTCTCCGAAGTCAACGCTTCTGTCTCATCTCAGGCCATTTTTATTAAAGTAGTTATCTTTACAATAAACTGGCCTGGGGACCTGAATTATCACATGGAGTCTCACCCCCTAGAGTTCTCATCAGTGTGCAGATTACTGCTTTTATGCTTCAGTTTGCCACTTTGTAGTAGAACACCTAGTTGAAAGGCTATAAGACAGTTTACTAAGCTCATTTGGGTTAATTTTAAACTGGCTTTTCTCACAGGTCCACAAGCATATGTAGCAATAGCAGTGAGCTGCAGCCACAAGTGAAGAAGCATGCACGCTTGGGAGCATTTGGGCTTTCTCTGACTCAGTTTTGCCACCAAGATATTTCTACAGATTTGGAGAGGTTGGGTTCAAGAGAGCCTTAAACAGAATCTCTGTTGTGTGAATGATAATTTTATAAAGCTATGCAAATCAAAGACAAGCACACTGTTATGCTCTAACAGTCAACAGAAAGAGGGTCCAAGATCCCCAGTCACTCCTGTGCTAGCTTATTAGAGACAAGAGCTGGGCCAAATAGTCACCCCCGCAAATTCAATAAAATGGGTACTCCTGTTTGACAGGCAGTCACATGGCAGTTTCTGTGGCTAAGAGCAATAGCCCATACTACTTAGGATTAGGAACCTTCTGCAGTCACAAACAGAAATCATTGAACTAGATTCCAGCTTGAGTCACTTGAAGGCAGAAAGTCTGGAGAACCAGGCAGCTACGATGACTATTTAGAAAGGAAGCAAATAGTTTCTGGACCACAGACCTTTCTGGAGCTGTGCACTACAAACAAGGAGCCTGCAGGCTGTTTCTCACCTCCTTCAGCATTTAGGGAAACTAACTTTCATTCAGTCATTTTGCAAACATCTGACACAACAATATCAGATATAACACTTCATTCATAGTGCTTCCTTCAAACAACAGTAGGAGCACTCCCCAGAAGATCTCAATTATAGGCTAAACTGCACAGACTAGTAGAGACACAATCATTAAATAGGCAAAAAAGGCAATTCTCCTGATCTTTACAATTCTGTTAAGTTCTTAGAAAATGCATTTAAGATTTTCTTTTTGCCATTACTTTAAGATCTTTTAAGGCTCTTCCCCTTTATTAATTCTATTGTAATTTTCTCCCTTTTTTTACCGTACAGAAAGTAGTGCAAGTTAACAGTGTGCAAAACCACCTGAATCTTTCAGAATACCAGTGGGTTTTTTTATGACAAGACACCACCAAGCGCTGCAATACGTTCAACCTTTTTTCTCCATGGAGGGAGATGGAGGGGGAGTCAGGGGAGTCAGAGAACTCATCCTTGGAGTGTTCTCTCCAGGTGTGGTCTGCAGCATGAAGTATTGGCAGCATACCCAAACCTATTCCAGGCCCCCGCGTGATAAGACACCCTACATAACACCTTACGTGACCGACAGACTCTTTTGGCTTGACTTGCCTTGCCCCAAAGTCCTGCCCCAGCATTTTGCGGTGCTGTTCAAACAGCACCGGTAGGAGGTATATTAGACACTTAAAAGAACCCACACAAAGCAAGCAGAGTAAGGCCAGGTGACTAATGCCAGGAGCTGATTAAATATCAGTGCATATTTCTTTAATATCACTCATTCAAAAATTATCGCAGTGCTACTATGGGATCACCTATGACCTTTACAAACGGCAATTTATTTCTTTCCTTTGTCAATAGCCCTGAAAGCAGTATTAACGATGCATTAGGGGTTGGCATTAACATCCATCTAGAACGTTACTGTTTGTACTGTCAATACAAAGGGCAATTTTCAGCCAGGTTTGTGTTTTGCTTGCTCTGTTTATCAACATGCTTTCCAGCACCTTCTGAGCTGTTGCCTAATAAAACCATTAAACTGGAAGGAAAACCGGTAAATGCGGGGACGATAAGGGAGATAAAGAAACAAACAGATGCAGCACACCATCTATTCAGTGCAGGTATTTGGTCCCTGTTGCTTAAAGTAAAATGACAAAGGTGTAGTTTCAGCTCTGCAAACTCTGCAGGTCACAGAAGTACAGTATGTACAAGATACATATGCCTAGGTCCCAGATAAAGGACTCCGGTGAGAAATAGGAAGAACCGTATTGCCCTGCCTGTAGTAGGCAAGAGCAAGTGGTGGGGAAGTCAACTTGATATCCCTGATTTCCAGGGCTTATATATCAACACTACACATACAAACAGCCACTCTCTCAACCAAATGCACTTCTTTGAATAGCCCCCGGTCTGAAAAGCGCTCGCTGATTCCAACGTAACTGCTTCCAAAGTGAAGCTTTACCCAGCCCAAGCAAAGAAGATATGTTGTGACCTCCTGAAAATAAAATTCATCATTTGATCAAAACAGATCTTGTCAATTATGAGCTAGTTCAAATGAAAAGTGACATGCTGGTCAGTGTCAATTTTAACCAAAGCTGTAGCAAGACATTCTGGTGCCCCTAGCCAAGATGTCAGCTTAATGCTTATTCTACACAGCCTTTGCAATACCCTCAAGTGGATTTGGAGCTGACAACAGCCTCGGGCCAGAGCTGTTACTGCCATTACTGCATTCCTACCTTATTTACCCTAGTGAGCTGACTCAGGTAGGTGCAGGTAGCAAGTGCATATTTTATCCTACTTTTTCCATCAAGGTTTGCCAATGCCTTCCCAAACGATCATTGGCTGCAGTTATTTTCACGGCACTGAAACTACTAGGTCATAAGCAGTAGGTTGGGCAGCTGTAACAGGTATAATTCATTTGACATACCCAAACTTTTCTAAACACTGTGCTAGGCCAAATATTTTTATCACTTCAGTAGAAACAGAACTGGCAGCCTCAGCTGTGACACAGCTTACAAGTTAGCTAACTGTAAGAGCAAGTTTCAGCAGAGATCCTCAAGATATTAGCATCCATTCAGTAAGACTGACTGTAATCTATTCTGATGAAATAAGTAACCTCCCTGACTTCTCGTCAAGGTGATTCATTCAAGATCACAAAGCAACTGCAACTGTTATTTTTTATTATTTATGCTGAGTTTGTAAGCATATCCTAGGAAAGATCAGGGCCTTCTGACGCAATAACAGTCAGAAGTTTAAACAAAATTGAAGAGTTTTCTTTGCTCTTGCTCCTGCGAACAATCAAGTGTGATTGCAGTAGCAGTGCAAGTTTTGAGAAGGAGACAGATTACAAGGAGTGTCAGGAACTACTGTAAAGGGGAAAGGTAACAAAGCTTAGCCAGGAGGAGCTGGAGACAAAGGACGCTGAGACTAGACAGAATTGCTTTGAGGAGGGCCTCAGGAATGAGGATACAGTTTTCCAGCTGTTCAGTCCTTATGTCTGTGGCACCCTCATCATTGCTTTTGGGTCCTCCCCAGCACACACACCTCTGTCTCGGGAAGCCATTATTTCTGCTGGAGCAGCTACTTTCTCCCCACACCACCTTCTGCCTGACCTCCTGGGCCTGAGGCTCCTCCTATATGACAGACTGAGGAGTGGTAAGCAACTAGGTTGAAGATACTAACTAGCCTGAAGAAAGTGGCTTGTTAATTCACCTTTGGAAGTTGAAACCCTCCCTTCTCTTAAACAATTTTTCAGACTTGCAGCCAATGAGCCAGCTACAACCTTTCTCCGGCATCTCATTCAGCTCCTTTGCTTTCCAGATGTTGAGCTGCAGGTTGCAGAGGATTTCTTCCATTTTCTTGATGAACTGAGCAGTAATCTTAGCTGGCTGGAGAAGCTCATCCCTTAGATACCCCAGCCCAGCAGCCTCACACGGCAGGGTTTGGGCTACTAGATGTTGTACATAATTGCTCCTGTAGAGCATCTACTACCAACAGCCCACAGGGAATTGCAACCTGATCCAGGAAGAACACTCACTGCATAGGCCAACTTTCCATAGGCAGACATCATGAATCATGCTTAATAGCTATTACTGCACGTGAAAAAAAGGTTGTGCCAAACTATTACTAAACTCTGAGAGGAACTGGGACTGACATGCCAGCTCCTCCGACGGTAGCATCCGAGCAGACAGCAGCAGTGTTAGGCTGTGCAACTGTAGGAAAAAACAGTATGGAAGCTGTGTGTGATGTTAAGGCAGCTGGTACTTTTCCTCTCCATTAGGACAGAATAAACAATCACCTCTTCTGCCTATTCCTAGCCCCTGCCTTAGAAACAGAAATGCTCAGTACTGCTTCAGTAGGTGAAACCAACTTCAACCTCTTCTAGCAGGGATTAACATTTGTCTAGTTCATCTGACTTCCTACCTCTCAGCTCTGTCTACTAAGCATTACTGACACCGCAGCAGCACCTACCTGAGTGAAAAAGAGATTTATGTGCTGCAGGCCTTGGATAAACCAAGGTATGTTGTTTTGTTTCTTTTCTCATTTCTGCCCTCTTTGGAAAAGACTACTAGTTTTCTGGTGCAGAGAGCATTGTTTTCCGTATAAGGATTGTATTGCTCTAATCACAACAACAAAGTCTATAGTAGAAAAAATAAGAACAATGAAAGCTCTATCAACTTAAAACAGAATAAGAGTTACATAAGTTCTTAGAACTCTATTGCTAGCTTGTAAGCAAAAGAAATAATGTTATTGTAAGCTATTGCATAATCCCTTTATCATCATTACTATTTTAAATTTACAGCAGAGCCTGAGGCTTGAGAATGGAAAGTGTGCCAAGATATAACAAGATTTGAGTAGGAAGAAAGCCCTAATCACCTTATTATTAAAAACAAAAAACAAACAAACAAACAAACAAAAAAAAACTTAGAGAGAAAATATAAGAGACTATCTTCTGCAACCCCAGTGAGAATATCCAGAAATCTTTCAACATAAAGCTTCCCTGAGACTTCATCTAAGTATATGTTAGCACACATAGCTGGACTGGGGCCTGGAATGATTGCGTCAGGTTGACTGTGTGCTGGATAATAAACCACAGAACAAATGACAAAGCAAAAGGGAGTCAAGGCTCTGAATCAGTTGTGAAGCAGTCATGAAAGCAACGCAGGACATGTCTGGAAGGACTTTGTCTAGTCCATCCTCTGTAAGGCATCCACCTAAACTATTCAAACTAGATACTTATCAAATTTTGTCAAACCAAAGAATGAGTTTCTGCTACACTCTGCAAGCAATGAGAAGTAAAGGAGAAGGCCACAACGTATTGTTGGCTTCTTTAATCTTTCCCCTGACCTGACAGGTACTTCATCCCGGATGCAGAAATGTTTGATTTGGAGTAGCAGGCAGGGAAGTAAACGTGTTCTGACAAGACAACAGATAACAAGTTGGAATTGACAAAAACTTCTTGCCTCAGAGTATGGAAAGGGCATGCAGGGCAGCAGCACAGCTCAAAATACAGTCTGAAGCACTCAAAATGCACCAGAAGGGAAATAAAGAATTAGGAAAACTACAGTCTAGCTAGACTGTAGAGAAAGCATTGAAGAAATCAATCTCACCCTTCAAAACACTCAAGGAAATGGTCAATGCATAACATCACTGATTTCAATGACAAAATAAAAATTTTAAGAGTTTTTCCATATGCACCAAAATGTTGCCATGCACTGACTCTAGTTGATTTGATCCAAAGCCCTGTTAAGTTAATCAAGATCCCTTCCTCCACTTTTGTAGGAATTTGAATTGTAAGGGAGGCAAAACTATCTGAATCTTTATAGCCTCACCCATTTCTACTGCTTCAGGAAAATTAAATGGACTTGTAATATTTTTGGGATTTTTTTATGTCCCTTACTCATTTGTCTGTTCTCTACCGACACGAGTTTCAGAAGCTATATATTTTTGAAGTTCAGAAAGATGACAGAATGGGGTTGCTAGAGATCCTAAGGAAACCTTGTACCTGTTATTAAGGAAATCTTAAGGAAAATATCTATTTGATTTTAGTGAGGTCCATCTCCTCTACTCCAGCTAAGGGTATTTTCAGATTTATTAAAAACAGTCATCTCACACCTCATCTATCAAAGAATTATATAAAACATTTGAAATATGAATCCCTCTTCAAAATATACACAATTCTGTATATATATAAATACACATTATTACATTTTGGTCAAATAAACTATTTCTGTTCGCAAACAGCTATTCCAGTTAACTATGTGGGGTGATCAGAATGTGTGAACAGGGAAGGTGTATAAGCAGGTTTTAACACAGTCATTGCACTGGACTAAAAAACACATTGCTGTAGCTCACTGTTACTGCTGGTCTAATTAGTGAACTAAAAATCTTCTTTGGCCATGCAGCTGCACTTCATGTCTGCAATGTACATATAAATGGGCTTTTGATTAAAAGAAGCAATTCCATGTAGGGAATCACAGACTGCAATTCTATAATAGCCCAATTCCTTGTACAGAAAGTCATCTCACAGACTTATACTTAAACATTTCCATAAACACAAAATTAGGAACATTCTTTACTAATGGAACACATTAACTAGTTTCCCTATTCACATGATTCACTATTAGTACATACTGCATCTTCTCAAAAGATCTGACAGGTTGGTTAATGCAATTCCCGATGCTGTGCAGCTCCTTCCCTCTCATCCACTGTATTTCTGCAGTGTAGCATAAACAGAGCGTTCCATTTTTAGAAAGAGTTTGCCTGGGAGAAGGTTTGAGCCTAACACAAGCTGAGGGCTTACACTGGCCTGTGACACACAACTGGAATGGAGAGATCTGTGACATTTTACCAATACCACATTTTTGTACAGCTATGTAATGTTTTAGATATTCAAATAACACTGTATAAAAACAAAACTTAAAAATTTGGTCCACAAAGATTTAAAAAACTCCTGCCTCCTGGTTGGGGAAACAAATTCTATTTCACATGAAGAAACTGAAACAAAAAAAATGAGATATTGATATATAATTTTTGTATATCATCAGAACCTTTCTAAAAAGAAAAAAGTAGCTGTATTGAAGGAAGAAATTAAATGAAAACCTAAATTTCAGACCAACAAGTTGGTCTGAAATATTTTGCCTAAGTAGCCTGGTCAGTCACAGACATGTTACGTGGAAGAGCCAAGAATAGACTAGTAATCTCACATGTCCAAGTCCTGAGCAGCTGCAATTAAATCTTCTTACCCTGATTTTAATAAGCTTGCAGAGATGCAGGGAAGTGGATTCATGGAATGAAGGCATTCCAAATTTATCATTTCATGTGGAACTTCGAAAACTTCTGGGAATATAAAATGCTTCTGTGAAACAAATGTATTACATAGAGGTTATGAAAATAATTTCAAACATTCAGTTAACCATGCTTGCCTTTTTCTCTTATCCGATCTCCCTCCCACACTGGTGGATCGATGATAAAGTTACAAGGTGCCATGAGTTTCTGCCACTGAAACTGCCACATTTTGCCAGTTAATTCAATTCATTACTTTCTTAGAAATGGGGACTAAATATGGGATTAAATAAAACTTCCACCTCTCTAAGCTGTTAGCTCATGAGAATTAGGATACAGAGATCATTTCAAAAGCAGGCAAAAAAGCCAACAGAATCCTATGGTAAAAACCCTTACATTGCCTTCCTTATTGCAGTTGCTATTCATGTGTGTTCAGCAAAGAAAACATTTCATATCAAACCTGGGGACTTGAAATCACAATGACATTAAAATTTAAGAATTCGTAGAAATAGGTATGGACATCATGGGTTTTGTAAGTAGTGGAGTCAGATAGTTTACTTTGGAAATCATTGGCTGGTGCTAAAGCCCATTTTTAAAGTCATTCTTCATGTTGGAAACAATTAATCTAGAAAATTGTGCAAGTCAAATGAAATTTCCAAAATTCAATACAATATCACTGCTCTTAGAGACACTAACTGTATCTTAAGGTCCTAGTTAAAAAGAAGATAAAGCTTCACTTTGTACTATAAATCAACTCAGCCCAACTGCCTCTGGCTGTTTTTCTAGCATATTCCTTTTATCTCGGATAAAAGCTTCCATTATTTGCTGAAGACAATTAGCTTTATTTGCAAATCCTACAGCTTCAGATAACAGGACAATCAGTTTCTCTACTGCAACTTAGAAAACCTATTTGCTAAAAGCCTGCAACTACTTGAAGGCTATTACCTGCTTGAAGAGAAACACTGAACTCCTTGCCATCAAGCTAAAACCAAAGAGAGCTGCCACAGATCTCAACAGTGACAATATAGATGGACGCTTGATGGCATGAGAAACATCCTTCAGACTGTTGGGAAATCATCCCTTAGCATATCATGGAAGACTCATGGTGAATTGTTTTCACAGTGCTAAGAACTTGTTGCTCAGTAGCATTTCTTGGTTACCATGATCCTGAAGCACTGGCACCACTGCTGCAACTCTGTGGTAACAAGCTTGATTTAGAAACACTGATGTGCCAAGTAGAGCCATCAACAATACTAAGCTGCATTAACATACCCTCCCCTCCATCAGTGCATGCAAGTTGCATGTTCTTCAGGAAAGCCACTTTCTCCTAGAAATTAACAACCACTGAAACATTTATTAACGCATACTGGGCTTTGTTTTGTCTCTCTCTCATCAAAACAGGATGCTCAACTATAAGCACACTGTGTGTTGATCATTACTGTGACCTAGACCCATACTTTCCTGATAACTGAAATGAAAGCAGCAGATGTGTGAGTCAGTCTTGCCCAGCTATTATTAGTAATATTAAGAAGAATTTATGCAATGTCTGTGTGGATGCAGAACACCACAGAAACCACTCAGCACTCAATCTTCTCTGTGCTGTAGCTGGTTTCCCTCTTGGCAGGTGAAGAGGAGGGAATGGATTTGATTGTAAATCACCTGAAGCAATTCTGCAGCATGCACACACCCTGCTAGGAGGCATAATCAAGTGACATGAAGGCGCTGCAACCTAATAATATTATTACTTACTAATATTCTTTGATTCAACATATGCCAAAAAGCAAATCACTTTATTGCTATTGATGGAAAGCTAGAGTGAACAGATTCATCTGAAATTTAGTTAAAAGCAGAATGAACTTTTCTAGAGCAGTGCCCAGTCCACAAATGTTAAATCCTGTTATGACAGCAGAACTGGCCTATAGCTTGGCATCCTGATCTAGTGGCTATAGCTATACACTTCCATGGAAGTGATATGGAGTAGACAATGACAAATTGAGAACAAGCTGAAGAGGAAGAGGTGTGAAAATATATAAACCATGTAAACAGCTTTATATTTGCTAGCCTCGAAAATAACGGGGTTGTTACAATGCATATATGTCCTCATTCCAAAACTATATTGGTGCTTCCTTGATCCGTACGCTCTAAGCATGTCAGAAACTTCACCTACTGTTCATATAAGATGGAGAGGGGCTCTTTAACAGGGGAGTAGAGTGACAGAATGAGGAGTAACAGTTTTAAGCTGGAAGAAGGGAGATTTAGACTAGATATGAGGAAGAAATTTTTTACTGTGAAGGTGGCGAGGCACTGGCACAGGTTGCCCAGAGAAGTCGTGAATGCCCCATCCCTGGAGGTGTTCAAGGCCAGCTTGGATGACACTTTGAGGACCCTCATCTAGCTGACGGAGTCCCTGCCCATGGCAGGGGGGATTGGAACTGGACGGTCTTTAATGTCCCTTCCAACCCAAACCATTCTATAATATAAAATGAAAACACAGGAGACGTGCTATGTAATTTCAAAAGTCAAGGTTTGGAACTTTCACCATCTAACTCTAATGTCGTGCCAATGTGATACAGTCAATTAGTCCAGATTTTAAAAAGGTGTTTTGAAAAATCATATCTTTCTGTATTTTATACTTTTTAATCTTTGCATTGGAAAGGAAAGAAGAAAATTTGATGAAGAAAAAATTTTCTTCTTCAAAAAGATGGAGTTGGAAATTGTTTATGCCTTATCTCTGTTAGCAACTTTTTCACAAATATTAGTAAAATAGTTTTCTATAATAAAGCTTAAAACTGCCTAACATCTCAAAATGGATTGATCTCACTCCCAGTTTCCAGAGTAAGGAATCCTATATCCCACTATATTTGCCACAAATTATAGACGCACTTTAGTTTCATTAATATAAACATGGTAATTAATCACAGTAATATAGTTTCATTACTGTAAACATATAAAATACAATAACATCAGGGTTTCCTTTGAAGGACTGTTTTGAAAACAGGTATATCTTTCTCCACAGGAAAAAAAAAATGGAATTTTTTCCAACTCATCCTAACACACACTATATAACAAGTAATGCTGCATCCTGCAGTAACATCTAACCTACATCTTAACTGCATAGATTGGCCCTGTAATACTACCTTACTTATAATTTCAGTGTTTCCATGGTAAGATATAGACCTGTTCTTTATCTTTAATGCTATTGCATTACTTGTTAAGAACATGAAACAAGGCAGAGAATCAGAATCAGAATAGTTTTGCATAGAGCCAATCAAGTTCACAGTCATTTCATGCAAAGGCTACGTGTTTTGAAACATGTAACTAAAAGTCCACTTACAAGTAACAACTACACTTGTGTGAGGAGATTTTCAAGAACCATAAAGCTTTCACTGGTTATCTCTGTCTGAACCACAAATTGGAAATGAATTTTCAGTTTATTCACACTTCATCCAGAGGTAAAAATTATCAGAGCCTTTGGCTATTTATTTGCAAGTTATACCTATAGTGTGGAAATAATGTCTATGTTCTAATTTGTACAATACTTAGCGGAATGTCACCGAGTTCACAGCACGGGCTCTAAATTATTAGAGTGATGCAAGAAACAAATACTAAACCATACATCATTACAGAATATTCATTATACCAAACATCTCACACAGACAGGTGTGAGCTAGCTTCAAACTGGGAGCCATGTAAACATATTAGCATAGCACTGTATTCAGTCTAGCAAGTCCAAGATCTCAACGGGATTGTTAATTTGAGAACAGCACTGCACTAACCTGAACATTTAGCCTCCAGTCTGCCACGGGCTGACATCCCACTGGCCTGGAGCCTGGGAAGGTTGGGTCTGTCTGCAGAAGACCACGCAGAAATGCTCACAGTTACGTAGAGTAACATGAGGAGCCATTAGGGATCTGAACAGGCAGGACTGCTGGGCTGAGACTAATGGCATGAGGTTTAACAAGGCCAAATGCCGGGTCCTGCACTTGGACAACAACCCTTTGCAGTGCTACAGACTGGGGGAAGAGTGGCTAGAAAGCTGCTTAGAGGAGAAGAACCTGGGGGTGTTGGTTGACAGCCGACTGAACATGAGCCAGTAGTGTGCCCAGGTGGCCAAGAAGGCCAATGGCATCTTGGCTTGTATCAGAAACGGTGTGGCCAGCAGATCCAGGGAGGTTATTCTCCCTCTGTACTCGGCACTGGTGAGACCGCACCTTGAGTACTGTGTTCAGTTCTGGGCCCCTCACCACAAGAAGGATGTTGAGGCTCTGGAGCGTGTACAGAATGAACACATTAAAGAAATGACCAGATTTTTAATCATAAATATTAAGTGTCTTAGACATAACTGTGTGCTATTTCATGGTATTACTGGATAAAAAAAGATATGCATAAGAGCAACACCAGAGAAATGTTTCTTATTTCAGCAGCGGTACAGATGATGACTGCACTTTCCGTTACTGGTTCCACACTTCTCTTCTAGAGATCCAATGCTGCCAATAGTGAAAAACTACAAGTATAACCCCTTAGGATATGGTCACAGCCGGTTATTTAAATAAATAAATAAATAAATAAATGCATTCAACGGGGGAAGGAGGAAGATTCCATGCTAATGAAACAGAGCTGGAGATTTCAAATTTTCTACAATATGGGAAACTCTAGCATAATCACTATTTCCTTCAACATTTCTTCTGTATTCTAAGATCACTGGTCTTGTGTCAAGTCTAAATGAAATTCATTATCTTTTCAATCACAGATCTGTCAGGATTAGATTTTTAACTAAGAAGCAGATCAAATTAAGGTAGTTCGGTAGCAGTTAAAATGAACAAAGTGCCAATGGTGACCTATTGACTTAAGAGAAGCCAATGAGAATCCAAAGCAGCAAGCAGCAGGCAGAGGAGCTTACAGCTTGCCTAGAAGCTGTAGGTAGCATTTACTCATTCTGTCCCAGTATACAGGAACTATCTGATGTCACCTTTGCAAGTCAGGCAGAAATTGCAGTAAAATTCAGAGTCATACCCCACCTAAAAAGCACAGCACTACATTCTAAAAAGAAATGTCTTCAGAGGGCTAATCTGGCATTGAAATATTTGGTATCATCCTCTCTAAGCAATAAGTTTTATGTAAGCATAACCAAAAACATACCCTGTTTTCTACGTTCCCACAATCTTGGATTAATAAGGTTACTGACACAAAATTGCAGCTTTCTTCAGCACGGTCAGCCTGATGGGTCACCTTGATTCCTTTGAAATATTATCAGATATAGTTTCATAACTGTGAAATTTCCTAGAATGAATCAGGCTACTTTATTTGTCATTATCTGGTGTTATTTTTTCCTTATTTTTTTTTTTTTAATTTGACAATAAAGTTAAAGAGACTGCAAATAATTATTATAAAGCATGACAATGTAATCAGTACCTGTTTTCCTGTTGTAACTTTCATACACACTCTCCCAACAGTACAATATTTTTTAAAAAAACTGTACCCCTTTCTGGTGACTGCAGCTAATCTTCAGAAACAGAACCATAAGGCAGGAATGGACTTTTAAATTAGATTTCAGCCTGAGCCAGCTGTTTTTTTTCTTGCATTATTCCCTTTATGACCATCTGTTCCACCTGTTAATATATTTTTCTCCTCACACAGACTCTCCACTACAATGATTTGGGCATTCTGGCTGACATACAAGCATCAAAACGAAGGTATCTGGATTAAATCCAACTTTGTGCCACCCAATATTTAGAGCTTTGGTAAGGCAACTGTTTGACTGCTGATAATTAAATCTGCCTTAAGTCTGCTTTAGTTTATGCCCAGTTCATCTAGTGATTCACAAACTCTGACAGAGTTTGTTGCCACTACATCTTCCTTCTGAACTATGTGAGTGAGTGGAAGGAAATAGTACAGCGCTGTTACACCAAACTCCTCTCTGTAAAGCAATTTTTGTTTTTAAATGTACTAGCACACTCTACTGAATGAATCTACTGAGATCTGTCTTGTCTATTTATAACTAAATGGGAATTAACAAAACAACTCTGCAATCCACACATGTGTATTCTTAGGGTTTCAAAACTGGTTGCATGTCTATTTTGTCAAAATTTTCCAATCAGACTTGGTGGCTGAGAAGTCATCCTATATCTTCCTTCTTTGACAGAATTGCCAGAGAGACACAATGCAAAGAAACGAGGAAGGAAATAACTGGAAAGAGCTGTAGTCATGTACTCTCAAGAATTCTTTGCTGTTTTCAATGAGACCAGCATCAGAATAAATCTCGTCAAGGAGTCCAACACATTTTCTGCTGCATTTATTTTCCACATCTGGTTAAAGCCTGGCAACTAAAAGGGAAATAACTACTTAAGCATAGTTCAGAAGACTGCATAGCAGTGACACTGCCCAAAATATCAGGAAGAACATGAAATTATAATGATACACTTTGTAACTACCATCTCATGTACTGCTGACAATAGTCAGCAATAACAGGAAAGGAACTGCTGAGAAAGCACAAGTGAGTTCACTTTTTAAAACACGTTCAAAATATAGATGAGGCTTTTTAAAGATTGTAAAGCAGGGAGAGGGGGAAAAAGGTGTCACACAGCAGTGTGACATAAGGAATAAGGGCAAAAGAAGTATAAAAGAGGCAGAAAAAAAAAGACATTAGGACAGAAGGTAGAATTCTAAGAAGAACATGCTGATAGGCTTCACATTTGCAACAGAAAATTAAAATTTGACATCTGTGTCCGGACAGCGTTTAAAATGAGCTCTTAGTTATTAGCACTGCATCCAGGAAGAGGCAGAAGAGTGATATCTTAACTAAGCTCAGTTCTAAGCAAAAGATTAAAGAAAAAAATAGAGGGATTCAATTTCATGTCAGTTGCTGGCAGCTGCTCAGCATTCCTTAATATCATAGCCCTGTTTGCTTATTGAGTGCTGATAATGTGCCAGAGCTGTGGTGTGCTTTGGAGTCCTTCTGAGATACTTAGCTCTGCAACTTTGAGACCAGATGGAAAAACCTACTTTTGAACACCATCCTTAATGCTGCAGCTTAACAAATAATACAGTAGACTTTGTTTGGAGAAAATCTTAATGGAGGAATCAATCTTTATTTCTATTGCTTTTGAAGCAGTCAAGAGCTAAAAATAAAATTACCTATACCATTTCAATTTTTGCTAAATGCCTATTAACCTTTTAGCTTGTAACTGAAACAGTAATAAATTAAAGTTCTTCTTGTAACATTCTTGATTTCTACATTGAAAACATTTTCATCAAATGAACTTCAGAATTATTTACAGGATTATAACATTCAAGCACGTCAGTGGCTATGAGCTACAACAGCTATGAGCACAACAATCACTACCATATTATGGATGTGAACTGGCACCATCTACTGAAATGCTTCAGACACTCTTTTTTTAACAAAGAGCATACCTTGAAAGATTCAGTCACATGCTTTGCTGTTTCTCCTGAACATCCTCCAGACGCGCATTCATTCTGACAGCCCTAGAAGAAATAAAAACAGAGGACATCAAATTCAGTGCACACCGCACAAAAGTTGATACATATTCAGTTAATTCTTTTTATGAACAGATTGTATTGAATGATTGCTCAGACTTTGTCATCAGTAAGTATACCAGCAAGAACTCTTTGGTAGTTTCTTAGCACAACTTTCCACCTTCTAGGTTTTTAGTTTTACTTGAGATACACTATTTTACATATCTGCATTTCAGGGCTTTTAGAGGAGAGACAATGTCTTAAATTAGATTATTGCTCTGAAGTATGGAAGAGTATGGACAACACTCACAAGTCTTTCATTCAAAGCTGAAAAAACAAATCGTGTTTTTACACAATTCAGTCAGATCCCAGTTTTGCTACAAAAGCACCCCTCTAGCAAATCTCCTTTTGCTTTTCCTCAGAGAAGCCTGATTGGACAGAACAGAAGGAAAAGAAAAAAAAAAATTCTTATTGTCAAATTTTTCATTAAACAGTGATAAGGAATGCCCACCTATACAAATATATAATCAGAACATTTTGAATTATCTGCCGCATTGAACTAAGGGTTCTGCCACTGACCATGCTAGAAAGGAACTGAAAGAAAAGGAGTGATAGTTCTAGGCACCCTTCTGTTCAGCATCAGAAGGATAGCACAGACAGGTGCAAGACATTTACCTAAAAGCAAGATCCACAGCATCAGGCTAGCATCTTTGTGGCCCTTCTTGCACTAGCTAGACCTTCCTTGCCAATGGCCAGTAAATGCATATTATATCCAACAGGATGGAGCAAAGTAGACAAACACAGCCCTGACAGCATTTCTTGTTTCTGAGCAGCCTTTAAGGAAAAGCTCGTAAAGTGAAGTGAGGGCAGAGGTCTGGCAGAGGGAGGAAAGTGTTAGGAGCAAGACTGTGTGGGGAATGATCCATGAAGGGGATGGCTAACAGGCTGGCTTAAGGGAAGCACAGCTGGCAAGAAGGAGAGAATGGTAGAAGGGGTGGCTAGCTCCTGAGATGAGGCCAGGCATGGGTGTGCATGGGGAAACAGGCTGGTCGGAGGGCCTGTCTAAGGGGGTGAAGGAAAGACAGAGGCACTAAGGGGTGTTGTTGTCAGGGCTGACAGGCAAGGGGATTTCAGCCTTACAAGGGAAAAGCCCCAGCAGGAGCCTGCACTGTCTGCTCATCATTTGACAGCTGCCTCCCACCCTGTCACCCCTCAGCCTTGCTGCATCTTGGGTGGGAAGTCCCAGCCAAGTGAGAAAGCCCCAGATGAAAGGTATAATCCCCTGAAAGAAAGAGGTGCACTGGAAACCCTTTATGGTCAACCCGAGATCCCTGCCTCAAGCTCTTAAGCAGGGAGCAGCCCTCAGCCTACAAAGAGAGCTGCATGCAGGGTGGGTGGCAATGCCAGAGAGACGTCAATCACCACAGTCCTGAAGCAGCCAACAAACTGGGACAGAACTGGGGCTGCACGGTTCATGGACTGTGAAGGAAAAAAAACAAAACCCAGTATCCTTAGTGTTTGGTTCCCTCCTTGCTTTTTCTCATTGTTCCTCTTTGTTTCTAACCCTCTACAGCAAGACATGCAATCACAGCTACAGGCTCATTCCCGTCAACTAAAAGAGGATCTGCCAAGAGAAATCCCTTTACGATGTACCAATATTCTGTGCCCTAAAACTTTATTAAATATATGTTTTATTTGTGTTAAAGTATAGGGGTTTTTACTCAAGAAAGACAAGTCTTTTTGGTAGAGTATTCAATAGCATTCAGCCTCAGACTCTAGCGGGACTGAAGCATTACCCGAACTGAGGGACAGTCTGAACTAAGCACTGTACAATAAGTCCTTGCTTCCCTTGTAATTCTCCAAATACTTGCAAATTCAGTGGTAAAATACCAGATGGCCTTCATGACATCATCATTTTGTAATGGTTAAGTATTCTGCAGATGAACTAAGCCAACTGATTTTTCTTTGCACTGCAGTGAATTAGGATGGAGAGCGGGACGGCTACCAGCTAACAGGATGGTAAATGCCAGCTGTGAAGCAAGAATTTCTCAAGCAGCTCCAGCTCCACTGATGGCTTTTGTCTAATATCTAATATGCAAAGTTGAATTTTCAAATAATAATTACTGGTGACAGCCATTACTAACAAACACTCAACTGTTACACTTCAGTTTCTTCCCATCCCTGCTTTATGAAGTTGACCTAAAGCAAGTACTGGCGTCAATACAGAGAAGGTCTGAAGCTGGATGTATTTAATATTCCTTTTTGTGATCTTTCAAAAGATACAAAACTTATCTGTGGATTTTAAGTGTGGATCACCTACAGGAACAGCCTCTAGGGGCTCAATCATGTTGCCTTTCAGTCCAAGGTTCCCACTGAACTCAATGAAGTCAACAGTCATTTTTTGAGGTGTATGCCATGGGGTAAGTCCTGTTCTCCACAAAGTCATTATGTTTTACAGATTTAACCCATATTTAAAGGAAGTAGCTAACTGCCTTTGTTAACCACACTGAGATTAAATTGAATTAAGCCCTCAGCAATAGAAAGGTATTACCACAATTACTTCCTAATTGATGAAGTCATATTTTAATGGTTCCGTAGCTTTCAAATCTGAAACATGCTGTTAAATGCAATAGGGAAAATTACTCCCTGGTTTAGTGCCAACATTGCCAAGGGAAATAAAGCAAGCATAAATTTACCCTTTGTGTTTAATAATATGGTAGATTTTAAACTGCATCCACTAAAACACTGATGTTATCCTAAAGATACTTTTCAGCCACTGGGTCAACATCTCAAAAGTCACTTAAGTCTGTATCAAGTATCTATCCTATTACACAAGCATGACAGTATTTCCTATGTGCAGGCTCTACATCTATGAGCTAACAATATTTTCTTTATGGTGTATGTACTACTTTTCCTAAACTGGAAAGAGGACAGTATTCCACAATTTTCCTTCAAAAGTTTTGAAATTGCAAATTGATTTTATCATTACCATAAAGACTGTATGAAAAAAAAAAAGTGTAAATCATTACACTAGATTAAATTTTGTTAGGAAATAGGTTTTATATGTCATTTGTATCACTGAGACAAACTACCAAAATAAATAAATCTGGTGATAAGTAATTCTGTATTTACTTTCATAGAAGGTCTCAATGCTAATATAATTGTTGGAAATCCTTTAGCATGTACAAAGGTAATCACAATATACTCAGTTGGACAACAGTGTTCCCCCACATTAGCACTTATTTCAAATCTAACTCTTATATAAAGTAGAGGTATGCCTTAGCGGGGATTAGTCTCCTTCCATCCCATAAAGGACCATTGAGTAACAACCAGCAATTTTGGAAATTTTATACTTAACAGTTGTCGGATGCATTTCTGCTAGAACTTTCCCAAACCTGAACATTCAGCTTCTGCATTTGGTCCTGTGATTGCATCAGACATATGTATTTGCAGCATCTTTTAGCCTCAGGATGCCCCAATAAATGGTCCTTGGCTTTCTTCGCTATCTTTGGCACACCTCCTTTGACTGTTATTCTGCCACAAGCATGAGACTTTGTATCCAAAGTGTTGGCTTGCAAGAGCACCCAATCAACTTTACTATTACCATTTTGCCATGCCTCTAGTCATCCTCATCTTTTAGGGAATTCTTCTGCATGATCAGTTGATGTGAAACTGTTGGAGAGAGTCCAGAGGAGGCCACAAATAAGATTAGAGGGCAGGAGCACCTCCCATATGAGGATAAGCTGAGAGAGTTGGTTTTTTTCAGCCTGGAGAAGAGAAGGCCCTGGGGAGACCTTACAGCAGCTTTCCAGTACTTAAAGGGGCCTACAGGAAACCTGGGGATAGGCTCTTTATCAGGGAGCACAGGAACAGGATGAGGGGGAGTGGTTTTAAACTGAAAAAGAGGAGATTTAGATGGGGTATTAGGAATAAATATTGTCCTGTGAGGGTGCTGAGGCACTGTAGCAGGTTGCTCAGAAAAGTCATGGAAACTCCAACCCTGGAGGTGTTCAGGGACAGGCTGGATGGGGCTTTGAGCAGCCGCATCCAGTGGAATGTGCCCCTGCTCCTGCAAGAGGAATCGAACTTGATGATCTTTAAGGTCCCTTCCAAGCCAAACTATTCTATGATTCTATGATCTCACAGCTTTTTCAAATCAGAGTACCTACCTCTTTCAGGAAGTTAGATCACTCTTCCTTCAGCTGAAAAGATCATCTGTTACAAAAATAGGCCCATCTCCTTCCTAAACTCCCTAGACTTCCTAGACTACACAAGTCTGCCTTAATTTTTCCCGTGCCCTCACACTGGGTGGCTTTTGAGACACAGTGGTAGCACCAATGTCTTTGTTCTCATTTGGGATTATCTGTTCTATAAACTGTGATTCTACCAGATCCTTTGTCAAACTGCTGTTCTTAGGTTTTAGCTACACACTATAACATAAGCTCATCCTCAGTTATGAAACAGGAACTGAAGATTATTAGAAGCTTCATCACCATAAACTTAAGCTGCAAACTATACTTTACCTATGATGTATAATATTTAATTAAATAAAAATGGCAACAGTTCTCGAAAAAAAATTTGCAGTTACGTCTATATGCCCTGCACTTTTTCACACTTTTTCAAAGAAATCCAATTCTTTAATCTGTTCTTTGCCCACTTAATTGTCCCTGTTGTTTTATAACTCTTCTCACCACTGGGGAACAGAAAACTTCCCCTAGTAGAAGGTAGAAGTAAAGAAACATAGCGCAAGCAATTAATACAGAGTTCACTCTTTGAGCTAGGAAATTCATATTGGCTGCTTTGCAAAACAACTCAAGATCTGCCGTTCCGCAAAATCCTTAGTTATCTTTTTGGTTTCACTAGTGCATGCTTATCCAAGTCAGCCCCCAGACAACTCTGATGTCTACACTCTGAGCAAGAATATCATCAGTGCCCTGGCTAGAGGACTACCAGCTACAGAGAACATTTGAAAACCCAGTTTCATGCCCACAAAAGAACTGTAGACAGTGCTTTATTGGCAGGCATTGGATACTAATGAAGGACAAGGACCTAAAGAAGCAAATAAGCCAGATACACAGCTATGGCTATGTATAGTTCTTTATACTGAGGCAACCTCACCTCCGGCTTAGAAACTTAGAACCAAGACTACTTTGTACCAGTTACCAGACCCTAGCAAAGATGCAGTGAGAGTTTTCTCTCAGTCAGAAGTCATATGAAAAACAGTTTTCAATTAAGAAAGTCCTTTCCGAGACATTTTTCCAACCTAAAAGAGTGTCTTACTGCTTTTTCCTGTGCTTGCTTCTGGCTACTAAGCATCTAAGAAATATTTCATGCTCTAATTTATACTGGAAGGATAATCAAATTAGAATATTTATCAGATACCAGGAATCTAGCAGATCAACAAATTCAATATATGACTTATAGTATGGTACTGCTTAGGGGTGAGACAAATGAAGTGAATGATGACAGGTACTTCAGCATTGAAAGCCATACAAATCAGAGTTGCCTTTCTGTTCTAGGTATTAAAAAAAAAAAAAAGAGTCTAAAATGCATAAATGCCACATATTCTGTGTATAGCTACAGTCAAATAAAACATTTCCATGACTTCAAAACAGCTTTCATCTGCCCTTAGGAAATGTTAATACAATTTGGCAGCCACAACACATAAAAAATGAATTTGCAGAAAAAAGCAGTAATGATGTTCATAGATTTAAAAAAAAAAAAATCCACACACTGTCAGACTGAGAGAAAAATTCTGAATATTGCTGTAGGGCTGAGTCGTATGATACTATTTTTAGTATCAACTAAAAAGTTATTTACTTAACAACATTTATGAAAGACTTTCAGAACTCAGGAAGCTCATTTATGGAATCTAATATGTTTACCTCAGCTCTCATAGGAGTAGTTGCGTGATATTAAAATATTTTAATATTCTCTTTATATTGCATGTATGTGAACATGAACATACACATATGTATGTGTCACCATGCAAGTGTCACCAAGTATATTCATTGGGTTGGGTCACCAACATGATAGCACGACAGTCAACCTTCTTTTAAATCACCTCTTTTCAAAACCAAGACAGAAAAGAAGACTAATTCTGAAGTTGTGTTTCTAACCACTTATCAAGCCAAACAGAGACGTTTGAGATATCTTTACTTGTTAGGTTGGACCACTCTCCATGTAGTGGCTTGCCAGTCTTCGATAATGAATTCAAAGAACATGTGCAGCACAAATCCCAGAGCAGTTCCAAGGGTATATACGTCAAAGTATGCACAGATCAGCACTGGGGGGAAAAAAAACAACAAAAAAAACCAAAAGCCCACCCCAAAACCCAATAAAAACAAACACCAAAAAAACGCACCCAAGGGAAAAACCAGATAATTTGTCATACACAGTTTCAGTGCTTAGCTTTTTACTTAGTTCACCAAAAATCCTCATTTGTGTTGATTTCTGCACTTCCTATAAATTACTTTAAGACTACTCTTACCTAACACATATTTGCCTTGATGCCTTCTCAGCTGGACATTGTCACCTTATTGTGTCTGCTTGTTCAACCTTGAGCTGGCACTAATGCTGGTTAAACACTGAGACAGCTTAAGAACAGTATGCCATAAAGACAAATACAAGGAAATTAGCATAGCAGAAAAAGAAAGGTCCCACATTACTTAGTGATAATTTTGCATCACAGTGAAAGCATCAGGGCTTAGGACATACAAGCAAGAAATCTGCATTGCATAAAGTAAGGATGAATTTAAATTGATTACGATTAAATTACTCCAAAACACTGTGCAGGCACTTATGTTCTGGCTCAAGCAGTTTATTTGGTTTAATTCAAAACAATTTAAGTAGTTTGAATAAAAAGTATTTATTATTCTCTTGAAACTGTTTTTATTATGTTTAAATAAAAGACAATTCAGATTATATGAGCACAACTTAATGGTTAGAAAAAGCTTAAAACACAGAACATATAGAAATCAGCTAGTCCATCCAAGATACATATTTTGTAACATTTACAGTTATATCAGGCTCTAAAAGCAGACAAAGTTTGTTTCATGAGATTAAATAAATGCAGGACAATGTTGCTAAAGTCAAGTCACTGGAATTAGCACTCAGTGAGAAATGTCTCTAGGAAATAATGCAAATTTTTTTACTCAGTTCTTAAATTAATATTTGAATGAGTTCAGTAATGCCTAACTTGTTGTACAAGAAAGCTTGTACCATGTCACCTGAAAGGTAGCAAGGCTAAGTAAGATGGCTACTTCTGAAATCGAAGAACATATTCTTGACAAACTGGATTATCAAGAAGGCAAGAAGGAAGAAAAGAGTTCACCAGAAACAGAAAACAGATTAATTTGTTGTAACTAACTCGAAAGAAAACCTGACCAGGGATCTATTCGGTTTGAGGCTAAAATTATTCTGCCAGGTATTCTAGAAAATTTACAATGTGATCTGCGAATTACACTCATACAACGTGGAGTCTTAGGTGTGATCCCTCCCAGTTGAAAAATATTGAAAACCCACCACCAGCTCCATCCAATACAGGACATTAAAGCAGCTGTACATCTCTGTATGCTGCCCCTTTATTCAAAAGTTAGTTCTGTCTTAACACACTTCCTGCACAACCATACAATTCTCCTTCCTAGTTTTTCTATAAGAAACAGGCAAGTACTCTAAAGAAATCCTCTTCATCAATGATCTCCAAAAGCAATGTGCTTTAACCTTGATTTCTAAGCCCACTGTTCTTGTTTGTCTTCCTATGAACCTTTTGTTGCTCTGTCACTCCCCACTGCCTTTCTTCTGTCTTTACCTTCTTGCTCAGTTCACTGACTCTTCCCCTTTTATTGAGGCAAACAGCCTCGTGCTATTAGGGGAACAGGCAGATGACCTAATGGAGCTCTTCCATCTCTAACTCCTATGAACAGTGTCTGTAAGTGCCTCTTTTGTTGGTTTGTTTGTCTGCTCTAGCATTAATTAGGTTTTAACAAGTGCATTGTTTGCTAGAATGGGATGAAGAAAAACATGTTAAAGCAACCAGCTGGATCTAGTTGACCTATAAATTCATCCGCCTGTTTTCTAAGTAGATAGTATCTCGTGGCTATGTGATACGGTTATCGCTCAAACAAAACGAACGAGAATTCTGAAAGTCAACATGAGTTTATTGTGTTTAGGCACAGTTCTCACTAATGTGTGATCTTTTACATCAAACTGGTGACCAGGGTATAAATGCTATGACATACTTCCCCCTACCACTGTAAGAGGCTTTGATGTTAACCACAAGGAAGTCTGTGTTCATTACATTTTCTTTAACATTTCTCTTTACTCATGTATCCTACAATGCAGGTACTAAATTAACACTTTAGATTATAGAGTAAGGCTAACTAGAACTTTGGGATAATTTTTTAACTGCACTTATGGCCAGCAAAGATGAGCCTAAGCACAATAAAAAATATTCTGCTTATTTTCCTCAAGGAATCGTTTATACTGGCTATATTTTTTACCCTGAAACAGCTGTACTGGTAGAGTACAAATCTGATTTATAGGTGCATAAGATATAGCTTACAATTTATTTGTGAAATTCCTTGATGATGGAAACCACATAAAGATTCTGCAGCTGATGACCAAGGCAAGTGGCTTGATGCACTTATCAAATAATGTGAATAACATGAAAGCATACACAGCAGAAACAGATAAAATCATTGTCTGAGGAGTTACTGCGGGTTTAGAACTGGGTGTAGACAATTTAATGCAGGAGACCAAAGCTTCTGCAGTTTGCAAATAAATCATTGTAGACTCCTAGTGGAAAAAAAAACACCAAGCCACAGCAGAGGTGGTGATGGATTCCAAAATGAGAACTGACAAGCCTAAAGAAAAGAGCTAGATGACAAAACCTGAATTTAAAGACATACTCCTGTTTGCAACCTCCCTCACAACTACAGTGGAATCAGAAAAACCACAGGGTCAGCCCTGAATCACTGGCCTGTTAAGGGGTCATTTGTAGCTATTCTCAGAGTGCTTAGACCGTGTCCCATTAAGTCCATTTTGCACTAGAATAAAGGTTTACATAAGACGCTGGGCAATGATGAATCAGACACTGAAAACAAAAGCTCTTGGGGGGGGGGGAGAGCAATTGGAGGAGAAAGGAGTTACTTTTTTCACCATAAGTCCTGTATACAGTCCCTGTAGAGATTATAAAACAGTAACTTACACAGCTGGCTCTCAAATAACACTAAGTACAATAAAACATTATGTGGCTGTGCATGTGGTTGCTGGTGTGTAAAGGGCAGATATATGCTGGTTTGATATCACTGCTAGGTCCGATAACTTTGCACGGCTTATTTAATTCATCACTCAGTATCAAATGCCATTGGTGCAAAAGCATAAGAAGCATGACTTTTCTGTCTTGTGTTAGGCTCCTAACGCAGTTACTGCCTGTTCTCTGCTTTCCAAGCAGTTTGTTTAGCTGTTAAGTGTCCAACAGATGAAGCTGATAAAGCATGGCAGCATCGTTCTCACCTGGGGATCTGAATGGGGTAAATGCTGCAGATACACTGCCTGGCTAGTCAGAGGGCTATTATTTATAAACGTGCTTCTCCACTATATTGTTTTGGTTTTTTTCAAATGGCTGAGAAAGGTCCCTATTTTTCTTTTGCAGGAAAAAAAACATACACACCTATTCTGCCTGGACATTTGGCCACAATGCTGAAGAAGGACACAGACCTGTGCTCTCAAGGGTTACGGTGAATTGAGTCTCTTTAAACAGGTGATGTAAGCCAGGGTAGGGAAAAAAAAACCCAAACAACCAAACAAAAAATAATTAGAAACACAGCAAGCTTTTTTCAGAGGTGCCGCAAATACTGTGTTTTCTCTTGAATTCTGATGGTGAGCTAGTCTGTATGACGCTTGCAGTTACTTTACTGTTTGTTTCAGATAAGGAACTGAGAGCTTCATTATCTACAAGCTTTAAACAAATATTCTCACTGTAATACCTGGAAGTCTTAAAAATTAATACTGGCTCTACAGACATAACACCTAAATGAAGGAACACATGAATATTTGTCTCTTCTGCAGACAGGAAATTTAGGCATAGGTTGTCCCATTGGCATACTTCACTCTGGTTGGCAGATGTTTCAGAGAATTTACTGGGAGATGCCAGAACAGGAACTAAATCTACAGCTCCTCTTCCTTAAAGAGACATATCCATCAGATCTATTACAGTTCTTCTCAAGGAAGAAGAACAATTATACATGATTGATGTGGTTTCGGCAGTGCTCTCTACTCACAGCTATGCCCTACACAAGCTTCTTGCGTAACAGCATGCAGAAAATGGCTGTAGAAGACTTGCCTATACTAGCTCCAGTGGGTTTTAAACCTGGCATAATTGGTTTGAACTAGCAGGATCTCTCTCCCTGGCTTTTACCAAAGACTGGGTTATATCCTTGTGACGTGTCTTTGGCTGTATGTTCAAATGCTGCATTAATTTTATTTAACTGGACACAATTCAACAGAGCAGAAAGGAAACTGAAGCTTTCCTCTTGATGTAAAGGGCACCAGGTACAAAGCTAACCTGCAGAGAAAATCCTTGGGACCTGTTTCAAGACAGCACGTACAATAATGCTTGCGTTCTTGTGCAAATTAACAACAAACTACAGAGAGAGGCAACATATCTGCATGATAAACATCCACTTCAGAATATGGTAGGAACTTGTCTTGCTTTACAGTCTTTACAAGTTTCAGTGGCTGCAACAAAATGTTGTAAACATAATCCACCACACCAAGCAAATGTAAATAATCCCGTGGAAACTTACTAACAAGCCAAGAAAAACAGAGCACAACTTCAGTGTCACTGTAACAGTGTCACCCATAACATCCTTGGGGGTGGAAAACCATGAAGATAACAGTCATAAGAAGCTTCCTTTCTTGATGATGCCCGCTCAAAAGAGGTAAAGTATTTTAAATAAGTGACAAAGCAAGATAAACCACCTACTCAGTATATATTCAGCTGTGTAACGACTCTAAGACAGGGAAAAATCATGTATTATAACACCCCAAAATTCTGGAATTGCATTAAAGCTACCCTATGCATCCTTTCTAAATATCCTGCGAGCAAGCCCTTCACCTGAAATCCCCTCTCATTTGTTGACAGTGCCCAGAGCAAACTGGATTCCGCCCAGGGAATCTGAGAGTGAAATAGCACTCAGCACATTAAAAGTGGCCTTGAAAAAGTATGGTAACAGATGAAGTATTTGTAGAGGTGTCAGCATCAAAAATGCACTACGCACGCAAAGCAAACAGAGGCCCTTTGCCAAAATTATATCATGGTAAAAGGTCATCACAAATCAAGAGTGATACAGTCTCTATTAAAAAAATGATAACTTTGAAATGCTAAGAACTGGCACTAGTAATGGAGATAATAAACAGGCCTATGACATGTAATGTAGGCTTGTGTTCTTACAGTTCAACATCTGTATCAACGATCAACCAACCCTCTCCAGCTCAATAAATCTAAATTGACAAACAACTTATTTATAACACCCTCGTGAACCAAGAGTTTTGCCCACGGTCAACCCGCATGAATATCAATGCTCTTCACTATCTCTGCCATTTCTGAATTTATGAAGATACTCTTAAGCATCTTAAAATGGTTTAGAATTGGATCTGATTTGTCTACAGTTGAAATTCAGCTCACCTGGAAAAGGCAGGATGAAACATTAATTTTATATGTATTTTGCAAGAAATGTTTTGCCCAATTGTCATGATGAAAACGTTGCTGGCTACAGCAAAACCACTTAAAAGAAGATCTAAAGGGAAACAATTGCAAATGCAGCATTTTCGGCTTAATGGAGAACCAGATAGGAATACTGATGTTACCGAACGTCTGTCTTCAGGTGTCAAGAGCAGAGTCAACCTGTAAACGCCAAAAATAATTTCTGAAATGGTGTTGAAAGACAAAGGTTAATGCCAAAAAATTAAGATATTCTAATGGTACAGACATTCGTCAATATTAGAAAAATTATAGACTACAGAACTTGTCTTTCTATTTATAAAGCACTGTGTAATGCAGAGGATGAAGCCTGGGCCATGGATCAGGCCACAGCACAGCATCAACTTTAGAAAAAAAGGACAGCAGTTAGAAGAATATAGGAAGAAGAAAAACTGAACTGAACTAAATACAGCCAAACAACCAAATGGACTTCCTTTATGGTTACAGAAACAAATCACTTCCAGGTATGGGAAACTTTGTTTTATTTGCCTCCCAAACTGCACTTCTGTTGGTACTGACAGATGATTTGGTTTAAGAAAGAGACTGCAGCTAAGTTCCCATGCACATATAAATGGATTACAGCATATCCAACCACCATACTTGCTTAAAAAACAAGTACTGATGATGGATAAATGCCTCAAATACATGAGCATGTGAATAAAATGGTGTTTCTTCTGTGTGCATCATGCATGTATATATGCAAATGTGGCAAAGATTTTACCTATGTAGCCACTGTATGCTATAAAACTCCATGCTCTAACTCCTACTTCAAGTTGTGTAAGGAATAAACTTGGCCCACATCACACTTTTATACTAGTACACAGTTATTCTTTTTTATAGCTCCTACCCCCTGTACTTCAGGCAATACTTTCTAGCAATTAGGAAGGGATGGTTTTTTGTTTGTAAGTAGGCAATGCTACAGGACAGGGCAGAATTCAGAAGGACTTGAAGGTCTGACTTTTAACACTAGCACTGATAGTGACCTTGGTAATATGATAATCTTAATAAATCTTGATGTTCTGTTCTCAAAAATGATTATGGTACTTCCAAATGTTTTAAGGATAGAGATCCAATTAAAAAAAAAAAAAATTACTTATGCTTTTATTCGTTCAGGATCAACAACATACCCTCTCTACCTGTTTCCTCAAATTTTAAAATCAAGGATGTAAAAACCTGCATCATGCATTTTCTAATAAACTTACTTAACAACAAGACTGTTAAATATGTAGAGGATACTGCAAGTATTAAAATTTACTATAAAGATTTTTCCATACATTGTTTTTATTAAGAAATTCTTTTATTTTACTGGATGGTGAGAAACTCAATGCATTAGCAGAAATTATACTATTACTGTTGATTTTAAGTGGACTTGATGTGATATGCAGTTGCATAAAACCTTTTTTCCTTATACCCAGTCTGAATCATTTTTGTTTCAATTTATGCCACTGCCTCTTGTCCTCCTACAATACATCATTGCTGAGTCTGGCTCCATCTCCTTGATTTTCCTCTAGATTTTGGAAAGCTGCTGTCACATCACCCCTAAGCCTCCTTTTCTCCAGATGGAACAAATTCAGTTCCCTTAGCCTCTCAGTGTCAAAGTTTAAAAAAAGTTAATTCTTAGTAAGAGTAACACAAATTCAAACATTCATTACAGAAATGAGGACCCCTGAGAAAACAGTCTGAATAAAATTAAACAAGTGGACATGACTTGTGTAGCACTGATCTCTCTGAATGCTGGTGGAAATTAATACAATTAGAATCCTGTGGAATTAAATTTTATTCATATACCAGGAAAAACAATATATTTTCTGTGTGTACTAAGAGTGTCTTTATCAAATACTGTGTGAAATGCTGTACTAGGCAAGCTGAATTAGTAATCACTGTGTACCTACTGAGAAGTCATATGGTACGCTTCATTAATGCATCAGGTATACTCAAAAACAAAACTTGGAACACACTGTAGACCTCAAGGGAAGAAAGTAAATGAGTAACTCTTTTGGAAGGGTATCATGACATTAGTCTGTAAAAACAATAATAAATCATGGGCCAAGATGAAGAAAAGACAGACTGGTAAAACTTCTTGATCATTTTCAAGACAGATTCATTTATTAAGTTCATGTCAATTCTTTTTGACCATTTGATATACATATCAAAGGGCAACATTAGCCCTTTCCATAAGCATAACACTGGATTTTCTTCTGCAGTAGCATATGGTAATATTTGCTAAATTGCCCTTCTACAACATGTGCTCTATTTTATGAGGTAATATTGCTTGTCCCTTCAATGTATAAAGTTGTAAAGTAATGAAATGGTTTCCAAGGTAAATGGGACCACCTATTCTCTTCATCCTATGCAAGAATTGGAGGCATCAAGTTGCAAGCATGTAAGCGACCATAAATAAAAAATAACTTATGCCTGAGTATAACTGAAATGCAGACATTCAAGAGGAAGGCTGTGCATTTAATCTCTACATTACAGCCATCGTGGCACTTGGATAGCTGCAATTTGTTACAGAATCATAGAATGTTTTGGGTTGGAAGGGACCTTAAAGATCATCCAGCTCTAGCCTCCCTGCCATGGGCACAGACACCTCCCACTAAATCGGGTCACTCAAGGCCCCATCCAGCCTTGCCTTGAACACTTCCAGGGATGGGGCATCCACTACCTCCCTGGGCAACCTGTACCAGTGCCTCACCCTCACTGCTTAATTATGTCTAGTCTAGCCTTATAAAGCCATTCCCCCTTGTCCTACTACTACATGCCTTCATAAAAAGTCCCTTCCCGGCTTTCTTCTAGGCCCCCTTCAGGTACTGGAAGGTCACTACAAGGTCACCCTGGAACCTTCTCCAGGCTGAAGAGCCCCAAATCTCTCAGCCTGTCCTTATAGCAGAGGTGCTCCAGACCTCTGATCATTTTTGTGGCCCTGTTCCAGCAGTTTCATGTCCTTCTTATATTGAGGATTCCATAACTAGATACAAAACTCCAGGCAGGGTCTCACAAGCCCAGAACAGAGGGGCAGAATCACCTCTCTCAACCTGCTGGCCACGCTTCTTTTGATACAGTCCAGGATATGGTTGACCTTCTGGGTTACAAGCATGCGTTGCCAGCTCATGTTGAGCTTCACATCAACCAGCACTCCCAAGTCCTGCTCTGCAGGGCTGCTCTCAATCACGTGGTGCCCCATCCCGTATTGAAACTGTGGATTGCTCACAGGTGCAGGACCTTGCACCTGGCTTTGCTGAGCCTCATAAGGTTTGCACAAGACCACTTCTTCAGTTTGTCCAGGTCCCTCTGGATGACATCCCATCCTTCCAGTGTGGCAGCTGCACCGCTCGGCTTGGTGTCATCTGCAAACTTGCTGAGGGTGCACTCAATCTCACTGTCTACATTACTGATGAAGATACTAAACAGCACTCTTCCCAGCTCTCCATCTGGACTTTGAGCCATTGACCACTACTCTCTGAATATGACCATCCAACCTATTTCTTACCCGCTGAAGAGTCCACCCATCAAATTCGTATCTCTCTAATTTAGAGAGAAGGGTGTTGTGGGGGACCGTGTCAAAGGCTTTACAGAAGTCCAGATAGATCACATCTGTTGGTTACCCCATCATAGAAAGCCACTAGACTGGTCATACAGGACTTGCCCCTGGTGAAGCCACGCTAGCTCCTATTAATCACCTCCCTGCCCCCCATGTACTTTAGCGCAGTTTCTATGAGGATCTGTTCCATGATCCTCTTCCCGGGCACAGAGGTAAGGCCAACAGGTTGTTTTTTCTCAGGTCATCTTTGCTACCCTCTTTAAAAATGGGCACAGCATTACTCTTCTTCCAGTCACCAGGGAATTCCCCGGACTGCCATGATTTTTCAAACGTCATGGACAGTGTCTTGGCAAAATCAAAAGCCACAATCAGTATTAAGTGGCTTCAGCTCATAGAAGTCTCCGATGACCTTGTTTAGTACTGTAGAGTACATGTTACTCTAGTGACAAGAAGATGCCAAGCCTCTTGCGCATTACCTAAGAAGGCTAATTGTACTAATTTTCCAAGCAGAATTTACCCCTTGGCTCATACATTCTAACACTGAAGGTCCTGCTGTCAAATCTACTAATAATCTGCTGTGTGCTGTACTTTCAGCTAGAAATATTCATTTAAGAAAATGGTATAACATAATGGAGCACTGTGTACAGCTCTGGAGCCCTCAGCACAGGATAGACATGGACCTGCTGGAGCAGGTCCAGAGGAGGGCCACAAAAATGATCAGAGGGATGCAACACCTCTCCTATGAGGAAAGACTGAGAGAGCTGGGTTTGTTCAGCCAGGAGAAGAGCAGGCTCCAGGGAGACCTTATTGTGTCCTTTCACTGCTTAAAGGAGTCTTATAAGAAAAATGAGACCAAACTTTTCAGCAGGGTGTGCTGTAGGCCTAGGAGTAATAGCTTTACATGAAAAGACAGTGGATTTAGACTCAATATAGGGATGACATTTTTTACAATGAGGGTGGTGAAACGTTGGCACATGTTGCCCAGAGAGGTGGTAGAAGCCCTGTCCCTGGAAGCATTCAAGGTCAGGTTGAACCAGGCTCCAAGCAACCTGATCGAGTTGAGGATGTCTTTGCTCACCGCAAATGACCTTTAAATGTCCCTTCCAACCCAAATCATTCTATGATTCTATGAAGTAATGAAAATAACATCTGTTCCAATTCTTTAGCATGTCCACACCACATAAATTGTTTTCAAATGGCTCAACAAATTCAGAATAAACGAGTGCTTACACAATGAACGAGTTGATTTACCTCTTTTCCTAGCATTGCCCTCTCAGGGATAAAGTCATTACTAGTGAATGCCATCTGATTTTCATCTATCAAATTAAACCAAGGATATGGCCTATGGACTAGCTTAGCAAGAGGTCAATTTTGTCAAAGCTACCTAATGATTTTGCAATCTTCTTTATTATCTATGACTTTGCAGCAGATTTTGATACTCAGTTTCCATGGGCAAAATCAGAATATCCACTGGATCACAGAGTTCTTGGAGTGCTAGGCCTAACAAATAGTGCAGCAGGTGGACAAGGCAAGGCTGCAGAAACCAGAGGCATAATTCATTTCTTAAACATAACATTCCTTTAAACAGACCTGAAAGAGCAAGTTGAGGTTGGGCTGGAATTGGTTCAAGGAGAAAGAGAGTTTTGTGACTGAAAGAAGGAACTGATGAAGGAGGAGATGAAAGGATAAGGAGCTGTAATAATGCTGCTGCTTCATAATACCTTCATAAATTTATTGGAGTTTGCATAACTATGATGTTGATCTAATGGTAATTCTCTCCACTTTCGATACATGCTCTACAAACACACAGTGACAGCTATAACCCTGAAGAGCTTACAGTCTGAAAAGATGAGGCAAATAAAGGGTAAAGGACTCAGACACAACTCACTTGCCCAAGGCTACACCACTTGAAAGTGACAAGAGTGCATTTCTACTGCTGTAGCTATTGCTTATGCTGTCTTTTCTACAGGAAAAATACAAACCTAGATTTTGTACAAGTGCAAAGATCTCAATTGGATATCAGCACTGCTTTAGGCAAACGGGCAGGTAGATCTACAGCTTGCCTGCTACTTTTTTTTTGTATGGGCATGCCAGAGCATTACTGCCAGGGGCTGGATAACACCTCAGAGACCTGAGTCATGTTGTCTTTCCTAAACACCCAACAAGCATATCAAAAGTGATAGAGAGCATGACAGTCTGTCTTACTCCTTGACAAACTTGCACTCTGTCCCTAAGCATTCTGGCTGGGGCAGCTGCTTGATTATTTTCCCTGAGCAGTTTCAGATCATTTTTCTGTCACTCTTGGGTTGCAGAAAGTGCAAACAGGACTAATTAGAGCCTCCTGCAAGCCCTCCTGTGCACTCACCCATTCTAGCCCTGCCATCATCAGTAGCACCTGCATCACTGCTAGACCCACTCAGAAGACAGTCATGTCGATGAGAACTAGTACAGGATGAGAGTAATACTTGTCATCAGCGGCAGAGAAGAGCTGGAGAAACACTTGCCAGTCACATACCTGTTGTGCTCCTATTCCATCTGTTATAGTTACCCAAGGAAAGCAAATAACTCAGTCTTGTTTTTCCTCAGCTGTTAACTTTGGCATCAGGCTGCAGCTGTGAAGTTCACAGTCAGCCCAGCAGACCTTCAAAACCCAACAATTATTCCCAGTGCAGCTGTTCCACAGGGTATAAAGTTGTTCTGATGTTCCCTTAGTCTAAACGAAAAGCACCCACGCTATCTCTATGCCCTTTGTCTTGACAAGGAAGACCTCCTTTTAATCCCCAGATCAGCCTCACTAAGCAGAAGAACATAAACATTTATAAAAGGATAGTTCCTACAGATGCTCATTGCTCACAATAGCGTTCACTGCCAACGATTCTTCTTCCATTATTTCTGAAATTACTCAAAACCTCTAAATACATGCTACTGGGTTTTACCCATAGTCTATTTTAGTACAACGGCAGGCGTACGACCTATAATAAACTCATAGGCATAAAAAGGCACGATGGAGATCATACGCTTTGCAGCTTTTTCTTTTTAATCATTAGGAGTCCCACGTTACAAACAAACAGTAGGAAATCCCCCCTCCCAGAAGGCATTATACACCTTCCCTTCCCCCATCCTTCTCCCTCCTGACCCATTATTTCTTTTCCACACACGCTGTCTGCAATGAAAGAGCATGAGAAGAGGTAGAACCACACACATCCTGCTTCTGAATCTCAAACAATAAATCTCTCAGGGACGTAAAGCAAAGCACAAATGACAAACAAGGGCACTAAAATCTGCGAATACAAATCACTAAACTACCGCTCTCCTCGCCTGCCAAGGAGAAGTCCCCTCGCTCCTCCGCACCCACCGCAGGATGGACGAGGGCATTCTGGCAGGGAAACCCACGCGGCTTTACCTTCATCATGCTGGCAACCGGGGTTTATTTCCCCTGCGGCGGCAGAGTGGGCTTTTCCTTTGGGGCAGCGCTCGTCCTGGAGCCGCCGGGTGCGGTTGCGGCGGGGATGTGGATGATGTGGATGCTGCTGATGCTGCTGCTGCTGCCGCCGCTCGCGGGCTCCGATTGCATCAGCGGGCGAGGGCGGTGCGCGGGCCGGGGAGAGCGGCGAAGGGGCTGCGGGACGCCCCGCCTCGCTGGGGCCGGCGGGCACGCACACCCCCTGCTGCCCACCCGCTCCCGGGAAAGCCGCCTCAGCCCAGGGTGAGGCTGGAGAACAAGTCTTACGAGGAGCGGCTGAGGGAACTGGGGTTGTTTAGCCTGGAGAAGAGTAGGCTGAGGGGAGACCTTATTGCTCTCTACAACTACCTGGAAGGAGATTGTAGAGAGGTGGGTGCTGGACTCTTCTCACAAGTGACAGGTGATAGGACAAGGGGGAATGGCCTCAAGCTGCACCAGGGGAGGTTCAGACTAGATATCAGGGAAAAAATTTCACGGAAAGGGTCATCAGGCACTGGCAGAGGCTGCCCAGGGAGGGGGTTGAGTCACTATCCCTGGAGGTATTTAAAAAGGGAGGTATCCCTGGGCAGACGAGGTGCTCAGGAACATGGTTTAGTGGCAGATAGGAATGGTTGGACTCAATGATCCAAGAGGTCTTTTCCAATCTGGTGATTCTGTGATTCTATGATTCTCTGGAGGGGCTCAGCCCACCACCACCACCCGCACCGTTCTGCTGAGGCAGCTCAGCGTGCAGGGTCAGCTGTAGCTGGAACACATCATGTGCTGTGCCCAGCAAATGGGGACAATTCAATGCTTTTACCGACATTTATGCTGAGGTAAACACGTTCTTCTTACCCCTCTCCCTAGACAAGCATTGAGAAACTCGTTTTCAGTCTCTGAGTCATTTCCTCCATCTTGCGTCCAAGTTGTCTGACACACCAAACACCTCACGGTGCATCCCTCCCATTGCTAGCAAGCCATTCAGCTCTCAGGCTGCCAACCCTGCCCCTGCACAGCTTGTGCCAAGTCCTTCAGCACTGGGAAGGAAGACAGGAGGGGCCCACACAGCCCCTTTTATTTGGAGCCAGCTGGAACTGCCAGATGTTTCACAATGGGGCTCTGCATCCTCCTGCTGTTATCCAGTGCCTAGTCCATGCTGAAGTCCACGTAGTTACACTTCCACAGCTCTCCATACCTCAACTGGCCATCTAAGAGCCAACTGGCACATGCCGCTGTGTCTCTGATTTCTGCACGTAGATATCCAGAAGGCAGGTGACCAGCACCTGAACACTGTGACAGCAACACCAAGTGTATGGAAGAGTAATGAAGCTGGTGAAGGGGCTGGAGAACAAGTCTTACGAGGAGCGGCTGAGGAAACTGGTGTTGTTTAGCCTGGAGAAGAGGAGGCTGAGGGGAAACCTTATTGCTCTCTACAGCTACCTGAAAGGAGATTGTAGAGAGGAGGGTGCCAGACTCTTCTCCCAAGTGACAGGTGGTAGGACAAGGGGGGATGGCCTCAAGCTGCACCAGGGGAGTTTCAGACTGGATATCAGAAAAAAATTTTCACAGAAAGGGTCATCAGCACTAGAACCGGCTGCCCAGGGAGGTGTTGAGTCACCATCCCTGGAGGTATTTAAAAGATGGGCAGACGAGGTGCTCAGGGACATTGTTTAGTGGCAGATAAGAATGGATGGACTCAATAATCTAGAGGTCTTTTCCAAACTAGCAATTCTATGATTCTATGAAGCTGTTATACCAAGCATATTAGAACAAACAATATTAAGAAGACCAAATGTTCCAAGCAAGACACACAGGGTGATGAATGTGTGAGAAGGCCAGGATGGAAAAAACACCTGGGAATAAGTGAACTGGAGATATGACTTAAAACAGTCATGAGAGCATAGAATAGACAAACCCAAAATATCCTGTTTGTCTGAAGTTCAGAAGCTGAGGAACTGCATAAAGATCTGCCTGAATGAGAGAAGCCAGTAGTAGTAGGAGTAGTAGTACTTTCTTAATTTGGCTCCTGTATGCCGTGTTGATGAAAAGAATATGCTTAGAGAAAACTGATGTCTGTGCCTCCTTCCTCGCCACAGAAGACAAGAGAATAAATATCAGAGGCCAATCTACTTCTACCAGTGCTGCTGCCAGTGAAACTGTGCAGTAGTAGTACTGCAAACTCAGGAAATTTCAAGAGAAAATCCCAGTGTAACCACAGTATAGTGTTCACAATGTTCTTACTTTCATATTTAGTGACTTTACGGTTGAGTCTTTTTTTTTTCTTTACTACCTTTTTTGTAAATGTTTTCCCTTTCTGATCTGCTTGAGTGCAGTTGTAAGAAGCTGTTTCATCTAAATGTTACTGTCAAAAATGTCAGGTTTTGCTTTTGTGATGTACATGAATTATATATATACGTCATATTATGTTATGTTTCTTGTGTAGTACCAGAGATTGGTTATATAAACATAAACAGATCTCTGTTCCTGCCACTCTTCAGCAAGGTAAGAAAGTGCTGATTAATAGAATGACAAAGATTGGCATTCCAAAGAAACATGCGTAAATAATGCTACTCAAAATGAAGGTTCATGTCAACAACAATGTTGTAAGTGGCTATTTTGGAGGGAAGAAAGATGCAGCAAAAAAGAGGAGGCAGAGAAGGCAGCAAAGAAGCATCAGACATATACAATTCATCATCAGTGGACTACTACTCAGTGTTCCTGAGAGAAATTCAATCCATTCAAGATGAGTTATCTTCAGATTACAACCACAACGTAGGGTCAGGCCAAAGGTCCACTTAATTCAATATCCTCTCTCTAACAGCCGGCAGTAACGATGCCTCCAGGAGAGTTACAAGAAAAGAATAGGCATGCAGAGGCACTTTCCTAATCCACTCTTTTTTTGCCTCAAGGAGTTCCGATCGCAGTGATTTCCTGAAAGCTGGATTATTTAGGTTTAACAGTTCTTTCTGGATTTTTGTTCTATTGATTTCAATTTGGTATCTATAAGATGTTGTGTTAATGAGTTAGTCAATTTAGCTCTGTTCTGTGGGAAACAGATAATTTTTTTTATTTTGAACTTGACACTTGAAAATTTCACATCACTCTCTGTTCTTCTGAAATTGTGAGACTAAACACAAATTAAAACAAAATGTTCATCCCCTCTATGTCATTTGTACTTTTACTGACTATTGTTGAATCCTTTGTCATCCATCTCCTTTTTCCAGATGAAAAGTTCTAATCTTTTTAGTTTTAATACAAGAACAGTTCCATACACCTGATCATCTTTGTTTTAGGATGGGGACATGAATTACACCAAACTCTCAAAATGCAAGTCACCATATTTGCTTTTAATTTGCTTTTTTTCCCCTGTTCCTTTTCCTAGTAATGCCTGGTATTCTTCCTGATTTGACTATTCCTGAGCACTAAATTGAACTGATATTTTTGCAAACAATCTAAGTCCAAGATTTTTCTCCTGAAAGGTAACAGGTCATTCAGAGCCCATCACTGTTTACATTAATTTAGCAATTTTTTTCTTTTTTTTTCTCTTTTTCTGTGTTCATCATTTGATGCTTGCAGACACTATTACATGTTAGTTTGACAACCGTGTACTTAATTTCATAAGGTCCTGCAGCTCTTAGCAGATAGTTCTAGTTTGGCTGAATTGTTTAACACTATTAGCCTGAAGGTTTTAATCTCATCAGAAAACTTTTTGTATTTGCCTCCATTTCCCTACCATTTTCTTAATAGCACAGATTCTCTCTCTTTATTGTGTTTCTTATCTTTTAACTCATTAATGAGAGCAAGTATAAAAGCACCTTTCTCACTGGAGCTTATTTTCTACCTTTCGCAAGGAACTTGTCAGGTCTCTTGGAAATCCAAATAAACCATATCAATTGGATCTCTACTGCCTGTTTGTTCACTGAATCCTTCTAAAACATTTCTAGATAGGCAGGTCAGGATTCCCTTTTAGAAATGCCATGCTGAATGTGCTCCTCTATGTGATATTTATCCATATATCTTTTTTCATTCCTTATTACAGGCTCTACAGTTTCTCTACACCTACTTAAGTATCCTGAATCTCACTAGAACAAAAGCAATTTGAATGTAGTTTTACTGTTTCCAGACCTCAATTTGCCAATCTAATTGGCACTGTGCTGTGAGCCCTTTTTCTCTGTAAGTTATTTGTATCATGCTCCACCATAGGGATATATTTCAAGTTATCCTTAATCTACAGCCATCTATTGAGGTATAGAGAAGAATCCATAGCCAGGGCATAACTTAGAAGAAGGAAAGGGAAAAGATAAATGTTATCTGAATTACAGAGGATTTGCGCAAAGTTCTCTAGGATATATATTAAAAATGAGATTTTTTTAATTGATAGACAAGCTGGCCCTAAATTTGCAAATAAAAAACAGAGAAAGTTGACCAGAACTCAGAGAACCCACAGAACGTACCTCAAAACTTGTATGCTGCTGGAACACCCTGAAAACTGAAACTGCCATAAGTAAATGCATCATACAGACATATTTCTGCAATGTTGGCTTGTATTGCCTCCGTCTAGTTCCACTCCTTATAGAACACTCCAGAAGTCATAATGCAAGGGACATTGACTTAACTGTTACTGATTCAAACACTTTTATTGATCCACTAATAATATTTAATTTTCATAAAACAGGCTATTGTTCATTTCTGTGCTAGATTTTCCATTAACAGAGAGCACTATGTGATTGCTTGACAGCACTGTTAAACTTTATACGTTTTAATGAGTAAGTTTTTCACAGATATGAACAAATTAGGTAATTTATATGCTTTGAGTCCAAAGTGTTCCTACAAGTTCTAGAGATTCGCTAAGTGAGTGGGACCTGTGATAGCTGAGGCCCTAGGGGCGGATTATGTTTGAAGAGCGGCCACAAAAAACACTGATTATTATGTTCCATTCCTTTTGTTGCTCTGCATGGAAGCTGTGCAGAAGAGTACAGCATTCCTTCTGCTTGCTGTGGACTTGTGAGTGGAATTCTTGCAGAAGACCAAAGGGAATTCAATCGTACTCATTATCCAAACCAGAACTGAATAAACTGACATTTTAACCACAGAAATATAAGGATTTACTGATGGGAAAATGAAAAGTCTCTATGATATAAAGCCAAATGGGAAATTTTAAGAGAGGCATCTTGTGCAAATTCATCATTCTACAAGGAATGAAGGGCAGAAGCCCATAGTTTGATGCACTTTTAAAGGCTTCCTCTTATAACACCAGTCTGTATAAAGAGTGAAGGTGTGTAGAAATCAGATTAAAAGAAAACTGGGATTCTGAGATTTTTTTTTCCTCCTGAAATGTAGTGAAAACTTCCTGTAGTAAAACGTGGAGAAAGCAATTCTGGTATCATTTTGACAAAATCAGAGGTCTTGATGCATGATTTTGATCTTTTAATATTTTCAAGGCTTCTTGGAAGAGAAGCCCTTTGGAAATGTCTTCCAAAGCTATTTAAAAAGAAGTATCTCTTCCAAAAATATCAGAATGTTATGTTTTGATCTTTCTCAAATACTTTGCTTCTCCCTAGCTTTTGTACTAAAAATCAATCTTAGTTTCTGCAGCTGCATGAACGTGCATCAGCACAAATATTTAAAATAAGGAAACATCAGCTTTCATCTTAAACATTCTTCAAGGAAAGCCTGTGATTGATTTCAGTCACAAAACTAAAACTCTTCAAAACAATTAAGAAGGTAATTGCAGGTCATGGTTTCCATATAGCTTGCTTGCAGAACGGGGAATACTGTTGTGGAAAGATTTTAAAGTGAAAGAAAGAAAAACCTTTGGATGAGAATTAGGTTGGTGTTGTAGAAATTTCCTAACAGAGGAAGCAAAGAAGTATTATGCAAATATTATGTGTATATATGTGTTCATATATGTACAAAATATTAAGGTAAGATAATTTTTTAAATTATTTTTTATTTCAGAGGAGGACAGACAATTAAACTCTTGTCATTTTCTGCTATAACTGAGAAGCCGAAACAGTAAGTGTTATACACAGAAAGTGATGGTTCCACTAACTAGAGCTCAGTTTGGAGCAGGAGAATAAACAAGATTCTTTGTAAAAACAGAAAAACAAAGGCACAGTGTCCTCTCTCTTAGTCCCAAGCACATATCACCTCACAGAAGTACTCAAGTGAGATACAAGGTTTCAGGGGATGTTATTTTCAGAGAAGTAAGATCTTTTTTTCTGGCAGCGCCTTCTCCTGGTGCTCATTTCCAGATTCATGTCTTTTTTCCACCTCCTTGGACACACCAGCTCCACTGTGTGTGGGCTTTGCTGTAAAATGGATGAATACAGTGATCTGGGTTTAAAAAACACCAGATAAAAAGCATGGGAGTGGGAAGTAATTGTTGTAGATGCTAATGGGTGGGAATTGCCTAAGCTGACATCCTCACAAAGAAGTAGACTGCATAGTCGCACTCTCGGAAAGAAACAGTAGAAAACCGGAGTGTGAGAGAAGATAAAGGGGAAAGCAGCCACAGAACACCTGACAAGCAAGAAAACACTAGGAGAAAGGCAGAAAGAAAAAGGTCTGCATGTGCAAGGACAACTAGAGACAAATAAACACACCACATTGCTCTTTTATTCCCACCCACTAGGGGAAACAACATTTTCCTACATTCTTCCTAAATAAGCACTTTGTGAATGTGTCACTTATTTCTACCCTGAAAGGCATGAAAAACATTATGGTCTGGGAATTAACCAAGATCAGACTTTGTTTCCAACATTTCTTTCAGATTTCTATTTCCTAGCCACTCACCTCTCCTCTCCTTTCTTCACAGCCTTGTTGGCAACCTGGGCCCTCTTCCCATAGGCTTTTTTTCCAGAAGGTTCTGGGCAGCTGCCACTGCCATTCACCTCACAGCCCTGCCAGACTGGAGGCAGATTCCTTTGCATTGCACAAGGTGAAGTGTCAGTCACGCTTAAAAAGCACTGCTGTCAGAAGGCATTTAAAATGAGTTTATGTGCACCAGAGGTGGGAAGTGGGGGCACAGAGAGATGCTACAGGTCAGAGTAAACCGCAGAGCCTCCCTTGGCCAGCTCCAGATGGCTTTAACACCTGGACTGTGTGAATCATGAGTTCTCATCACAGTCAACCCACTCCTTCACCTTTTGAGGGAAGCATGATGATTCCTCTCCATTCCTTTTTCCCCACCCAGGGTAACTCCCAAGATTTCATAAATACTTCTTTCTCCTCTGCTTAGGCTTGCTTCACAACTGGAAAGAAACATAACAGAAGGGAAATACTTGATATTTTGGGCTGTTGGTGTTTTGTTTGGGTTTTTGGGGTGCAATTTGAGGATGAAACTCCAAGTAAGTTAGACAGCTAATGATAAAAGCCTTCATCTAGGCCACTTAGAAGACTCACTGATACACTGCATGGTTTCAATAGGAAAACTAAATCAGTATACTTTTAAAGACTGACCTAATGTGAGTGGTGTAAAAACTTTTGGGCCACAAATGCCATTTACTACAAAGCAGTAAAACTCAATTGTAGAAATTCCCAGTTTCAATACAGGATGGGGGATGATGTGATTGAGAGCAGCCCTGCAGAGAAGGACTTGGGGGTGCTGGTTCATGGGAAGCTCAACATGAGCCGCAAATGTGTGCTCACAGCCCAGAAAGCCAACTGTATCCTGCGCTGCATCAAAAGAAGCATGGCCAGAATCTCCATCGAAGGAGGCGATTCTGCCCCTCTATTCCTCTCTTGTGAGACTTCATCTGGAATACTGTATTCAGTTCTGGAATCCTCAAAATAAGGAGATGGAGCTGTTGGAACAGGTCTAGAAGAGGGCTACAAAGATGGTTGGAGGGCTGAAGCACCTTCCCTATGAGGACAAGCTGGGAGAGTTGGGCCTGTTCAGCCTGGAGAAGAGAAGGCTTCAAGATCTTATAGTGACATGCCAGTACCTGAGGGGGTTACAAGAAAGCTGGGAAGGGACTGTTTAGAAAGGTTTGTAGTGATAGTACTAGGGGCAATGAGTATAAACTGGAGAGGGGCTGATTTGGACTAGACATAAGGAGGAATTTCTTCACTATGAGGGTGGTGAGGCACTGGCACAGGTTGCCCAGGGAAGTTGTGGATGCCCCATCCCTGAAGGTGTTCAAGGCCAGGCTGGATGGGGCCTTGGACAGCCTGATCTAGTGGGATGTGTCGCTGCCCATGGGAGGGCGTTGGAACTAGATGATCCTTAAGGTCCCTTCCAACCCAATCTACTCTATGATTGTATGAAATCAACCCAAACTATTCTATGATTCTATGAAATCAATGTGAATTCTTCATTTCTCAGATGTTACTGCAAGATCTTCTGAGTGCCTGGACGAAAGGAGGCAGGAAGGCAGCTGGGCTGTGGCAAGTGTAAAGCCCACTTCCCCCGTCCCCAAATTATAACATTGGCTGCTTCAAACCCTGCCTGCCAAGAGAGGGGCCAGCATTTTGGCACAAACTGCTCTCTATGAAAAACTCAACATCTGCTTCATATTTTAGAGTCACATTGCAGCTCCCCAGACTAAATTAAACCAAGCTTAAAAGGATTCCAAAACCCCACAACACAAGTTTTCAAGACCTTTTATTTGGTCTCCCTGACCAAATCCCAAACCCTTGGCTCACTACCTTGCTGATTTGAAAAGAAGATGATGAAAACTATCTTTTCCCCTTGACCACATGAGGTGGCATCACTTGACCACTTGAGTCCCCGGCTCTGCAGGTGGAACCCCCTTGGCTGCCTCAGGGACCTCAGGCTCCGAGCTGGGGCTCGAACGGAGCCGGCAGATCCCCTGCACCTCCCTTCCTCGAGGCGCCCCCTGGTGGCCACGGGAGCCCCGCGACTCGATGGCCGCAGCTCCAAGTGGTCGCAGAGGCGCCGAAAAGGGGAAAAGAAAGAGCTTGTGGGTCGCCGAAGCCTTGGCCGTGGTCAGTTACACTTTAAACTAGATGTTGCAGGAGCCCAGTTCTCGGTTATAAACATGTTGGCTCCTCGATCTTAATGAGATCTATGAGGTCTGACACAAAAACCTCTGAGACTAACCCTATTGCTCCAGAACCAAGAGTGGGAGGCGAGAGACAAAGAGATGGCTCTTGAACATGTTCTAACCTTTCACAGCACGACAAAGCTTAACTCGATCACTCAGTACAAGTGGAAGTGTGTTCAACCATAGTTGCTTTCTCACCCTTTGTCAGAAGATGTTGGCACATGCCAGCCCACAACCACTTTGTGGATCACTGTTTGGCTCATAACAACATCTCTGTGCTTGAGCACCCACCCTATTCGCCAGACGTGGCTCCCTCTTCCCGAAGATCAAGTTGATCCTCAGAGAAACACATTCTTTTGTCAGAAGAAGACGTGAAAGCAAACATGACACAGATCTTCAACAGCCTTTCAGAAAATGGTCTGCAGAACTGCTTTGAACATTGGCAGCACCATGTGGAGCTGTGTGACAACTCAGAAGGTAACATAAAGTGAGTGTAGCTGATTTCTTAATTTGTTAAATAAAAAGAGTTACAGGCACAGTCTCTTTCTTCTGTTGTTGTGTCGGACCCTTGTACACCCCTGACCAAACACAGTAGGTTAAATAAACGCTCTTGGTTTTTTTGGTGAAGAAATTCTTGTGATTTAAGTAGTAGCTGGAGTATTGTTTCCAGTTCTGGAATCCTCAACATAAGAAGGAGGTGTAACTGTTGGAATGGGTTCAGAGTGGGGATACAAGGATGATCAGAGGGCTGGAGCACCTGGACAGGCTGAGAGAGTTGGGGTTGTTCAGCCTGAAGAAAAGAAGGCTCCAGGGATACCTTATAGCAACCTTCCAGTACCTGAAGGGGCTACAAGAAAGCCAGGGAGGGACTTTTTACAAAGGCTTGTAGCGATAGGACTAGGGGCAATGGATGTAAACTGGAGAGAGGCAGATTTAGACTAGACATAAGGAGGAATTTCTTCACCAGGAGAGTGGTGATGTACTGGAACAGGTTGCCCAGAGAAGTTGTGGATGCCCCATCCTTGGGGGTGTTCAAGGCCTTGGGTTGGAACTAGATGATCTTTAAGATCCCTTCTAACCCTAGCTATTCTATGATTCTATGGTAAGTCAGCTACAAACCCAATGCTTTCCATGAGCTTTCAGCATCATACGTGATACGATACTTCAAACCTATGTATTTTTACAGGAGATCCAATCCATTTCCCAGCAAAGTGGTACTAGTACTCCAATGAAAAATAGTATCTGCTAGAAAACATGCAGGAACACACATGCTTTTCAGCAAGTATATACCTGCAGACATGCATTACTTCAGCAGGTATATACCTGCAGACATGCATTACTTCAGCAGGTAAGCTAAACCATTAATGAGTTGTAAAAAACATATGAATGTATATATATGAATAGATCTTGAGCAATATCCTAAATTACCATTCATAACAGAGTTTGAGATAATTAATTCCACACCAAATTACTCCTGCACTTTTCTGTAAATCGTTATATACTTGAGGATGCTTTAGCACTAATTAGCACTAAAATTAGGCTTGGCGAGGGATTACAGCAGCTGCAGAATCTCTTTGTTGGACTGATTATGACATCCAAGTCTTCTGAAAGATGCTTTAATATGCCAAGTCCAATACCAGAGGGGTAAAGCTCAGAACAAATGGCCTGCAAAGACCAAATTCTGCTGGGTAAGTAAGTCTGGTAATGGCATACTAGTGCTGTCATAGCTGGTAAGTGCAATCTGAAGGGTAGAAGTAACAGCCAAAGTAAGCGAGGATGTGGCAGGCAGAGAAATAGACAGGAGTCCAAGGGTAAGAAGTGATGTCTGAAGAGACAGCAGGGGATATACACACACTTGGTTTAGGGATGTGGATTCCACTTTCCAGCCTGATAATCAAGTAAACCAGAAAGACAACTGGACCACTCTGTACCTTGAAATCTGGCAAGGTAACAATTATAAAGTAATCTGATAAAACCTTGCCTTTGACGTCTACTGCAGGCACACAATAACTTTCTTTACTACCTTTTTGACTCAGACTCTAAGCTACAGTGGAATTATGTTGTGAGCAATAACAAAGTCAAAGTGTTCCTGGTTAATAAATGGCAACTGTTCACTGAGAGTAACTGGCCATGATCTACATACAGATTAACATTATTCCTCTCACAATTTAACAAAAATAACTAGATGTACCTGGGATTTCCTTTCCTTTTAAATTATAAAGTGATAGTTCTTTGGAATTCTTAGGATAGAATCAACATCAGTAAAAGCTGAGAGGCTGAAACTTCAGTCAAAACAAGTTTTTAGGGCATTAATGAGCATTTTGCACCAACAAAGCACCTCACCAACCAGTGGAAACCCGTGCTTTGGTGTTCTACTTCCTCTGTTAAGATCCTAACAGTGGGCAGCAAGCTTGCAGAGCACCACAGAACAGTAATATTTTCTCAGAAAGACAGACGAGGAGGTAGTTTAACAAACTACTTCCCATGTAAGTGTTATTTCCATGTTTTGTTGTGATGTGTTGGAAACTGGAATCTGAATAACTAGGGAGATACTGATGTAAAAGGTTTACTGAAAAAAAAAAAAAGAGGAAACTTTTCCATTTAAGATTAATCAAAGACTATTTACTACGAAAGTCACACCAGCGTAAGATAGCCAACGAGTAACAGCATGCACTCCCTAACCTTTGGAAAGGAAAACTTGTCAAAACGTATTCTTAAAACGTGCATGTAAAGAGACACAAAGACAAATTATAGAAAAAGGTACCCATTTATTCAAGGTATGACAAGGATATTTACAGTATTCATTTGCTCAGAGTAAGATCCATCCTCATGATTTTTAAAGCAGCGATTAGAAATTACATTTAAAAGGTGAAATGTTCCAAGCATGTTTCTGTAAAGATACTTTTACAATGACAGAAACACTTTAAGGCTAAGTCATTTTGACCTTTGCTGCCACTCACATTTATCCTGGCAAAACTGTCTCAAAGACAACATTACCTTGAGGGACAAAGACTATGCTAAATTCAACATACAAATTTGTTCCCTCAGAAGCTTTTCACAACAATTCACATCTGACAGAAATTGACTTTTGATTTAAAACAATGAATTAAATGGAAGTGATATGAACTGCCTATATCCTGGCATTTCAGAGGGCAAAAGATCTTATACAGCAACATATTAATCACCTCTGAAAGATATCATCAGCTTTCTTGTTGATGAAGGTACTTCAGCTTAACAAGCAATTTGCTTTCAGTCAGAGCTCCACAGTCTAAGGGTGGAATCCACGTTTCACATCACTTTTCAAAAGATAGGAACAACAACAAAAAAAATCTCCCGGTAGCTGACATCTAATATAAATGATGAATGCTGTCTGCTTTAAACAGTACTTGATTCCCACAGTACAAACTAGTGCTCTACCAAAGCAAGCAAGAGTCTGCTAAAATGCTGTAGTGCTATTCTATAGTAATTTTAAACACACAACAGATCTATGGGAGCAGTTAAAATTGGTTTATCTCTTGAGGTAGAAGCCACAAGTCATTTAGTCCCACCTGTAAACTATAATACACATTGTCAGGCAAATATAGCCATTTTTTTTCCATTTATAAAATAAAAACGCTGATTTTTCAGATGCTATTCTTTTTAAATATAACAGCATTTTTTTTTTCACTGAATCATTTTGTGCCTGTTAGAGAAGGAAGTGAATTAAACATTGAGAATCGTAGATTGTGGCTATTTAGACAGTTTTAATGAAAATAAAACACGTCTTACATAAATAAACTTAATAGCAACTTCCAAAAGGATTGGTAGGTAAGGATTGTTCTTAACTTCAAAGTTATTTAGGAAAATACCAATTTTAACTAGATAATAAAGAAAAAAAAAAGTAATTAGACCTTTAAGACTACATAGCTACTTGAAATGCTACCATTGCATTTTGGTAGTTTTTTTTAGCATTAAGTTGAAGGGAAAAGGTAAACACAACAGAAACTCCCAAAGCCTGCACAAACACCATTTACTTAATGATTATGTTTTGTTTGGTGAGGACACTATGTAACTAAGTCTATTGAAAGTGCACAATCTTTAACATTCCAATAGAAACAGAAACATGACCCTTGCATTAGTAGGAGGTGTTTATTCCACCTTAGCTAAGAATCTCTGCAACAGCAAGGTTGTTGCTGTGACCGACAGCCACTTAAAACTTATTTGAAAATAACCCAAGCAACGTTACAAAACATATGGAGATTGGCACTTGATCTTTAGTTAGCCCCATTAGTTCAATTTTCTCCCCAGAGACTCACATACACAGAACTTTGTTTTCATTTTATTACTGTAAAAAATAAGTCAATTTATAGTTCCAGAGTAAACAAAGAAACCTTAGCTTTAACCTATTTAAAAACAAAGGTTCAAATTTTGATAAGATACATTTCACAGGGTTCATGTCAGCACCTTAATCAAACGCATTTTTCTTGTGAACTAAGCACATTTCACAAAGTTTTCATATTAGTGACAAGGGGCTACATTCTCACCACGGAGAACAAACTGGAAGGAGTGCAAGTCAGTCTCCAGAGTTTCCTGTTGAGCTCTACATGTTCAGAACCAACATTTAAGACTGAAGTTATTAAAGATTGACCTTTTTGCATATTCCGAAACAGAAGGCAAATACAATCAACTTACATTTGGCTTTGAAACATTAAGATAACAATGTTTTATTTCAGCCACATATTTACAAAAATGTTTACAGCAGAACCGTGTAGGGCTTCCTTTTTCTTGTCATAATAACCTTTAAGATGAATAGTCATCTCAACCTTCATGCAAAGATGCATCTCTTGTTAAACAAGAATTTTTCTAGGGTATTTTTTTTGCACTCTGAGGATAGCAAGCAGAGGGCCGGCTAAGTCTGGATCACCCTTAAAAATGTAGGCCTGTTTGCTCTACTGCACCTTCAAAATAAGGAGGCAGAGTACAGGCACCATTAATTCCACAAGGGTTCATTGCCTCTAGCATGTTTTCCAAAACCAAGAAAGAGTCTTGAACATTTGTAACATGGGTTATTCCATGACTTTCACCTCTTCAATTTAGTTCCTGAACTCTGGAGTTACTTTCCTAGAAGAGTACTTGCTGAGCTTCTTTTCTAATGTATATTGTTGACTATACATTTTAAATTAAACTGTTATGTAAAGAATGTAACAAGCTTTTCCTTTGTACACAACTTAATCTTTGTGCTGAGTATTCTTCAAAAGGATTTTATAAATAATACAATAAGTTTAGAATCGGTCTTCTTCCCTCTTGTCATTATACCATGTTGTTGCTTTCTCCGACTTTATCTACAAGCTGCAGAAAAGGAGACAAAAAGGTTTTAAGCTGCATGACATTTATGTACAGTGAAGTTACTCTTAAATATTACTTGCTACTTGCACAGTTAGTATGCAACTGAAAATGAGAGTCAAGTAGTACTCACCGCGGTCTCATGATTTGAGTTTGTGAAAATTAAAAAAATCTTACATTGCAATTGTGTTTCTGCATGACATGTTTTTCTCATATAGACATTAAGAGTGCAACATGAAGATGCAACAGAATGAGAAAGGAAATAGAAGAATGCAGATAACACCGCTAGCTTAATGATTAAAACAAAACAATACAGTATCAGCCACACATGCATTAGTAGACCAAGTAAGATATTTCAACTGACCATTACTGTGGGTTCTCTTCTGAGCCTACGTAGGCTTTGAATAAAACATTAACAATTATCTTTTTAAAACAAGATTTACCCCATTATGATCAAATTAAATGTGACTAAGTAAGATCAATTGACAAATGAAACATTCAATTGATCATAAATTATGAGCCAGAACTTGGCCCAAGATTGGAACATATGATCTCGAACACTAATTTTTAAAAAGCAGACTGTACACATCCAAGTTATGCCCCCTATTAATTTTTTAGTAGTAGCTACTAGAACCGTTGCTTTCAAAACTAGGGTTAAAAATGCTTGTGTTAAGATACACACAGAAATCAGCACAGTAAAAGTAGTTGACTGAAACACCCTAGATTCTATCTTTCTGGCACCTTTTAATTGTCTTCAAATCCCTAGCTATTTGGTTAAGAAAATGGAAAACTGCATTTGAAAAAATAAAAATCTTAGTAAACAGCAAGACTAGTTTGGTGCAGGCGACCTTAATTAATATATCTGATGAATGATTATGCATCATGAACGTTTTTGGACTAACCATACAAGCTTCAACTCAACACCGAACTAAACTGCGTTTACAGGTCCCTTTCATAAATATATCTCCCTACTATACAAAGAACAGTCTCCTCATCACATGGACGAAAGAGGCACATGATTTGCCTATCTGGCTACCTATGGCCCATGGGGAAGCAGGAAGCAGAACCCCAGTGCACCGAGTCACAATCCAGGGCTCTTTCACTTCACAACACGCAAGCAGTGCCAGCTTCTGCAAAAGTTTCCTTTTGTTCCTTTTACATCTAGAAGTCTCTCACGGGGAGTGAAGGTGATCCGTATGGTTCAAGAACTATACGGGGACACATTCAAAGTCACTACTCGAAAGATTTACTTGCTTTCTTTCTGATGCATTTCTACTATGACTACTATAACAATGGACTAAAAAAACACTACAAGCTTCAAATTTGGCATGAAGTAGTGAACACTTACCGAGCTTATACCAGGTAAATTCAAGAGATATCCAAGAACTGGAACTCTTCTAATAAAGCCAACCACCACAGGAAAGAACCCCCTTTAGGTAAGATATCAGAAGACTGTATTAGTTTTTATAATAAAACTATTCTCATAATGCTATAAAATGAAGAAGCAACAAGGTTTGGTTTTTTTTTTTTTAAACCAAGATTTTATGTAATCTTGTAGCTTGTTAGCAGCATATTAATTTTACAAACTATATCAACATCCACTGAGCAGAGAAGGGAGAAAACCAGGAAATAAACTTTTTTTTTTTAATTTGACTTAATTTTCTTTATAGCTTTCAACCTCCGTCAGCTCTTCAAAAAGCAAAGAATACTCAACTTGGTCAACAGAACTGATGCTCCCAACTGATTTCTCAAAATTATCACACATTTTGAGATAATTTATTTTCACATTATAGGAAATATATTCTTGCAATACCCAATGTAAAACCAACTGAAGTTAATTGAGTAATTCCCTTTGAAACCATATATAGTACTCTTTATGTTAGATAAAGAAAATTAACCATGAAGAGTTGTCTCTTCACTTATTTGACTATTTTAAGTCAAGTCGGGGACTTGAATCATGAGCCAGGGGATGTTGTCACGCAGAGCTGCGATGGTGATAGCCCATCTGCTATGATGATTGGATAGCCCCCTGCACTGTCCAATTTATCTCTGCAGCAGGGAAGTACCTCAGCTGTTTGCAGTCAATCGCAGCAATTCAGCTGGTGGAGGCATTCTGAGTTGTCTTATTGAGTTATACATACTCTACATAGAATAAGGATTAACGTGTAATGAGACCTCAGCCACACTGAAACAGTGATGTTTCACAAGCTATCATCCTCTCTGCTACACTCTTAAGAACTATTTTCCTGAAGATTTTTTTTTTTTTCCCAAAGACTACATCATTTCAGTCATCCAGTAAATTGAGATGGAGAGCACACAAATCACTTGTAATACATTAAAACAACTAGTGTAGCCAAGAATAAGGAATAGTCAGGACAAGAAGTGTGGTATTATTAGCCATAACTTTGGATGCTTGTAATCTGAACACGGCTCCAAAAGCAGCTGAGAATACAAGAGATACTGTCCCATAACAGCCTTCTCCCATGAATGCAATCTCAGCATGTGAAAGTAAGGCAAAAGACTTGTGGAAACATGTTAAATAAAGACAAGACAGGAAAGGCATTCCAGGTTTAAAACAGACTAAAATAATAATAATTATCTGTGTGTCTCACTTCAGTCAGACATATCTGTAAAAAATAAATTTTTGCAATCCTGTCATTTATTTAAGTGTTCTTGGTCACCAGTACCTGCTTTGGAGATGTCAGTGGCTCTGCAATTACTGCTACAGGGCATATGAAAGGCAACTGTATAAAACTAGTCTAGATAGGGAAGACAATGGTCTACAAGGAAAGATTACAGAGGGATGTGAACATCTAGTGGAGCTGGTTTAGTGGTCTAAAAAACCAAGAGATTGATTTTCAGAAAAAATACAATACAGTGGTTCTTAGTTGGAGTTGAAGCAAAGTTACTAGGAGCGCTAAATCGCTCTTGATCAATATTAATGTTTTCCATATAAAAGTCTTGGTAATCTACATGACTAGAAGCACTTGAACACAAAGAGATGCCCATCCTCACAACATAGTGCCATAACAAATCCAAAGGTGCATAAGTTGATCTCTTGGTCCTAAGAAAAATACGTACTTAAGAAATCAATGATAACCAGGGAAGTTTTCTGTTACACATACAGACAGCAGGATCCTGATGAAACATATAAAATGAAGCTTGAGATAAGGCTTCATTTTTAACTTCTTCAGAAATTAGCAAGTTGCCAAAAACACTATACTGGCCAAAATGAACAAAACTGAAGCAAAACAGAAAGCTTTGTTTGAAATACAATTCTAGCTAACACTACAGCAAGGAATTTAGATTCTAAGAATTATAAAACACTAGAAAACATGGTCTAGAGATGTTTTAAAATAAAACAGATCAGATAAACATCCACATCTGGAATTATCTATTCCTTGTTGATACTCTTCTGGCTAAGTGATAGTCCTAGTGACCTAGGGACTACCGACCTTCTATAATACCCTTCAACATTATTTTACCCTGCTACCCCTTGGCTAGCACCAACAGATAACCTATAATGGTATTTATTTAGACATAGTAATTTGTAATTCTTTTGAGTCCTTTTTGAGGACACAGTCTACTTGCTTTGTGCTAGTTGATTAAACCCAAGTGCTACATGCAAGAAGCGAAAACTTATTCAGTAAAATACTGTGATTTTCAAAACACTTGTAGTGATACAAAGTTCAGAGGAATACAGAGTAGAACAATAAGAAGCATATACAAAATTAATTTTCAGAAATGACACTGTCTCCAGTAGCAGCCAAGTTAAGATTTCTTCAAAAATAAGTATTTTCTCTAAACTAAATACCACATTAACATAAAACTTTACTGAGTGGAGGAAAAGGAATGCCATGAGAGCAGTGGTTTGATTTTGATTAACAAGAACTGTACTACTTATACAGCAGCTGAACATTGAAAATATTTTAGGGGTGTGTTAGAACATTAATAGGCATTCAGGGAATGGTCTTCACCTGAAAAGATGTCGAAGACAATTAATAGCCTCCCTTCTTACCCATTAGTGTATTTTGTACTTTGTGATATACTGAAGCATGGAACGTTAACCATGGAAATCAAGATAAAATACAGGGATACAGGCTGTAAGAAGTCAAATCCTTTCACCATTACAATTGCATTTAGGAAGATGTTAAATGACACATTGTAAAAACTATAGTATGTATCACGATTGCTGTTCAAAAGCCAAGAATTTTCATATTTCTGTAACTCGAACCAGATAAGGCTAACAAAACCCAACAGTTCTATCTATACTAGGGCACAAATGTAACAAAAATCACAGAAAACATCTTTTCACTGGGCTACCACAATAATGGAATGGTAAGACTACAAACCTAGGACATTTGTAACAAAGTATTTTGCTCCATTTGTCAAAGAAAAGAAGAAACTCCCCACTCAAAACATACTAAGTATCCAAGTTGCTTTCTTTTGTGAGGGATTTAAATTTTGCACTGCTAACAATTTGATCTCCCAGACATTTTGAAGCTTTACAATTCTTTGGTTAGACTTAAACATCATTACAATGTCAGTTTGGTATATGCCTCACAAGCACTAGCAGATTAAAGTCTTAGAAAAATATTCACCAACTTCCCACTTCTTGCAAATGTAAATCGACAACTTTGTATAAAGTCTATCAAAAGTGAACATTTAAAGGATGCTGCTTTGTCAGCAGCAACTCTAATCAAATACATTTATTCCTAGATACACCAATACAGAAAGGTACTTTGAATCAAGTCTTACCTGAATAATAGGAAGAACCCATAAATTTCAAGGATCATTCCTATTAAAGGCCAACCAATGAGAACTATGAGCACACCACCCAGGAAAAAGCCCGTTGCTTTCATTTTGTGTTTTTGAAAGAAGAACCTAAATGTTCTTTCTAAACCGATAACAAAAGACAAGCCAGCCACAAATAAAACCTAGAAAAGAAAAAACAAAACAACCAAATAAAGAAAATAGCTAATTATATTCCTATGTTTAAGATGTAAACATCTAGATATTCTAAAAAAAATAGACTGCATTTCTTGCACTAGTTCTTTTGGGTGTTAAAAGATAGATGGGGAGAAGGAATTTACTAGTGATTCTTTTGTCAACTCCATTTTAGAAGCGTTTGCAGCTAGCATTCAAAACTTTTCTGTGTTGTCTGCCCTATAATATAAGCACACATTATCCACAAGCAGTGCTGAAGCTTACTGCCACAAAGGTGATACCAAAGCTTCCTTAAAACTGAGAACAGACAGGTTACAAAAGCACTTCTGGTTCTGAACCACAGACATCTTAAATAGCTTGTACTGATCTACTAAACAGTACAAAGCCAAAAAGGGAAAACAGTTGAAGAGCATTATCACTTATCTCACCGTATATAGTCTTTCAACTGCTTATGAGTACCAGTACAGACTGACCACTATCATAGTAGTCCCAATTAATTACCACTACTTTTAGTGTCCTTCAGCAACACAACTTGTAATTATTGCAGCTTGTAAGCACACATCTGGGCAACATTTTCGCTGAAAATGGGATAGGATCTCAAATTGTATCTATAATTTTGAGTAAAACCTAAGTTTCACATTATTTAATAAACAAACCACTTTACTACCACCTTTCTGATATAACTTCTTTTAAAAAGTTTCCTATAAGGATACAGTACCTTTTCTTGCACTACCTTTGGTTATCACAAAGCCTGTCACTGTCTCTTCCTATCTATGTTTTCATCATTTTCCCTAAACAGGGATCTTGTATTTCCATCATACATTAGGAAAAGAAAAAATATGCATTATTCTAGTTTTCAGTCTTCTACTATACAACTTGGTTCAGATGGTGCAGAACAATGTTTCAACTAACACATCCAAATTCAAATACATGCTATAAAATTTTTCATTGAGTGAGTCTCAGCATTCGACTCTGCTGCCACAGAACAAAACAGATCAGTTTTGACCACAAACTTTTAGGCATCAGGAAAGGACAATGTGAACCTCCACCAGGCTGTGCTCTCGGCAGGTTGGCAAAGCTGAGACGAGCAGAGGCACAGAGATTATCACATTCAGAAAACAGCCTGTCATTTTATATTTGCTTTGGATTCAAAATTTTGTGTACTAGAACTAGGATTTAATTTTTATCCTGCTTTAAGTGAAAGGTAAAACTGAAGATATTAGACTCCTCTACTAAGAACGGCAAGTGGCTCTTCTAAACCCAGACTATCAGTAATTCACACTTCTTTCTTTCCTCAAAAAGCATGGCAAAGCCACATTTGCTAGAGCATACAGAACACTATGCTTATCCAAAAGGATACTTAAAATTAACAGTTATCTTACAGGACCACAAAAAATAAAACCTTAGAAATGATAGGTGATATAAAATCTTATTTGCAGCAGCATTCTGCAACAAGCTGCTTATTCTCTGACCAATATACTGCAGGCCTTACCTGGAGGTATAACACAAATTTATGCAAGCTACTCTAACTTTAATCAGGAAAAATTATTCACTCATGTCACTGAGCATAACTCTTCCTTTATGCCAAACTGCCACAGTATTTTTGTGATGCAGTTTCAAATTCATAACATATTGGTTTATAGTTAGCTTATTTTTAATACATTGCATACTTAATTCTAAGCAGTGCAGAACTGAAGACTAAATAAATGCCAGGCACTTACATTTCCAATAGCCAAAAGAGCTTTGTCAAAGAAGAGTATCATCCCAAAGAAAAGAAAAAACACTCCAAAGCCTGTTAGTCCCATTCCAATCTCTGCAAAAGAAACAAATTTAGGCATGTAACAAAACATGGTACCAGGAAAAACCTCGTGCAAAAAAATCGTGACAAAAATAGCACATCCAATCTACAGATGTTCTAAATTTACAGAAAAATTCATTCTATATTATCACCAGCTGAAACCAATTACTTCAGTAACAGAGATCCAAGGAAGTTGTTTATCAAAAAAATACATATTTAGAACTATATACTGAAATAGGATGAAACAAAAAAAGCATACATGCGTATACACATACAAAGACATCTCTTTTGATTTACTGCTAGCATGGAGGAAAGGACTATTTTGTGAACAGATAATGAAACTTTGTTTTGCATTTGCAACTTTTATTCCATTGTGTTTACCACCGTAACGCAAGTACGTTGGCCCCTTCCATCCCTCTGAGACCTCACATTCCATGTTCTACAATCTTGCACAGCAGTCCCACTTACTTGCCCCAACTTCTGGACTCAACACAACTCACAGTAATGCTGTAGGCTACTTCCAAGTTACACAAATGCTGACAACTATTAAACACTAGCCTGCGGCTGCAGTCAGGTGCTAGTTTTCACAAAACTAGTAGACACTAAATATATTTGCATTCTGCCTGTCCACAAAGGTTGCTCAAGAAATATTTGGAAGGCAGGAGTAGGATGGAAGATTTGTTTGACTGAGAAACTCGGCCAGAAATGCTAAGCTATGTTTAAAGCTACCATTTGACAATAGCTTCCGAGGTATCTTGAACACCGTACTCAGAGACACTTTAAAGATTAAGCCTCTAAAGCTTTCATTTGACTCTTGCACAGACTGCATAGGAGAGAAATAATGGAAATCACAGCAATACAGCTGCAAAAATCTTTGCATTCATGCACACTTATCCTTACGTTATTGCTATCCCTGTGACCAGAGAATTTGGAAGTCTACGGAATACACACATACAAAAAAAAAAAAAAGCTAGCAAAACTAGCCGTAATACTACAGACAGGCTGGCAGCCCAGTTTGTGTCTCTCCACATATAGACATAATTTGAAGACCCAGGAGTTTTTTATAGTCTAGCTATAAACAAACAACCCCACCCACACTATCACAGCCTTCATCACTGTTAGCCAGATCTACCTAAATGTATTTTAGTTGCACTTTTGACTGCAATGTAGACCTAGTTGATGGTTTACTGTTGCTTGAATAGCTCAGGAGTAACAGAACATTATTCTGCCTATTTCAGATTTTCCCTTTGGTTATTAAAAAAAAAATTTCAAAACAGAGCAAAGAGATCTGTTACAGCAACATTCAACTTCCCCAATTCCTCCAAGGGCTCATCTTTCAGCACGGTTGCAGACCACATGGTGTTAAATCTGTAGTTCTACAATACCGTCTGCCACTTTAAAATGCACATAGCAAAAGTTTAACCACCCAGAATTAAAACTACTACGTAATCTGCTATAACTGACTTGATGCAGACATTTTCAATACTTGTTTACAATGAAAAATGGAATTGCAAATTATATTTTCAATGAATCTGCTGACTGAAAGCAACATAACAATTGCAATCTGCCCTTTTCTCTAGTACTCTTTACTTTAGAAGAGCAGAAACAATCTGTATTCTGGAAGGAAGACATTTGGAGGCAGGACTCCAAAGGAATTACCAGCTGCCAATAAGATAAATATGCAATCACGGGAACCGAATATTTATTCCTCCCGCAGACAATGCACAAAGTAGGGATGTAGCAAGGCGGCAGAGGCCAACTCCCAACAGCTGCTGCAATTACTACTCTGACACTTCTCCTGTACTTATTTGAAACATGTTTGTTATCACCTACTCCTACAACAGATTCCTATTCACTTTAGAAGTCAACAACATTTTCTGGTTAGAGGAGGGAAAAGAAAAAAGGAACACTATTCCCTCATCCCAAAATTACTGCTGAAAGAACATGAATAGTCCAGGACTGCTATTCTCTGTTGCCAGTATCTCAATAAGAGTTACTACTGACTTGATTCCTATCAGAATTTGCAAAGATAATTGACTAGCATTCTCCGGTGAAAGAGAATGAAACTACTGACATGTTGTACACGATCTGCAATAATGAACTAGGAATTTCTATACAGGGTGTGAACTATGTTTAAACTCTTTCTTCTGCGCCAGAAGAGCCTTCTCATATTACTCAAATACAATATTTCAACTCCTGGAAATGCAAAACCACATATTAACACGTGACATTTACTCTGGATTTTTAAAAATTATTATGATTTACTGAGTGGAGGGAGCAACGCTTTCTCAATGCTTCTGCAGAAATCCCATAAGCCATGCAAGAGTACTGCAGTACTGTATCAAAAAAGCTTAGTAAATACGAATACTTAAAATTAAGCTACGTTGCTAGTAAAAGTTATGGGAAGACAATGCATATTCCCCAATCTTTTGTGTTCAAAATAAGAATGGAATTGTGCACTATAGGCTCTCAGAAGACAAAAGTTAATGCAGTTTTTAGGTCATGAAAAGTTTCACGTTTTAAGAATTATTTGCTAGCAGTATTTTTTAGTATTGAAAAGTTGATGTGTTTGGGAGAAAAACCAAGCACATTCTTTTGCAATTATAGATTTGTCATTCCATTCAATGAATAATTTAACAAACATTTTAAGGGGCTGCAAATTTAATTTCCCAAATATCAACCAGTCCAGTGGTCCTCTCCAGATATTTATCATGCTACTCCACTACTGATTCTATAGTATCTTCCAGACAATCATGAGTTTAAAAGCATCATATGAAATATCTTCAACATTTCAGAAAAATAGTGGAAAAAAATAAAAATTGAGCTCCACAGTATTTTACTCACTACTCTTGGCTCGACAGCTAAAACCACAGTCAGCATTGGAGTTAGCCAAAGGTCCCAAACGAGGAACTAAGAAAAGGAAAAATTAGATCTACTCTTTCTGAAGAGTGGTTCCCCCCGCCCAATGAATATTATGGGCACGAGGATAGAGCAGTGGGGAAAAAAGCAAAGCCCACAAGTTTTTAATCAATCAGAAATCTTAAAAATTAACCCCAGTGGTTATTATCCATCCCATTAACAGAGTGTGGCACCTGAATCTCTCAGGAGATCACTGAACTTGAATGGCACTACCCTGCTTTTCTGCCAATCTTCATCCTTGGCCATAACTGGCTCTACAATACCTTTGCATCCAGCATCCTGCTATCCAGGTAAAGTTAGTTCTTTCATTTTTCTTTTCTACATCTTTCACGCTTACCCTCCTTCATAACTGACACTATGGTGTTTATTATTTATTTCCCTTTATAGTAACCATCCCAGACATGTATCATACGTTAGATGTTAATATAAATTGAAAACCTCAGTTTTTCACCTTACACTTTTAACTCCCATGAGCCTCTTTGATTTCTTTGTATTTTCCCTTTCAGTATCCAAGTGTTTAAGTATTCTAAATATTTCTATTCAGTGAGAACAAAACTATGGTCGCACATAAGTACTTCTATTTTGACTACAGATTGAGTGTCTGGCCCTCATCGTAAGACCCTCAGTATCACCCACAAACCTTTAGCTCGACGGCAGCAAGTTAAAAGAAACATAGTAAAGCCAACAACACGCAATTCCGTGAGCCCAAACTACCCCTGACCACATGGCGGCATACCAGAAGACTTTAATTGCTACTTTTGTTTACAGTTCAGCTTTCATTCATTCCAGCCAACAAAGGGCGAGTGCCCGGCTCTGGGACTGAGGGGGGCAGGAGCACCCTGTGCTGCTCCATCCCCACCATCACACAGCAACCCCCACCAATGATCACCTCTACCGCACCATCTCCGTCACCCCCACATGCATCACCCAACCACCCCCCCATCACCATCAATCCCCACCCCCATTCACCACCACCCTACACCACCACTCCCCCATCCATCAACATCACCCCCCCACCAATCCCTACTACCGCCTCATCAACCTTCCCAGTACCACCAACCCCCCCAACACCACCGCCCCTACTCCCCACCATTAACCCCTCTCACCCATTCACCACCATCATGCCCCTCAGATCACCATCATTCCCCACCCCCTCACTGCCCCCCTAGAATCACTCCCCCGACCAATACCACCAAACCCCATCACCACCACTACACCATAATGTCCCTCATTCACCACCATCATCCCCCTACAGCACCACTCCCCCTACTCATCACCATTACCCCCCACTACCCCCTCCACCATCACCCCCCCAATACTCCCCCCATCACCACCAACCTCCCCATCATCCATTCACCACCGTCCAATACCCACCAACTCCCTCCATCACCACCACCACCCCCCGCAATCGCCCCCCACCCCCATTCACCACCACTATTTGGGGGGTTGGAACTAAATGATCTTTAAGGTCCCTTCCAACCTAAACTATTCTATGATTGTGTGAGTCCCCTACGCCACCACTCCTCCCACCCATCACCCCCATCAATACCACTAAGCCCCCCCTTCACCCCCACACCCATTCACCACCATTACCTCTTCCACACCCATCATCCGATCCCCCCTAATATCACCACCCCCCCATTACCACCACCCCCCCAAAAACACCCCCCACCCCCCAATACCACCAACTCCCCTATCACCACCACCCTCTTCCCCCCACCATTACCCCCCTCCCCATCAACCCCACCCCCTCCCCATCACTCCTTCGCCACAGACCCCCCACTCCCCACCATCCCCCGCCGACTCCCCATCACCTCCTCCCACCAAGCCATCCCCCACCCCAACACCCCCCAGGCCACTAACAGCCCCTCCCTGTCACTCCCCCAGCCCTCCCCATCGCCCCGCCTCCCCCAGCCGCGCTCCAGCCGTTCTTCCCCGCTTGATCCCGGTGGCGATGAGGGCAGTGCTTACTCTGGGTATCCGAGAGGGAGATCATGGTGGCGGCGGGCTCGGGGCAGAGAAGCAGCAGCAACAGAGGCGGCAGCAGCAGCTGCGACGGCCACGTCTTCCGGAAACACGCAGCCGCCTCGCGCCGCCGCCGGGTGAGAGCGCGCCGCTGATTGGAGGGAGCGGCGCCAATCCGCGCCCGCTTTGTTCGCGAGGCTCCGCCCCCTGGCGGCACCGCCCAGCATCCCTCGCAGCGGCGCCGCTGATTGGCCGAGAGGTACGCCCTCGCGCCCGCCCCCTGGCGGCGATTGGCTGCGCGGGGCCGGCAGCGGAAGCGAGGAGGGTGATGGAGGGGCCGCTGTGACAGCATCTCCCTGCGGCCGCTGTGGCTTCTCTTCGCTATCCTAACCCCCCCCACCCCCGCCTTCTCTTAATCAGCTGCGTTTGTTTTAGGGTGGTTTCTCAGGGTGTTATGGCTGGGTGGGGGACTTCTTTACCTGCCACTAAAGTGATGCGCCGTGCTTATGCAATTATTGTTGGATCTGTCCTCTAATTCTAAAGGTTCTCGGTTTGATAATGTGCTGTTAACATCACTGTCTTCTTAGAGTCGGGACTGAAGAGCTTTAATTTGGAGAACGGGAGAGGAGGTGGGTAAGAAAGCTTCCAGTATTGGGGCTTAAAATACAGCATTAGGGCTTAAAATCCAGCACTGGGGCTTAAAATCCAGCACTGGGGCTTGATTCTAGCATTGGGGCTTAAAATCCAGCATGGGATTTAAATCTGTTCAGGGTGGGCTGGAAGTGATGCTGGTTGTTAACCTGTTTGTTCTAGGCATGGCCAGTGTGTATCTGCTTAGAGGTCTCGTTTTTCCACACCCCTAGCAGGCTAGCTAGAAAAAAGTTTTAGCGGGATAATGTAACAGGAACCCAGCTGGTTGTACAGGAGGGTAAAACTGCCTAATGGGCAAGATGCTTCCATTTGTCTTTTGTCCAATGTGATTTTTAAGAGTTCATCTTTAAGTTTCTCAAGAGCTGTATTTTTCTTTAGGAATCAAATGCTAATTGAGGGTCTTTGTGGTATACAGTGAGTTATAAGGTATGCTGCTTTAGCTATAAGGAGCTAAATTAAGGACTTGTGGAGCTCTAGTAGCATATAGGGAAATGTTTCCTGAGCTGTCAGCTGTGGCATTTGTGAGGATGGTGTTTACTGGAGGGAATAGAAGTAGCCTATTGCATTTATGGTGTCTTTGTTCCATACCTACTGATTTTTCTGGATGTCCCTATTTGCTTTCTATTTTGAGAGGGCTAATAATTTATTGAATCACAGGATAGTTAGGGTTGGAAGTGACCTTAAAGATCATCTAGTTCCAACCCCCCTGCCATGGGCAGGGATATCCCACTAGATCAGGCTGCCCAAGGCCCCATCCAACCTGGCCCTGAACACCTCCAGGGAGAGGGCATCCAGAACTTGCATTGGCAACCTGTTCCAGAGATGTTTGTGCAAGTGACAGGTGGTATAAACACAGAACAGTGTAACGCAAGTTATGTGGATGACCTGGATACTGCTGAGTTATCTTATACAATAACTAACTTCTTTCTAAAGTATGCGCTCTTAATATATTTTTAATTATAACCTTTTCTGGCAAATTCAGTGTTTTATTCAAACATTTTTTCATACGTATATTTTCCACGAGTTTGTAGGAATGCATGAAAATATTTGATGTGTTACTTATAGCGAGGGTCCGCTGAATTTGTTTCCTTTAACCTCCCCTTAGATTTGGCCCCCGTGTATATAGTAAGTAGTTCAGAATTCAGCAAGGGTGAAAGAATATCAAGTTTCCTGAGTTTTGGATTGTTAGGATATAATGTAACAAAGAGTGTTGTTGAAAAAGTTAGCCTCTTGCCTTCATCTTCCTGCTGATCTAGTCAAAAACATTTCCCTTTCTTTGAACCAAGCTACCTTCTTTCTTTCTCCCAGAAGAATCTCTAGGTAACATGATGGCTACTTTTCTAAGGGCACAATATAATTTCTTCAAACTTTATGTAAAAGTTTTTTTAAGAGATGAGGAGTACTTAAAAATGTTAACATCTTCTATATTAGTGAAGAATCTTTTGCAGGATGTTTCTTAGTTCAGAACGATAACTTATGAAATAAGTTTTGTTTGTTTGTTTGTTTTCTTCTTATTGACAGTTGCTTGGTTAAATAAGGTCTCCAAAGGATAACATTCTCTAATCTCCAAAGATGGCAGCTGTTGCAGGTAATCCAAAATTAGTATTCAATATGTTCATTTTGCTGTCTTTTAGCTAACAGACACAAATTGACTGAAGTTATTGACTGTTACTTATATGAATTTAATGTATGCAGAAAAGAGTTTGTGAAGTCTAAGTTGTTATAATTAAAATTTTAAGAAAAAGTTGATTTACTGGCTAACATTGTTTCCTAGATAAAAAACAAAACAAACCCAGGATTGTCAGGGAAATTATCAGTTTTCAATATTTTTAAAATATACTTCATATTTTAAGGTACTCTTTCCTGCTGACTAACAGTGAGTTTTTAGGAAGTCATATGTCACCATTTTGTGACATTTGTAATTATTTTATCTTTTTCCATATCAGTCATTTTTGCTCCCATGAGCAGATTATCATATCTGCTATGCTTGGACCAAAATCTCTTATTCTGTAGGGCTGGAGATAGGAAGACATTTCTTTTTATGCTTTTTTTAACCTGGCTTTGAAAAAGTGGTACACATTTAGCATGCTCTGGTACATGTTAATTATTCTTTTAAAACCAGAGGACAGGATTCTAGAACATAATTCATAATTCACACAGGTGTTTGCAAAAGCTTTTATCTTGTGTGTTCAAACCGTGATGTTCAGTACAGCCTCTGGTTCTGAATAAAAGGTAGATCTGGGTGCATGAAAAGTAGCTTTCTTCAGAAGACCTTTACTTGCTTCTCACATGTAAATGCCTTCTACTAAACATGTTCTAATGTGCTCACCTTGGAATAGGCTGGAGTACTCCCTGTCTTCATTATAACACTTGAAGCTTTTATGTCGGGGCAGATGCAGTATGCTTTTCACTGCTTAACATGCATGTCTAGAAAAGAAGATAATTTCAAGTGTTTCTTTGAAGAGGTGCTGCTTTTGAGCAGCTGGATTGTAATATGTTTTCTCTGTTAATCAATGCAGGCAGTGGTAGTGTTGCATATCTGTCATACACCGTATCAGAGACGACAACTTCCAGTATACCTGCATACGTATGACCTTCTCGTATAAGAAATACATTGTTAAGCACTGCTAAGTATTTTTCCATAGCATATAAAATAATAGGTACTGCACTCTTATCAGTGGGCCTGTCAGGCTGTCTGTTTCTCTAAATGCTTTTTGTTTGTGTTGAGTTTTGATTGTTCTCAACCAAATGGGATTAGCAGTTTAATGTAGTCTCTATTCTGCCTTCACCTTGCTTTTTCCTTCAGTGCTAGAGGAGGTACTGGCTTCCATTGAAAATGAGCTGCAGGCAGTGGAGATGCAGATTCAGGAGCTTGTGGATAAACAGCAGGAGCTTATTCAAAAGAAGATGAGGGTAAAGAATCTGATTAAAGAGTCCTCAGGAGACTTGGAGGCAGGCGGAAGTAAAGACACCAAAACCTCAGCTGAGTCGTGGAACAAAAAAGGTTTGTAGAGTCAAATTCAAATATTCTAACATAAACATAAACTAATTCAGTGAGGAAAAAATTGTTCTTTTAGGGTTTTATTCGGCTAATGATATTTTCCTGTTTCATTTTGTTCAGCTGAGTTACCTCACATCTATATTACACAAGCTAATGTTGTGCTTAACTCCCTGGACGTTCCTAAAGCTCTTCTGGGCAGAATTATCACAAGAATGGCTTGTTATAACTACTGTTTTTCCTTTCTTGTTGCAGAGTCACAACTTGATTTGATTTGCCGTAAGAATCCCAGAGTAAATCTGGATATATTGTAGTACTTATATTGACTGTTTATTTTTGTTATAATAATTACTCTGGATATTTTCAGGATTTGATAATAATAGTCTTGTATTCTCAAAGTTACTTCTTGCTGCCTTTGTGTTTCTTCTCGCATGAGTGGGCAGGACATTGGTTGTATCCGTCATGGGTTATGTAGTCTCATTGTCTTACTAAATTATGCAAATTAGATGGATGCTGACTGCCTAAAGTAATGTGGAATATATTAGTATGGTAGGGGTAGTCCAAGTGGCAAGTGCACCATGATGGTATGAAGGTTGCTGATTTGTGTGTCCTGGATGTTGTCCAGCTATGTGTTGAATAAGAACAGTAGCTAAATTTGGTCTGAATATAAAGCTCACTGAAGTCAGTGGGAGGCTTTTGCACGTTTCAGAGCACCTTGGATTTTAGCTATGATCTCTGTAAATTAAGAAGCAATGTCACCTCAAGTCCCAAAGTTAAATCTTGCATTGCATGTGGTGTATTCTAGAGTTCCCACAGTTTTTCTGTGTTTTAATTTTAATAATATGAAAATGATTAATATGCTTCCTAGTGCATTTGAAATTTAAGTTTTTATGGTATTATCTCTTTAAATGATGCAGTTGTTAGCTCTGTATTGAACAGAAGAAAAAAAGCTACTGTAAACATGTCAGGGTGATTATTTTGGGGGAGATTAAACTTCCCATCCCCCTCTTTTATTAAATGTTGCTTATCTCTGGAATAGGTGGAAAAAAATGTAGCCCAGTCTTCATTATACTATTTGTAATCATTGCATTTCTATTTGAACAGCTTAGTATTGGGACTGTTGTAGGACTCAGTGTCTGGTTTTGTTTATTTTCAGAGTGGGCTTCTCATTTTCATTTAATTTTTGAGCAACCAGTTAACTTGATCGTGATTTCAGATCCTCATCTGTTTGTGAGTCTTTAGCATTAGTTCACATTGATGTGCAATGAGAGTTTTTAATCTGGAGGTGGATTGTCTTTACGTTTCATAGGGTTTTCAAAGGTCTGCCTTAGAAATTATTTTATACAGACTTGTGCTGCGTGTAGCTTTTTGCGTGCCATTATTGAATCTTTTGTATGCTTTTCCAGATCTAAAATGGTATTGGTCCCAGATTTAGTTATTGTATATGTAAGTTGCCCTTCCCTTCCTTCTTATATTTTAACAAACTTAGTTATGAAATGTATTTGATTTTTTTCACTTAACAGACTTTCCATGGTATGAGAAGATAAAAACTGAGCTGCAGAATACGTTTAAACTCCAGAAGTTTAGGTCCTTGCAGCTTGAAACAGTAAATGCTGCAATGGCGGGAGAGGATATATTTCTCGTCATGCCTACAGGTGGTGGAAAGAGCCTTTGCTACCAGTTACCGGCTGTCTGTTCTGATGGTATGTAAAGGAAGAAAAGGTCATATGTGAATAAATGGTTTAGTTTTTCCCTATTATAGTCATTTGGAGAATGAATATTATATTGGTGTGTAATATCATGATATAGGCAAAAAGGAACAAAGATATGAGAGAAGAATTTATTAGAAATATTTGCTTCACTCTTCCTTTATTTTTCTTTTAAAGAGCAATAGCAGCTTTAAAATAGATATGCTTTTAGATGTGACTTAGATTTAGATAATTTTTCTAGATTCCTTTCAATTATTAAACACCAAAATAACTTTTTAAAAAATTAGTTGTTTTTTTTCTCTTTTATTTCAATAAACTGACTGTAAATTATTAAAGTATGGATACTTTTTATGTGTCTGTTCCACTCTAAAGTTTCAGCTTCACATTGTTTGAGAGAGACTTTGCGTATTTGTTTTTAAAATAAGTATCCAGTTTTAGTTTTTAAGCATTTTTTTTAAAAATAAGTCATCCAGTTACATGCAAGTTCACTTATTTACAAAGATGAAATTTATCAATACCTAGCATTGCTTTATTTGTGTTGTAAATTGGTACCTAAGGACACAGATGTGAATCCAATTTTTTTTTTTTTGTTTGGTATATCAGTCCTTTTTCTTGCAGCTCAGTTGTTTGTGGTCTAGATTCTCGGAGTAGGCGTATGTCACAGGCAGCTGATCAGAAATATGTATGGCCTAGCACTCACTCACCAGCTCAGTAGAAGGACTGTGTATGAAGCTTAAGCTCACGTTTGGCAGTTCTGTCAGAACAGGGCTGATGCATTAATGAAAGGTATTAGAGGAGATATTTGTGATAAGTGAATTGTTCAGTTTGCACAATGATTGTTACAGGTTTCACGCTCGTGATATGTCCTTTGATATCGCTTATGGAAGATCAACTTATGGTTTTGGAACAGCTTGGTGTTTCTGCAACTTTATTAAATGCCTCAAGCAGTAAGGTATGCTTACCTGCCAAGTCTTCATAGTTTTTGTGGTGTACGTGCCAGCGTCTTCCCTCTGTCTATGTTATTTATCAATATTGAATCAATGGCAGAGTTTTATCAGCTAATGCCATTCTGTCAACAGTATCTTGCAAGCTACATGCTGTGACAGGGATCATATGAATTAGTATCTTGCATTCTTGTTTTAATGGCAAGAACTCATGCAAGTTAACACCTTCCATGGAATGAATAGATTTCATTGGGCTGTTTAGAGGATGTGAAGTGCTTTGGGCTGGTGTGTGTTGTAGATTTTTACTCAGCTTCTAGAAGAAGACCGGAGTAGGTGGTTTTTGTCTACTAGTTACAATTGTGTGAAAAAAAATATTTTACACTTATAGTATCACAGGCATGTTTGTTACATTACAGTTTTTTGTTAGAATACTGACACCACATGATGAAGCAAAGACAAATATTCTATACTTTGCTTTTCCAAAATTCTGTGAAAGATTTTCCAAGTATTAAAATCAACATTTTATATATAGTCATCTTCTGCAAAGGCTTATAGTAGTAGTAAATATTATGTAAGTTTATCAGTCTCTGTTAATTATCCCTGATGAATTGTTAATAACCTCTTAAGAATCTTGGCACTAAGTAACTTCTGTGTGTTGTCCTAGTTCGTTAGCCCCTGATTTCTCCTTTTGTTTTGAACAGGAACATGTGAAGTGGGTTCATACCGAAATGCTAAACAGGAATTCACAACTGAAACTCCTATACGTAACCCCGGAGAAGATTGCAAAAAGCAAAATGTTTATGTCAAAGCTAGAGAAAGCTTATCAAGCAGGGTGTCTTGCTCGCATTGCTGTAGACGAGGTCCATTGCTGTAGTCAATGGGGCCATGACTTCAGGCCTGGTATGCTCAGTAGAAATTGAGTTTGCAATGTTATTCATCAATAAATAAGTTGGGTCTGAAATAAAGCCAAGTGCTTTCTTCATGTGTCAAGTAAATACAGTATGGCAAGTACCTGTGTTGGCTCAAGGACTTAAATTCACAAATGACTGTATCCTTGTCCAGGAGCTGAGTTCAGGCGCATGGGGACAATTTCGATGTAGATCTTTGCCTTCAGTATCCTGAAAAACTCTTGATTATTTTAATTGGAGCTTAGTAAAATGAAAGTTCTTGGCTGCTATCTTTAATACGGACAATGCAGTCATCTTTAATCTACTGCTACATGCAAAAGTGTCATTCTGTACACTGTTATGTAACACTTTGGGTGGCAGATTTTGTAGATTTGTGAGATCTATTTTAATTGCTTCTAAGGCAAATTTAAACAAATGCCCTTGACATGCAGGGAAGGAAGTGTGCTTCAGTTTGTTCCCTATCTTGTCAGTTGTAGAAGACTATTACTGGCTAGTTATTGATTCTTTGCCTTTGAAAGAAAGCTGATGTGGAGTAATAGTAACTGTAAGGTCAACCTTTGCAGTTTTGTTAAAAAGCAGTGTCTGAGCAGAGTGCCATGCCAGTTAGACAGGCAACGTAGAATTTGGATATGTACCTCTAGCTGCATTTCTGTTCTAAGGCTGCAAGTGATCGCCTGCACTGAGCCTTTAAAATCTTTCCTTAGTACAGTTTGGTCTAAGTATCCAAATTCCACGTTGCTTGTTTTCTGATGAAGCTGTGTTTACTGGAAAGCTATTTGTAAAACCAGACCTGCAAAATAACCTGAATGTTGGTTAATGTGATGCCACTTATGTTTTTGTAACTTTTTAAGAACTTCTATTTCAATATGTTTTGCTTTCTGAATTGTGGTCACTTTTATAAATCAGTTAGAGAAAGCATTTATTTTGATAAGTGTAACCTTGCTTTTACTTCACTTGGATGTGTAAATGAATTCTGTGGTAAATTGATCAGTAATAATGCCTATTACAGTATTATCCCATTGAATGTTATCAACTTTAATATTTTTTTTTTTTAACTTTGGATCTATGATATGAGAAATCTTTTTCTTTCCCTCTTTTTGTTTTCTTGCTTAGACTACAAGTCTCTTGGTATCTTGAAAAGACAGTTTCCCAATGTTCCCTTGATTGGATTGACAGCAACTGCTACAAATCATGTTTTAAAAGACGCTCAGAAGATTTTGCATGTTCAGAAGTGCATTACTTTTACTGCATCTTTCAACCGGCCCAATCTTTACTATGAGGTATGTCCTTTTGCCTCTTTGTTTGACTGCATCGCAGTCATGCCATGTTCTGTAAGTTACAGTTGATGTATGTTAGAACAGGTTTGCAGTTATACATTTTAATAACAAATAGCTTTCCAGCTGAATGATGGTGTTATTCTGTGACCTCATCCTGCTGAACTTGATATCATCTCAAGGAGAACTTAGGCTGCTCTGTCTTTGAGGGCAAGGCTTAGTAGATAGGACTAGTTGCAGGGGGGATATAGGTATTAGCCTCGGACTTCTTCCAAATTATTGTGAAATATATCATATGATTGGAAGAAGTTTTGAGTTACTATGTTGTACCGTATTTTCAGTTTGACCACAGCTGCTTTTTTTGTTAATGGAAAAACTTCAGTTAAATGGCAGAATAGTTCTATTTATTGTACTGGAAGAATTAGAATAATAGGTTTCTTGACAGATAGCATGCCCACTTGAAGAACTAACTCTCTGTCATATGTTTGTTATTATATATTATTTTTATTTATTATTTTTGAGGTTCGGCATAAGCCTTCAAACAATGAAGATTTCATTGAGGACATAGTTAAGCTCATTAATGGAAGATACAAAGGACTCTCAGGTAAAAAGTATTAAAAAAAAAAGTTATTTTTTTAATCTTAAGCATTACAAGGATGTTTTCAAGTGCTTCTGAAATGTTTAAAGACATTCTACTTCACTGTATATTAAACATCTAGCATTAAAAGAAATGAAATTTAATAAGATCCATACCTTAAGTAGTTACTCTTTTTGGTTATTACTGTTTAAATATCTTTAAAGTTTACTTATCTTCTGAAGTACTGAAATACAAAGTTAATGTATATAGAACAATGCTTATGCCATTTGGTATCTATGTCTCAGGATACTTATGGTCTTTAACACTACTTTTTCATGTTTGCTCGTAAGACTCATTTATTATTCAGTGCCCAGAATGGGTATGTGATGGGGTGAATTGCACTTTGTGATGAATGCAGAACTGTAAATGTTGGATTTTGTGTAATCAATAAATTATGTAGTGCAAATAAAAGAGGAGAGCCATATTATAAAGGCAACAAAACCCAGTTTCCCAGAACAGCAGTCTGTCCCTGTCTCTGCTGCGGAACTTCATGACTGTGATTAGCAGCTCCACGAGTATAAAATGTGCGAAGATGATTACAAGTTGTGTGGGTTTGTGTGTAATCCTTAATTTAGCCCAGGCTGACTAATGACAAAAAGCAGATTTATTTGAAATCTCAGGTGAGGCGTCATAGATATCATGAAGTATGTATAGGTACCCCTTTACATAAGCATTCATAAGCATTGTCCTCCTTGAAAATTAATAGGGTACGTCCATGATTATGTGGATTGGCACCCATATTTTCTCTTTTGAAATTCCTTGAATGGCTACCAGTGCTGCACACTGAATAAGCAGAGAGATAACTTACTGTTATTTATTTATTTATTTTTAAAATTACTTAAGACCAACTTCAAACATTTTATTCTTGGGGATTTTTTGATTTTAAGACGTTAAGGCCTCTTTCACTTCTGCGCAGGAATCGTTTACTGTTTTTCTCAGAAGGATTCTGAGCAAGTTACGGTGAGTTTACAGAAACTGGGAATCAAGGCAGGGACTTACCATGCAAACATGGATGCTAAATATAAGACCAAAGTTCATAAAGGATGGGCAGCAAATCAAATCCAGGTAAAGCACATTCTTTTCATAGATGTATGTCTCATTTGAACAAATTTTATTTTGGTACCTTGATGGTTTCTTAATCTTATTTCAGGTTGTAGTTGCAACTGTTGCTTTTGGCATGGGGATTGATAAACCTGATGTGAGGTTTGTAATTCATCATTCTATGAGCAAATCCATGGAGAACTATTACCAAGAGAGTGGACGTGCAGGTATTGTGGGGAATGGCTTTTACCAAGTAGCCATTTACATCTGTTAAACCAATGAAACTGTACTTTGATTTCAGCCAGTTGTGCAGAGTGTCTTGTCTTTGAGGCAGGTGCTAAAGGATGTAATGCCATTCTTCAACTCTAAAGAGGCTTTAAAGCCAATATAAACTACATTCATAATCTCATGCCTCTGCATTGCATAGCAAAGAACAGCTGGGTACCTAGCCCTTTACTCAGTGGTTTTAATTACTTTATTTTTTTTTAATTACTTTATTTTTGTGACATCTGTTTTTTAATTTCATAACATAACATTGATTGATTTGTTTTTTGGGTTTTTTTTTTTGCTTTGCATAAGAAATAGAATGTTGATTTGCTCAGTTGTCTCTAGATTATGTCTAAAGCTGTATAATTTTCAGTCACCACAGAAATACAAGTAGGATGGGGAGTCTGGAGTAGGGAATTAAGGGTTGATCGGTGTATAGCAGCACTAAATAGCTGTTATGACTTAAAAAAAAGGGAGTTGTGTGGGTTTGGTTTGGATTTTTTTTGACCTTGTGCGTCATTATTTTTTCAAAGACAGATTTGAATCGATGCAGAGGAAAGATTTTTAAGGACCCTGAGGGGCAATCGATTGAGGTTTTAACTTTGCCTATATGACAGAAATTTGTGTTAACGTTGGCCTAAGAAATACAGCAATAGTCAAAGTTTGTGGAAGCTGGCATGTGCTAATGCTAGAACCTGTCTACTTCTTGATAGTGCTGGACGTAACAAGGAGTGTAAATGTTAAACTGGTGAGACAAAGGTCTTATAGGTGCTGAAATAGGTGTTTCACAATGTTTATCAACTTGGAATGATTCAAGCAAGCTTTTCTGTTTCTTTTTCATGACTCAATTTAAATGAGATTGTTCTGTGGGAGTAGGGGTTGTTTAGGTGCTGAACATACTGCTTAGCTTATGAAGCATTCCTTTTCCTCCTTTATTGCTCATCCAAGTGAAGTACTTCCTTTCTGTTATAAGTTAAACTTCTTAACAGTTTAGGGGCTTTAGGCATTTTCTGCTCTCTGGAGCTTGTAGACAGCAGGAGGAAGGAAAAGATGGTTTAAGTTCAGCTATAGAAGGTGCAACTGGCTTTAAATGGAATATTTTGTTAAATCATACTGAATTCTCTCTTTATTTCTTAACGTTAATTTGTAGTAAGTTATTTGAAGCTTACAATGTCTCTTGATCAAGTAAGTGTTGGACTTCAAGATGTATTCGTCTAGGATTTTCCAAGAGATGTTAGGGCCAGAAAACAGTGACTTTGTGTGGACACTAATACTTTATTTTAGTTCTTAGAGAGTCAAAAGTCTTCATTGTGTAGTATTTGCGGTTTGTTTTATTCTTTAGTCATAGAAGACTATTCTAAATCTTTAATATTTCTAGTCTGTATGATCCTGTATTCTGTTGACCAGCATGTTATATTTGATATTCTGTTAGTTGTGCATTCTCTATAAGGGCTGCAGAAGCCCATGCAGATTAGAGCAAAATTTGTACTGGAAAATGCTATGCTTAAAGTAAATATCTTCTAAATTTTTTGGTTTAATGCATTGCAGGTAGAGATGACCAAAAAGCTGACTGCATATTGTATTATGGTTTTGGAGATATATTCAGAATCAGCTCAATGGTAGTGATGGAAAATGTAGGGCAAGAAAAACTGTATGATATGGTGTCTTACTGCCAGGATATGAACAAGTAAGTTACTGTGGTAGCTTGGTTGCTTATTTTTTAAATTGGCTAATTTTGTTGGATTTTTTTAGAGAGCATTTGAAAAAAAACAAACAAAACCACCCACAAAAACAGCAAAACAAAACCCCACAATGCTATAGAAGCACTACTGTTGTAACAGGCTCTTGAGTTTGGAGTTTGTGGTTTGGCTGCTTAATACACTTACTCTTGCACAAAACTGAATGTTAGTGTGTTGCTTGCCAGCTTCAGGATAAAGTTCTGGAAGCAGTTATGCTGAGATGAAATATCCATCAACAAACACTATTTGGATTTCAAATCCCATTCAGAGCAAAAACTGGAATGCATTGTTTTTTACTCCTAAGATACCAGCGTTTCGTAGCCATGCAGGAATCCTCATGTGTTTAATGTTTCATCTGCTGCACTATGCTGTATGGAATGCTTAATGGAAAACACTTGTGTCTGTTGTGGACAACTTGTGAATTCAGTATAGCCATTGTTGGCCTCAGTCAAAGAATTAGTTTGTATTCTTACGAATTTTCATTCTATTGAAATTGCAGATGACACTTACTTTCCTGCTTTAACCGAATTATTCCTACAGTAGTGTTTATTACCACTGAAAGCAACTAGTTACTCCTGTTAGTGTAACCAACAGGGAATACTGCATTGCTGTATTTGCTTTCTGATTTTTGCTCATTTTGAGGTATGAGCTGACCCAAGAGATCTTTTTTGCCACTTTGGTGATTTATGACACAGGTGTATATGCTTACAGTCTGTAGTCCCTCTTTGCTCTCTGTTCCTTCAGATGTCGCCGGGTCCTCATAGCCCATCATTTTGATGAAGTATGGGATTCTGCAAACTGCAACAAAATGTGTGATAACTGCTGTAGAGAGAACTGTAAGTGAATTGTTTCTACAAAAAAGGACAGAAATCATGGAGAAAGTTGACTAAAAGAAATACCTAGTTTAGAGAAACTGTGAACAACTTCTGTAAAGCAAGCTCATAATACTGCCTGTTTCCAAGGTACACATTCTGTTATGAACATCTGTGTTCAGTGGCTTAGTGTTGACAGATTCGGGGTGTTTAGCAGGACACCTCCTAGTTTGGGTGTTTGCCTGTGGCCAAACGCTGGTATCTTTCAGGCTCAGCAGTTCATCTGTTCCCACAGGTGAAGCTGGAGCAAGGGAAAAATTGGTTACCTGTGTTAAAAAGATTCCGGTATGTGTCAGGTTTTGTTTCAGGATTTTTGGGGGACTAGAACTTTTATTTTGAGAAGGAGCTTCTTGTTCGTTACACGCTAAACTCTTTACACTTAGGTGCTGAGTAGACACGGTTTGCACATGCTGTCTTGCAACTTGCCTGGTAAAACCTCTGAGGATTTTAGTGCGATGTGCTGATGAGACGTGTGCTAGCACTGTGCATGACAGTTGTGCAGAACAATTGAGCACACCAATTCAGGATTTTCCTGTGCATTACCTGTCTGTCCTGTGTGCATGCTTCCTTTGGAAGGAAGCTGGGATCATAAGTGGGAAGGCATATGGGTCATACGTAGAGGGAACTTCGGAGATGAACTGAAACAAGACCTGCTGCATGGTAAAGGAGGATTGTTTCAGTAGAACATGGTTCTGGAACATAACTTCTTTTGCTGCTTTGCCCACTAACATCCTGGGCAGTGCTCTGTAGCTGCCTTAAACTGTGCTTTCATGGGTGATCATTGGCTGCTTTAATGGTCATCTTTGGTACCCACCCAGATAGCCCTAAGTCTCTGAATATGCACAAAGTATCTGTTGCTGCACTTACCAAGTGAGAGCTGTGGTTTAGATGTAGGAAATACCATATAAAGCTTGAAAGCTCTGAGGAGAGTGCTGAGAAATAGTTGGTCTTGGGCATCGCTTACCTGGACAAACAAAACCACCTTAAATTTCTCTGAGGACTGGGTGAATTGCAGTAAGTGGAAAATACCATCTCCTCATACCTCATCTCTTGCAAAGCATTTGGATAAAGTAGTGATCAGCACTTGAAAAACTTAGGAACAACTGTGTGTTCAAAACTGTTCTTATAACTAGACTTTGTTTCCCTGCATATTTTTCTGGGGGGTAAAGTAGACAAAACAAAGACGTTTAACTTCTTTTTTTTCTTTATGCAGTTAGTTATGGCTATTTAATAAAAATCTAGCAAAATCATGCAAGTAAAAACATCTTGTTGCTTTCTAGTTGGAAATGGGCTTAGTTGAAATTTATACTGGGGTCGGAGGTTGAGAAGAGTATGGAATGGCTTGTACCCAAGACTTACAGGAGCCATGTGATGAAGTGTAGTTGAAATATGTCCTGTTTACTGCTGGTTTACCAGCAAGGTAAACAGCAAGCAAGGTCTGAGGTCTATGTAAGCAAGGTCTGAGGAAGCCTAGCAGTAGAACTAGTTTTTCAGTACTGTTAATTCTTAGTATTGGAGGAGGCAGTTTGGGTAGTTCTATGACGTGATATGATCATGCAGTAGAAGCATGATCATTGTGTACTATATGGATATACTAGTGTTCGGAATAATTATTCACAAGGAAGCTAATTCATGTAATGAAATTAATACTTTTTTTCTGTCTTATTTTGTCCATAAGTGTCTTAAGAGAAGAAAGGTCTTGCTTATATTCTTCAATTACACTTTGCTCCCTAATAATTCCATAATAAATATTATGGGCGAGGAAAAAGAATCCAGCTGTAGAGTAATGTAGTATCTGTCTTACAAGTTTTATGACTTGTAAGTACTTCTTTGAAATAATTTGACTGTTTCTAATGTTAAATATATGTAAAAATATTTGCAGAATTAGAGTTGTAATAATGAAGTATTAACAGAAAGGTAAATTTAAGATTGAGTACAAATATATCCTAATTTGATGGAGGGAAAGTTACAGCTTTATTTGATAAATTATAGTTTAAAAACAAACATTACTATTAGATATCTATATCTATGTGCCATTTAAATGTATAAAAGTGCATATATATGTATACACTTAATATGCATATGGGTACTATTAAAATGACTATAAATAACTTGCTATTTTAAATGTTACTTCACTTTATTTGTAGCATATGAGAAAATGGATATAACAGGATACTGCAGAGATCTAGTTAAGATACTTGAGCAAGCTGAAAACATGAGCGAAAAACTCACCCCGCTGAAATTAATCGATGCATGGTCTGGGAAAGGTGTATCAAAATTCAGGGTGGCTGAAGTTACTCCACCAAAACACCCTCGAGAGGAACTGGAGAGAATTATTGCCCATTTACTGCTGCAGCAGTATCTGAAGTATGTAACAGGACTGGTTCTTTTTTTTTTTTTAACATCTAGTAATGTTTTTTCTTTACTCTTATGTTACCTCTGTTTAGAATGAATGAATACATTCTGTAGTCAATGGTTAATACAGCTGATAGGATTTCCCATAATAAATTGAAGTCAGGACAGGTAATGGGGAAAGTTAGTGTGGAAAGTGGTACTCAAATTTTAAAAAAGCATAGTGGAAAATAAATACAGTGCTTCTCTTGTAACCTGGGTGTTTGTGTGCTATGTGTTTCGTCTTTTCATATAGTTTTAGAACTTCCAAGAATATGTATAAATTAAATATTTAACCTTTTTATTTTTGTCTTAAATTTTTTGGCATCTGTTTGTGCAGCTGACTTTTTATACTCTTAAGAGTGAGCCGGTTACTTATTACATCTTTTTTCCTCATTTTCCTCCACGTATTCCAACAGAATGACATGTCTGTAAAGTTCCACACACTGAACTATGTTGTGTTGGCCAATCTTGCTATAAATTAAGTGAAATTGAATAGATAAAGCAGAATCAAACTGCTACTAGAAACATGTATCAGAAGGGTTAAGGTACCCACTTTTCCCCTGCATAGTCTAGCCTGCCTTTCTTCTCTTTTAACACTGATTTGATTTATGCAGGGAAGACTTCAGCTTCACGGCATTTGCTACAATATCCTACATAAAGATAGGACCAAAAGCAGGTCTGCTGAAAAATGAGGCACACGTCATCACTCTACAAGGGATAACAAACAAGAAAAGTGTTCACAAGGTATTTATATTTTATATTTTTCCACTGTACTTTATTTTAATAGTTTGTTATGTGGTCAATATATTTTTTTGAAGTAATGCAGTCTACAGGATTTAAAATAGACTTCATTATCTTCTCTCTTGTGTGGGAACACTGAGAAAGAAGGAAAACAATGCTAGAATTTTAATACAATTGTTTATTACTTACAGAACAAACTGTCTCAGTCTTCGAATCCGAAAGGAAACAGAGACAATGCTCAAGCAATTTCAAAGATTGCACAAGATTCAGCAGGGAAGAAGTCACAGGAACTTAAACGGCCTAACTCTGGTGCTAACTTAAAAGCAAAGAAGCTTAAGCTTCAGGCAAGTGGAGATGACCAATTGGTAGTTCTTGACTGAGTTTCAGAGACTACGCGTTTGCTTCTCCATGTACAATGCAGTGTGTAAGTTCTGTTTGTGTTTTAGTAATGGTAATTTTTTGGCACTTTTTTAAATAAAAAACAAACAGGAAACAAGTATCTTTAAAACTCTCAAATCTGGACAGTGTCTAGTTTGAGGGAAAAATGCTTCATATCAAAACAACTGCTGTGTATTGTTATGATACCGCAATGACTAAAAAGTGTAAGTAACAACTGTGTTGCCTTTTTAAGTGTTTTGGAAGCGTCATGTGTAGTAACACACAGACTGTAAAGGGCTTCGAGAGATCATCTAGTCGACCCTCCTACTCAAAGCAGGTCCAGTTGGAACAAGGTGCTCAGGTCTATGTCCAGTGTAAGTTTTGACTGTCCCCAAGGATGGAGGTTCCACAACCCCTCTCAGCACCTGTTCCACTGTTTGAGCACCTTCATGGCCAAAAGAGAAAAAAGGACATTTCTTAGAACTAATTATGATCTCCTGTGTTGCAATGTGTCTGCCTCTTGTCATACCACTGTGTTCTTCCTGAGAAGTCTGGCCTCATCGCTGCTGTGCACTTCCATTAGGTAGTTGAAGACAACAGCAATATCACAACAATCACCCCTCCTCTCTGCTGGCTTTCTCCTGTTTTAAGCTGGAAGAAATCCAGTTCTGTTTCTCCTTTCTAAGCCGCTGCTTCTCCTCTCTGAGCACCTAGGCAGCTTGGTAGCCCTGTGCTATACTGAATCCAGTGTATTGCTGTGTTTCTTTTACTGGGAACTGCAGAACTTAACCCAGCACTCTTGCTGTAATATCACAAGTGCTGAATATCCAGGAAGAGTCTTTTCTCAGAATTGCTGGTTAGAGTCTTGCTAGTAGTCTGCTGAGCAGTTGGTAGTCTGTGGTGCACACTGCTGATTCATTATCTCCTGGGAACCTGGGTCCTTTTCTGCAAAGCTGCTTTCCACCAGCCTGTCCTGTTGCCTAGTGTTCTTCTGTCCCAGGTGCAGGACTTTGCTTTCGCTTTTAACTTGGAGGTTGCTGTCAGCCTATGTGCCCAGCCAATCTAGGTAGCTCTTCTAACTTTAGTATTATCTGCAATCTGGCTGGAGCACACTCCATCCCTTGTAGTGAAGAACCAAAATTGTATTGGCCCCAGTACTGATCTGTGAGCATTGCCACTAGTAAATGGCCACCAGCTGGACTTTGTTCACAGGCCCCAACTCTTTGAATCAGGTAGTCTAGATAACTTTCTACCTATCTTGCTGTCCATTTATCCAGTCCATATCTCACTGATATTCCTCACAAGGAAATTACAGGAGATCATGTCAAAAGCCTTCCTGAAATCAAGTTATACATCATCCATTGCTACTCCCTTATTCACACAGGTAGTTCTCGGTCAGTGTGGTTGGTCAGGTATGCTTTGCTTCTGGTAGATCTAGTCAGCTGTTCCAGATCGCCTCCATGTGTCTGAAAATGGCTTCTGGGAGTATTTGCTCATTAAGTTTCCTGGGGACCAAGGTGAAGCTTACTGTCACATAACTTCTTAGACCCTCCTTTTTGAAGATGAGGGAGCTATTTGCATTTTTTCACTTCCAGGAACCTCCCACTCTCAAAGTCCTTTCAGAAATGATAGCAGTCTTGCACTGACCTCCCTTAGCTTCCTCAGCATCCCTGTGCAGCCCACCTAGTCCTGTGGATCTGTGCATGGCCAACTGGCTCAAGTGATCTGTAACTCCACCTTCCTCTGCTGCTTTACTCTCAGACGGTTAATAGGCTCACAGAGCTGGGAGGTCTGAGGAAAAACCTTGCTGGTGGAAATGGGGCAAAAAATGAGAGTACCTCAATCTTTTCCATGTCCTGTGTCACTAGTTCCCCTACCTCTCTGACCAGTGGGACCATACTTTCCTTTTTGCTGCTAAGGTACTCAGAGAAGCTCTGCTCACTGCCTTACACATCTTTGCTAGTTCCACCTCCACCTGAGTTCTTACATTTCTATGTCCTTCCCTGTGTGGTCAGGCACTGTCTCTGTTCTGCCTCTCCTCTACCTTCTGCCTCCTTTTTGTCTTTGAGCTAGCTGAGTTCTTTCTTCACCTGTGCTGACCTTCTGACATGCTTGCTCAACCTTTTGCACAAAGGAGTACACCATTTGTATTTTGAGGAGGTTGTGTTTTAAATGTAGCAGCAATTCTTGAGCTCCTTTGCCTTCCAGGGCAGTCTCCCTGGGATCCTGACAAGATTCCAAACAAGCTGAAATCTGGTCTCCGGGGGTTTGTTCTACTCTGTCTTCCTCACTTCCGTCACGTTTAAAATTCTGAATTAGTCACTGAGCAAGACCTGGGCATCCAAACCTGTCAAAGTGTCCGAATCAGGTTGGCAGTGAGGGCCTGTGTCCCCACAGAAGGGATTCTGTGGTAACTCTCATGTTCCTTTTCTTCATTCTGTGAACACTTGGCTCAGGTTCAGCGGGCATCGATGCATACCTTGGTGAAGTTAATCATTCTTGTCTTTCTCAGGGCACTGTATCTATTCTGCCTCTGCAGAACTGCAGGTGGAAAAGGAGGACTCTAGCATTGCTGGAAGCAAGAGGTTTCCAGCCTTCCCTCCTGTGGGAGTCTGCATCCAGGCTTCTGTGAGGGCAGTCTCAAGGCTTTCTCTCATTTGCAGCACAAGGTGCAGGTTTTCCTTAGATATGCAGTCTCTATGAAGACCCTGTCAACCTCCAGTTCCTCTTCCTGGCTGCTACACAGGCTGCTCCCCTCCTCCTGCAGCTCCTTCACCCAGCAGCTCAGCCCTCGAGCACAGCACAACTCCCACTGTTGAGGCTGCTGTCACCAGCCTCACGGAGAGCCATCAGGCATCTGGGCTGCCGCAGCACCATTCCTCTGGAGCAGTGGCTGCGTCAAAGCCTCTGTTGTGCCAGTGGTGGTTGCTCCAGCCCAGGTGGACGCTACTATCACTGCATTTTTGAGCTGAGAGCATATTTGAGAACTTGAGTGCACTTTAGAGAAGAATTCTAACAGAGCCTTGTTACAACATTGAGCTACTTTTGACTTGTAGGGATATTTCATGAAATGTTTTATGTATTTATCCCTTTAAAATGCCTGTTGCTCTTACAAGTGGATTTCTCTAGCTTGTTACTCAAACAGAAAATTGCTACTTCTGTGCTTTTCAGAAGTACCTGAATTCATAATTAAAATCAACAATTTTTCTTGATGTCAGCTGTTCCCTTTGTAAAAGTTCCATTGTACTTGGGAAATACAGAAACCCTTCTCTCCCAGGATACAGGTGACATGGTTATGCTATTTATTAAAAAGAATCTTTAAACCACATGAAAGTGACAAATACAAGCGTGTGTATTCTTTTCCTTACCCCTCAGGGTCCTGGATTTCCCTTCTAATTTCTTCTTTACTATAAAGTGATGTATATTGACCCCTTAATTCCAGAAGTGTAAAATGCTATTAGGTAAACTCAGTAACCAGGAAATTACCCTTATTATTAACTCCTTTGATCTCAATGTAGAACAAATTACTTCCCCTCTCTCACATTATTCAAGAAGATAGGAAAGCAACACTACTGCCATCTTAATATTTACATTTGACTGATTACATAATAATGGCAAGTTCATTTTTATACAGTAAGTAGACTAGAGGAAAGTGATACTCTTTTTTTCAAACAAGCATCAAGCCATATAGCTTTGCAGTGTTCTACATACAGAAAACACAGAATCACAGGACAGCCTGTGAAGGTGGGAAGGAACCTGAAAAGATCATCCGGTCCAGCCTCCTGTGGGAAAGAGACACCAAGTGAGATTACTTAGTCATATTTTGAAAACATCCAGTGATGAGGACTCTGCCCTTGCCCTGTGAAGGTTATACCAGATGGTTCTCATTGTAAACAGTTCCTTTTTTATGTTAAACCTGGAGGAGTGCTTGATGAATTTAGAACAACTGAGGTTTTCCAGTACAAGCAACTATTAGGGTATGTTAAAAGCTTCAGTTCTTTTGCAGTGGAGAGCTTAATATAAGCTTTTTTCCATTACTTCTCTGAGTCAAGAAATATTTATGGTTATCTAATCAACGTTCTCTGAAATTGAATATTTAAAGTGCAGCAGCACTGTGATTTGCTCGGGCCTACACTTTCTGCATTGTGTAATTAAGTGCCATAAAGTCTTTTTCTTTCCATGCCTGACCCAACTTGTAACGCAGGACTCTACCTCTTGCTAGCTGAACTGCAGCTATAGCACAGTAAAAGTCACCATCTCTTTCCTCAGCAATCTTTAGGGACTGAACAAAAGCTTCAGGTACAGACTTTTTCTGCCTCCCATTTCAGCAGGGAGAATGTTTAACTGTATGTGAAGTAGAAATATGTACTTGTTGACTTCCTGATGAACATCAGTTTCCAGAAACAAGTAATTGTGCTGCCAGAGTGGTAAAAACCCAACAGCTACTGTGGACCTCATTCTTTGCTTAGGCACACATGGGGTTCAATGATACCTTTGATTTTTTTTTCAGCAGTGAATGAGCACTAGTGCAAGTCCAAACTTGTTATAAACTTAAGTTCTGGTAGGTTTCATTTTGGACACCCCCACATCCAACATTCAGATGTATACCAACTTAAATAGGAACCAAACATGACGTAACATGTTCTTCATTTTTCTGGTCAGAATCTTGTCAGTAACTAAAGCTTAGTATTTCACCCATTATTTAACTGAAACCTTTGCCAAAAGTAGAATTAATTCATTTAATTAAACAGTCGTTTAATCTGGAGTGATTTTTGCTGAGAAAAGTCTCAATATCTACTGCCAGCTTTGCATTTAGTTCCCAGTTTGGACCCAAAGAAACAGCATCTCGGAGCAGCAATTGTAGAACAAAACCAAAAGCCAGTCTGAAACAACCTATGGTAATAGACAGCACTATGGAATACAGAGAGGACATCCTGTATCACCTACCCTATGAAGTGCATAGAGCAGCCCGCTCCACAGGCTCCTGCCAGGGCAGACTACTAGAAGTGACATCCACCAGTGCTGTTGTGTTAGCTTTTCCTTGGAGTGCTCTGCACCCCAATCCTGCTGAAGATTAGACAAGAAGGCACCAGGGCAGCTCAGCCACAATACTTGAACACCTGAAGTGCTGAGCAGTAAAAAAGCTGCTTTCAACTGACATCTCATCCTGGCTTTCATTATTCAAAGTTTCTGTGTTCTGTACTTGTGCCAAGTAGAAAATACATTTAATTTAAAAATAAACTTTAGGGAGGGGAACAGAAAAGGCATCCATTTTGCCATATATTTGCAGACCACATTCCAGGTAGTGAGAGCTCTGAGCATCCTGTGCCCTAAAGATACCCTCCATCAATCTGAGCCAGCTTAACAGAGATGGTACGGTTAGCTGCAACGGGAGTCTTGAAATCCACGGCAAGTGCCCACACGTCTGAGCAGCGTAGGGGTGCTGCTGCAATAGTAACACACTGCATGACTGCGTTGTAAATCTTCACCTGAGCAAGTGGTTTTGGGGAATGGGGGCTTGCCCACCATACCCAATACTCACATGGCGCAAGTCTGGAGGTGGCTTTAGCAGATAAGGCAGCACCATCCCATCAAGGCATCCCAGCTCACAAGGGTGGGTTACTGATTGAGATGAGAAATGTGTGGCAGTAAGCCATGGGGAAACTGGGCTCTGGTAACCATGGTAGGTGAATTATGCATGGTTTTTGGGGAAGAAGCCACGGGGCAGGTACAGGATTTAACATTACTCTTTAAAAGTGACGGCTACTTCAATTCGAGTGAGTGGAGTGCTATCTTAGCAGCCTGCTGAAGCCCACATTTTAAGACTGTTATAGCCCTGTTCTCATACGCTCATCTAATCTAGACAAAAACACTTTTGCCAACACCAATCCACTTGCTTTTGTTGCTGCATTTCTACACTGATTAATTTAATTTGCTGGTCAGTATTTTGACAAGACCAGCACAAAACCTTAATAAGGCATTGCATTTCTCTCTCATGTCTGGTAATCCCAAGGAAACAGTTTTATAAGACGTGTTATTCAGTGTCAAAATTTTTTGTTCAATCAAAATAATCTTCTATGTCAATATCTGGATTCAGAAGATCTTCACCATAGGCTGAAAGATCCATTTGATTTAAAATTAAGTTTTCAAAGGTTTCTTCCAAGTCCGTTTCACCAATGAGCACAGCTCCCATCATTCGGCCATTCTGCATCACCACTTTAACATACTCCTGTCCCTTGGTACATCTCAGCATCAGTTCATGGTCTAAACCCAGGCCCTGAGCATTGTACTTTCCCAAAACCACCACCTAACAGAAGAAAAAAGAAAAAGCACTCGTAAGATCATTGCAGTGACTTTTGCTGGTTTCAGTTCTAAGCTTCTGAAGACTGATGTGAACAGGGAAAAGTCTGTCCCTACTAGGGAACCTCCTGCCTTTGTTAGCTTTCAAACTGAACTATTTTTCAAACCCACAACAGAATTAGAAATCTTACTTTGAAATATCATACATAAAACCTGATTACGAACCAGTTACCATTATGAACGGTGTTGAATTTATCCATGAACAGAAGCTTCATGAAATGGAATATACACACTGATGCAAAATTTGTCATATTACCGACCTTAAGTGGTGAGTATCTGTAAAGATCTTTGCCCTTTTCAGTTTCAGCATTCCAAGTTAGTATGAGTGGAGAAAATCTAAACTTCAGATTAACTACTACAGAGAAAACTTTTGTCCATATTATATAAAGAATATAAGCAAACAATATGTTTTACTCGGTGGTTAAAGACTATTACGACTATTTACTTTACCTTGTAGTTGAAAAATTTTGTAACGTGAGCAAAAAGTTCAAAGCTGAAATCCATATCAATCGATTCTCCCAAGGTATCTGCTGCCATGCATTTTGCTGCATACCATCCCATCTGCCTAGCTTGAGTCCACAGTCTCATCTAAAAAAAATATAAAGGTTTGAAAACACAGCTACATGTCACTGCAGAGATCAACACTCACTGTTCTCAATGTATACTATGTATTTTCATTGTATTTGGAAAGGCTGAACAGCTTGGCTTTCAGCCACACAGATAAAATTATCTGTCATCAACACACTCAGGTATATCTACTCGTTCACTACTTTCTGCTTCGATTAAGCTTTCTTTTCTCCCATCTGTGTAATAGCATGCAATTTACTTTGTTGATTAGACTGCTGCTGAGCGCACAATCCTATGATTTCATTTACCTGATGCCACACTGGACTAGGTTCCCACGATGCCGTGCAGATATCTCCAGCTGCATATATATCTGGCAGGGATGTGTGCATGTGTTTATCTACTTTAAGACCTCCGTCTTCACCTACAGCAAACTAAAGTATTTGCACTGATCAGCAATTAGAAAATAATTTAAATGAATTAATTCAACTTCACCCATGTGAAGCAGTCATCTCACTTGCTAATTTTTAATGGCAGATGCCTAAAAAGAATTCAGTAAATTCATTATTCTGCTTAACCAAAACATTTGAAGATATTAAATTATATGAATAAATCGTATGGAAATCTATCAAGATGATCTTCTGGATGCCATGTAGAACAAAGAACAAGATCATTCAGTGTATACAATTAATGGCTATTCACTCTCCCATCTAATCTGACTTGATTAGAAAAGACTGAGAACTGCAAGGGAAACATTGTTCAAACCTCACACTCTCAAGACTCCCTCATCTTCAAGGGAAGAAAACTTGGAGTTTTCTCCAAGAGTGCTACAATGAACTATTTTTCACAACTGCTCACATATAAAAGTGTTATTTTTCCACATTATGCCATCCTGCCCCAGCAAAATTTTTCCTAAATCTTATCAAACCCAGAACCTTTCAAGTAATCAAAGACAAAATTAGCCTACAAAAGCACAATTCCTAGTAATCACTGCATTCTTTTCTCAACAGGTTTAAGAGCAGATCAGTGTTGCATTTGACAAGCGACTTTCACATGTTCTTTAAAATACTTCAAACAGTGTATTAAAAAAATAGCATCGCATACTGAATTATTTAACATTAGACTATCTACAGTAGCACAACCTCCAAAAAAGCATCAATCATTATTTCTAGAACACAGCATAGGTTTTTAAAATATCTTACTGATACCCAGGCAGGGAAGTAACAGAGTTTGCAAAATTTCCAATCATACTATGTGTTAAAGGGACAAGTTTTGTATTTTCGCCAAGAAAATAACACTGCAAATACCTAATTCCTAATCTAACTTTATAGTGTAGGCCTTGAAAAATTTTGTCTCAATTATGAAAACACACATCTGATGTTATCTCCTGCTTTATTCAGGCAGTAATGATTTACTTCCTAATGAGAAGGAACTGTAAAACACCAAATACTCTAAGATACTGGTTTGGGTTGAGATAGAGTTCACTTTCTCCATATTAGCTCGTAGGGGTGATGTTTGGGGTCTGTGATGATAACACAGGGGTGTTAGTTGTTGCTGAGCAGTGTCTACCAGCATGAAGGCCTTTCTTGTTCCTCACACTGCCCTGCCAGCAGTCAGTAGTTAGGCTGGAGGTACACAAGAAATTGGAAGGGGACCCAGCTGGCGCAGCTGACTCTCACTGACCAAAGGGATACCCCACGCCATATGATGCTGTGCTCTGCAGAAAAAGCTGACCGGAAGGAGGAGGAAGGGAGGATGTTCATAATGAATGATGCTTGTCCTTTCAAGTTACCATTACATATGATAAGCCCTGCTTTCCTAAAAACGGCTAAACATGCCCTTGTGAATGGGCAGTAGTGAACAAATTACTGGCTTTGCTTGCATGCACAGCTCTTGCTTGCCCTCAATTGTCTTTATCTCAACCCACGACTTTTCTCACTTTTACCCTTCTGACTCTCTTTCCCCATCCCACTGCCAGGAGAAACCAAGCTGCTGTGTGGTGCTTAGCTGCCAGCCGGGGTTAAACCAGACACATAACATGGAGGCAGAATCATCTCAGGGCCGGAATATTCACATGACAATTACAAACTCTGTAATCATCATCCATGGTCAGTCAAAGTGTGACTTCCATCACTTTTTCAGATGAAGAACATTGGAAATAACTGCTTCCTTCCCAGGAGAAAATTTTAAGACTGATAAGAATATGGTGCAGAAATAAAACAAATAATATTTCAAATTTTTGCCACATGAACCAATTGTACAAATGTTTTTCGCTCCTTGATCTTAACAGTGTATCGGTACATGTAACTAGTAGCAATATAATATGACAAGAAAAGCACAGGTATTTCTGGTATCAGCAATTTTGAAATATCCAAAACCTTTCACAATCAATACTTCATGTCAGAAGCACAAACCAGCTGAAAAAGCTTATTTCACCTTACTTAAAATAAAAAGCTTAAACTTCAAAAGAAATGGGTATACTTACATTATTGCCATCAAGAAATGGTTTAACATTTGGCACAACTCCAGTTGCACTGACAATGAAATCGCATCCATAAATTTTTCCATTAGTTAATTCCACATAAACTGGCCATAGCACTGAAAAAGGGGAAAAGTTTGCCCTGAGAACATAACCAACAGAAGTTATTTTATTAATAACATTTTACTACAAGACACGATTTGAAAAGAAGAAAGAATATCTTTTGAGATACCTAATTGATTAGGTAGGTAAAACCAAATATATATATATATAAAAAGAAAATATTACCGATAACATTTCTTACATTCATTAAGGACAAGAAAAAATACATTTTGGACCCTAGCTCTAAGTCTCACTATGAACTTTCTCTGGAATTTTCCTAAATCAAAGCTCTCATTTTTAAGGGGAAAATTCTGTGATTTTATTGATATGTCACACGGAGGGAATGTTTCGCATACAGGATTTCAGTGACTTTGTGGAAAAAAAGAGTCCAATGCATAATATTTTGCCATTTAATTGTAGCCTGTAAATGAAATTCTCGACTATAATAAATTGTTAAAGCTCCATTTAATTTATAAAGATAAAATATTTGTTTTCCAAATCTGTATTTGCTCTAAAATAACAAGCAAGATCAAAAACACTCCAGCACTGCTTTATCTTCAAACACTTATTTCTAATCAGCACTGGCACCTACCCTCATCTGGTTCTACATTTTTCTCTTCCTTAGGAAAAGTCAAAGAAGTCCGTTGCAGTTGTATAAATTCTTGCTGTAAGTATATTTTCTTTACTTCACAGAGTATTTCAATATGTACTTTATGAGAAAACTAAAGAAAGATTGACAGAATTATAAACATAATGATTAGCAATAACAATCTTTTTAATGGCAAACATACCTCCACCTGAATTGATACGTTACCAAACTGGGGGTGATGGAGGGGGAAACAAAAACCAAAACTGCAAAAAATCCCAAAATCCTCTGTATGTTAGCTGAGTTGCCATGCTTTTTCCCTTTTTTTTAGCACAGATCTAACCACAGCAAATGGCAATTTACCTTTACCAACGGTGTCTCTTTTTCAGGAGACACCTGATATTCCTTGAAATATCACGACAATTTATATTTTTCTGGCATGCCAGAAAACATATTCAAGTTCCCCATACTTTACAGGAAGGGAATTCAGAACTTATCACAATAGAAGATGAGTAAATCCATCTTTTCTATCTGTCAGGGTTTCAAATCCTTCATTTTTCTATCACTAATTAAATTCTGATAACAACGTTTATGTTCTAAATGCTGTAAAAAGAAAAAGAAAACATCCTGTTCTTTCAACCACTTACTTCAACTGTAAGCTTGAGACAGAAATTGGAAAGTTACCTGTCTCTAAATTATTTTATGGATTCGGTCCTTGAACAGATTTATTCTCTACTACACACATGTATTTCCACAGCCTCCGACAGCCAAAACACCACCAATTAATCTGCTTAATATCCTAAAGATCGTTTAGCTGGTATTGTAAAGCCATTTATGTAGAATCTAAGACTGATCACCTTTGAAAGGCCTTTTTTTTTTCCTCTAAATGACTGTAATGGATGCAAACACCTAACAGCTAAAAAATTAATAAATAAAAACCTGATACAGAACAATGAAATATGAGGATTTTTACTTTATTTCAAACATGAATGAAACACTTCATACTGCTCATCATCATATTTCATCATCTGCTGTGACAGCAGACTGACGTTCCCTGTACCTCTGTACAAATCCTACTGTCTTGTTTTTCACAGAAGAAAACTTATGGCAGCTAAAATTAGAACAATAGAAGTACTACTGCTTCTGGGTAAAGCCAGGACTGACACTAGTCCTACAGAAATATGCAAACCAAGATTTACATTTCAATATAAAGAGCAAATTGCTAAAACTATGCCAGTGGATCTGATCAGCTACCTTGTTCTTCAAGCAGAAAATTACTTTATTTGGATTAACATATATTCCTGCTCAATTCTGACAGAACAGGAAAATCAGTTTTTATTTATCTAATAATCGTGAATGTGACATTTCATGTTCCGTCACCCTTAACTGCTTAAAGCAAGTTAAACAAATGTGTAAATGAGATTATGACTATACCTCTTTAGTCCCTTTAAGATGTAAGCCCTCATGCCAATCAGGGCCTAAGGCACTGCCCAGTTTGTCAGACGCTGCTGCAAGTCTTTCTTTTTCCTCATTTCCTGAAGGAAAGAGATGAAGAATACCAGATTTAACATGCATACTTCATTGTCTGCAGAATTCAGAATGAGGATTCTCAGTTAAGAGAGATATGATCTGGTTGCCAAAGGGGAAAACAAATACGTGTAACATCCCCAAAACCATTAATATGTGGACAAAATCAGACCCCAAACCATTATTTTTAACACCTTTCAACTTCATGCATTTCATTACTTCACTCATCTCCATAACCACCATGCCACTGTTAGGTGCCTGCACGGAAACCAATGCCCAACAGCTCTAGAGTTCTGGAGACCCATGGTAGACTTAACTGCTTAATATCAATGCTAATATTTAAATCTATATCCATCTGCTAGCAAATGTGCATCATCCCCTCCTTTGCACAAGTGCAAATTCTAACATACCATGATACATTTGAAGAACCTTGGGTGCCATTTTGTGATGTTCAGGTTGACTCCTACAATTTATTCTTCCAACCTGAAGTCTAGAACAATTCTCTTCTTTTTGTTAATATTTTGGTCATATATATGTTTGTGTAATATTTGTTCATGCAGTTCTAGTTAACTGGTGTGATTCAGACTGCAGTTTCACTGCATCTGTAATAGTATTCTGTGAGGTTTCATCCGGTCCTCCCGTATCTTACTAGGGGAGAGCCCCTTCCTACATAATGCTGACATAATTCAGAACAAACATTAAAATATTACAGAAAATAGAGCAGGTTCTTCAGCAGATGGAATGCAGGAAATAATATGTAAACTTGGTGCAGCTAGAAAGATAAGCCCTTTTTTTACGGTTTTTAGTAACTATTACATGCTGTTACCTGTCTACATAAGTTCTGGATGGGTTTTTATATCACTTTTCTATTTATACATTTTTAAATAAGGAAATGCTATTAATAATAACAATAAACCTTATTTATGACCTGCTAAATTAACTGATCTTAGGACTATCTTTAATATCACATGATGCTGCTGTGGAGTTAGGAGACTGAAACACCATACCTTCTGTTGTATACTTGGTTCTTTTACATTCAATTGGAGTTTCTCTGTTTTCAGCAGTTAGCTTTTGAATAAGAAATTCAGCTGCTCCTGCATCAAAAAAAGTGTTCCCAATGGCTTTGTCTTTGATAGCCCAGATTACTTCGCAGCCTTGAATTTCATACCTGTGGACATTTAAACAGTGGATAGAGTGACAGACTACCCAAAAGAGATCTGACTTTTAGCAACACAACTAGAAGCGTGCCAGAAGCTAGAAATAAGGATCCAAAATTTTAAGCCTAACAAATCCACTGCTGTTTCTAAATATTCACAGAAGGAACAAGTTAAAAGAAAATCTCTTCCAAGCTGATAGGTCATACTTTCTTAGCAGCACAACCTCACTTGAACTGGGGCAGAGGGTGAGGGGAGGCAGGTAAAATTATTATTAAAAATAGCAATAATAACATTAAATAATAAACAACAAGATTATCGTTATCATAATTATTATCAATATAGCAATCATGATTATTAATTCATTGTTCCAGACAATGAAAAAAAATGTGCTTTTTTGCCAGACTCCACTGCTAAGGTATTCGGATCTTGTTTGTACCACCTGGAACATGAACTGGTAAGAGACGTGCAGAGGACAATATAGGGAAAGTGAAAAAGTGATTCTGTGCAACACAAAACCTGACTATATAATTGAAAAATACAGGTGTTTCTGTACTCCAGCAGACTGCAGGACCACATGGTTCAATATTCTACCTGTTACAAAGGGCAAGTCAGCCACTTCAAAAGCTCCATCAAACTAAGTTAGGCTGGGTGGAAGATAAGCTGCCTCTCTATCTCTCTCAGATCTTCTGTCTCCAGAAGTCAGGCAAGTTTTATAACTTAATATATTCTTAACAGTCTTAACAGAAACCCTTGCTGGTGTCAAATTAGGAAAAAAAGCTGTATAATATTGATATCTATGTGTCAAAGCTGCTTCTGAAGCTTGCTGAATTTTATGTGACAGTAGGTGCCACTCCACTGTGAAAAAGTTATTTTAATAACTTTTGCCACTAAATGCTCTAAGAGCTACAATTTTATAAGGCAACCTTCTCCCAGACACATGCACGCTAGATTTAACATAGCATTGTTAAAGATTTTATTTGCACACATATCTTTAAAACTTAGTTGTTTACTTACACTAATTCAAGTGCAATCCCACCATTTCCTACCACTACTATTCTCTGAGATTGAGCTAAATTCTTCTGAAAAGCCTGCATTAAGAAAGGAAAAAAGTCAATTACAATTTTGATCAGTATGAGGGAGCACACTATCAAATCCTTTTCAATATTTTCTTGCTGTCTTAGTCTTCTTAATCTGATTTTCTCAGACTACTGATAGGCATTGTCTTATACTAAGATCTGTTACACAAGCCAATGAAACCTGAAAGTTCATTAAGGGAGGAATTTATTGATACAGCCTTCCAAGTGTCAAATTGAGACAGGAGAAGTTACATTATTACATTTATGCCAATTTGACAGAGCCCTTAATGGATTCCACGAGACTTTTCTTGGATTAGCTTTGTGATATCTATTAGCAGATTTATCACAACTTGAATAACTTTCACAGAATTTGCATAACATTAAAAAGGCAAAGACAAAGAAATCCAGGAATTTAAAAATTACTGATGAAAACCCAGGAATTAAAAAAAAAAAATTGTAGTAAAGCAAAGAACCAACTTTTTTTGTGCAAGAAACTTGCAGAAATAAACAAGTCTAAAATCCATCTGAGTGGTGAGAGAAATCAAAAAAATACAACCCAGATACTATTTTTAAGATCATAATATAACCATTTCAAGTATTTTCTTTCAAAAGAATCAAGAATAATAGAATAATTCCAATTACACAAAAATCTGTTCACCCATGCTTCCATTTTACCTTACTTCTATCAGAGAACCTAACTGAAAGACCATGAAAATTGCAGACCTTTAATCCCTTCAGAGAAGGATACTAAGTTATATCAGAGGTGACTAGAAAATGCAACTAGTCACCATCAAAAACCAAACAAAAAACCCAGAAAAAAGTATTTTCAGTCTCACCCAAAGTTCAACATCAGTTTCAACAAATAATATCCCAGTCTACTATTTCCCAGTGGCCAACAGCAGATGCACAAGACCATCAGAAGATGACAAGCACATGACAGTACTATGCTGAAACACCCTCGCAAGTTCTAGACAACACTGGTGCCACTCAGGTAGCATCTTTCCCTTCAATTTAGACAAGAGAAATTTATCAAGGGCTACCTTTTTTTTTTTTTTCCTACGATTTTTCTTCCCTCTTTTTTTATCTTTTTTTTTTTTTTTTAAACTCAGGTAGTTTAGTATTCAAAACAACCAACAATGTCATAATTTCACTTCAGTTTGCTCGAAACAGTAACTCCTTTTTTATTGTCAACATAAAACTTCATCTGATTATGGAGAAGCACTGTTTGCTTTCACTCTGCCTCCTCTAATTCTAAAAAGCTACAGGAGTGAAACCTCAATTTCTGCTTCCAAGCTGAAGTTTCAGTTTTAAGTCATTCCTCATCTGAGAATTTTTCCTCATCTGTGACTATAAATGTAACTCTTTTCTGTACAATGAAGAGGAAGACCTGGAAACAGAACTAGAACAGTAGAACTAGGAAAAAGTGTCCTTTCCTAACTTTTTGCTGTAAGAAGTAACCCTTTGTATCAAGCACCAGATACACCTTCCCAGAGAAGTTTCTACCCATGCCTACTTCCCGTTTGTGTTTTCAGATTGGCTCCTGCCTGGAGGGTAAAAGAATACCATTTATTCTAGATTAAGAGGTCAGAAATGTTGTGTGTGAGCTATCTATAAACGTAATTTAGTGACTAATTAATTTCTTAAATGGTATTTTAAGGCTACTTATCTGCTACTGAAAGTCTTCCTAGTCAAGGATATGGAATAACAAGCATCGTCTGAGGTTTATCCATTTTACTCTGCAATAATTTTTACTACTTTGTATCAGAAGCAGGACTGTATTACACATTTAGAAATCCAAATCACACTTACCTTCGCACTGTCAGTATCCCGAATTCCTAACACATACGGATTTCCTTCAACAATTAATTTTGGTTTTGCTCCAGCACAGAGGCAAAGTTTTTCATACATATATTCTTTCCCATCTTCAGTTAAAATTTTCTGTTAAAAATTAAGAGGAAAAAAAAAAATGACATCTAAGAGAACATCAGCTTTTTTTTTTTTTTCTTTGCTGTCATGGTATTTTGCAGATATCAGATACTGTAACTGGCTTCTTAAAGAGTGACCCTTCATACTCTCATTGATTGTGTGCCATGCACTCACCACAGACTTAAAAAGTCTGAATTTTAGACATTACATAACAGATAAAATCAGAAGTGCACACAATGCACTCAAAGAAAAATTAAATATACACTTTACCACTTGGTGGCACTCTGTACTCACTAGCTATGCTAAAACAATCAGTTTCCTATGCGTCTCCACCCCAGCAACGGACACAGACCTATGCACTACTAGCAATTACATATCTCATTAAAAAAATTTCAAGGGTAGACCTGTGGTAATTTAACTAGACACAGCCTAGAACACAGTTCAAAAAGACCACAAATTCTGTTCTTTGCTAAAGAAAAAGGGCAGGCAGTAAACAAGCCACCATGTTCTGCAACAAGCAATACTTAAAATTTAACATTTTATGATCATATTTGTTGTCTTCCAAACTATAAGCTAAACAGTTTACAGTGATTTTGTACAGATAGTTTTTTGAGAGAGAGGCAAAAGACCCTCCAAATCCATATAAATGATATATTCATGTTCACAGAGACATACCTAAGCTAAACCAACATTATAATAATGATACAAAAATATAATTTGATTCAGAATATTAGCAGAACTATTATCTAACTGGAATAATCTCTCTGTGAGTTAAAATAAGCAAATCCAGTTTGGGATCTGAATGGGAGTTTCTGATAAATGCTGAACTGAAAAAAATGCAAACACAGATACTAACAAGGATCTATGTGCTGCTCAATGCTCATACTTGCAACATTTCCTGCTAAAAAGAAAGAAGAAAAGCTGGAAATGTTGGTTCTTTCAAGAATTTTTTTGTAATCATAAAGTTGTTAATATTTTCGTCTCTGTAGCAAGAGGCAGTAACTCAGCAGAGAACGTTCCAATCATGAGTTACAGGAATTTTGACACCTGTATTGATATTGGTTTAATTGACTGGTAGCTCTGCCATTTCAATCAGTTGTTCAATGCAGTACCTCTAAGGTGTCAAACACTTAAAAACACAGCTTCTTAATTAACAAGTAGTTTTTGATGTACAACTGTGTCCCCTACATATACTTCTACTTGAACAATACTGTAAGTGATAAGTGAAATTAAAGTTAGGAAGTACTGTCTTGAAATTTACTTAACACTTTATAACGAGAATGTTCTTCAACAGAACATCATGCCCTAAATATTCACCTATTTTCTTCGATTATTTTTTAAAATAATTTGAAAAACCATGTAAAAGAAAAAGAGAAACCATTAGCTTACATGTTCGTCACTTTTCAGTTGTTTTACTCCAGACTGTATAACTTTAATATTGTGATATCGTTTTTCTAATATGGAACTTGGTTGCTCTTCTACATCAAATTCCTCAAGTGTTTTGGAGACCTGTAGGTAGAACCAAGGTATTAAAAGATATGAATAATTTATTCACCCCTTTTTCTAAAGCTTGTAACAAAATACTTTATGTTCATTTCCAGTAAAGCAGTCACAACATAAAGCCCATATTGTCGCAAAACATGTTACTGCTAAAAGATCATTTTTATATACAGAATCTTTTCATGCCTATACCTGGTAAAGAGTTATAGTAGCACAGAGAATTTTAATTCTAAAACTAGTGATTAAGCAAAAATGGATAACACTGATGGCTGCTTTAACTGCTCTATGTTTTATACCACATGCAGCTTATATTATTAGAGTTGGCAACACTGCTTTTTAACTTACCTGATGCAGTGTTAAGACTCTATATTTTTGTTTGTTGTAATTTTGATGAAATAACTCAATGATGTTCTCCCATGCAAGCATCTTCCTCTCCCCAGTACTTCGGGAATAAACATTCGGGGTCAAAATAGCCTAGAGAATTATGGGAACACTCTTTTGTCTCAAATAAGTATTTTCATTCTATTTATAAAAAAAAAAATCTGGTGGTAGTTTCTTCAAAACCCTAATGATCTAAAATCATCTTGATGCAGGCAGTTGGTCCTTATGTCAGGAGAAGTGCTTACTGTGGTTCAGCTAGTAAGCAGGACACGTAAGACAAGTGTTTTGGTAAAACAGATTCAAGATCATCTCAAAGCATTTACTCAGTTAGCATCTCATCCATGGTCACCATCTGATACTTCAGAGACTGGGGCTGGAGCAAACCAGAACTTGGAAAACATTAAAGTAAGTTATGTTTATTTGGGGTTTCTTCCAGAAGGGAGGAAGCTGCATCAGAACATCCACGTCTTCTACTTTATAGAATACTCAAGGAGTCTGGAACACAGTGAGGAACCAGAAGCCACACCATGCTTGCAATTCAGAAAGGAATTAAGATACTGATGTCCAAAACTTCAAATACAAGTAGCTATTCCCTTACTACTCAGATACCAAACTTCTGCCGATGTGGTTACAAGCTTACATCTCTGCAACATCTAAGTGCCTTTCCTGGATACTGACAACCCTACTGTCAACACTCCCAAAGTCAGAAGATACTCTTCAGTTGGGTATTCCTCTACTAGTCTCACACAGGCAGCTCAGTCTCAGCTATGTTCTGAGCATCCCATTAGCCGTAGACAAAAAACACAGAGCAAAAGGAAAGAGGTTCTGACAGATGCTTACAGACACTAAATGCAAAGCTGCTGTTCAAATCTCTCTACGCTTTATTTACCCCCTGTAGTGATTTGCATCAGGCATTCATACTCCAGAAGAATTATGTTAAAACTGGGCTGTCAGATAAACTGCCAAGTGGGCTTTCTTTACTTGTTATGACATATGCCTCGCCTGTTAGATACCATGTTTTAGAAAATGAGTCATGAATATAAATGCCAGGTGGAAGACCAGCTCTGGATGTCTTCACTTTGCCTGACAGGTAAAACCTAAGCTCTTACTGACTGGCAGCTTTGCATCTTGAGTTCTGTGAAATCCAAGTGTTTCCATGCCCTACAGTAGAATTTAAAGTTCCCTCAAAGTGGGAAAAAGAGCGGTTCCTTCCAGGATCTGAGTACCTCTGCAAAACTACCTTAATGAACCTATTAGACAGAAATCTGAATTCACACATGGCTTTTATTTTCTTTTTCAAACCAGTAGGAAAGAGGTCGTGGAATGACCAGCTGCTAAAGACACAGAAGATGAAGACAACTTTGCAGAAGGCTATCCCTTTTTTTGTAACTTGTCAGAAGTCTGGTTTTGCCCAAAACTCAAACACACTACTGTATATGAGAACTACTAGCAAGACTAACTTCCTCCAGTAATTTATTCCAAAGATATCATTTCAGTGCTTAAAATGGAGCTTCAGTAACTTAGCTAACACTTCAACTACATAAGCACCCAGTTTTATCTTTGCTTAAATGTTGGGAATATATTCACCAGTTACTAATGATTATGAATCACTGTAAAATATCTCATCAGTCCTACTAACAACACTACAGTCCCACTAATGTGAAAACAAGTTCAAAGTCGTAAGCATTTTCAGAATTAGGTTCTAAATTATGTGTACATATACAAACTGCTGAAGAGGTCTCACCATAAGAAAAATCTGAGTCTCTCTTACCTGTTTGAAATTCGTTACAGCTTTTATAACTGGAGAAGCTGTTATTAACAAAATGTCTTCTGATGGAAATTCCATGGCCAGCTTGCAAAGAAACAGAAATCATGATGAATGAATACAGCCATCGATACATTTTGACTTTAAGACAATAAAATTACTGGTGAAAAGGACTAAGTGTTACTAAATGACTTCAGTCTTCTAGAATCCTATTGGATAAACACTACTGCAAGATTATGTAAGAATAATGACTGAAATGAACAGAATTTGGAGACCCAAAATTTTAATTAATTCACACACAAATATTTCTTCAAGAGGAATAACGCATGCAGTACTTCTTCAAGCTTCTGACCTCCTTATGTGGCATACAGAATGTCAGCTTTGTCAGGTTACAAAGTTTTAATCCTCTTTGTATGAAGTGGTCATATGCCCTCATCAGGTTATTTATGCATAATTAGTGCATAACTACTTATAATTAGTGCATACATTAGAATACTTAAGCCATTACTATATAAACCTAATAAACCGTTTTTACAGAAGTTCCGAAGTTGACCCTGAAAGCATCTGTGGTTTTGAGCGCCCACGAACACCTAAGTGGCCCCAGCAGCCGGTGTCACCCAGGCCGTGGCCTGCCGAGCTCAATGTGGGCAGGCCCGACACGCGCACATTACAACAGCGCCACGGGGCCGCGGAGACTCCAGCGAGAGCCCAGACACCGACCTCCAGCCTTATCAGCTGCCACAGAAGCAAAGAATGGTTTGGCTTGGAAGGGGCATTAAAGCCCATCTAGTTCCAAGCCCCCTGCGTTGGGCAGGGGCACCTCCTACTAGACCAGGGGCACCTCCTACTAGACCAGGCTGCCCAAGGCCCCATCCAACCTGGCCTTGAACACCTCCAGGGATGGGGCATCCACATCTTCCGTGGGCAACCTGTGCCAGTGCCTCACCACTCTCATCGTGAAGAATTTCTTTCTAATGTCTAGTCCAAGTCTTCCCCCGTCCAACATAAAGCCACTGCCCCTCATCCTATCACTCCTATCCATGCCCTTGTGAAACAGTCCCTCCTCAGCTTTCGTGCAGCCTCTTCAGGTAAGAGGCCTGCTCTGGCCTCTTTCACACAGTGCCCGGACCCTCCCCAGCCGCGGGGGGAGGAAGGCGGCCCAGGCGCCGCTCCCACCCCTCACCTTCTCGGCGCAGGTGACCCCCGCGATGCCTCCGCCCACCACCGCGAACCGAGTCCGCGGAACGACGGGGGCGGCTGCCATTTTCACGCTGGCGACGTAGAGGAGGAGGGAAAAAGAACCGCACACGGCCAAGCCCTCACTGCTCGCCTACGGAGAGCCCTTGGCCGCCGCGGCCTACGGCGCGCGGGAGCGGCCAAACTTCCTCCGCAGCGCCACACCGCGTCTCTGCCGTCCCTCCTTCTCTGCCTCGAACCCGCCCCAAACAGTGGGGCTTGGTCTGGTGGATTTTGTGGGTTGTTTTTATTTTTGTCTTTTGTTGCTGGTTTTGCTTCGGTTTGCGGTTTTTTTTTTTTTTGTTGTATTTGCTTGTTTGTTTTGGGGATTTTTTTTGTTTTTGGTTTTTTTTTTTTTTTTTGTTTTGGTTTTTTTTTTTGTTTTGTTGTTTGGGTTTTGCGGTTTTTTTGGGTTTTTTTTTTTGTTGGGTATTTTTTCTTTTTTTTGGTTTTTGTTTTGTTTTGTTTTCTTTTTGGGGTTTTTTGTTTGTTTTGTTTTTTGTTATTTTTTTTCAAGATTTTTTTAATTACTTTTAAAAAATGTTTATTTATTTCCTTATTTTAAATCTGAAGTTTGCTTTCTGCCCTTGCCGGGGCAAGGACTTCCTGAGCCTGAATGCTGGAGGGTATTTGATGTACTTTGTCAAGAGGCCAAAGAGTACAGATAGCAAATAGATATGATAAAGATTAAAGGAAAAAAAAAAACAAGAAGAAACAAACACTCCCACATTCATTCGTCAAGCGGAAGTCAGGAAAAAGAATCACGAATCTGGGAGAGACTGCATTTTCCCCATGCCTCCCCCTCTCCCATCAGTTTTGGACACAATACTAAAAGTATAGAATCATGGAATCTTTAAGGCTGGAAGAGACCTCTAGGATCATCAAGTCCAACCAGCAGCCCAACACCACCCTGCTTAGTAAGCCATGTCTTGAAGCTCCACATCTATATGTTGTTTGAACTCCTCCAGGGATGAAGACTCCACCACTGCCCTGGGCAGCCTCTGCCAGTGCTTCGCCACTCTTTCATTAAACAATTTTTTCCCAATATCCAATCTAAACCTCCCCTGGCAGAACTTGATGCCATTTTCTCTTGTCCTATCACTTGTTACTTGGGAGAACTACATATCTGAAAGTCATCTCACAACTGTTAAAACTGATTCCAGATTTCCTTCATAACTGGGTTATGGATCCATTTGCTTTTAAAAAATTCCTCCCTTGATAAAATCATAGAATTATTCAGAGACCACGGTGCAAAGAAAAACACTCATGTTTCTCAGACGCTTCTCTCCCTACCTGTAATCCTCTTTTCACATGGTGCATTGCACTTGGTGCATCCCTGTGAGGTGTCTGTTGTGCTGTGCAAGGGTTTGATGGTGGTGAATCTTCAGTTTTCTCTTCTGTCATGTCAGTGAATGACTTGGTTGGGTTTTTTGGGTTTTTTTTTTTTGAGACAAGGATAAAAGGTATGTTATTGTAACACAAGAAATGTGTCAAAGTAAGGAGATAAATTGATATGTGATAAACTGCCCAGCAAAACCTACAGTTTAATATAAGCTGCTCAGAATGAGTTCAAGTGTTTGCAGTCTTGTTTACCTTAGCATTTTCAGTGTATTAGCATATTAGTATGATTTTCATTCAAAAACTAACCTTCAATGCTTTTTTTTCCCTCTTGGAGCGAGGGATAAGCTATAAAACATAAAACTGCTAATTGCCTGCGCCACCAAAAGTGACGCTGTTTTATGGCTGATGCCTTTTCAGATATTCCTGTTGCTATAGGGACATCAATCACAGTTTTCAAAACAGTCACTTCCTGATGGTAGTTAAGTATAAATGCTTTCATTTTATCCTTTTTTTTTTTTTTTTTTTTTCTAAGAAGTAGCTTCTTCTCCTAACATTGAAGGTAATTTCCAGTCCAGACAATTGCTGGCCTTTTTGGTCATAAACTAAATTCTGTTCTCTGAACACATCCCATTCCACTGTAAATTACCTGAGTAAATGGCCTGAGCTAAACATTGCAAGAAATTGGATAGACTTGCATCATCAAGTAAAAGAATACTTTTCAAGGATTTTGTTCTGCAGTTTATGATAAATGATGGGATAAATTCTCATTTTACTTAAGAGTATTTGCTTGTGCAAACTAAGAGAAGTTGTTACTGCCTTCAATCACAAAAAAAAAAATGCAAAAAGGCATTTTGTACACAATGGGGCAAATTAAGACTGTGAAAATAGTTGCTCACAATTATGGCATACTTTCTTAGTTCCTAATTGACTGCAAGGAGATGATAAGCACAGATCTGTAAAAACATTTTCAGATTAATAACATTTAATTTGTGTAGGGGATGTAATGAACTTGACTTTGATATCAGTAACCCATTGCAAATTCACTCCTGACTCCCCTTACCAAGCTTAGTGCATATGCAATGGAAAGGAGTAGCACAGGATGTGACTATGCCAGTAGACGGTAGTCATTAAGTAGGTTTTATTCTTCATTAATATTAAACAAGAACTCTTAATGTTCTCTAAGGAATTCTGAAAATCGCTACTCACCCTTTCAGGTGCCTAGGTCACTCATATCATGTGTGCATAACCTTCAGTGTGTGACTTTGCTTATCTGGCACTCACAATCTAAATATAAATGTGAATGTCATAACCACCCCAAACCTCATTAGCCAAATCCTTGCAGCAGTGCATAGATCGAGTGGGTATTGACCTCGGGAAGTCCTCTCAGAAATTCTGGAAGAAATCCACTTGTCCCTAAGCACAATCATTTTTCCGTGAAAAAAAAGGACACATCCAGTTACAGATTGACTGGGTCTCTGCTACCATGTGTCCTCTGTGCTTTGGCACACAGCAAGGTCTGCTAGATCATGGCTCTGTTGTGAAAAGCCAACAGCACTGCCTGCCAGTGGTGGTGCACTTTGCATTTCTATCATCCTTTCTTTTTTACAAGTGTGTTTGGGTATCTCTGGTATCGTTAGGCCTTTGTTGATTTGGGCTGAGATGGTAGATTTTGTCTGGGAATATGAGTAATGTATCACTCACGAATACTGAATTAAAGTGCAGAATATGACAATAAAGCCTTCATAGTGTACGTACTATAAGGAATTGTTTTTCTTTCACTATCTTCCATTCCTCAAGCAGATGGAAAAATTGTTCAGACAGTGAAAGCAGAGGAAGGCAAGAGGTGCCTGATCTACCAATTGAATGGTAAAGATGAACTGAAAATTACACACTACTTGCTTGGCCTTTGGAAGGGAATCAGAGAAGTGATAAAGCCTTAAAAGAGCACAAAACATTTTACAGGCTGAGTGACATTAAAGATTCCAAGAAGATTTTTTTGTCAGTTAGCACTTAGTTCACATAAAGATAGAAGACATAATGCTAACATTGTGGTTAATCTGAATGATTTTTAAAACTAAAGACTTGCTTCTGGAGAAATACCTGAATGTTTTGGCAGCAGGAGGTGCTGATTCATTATGATTCCAAAAAGAAAAGCACTCAGACTCTGTAAAGTATCACTTCAAATGACATTTATCGGAGCTAACACTAACAAAAAAGAGGATAGTATGGTGATGTGGTTTGAGCTCAAGTAGAATCAGTAATCAGTTTTCTAACTCTAGCTAAGTCTTGTCTAAGTCACTTCATTTTCTGAAAAGTTAACTGCATGTTTTTCAGACATTGTTTCTCTCTAGCAGTGATAACACGGAGCACTGGTCTGCAGAAAGGCCAATGCTTATTCCAATAATAATGAAGGCCATCCTCAAGCTGTAAGTTAAAGAGGTGAAAAAGGTCACATCTGCAGGGAGGGGTGGACAGGACAGGTGATCCCAAACTGACCAACAGTGTGTCACATCCCATGTATGTCATACTTGGTATAAACTTGAGAGATCACTGGAGTCACACTCTCTTCTGTGATAGCCAACATCCCGTGAAGACTTCATCTCTCTTCTTTCCCCCTGATCCTGGATCTGCACCTGCCAGAAGGGATGCTGCCTCCCAGGAGGTAATAAAGGGTCCACAAAGAAGGCAATGTGACGAGCAACCCAGCTGAAATGCCTTTATACAAATGTACAAAGCGTGGATAACAATCAGGAGGAGCTGGAAGCTACTGTGCTACTAGACAGCTATGATCTAGTTGCCATCATGGAAACGTGGTAGGATGAATCCCATGACTGGAGTGTGGCTATTGACAGGCTCTTCAGAAGGGAGGGGTGGAGGCACTGCCCTGTATCTCAGGAAAGGGATAGAATGTGAAGAGCTGTCTTTCAAGAGTAGCCACGAACAGGTTGAAAGCTTGTGGGTAAAAATAAAAGTCTGAGGCAGCAAAAGGAACCTTGTGGTTGGTGTATGCTACAGGCTACCTGATCAAGCAGAGCCTACTGATGAAGCCTTCTTCCTCCAGCTACAGGAGGCTTCACGCTTCCAAGCTGTCATTATACTGGGGGACTTCAACCACCCTGACATATGCTGGAATAGTAGCACAGCAAGCTCTAGGCAAACCAGGAGACTCATGGAGTGCATTGAAGGTAATTTCTTAATTCTTTAACTTAATTCTTATGATGCAATACTGGACCTGATGGTCACTAATACAAGTAAGCTCATCAGTGACCATTAGGATTGGAGGCAGCCTGGTCTGCAGTGATCGTGCACAGGTGTAGTTCAAGAGTATGGGATAAGCAAGGAGTATAGTCAGGACCCTAAATTTCAGGAAAGCAGCCTTCCAGCTCTTCAAGGAGTTAGTTAGTAGGACACCCTGAGACATGGTTCTTGGGGACAAGGGAGCAGAACAGAACTGGCCAATATTTAAGGATGCTTTTCATAAAGTGCAAGACTGCTCAGTCCCCATATGTAGAAAATCAGGCAAGAAAGGGAAGAGGCCAGTGTGGCTGAGTTGAGACCTGCTGGTCAAACTCAAGAACAAGAGGGAACTGCACAGGCAGTGCAAGCAAGGACAGGGAACCTGGGAAGTATACAGGGACACTGCCTGTTAGTGTAGGGATGGTTCAGCTGAGCTGAACTTGGCAAGGGAAGTGAAGACTACCAGGAAGGCTTCTACAGGTACATCAATCAGAAGAGGATGGTTAATGATAATGTACCCCTATTGATGGTTGGGAATGGTAATCTCGTATGAACAGACGAGGAGAAGGCTGAGGTACTCAACAACTTTTTTGCCTCAGTCTTCATTGATAACCGCTCTCCTCACTCCTCCTGGGTCAATGGACGAGGGGGGGAAACCCCCTCCCAGTGTAGAGGAGGATCAAGTTTGTGACCACCTGAGGAACCTGAAGATATATAAATCTATGGGACTTGATGAGATGCATCCCAGAGTCCCGAAGGAATTGGCTGATGTGGTTGCCAAGCCACTTTCCATAACTTTTGAAAAGTCCTGGTAGTCAGGAGACTACCATAAGGGAGAATTTCTTCACCATGAGAATGGTGAGGCCCTGTAACAGGTTGCTCAGGGAAGTTGTGGATGCCCCATCCCTGGAATTGTTCAAGGCGATGTTGGATAGGGCCTTGATCTAGTGGGAGGTGTCCCTGTGCATTTTAGAGGGGTTGGAATTAGATGATCTTTAATGTTCCTTCGAACTCAAATAGTTCTATGATTCTCTGATTCTATGATCTGTGCATTCCTGAATCCAGTTCCTGGGTGTAGCTTCCTCCACTCGCCTGCTCTGTGCCTGCTCTGCAGCATTTGTGGTGGTATATAGTCATTGAGGGTTGGGGACGTGATTTCTTTTATTTGCATATATTTAATTATTGTCTTTATTTTTTTATTATTATTACTACTATTTTATTAAAGCTATTTTAGTTTAGTTTCCAATCTGCAAGTCTTTTCCTCTCATTTCGCTTTCCCCTTTCTCTGGGGGTAGGGGAAAAGGGACTTGGGAATCCATCTGCTCATTTTTAGTTGCCAAAATTGGCTGGGTTGGGGATAAGACATGACAGTTTCTTGGTGCCTGATGTATGGGCCCTGAATTGGACCAAACCAAACCCTGACATATGGATGATGGCTGCCAGGACTGATGCAGCCACCCAGGCAGAGCCTCAGTGGGCACATGCAGCCACCCAGACATTGGGGGTCTGCCCTCTGTCTCAGGAAGGGGATAAAATGTGAAGAGCTGTCATTGAAGAGTATCCAGGAACAGGCCAAAAGCTTGTTTGGAAGGCCACTTGATCAAGGAGAGACAACTGATGAAGTCTTCTTCTTCCAGCTACAGAAGACTTCACGCTCGCAAGCTCTCATCCTACTCAGGGACTTCAACCACCCTAACATATGCTGGAAAATGAGCACAGCAAGCTGTAGGCAATCCAGGAGACTCCTGGAGTGCATTGAGGATAATTTATTAGTTTAACTGAGACCCCCACCCAAGGAGATGCAATACTTGACCTTATCAGTGACTGATCAGTGAACTCATCAGTGACATTAGGATCGGTGGCAGCCTGGGCTGCAGTGATCATGCACTTGTGGAGTTCCTGGTCCAGAGGGATATGGGACAGGTGAGGAGTGTAGTCAGTACAATAAATTTCAGGAAAGCCGGCTTCCAGCTCTTCAAGGAATTACTTGCTAGGACCCCCTGGGACATGGTCCTCCGAGACAAGGGAGTGGAACAGAGCTGGAAAATATTTAAGGAAGCTTTCCATAAAACACAAGAGCGCTCACTCCCCGTATGTAGAAAATCAGGCAGGAAAGGGAAGAGACCGGTGTGGCTGAGACCCTGTGTAAGGAAGAAGTCAGGAAAGCCAAGGCACAGCTGGAGCTGAACTTGGCAAGGGAAGTAAAGACTAACAAGAACGACTTCTACAGGTACATCAATCAAAAGAGGAAGGTCAAAGAGAACGTACCCCCACTGATGGTTGCAAATGGGGATCATGTATCAACAGGTGAGAAGGCTGAGGTACTTAACAATTTTTTGCCTCAGTCTTCACTGATAACTGCTCTCCTCACCCCTCCTGGGTTATGGGACAGCAATATGGTGACCAGAGAGGTAAACCCCTTCCCACAGTAGAGGAGGATCAGGTTCGTGAACACCTGAGGAACCTGAACATCTATAATTCTATGGGACCTGGGAGATGCATCCCAGAGTCCTGAGGGAATTGGCAAATGTGGTTGCCAAGCCACTCTCCATGATATTTGAAAAGTCATGGGAGTCAGGGGAAGTCCCTGGTGACTGGAAGGAAGGTAACATTATGCCCATTTTTAAAAAGCGTAGAAAAGACAACCCTGAGAACTACCAACCTGTCAGCCTTCCCTCTGTGCCTGGGAAGATCATGGAACAGATCCTCCTAGAAGCTATGCTAAAGCACATGGAGGGCAGGGAGGTGACTAATAGCAGCCAGCATGGCTTCACCAAGGGCAAGTCCTGTCTGACCAACTTGGTGGCTGTCTATGATGGGGTAACCGCAGCAGTGGACACGGGTGAAACGATGGATGTGATCTATCTAGACGTCTGTAAAGCCTTTGACACACTCCCCCACAACATCCTTCTCTCTAACTTGGAGAGAGATGGATTTGATGGGTGGACAGTACGTGGATAAGAAAGTGATTGAATGGTCGTATTCAAAGAATAGAGGTCAATGGCTCAAAGTCCAGATGGAGATCCATGATGAGTGGTGTCCCTCAGGGGTCTGTACTGGGACCGGTGCTGTTCAATATCTTTATCAATGACATTGACAACAAGATTGAGTGCACCCTCAGCAAGTTTGCGGATGACACCAAGCTGAGTGGTGTAGTGACCACACCGGAAGGACGGGATGTCATCCAGAGGGACCTGGACAGACTGGAGAAATGGGCCTGTGAGAACCTCATGTGGTTCAACAAGGCCTGAGTCGGGGCAATCCCTGTTTTCAGTACACCATGGTGGATGACGTGCTTGAAAGCAGCCCTGCAGAGAGGGGCTTGGGGGTGCTGGTTGATGAGAAGCTGGACATGAGCCAGCAACGTGCGCTTGCAAACCAGAAGGCCAACCGTATCCTGGGCTGCATCAAAAGAAGTGTGGCCATCAGGTCAAGGGAAGTGATTCTGCCCCTCTATTCCTCTCTTGTGACACCTCATCTGGAATACTTTGTCCAGTTCTGGAATCCTCAAAGTAAGAAGCATATGGAGCTGTTGGAATGGATCCGGAGGAGGGCTACAAAGATGATTGGAGGGCTGGAGCAACTTCCCTATGAGGACAGGCTGAGAGAATTGGGCTTGTTCAGCCTGGAAAAGAGAAGGCTCAGTGGAGACCTTATAGCTGCCTTACAGTACCTGAAGGGGGCCTACAAGAAAGCTGGAGAGGGGCTATTCATAAAGGCTTGTGGTGATAGGATGTAGGTGAACAGGTATAAACTGGAGAGGGGCAGATTTAGACTAGTCATTAGGAAGAATTTCCTCACCATTAGCTCGGTGAGACACTGGAACAGGTTGCCAAGGGAAGTTATGGATGTCCCATCCCTGGAAGTGTTCAAGGCAAGGCTGGATGGGGCCTTGAGCATCCTGATTTAGTAGGATGTGGTATTGGATCTAGAAGATCTTTAAGGTCCCTTCCTGTGGGCATTAAAGTTTCCACTGCCGCGTGTATGCCATTGCAAGTGGCCGATGCTTTGGCATACCTGTGGCTGAGGCCCTGAATCTTGCTAGTGAGTTTAAGACCTTGGAATCGTTAAGTCCGAGCAGAAAAGCAAAACATGAAGATAAGGACCACATCTGCAGCATTAGTAATTGGTCAATGGAAATTCACTGGGGTAGCTGTTAAAAACACAGTCCATGCTTTAATTGCGACACCTTCCATCCCTAACTATTCTATGATTCTAAAGCTTCATTCCCTGGTAAGACCTACAGATTATTATCCTCTGCTAGTGTTCTGAATAGGCAATAATGATATCCAGAGGAGGAAGCTGAGGGTAATTAAGAGGGACTTCAGGGCTCTGGGGAGAATGGTGAAGGGGGCTGGGGCACAAGTGGTGTCTACCTCCATTCCAACAGCAAGGAACAAAGGGAGAGATCAAGAAAATTAACACATGTCTCCAAACCTGGTGTGAGGTTTGGAGTTTTGCGTTTTTTGATCATGGGCTTGCCTATGCACCTTCAGGCTTTCTTACCAGGGATGGGACATGCTTGTCTCTTAGGGGCATAAAAGTCCTCACCGAAAATCTAGCAGGGCTCATAAATAGAGCCCTGGGATGGGGCATGCTTGTCTCCTAGGGGCATAAAAGTCCTCACCGAAAATCTAGCAGGGCTCATAAATAGAGCTTTAAACTAGATGTGAAGGGGGAGGGGGATGAATCCAGGCTAGTCAGGAGTGAGCCTGGAAACGGCACTCCAGTGCCTGAGAGGCTGTGTACCGGCAAGGACCTCCAGTATATCAACTCAGAGCGAGTGGGGGTGAGTACATCTAGTGATGGAAAAGATGTAATTGGCACTGATGGGTTAGATAATCCAAGTACCAGTCATTTGGGAATGAGCTCTATTCCCTTTATTAGAGCAGAGGGATTAACAGCCCAGCTGAAGTGCATCTACATCAATGCACACAGCATGGGCAATAAACAGGAGGAATTGGAAGCTATATGTTGGAGAGTGCTTTGATACCCTTGAGCTTGATTATGGTGATTACAGGATTGCGTGTCTGTGGGTAAAAATCAGAGGAACCTACAAAAAGGCAGATATTGTGATGAGAGTCTGTTACAGACCACCCAGCCAAGAAGGAGCAGCTGACGAGCTCATCTATAAACAACTGGAAGAAGTCTCAAGATTGCTAGCTCTTATCCTTGTGGGAGACTTTAATCTACCGGATATCTGCTGGAAATACAATACAGCAGAGAGGAAGCAGTCTAGGAGGTTCCTGGAGTGTGTGGATGACAACTTCCTAACACAACTGGTGAGTGAGCCAACAAGGGAAGGCACCCTCCTGGACCTGCTTTTGTGAACAGAGAAGGCCCTGTGGGGGATGTGACGGCTGGAGGACACCTGGGACAGAGAGATCATGAGATGTTAAAATTCTCATTTCTAGGTGAAGTGAGGAGGGGTGTAGCAGAATGGCCACGTTAAACTTCCAGAGGGCAGACTTTGGACTTTTAAGAGGGCTGGTTGATAAAGTCCTATGGGAGACAGTCCTTAAAGGCAAGGGAGCCCACGAATGCTGGGTACTCTTCAAGAAGGAAATCCTGGCAGCGCAGGAGGAAGCTGTCCCCATGTTCCGGAAAATGAGCTGGTGGGGAAAAAAAACAGCTTGGTTGAGCAGAGAGATATGGGTGGACATCAAAAAGAAAAGGAATGTCTATGAACTTTGGAAGAAGGGGCAGGCATCTTGGGTGGACTACAGGGAGGAAGTGAGATCATGCAGAGGAAAAATCAGGGGGGCTAAAGTCCAACTAGAGTTCAGATTGGCTAAGTTGGTGAAAGATAACAAAAAATCTTTCTATACATACATTAACAATAAAAGGAGGACTAGGGAGAATATTCAGTCCTGATTGGAGGAACAACAATGACAGAGGATGAGGACAAGGCTGAGGTACTTAATGCCTTCTTTGTCTCAGTCTTTAATAGTAAGGCATGTTGTTCTCTCTGTGTACATATCCAGCAGTTAGAGGAGCAGAACAAAGCTCCCACGATCCAAGAGGAAGTGGTGAGAGACGTGCTTGGCCAATTAGACACTTACAAGTCTATGGGCCGGAAGGGATCCACCTGAGGGTATTGAGGGGGCTGGCAGACGTGCTTGCCAAACCCCTTTCCATCATCTTCCAGTAGTCCTGGCTGACAGGGGAAGTTCCACTTGACTGGAGGCTGGCAGATGTTATACCTATCTACAAGAAGGTTGCAGGGAGGATCCAGGAAACTACAGGTCTGTCAGTCTGACCTCATTGTCAGGGAAAGTCATGGAACAGGTAATCTTGAGTGCTATCATGAAGCACATGCAAGAGAACTGGTGATCAGGCCCAGTCAACATGGGTTCGTGAAAGGCAGGTCTTGCCAAACTAACCTGATCGCCTTCTATGACAAAAGTGACCTGCCTACTGGATGAGGGAAAGGCTGTGGATATAGTCTTCTTGGACTTCAGTAAAGCCTTTAACACAGTTTCTCACACCATTCTGCTTCAGAAACTGTCAGCCTCTGGCCTGGACAGGCGCACACTCTCCTGGGTTGAAAACTGCTTGGATGGCCGGGCCCAGAGAGTGGTGGTAAATGGAGTTAACTCCAGCTGGAGGCCGTTCACAAGTGGTGACCCCCAGGGCTCAGTGCTGGGTCCAGTCCTGTTCAATGTCTTTATCAATGACCTGGATGAAGACATTGAGTGCACCTTTAGCAAGTTTGCAGATGACACTAATCTGGGTGGAAGCGTGGATCTGCTGGAGAGTAGGGAGGCTCTGCAAAGGGATCTGAACAGGCTGGACCTCTGGGCTGAGACCAATGGCATGAGGTTTAACAAGGCCAAATGCCAGGTCCTGCACTTGGGGCATAACAATCCTATGCAGTGCTACAGACTAGGGGAAGAGTGGCTAGAAAGCTGCCTGGTGGAGAAGGACCTGGGGATGTTAGTTGACGGCTGACTGGACATGAGCCAGCAGTGTGCCCAGGTGGCCAAGAAGGCCAATGGCATCTTGGCTTGGTAATGATGCCAATGGCATTTTGGCACCTTATCAGAAACAGTGTGGCCAGCAGGTCCAGGGTGGTTGTCCTCCCCCTGTACTATGCACTGCTCAAGTCTGCACCTCAAATACTGTGTTCAATTCTAGGCCCCTCGCTAAAAGAACGATGTCGAGGCTCTGGACCGTATCCAGAGAAGAGCAATGAAGCTGGTGAAGGGGATGGAGAACAATTCTTAAGAGGAGTGGCTGAGAGAGCTGGGGTTGTTTAGCCTGGAGAAGAGGAGGCTGAGGGGAGATCTTATTGCTCTCTACAACTACCTGAAAGGATGTTGTACAGGGTTGAGTGCTGGCCTCTTCTCCCAAGTGACAGGTAGGTGATAGGACAAGGGAGAATGGCCTCAAGCTGTGCCGGGGTAGTTCAGACTGGATATCAGAAAAAAAATTTATACAGAAAGGATCACTGGGCACTGGAAAAGCTGCCCAGGGAGGGGGTTGTGTCATTATCCTTGGAGGTATTTAAGAGATGAGTAGACATGGTGCTCAGGGATATGGTGTAGTGGCAGATTGGAATGGTTGGACTCAGTGATCAAAGAGGTCTTTTGCAACATGGTGATTCTATGATTCTGTAATCACACATCCCTGCAGACACTGGGAGGACTGAGATGTGCAGCACTGGATGGATCTCCAATGAGGCATCAGCACTGTGGTCTTTTGATCTCTGACAGGATTTTATTACAAGAAAACATTTCTATTCATCATTTCTACCGTCATACAAAAAGGATGTTCACATGAGAACTTGCTGATGCACTTTTGAGTGAAGGCCATGCAGGTGATGTATTTGCCAGTACTTAGTGGAGGGTGATGACAGACTCCTTGTTACAATCAGCTGGCTAAGATCACCCCATGGCCAAGGGATGTGTGCATCACACCATGGCCTGAACGCCAGGATGTATGTGCAAGCACTGTACAGCACAACACAGGCTTGGGCCAATCCAGGTCATGTGTTTTGTGGATCACTAACTCCTCGATGTACAATAATCTTCCGGTCAGGATGACTAACTTCTCCCACTTGATCCACATACAGTTGACCTTTCCTACAGTTACCATAGGTTGCAGATTATACCAGTAATATTTTTTTTTATGACTAATAGAAAGATTATTTTACCAAAAAACGTTACTGAAATTAAAAATACAAAAGTAATAAAACAAATATTGATTGTGAGAAGTGTGGCATAGCGGTCATCTTGGAGCTGTCTTGAGTTGTCTTGACATCAGGTTCCACCTGTAGTCCCATATACGGCGAGACACGGTGGTACAAATTTCACTGAACAGTCCAGTTTTGTGATATAGCAGATGAAGAGGAGTTTTGGTGCTGCTGGAAGGCAGAGGTGTCTGTCACTTCATGTTCACTGATGTATAGCATGCAGAGATCAAAAGCAATATTGTGAGGCTCCACATAGCAGTTCTGAGTGAGATAAAAAAAATAGGGTTTTTTTTTCACATACAGCAGAAGTTCAGACATGCAATGAACTGTATCTGCTTGCTCCTTTAGGATTAAGTGTTTGTTTCCTGTCCATGTGTCCCATGTGCAGGAATGAGTTTCCCTTGAAGAGTCTGGTGTTCACAGCCACTTCTGACTCCTGAGGGGTCATTAGGCTCTGTCAACATCCTGGACTGTACCTCAAAGTGCTGATGTCCCAGCAGAAGATGCTAGGATAGGAGACATGTAAATAGTAGGAGACATGTAATAGTAAAGCATGCTTTACTATTCTAATTCTTTATAACGTGTAACAGCACTGTTGGCAAGTTATGGACAGTGTGAGGGGAGAGCCATGCATGCATCTGCTCTTTTGACAAGGCACTGGTCTATTCCACTAGATCAGCTCTTCTGGGGTGATAAGTATATGATATACCCTGTGTCCTTGATGCTCAGCCACGCACTGTTGGACCATCTGGTTTCTAAAACAAGAAGCATTGTCTGACTAGATGCAGGCAGATGGACCTATCCATGGGCCTTGCAGTATCCCTCTCTGATGTGCAGCTGGGAACACAGCAACCTAGCTGGTATATATATATCTATGATCATCAATATGTTTTATAATCCCATCACTTTTAGTAAAGGTCCAATATAATCTGTTTGTCTGGTATGACCAATAACCAAAATCTGACCACACCAGAATCTGCTCATAAGGCCACCGAGGTAACTTTTTAGCTTTCAGTATTACACAAAACGCTTATGTGTGTACTAAGCAAGGGTTTCCTCATCAGGAAATGAGCACCACAAGACAGAGCATCAGGAGATAAAGTAACAATCCTAACCTGAGAGGGCAGAATTGCTGCAGCATTGTGCTTCCTCTCTTCCCCAACACCTTGGGTGACATGAGCATCAATTTGTAAAACCCACAGGTCTGAATTCCCCTATTTTTTTTGCATTCTGCTTTCATAAGTACTGACTCCACAATGGTTTCCCGTGTACTGTCCAGTTGTCCATTTGTCACTTACTAACCCATATGGCTCACCCCTCACACACTGCCCACCTCTCTGTACTTGTATTGCCTCTCCTTCCCTCTTTGCCAGAGACTCCAAGGTGCTATATCATCACCTGATTCTGGAACTTACAAAGATTTGTGGGGTTGACTAGGACCTAACACAACAACTTGGGAGGCACTGTGTTTAGCCTGTTTAAAAGTGCCTTTTTCATCATCACCCCATACAAACTGGTTCTTCTGTTTTGTTAGATTATTTAGGGTATTTTGGCCCAGGAGAACGCTTACTCTTTTTGGAGCCCAACAAGAAAAGCACTAACACTCTAAGGAGGAATTAATAACCTGAAACAGGTAATTGCAAGTTATAAAATCTTATGTTCTGTCTGATGCTGGGGACCCTGAGAAGATATAGGATCAGATGGACTTCTGGCCAGGACATCACATATATATATATTTATACATATACGTATGGAAAATTTAAGTACATATAAAGGAGTGTAAAAACATTTATATAATTTTTATTTATACCTAGATACACTTTATATATGCATATTCATATAAGTATATGTATATATGCATATAGGTAAAGATATATAGGATACTTTTTAGACATATATTGGTAAAAGTGTTGGTATAAAAAGTCCTTTAATAATTAAATGAATAGTTGACATTTAAATGCCCAATAGAAAGGAATTGAATAAAAGCAAAAATTGGTCTTGCCCCGGCTCCCCCGTCTGCTTCACAAAGCTACTGACCAGGTTTTAGCATGGCTGGCGGGAGGAAAAATCAAGATGGCAAATAGAATCACAAGGGTAGGTGACACAGACAAGTTAGAATGTACCTGGAGGCTACAGACCCATTCCTTGTGGGTGTGACCTGTGCAACAGAGAGACCAGCCCTGGAAAGAGGACCAAGAGGCCCCTTGACCCAGTCCCAGCCCATCAGCATGGCCATGCAGCATAACTGGGACAAACTCTGGGCTTCGTACAGTACTGCAAGGCACAGACAACACTGTGGAAAACCAGAACAGAATACCAGCTTCAGAAGAATGTGCATGTTGGGTCAACAAATCAATGCTCCACAAGCACTTCCCAATAAAACTACATGAAGCGAAAGAACCAGGCAGTGGACCTGTGGGTCAGAAACTGAGAGAAGTTTCACACAGAGTGTGAGGAGCAGTGGAGACCTCCTTTTGCTGACAGTTGTTTGGGGATCTCATATCTGCAAGACCATTATGGTGCATACGCTTGTGCTGAATGTGTTACCTTGTCCTTAGAGCAATTCTGCAAATAAAAGGCAGAAGGAAGAACACACAACCAAGACAGCCCTGTTAGACCATGATTACTGCAGAAGCAACAAGACCCAGGATTTAGGACATATCCTGCAGACCTGTAATCTTAGAGACCACAGCTACTGCAAGAAGAGCCAGGAGAGCAGTATGAGCAATGGAGGTGTTGCAGAGCTGAAAGACTATGATTGTTTTCAGGCAGACGGGAGTTAATAATAAGGGCTAGTGGTGCTGTTAGTTCTGGGGCCTGGACCAGATCCTTCTAGGAGGCATGTCCAAACATACAAAAGACAGGGAGGTGATTAGAGACAGCCAACATGGTTTCAACCAAGGCTAATTGTGCCTGACTCATCTCATGGCCTTCAATGATGGAGTGACTGCATCAGTGGACCAGGGAATAACACAGATGTGATCTACCTAGACTTCTGTAAGGCCTTTGATACAATCTCCCCCAACATTCTTGTCACTAAATTGGAGAGTTATGACAGTGGGTTTGACAGAGGGACTGTTAGATGAATAAGGAACTGGCTGAATGGCCACATCCAAAGAATTATAGTTAATGACTCATTTCTCAAGTGGAAGCCAGTAATGAGTGGGGGGATCATGGTTGATGAGTATGTAGTGGATAGTGTAGGACCTGAGCATGGTATAGAGAAAGAAGAATAGAGGGGGACTGGTTTCCAAGACAGATGTTGCTCGGACACTGGGTGATCCACTTGTGGGAGATTGTAAGTGATTTTCCTTCTGTTGCTTGGGTTTTCTGCCCCCCTTACCTTGACCTACTAAACTGTCTTTATCTTGGCTGATGAGTTTTCAAACTTTTGATTTTCCTACTTCCTCCCCATCTCACTTGCAGTCTGGTTTAGGGAGTGAAGGAGGAGCTGTGTAGATGTTGGTTGCTGGCCCGAGTTAGCCCTGCATGAAGATAAATGCCATTTGTTCATATGACAAAGCAGCCCATGACGAATAGATACATTACTACGACCCGGTTCAGTGGCAGACATGGTAAGTGCTGCAGCCAGGCACTAGATCGAGGTGAAGGGGTGCTTGCCAGAGTGAGGGAAGCCCAGGAACCGTGGAGGGAGCCCAGTGGGTGGAAGCCCAGGCTTGTACAAGGCGGCTGATGTGGGAGGGATGTTGGTCCTGGAACTGGCCACAGGACATTTAAATGGTTTTCAGGGAGCACTGCAAACTGGAGCACCACAAACAGAAGCACACATCAGGGATAGGCTCATCAGAGGGGTGGTCTTGAACAGTTTGCGAGATCAGTTCGCGAAGGAAGGGCACACAGGGAGGGTGCAGTCTCTGTGCTCAGGAGATGAGTTTGGTCAGTGAGAGGAAGCTCAGCCATGGTGCCCACCTGGGGGAAGGTTGCATCCTCCACACCTGCCAGAAGGGACACGTCAGTCCAGACTGAGCTCCTAGGAAAGCACGCAGCCATCCAGGTCTCAGGCTTCATGGAGTGCCACAAGCTTGCACTGGAAACAGAGGCCAGTAAGGAAACTTCCCAACCTGGTGAGAACAACTGACTATTACCCATTACTGCTCCTCCATGTGGGAGGAGATGAAGCAGCTCTAAGAAGCCCAAGGGGGATTAAAAGTGATTTTCAGGCCTTGGGATGGCTAGTGAGAGAATCTGGGGCCCAGGTGATTATTTCTTCCTTCCTCCCAGTTACAGGTGGTGACATAGCACAGCTCAGACAGGTCCAGTGTATACATGGCTCCGTGGCTGGTGTCACCGCAATAACTTCAAGTTTTTTGATAATGGGATGGCCTACATGGCATCAGGGTTACAGGCTTCAGATAGGAGCCACCTTTCTCAGAGGGGGGGAGGTTCTTTGCCCAGGAGCTTGCAGGGCTTGTAGAAAGGGCTGTAAACTAGATATGAAGGGGGAGAAGGATAACATCGAGCTAGCCCTTAACAAGAGGTGGAAAGATGAGTGTCAGGGGTCAGGTGTTAGGGTAAAAATTAAAGATGGAAGAACCAACAGGAACGTTGTAGTTGGTGTATAATATAGGCCACCTGATCAAGGAGAGACAACTGATGAAGTTTTCCAGCTACAGGAGGCTTTGCGCTTGCCAGCTCTCATCCCACTCAGGGACTTCAACCACTTCGACATATGCTGGAAAAGTAGCATGACAAGCTGTACGCAACCCAGGAGACTCCTGGAGTGCATTGAGGATAACTTCTTAGTCCAACTGATAGAAACCCCCACCCGAGGAGATGCAATACTGGACCTTATGGTCACCAATACAAGTGACCATTAGGATCAGAGGAAGCTTGGCCTGCAGTGACCCTGCACTGGTGGAGTTCCAGGTCCAGAGGGATGTGGGTCAAGTGAGGAGTACAGTCAGGACACTAAATTTCAGGAAAGCAGACTTCCAGCTCTTCAAGGAATTACTTGGTAGTAAGACTGAGTTGAAGGAACTGCAAAGGCAGTGCAAGCAGGGACAGGTAGCCTGGGACGTGTATAGAGATGCTGCCTGGTTGTGTAGGGATGAAGTCAGGAAGCCCAAGGCACAGCTGGAGCTGAACTTGGCAAGGGAAGTAAAGACTAACAAGAAGGACTTCTACAGGTACATCAATCAAAAGAGGAAGGTCAAAGAGAACATACCCCCACTGATGGTTGGAAATGGAGATCACGTATCAACAGATAAGGAGAAGGCTGAGGTACTAATCAACTTTTTTTGCCTCAGTCTTCACCGATAACTGCTCTCCTCACCCGTCCCAGGACATGGGACAGCAATATGGTGACCAGAGAGGTAAACCCCTTCCCACAGTAGAGGAGGATCAGGTTCGTGAACACCTGAGGAACCTGAACATCTATAATTCTATGGGACCTGAGGAGATGCATCCCAGAGTCCTGAGGGAATTGGCAAATGTGGTTGCCAAGCCACTCTCCATGATATTTGAAAAGTCATGGGAGTCAGGGGAAGTCCCTGGTGACTGGAAGGAAGGTAACATTATGCCCATTTTTAAAAAGCGTAGAAAAGACAACCCTGAGAACTACCAACCTGTCAGCCTTCCCTCTGTGCCTGGGAAGATCATGGAACAGATCCTCCTAGAAGCTATGCTAAAGCACATGGAGGGCAGGGAGGTGACTAATAGCAGCCAGCATGGCTTCACCAAGGGCAAGTCCTGTCTGACCAACTTGGTGGCTGTCTATGATGGGGTAACCGCAGCAGTGGACACGGGTGAAACGATGGATGTGATCTATCTAGATGTCTGTAAAGCCTTTGACACACTCCCCCACAACATCCTTCTCTCTAACTTGGAGAGAGATGGATTTGATGGGTGGACAGTACGGTGGATAAGAAAGTGGTTGGATGGTCATATTCAAAGAATAGAGGTCAATGGCTCAAAGTCCAGATGGAGATCCATGATGAGTGGTGTCCCTCAGGGGTCTGTACTGGGACCGGTGCTGTTCAATATCTTTATCAATGACATTGACAACAAGATTGAGTGCACCCTCAGCAAGTTTGCGGATGACACCAAGCTGAGTGGTGTAGTGACCACACCGGAAGGACGGGATGTCATCCAGAGGGACCTGGACAGACTGGAGAAATGGGCCTGTGAGAACCTCATGAGGTTCAACAAGGCCAAGTGTACAGTCCTGCACCTGGGTCAGGGCAATCCCTGTTTTCAGTACATGATGGTGGATGACGTGCTTGAGAGCAGCCCTGCAGAGAAGGACTTGGGGGTGCTGGTTGATGAGAAGCTTGACATGAGCTGGCAACGTGTGCTCAGAGCCCAGAAGGCCAACCGTATCCTGGGCTGCATCAAAAGAAGCATGGCCAGCAGGTCGAAGGAGGTCTATTCCTCTCTGTGAGACCTCATGTGAGCACAGTGACCCAGAGCACGATGAAGAGGAGCGTGGCAAAGAGGTGCGGGGTACGTTAATGTAATGGGGCAGTTTGAGCGACAATTCAAGCAGGCAGGGTGAGCAGAGAGGGTGCAGAGAGGGGCTGGAGGCCGGCCAGAAGGACCATGGACCATGGTGGCTACCTGGCAGAAGATTAAAACTGCTCCATGTGCTGCAGCAAGCAGGATAGATATTGCCACCCAGGCAGCTCCCCAGAGCCTAGGCTGTAGGCAGTGCCCCCCTCCTACAACAGCTCACACCTCTGGCACTGGCTCCACTTGTGGAAGCTGTGTTCACGTACGGGAACTTCTTTGTATGGTGACAGAGCTGAGGGAGGAGGTGAATAGACTAAGGACCATCAGGGAATGTGAGAGGGAGATAGATCACTGGAGCACTGTCCTCTCAAAAACTCAGCAGGCTGCTGGAGTTAGTGCAGCTGAGCACGGCGACTGGGAGCGCGGCGAAGAGGAGCGAGGCACGTTATTACAAAGGGGCAGTTTGAGCGGCAGTTCGAGCAGACAGGGAGAGCAGGAAGTGCTCAGGGAGAGGCTGGTGGCGGATCAGACAGGGCAGCTGACCATGGTGGCTACCAGACAGAAGATTAAAACTGCTCCAGGAGCAGCAGCGAACAGGATGGATGTTGCCACCCAGACAGAGCCTCAGTGGGTCCATGCACCCACTCAGACCCTGGGATGTAGGCAGTGCTCCCCTCCCACACCAGCCCGTGCCTCTGGTACCGGCTACACTTGTGGGAGCTGTGCGCGAGTGGGAGAACTCCTTCACATGGTGGCAGAGCTGAGGGAGGAGGAGAACAGATTAAGGACCATCAGGGAACCTGAGAGGGACACAGATCTTTGGAGCAGTGCCCTCACACAAACCCAGCAGGCTGCTGGAGCCAGTGCGGCGGAGCACCTCGATCCTACAATCTGTGAGGCAGGGGGAACAAGAGATGGGGGATGGCAGCAAGTTCCTGTCCGGCGCAGGAAACCTGCTCCCCTCACCCGGACAACTAACCCCCAGATAGCCCTCAGAAATCAATATGAAGCGCTGCAGGAGAAACCTATCCCCCAGGAAGAAGAAGATGGTCCCCACAGCCTAGAAACATTCCCTAGGCTCCAGCATCCTCACAGGGCCCTAAAAACATCCTCTGTCAAGAAAAAGAGGAGAGTGATCGTCTTAGGGGACTCCCTTCTTAAGGGAATGGAGGGTCCCATCTGCAGACCGGACCCGCTCCACAGGGAGGTCTGCTGCTTGCCGGGGGCATCAGTGAGGGATATCAATAGAAAACTCCCTTCCTTGGTGAAGGAAATGGATTACTATCCCCTTTTAGTATTTCAAATTGGCAATGATGACTTACAGCGCAGAAAGCTGAAAGCCATCAAAAGAGACTTAAGGGCTTTAGGGAAGATGATGGAGGGCTCTGGAGCGCAAGTGGTGTTTAGCTCCATCCCAATACTAAGGAATATGGAACAGGAGGTCAGGAACAAACAGCTGATTAATGCCTGGCTCCGAGCCTGGTGTGAGGAGAGAGGCTTTGGCTTCTTTGATCATGGGGTGACCCACCCACCCCCAGGTTTTCTTACTAGGGATGGGTCATGCTTGTCTCCAAGGGGGACTAAAGTTATCTCTAAAAATCTAGTTAGGCTCTTAAATAGAGCTTTAAACTAGATGTGAAGGGGGAAGGGGAGGAGACCAGGCTAGTTGGGAATGAGCCTGGAAGTGGGAAACCGGTGGCTGAGAAATGGTGTGCTGGAGAAGACCACCAGTACACCACAACAGGGCAAGTGAGGGCGAGTACAAGTGGGGACAGTAAGGATGAAACTGGGTCTGTGGAATTAGTTATTCCAAGGACCAGTCAATCGAGAATGATTGAGAATCTCTTCCCTTTACGAGGGCTGAAGGTTCATCAGCCCAGCTGAAGTGCATATACACCAATGCACGCAGCATGGGCAATAAGAAGGATGAGCTGGAAGATGTTGTAGGGCAAGGTGACTACGATGTCATCGCCATCACAGAAACGTGGTGGGATGACTCACATAACTGGACTACAGCTATGTTAGGATATAAACTCTTCAGGCGGGACAGGAAGGGTAGGAAAGGAGGCGGGGTAGCCCTCTATGTTAAAGAGTGCTTTGATACTCTTGAACTGGATTACGGTGAGGATGGGACCGAGTGCCTATGGGTTAAAATCAGAGGAGCCCACAAGAAGTCGGACTTTGTGATAGGAGTCTGTTACAGACCACCCAGCCAAGAAGAAGCAGCTGATGAGCTCTTCTATAAACAGCTGGGGACAGTCTCTAAATCTCTGCCTCTTGTCCTTGTGGGAGACTTTAACTTTCCGGATGTCTGCTGGGAGTACAATATAGCAGAAAGGAAACAGTCTAGGAGGTTCCTGGAGTGCATGGAAGACAACTTCCTTGCACAACTGGTTAGTGAACCAACAAGGGAGGGTGCCTTCCTAGACCTGCTGTTTGTGAATAGAGAAGGTCTTGTTGGGGATTTGATGGTTGGAGGACGCCTTGGACTAAGCGATCATGAGATGATAGGGTTTTCAGTTCTAGGTGGGATTAAGAAGGGGGCTAGCAAAACAGTCACATTAAACTTCTAGAGGGCAGACTTTGGCCTGTTCAGAAGGTTGATTAGCAAAGTCCCATGGGAAACAGTCCTTCAGGGCAAGGCAGCCCACGAGGGCTGGGCGCTCTTGAAAAATGAAATCCTAGCAGCTCAAGAGCAGGCCATCCCTGTGTTCCGGAAAAGGACCCGGCGGGGGGAAAAGCCAGCTTGGTGGAGCAGGGAGATCTCAAGATGCGTCAATAATAAGAAGAAGCTCTATGTGCTTTGGAGGAAAGGACAGGCATCTTGGGTGGACTACAGGGAGGAAGTGAGATGGTGCAGGGAAAAAAATCAGGAGGGCCAAGGCCCAACTAGAATTAAAACTCGCTAAGTCTGTGAAAGACAACAAAAAGTCTTTCTACAAGTACATTAACAGGAAAAGGGGGACGAGGGAGAATATCCAGTCTCTATTGGATGCAGAAGGAATAACAGGGACAGGGGATAAGGACAAGGCTGAGGTACTTAATGCCTTCTTCGCCTCAGTCTTTAATAGCAAAGAAAGTTGTTCCTTCTGTTTACAAATCCAAGAGTTAGAGGGGCAGATTGAGGCTCCCGTGATCCCAGAGGAGGCGGTTAGCGACTTGCTTGCCCAGCTAGACATCCACAAGTCTATGGGGTCGGATGGGTTCCACCCAAGAGTATTGAAGGAGCTGGCGGATGTCCTTTCCAAACCCCTATTCATCATCTTCCAGAGGTCCTGGCTGACTGGGGAAGTTCCACTAGACTGGAGGCTGGCTGATGTTGTGCCCATCTACAAGAAGGGTTGCAGAGAGGATCCGGGGAACTACAGGCCTGTCAGTCTCACCTCAGTGCCAGGCAAAGTCATGGAACAGGTAATCTTGAGTGCTATCATGAAGCACATGCAAGAGAACCGGGTGATCAGGCCCAGTCAACACGGGTTTACAAAAGGCAGATCTTGCCAAACTAACCTGATCACCTTCTATGACAAAATCACTCGACTACTGGATGGGGGAAAGGATGTGGATGTAGTCTTCTTGGACTTCAGTAAAGCCTTTGACACAGTTTCTCACAGCATTCTGCTTCAGAAACTGTCTGCCTCTGGCCTGTGTGGGTACCTTAAAGGCCGGACTGATCATTGCTGTGTACATATACCAAATGTAACTGCAGACATAGAATATGATATCTCACAGCTCGGGAAAATAGAAAGGTAGGCTGAAAGAGAAAAGGAGATAATTGGTCACAATTGGATTGGGGAACTCTTTAATGGATTAGGAATCCATCTTACTGGCTAGATTCAATCCCTGCTTAAAGCACTGTTCACCTTCTTGCTTATCTTTCTTGCAATGTGTCTGGTATACCTGTGTATCCAAAAGGAAATTGTTCGTAAAAACAATTGGAAGCACAGAATCATTGGAACCATCACACGAGAATATCCACAACACCCAACACCCCTGCTGATTTACCAGGAAACAGTTATGTAAATGAAAATACTTGCAGAAAAATGAAGTATTTTCAAAGTGGGGAAATGTTGGAAAACGTTAATTTAGCTGAAGAATCAGGGCTCAATTAAAATAAGATTAAAATCATAGGTTATATATATTGTATTTAGCATTTGATATATATTGTGTTTAGCATTTAATTTTGTTGATCGTTATAGTTAAGTATGCGCAGACTTTGTGTCTGTCTCTGCAGACAGTAACGGTTTTCTCACAAACGACATATAACCTTCACAAGTACATGGTATTAGGGAGTGCTTAGAAAGTATGTACTAACAACCTTATCCGAGCAGAGCCTATGCTTTTACTAACAACCTTATCTGAGCACAGCCTACGTTTGTGAAGGCCAGGAGCATACCAAGGGTAGTCAAGTGAAGATGAAATACTGGTGTCCACACAAATGATGAGACAATCCTCAAATACATATGCATGAGGAAATGATGTAATCTGTTGAACATACATTAGATTGCGAAACACTTAAGGGTTAAATTGCAGACGCGCCGTGATCGTCTTTGGAACCAGATTTGGGTACATACCCCTGGTTCCCGGGGCCTCGAAATAAAGCACCACATATAACCCTCCTGGAATGGTTATGTGTTTGTCTCTACGCTAACAGTTTTGGCGACCCAGATGGGACCTCGTGGGCATCGCTGAGGTGGCTCGCGCATCGATCTCGCTCCAGCTGGCACCGAGTGATTCTCGGGGAGCCATCGACCGCGACCGACCTCCACTGCCCCCGACAGACCAGGGATACTGGTAAGACACGGTGCTTTACCGGGAATGGTACCATTTTCTGTGGTCTGGTAAAAGCCTGCCTGTTAGACGCGGCAAAAGCTACGCTTGGTTGGGCTATGGAGCTCCAGAGGGAAGCCTAGGCGCCGTCCGTAAGACAGTAGCGAAAGCTCTGCAGGTTCGGCAGCCGTGGTCTGGTTTTGTATTTTCAGTAATCTGTATTATTCGTTAAGTGGAATTTTGTTTGGTTTTTGTTGTTTGGTGTTGGTGTGGACTGTTATAAAATGCCGCCGATACCCAGGTCATCACCGTTAGGGTGGATTTTGATGCATTGGAAAGAGGGGCGGTTTGGGCAAGACATGCGAAAAAGGAAATTGGTTGAGTATTGTAATGTATGGTGGACACAGTATAATTTAGAGGACCAAGTGTGTTGGCCAGAAAATGGAACTTTAGATTCTAATACCATCCTACAATTGATGTTATTTTGTAAGCGCAAGGGCAAATGGGATGAAGTACCATATGTAGAATTGTGGGACAGGATCTGTTTGGCTTCAAGAAACCCTCAGCACGGATCAGTTGATAAAAGCGGACCTGCTGGAGCTTGTAGGCCACAGGCCCTGGGAGGGAGTGAAATAAGAACTTTGTGTAGCAGGAACAAAGAGTGCTGGCCTTGCAAAGAATGCGGATCTTGATCACGGGTGCTTGTTGTTGAATAGCAAGAAACTGTCGCTAAGTAAGGCAAATGTTCCAGGCAGAAGATTAAAACTGCTCCAGGAGCAGCAGCCAACAGGATGGATGTTGCCACCCAGACAGAGCCTCAGTGGGTCCATGCACCCACTCAGACCCTGGGATGTAGGCAGTGCTCCCCTCCCACACCAGCCCGTGCCTCTGGTACCGGCTACACTTGTGGGAGCTGTGCGCGAGTGGGAGAACTCCTTCACATGGTGGCAGAGCTGAGGGAGGAGGAGAACAGATTAAGGACCATCAGGGAACCTGAGAGGGACACAGATCTTTGGAGCAGTGCCCTCACACAAACCCAGCAGGCTGCTGGAGCCAGTGCAGCGGAGCACCTCGATCCTACAATCTGTGAGGCAGGGGGAACAAGAGATGGGGGATGGCAGCAAGTTCCTGTCCGGCGCAGGAAACCTGCTCCCCTCACCCGGACAACTAACCCCCAGATAGCCCTCAGAAATCAATATGAAGCGCTGCAGGAGAAACCTATCCCCCAGGAAGAAGAAGATGGTCCCCACAGCCTAGAAACATTCCCTAGGCTCCAGCATCCTCACAGGGCCCTAAAAACATCCTCTGTCAAGAAAAAGAGGAGAGTGATCGTCTTAGGGGACTCCCTTCTTAAGGGAATGGAGGGTCCCATCTGCAGACCGGACCCGCTCCACAGGGAGGTCTGCTGCTTGCCGGGGGCATCAGTGAGGGATATCAATAGAAAACTCCCTTCCTTGGTGAAGGAAATGGATTACTATCCCCTTTTAGTATTTCAAATTGGCAATGATGACTTACAGCGCAGAAAGCTGAAAGCCATCAAAAGAGACTTAAGGGCTTTAGGGAAGATGATGGAGGGCTCTGGAGCGCAAGTGGTGTTTAGCTCCATCCCAATACTAAGGAATATGGAACAGGAGGTCAGGAACAAACAGCTGATTAATGCCTGGCTCCGAGCCTGGTGTGAGGAGAGAGGCTTTGGCTTCTTTGATCATGGGGTGACCCACCCACCCCCAGGTTTTCTTACTAGGGATGGGTCATGCTTGTCTCCAAGGGGGACTAAAGTTATCTCTAAAAATCTAGTTAGGCTCTTAAATAGAGCTTTAAACTAGATGTGAAGGGGGAAGGGGAGGAGACCAGGCTAGTTGGGAATGAGCCTGGAAGTGGGAAACCGGTGGCTGAGAAATGGTGTGCTGGAGAAGACCACCAGTACACCACAACAGGGCAAGTGAGGGCGAGTACAAGTGGGGACAGTAAGGATGAAACTGGGTCTGTGGAATTAGTTATTCCAAGGACCAGTCAATCGAGAATGATTGAGAATCTCTTCCCTTTACGAGGGCTGAAGGTTCATCAGCCCAGCTGAAGTGCATATACACCAATGCACGCAGCATGGGCAATAAGAAGGATGAGCTGGAAGATGTTGTAGGGCAAGGTGACTACGATGTCATCGCCATCACAGAAACGTGGTGGGATGACTCACATAACTGGACTACAGCTATGTTAGGATATAAACTCTTCAGGCGGGACAGGAAGGGTAGGAAAGGAGGCGGGGTAGCCCTCTATGTTAAAGAGTGCTTTGATACTCTTGAACTGGATTACGGTGAGGATGGGACCGAGTGCCTATGGGTTAAAATCAGAGGAGCCCACAAGAAGTCGGACTTTGTGATAGGAGTCTGTTACAGACCACCCAGCCAAGAAGAAGCAGCTGATGAGCTCTTCTATAAACAGCTGGGGACAGTCTCTAAATCTCTGCCTCTTGTCCTTGTGGGAGACTTTAACTTTCCGGATGTCTGCTGGGAGTACAATATAGCAGAAAGGAAACAGTCTAGGAGGTTCCTGGAGTGCATGGAAGACAACTTCCTTGCACAACTGGTTAGTGAACCAACAAGGGAGGGTGCCTTCCTAGACCTGCTGTTTGTGAATAGAGAAGGTCTTGTTGGGGATTTGATGGTTGGAGGACGCCTTGGACTAAGCGATCATGAGATGATAGGGTTTTCAGTTCTAGGTGGGATTAAGAAGGGGGCTAGCAAAACAGTCACATTAAACTTCTAGAGGGCAGACTTTGGCCTGTTCAGAAGGTTGATTAGCAAAGTCCCATGGGAAACAGTCCTTCAGGGCAAGGCAGCCCACGAGGGCTGGGCGCTCTTGAAAAATGAAATCCTAGCAGCTCAAGAGCAGGCCATCCCTGTGTTCCGGAAAAGGACCCGGCGGGGGGAAAAGCCAGCTTGGTGGAGCAGGGAGATCTCAAGATGCGTCAATAATAAGAAGAAGCTCTATGTGCTTTGGAGGAAAGGACAGGCATCTTGGGTGGACTACAGGGAGGAAGTGAGATGGTGCAGGGAAAAAATCAGGAGGGCCAAGGCCCAACTAGAATTAAAACTCGCTAAGTCTGTGAAAGACAACAAAAAGTCTTTCTACAAGTACATTAACAGGAAAAGGGGGACGAGGGAGAATATCCAGTCTCTATTGGATGCAGAAGGAATAACAGGGACAGGGGATAAGGACAAGGCTGAGGTACTTAATGCCTTCTTCGCCTCAGTCTTTAATAGCAAAGAAAGTTGTTCCTTCTGTTTACAAATCCAAGAGTTAGAGGGGCAGATTGAGGCTCCCGTGATCCCAGAGGAGGCGGTTAGCGACTTGCTTGCCCAGCTAGACATCCACAAGTCTATGGGGTCGGATGGGTTCCACCCAAGAGTATTGAAGGAGCTGGCGGATGTCCTTTCCAAACCCCTATTCATCATCTTCCAGAGGTCCTGGCTGACTGGGGAAGTTCCACTAGACTGGAGGCTGGCTGATGTTGTGCCCATCTACAAGAAGGGTTGCAGAGAGGATCCGGGGAACTACAGGCCTGTCAGTCTCACCTCAGTGCCAGGCAAAGTCATGGAACAGGTAATCTTGAGTGCTATCATGAAGCACATGCAAGAGAACCGGGTGATCAGGCCCAGTCAACACGGGTTTACAAAAGGCAGATCTTGCCAAACTAACCTGATCACCTTCTATGACAAAATCACTCGACTACTGGATGGGGGAAAGGATGTGGATGTAGTCTTCTTGGACTTCAGTAAAGCCTTTGACACAGTTTCTCACAGCATTCTGCTTCAGAAACTGTCTGCCTCTGGCCTGTGTGGGTACCTTAAAGGCCGGACTGATCATTGCTGTGTACATATACCAAATGTAACTGCAGACATAGAATATGATATCTCACAGCTCGGGAAAATAGAAAGGTAGGCTGAAAGAGAAAAGGAGATAATTGGTCACAATTGGATTGGGGAACTCTTTAATGGATTAGGAATCCATCTTACTGGCTAGATTCAATCCCTGCTTAAAGCACTGTTCACCTTCTTGCTTATCTTTCTTGCAATGTGTCTGGTATACCTGTGTATCCAAAAGGAAATTGTTCGTAAAAACAATTGGAAGCACAGAATCATTGGAACCATCACACGAGAATATCCACAACACCCAACACCCCTGCTGATTTACCAGGAAACAGTTATGTAAATGAAAATACTTGCAGAAAAATGAAGTATTTTCAAAGTGGGGAAATGTTGGAAAACGTTAATTTAGCTGAAGAATCAGGGCTCAATTAAAATAAGATTAAAATCATAGGTTATATATATTGTATTTAGCATTTGATATATATTGTGTTTAGCATTTAATTTTGTTGATCGTTATAGTTAAGTATGCGCAGACTTTGTGTCTGTCTCTGCAGACAGTAACGGTTTTCTCACAAACGACATATAACCTTCACAAGTACATGGTATTAGGGAGTGCTTAGAAAGTATGTACTAACAACCTTATCCGAGCAGAGCCTATGCTTTTACTAACAACCTTATCTGAGCACAGCCTACGTTTGTGAAGGCCAGGAGCATACCAAGGGTAGTCAAGTGAAGATGAAATGCTGGTGTCCACACAAATGATGAGACAATCCTCAAATACATATGCATGAGGAAATGATGTAATCTGTTGAACATACATTAGATTGCAAAACACTTAAGGGTTAAATTGCAGACGCGCCGTGATGGTCTTTGGAACCAGATTTGGGTACATACCCCTGGTTCCCGGGGCCTCGAAATAAAGCACCACATATAACCCTCCTGGAATGGTTATGTGTTTGTCTCTACGCTAACAGTTTTGGCGACCCAGATGGGACCTCGTGGGCATCGCTGAGGTGGCTCGCGCATCGATCTCGCTCCAGCTGGCACCGAGTGATTCTCGGGGAGCCATCGACCGCGACCGACCTCCACTGCCCCCGACAGACCAGGGATACTGGTAAGACACGGTGCTTTACCGGGAATGGTACCATTTTCTGTGGTCTGGTAAAAGCCTGCCTGTTAGACGCGGCAAAAGCTACGCTTGGTTGGGCTATGGAGCTCCAGAGGGAAGCCTAGGCGCCGTCCGTAAGACAGTAGCGAAAGCTCTGCAGGTTCGGCAGCCGTGGTCTGGTTTTGTATTTTCAGTAATCTGTATTATTCGTTAAGTGGAATTTTGTTTGGTTTTTGTTGTTTGGTGTTGGTGTGGACTGTTATAAAATGCCGCCGATACCCAGGTCATCACCGTTAGGGTGGATTTTGATGCATTGGAAAGAGGGGCGGTTTGGGCAAGACATGCGAAAAAGGAAATTGGTTGAGTATTGTAATGTATGGTGGACACAGTATAATTTAGAGGACCAAGTGTGTTGGCCAGAAAATGGAACTTTAGATTCTAATACCATCCTACAATTGATGTTATTTTGTAAGCGCAAGGGCAAATGGGATGAAGTACCATATGTAGAATTGTGGGACAGGATCTGTTTGGCTTCAAGAAACCCTCAGCACGGATCAGTTGATAAAAGCGGACCTGCTGGAGCTTGTAGGCCACAGGCCCTGGGAGGGAGTGAAATAAGAACTTTGTGTAGCAGGAACAAAGAGTGCTGGCCTTGCAAAGAATGCGGATCTTGATCACGGGTGCTTGTTGTTGAATAGCAAGAAACTGTCGCTAAGTAAGGCAAATGTTCCAGGCAGAAGATTAAAACTGCTCCAGGAGCAGCAGCCAACAGGATGGATGTTGCCACCCAGACAGAGCCTCAGTGGGTCCATGCACCCACTCAGACCCTGGGATGTAGGCAGTGCTCCCCTCCCACACCAGCCCGTGCCTCTGGTACCGGCTACACTTGTGGGAGCTGTGCGCGAGTGGGAGAACTCCTTCACATGGTGGCAGAGCTGAGGGAGGAGGAGAACAGATTAAGGACCATCAGGGAACCTGAGAGGGACACAGATCTTTGGAGCAGTGCCCTCACACAAACCCAGCAGGCTGCTGGAGCCAGTGCAGCGGAGCACCTCGATCCTACAATCTGTGAGGCAGGGGGAACAAGAGATGGGGGATGGCAGCAAGTTCCTGTCCGGCGCAGGAAACCTGCTCCCCTCACCCGGACAACTAACCCCCAGATAGCCCTCAGAAATCAATATGAAGCGCTGCAGGAGAAACCTATCCCCCAGGAAGAAGAAGATGGTCCCCACAGCCTAGAAACATTCCCTAGGCTCCAGCATCCTCACAGGGCCCTAAAAACATCCTCTGTCAAGAAAAAGAGGAGAGTGATCGTCTTAGGGGACTCCCTTCTTAAGGGAATGGAGGGTCCCATCTGCAGACCGGACCCGCTCCACAGGGAGGTCTGCTGCTTGCCGGGGGCATCAGTGAGGGATATCAATAGAAAACTCCCTTCCTTGGTGAAGGAAATGGATTACTATCCCCTTTTAGTATTTCAAATTGGCAATGATGACTTACAGCGCAGAAAGCTGAAAGCCATCAAAAGAGACTTAAGGGCTTTAGGGAAGATGATGGAGGGCTCTGGAGCGCAAGTGGTGTTTAGCTCCATCCCAATACTAAGGAATATGGAACAGGAGGTCAGGAACAAACAGCTGATTAATGCCTGGCTCCGAGCCTGGTGTGAGGAGAGAGGCTTTGGCTTCTTTGATCATGGGGTGACCCACCCACCCCCAGGTTTTCTTACTAGGGATGGGTCATGCTTGTCTCCAAGGGGGACTAAAGTTATCTCTAAAAATCTAGTTAGGCTCTTAAATAGAGCTTTAAACTAGATGTGAAGGGGGAAGGGGAGGAGACCAGGCTAGTTGGGAATGAGCCTGGAAGTGGGAAACCGGTGGCTGAGAAATGGTGTGCTGGAGAAGACCACCAGTACACCACAACAGGGCAAGTGAGGGCGAGTACAAGTGGGGACAGTAAGGATGAAACTGGGTCTGTGGAATTAGTTATTCCAAGGACCAGTCAATCGAGAATAAACTCTCTTCCCTTTACGAGGGCTGAAGGTTCATCAGCCCAGCTGAAGTGCATTTACACCAATGCACGCAGCACGGGCAATAAGAAGGATGAGCTGGAAGCTGTTGTAGGGCAAGGTGACTATGATGTTATCGCCATCACAGAAACGTGGTGGGATGACTCACATAACTGGACTACAGCTATGTTAGGATATAAACTCTTCAGGCGGGACAGGAAGGGTAGGAAAGGAGGCGGGGTAGCCCTCTATGTTAAAGAGTGCTTTGATACTCTTGAACTGGATTACGGTGAGGATGGGACCGAGTGCCTATGGGTTAAAATCAGAGGAGCCCACAAGAAGTCGGACTTTGTGATAGGAGTCTGTTACAGACCACCCAGCCAAGAAGAAGCAGCTGATGAGCTCTTCTATAAACAGCTGGGGACAGTCTCTAAATCTCTGCCTCTTGTCCTTGTGGGAGACTTTAACTTTCCGGATGTCTGCTGGGAGTACAATATAGCAGAAAGGAAACAGTCTAGGAGGTTCCTGGAGTGCATGGAAGACAACTTCCTTGCACAACTGGTTAGTGAACCAACAAGGGAGGGTGCCTTCCTAGACCTGCTGTTTGTGAATAGAGAAGGTCTTGTTGGGGATTTGATGGTTGGAGGACGCCTTGGACTAAGCGATCATGAGATGATAGGGTTTTCAGTTCTAGGTGGGATTAAGAAGGGGGCTAGCAAAACAGTCACATTAAACTTCTAGAGGGCAGACTTTGGCCTGTTCAGAAGGTTGATTAGCAAAGTCCCATGGGAAACAGTCCTTCAGGGCAAGGCAGCCCACGAGGGCTGGGCGCTCTTGAAAAATGAAATCCTAGCAGCTCAAGAGCAGGCCATCCCTGTGTTCCGGAAAAGGACCCGGCGGGGGGAAAAGCCAGCTTGGTGGAGCAGGGAGATCTCAAGATGCGTCAATAATAAGAAGAAGCTCTATGTGCTTTGGAGGAAAGGACAGGCATCTTGGGTGGACTACAGGGAGGAAGTGAGATGGTGCAGGGAAAAAATCAGGAGGGCCAAGGCCCAACTAGAATTAAAACTCGCTAAGTCTGTGAAAGACAACAAAAAGTCTTTCTACAAGTACATTAACAGGAAAAGGGGGACGAGGGAGAATATCCAGTCTCTATTGGATGCAGAAGGAATAACAGGGACAGGGGATAAGGACAAGGCTGAGGTACTTAATGCCTTCTTCGCCTCAGTCTTTAATAGCAAAGAAAGTTGTTCCTTCTGTTTACAAATCCAAGAGTTAGAGGGGCAGATTGAGGCTCCCGTGATCCCAGAGGAGGCGGTTAGCGACTTGCTTGCCCAGCTAGACATCCACAAGTCTATGGGGTCGGATGGGTTCCACCCAAGAGTATTGAAGGAGCTGGCGGATGTCCTTTCCAAACCCCTATTCATCATCTTCCAGAGGTCCTGGCTGACTGGGGAAGTTCCACTAGACTGGAGGCTGGCTGATGTTGTGCCCATCTACAAGAAGGGTTGCAGAGAGGATCCGGGGAACTACAGGCCTGTCAGTCTCACCTCAGTGCCAGGCAAAGTCATGGAACAGGTAATCTTGAGTGCTATCATGAAGCACATGCAAGAGAACCGGGTGATCAGGCCCAGTCAACACGGGTTTACAAAAGGCAGATCTTGCCAAACTAACCTGATCACCTTCTATGACAAAATCACTCGACTACTGGATGGGGGAAAGGATGTGGATGTAGTCTTCTTGGACTTCAGTAAAGCCTTTGACACAGTTTCTCACAGCATTCTGCTTCAGAAACTGTCTGCCTCTGGCCTGTGTGGGTACCTTAAAGGCCGGACTGATCATTGCTGTGTACATATACCAAATGTAACTGCAGACATAGAATATGGTATCTCACAGCTCGGGAAAATAGAAAGGTAGGCTGAAAGAGAAAAGGAGATAATTGGTCACAATTGGATTGGGGAACTCTTTAATGGATTAGGAATCCATCTTACTGGCTAGATTCAATCCCTGCTTAAAGCACTGTTCACCTTCTTGCTTATCTTTCTTGCAATGTGTCTGGTATACCTGTGTATCCAAAAGGAAATTGTTCGTAAAAACAATTGGAAGCACAGAATCATTGGAACCATCACACGAGAATATCCACAACACCCAACACCCCTGCTGATTTACCAGGAAACAGTTATGTAAATGAAAATACTTGCAGAAAAATGAAGTATTTTCAAAGTGGGGAAATGTTGGAAAACGTTAATTTAGCTGAAGAATCAGGGCTCAATTAAAATAAGATTAAAATCATAGGTTATATATATTGTATTTAGCATTTGATATATATTGTGTTTAGCATTTAATTTTGTTGATCGTTATAGTTAAGTATGCGCAGACTTTGTGTCTGTCTCTGCAGACAGTAACGGTTTTCTCACAAACGACATATAACCTTCACAAGTACATGGTATTAGGGAGTGCTTAGAAAGTATGTACTAACAACCTTATCCGAGCAGAGCCTATGCTTTTACTAACAACCTTATCTGAGCACAGCCTACGTTTGTGAAGGCCAGGAGCATACCAAGGGTAGTCAAGTGAAGATGAAATGCTGGTGTCCACACAAATGATGAGACAATCCTCAAATACATATGCATGAGGAAATGATGTAATCTGTTGAACATACATTAGATTGCAAAACACTTAAGGGTTAAATTGCAGACGCGCCGTGATGGTCTTTGGAACCAGATTTGGGTACATACCCCTGGTTCCCGGGGCCTCGAAATAAAGCACCACATATAACCCTCCTGGAATGGTTATGTGTTTGTCTCTACGCTAACAGTTTTGGCGACCCAGATGGGACCTCGTGGGCATCGCTGAGGTGGCTCGCGCATCGATCTCGCTCCAGCTGGCACCGAGTGATTCTCGGGGAGCCATCGACCGCGACCGACCTCCACTGCCCCCGACAGACCAGGGATACTGGTAAGACACGGTGCTTTACCGGGAATGGTACCATTTTCTGTGGTCTGGTAAAAGCCTGCCTGTTAGACGCGGCAAAAGCTACGCTTGGTTGGGCTATGGAGCTCCAGAGGGAAGCCTAGGCGCCGTCCGTAAGACAGTAGCGAAAGCTCTGCAGGTTCGGCAGCCGTGGTCTGGTTTTGTATTTTCAGTAATCTGTATTATTCGTTAAGTGGAATTTTGTTTGGTTTTTTGTTGTTTGGTGTTGGTGTGGACTGTTATAAAATGCCGCCGATACCCAGGTCATCACCGTTAGGGTGGATTTTGATGCATTGGAAAGAGGGGCGGTTTGGGCAAGACATGCGAAAAAGGAAATTGGTTGAGTATTGTAATGTATGGTGGACACAGTATAATTTAGAGGACCAAGTGTGTTGGCCAGAAAATGGAACTTTAGATTCTAATACCATCCTACAATTGATGTTATTTTGTAAGCGCAAGGGCAAATGGGATGAAGTACCATATGTAGAATTGTGGGACAGGATCTGTTTGGCTTCAAGAAACCCTCAGCACGGATCAGTTGATAAAAGCGGACCTGCTGGAGCTTGTAGGCCACAGGCCCTGGGAGGGAGTGAAATAAGAACTTTGTGTAGCAGGAACAAAGAGTGCTGGCCTTGCAAAGAATGCGGATCTTGATCACGGGTGCTTGTTGTTGAATAGCAAGAAACTGTCGCTAAGTAAGGCAAATGTTCCAGGCAGAAGATTAAAACTGCTCCAGGAGCAGCAGCCAACAGGATGGATGTTGCCACCCAGACAGAGCCTCAGTGGGTCCATGCACCCACTCAGACCCTGGGATGTAGGCAGTGCTCCCCTCCCACACCAGCCCGTGCCTCTGGTACCGGCTACACTTGTGGGAGCTGTGCGCGAGTGGGAGAACTCCTTCACATGGTGGCAGAGCTGAGGGAGGAGGAGAACAGATTAAGGACCATCAGGGAACCTGAGAGGGACACAGATCTTTGGAGCAGTGCCCTCACACAAACCCAGCAGGCTGCTGGAGCCAGTGCAGCGGAGCACCTCGATCCTACAATCTGTGAGGCAGGGGGAACAAGAGATGGGGGATGGCAGCAAGTTCCTGTCCGGCGCAGGAAACCTGCTCCCCTCACCCGGACAACTAACCCCCAGATAGCCCTCAGAAATCAATATGAAGCGCTGCAGGAGAAACCTATCCCCCAGGAAGAAGAAGATGGTCCCCACAGCCTAGAAACATTCCCTAGGCTCCAGCATCCTCACAGGGCCCTAAAAACATCCTCTGTCAAGAAAAAGAGGAGAGTGATCGTCTTAGGGGACTCCCTTCTTAAGGGAATGGAGGGTCCCATCTGCAGACCGGACCCGCTCCACAGGGAGGTCTGCTGCTTGCCGGGGGCATCAGTGAGGGATATCAATAGAAAACTCCCTTCCTTGGTGAAGGAAATGGATTACTATCCCCTTTTAGTATTTCAAATTGGCAATGATGACTTACAGCGCAGAAAGCTGAAAGCCATCAAAAGAGACTTAAGGGCTTTAGGGAAGATGATGGAGGGCTCTGGAGCGCAAGTGGTGTTTAGCTCCATCCCAATACTAAGGAATATGGAACAGGAGGTCAGGAACAAACAGCTGATTAATGCCTGGCTCCGAGCCTGGTGTGAGGAGAGAGGCTTTGGCTTCTTTGATCATGGGGTGACCCACCCACCCCCAGGTTTTCTTACTAGGGATGGGTCATGCTTGTCTCCAAGGGGGACTAAAGTTATCTCTAAAAATCTAGTTAGGCTCTTAAATAGAGCTTTAAACTAGATGTGAAGGGGGAAGGGGAGGAGACCAGGCTAGTTGGGAATGAGCCTGGAAGTGGGAAACCGGTGGCTGAGAAATGGTGTGCTGGAGAAGACCACCAGTACACCACAACAGGGCAAGTGAGGGCGAGTACAAGTGGGGACAGTAAGGATGAAACTGGGTCTGTGGAATTAGTTATTCCAAGGACCAGTCAATCGAGAATAAACTCTCTTCCCTTTACGAGGGCTGAAGGTTCATCAGCCCAGCTGAAGTGCATTTACACCAATGCACGCAGCACGGGCAATAAGAAGGATGAGCTGGAAGCTGTTGTAGGGCAAGGTGACTATGATGTTATCGCCATCACAGAAACGTGGTGGGATGACTCACATAACTGGACTACAGCTATGTTAGGATATAAACTCTTCAGGCGGGACAGGAAGGGTAGGAAAGGAGGCGGGGTAGCCCTCTATGTTAAAGAGTGCTTTGATACTCTTGAACTGGATTACGGTGAGGATGGGACCGAGTGCCTATGGGTTAAAATCAGAGGAGCCCACAAGAAGTCGGACTTTGTGATAGGAGTCTGTTACAGACCACCCAGCCAAGAAGAAGCAGCTGATGAGCTCTTCTATAAACAGCTGGGGACAGTCTCTAAATCTCTGCCTCTTGTCCTTGTGGGAGACTTTAACTTTCCGGATGTCTGCTGGGAGTACAATATAGCAGAAAGGAAACAGTCTAGGAGGTTCCTGGAGTGCATGGAAGACAACTTCCTTGCACAACTGGTTAGTGAACCAACAAGGGAGGGTGCCTTCCTAGACCTGCTGTTTGTGAATAGAGAAGGTCTTGTTGGGGATTTGATGGTTGGAGGACGCCTTGGACTAAGCGATCATGAGATGATAGGGTTTTCAGTTCTAGGTGGGATTAAGAAGGGGGCTAGCAAAACAGTCACATTAAACTTCTAGAGGGCAGACTTTGGCCTGTTCAGAAGGTTGATTAGCAAAGTCCCATGGGAAACAGTCCTTCAGGGCAAGGCAGCCCACGAGGGCTGGGCGCTCTTGAAAAATGAAATCCTAGCAGCTCAAGAGCAGGCCATCCCTGTGTTCCGGAAAAGGACCCGGCGGGGGGAAAAGCCAGCTTGGTGGAGCAGGGAGATCTCAAGATGCGTCAATAATAAGAAGAAGCTCTATGTGCTTTGGAGGAAAGGACAGGCATCTTGGGTGGACTACAGGGAGGAAGTGAGATGGTGCAGGGAAAAAATCAGGAGGGCCAAGGCCCAACTAGAATTAAAACTCGCTAAGTCTGTGAAAGACAACAAAAAGTCTTTCTACAAGTACATTAACAGGAAAAGGGGGACGAGGGAGAATATCCAGTCTCTATTGGATGCAGAAGGAATAACAGGGACAGGGGATAAGGACAAGGCTGAGGTACTTAATGCCTTCTTCGCCTCAGTCTTTAATAGCAAAGAAAGTTGTTCCTTCTGTTTACAAATCCAAGAGTTAGAGGGGCAGATTGAGGCTCCCGTGATCCCAGAGGAGGCGGTTAGCGACTTGCTTGCCCAGCTAGACATCCACAAGTCTATGGGGTCGGATGGGTTCCACCCAAGAGTATTGAAGGAGCTGGCGGATGTCCTTTCCAAACCCCTATTCATCATCTTCCAGAGGTCCTGGCTGACTGGGGAAGTTCCACTAGACTGGAGGCTGGCTGATGTTGTGCCCATCTACAAGAAGGGTTGCAGAGAGGATCCGGGGAACTACAGGCCTGTCAGTCTCACCTCAGTGCCAGGCAAAGTCATGGAACAGGTAATCTTGAGTGCTATCATGAAGCACATGCAAGAGAACCGGGTGATCAGGCCCAGTCAACACGGGTTTACAAAAGGCAGATCTTGCCAAACTAACCTGATCACCTTCTATGACAAAATCACTCGACTACTGGATGGGGGAAAGGATGTGGATGTAGTCTTCTTGGACTTCAGTAAAGCCTTTGACACAGTTTCTCACAGCATTCTGCTTCAGAAACTGTCTGCCTCTGGCCTGTGTGGGTACCTTAAAGGCCGGACTGATCATTGCTGTGTACATATACCAAATGTAACTGCAGACATAGAATATGGTATCTCACAGCTCGGGAAAATAGAAAGGTAGGCTGAAAGAGAAAAGGAGATAATTGGTCACAATTGGATTGGGGAACTCTTTAATGGATTAGGAATCCATCTTACTGGCTAGATTCAATCCCTGCTTAAAGCACTGTTCACCTTCTTGCTTATCTTTCTTGCAATGTGTCTGGTATACCTGTGTATCCAAAAGGAAATTGTTCGTAAAAACAATTGGAAGCACAGAATCATTGGAACCATCACACGAGAATATCCACAACACCCAACACCCCTGCTGATTTACCAGGAAACAGTTATGTAAATGAAAATACTTGCAGAAAAATGAAGTATTTTCAAAGTGGGGAAATGTTGGAAAACGTTAATTTAGCTGAAGAATCAGGGCTCAATTAAAATAAGATTAAAATCATAGGTTATATATATTGTATTTAGCATTTGATATATATTGTGTTTAGCATTTAATTTTGTTGATCGTTATAGTTAAGTATGCGCAGACTTTGTGTCTGTCTCTGCAGACAGTAACGGTTTTCTCACAAACGACATATAACCTTCACAAGTACATGGTATTAGGGAGTGCTTAGAAAGTATGTACTAACAACCTTATCCGAGCAGAGCCTATGCTTTTACTAACAACCTTATCTGAGCACAGCCTACGTTTGTGAAGGCCAGGAGCATACCAAGGGTAGTCAAGTGAAGATGAAATGCTGGTGTCCACACAAATGATGAGACAATCCTCAAATACATATGCATGAGGAAATGATGTAATCTGTTGAACATACATTAGATTGCAAAACACTTAAGGGTTAAATTGCAGACGCGCCGTGATGGTCTTTGGAACCAGATTTGGGTACATACCCCTGGTTCCCGGGGCCTCGAAATAAAGCACCACATATAACCCTCCTGGAATGGTTATGTGTTTGTCTCTACGCTAACAGTTTTGGCGACCCAGATGGGACCTCGTGGGCATCGCTGAGGTGGCTCGCGCATCGATCTCGCTCCAGCTGGCACCGAGTGATTCTCGGGGAGCCATCGACCGCGACCGACCTCCACTGCCCCCGACAGACCAGGGATACTGGTAAGACACGGTGCTTTACTGGGAATGGTACCATTTTCTGTGGTCTGGTAAAAGCCTGCCTGTTAGACGCGGCAAAAGCTACGCTTGGTTGGGCTATGGAGCTCCAGAGGGAAGCCTAGGCGCCGTCCGTAAGACAGTAGCGAAAGCTCTGCAGGTTCGGCAGCCGTGGTCTGGTTTTGTATTTTCAGTAATCTGTATTATTCGTTAAGTGGAATTTTGTTTGGTTTTTGTTGTTTGGTGTTGGTGTGGACTGTTATAAAATGCCGCCGATACCCAGGTCATCACCGTTAGGGTGGATTTTGATGCATTGGAAAGAGGGGCGGTTTGGGCAAGACATGCGAAAAAGGAAATTGGTTGAGTATTGTAATGTATGGTGGACACAGTATAATTTAGAGGACCAAGTGTGTTGGCCAGAAAATGGAACTTTAGATTCTAATACCATCCTACAATTGATGTTATTTTGTAAGCGCAAGGGCAAATGGGATGAAGTACCATATGTAGAATTGTGGGACAGGACCTGTCTGGCTTCAAGAAAACCCTCAGCACGGATCAGTTGATAAAACGGACCTGCTGGAGCTTGTAGGCCACAGGCCCTGGGAGGGAGTGAGAAAAGAACTTTGTGTAGCAGGAACAAAGAGTGCTGGCCCTGCAAAGAATGCGGATCTTGATCACGGGTGCTTGTTGTTGAATAGCAAGAAACTGTCGCTAAGTAAGGCAAATGTTCCAGGCAGAAGATTAAAACTGCTCCAGGAGCAGCAGCCAACAGGATGGATGTTGCCACTCAGACAGAGCCTCAGTGGGTCCATGTAGCCACACAGACCCTGGGCTGTAGGCAGTGCTCCCCTCCCACACCAGCCCGTGCCTCTGGTACCGGCTACACTTGTGGGAGCTGTGCGCGAGTGGGAGAACTCCTTCACATGGTGGCAGAGCTGAGGGAGGAGGTGAACAGATTAAGGACCATCAGGGAATGTGAGAGGGACATAGATCTTTGGAGCTGTGCCCTCACACAAACCCAGCAGGCTGCTGGAGCCAGTGCGGCGGAGCAGCTCGATCCTACAATCTGTGAGGCAGGGGGAACAAGAGATGGGGGATGGCAGCAAGTTCCTGTCCGGCGCAGGAAACCTGCTCCCCCCACCCGGACAACTAACCCCCAGATAGCCCTCAGAAATCAATATGAAGCGCTGCAGGAGAAACCTATCCCCCAGGAAGAAGAAGATGGTCCCCACAGCCTAGAAACATTCCCTAGGCTCCAGCATCCTCACAGGGCCCTAAAAACATCCTCTGTCAAGAAAAAGAGGAGAGTGATCGTCTTAGGGGATTCCCTTCTAAAAGGAGTGGAGGGACCCATCTGCAGACCGGACCTGCTCCACAGGGAGGTCTGCTGCTTACCGGGGGCATCAGTGAGGGACATCAATAGAAAACTCCCTTCCTTGGTGAAGGAAATGGATTACTATCCCCTTTTAGTATTTCAAATTGGCAATGATGACTTACAGCGCAGAAAGCTGAAAGCCATCAAAAGAGACTTAAGGGCTTTAGGGAAGATGATGGAGGGCTCTGGAGCGCAAGTGGTGTTTAGCTCCATCCCAATACTAAGGAATATGGAACAGGAGGTCAGGAACAAACAGCTGATTAATGCCTGGCTCCGAGCCTGGTGTGAGGAGAGAGGCTTTGGCTTCTTTGATCATGGGGTGACCCACCCACCCCCAGGTTTTCTTACTAGGGATGGGTCATGCTTGTCTCCAAGGGGGACTAAAGTTATCTCTAAAAATCTAGTTAGGCTCTTAAATAGAGCTTTAAACTAGATGTGAAGGGGGAAGGGGAGGAGACCAGGCTAGTTGGGAATGAGCCTGGAAGTGGGAAACCGGTGGCTGAGAAATGGTGTGCTGGAGAAGACCACCAGTACACCACAACAGGGCAAGTGAGGGCGAGTACAAGTGGGGACAGTAAGGATGAAACTGGGTCTGTGGAATTAGTTATTCCAAGGACCAGTCAATCGAGAATGATTGAGAATCTCTTCCCTTTACGAGGGCTGAAGGTTCATCAGCCCAGCTGAAGTGCATATACACCAATGCACGCAGCATGGGCAATAAGAAGGATGAGCTGGAAGATGTTGTAGGGCAAGGTGACTACGATGTCATCGCCATCACAGAAACGTGGTGGGATGACTCACATAACTGGACTACAGCTATGTTGGGATATAAACTCTTCAGGCGGGACAGGAAGGGTAGGAAAGGAGGCGGGGTAGCCCTCTATGGAGGTGGTCGAGTTGCCTTCCCTGGAGGTGTTTAAGGAACGGGTGGATGAAGTGCTTAGGGACATGGTTTAAGGAGTGTTAGGAATGGTTGGACTCGATGATCCAATGGGTCCTTTCCAACCTTGTGATTCTGTGATTCCGTGATTCTATGTTAAAGAGTGCTTTGATACTCTTGAACTGGATTACGGTGAGGATGGGACCGAGTGCCTATGGGTTAAAATCAGAGGAGTCCACAAGAAGTCGGACTTTGTGATAGGAGTCTGTTACAGACCACCCAGCCAAGAAGAAGCAGCTGATGAGCTCTTCTATAAACAGCTGGGGATAGTCTCTAAATCGCTGCCTCTTGTCCTTGTGGGTGACTTTAATTTTCTGGATGTCTGCTGGGAGTACAATATAGCAGAAAGGAAACAGTCTAGGAGGTTCCTGGAGTGCATGGAAGACAACTTCCTCGCACAACTGGTTAGTGAACCAACAAGGGAGGGTGCCTTCCTAGACCTGCTGTTTGCGAATAGAGAAGGTCTTGTTTGGGATTTGACGGTTGGAGGACACCTGGGACTAAGCGATCATGAGATGATAGGGTTTTCAGTTCTAGGTGGGATAAAGAAGGGGACTAGCAAATTAAACTTCCAGAGGGCAGACTTTGGCCTGTTCAGAAGGTTGGTTAGCAAAGTCCCATGGGAAACAGTCCTACAGGGCAAGGGAGCCCACGAGGTCTGGGTGCTCTTGAAAAATGAAATCC